>NC_071355.1:55923448-58323448 GCF_943734655.1 Sabethes cyaneus
ACCGTTTCCAACGTATCTCGGCCGTGTTTATAAAGCTCTACCAGTAAACGGTTTTTACCAGCGGCTTTGCTGGTTTTCAGCTATCAGATTTTTTGCCGGTGAGGTTACTATCTTCCATGAGCACTTCTACGATAATTTCCGTTTTGCCTTCTTGTGTTGCAACTACACCATTGAGATGATCATCGAAGAACTGTTGCCATCTGTCGGCCACCTTGCGCTCGTTTGTTATTAGATTCCGTCCATCGTCCCTCCACATATTAGGCTGCGGTGTGTAGCACTGACGAGATTGGTTCATCTTCACGTAGAAATTGCGCGTGTCATTAGCTCAAAACCGTTGTTCTAATTCTTTACGATCTTTGTCCTCCTTCTGGCACTTTCTATTCCTCAGGTTCGTGGTCAACTGGTTGCTAGCTCGTCGATATTTGGACAAGTTCTCCCTGGTAGCAATGCTCAAATAGTGACATACCCTAGATAAAATACGGAGTAATTCGACCAGGTGCGAAATAAGGTAACTAACGAGCTCACTAAACGGCAGACGAATGAGGTAGCAGTCATACTACCTCCAAGGGGGTAAAACTTACTGGAAGTTATATCCAGGCTGAACGTTAGCTTAGCAAACGAGGGTTCCGTAAACACTTTTCGCAGACGGACTTCGTCGATGTTACCTTCTATAGTTCAACGTTGTTGGTCAATATCGTTAAGGGTAAAGGTCGACTAGTCGAAGCTGGAAATGAGACCTTTCCATGACAAGGTGCATGAAATGGGCCCGAATCGTAGAGGATATTGCGTAGTTGCGTAGGGTAGAGCTTAAAGCGGCCAGCCTTGTGCTCAAGTAAGAGGTTACGCGTAGCAAGAGATACTGTTTCCAGGAGCTACGTTATCATGAGGATTCAAACCCATGGAGCAGCGGAAAAAGTGGTGATGAAAAAGGTGAAAGGTGCAATGACTCCGCAAAGATTGGTAGGGGGAAGTTCTGTATGGCCGGACAGGCCTTTTTGCTTTTTGCAGAGGAATTTGTCTTATATCGAGGTAAAAATTGTCTTATATCGAATTGTTTTATATCGAGGTTGGAAACCAACAATATTTTTCAAAGCAAACATTCAGTTATAGTTAAGTAGCGAAATATGTACTTGAAAAACACATTTCATGCATTTAGTTTCCTAATGAGAAAATATAGAAATACTTATTCTTTGACTATTCAGTATGATTGTTTCATATTTACTGTTGTATATTTACTGTTGAAATAGGAGAAAAATTGTCAATTAATATTTACTCGGCTATTTTGTACTGAATTTCTATGTGAGTCAATTTTATTATTTTTTAAATTTGGATACTCAAAGAAAACTATCGGACTTGTTAACAGCGTCTAAAAATTATACACTATTGCTTGTTATAAACATACTGTCAGTATTCGTACAGCTAACATTGATTTTCTTAAAATTACCTAAATGCAATAGAAAATTCAAGATTCTTCAGGAGGTTCCGCTGCGAGGCGACTTTGCTGTTCGATTCTGCCTGCTATCCAAGGCAGATAACTGCCCAACCTAGTGTAGATCGCAGGGAAACCCTTTTGGCCGCATTTTACTGTACCTATGCTGACAACACCAGCCAGGTGCCACCGGTTCTCCATTATAACCATTAGTGGACCACCGGAGTCCCCCCGACAGCTGTCCTTTCCGGCGACGCCACCCACGCACAGTTGATTTTCCGTGAATTTCACTTGAGCCGCAGCGAATGCCAAATCGCAGACGCTTATGTTATGGCCAGGTAACGAGACTTTTTTCTTGCGCTGCGATCGAGTTTCTAATACGATAGAGGAAATTTGATTATCATAAACTGATCAAAGACTACAACAAATAGAATACCGAAGGCGTCGTCTGCACCCCAACCGGCAACATCAAAAATCTCGCCTTCCACTTTCATTTGCTTATCCATGGCAGAAGTTGGCAAACAAATCGGTGATATGGAATCCGTCATTGTCACAGGGTTTGCCAGCCTCAGTAGAGCAATGTCATGCTCTCTATTCAACGTGTATTCCGAATACATCTCGTGGACAACAACTTTGTCGATTGGAACGTCTAGATGTGGGAACTGATTGCAATAGATCTTATTGTCTCCGCTACCCTTACAATCGATCTGCGTAGTTATATCCCATTCGCCTAAACGAGCTGCTTTTCTGCGAAATAACACACAATTTAATAACCGTGTGGTTCAATAACACTTTACTCACAGTCTAACATGCCCTATATCTGCCACACAATGGGCTGCAGTGACCACATAGCGATCGTTGATCAACGTTCCTCCGCAGCGATATTGTGTCCGCCCAGCTTTTTCGTAAACTAGCAGGACCGTCCAGGGATATTCGTCCGGTTCCGTTTCCTGCCCACCGACAATGTTATCCAGCAATGTTAACCGACCACACTCGTCGGCATTGCGGAACTCCGGGCAACAAACAAGCGGCTTTCGTGTTCCCGGTTGCACACCACAGCCCAGGTTGTTTAAATATAGATGATCTTTTATGGAAAAATCACTTCGGTGAATCAGCAGCAGGACGTATCGACATTCTTTTACCAGCAAACAACGTCCTTGATTTCCCAGTGGAGTCTGACATTCGTCGTTGTGAGCTAGACCCGAATCAGCAGCTAAATGTGGTAAATTATTATTATTTTTAATGCTGGTTTGGTTTGGTTTGGTGATGATTAACCTACCACTCAAGAGACTCCATAGAGATACAAAAATAACGATCCCGATTCCTGCCAACATCGTAAGATTACCGAAGCGATCGATTTAAACAACTGTTTTCAAATGAAACACAACGACCGTAAAATTATATTTCGCTTTCGACGAATTAATCACGTATAAAAAATGGACTCATAAGCGATGGTTCGATTTTGGTACTAGAAGACGTTGTTTTAACGATCGTTCACCGATGATCAGGCAACAACTAAAACAGGCTCATTACCCCTACTTGTGGTGGTGATAAGAAACTAAGAGCGGAATTCCCAGCTTCAGTCGTAAAAATAGCACCGTGAAGCACCGGACAAAGCAAGTGCTGTAAGTAATAGTAAGGGCTAGTAGCACACTGGTAGAAGATTTTCGGGGAATTTATTTATCAGCATTATGGATGAATAAAACACCTGGCACATGCCAAATAAGTAACAACATGCGAAAATAGTTTTAATTATTTCATTTTGAATTAGAATCCCACGGATAACATTTATGTACTTCATTTTACAAGTAGCTCCAGTGATAACTAAACGGTGGGGTTCAACGGAGTTCAATTAAGGAATAGATTCACCCTCATAGAAAAACGAGATGAATAGTATTACAAATTTAATGGAAATTTCTACTACTGAATTGAGTATGGCAACCAAACTATTTTGGATCCCATCAACAGCTGTACATAATTTGGACACTTCCATTTGATTTTGCAGTAAATGTCCTGGTAAATGGCGGATGGGGTCCAAAATACGTTGGTAACCATTTTAATCTATTAAAATAGAGATAAAACTAAAACTTAACAATCTTACGAAAAATTTTGTTGAAACAATTTGCAATTAATAGTAAGTTTGCAAGAAATATTTTATTAATGCTGGAACAAAAGTACTATTTTTACTGTTTGTTAGATTTGGTTCTTTGATAACGAATTTTTGTATCCCGGTAATAGCACAGCATTACAATAATAATTAGAATTAGTATAGCAATAAGTTCAATTTCAAAGAAAATATTTCGTAAGGTAATCAACTAGTACATAAATACTAAAAATTTTGATTAAGAATGTAATACCAAATTTTAATATGCGTTGTAAAAACACCAGGCACGAGGTATCCTATTCCTTGTGGTCGTCGTTCTCACTCACCGATCCGTAACAGGTTATCCATATGCGCCATTGCCGTGTGCGTTTGTAACACACCATAAATTGATAAATTTTCTGGTTGAGTGGTCGAGAATTCAGCGAGACTCCCACTTCCTTGAGGATTTTATCGAAGGAAATACAGCCATTAAATTTTTATTTACGCTTCAAACTAATCACTTCCAGATCATCCATATGAGCAGAAAGTGGATTGAAACTTCAACTTCGGTGGTTACGAAGCTATTGTTTATCTGAATGTGGCCAATTACGAGTTCTTAGACTTTTTCTCAACTTGTCTGTTGAATTACACTGAAGTCGCTTTTTACGCGAGGGAAACGCTCTGCGTAAATTCAGGGTTGGTGATCCGCGAGAAAACTGTGAGTGGCATTCAACTTTTTCTCGGTATATGAAACGACATCGTCTATCAATGTATTGCTATATTCATCGTACGATGCTGCTCCGTGTGTGAGCACAATCGGCAATCCTGTGAGTTAATTCTCTCTGTATTGTATCCTAAACGTATACGCACCATGGGGAATGCGATTCACTCTCTCGTGATTCGCTCTGTGTGTAAATATCACGGAAAAGGATCGCCAGGCGATAATTTTCGCAGATGAGAAAGGATTGCGATCATTGGATGATTATCGTTCTGTTTTCGCTTGGAAAAAAATGTAAGATTTTTCGGTTATGGATATTTTTGTTGCAATTGTGTTGGCGAATGGAGGATATAGTGATGTCTGATATTGTTTTAATATAAATACAAGGCAGCAACTTGCTGTTCATTAAAATGTTTGCAAAAAATATTATGGCTGAATTAAACAGATGTTCAGCAAGGTTTGAAATTTAAGAATGAGGTACCGCGTGGAAAGCAAAGATTTGAATGGCCCTGCACGTTTATAAAACCGCTTTGCGTACTCAGTTGCGTTGATACACTGTTATTCTGGTTATCCATATCACCACCTCTGTGGATTTAGGGCCATTATATAGTGGGATTTCACATTTGGCATAGTTCAATTTTGGCGTGCCTCGATTTTAGTAACAAAATAATCCGTTTTGGCAACATAAAATATTTCACTTCAAAAAATATGCTTAAATAACAGTCAGTTTCCGCATACAAGCCTTAAATGACGAAAAATGAATGTTACGAACAGTAATATTTTTATTGCCGTAGGACTACGTCTTATCACACAGGTTGCCAAAAACTTACTTGCACCGGACGGATAACTCTTGGCGGACTTGCAATCGTTGATTAATAATATTTAGTCAATTTCTAACGCATCTACATTCAATATTTTCATATCCAAAAAGGGTCTCGATTTGGCACGGTTTCGATTTTGGCAACATAGGGGACTTGGATTTGTTGGATTCGATTAGAAAAACTCGTGAATTCGCGTAAAAACCACGTAAATTTCGAAATTCGCGTTGAAAAACCTTATAATTTTCAAACCTAGGTACGTATAAAAAAGATGTTTTGAGCACATCCACGTAAATTCCGAAATTCGTGTAAAAACCGGATTTAATCCAGCTGGTGGTGAAAGGAACCTTTGCTATACCATCTTACATGTTATTTGATATGGAACTCGAAACATCTTGGGAACATAATTCAACTGTTAGTTGACGCTTTACAATTTATTCCATATTACTTGGACTGACATTTAAATATAAAGAATGACAAAACCATTTATTTGGTAGTAAGATCATTAAAATCGATTTGGTTGTCCCAAAGTTATTTGAAAATTGATTTTTAGGAGAGGACCTCAGAAAAAGCCAACCTAAACGCCAAACGAAAAAAATACAAATCTAAAATTGTTTTAAAAACCAAAAAGGTTTACTAAATTTGAACATGATTAAAGCACTTCTGAGTTTTGATAGATCCTTTTTACAATAAATTGCTGAGTATGTATAGGTAAGTTGTATTTAGTTACGTCCTTTTAAGGTTTTAAAGGGTAGATTGCTCATATAAAGTAAATAAAAATCATCAATTACACTTCCGCAATGAACATAAATCGCAGCCTGTATTGTAATTGTTTTGCGAAATATGAGAAATTTCGAGCCGGATTAAGTTGCCGTCGAGGGAATGACTACTTTACGACCTAAACCGAAACACATCATCCGTGATATCAAATCACACTAGAAATATTCAAAATTTTACAATCGTTATCTCTTCCTCTTTTGCATCCGCCAACGCGGTTCGATACAAATCCACCTGCAAAGGCAAATCACACGTTAAGATAGCAGATTCAAACCTAGTAAAATATTTTAAAATGAAGTCTATTATGTTAAAAGACGTAGTCCTACGTCAAAATTATCAAGCTCATTTTTATGTAATAACGGCCATCTTAGTGTTTACACAGCTGTGCTAGTGGTATACGGCTTCTATTTGCCAATATCAATTCAAAATTATGCGTAGGTACCCGCCGCTCGTGGATTCCTGTGTTTGCTGCTTGCGATAAAATTTTCTTCCGATCGCTGTACTGCATTATCGCCAAGTGATTCGATCGGAAGTTCAAGACTCATCACTCACTCGTATCGGGAAACGATAATTATCGCCGATCCGTTCACTCGGAGAGAATCAAATATGACACACGCAAGCAGCGATACACATACAAAGGTTTATCGGCGATAGAGGTTCACGTGTTGTTCTTTCGCCTTATACTTTTGCGTCTTTGGTTCTCTTTTCGCAAGAAGATACAAGCATGTCGTGATCTGCATGTATTGAATCGGCAAATGAATGGGGAGTGAGTGAGTTTTGATCCGATTCGAACCAACCTTGCGTAAATTCAGAAATTTACGTAAAAACTGCGTAAATTTTAAAATTCGCGTAAATTCCAAAGAGATCGCGACTCCAGTGTATTCTCGGTACTCCCCCTCTTCCTTATGTAACAACAAGTAGGGTAAACGCAAACCAATTACACGAACTCATCAATCACTGCCAGTACACGTTAATTCCAGCGGGCTACAGCTAATCTATGTATAAAGTGCCATACACAGCCATAACACAGAATATTGAGAAATGAGTAGTGGGAAGCGGGTTGTAACCAAGAAGTGATGAGAAGTGTGCTATAACCGTAGCGAGTCACGAGTGGCGAGTAGTGAAAAGTGAATGGTAAGAAATGAGAAGTGAGAGGTGAGGAATTAGAGGTGAGAATTAGGAGGTGAGAAATGAGCAGTGAAAAGTAGGAAGTGAGAAGCAAAAACTACAACGTATACAGCCCTAAGGGTTGTACGAATGGATGACGTAGGACTATATCAGATCATTAGATCAAAGACTAATGTAAACTGCATTTCTGGCATATGTATGTTTATGAAAATCTGTGATACCACTCAATCGCACTGTTTAAGTGAATGTTTAAAAGAGAAGAGCGAAATATTCAGATTCAATTCTTCATTGAATGCATTCAATGGTGGCTTTGAAAATACGTAGACGTGGGTTCATAAGTACAATGCCCACAACCATTGAGACATAGAGATTTCTTTTAAAATCACTTGTGTGCATCATAAAGGTTGAAATAGTAATGAATTATTGTATTAAATATGATTATGCGTAGCTTTACATATTTCACTAATCTTACTTTAATTAGCTTGAGGCCTTTAACAGAGCAATTGCTTACAAATAACATTAGAGCCAAAGCACGCTCATCGCAAGTATGACGTGCCATTCGAATGTCCTTGTCTTTTGACATGAATGGCAACAGGCACGTTAGTTAGCGGCGTCGATTAATTGTCTTTTGCTCCGAGAAGGTTTTACTAGCTTACTTTCATAGCTTACCGCTTGTTACATAGCAGAAAATATGGCACATTCGCAAGAATTTCTGTTTTATTTGTATGAAAGTCTTTATCCTTCTTCCACAGGGGTGAGGGGTCTCAAATCATCATAAAATAAATTCACGCCTCCAAAAACCCCCACATGCCAAATTTGGTTCTATTTGCTTGATTAGTTCTCGAGTTATGAGGAAATTTGTATTTCATTTATATAGGAGCCCCCCTCTTACGCTCTCCATAAAATTGCTCTCTTACCCCCTCCATAAAATTGCTCGTCATTTCATCTATCCAACAATATATAAATTGTTCAGTTTCGTTCAGTAGTTTAGCAGTTATTAGCATCTGAAATCTTTCATTCAAACGTTACACTTCTATTTTCGTTTTCTCAAAGTGCTACCCAGTCCCAGTATAGTAAACAAAGACGTAGTCTTACGTCAAAAATAAGAAGTGAGAAGTTAAAAGTGAGATTGAGAAATTAGAAGTGGGCAGTGAGAAATCAAAATTGAAAAGCAAGATAACACCTTGTGGACGTTGGTCAAAACTTTAGCCTTGGCTGGTGTTAAGATGGATGTCGATATGTCCTTCTTCTCTTTCGTAGCTCTGGCGCTCAACTGCTTCTCCGTTTTGGTCACGAAATTATTGGAGTAGATTCTCCGTTTAAGGTTTGTCCGAACAATTTTTATCGGTAGTAGATTGGGGAACAGAACAGATATTCGAGAATGAGCAGTTCCAAATGAAATAGGTAAATGACAAAATATGAACCTTTCTAATTTTGATGAAACTTTACCAGCGTGTTTGATAGGGCGAAACATGCACCTTCCACAAATTTTGGCACCATTTTGATTAAAGATTCATTTTTAAAAAGAGCGTATTGATTTTCAGGTGTATTTTGTTTGAAAGATTGTATCTCGAAAACTATCGATTTTACAAAAAATATGTCTGAGAAAAAGTTGAATAAAATTGATTTCTGAACGTGAAGAAAATATGCACTGAAAAAGATATTTTTAATTTATCAGAAATTTGAAAATAAAACTTAAAATCAAGATATCAAAAATATACCATTTTTGAAAAATATTAAGGCCATTACAAATATTTTATAAAGTTTTTGTCCTTCCGGTGTTCGGCAAAGTGAATTTTGTAATCGAGCAAAAAAAACATGGATTTTAAGAATTTTTATTTAAGGTTTAAACGTGAAAACCGAATCTATTCTTGCTTATAATATATACGTTATTATTTTCTATGCAAAAATATACGAAAAAAGACAAAAACGAAGGAACATTTTTTTGGACGATTTTCGGAAATTCCATTGTTCGAATTTCCATTTCTGTTCCGTGCTAGAAGCGTTAATTCAACTCGGAGACTCATTTTTCGAGTTTTTCAGACTGTAGAGCCCACACACAATTGATTTTCTAAAAATAAATTTGACTCATATCCTACAAACTATTTTTTTGGAAAAAATAGAAGTAATTTGCAACCTTTTAAAGTTATTCTGTGATGGAGCAACTTTTATGGACGGACCTCGTAGAACAACGACTTTTATGATTTTTTCCAACTTAGGGGTTTTCAAGTTTTTGTGGCTCCTCAACCTCTTGGAAATTGACTTGAAAAATCGGGGGGCAAAAAAATAATTTGTAGGATATGAGTTGATTTTTTTTTTATAAAATCAATTGTCTCTGGGCTCTACAGCCTGAACTGATGAACTTGAAAAATAAGTGTACGCGTTGAGTTGATGCTTCTAGCACGAAAAAGAAATAGATATTCGAACAATGTAATTTCCAAAAATCGGCCAAAAATATTTTCTTTCGTTTTTATTTTTTTTTCGTAGATTTTTGCATGGAAAGTAATAACGTATATATGTATTAAAAGCAAAAATAAATTTGTTTTTCAGGTTTAAACTTTAGGTATAAATGCCCATCCATATTCCATATTCCATATTTTTTTTGCTCGATTAAAAAAATCTCTTTGTTTTTTTTTCGCTCCCCCCCTTCCTCAGGGGCCCAACACCGGAAGGACAAAAACTTTATAAAATATTTGTAATGGCCTATTACATGAATTTATAATACAAATAACAATTCTTTACGTCATCTTCAAAAAAATTGGTCATAATAATTATGTTTATAAATGCAGCCGTTTTCGAGATATTCGGAGAAAAAGTTGGATTTATTTTAATTTTTTATGTTAACCACTTCTTTTCCATATGTTACTCTAGTTACTCCACTTTTGCTATAAAATTTCTAATAACTGCATTTAATTTCCTACAACTTATCAAACAGACACCTTATTGATTCAACCTCTCGCTTTTGAGTTGCGGGTATTTTAAAAACTCTATTCGATAAAACTGGACACACTGATTAGTTAGTAACTTTTTACCGCGTGAGTAAACATAACAGAAAGTTTGACTAAAAATAGTTGAAAGTATGTTGTTTATATCGGTAGAGTTTTACCAAAATAGATCAAGAGATTAGAGTGATATGTTTGGAGATAGTACGCAAAAAACTTTGGGTTACTTACTTACTTATTCATCCGAGAGCCGGGGCCTCGCCTACTCTCGCCGTATCAAGAATTCCTCTCCATTGTACTCGGTCCTGGGCTACTCATCGCCAATTCGTTGCGCCTCCCGACACACGCAAGTCGGTTTCAACCTGGTCGAGCCATCTAGCACGTTGAGCTCCTCTATTCCTGGTGCCAGTGCGGTTCTTGAAGAGAACGGATTTCACTACACAGTCGTCCGGCGTCCTTGCGATGTGGCCGGCCCACCGTAGTCTCCCAACTTTCGCCAGATATACGATGGGAATCTCTCCAAGCAGTGCCTGTAGCTCGTGATTCATACGTCTCCGCCACTCTCCGCTTTCCGTTTGCACTCCGCCAAAAATAGTCCGCAACACCTTTTGTTCAAAAACGGCAAGTGCATGTATGTCTTCCGTAAGCAAAGTTACCGTTACAAATCCGTAGAGGACTACCGATCTTATTAGCGTTTTGTACATGGCCAGCTTTGTGCGGCGGCGTATGCTCCTAGATCGAAACGTCTTGCGGAGGGAAAAGTAGGCTCAATTTCCAGCTTGAATGCGTCGTTAGATCTCCTTACTCGTATTATTGTCGGCGGTGACCAGAGATCCCAAACATACGAACTCATCAACCACTTCTAGTTTATCGCCGTCAATAGTCACTGTCCGTGGGAGGCAAACGTTACTTGCTCGGGAGCCTCTCCCAAGTAACAATGAGAGTTTTATTGCGCTCTTATTGTGGTTTTCATGACCAATTTTGGCCATAAAAGCCATTATAAGAGAGTAATAAAACCCAAATTGTTACTTGGGCTTCCTACCCTATATTTGGTTTTCGACGTATTAATTTGTAACCCTATCCTCCTAGCCTCCGTTTTAGTCTGGCGTAGATTGCCTACGCCGTCCCACGGTTTCTAGTAATGATATAGAGGTTGTCTAGGAGTTGGCTACTCTTGCTGAAGATCGTTCCCCTCGTTTCGATGCCCGCTCGCCGGATCACATCTTCAATAGCGATATTGAATAACATACAGGACAGTCCATCCCCTTGCCGTAACCCTCTGCGCGATTCGGAAGGACTTGAGAGTGTCCCCGAAACGCGCACGTAACACATCACTCGTTCCAGAGTAGCTTTGATCAGCCGCGTCAGTTTGCCCGGAAAACCGTACTCGTGCATTATATGCCATAGCTGTTCGCGTTCAACGGTATCGTATGCTGCTCTGAAATTCACGAAAATATGATGCGTGAGCACGTTGTACTCTCGATATTTCTGAAGGATTTGTCGGAGAGTAAAAGTTTGATCCGTAGTAGCACGGGCCCCTATGAAGTCCGCCTGATACTGCCCTACGAATTCTCTTGCCATTGGGGATAGACGACGCAACAAAATCTGGGAGAGCACCTTGTAGGCGGCGTTGACCAGCTCAATGCCGCAGTAGTTACAGCAGTCTAGCCGGTCACCCTTTTTGTAGATGGGATAGACTACGCCCTCCATCCACTCCTCCGGTAGCTTCTCTTTTTCCCAAATCCTTAAAATCAGCCAGTGAAGTGCCGTTGCTAGGAATTCTTGGCCATTTTTGTACAGTTCTGCCGGGAGTCAGTCCTTTCCCGCGGCTCTATTATTCTTCAGCAGACCGATTTCTCGCCGGATCTCTTCGAGATCGGGAGCCGGTACGCTGTTGTCGTTTGTATGGACTCCTCGGCTAACTTCCATTGCGTCTCCTGCTGCTATATCGCCGTTGAGATGCTCGTCGAAGAACTGCTTCCACCTGTCGACCACCTCGCGCTCGTTTGTGAAAAAACTTTGGATAGTTTCTTTGAAAAGCCAAATGCTTCTCATCGACAGAGCAGTAAACAGCTCAGAATCAAACACTCAATCGTATCCCGTAGTAATTAGACGTTCAAGAAACATCAGACTACCAAGCGGAATGATGACAGCGGTAGGAAACGCGACACCGCCCGACGAACGCTTCGTGTTTATTCTGCGCATAGTTCCCGCGGCCTTGTGTAAATCAAGGAAAAACAACAAATATTTATAAGGGCTCGATTCTTAATAAGGTTTTTAATTTGAAGCTTTTGTCACCCCACTTTGAAATTAGCATTAAAAATCGGGGGGCAAAAAAATTATTTATTGGATATAAGTCAAAATATTTATATAAAATTAATTGTCTGTGAGATCTAGTAGCCTAAAAAACAACGGAATTTCCGAAAATTGGTAAAAAAATTCATTCGATTTTGTCTTTCTTTTCGTATTTTTTTGCATGGAAAATTATAACGGATATATAAAAAGCAAGAACATATTTAGTTTTCACATTTAAGTAAAAATGTTAAAACGCAGTTTTTATGCTCGATTGAGAAAATCTCTTTGTTTTTTCACCCCCTCCCCTCCTTCAGTTGACCAACGCCGGAAAAACAAAAACTTTTTTATATATTTGTAATGGCCTAATCCTTGAACAAAAATTCGAGTAGCCTTTTCAATCTCGAATAGATTTTCAACCTGGCTGAATATCCGGATGCATGCTGTCACTCGTTCTCGGTACACAAACGTGATTCGGTGGAATTCGGTTGTGCAGCACGATGTCTACCGTCTTCGCTCCCGCGTAGAGCTGGCAGTACGAACAAAGCATCGTGCGTAGTTTCTTGACTGTTTTAGCCATAACTGCTGCAAATAAATAAATCAACAAAACTGCAGAGGCAAAAGCAGCCGCAGGTTGAAAGCCCCGCAAATATAAACTCAAATTATAATTCTATTTCAGCAAAAACTAATTTAACAATTCTAAATTTAAGTAACCGTGAGTCAAAGTAAAAGTCATACATGTCTTTAATCTATTTTCAAGTCGATTGCAATTTCCTATAATAAACGTAACCTCATTCAACACTAAGAAGCGCTAACCGCTAACATGAAAACGGATTACATTTCCCATTTGGTGTACAAACGCTGGTTTTATATTAACAATTCCTAGAAGTTTTCCAAATCCTCAATAATTGCTGGAACTGATAACCTAGTCTCATCGATTCATGATGATGATGATGATGATATTCACTTATCAGATTCGCTACTGGAAATCAAACAACCCGCTCAATAGAGCACACTTTTACTGGCAATAAATGAACATAGAAACATCTTTGCGCTTTTCAAACTTCCCGAACCAGTAAAGGAATTATATTTCATTTACGAGCCAATAAGGGGCCTAATTGATGTCTTTGTTTGTCTTTCTTAAGGCTAGGGGACTGTGGGTGAGTGGGGAAAATGCGTACTGAGTACGAGCAGTCAGTTCGGGTAGTATCTCTGATTACTTCCGAAGCCAACCAAAGCAACGAACGCTACACAGGAAAAGTTGTTTTCCAATAAAACTTTCAGATCTGCTTGTCTTGCAACATCAACAGTCAGCATCGAAGCTGTTGAGGAGTTTGGTTCTTTTACGATTCAATTAGCGGACCAAATCCATCACTCTTCTCCGGGCTCGGTTGTGTTTTTCGCCGAGCCGAGCTTTTGCGGAGGAAAGTGTGCTGTGAGAAACGGCCCACAAGTTGGGAACCGAGGAACGGGCAGGACCAAACAGATCAAAGGGAAATCGTGGGGCAAAGTTGCTACTAGTAATTAGCAATTGCCTCGGGGGTGGGCAATGTAACTTTCATCAGCCAGCCCATAGAACGGAGGCTGCGAGTAGGGAAAAGGTGTGCAACTTTTAATGTTGTCGGTGTTTTGCTGGTGATTAACAGATGTTCAACTCGTTGCAGCCGGGATT
Organism: Sabethes cyaneus; assembly: GCF_943734655.1. NCBI lineage: Eukaryota > Metazoa > Arthropoda > Insecta > Diptera > Culicidae > Sabethes > Sabethes cyaneus. Next base: position 55,937,308 of record NC_071355.1, read on the forward strand.
TTGCGAAGCGAAGTCGCATCTCACCGGAAAGTTCTTTCCGTTTTAGCGGTGGGTGTTATTGGAAAGTGTGCGGAACGAGTTCATTGTTGTTTGTGAGGAAAAGTTATCGGAAACAGTTTGGTCGAAATCAAAAGGTGAACTTTATAAGTTTTTATTTGAGCACTACATTCGAAGAAATACGTCCAGGTGAGTTAAGTATGGAATTTTGTTTGGCTATCTTGGCCCAATTAAAGTGAAATAATCCGTTTTTTTAAAATACCCAATTGACTTTTCAAACAATTTTTATTTAAAGTAGCATAGCGACAGCGTTTTAGTGACGTAATCGCTTACGCACCATTCAAATAAGCTCTTGATTTTGACGTAGATTGTAGGACCTTGCATGTCATTCGATGCTACATCAGTGCGGTGGTAGACATTCTTCCCACACGTTATGTTTTCTCAGCTGGCAGTCTTTCACCATCCGGGAAACTTTCACAAATATTTATACTGCTCATTTGGTTTACCAGAAGAAAAAATTCTTCAGCACAACACGGAATGAAAAATATTGTTTTTCGCCCACTTTTTTCTTTGCTCAAAAGTTTTATGCTTCAAGTAAGTTACAAAATTCAGATTTCTTTCGGGTTTTCTTGCCAACAGAGGCCACCGGTTGACTTCGATTGGCAGGAATAAACCAAACACTCTCTCGCAAAATGATTTACTTCTGATGAGAGAAAAAGTTTCTGAAAGCTTTTTCCTCATCAGATTTTTTTCATGAAAAAATTGCTTTACACGCAATAAGTAGGTCAATTTGGTGAAAGAAATGCAAACATCAGTTTGCTAGCAGAAAAAGTTCCTTTATTTCAAAGTTCAGGGTCAACAAGTGAAGTGCTATGTGATACGGCAAACAGTTGATGATATCATATTCAGGCAAAACTAAATTTTTCACGAATTCCGCGTAGTTTCCGGTAGCGTAGTTTAAAATACTGCAGCTTGGCTTTCTTTACTCGGTTTGTCGTCAGTTTCGGGTTCTGTTTCGAGAGGTGCCCTTTTGGTTGCTGACGCTGTCGAGAAATTCCAACCAACGACGATGGGAAACGATAAGCTGTGGAACTCCAAGCGCCAGAAGGTGGCTCCCACCAAAGTCACTCTTGTTACATGGCAGGCAACTCCTGTGACAACTAACGTATGCTCAGTCAGGCGAAATCAGACGAATAAACGGCAAAAAGTAAACACTGTGTTCGTTCGTAGGTACATTCAATAGCTGATTCGATAAATTATGCTCCATTCCAACCAAACGGATGCCAAAATCAATTGAGGAAAGGCTCGGATATCGAGCTATTTTATTGCGTATGATCAAATAATTATTCTATCACGAAGCATTCTGCGTCGGTGTGGATAATGAAAACAATTTTATGCAACTATGACAATTAAGATAATTTGATTTACTGGTAGCCCCATTTTTCCGGTTCGTTGATCATTTATGCCGGTGTTCGATATTAAATCGCTGTGGCAACTAATCGACAATGCATACAGAGTGAGTTAGGGCAATAATCGAAAAGAGAGAGAGAGAGCGAGCGGATGACAGTTCACCGTGGTTGAATATCTGCATCAGGTCAGGATATTAATAGTTATTTGTATTCCTATCTACAATATAAATTCCTACACCTGATTCCAGAGATGGTTTTCGGAAAATGTTTCCCATTTGCTGGTCTCGGATGTTAAGCAAGTGTTTATAATTGGAAAATATTCAATTCTCACTCAAGCGTAATTAATCTGTACAGTAGAGTAGCACCTTACCAGTGCTTTTTGCCTCCTGAAAAACTTTTTCAACTAGTTCAGTACAATGTAGCACCGGCTCAGGTAGTGCAGAATATTGGTTAGGCAAAGTAAAGAAAATCCAATTCTCGAATTTTATAGGACTGCAACTCTTGAGCAACAGCAACTGCAATTTTTCATGGGAAGTGATGAAAGTATGTCAAATCCTAGAAACGGCTATTTTCGGTTGAGATGAACAGGCAATTGCTACCTTGATTTCGAGTGTTGATTAAACTTCCTTTCTGCTTATAAGAAGTAAGTTGGTTCACAATATTGTACCCCTTGCAAAAAAGTTCAATTCACAACATTTTGTATGCACCATTTTGTTAAAAGGTTGGCTACCATCACTGTCCGTTAACTCCCTATCCCTACCACCACGTGGGGCCGGCTGGAGTACACAGCCTACAGTATTGGCAAACTTGCCAAGTTATCGAAGTGGAGCTATCGTCTGTTGATGATTTCAAATTTTATGTTCTCTGCAGGACAGTCAATCGGCAAAGCAAAACGACACTAATTTATTCTATGTCCGACGCTTCGATATATTTAACATCTTTTTCAAGATCTTTTTCAAAATATTAAGTACATCGAAACGTCGGGCATAAAATGAATAAGTGTCGTTTTTTGACTGTCCTACAGAAAGCATAAAGCTTGCCAAGTTTCAGAAAATGAAACAAGAATTCGATCTGAATAACAAACCTTACCACGAAAACACGGCACGATTCGGAATATGAAATACCGTGAAAGCACCCAATTCCGATCACCTAAGGCATGATTCATCTTTGAGTCCCTACTGAAAAATAAAGGTTACACATTTATTTACATAGTATGTGTCTTTACTAAGTACTTTCAATTATGTTTCATGGAAAAATGTTAAAATGCCTAAATTATTAACCGAAAGTTACAAAAAATGCAAACATGTATGCTGTATCAGGGCACCTAATTCCGATCATCAAGGGGTGATTCTAATTCCGATCACAGATGTATCTAATTCCGATCACGTCATGATTAGCTACTAAAGTATAAAACTATTGTCGATTTGTACCAAATGGATTCGAAAGTGAAAGTGGATCTGAAATGTTTTGCGTTTATAGAGTCTGACAATAATTCCCCTACCAGTCATCTTCTGCTTGCGTTAATGGTCATTATTATCATTAGAGCACGACAAGTGGATTATGAAATCTTGCCTTTCTTTTATCTTCGTTCAATTGTTACAATTGTAATAGAACTGAGCCATATTCAGCCTTCAAATCAGAAAGGTTGTGTTCCAGATATGACTGCGTAGTTGGCGTAGAACTACGTTAGGCTGTATATCGCGAAGAAACCTCGAATATTAAAGAATTTTACACCATATTGATATATGTGTAGCGTAAAGTGAGAAAAAACAAACAGCATAATAATATTATCTTGCTGATTAAATTGGAGCGTATTTTTGGTAGGAGAGGTATTTTGTGATACCAAAAAAGAAGATTTCTACCAGTGCCAAAATTGGAGTATATCAGTATAGAAATCTGCCACACGCATCCAGCTATCAACAAAGTTCTAAGAGAAAACTCAAAGTCCTCAAAGTAATATGTTATAATAAGAAAACAGGCATTAATAATGGCGTGTGTAATGGTTATCCGTTTGTCCGCAGCCTGGGAAGCAAGACTATCATACGGAAAATATCTGGAAAAATTTAGCTTGAAAGTTTTCGTTAATTTTCACGAGTCGCGAATAGGTACTGCAAGATTTTTTTCGGAACTGTTGTCTTACAAGGAAACACGGCTAAAAGAATATTTGTGCATGTGAAGTAACGCAGCAATTCTCAAAGTGAGGAAAATCAGTGACTCTTTTATCCGAGAATAGTTTTGAATGTTTCAATTGCTGCTTTGCGTCAGTTAGTTGCCTGCAATTATTTACTATTCAATAGTCAAGCATTAATTTCTTTCGAAAATGATGGAGAAAACAAGGCAGAAGGGATCCGTAGTGGTGCTAATGCTCATTTGACCGTCAACTCAGTATAAGGCATTTAGATCCTCTAATATACAAAAACGAACATGTTTCGAAGAAGCAATACAATGGCATCGATCTTACTTCAAAATCTGCTTAACAGATCAACGTCTGCGTAACTGATACCGAGGTCGTCAAAGCGGCAAGTTCAACTGGACTAGAACTAACACGTAAATGACAGAAAGGAAGGAAGTTTAAACGGAACAGATACAAAATACGGAATAGGACCTGTAAACTGAGGTTGGTAACGAAGATTACTCCAGGTACCCTTTATAGCAGGTATGTAGGTACAAGGTAGGGTATGTGTCCCCAACAGCATTTTGGTTAGAGAACTACACGGCATTTGCATCATCTATACGCTGCAATCTCATTCTGTTTTTATATTCAACACTATTCTCAGCTTTATCTCAGCTATCCACTACTTTCCGATCTATCATCTCCCTATCTGGCATCGGGCCCCAGGATTCACTCGATCAGCAAGATTATTATTCTGAGATACCAAACCTCTCCCTCTACCTTAGCGCAGCATAGAAGGTATAGATATTTCTTACTGGTGACCTGGTCTCCTAGATCCCCTTATGCGCTAAAAAATGAAAATGAAAAATATTAAAGTTTTCGTTAATTTTCACTAAATAGTGATTGGCAAACAATCTTTTTAAGAAAGCCGTACAATTGCTGCATCGTTCATGATCAAAATCCGTTTTAAATTGGAAATGCTATTAGCGTTCAAAATTTTTCATTCTTTCGTGACGCTGGCTTGACTCCAAATTTTGGATTGACATCCTGTCGCAAGACGTAGTTCTACGTCAAAAGATTTCAATATTTCCACCATGTTATCATGTTGCGAATAATCCTAAAGTCCAAATAGCAACTTCGTTAACGTCCATTTTGAGAGTTTATAACTTTGATATAGTGATCGGAATTAAAAGCAGAAAGAAAAGTTATGTTCATAATTCCGATCAATCACTTTAATGGAATAAATTCCGCAAATTCAGCATATTTTCAGCCAAATATGATATAAAACGGTTATATATGCTTGTATCTATTTGTTATGATAGAATACCGAAGAAGGTAATATGTTTCCGAGCTGCTATGATTTTAGCAAATTTGATCGTGCGCTTAGCATTTCGGCCAAGAAAATACATTTTGAAGGCGTTTTTTGCGACTGCCTGTCGTATTTAATTTATTTTGAAGTGCTCGGTTCCCCAAAGACAGTAATTTTTCAACAATTGACACATAAACACATAGCAGAATAACGGAGCATACTCATTTACTACAGATTTTGGCTCAATTTTTTAAAAAATGACTCTGTTTGCTTCTTGTGATCGGCGGTTTTCGGCGAAAAATGACTCTTTAGGCTGAGTGATCGGAATTAGGAGCTGATCGCAATTATGTGCGGTCACGGTATATGGTAAAAAGAGAACAATCTCACCAGCAGTCCTTCGTATGGAATAGAATAGCGTCCTTTGAAGTTCCACAAGTGCTTCTAATAGTTTACTACTACTACTACTACTACTACTACTACTACTACTACTACTACTACTACTACTACTACTACTACTACTACTACTACTACTACTACTACTACTACTACTACTACTACTACTACTACTACTACTACTACTACTACTACTACTACTACTACTACTACTACTACTACTACTACTACTACTACTACTACTACTACTACTACTACTACTACTACTACTACTACTACTACTACTACTACTACTACTACTACTACTACTACTACTACTACTACTACTACTACTACTACTACTACTACTACTACTACTACTACTACTACTACTACTACTACTACTACTACTACTACTACTACTACTACTACTACTACTACTACTACTACTACTACTACTACTACTACTACTACTACTACTACTACTACTACTACTACTACTACTACTACTACTACTACTACTACTACTACTACTACTACTACTACTACTACTACTACTACTACTACTACTACTACTACTACTACTACTACTACTACTACTACTACTACTACTACTACTACTACTACTACTACTACTACTACTACTACTACTACTACTACTACTACTACTACTACTACTACTACTACTACTACTACTACTACTACTACTACTACTACTACTACTACTACTACTACTACTACTACTACTACTACTACTACTACTACTACTACTACTACTACTACTACTACTACTACTACTACTACTACTACTACTACTACTACTACTACTACTACTACTACTACTACTATTATTAAAAATATCAGCGATTTTGACGTAGGACTACGTCTTACGGCAAGTTTTGAGATAGGGTGTCATTCCAAAAAATTGAAAAATGCGAGCGTCACGAAAAATGAAAGGTTTTGAGCGCTAATAGCTCAGCGGTTTTCCGATCGATTTTCAATATTCTTACACCAATCGATCGGAAAATCTTCTAAGAATTGACCCAAATGAAGAAAAGTATGGATTCTTGATGTTGAACTATTGAAAAATTGAAAATAATGAGCCTATGTTTTACCAGAATTCTCGCTTTGTGATTGGTTGGAAAATTCTTTACGATGATCTAAACCTGTATCAATTTGAAATCTGTGCTTGGGAAGTAAGCCAAAACAAGTGACAAAGCTTCCTCATTTCAACAAGATTTTCGCGGTTCAACCTAGACTATTTTGATGTCCTTGCTTGGGAAGTACGCCAGAGGAAGTAACAAAGTCCCCTCGTGCCAACAGATCTCTTACGAACGCGATTAAACCTAGTCCAATTTGATGTCTGTGTTAAGGAAGTGTGCCTGAAAAAATGACACAAGTTCGTTGTCCCAACAGATCGCAAATTCTTTACTGCGAGACGATTAAACCTCGGCGAACTTGATATCTGTGTTGGGAAAATGTGCTACAGCTGTACTGTTCGGTTATAATACGACTCTGTATGAATACGCATGCTTGCCGTTTCATTAGAAGTGAAGTGAAAAGATGTGCTGTTGATAAAATAGGATTGAATTGGTAAAATCCCTTCAACGTGGGAAACCATGGATTATAAAAACAATCTTTAATTTCAGTAAGGTAGCAGGAAAGCAATAGTTTGTGTTCTTGATTTTGATAAATTGTTTTCAAATGCACAATCTTTTGAGAATTTAACATATGCAATATTACTACTTTGATAAATGTTACATACAATGCATGTAGCATGTATATAAGTTGCATATAGCATGTATACATGAAAGATCGAATGATTACAAGCATGAATACATGCAACTATCACTACAAAGAGACTTACGTAGTCCTGCGTCACCTATGTATGCGGTCGTGTCTTGTACACAACCCCTCTGATTTTTCATTAAAGAATTTCTAGCAGTCAAATTTCCAACGTTTTTTCATGCAACGAAGAAAATGTCGACGAATCGTTTCAATTTCCGTCAGTCATAAAATGAAAATAACTCACGCAACGCATTGTTGTTATTCTGCAGCCGGGAAAACTTGCATAACCTACAGAAATTTTACAGAATAACATTTGTCATGCTGTCCTACACAAATACATGCGCGCTAGCTTCGTAAACATTATTATTATCTTTAGTGCAGACGATGAAAAATTTTGATGGACGGATTTTAAAACGGTACGACGAATTTAAGATATAAAATCAGTTGCGTAATTTCAATCAAATGCTTTATTAATCACTTTTTAGTGAATTCAAAGGGCACGGATCGGAAGGTAAGTGTGTTTGAGTCAAATCAGCAGCAGAGCTTTTGGAATATTCATTAAATTTGACTAAGAAATGATGAACATTAGAGTGGCTTTTCTTACTACGACGGGAATTAGAAATAAAACCTACCTAATATTGTTTTATTCTCCCAATTCTATAACTTATTTCCGTATCGCGTCTCACACAATTCTCCATGCGATTTCTCACATACGAGTTTAAAATTTTACTCGCGAAAGAGAAGTAGGTATGATTCCTACTGAGCCCAGGGACATAGAGGCATGAAGTGGGAACCAATAAACAAAAGGATAATCGTGACCAGTTGTCGAATATGGAGCCTAGGAGAGATGATTGAAAACAAGGAGTTGTTGACAAAGTTTTGTGGTGAAAACAAATTGACCACATAATAGGTATGGTATGCTGCTGCTTCGTCGTAATTGCCTATTCCCGTCCTATCGAACAAAAAATTATTGAAAATATCAGCATTTTTATCACACACAATGCAAAACTAGTTATTCCCTAATATTTTAGTTTGTTGTCTGTCATACGCGATCAATCAAAATGAGCTGAGATTTATTTAAATGCTTTTTATCATTAAAGAAGACCTACCAACGAAATTTCCTACGTTTTTTCGTGCGACGAAGAAGAAAATGTCGTCTAATCGTTTTAATCTCCGTCATTCATAAATGAAAATAACTCATACAAGGCATTGTCGTTATTCTACAGCCAGGAAAACTTGTGGAACAAACACACCGTTGCTCGGCAAAATGATGATGATTTTGCTTAACCGGTGCGTTCTGCACCACTTTACCCTACACTCTGTCTTATTACTTCAATGTCGTTCCCGCAATAGGATCTACTGAGCGGAATTTGAATTCTCCCGTATTCGTCCATCGTACTTCCTGAATGGCTGCAACCTCGACTTTCATCTTCTAAAGCTCTCGAATACCCGCGCGTGCCGGTACAAGTAGAGTCCTGACATTTCAAGTACCGAGTTTCCAATAATCGTTGTCCTTTTTCACTCGCTTAGGTCCATACCGATTATTTCGTTTAGAGTTGTTTAAGCATGCCGCCTTACTAGAGCTACGATGTCTAGTCTCCCAGACAGGTTTGCCGTCTTGGGTATAGCCGGCGAGACACAGCGTTTTATAAGTCAGCCGCCTGCTTCGGATCAGTCGCTGTTGTACGCCGCTCTTAATGGCTATCCACCGTGCAGTGGGATCATCGTCATGAGCCGCCCCTAACCTGGGGACAGGCTCTCATGGCAAGGCTATTCCACAGAGACTATAGATTACAGAGGCGCCGAGACACTCAAAAACCGCTAAATTTTGCAACAAAACGGAGAGTACCATCACAAATAAAGGTAACTCTCCGCTTTCGTTCAAAATTTAGCCGTTTTTGAGCGTCTCGACGCCTCTGTAATCTATAATCTCTGTAGGCTAGGGTAACCAACGTATTTTGGACCCCCTCAACAGCTGTACATAATTTGGACACTTACAGCAAAATCAAATGAAAGTGTCCAAATTATGTACAGCTGCTGATGGGGTCCAAAATAGGTTGGTTACCCTATTCCTTTTGCCGACACTCAGCGGAAGCATGAGTGCCTGCTTCGCTGTCAGTATATGACCACCATGGTTGGTTAGCCGATCTCCGCTAAGGTTACTCATATTCTAGCTTGTAGCACGAGGAGGTGGGGATAGGAGTTGCTGAACACGAGGCTGAGGACCACCGCGAGGTCCATGTTAAGCCTAGAGGTACGCGTGGTACTGACGATATGTGTTATTTATCCATTTACCAGTCGAGTCTAACCAATCCATTCAAAAAAAGTTCGATTTATTACGTCAATTGGAAACATTTATTTCATACAAAAGTTAAAAAATCCTTGAAAGCTGAGAAAAAAATTGGGCATTAGAGGACTATTGTATATTGTATATTGGTCCTCACTAGAGAGCAATTTTTTTATATCAGCCATATTGCGGTAAACGGATATTGGTTTTCATCATAATAATATAACCTTTTTGTGTCGAAAGGTGTACTTAAATATAACCTGTATAACATAACGTCCTAAAATTACAAAATTAAAACAGATCAGAAGTGGATTTTAACCCTCCTTGAGTAAATAAAAAAAACCTAAACAACCAAATATAATTTTCAAGCCTATCCGCTGTGCTGCGGCAGACAACAACAAAACATAAAATAAAACCCGAATTAATCCACCTAGCGGCGTGACCTAGCCTTTCTACTGCCACAATAATCATTATTTAATTTCTCAGGAACATCTATAATTAACTTGACTATATTTTTAAATATCCGTTCCGTATTCCTCAAAATCCTTATTTGCCAGTAAAATTCACAACGTATTGCGTAGAATAATTATATTTTCTTTCCTTGGGTGCGTAAATACTTGTAAGCGTTATTTATGTTATTTGATGAACACCTTATTTAGTTTTATAATCGGTCGGCCTTAACTTTTGGGTTTCAGAGCCACATACGAAACTTGTTTTGAACTGACAATATGAAATATATGTTCATAGCAGATTTTTTGATATTTTTTTTGAGTGGTTTTAGCCCAAGGGTAGATTTTTTTGATATTTTGATATTAATACCATGCGTTCAAAAGTTAGCATCTTTGAAAAACAAGAGTTCAGAAAAATTATTATATACTTCACTTTTGAAGAAAAAGGATTTCGACAACAAAATGATTAATCTCAAAATTTTACTATTAGTTTGCTTGGCTTCAATTGTGCAATATATCTGAATCAGAAAAAATAACTGAATAGAGCATTAGATATGAAAAAGAGAAATTGAACTTTTTCTTAGCTGGCGCTCCTTCAGATAATTATTTTTGCATGAAAATCAAAACTTGAGCTTCTTTTGAATGTACTTTCATGAAAAGATAGTCATTAGCTTGATCGCATCGTTTTTACAATGTTAGAGGGTTAGGAAAACAAGATGAGGTCGAAAAATAGTGCAAAAGCTGAACCATAAACATGCTTGAGAATAGGAAATATGATCGATATGATTTCCAGTGATTGTCATTTTTGATTTATTTATTAAAACATGATACATGACATAAGATATCTGTCCTTTAAAATGTCACTAACGAAAACAAATCTTACAAAGTTACTACCGTGCAACGTTTACTTCCTATTTTTCATATAACATTTCTAAGCTCTAGTATCTATGGATTGAAAAGAGCATATATTGATGCGCAAAATTTGTTTGAAATTTGTATAAATTTATTTGGAAAAATCAACTCACTAGTATTTTGATCCTATACACCACTATACTTATATACTTAAATTAACTGCTTTTCTCCGCTTTTTGCTTTTCGTGCACAATTGTGAGTAACAGCAAGAAAATGACAATTGAAATCTATTGAATTGAATCCCGCTATTTAATATTTATTTGCAACAGATACGTAGTTCGCCTACGACGTGCAGGCTTCATCAGTGTCTTATTTCAAAGCGTATACGTATCTGTCGCGAATAAATATTAAATAGTGGAATTTAGTCGGTAAAAGTTTTTTTTCTTTTCTTTTATTTCAGAGTTCGTATTCCACTAAGAGGCTTCAAAAACTTCTGACTATTGACATGTTTCTCACTTTTCTTGAATTTCATTGCAAATTGTCATCACATACACATACATACATACATACATACATACATACATACATACATACATACATACAGACATTTATACATACATACATACATACATACATACATACATACATACATACATACATACATACATACATCGTACACATTGAATACAATCAACATTTGATTGATACGTTTTGATTTCACACGTTTTATCGGTTTAATATACGGTGCTTAAGTGTTAAAGTTTGAATAACTTTTGAATGAACCGTCCGATTTTAAATAACTCGGTTTCGTTTGATAGATCTCAGCAGTAATTTTCAAATAATAATAAAATGTGTGATGTTTTTCATTGAATTAATTCTTAAATGTTACAAAAATATGTTTTAAATACTATTTTTTCACATTTCTTTATGTAACTTTCAAACTACAAGTCCAATCATCATGAAATTTGGAAGTTAAGGGTTTGTAAGGCTCCTCTTTCATATGCAATCAATTTTGTTCAAATCGGTTAAGGGATCTATGAGATAATGAAGTCCCATATTTTTCGTATTTTTATACATAACTTTTGAACTAAAAGTCCGATCAGTATGAAATTCAATAGCGACCAATGGGACACCTAGACCTTTCATTTGACACTAAGAACATTAAAATCGGTCCAGCCATCTCCGAGAAAAGTGAGTGAGATTAAAAGCGTTACATACACACACACACACACACACACACACATACATACACACACACAGAAAATGCTCAGTTTTCGAAACTGAGTCGAATGGTATATAACATTCGGCCCGCAGGACCTTCTTTCCATTTTCGGTTTTCCAAGTGATTTCTATACCTTTATACTATATATTTATATAGTAGAAAGGCAAAACTAGTTCCGCTGATTGGTGACCACAAACCTAATCTAAAATTCAATTTCGACCACTGAACAGCTTGACGGGCTTCGACTGTGCTATGCGTTTTAATTAATTTTCACAAATCATACAGTTTGGCTGGTTTGATGCGACTTTCCGTGCCACTAGTGGTGGTACGGCCCCTTTAGCTGCCCCCCAAATGTCGAGTGATTTTCATTTAGTTAACCGAAACAAAATATAATCCAGTTATATGCTAACGTTTGACACTACGGTTGTCGGAAATTAATTTGGCTTTCAGTTCCATTGATTGCGTAACTACTATTCAGTTTCGAAACATGTTTTCTATTATTACTCAATTTCAAAAAGTTAAAATTTCTGTATTTTGTAAATGCTATTTGCAGTACAAAATTTAACAAAGAATATCAATTTAGAGGACTAAAGGATGCTGTCCTCAATAAGTTTGTATTCAAGTATGTTACAATAGAAGTGAAAATTGTTTTACGCTACCTCACCATTTCATTCAACCATTTAGGAGGAAATAGTATCCACCAATTTGAATTACTTTCAAACGGGTTAAAAGACGTTTGTAAGTCTAAAATGACGATCAAATTTCATTACATTTATCGTTACATCCCAACAAACATGTGAAGTTGTGAAACTTCCTTATTTCATCCCCCCACCCATGCGTATGAGGAAAACCACTGAAAACTCACCGTCTGAAACAAGCACGTGACATTGCGGGACGCCTTCTCCAGTTCGGTTCCACTAAACGAACCATATTACACGCACCGACCGTCGACCGGAGGAAAACACGTGCCGTTTCGAAACCCTCGAATCCGCATGTTTATTACTTCCATTTCGAACGTCGCTGCCAGGATCAAAGCCGCTAGCGTAAACAACAGAAAAGGCCGAATTGTTCGTTCGGTCGGTCGGTTGTTTTATTGCCCAACCGTTTATTGCTGCAGGAAGGGCATCCAGTCTGTTTCATTTCAAAATACATTATCAACTGCATAGAACTGTATTCATAATCTGGCAGCGCTGGAATTCACTTGATGCTTCGTTTGTTCTACAAGCCATAGTGGGCCAAAGGTGGAATTCCTCCCAGGAGACATTCCTTCTTATCCACAATAAAACAGAACAGAAGGTGGCAATACTAGGCATGGTACAGTGCATAACAAATCGTAAATCATTCCATTTAGAGCTTCAAATGAATGCTAGCTAAAGTAATGTGTTTTCCACATAGGTTCATACACATGTGGACCAATTCATACATGCACACACACACATAAACTGTACACACCATCTGTTGGATTCCTGCTGCCCCGGAGAACATTCTACTATGTAGCATAATATTAATGGTACAGGATCGTTGAGTTATGTGTTTGATTTTTGGTGATTCTCGAGATAACCCCTGCCACTAGCAGCAAGGATGCTCAACCCGTCGGGTATATACGACTTGAGAGATATAATTCGATGATTTAAACTGTTACACCTGAAATCGTACCGTTTGAGAATTGTTATCAAAATCACATGCATGAGTAATGCTAGATTGAATTGGTTGATTCCCTCAAGTAACGGTGCGGTGGTTCTGTTGTAGCTATCTATCTGCCATGCCCAGCCGTGAACCCACCAAAGAAGACATGGGGAGCATACATATTTGTCTCCGTGGATTTATTGCTGTCATGCCTGAAGTGGAGTACAAATTCCCCAATGAATACTTTGCTTGATTAACTCCAACAGTTTCGTTTCTAAAAGCCATAATAGGTACTTCATTATTAGGTGCGATGCTAATGTTCGTCATACAATATGCACTATCCCATAGAATTGAAAGGAGTAAGACACTTTGTTTTATTTCACCATGCATTATGAGTTGTCAGCATTTATCAATATAATTTTGATGAGAATTCCACTTATAAGCATGGAATTCCGTTCGGTGTCTCTGTACCAAATATAAAATTGGCTCATTTTGTAAAATGAGCGCATTAGGGATAGGAAAAGATAATAAATAGAATAAAATGAGTTGTTAATCTAGCTACAAAAGTTGCAAAATTTACTTGTTGGAACGTCCAGCACACTTTTCACACTTTAGAAAGATTTTCCCCAAAAATATGAATACTGTTATTGGTTCATAGAAGTCATAGAATAGCCGTAAAATAGCTGATCGTTCCTTGGCCGTGGCCTCTACTAAGCAAAAATCTGTATTCAACGTCCCGACTCGGAACAAATAACTCATGAATATTATTTAGGTAGGGTTTATTTCTAATTCCCGTCGTAGTAAGGAAAGCCACTCTAATTTTCATCATTTCTCAGGTGGATTTAATGAATACTCCAAAAGATCTGCTGCTGATTTGTCTCAAACAAACTTACCTTCCGATCCGTGCCCTTTGAATGCACTAAAAAGCTATTATTAAAGCATTTGATTGAAATTACGGAACTGATTTTTTCTTAAATTCGTCGTACCGTTTTAAAATCCGTCCATCAAAATTTTTCATCGTTCGAACTAAAAATCACAGTAATGTTTACGAAGCTAGCGCGCATGTATTTGTGTAGGACAGCATGACAAATGTTATTCTGCAAAATTTCTGTAGATTATGACAGTTTTCCCGGCTGCAGAATAACAACAATGCGTTGAGTGAGTTATTTTCATTTTATGAATGACGGAAATTGAAACAATAAGTCGACATTTTCTTCTTCGTCGCACGAAAAAACGTTGGAAATTTGGCTGCTAGAAATTTTTTAATTTTTAATTAATTTTTTGAAAAAAAAACTATTTAAATAGATCTCAGCTCACCTTGATTGATCGCGTATGAGAGGCTACAAACTAAAATATTAGGGAATAACTAATTTTGCATTGTGTGTTAAAAAAATCAGTGATATTTTTAATAATTTGTGTTGGATAGGACAGGAATAGGCAATTTAGACGAAGCAGCAACATACCCTATGTTGGAAAATCCGAAGCTTGCAGGTTCGGGTCCTGCCACGGTCGCACAGTGGTCAAATTTTGAAAAAATTAGCAGATATTAGCAATTGGGTAAAAAATGCGTAATTTTTCAAGGGTGGTGTCTTCGGAGAAGTTTAATAATAAAATATGCAAAGCAAAGCCATGGGTTTATACCGTCTTTAGACATTACACTTCTTTATCGACAGACTTCGCAGCCGGCTATTAGAGTACAAGAAAATTACGGGGCCAGTGCAACAATCCTTCTGACTAACTAGCAAGCACCGCCTAGCCGAGATTCGAACATAAGACGACTGACTTGTTAGACAAGCGTCGTACCTCGAAGCTAACTGGCCGGCTAATAAAATATAGCGCATCTTACTGCACCATTAGGGTGACCGTGAATTCATCTATAAGGGTGATACAAACTTTTGTTTTTTTTTAATAATTTCAAAAAAAAACTTTTTCTTCAAAAAGTTGCAGAACATACTAAAATAAGCAACTTTGCTGAATGCATCTATCTCTTACCGGTTGCGAAATATAATGATATGTTAAAAAGGTGCGCTTAAAAATCAATTATGCTCAATAACTTTGCACACGATTTTTTTACTGTTTTCAAGTGTTCTAAAAGTAATTCAGTATGCTAAAATACACATATTCACTGAGGACTGTTTGTCGCTGGGATGCATATTTAATAAGTTGCAATTGCAATATTCAAAAAAAAAATTTCCATTTCAACCAGCTTCGCACAAACCAGACAACCATTAGGTGAAAGTACTATATGTTTTCTATAAAAAAAATATTTCCATCAGGAGATCTCCAAAGAAGTCTCAGAAAAATCAATTGAAAAAAGGGTTATTTTTTGATAATTTTTTTTTATAGCTCGTTAAATGAGGGAGATAGAGAGTTACAGTATTTAACAAAGTTGCTTATTTTAATGTGATCTACTACTTTGCTAATGACACCATACCTTTTTGAACGCATTCAAATAAACGAAAATTTGTATCACCCTAATGAAACCACCAAAATCACAATAGTTTGCTATAACGCAAAAATGAGTTATTTTTGAGGCGTAGTGTCTTTGGAGAAGTTTAGTAAAAAATAAAATATAGCGCATCTTTCTGCACTATTAGAATGACCGAGAATTCACCTACACTCAAGTACTTTTTTTACACGGTTTGTTTTTTCGAATATTGAGAACGGGGCTATTTAGGAACCATTCATTTATTTCTCAAAACCTTTGAGAGAGGCCCGACATTCTTCACGTATTTTGTAAATGGTCCCTAAATTGCACCGTTCTTGAGTAATCGAAAAAACAAACCGTGTAAAAAAGACTCGAGTGTATTAGGGTGATACGAACTTTTGTTTTTAAAATAATTTTAAAGAAAATATTTTCTTCAAAAAGTTGCTACTAGAATACTACTAAAATAAGCAATTTAGCTGAATATAGTAACTATCTATCTCTTACCGGTTGCGAAGTATAATGATGTGCCAAAAAGGAGCACTTAAAAATCAATTATGCTCGATAACTTTGCACACAATTTTTTTTATTGCTTTCAAATGTTCTACAAAGTAATTCAGTATGCTAATATAAACATTTTCTCTGAGGACTGTTTGTCGCTGGGATGCATATTTAATGAGTTATAAAAAATTTTATCAAAAAATAATACATTTTTCAATTGATTTTTCTGAGATTCCTTTAGAGATCTCCTGATGGAAATATATTTTTTTAGATAAAATGTAGTACTTTCATCTAATGGTTGTCTGGTTTGTGCGAAGTTGCCCGAAATTGAATTTTTTTTTGAATATTGCAATTTTTTAAATTTATTTTATAACTTATTAAATATGCGTCCTAGCCACAAACAGTCTTCTGTGAAAATGTGTATTTTAGCATACTGAATAACTTTGTAGAACACTCGAAAGCAGTAAAAAAGTCGTGTACAAAGTTATTGAGCATAATTTTTAGGTGCACCTTTTTAATACATCATTGTATTTCGCAACCGGTAAGAGATAGATAGTTAATGTATTCAGCAAAGTTGCTTATTTTAGTATGTTCTGCAACTTTTTGAAGCAAAAAAATTTTTTTTAAATTAGGCCATTGCAAATCATATTTAAAGTTTTTATCAGGGGGGCAAAAAAATAATTTGTAGGATATGAGTCAAATTTCTTTTTATAAAATCAATTGTCTGTGGGCTCTACAGCCTGAAAAACTCGAAAAATGAATCTCCGAGTTGAATTAACCCTCTAACGGGCAACATCGTAAAAACGATGCGATCGAGGAAATGATTACTTTATCATGAAAATATACTCAAAAGAAGCTCGAGTGTTGATTTTCATGGGAAAATATTTATCTGGAGGATCGCTAGGTATAAAATAGTCCAATTTCTCCTTTTAGTTTTTCATGCCTAACGCTCTACTCAAATATTTTTCCAGTTCAAGTATATCACAAAATTGGAAAAAAGCATGTAATTTACTCATAGGAAAAATTAGAGATCGAACATTTTGTTCTAGTTGTCCTTTTTCTTCAAACGTAAAAAAGGAAATATTCGCACCATAATTTTTTTCGGAATTTTTCGGAATTCTTGTTTTTGAAAGATGATAACTTTTGAACGCATGGTCAGAATGTTGTAATATTAGTATCAACATGTCAGGAAATCTGTTCTAAACATATTTCTCATATTGTCAATTCAAGACAAATTTCATATGTGGCTCTGGAGCTCCAAAAGCGAAGGCCGTTTACAGACGGTCTTACCCGTTAGAGGATTAACGCTTCTATCACGAAACAGAAATGGAAATTCGAACAATGGAATTTCCGAAAATCGTCCAAAAAAATTTTCCTTCATTTGTGTATTTTTTCGTATATTTTTGCATTGAAAATAATAACGTATATAGTATAAGCAAGAATACATTCGGTTTTCACGTTCAACCTTAAATAAAAATTATTAAAATCCATGTTCTTTTTTTGCTCGATTAAAAAATTCACTTTGTTTTTTTTTCGGCCCCCCCTTCAGTGGTCGAACACCGGCAGGACAAAAACTTTATAAAATATTTGTAATGGCCTTAATTGAAAAAACAAAAGTTCGCATCACCCTAATAGGTGAATTCACGGTCACTCTAATAGCACAGAAAGATGCGCTATATTTTATTATTAAACTTCTCCGAAGACACCACACTTGAAAAATTTCGCATTTTTTACCCAATTGCTAATGTCCGCGTTTTTTCAAAATTCGACCATTGCGGGTCGCCATGACAGGAAGATCGGCGTTGGATGTGTTTCGGCTTAGGTTTTGTTCGGTGAAAACGGGTGAAACATTTATGATTTTATTTCTTAACCCGAACGCAGGAAACAGAAAACAGAAAACAGAAAACAGAAAACAGAAAACAGAAAACAGAAAACAGAAAACAGAAAACAGAAAACAGAAAACAGAAAACAGAAAACAGAAAACAGAAAACAGAAAACAGAAAACAGAAAACAGAAAACAGAAAACAGAAAACAGAAAACAGAAAACAGAAAACAGAAAACAGAAAACAGAAAACAGAAAACAGAAAACAGAAAACAGAAAACAGAAAACAGAAAACAGAAAACAGAAAACAGAAAACAGAAAACAGAAAACAGAAAACAGAAAACAGAAAACAGAAAACAGAAAACAGAAAACAGAAAACAGAAAACAGAAAACAGGAAACAGAAAACAGAAAACAGAAAACAGAAGACAGAAGACGGAAGACGGAAGACGGAAGACAGAAAACAGAAAACAGAAAACAGAAAACAGAAAACAGAAAACAGAAAACAGAAAACCGAAAGTGTAATACAGGAAATGAATGGTCTTAGTTGACAAAGACGAACCATAATTGTTAAACATTAAATTGAATTGTCTGAAACTCTCGTAAAAAGGTTGTAATGTCCTAAGATTACTCCAATCAAATGAAACTGCTGATTTAAATATTTCAATGTACACTAAAAATCGATAAATAAAACTCGTCAACACGGCAATAGTAGTCTACCACATGGTTCTGCGATGGCACGCGACGCTGGAAACGTCGGCATGACGACGCACTGACATTCTACCACGGCAGTATTCCCTATTCCCCGTGTTCCGCCGCACAATCCGTGCCGGTAATAGCGATAAAATTAGTCTTATCACATTTTGATTCACTCGATACGCACGAAAAGTAATCCGGCCGATGTTCACTGCCTGGCTGGCTGGTATGCGATATGGCGAGCCAGCAGTGAATCCGCCGGATTCAGATTGTCGAAACCGTGTCAACGGCTGTACGGTACACGTGCTGGCAAAGTATTGCCGAAAAATGTCATTCCACCAAGCGAACGAGCGAGTGAACAAACTCAATAAAGAAATCGTAAGCCTACATCATAAGAAAAGGATTATTTTCATAAACATCGTCTTTCGCGTGAGTGAGGGGAGCGGAGTGGAGCGAAGGGGTAACATTACGACAGGGTTACTAACTCTAGTGTGGCTCGGCTGTGTTTTGTCGCCATCTTTTTCAAATTGCTAGTCAAGCGAACTTCCTAACGAAGACATCCTTCTAAGCTTTATTTCTCACGAGAAAATAGATAGCAAAAAAAAAAGAAACAAGCGTCCTTTGTCTACCGGTTAGCCTGTTTAAAGCGTCATTAGCAAGGATGGAGAACGGCTGGAGTTTTGGCGTCTCCTCATTTTGTTCACGCAAGACTGCCTTCGAGGATATTATGCTTGAACTCCACCCGGAATTCCAGCGAATTTCATTCAATTCTCCGAAGCCGCAAGCCTAGCTTAAGCTTAATCTTCAAAGTCGCTATAATTTGATAAGCCCTCATGGGAATACATTTGGCTTGTCTGCTGCTTAGCCCACCCCGGTTTGTGTTGTTGCTGTTTTTGTTGTTGTTGATATTGATATCAGCCAGCATTGCTCAGCTAGACCCGGTTCTAGCGGGAAGTTGCTGTTTTGGGGATTTCCGGTTGCGTGCGTCGTCTTGTACATAATTTTGCGACAGAATAAATGTGGAGCTTGGGAGCAAAAGTACGTGATTGCGGAAGTATGTATCTGATGCGTTTGGTTGCCGGTTGGTTGCTGCAAACGAAATTTGAAATGTAAAATAAGCTGGTCGAGAACGAATATCTAGCTAGGTTAGCTTAGGTAGTATTATTACATCTTACTGTGTGTCATTCTAAAGTCTATTATTACGATTTTGTCATGAGAAAAATATAGGCATTATTAGCACAGCCAGATATGTATAAGGTTTTGATGATGTGTATGCCAATTAATGAATAAAAAATACACCAATTACCTATGTAGCTGACGATTGCAATTTAGTCGTCTTGAATATATAAATGGTTGCCACTACACACACTACATGGTGGTTTCGTTTACATCACGAAAGTCCAGCAATGAATTTTAATTTTAATTACCGGTAGACTAACAAAATTAATAAAATTAATAAATTTTGTAGAGCCACGTTGATGTTCCAAACCAAGTTAATTGACGTTTTCGGTTTAACCTTGTTTCGTTTGTTTCGCTTCCCTATCCCAGCCATCCGTCAACCTGCCGCTATTGACATTCACATTGATGCTAGGTGGGTGGAGAGATTACCGTGCCTTCGGTTGGGTGCTCAACATCTTCCAACCCGTAATGCTGCGCTTCCGGTTTCGCTTTAGAGGCCCCAGGTCTCCTATCCATTTAGAACGGTACGCTACTAGCGAATCCATCCAGTCCAAAACTGGTCGATCAGTTGCTCTGCTAAATCCCATTTGGTTCTCGGTGTCCGTTCGGCTTCTGTTAGCGTCTTTGGAGGTTGGAGCACCCCATTAGAGCCAAAAGTATGAAGCGGGTAGGGGTGAGTACCCATTGATCGCTAGGTTGAACTGAGTCGTACGTCAAAGGTCGTGTGTTCACGATGAACTTTGATTCTACGAGAATTATCGATACCCGATCAGATGATTCTAACAAAAATATTACAGAATTGTAGCTCCAGTTGATGTTTCTATCAAAGTTTGTTAAAAATGTGATATAAAAACTTGCGACACGCCTAGTGTTTTACAAAGATTCTATCTCGTTCTGTTATTTATAACATGTTTTGTTACATTTTAGTTACTGATATTTTTGTGATATGTCTAGAGCGAATTTTGTTACAATTTTTGTTATTTTAACTACCAAGGAGGCCAAGTTTATAACAAAACGCAAAGGAGCTTTTATTATTAAAAACTTGTTACTTAGAGCTCATTCTGTTATAAATTTTTTATTTTCATTTGATCGGGTAGTGCCCGTCATCTGAATTCGGTGCACTGAACAGGTTGTTAAGAGCTTTTTTGACACTCCGCACTAGTCGCTCCCAAGCGCGAAGTGTAGTTAAAGCTGAAGGCCGATTAAATATCTATTTAGGGTTCATATTGCTGAACGTTTCGACCAGATTCTAATGGATATCATAGATTTCTGTTCGCAACTTACCCTGCAAATTAATAACATTGTCTGTGTAGATTAGTAGGTGCTACATTCCGTTATCGAAATTTGACCTTCTGTTTTTATACGACAGACTTCGCAGCCAGCTGTTAGAATACAGGACAATTGCAGGGCCAGTTGCTACAATCCTGTTGACTCTAATAGCCTCTCCCAGTGGAGATTCGAACATACGACGACTGGCTTATTACTGGGAAGCAACAATCACGGTACGTGTATCGCCTCCAAAATAGTACGGATATGCCAAATTTGTGCATCAATTACGACTTGTTGTTGTTGTTATTAGTTTATTAGAACTTTTTTACCAAATACGACGTATTAGCATGCATATCTGTACGTAATGCTTTTTTTTACTTTTATATACATACAGAAATGCTACCCACCATTTCATGTCTATCAGAAAGCTATATGGAAGGTCTAAATGATCGCATCGCCACTATCCATTGTAAAGAGCTGCTTGAAGAGATTATCTAGTCCTCGGTCGTTGGTACATTCACAAATGTGCATGGCAAAGTCAGCTACATTTTTCGAGCTCGTGCCATTTGGAACGATGCACTATTATGTGCAAATAAGCATCCATCTCGTCCAAAACTAATCGATCAGTTGTCTCACCGAATCCCAATTGGTTCTCGCAGCTCGATCGTCATCTGTTAACATCTTTGGAGGTTGAACTATCCCATTAAAGCTCAAAAGTTTGAGGTGGGTTGCACTGGTACGAACGTTAATGGTCATGTGTTTACGATGAACTTTGCTTCTACGAGAATTGTCGATAGTGTCTAGTCGTCTGAATTCCGTAAGCTGTTCAGCGATATTTTGACATTCCGCACTAGCTCGTTCCCAACGCCCCCCGCACTTTAGAGCCGAAGGTGAGAAGAAAACGCATTTAGAGTTCACATATTTACAATATTTTCTTGCGGATATATTCACTCTATAACATATTCTAACGTTTATTCAGTTTAGCTAAATAGAGTTGATATTACAACGACATGATGCTACCGAATATAGGTTTTAATGTCCAAAGTCAATGCACGCATTATAAGCAAACAGCATAACTCAAGATATCCTAGCAAAGCCTGAAGAGTGGAGTTCGTTTTGTGCGGATTAGAAAAAAAAAAGAATTCCCAACAACGATTGCAACTTTTTACATCACTCGTTAGCAAAATTCAATACGTCCCTGCCCACACCACGTTTTAGCTGGAAACTTGCTCTCCATCTGTCAAAGAGGATACCATTCTGTTCGGAACTTTTGCATTCGGTAGATCCCTCAAATGAGTTTAGTTATTAACAATGGCACCCCAAAATGTGAACCGGTTCAGTGCTGCATGCAGGACTACTAGGGCCGTACATTGCGGACGAGCAGCAAACTTTTGACAGATGGAACATATTCTCTCTCTATCTCTATCTCTCACCAGTGCCAGTGAACATGTTAATTAATTGGCGCAGGGGAAAATGGGAGCACAAACTGCTCTCCGCGCTGTGGCTTCCACCGCATATCCAACAACGGACGAGATGATGGGACAGGAAGATTGATTGCTGACATTTAGATGAAGCCAAACGAGGCTGTGGTTGGTTGGTCCCGGTGTGTGGCATAAGGGCGTGGATCCTTTGCGGGAGTATTAAACTGATTGTGCAATTAGAGCGAATGGGTCGGACTGGGCGTGTAGAAAATTTTAACGTCTTCTAGGGAAACCCGGTGACCCTCAGCATGACAGATTGTTGCTAGGAAGATCTGCCAGCCGGCCAGTAGAAAACTTACAGATTGCTTTTGTTTAACACGAACAAGTGTTGGAGGTTAAACTTTCCTCCTCGCCTGTCGGAACAAGTTTTCATACCATGTGCATGCTCGTATTTAAATGGACACCGCAATTAATTGGCAACAAATATTTAATTATTGTTTTTCATGTCTAACATATCGTGAGCAGCGCTGAGGAAAATTAAACTAGGCAAAAATTAAAATCCAGTGGCACGGAGCTAGGAACAGAACTGAATAATTAATTGTAAATTGTATGGCAGTAGCCGGAAAAAATATGCAATAATTTTTGTTGGGGAAACAATTCACCTACAGCAGTATTTATTATGAACAATTAAATTATTGACTTGTTTATATATAATGCTATGTTATAATGCATGGCTTGTTCATTGCTATTTTATTTCAATTTTTATAGAAAACCGCCGACCTCACTAACTTCATTAATGACCCAATAAATGTTAACAGACGAGCAAGAGTGTCTTCTAATTGATTCTTTCCGATTTTGGTTTCCTTAATGGAATATGATTTTTATGTTGTCTCTTTGCTTTGATTTCTAAGTTGAATGAAAACATAAAAGGAAATGGCCTCAAGAATTCTATTGTTGCATTAACTCATTGAGATCAGACCATATTTTCTTTCAATATGGAACCCTTTGAAGTGTTGCAGTTTTTAATACCTACCAGGCTAAGAACCAATACTCGAAAATCGATTAAGCAAAACCCATGCTTTCAAACAGCTTCTGCCGTTCCCTGTTGTTCAGTTCAACATTACCGAACGTCTGCCATTTTCTCGTTAAAGCGCTCGCATTCCAATAAAACCAACCCCGGCTAATACATTTCCTGATGCTGTTGCTGCTCCATGTTTACCCTGTTAAAGGGAGCTCTGAGTCAGGAAATTAAATGGAAGTTTGGCCTGATTCGCATCAAAAGCCTTCAATAGTGTTGTTTTCCCGACATTGAGACGAAAGAAAAAATAGCAATACAAAGCATACTAACAATGCCTTTGTGCCTTTGATAAGGAGCAAACAGTGTACATTGATGCTACCGTAGTTTTAGGTGAGTTTAGTACGCTAGATGAAAACTATCCGACACGAACATTTTTAACGAATGGTTTTTAAAAATCAATTATTAATGAATATTCAAAATTGAAAACAGATATCAGATTCACCATAAAGCAGGGTAAAACAATGTGAACCGATCGCAATGGGCCCAACAGAAGGCTGGGCTGTAGCCAATGGTTGCCTCGTTGCACCGGTGCTACCAGAAGAAACGGTACCTACCAACCATCGCAAAGGCTTTAGTCCATACATACATCGAGAGGCACCATTATGGTGCTACTTTTATCGATTTTTCTTCGATAATATTCCATTTCGACTAACACGTACGTGCCTGATGAGCAAGATCCGAATTCGAAGCAAGCGGTGCATACTTCCGATCCGACTAAACTGTATAC
Organism: Sabethes cyaneus; assembly: GCF_943734655.1. Taxonomy (NCBI): domain Eukaryota; kingdom Metazoa; phylum Arthropoda; class Insecta; order Diptera; family Culicidae; genus Sabethes; species Sabethes cyaneus. The sequence goes on from NC_071355.1 coordinate 55,961,848, forward strand.
TCTGCAGCCATGGAAGGGATAAAAAATGATGCAAAATTTTTGTAAGGGTTAGCAAGACCAGATGATAAGATTGATTGTAAATGCATGCCACTACATTGCAGTGCAATCGACAGGTATTGCATTTCAATGCATTTGTTTAATGTTATCTACTATCAATAATCAATGATTCGTGTATTCTTATTTTGGAGTACACTGAACAGTCTTCTATGCTGTAAACAATTCGAAACACGTCACCCAAAATATCTGTTCTACTTCTGTTGAAATACTTTATGGTTTGGAATTCTACATTTCCAGCTTCCTATTAGTATCGCATCAGCATATCAGCATCGGATTATCGCGTAATAATTTTTAAAATTTTTATGGAATCGAATGAACTGTGAAATTTGTATTTCCCAAAATATGTGAACACAAACGACATATTTCAGCATCAATAAATGATAATATTATAGAACGTTAACCAAATTACTGATTCAGTGGAAGTTGCAGCTCCATATTTTATTAAATCCATCTTTCATCTCTCGTTTGCCGTTTTCCGTTTTCCGTCTTTAATTTTCCATCTTCCATGTCTTCTGCCTTCAGTCTTTCGTCTTTAATCTTGCGTCGTCCGTCTTGCGCCTTCTGTTTTCTGTTTTCCATATTTAACCTTCAATCTTCCATTTTCCTATTTCTATCTTCTGTTTTCCGTCCTCCATGTTCCGTCTTGCGTTTTGCGTCTTCTGTCTTTCGTTTTCCATTTTCCATCTTTTGCCTTTTGCCTTTCGTCTTTCGTCTTTTGTCTTTCGTCTTTCGTCTTTCGTCTTTCGTCTTTCGTCTTTCGTCTTTCGTCTTTCGTCTTTCGTCTTTCGTCTTTCGTCTTTCGTCTTTCGTCTTTCGTCTTTCGTCTTTCGTCTTTCGTCTTTCGTCTTTCGTCTTTCGTCTTTCGTCTTTCGTCTTTCGTCTTTCGTCTTTCGTCTTTCGTCTTTCGTCTTTCGTCTTTCGTCTTTCGTCTTTCGTCTTTTGTCTTTCGTCTTTCGTCTTTCGTCTTTCGTCTTTCGTCTTTCGTCTTTCGTCTTTCGTCTTTCGTCTTTCGTCTTTCGTCTTTCGTCTTTCGTCTTTCGTCTTTCGTCTTTCGTCTTTCGTCTTTCGTCTTTCGTCTTTCGTCTTTCGTCTTTTGTCTTTCGTCTTTCGTCTTTCGTCTTTCGTCTTTACGTCTAATTTTTTGTTTTCTAATTTTCTATTCTACTGTTCTTCTGTTCTTCTGTTCTTCTGTTCTTCTGTTCTTCTGTTCTTCTGTTCTTCTGTTCTTCTGTTCTTCTGTTCTTCTGTTCTTCTGTTCTTCTGTTCTTCTGTTCTTCTGTTCTTCTGTTCTTCTGTTGTTCTGTTGTTCTGTTGTTCTGTTCTTCTGTTGTTCTGTTGTTCTGTTCTTCTGTTCTTCTGTTCTTCTGTTCTTCTGTTCTTCTGTTCTTCTGTTCTTCTGTTCTTCTGTTCTTCTGTTCTTCTGTTCTTCTGTTCTTCTGTTCTTCTGTTCTTCTGTTCTTCTGTTCTTCTGTTCTTCTGTTCTTCTGTTCTTCTGTTCTTCTGTTCTTCTGTTCTTCTGTTCTTCTGTTCTTCTGTTCTTCTGTTCTTCTGTTCTTCTGTTCTTCTGTTCTTCTGTTCTTCTGTTCTTCTGTTCTTCTGTTCTTCTGTTCTTCTGTTCTTCTGTTCTTCTGTTCTTCTGTTCTTCTGTTCTTCTGTTCTTCTGTTCTTCTGTTCTTCTGTTCTTCTGTTCTTCTGTTCTTCTGTTCTTCTGTTCTTCTGTTCTTCTGTTCTTCTGTTCTTCTGTTCTTCTGTTCTTCTGTTCTTCTGTTCTTCTGTTCTTCTGTTCTTCTGTTCTTCTGTTCTTCTGTTCTTCTGTTCTTCTGTTCTTCTGTTCTTCTGTTCTTCTGTTCTTCTGTTCTTCTGTTCTTCTGTTCTTCTGTTCTTCTGTTCTTCTGTTCTTCTGTTCTTCTGTTCTTCTGTTCTTCTGTTCTTCTGTTCTTCTGTTCTTCTGTTCTTCTGTTCTTCTGTTCTTCTGTTCTTCTGTTCTTCTGTTCTTCTGTTCTTCTGTTCTTCTGTTCTTCTGTTCTTCTGTTCTTCTGTTCTTCTGTTCTTCTGTTCTTCTGTTCTTCTGTTCTTCTGTTCTTCTGTTCTTCTGTTCTTCTGTTCTTCTGTTCTTCTGTTCTTCTGTTCTTCTGTTCTTCTGTTCTTCTGTTCTTCTGTTCTTCTGTTCTTCTGTTCTTCTGTTCTTCTGTTCTTCTGTTCTTCTGTTCTTCTGTTCTTCTGTTCTTCTGTTCTTCTGTTCTTCTGTTCTTCTGTTCTTCTGTTCTTCTGTTCTTCTGTTCTTCTGTTCTTCTGTTCTTCTGTTCTTCTGTTCTTCTGTTCTTCTGTTCTTCTGTTCTTCTGTTCTTCTGTTCTTCTGTTCTTCTGTTCTTCTGTTCTTCTGTTCTTCTGTTCTTCTGTTCTTCTGTTCTTCTGTTCTTCTGTTCTTCTGTTCTTCTGTTCTTCTGTTCTTCTGTTCTTCTGTTCTTCTGTTCTTCTGTTCTTCTGTTCTTCTGTTCTTCTGTTCTTCTGTTCTTCTGTTCTTCTGTTCTTCTGTTCTTCTGTTCTTCTGTTCTTCTGTTCTTCTGTTCTTCTGTTCTTCTGTTCTTCTGTTCTTCTGTTCTTCTGTTCTTCTGTTCTTCTGTTCTTCTGTTCTTCTGTTCTTCTGTTCTTCTGTTCTTCTGTTCTTCTGTTCTTCTGTTCTTCTGTTCTTCTGTTCTTCTGTTCTTCTGTTCTTCTGTTCTTCTGTTCTTCTGTTCTTCTGTTCTTCTGTTCTTCTGTTCTTCTGTTCTTCTGTTCTTCTGTTCTTCTGTTCTTCTGTTCTTCTGTTCTTCTGTTCTTCTGTTCTTCTGTTCTTCTGTTCTTCTGTTCTTCTGTTCTTCTGTTCTTCTGTTCTTCTGTTCTTCTGTTCTTCTGTTCTTCTGTTCTTCTGTTCTTCTGTTCTTCTGTTCTTCTGTTCTTCTGTTCTTCTGTTCTTCTGTTCTTCTGTTCTTCTGTTCTTCTGTTCTTCTGTTCTTCTGTTCTTCTGTTCTTCTGTTCTTCTGTTCTTCTGTTCTTCTGTTCTTCTGTTCTTCTGTTCTTCTGTTCTTCTGTTCTTCTGTTCTTCTGTTCTTCTGTTCTTCTGTTCTTCTGTTCTTCTGTTCTTCTGTTCTTCTGTTCTTCTGTTCTTCTGTTCTTCTGTTCTTCTGTTCTTCTGTTCTTCTGTTCTTCTGTTCTTCTGTTCTTCTGTTCTTCTGTTCTTCTGTTCTTCTGTTCTTCTGTTCTTCTGTTCTTCTGTTCTTCTGTTCTTCTGTTCTTCTGTTCTTCTGTTCTTCTGTTCTTCTGTTCTTCTGTTCTTCTGTTCTTCTGTTCTTCTGTTCTTCTGTTCTTCTGTTCTTCTGTTCTTCTGTTCTTCTGTTCTTCTGTTCTTCTGTTCTTCTGTTCTTCTGTTCTTCTGTTCTTCTGTTCTTCTGTTCTTCTGTTCTTCTGTTCTTCTGTTCTTCTGTTCTTCTGTTCTTCTGTTCTTCTGTTCTTCTGTTCTTCTGTTCTTCTGTTCTTCTGTTCTTCTGTTCTTCTGTTCTTCTGTTCTTCTGTTCTTCTGTTCTTCTGTTCTTCTGTTCTTCTGTTCTTCTGTTCTTCTGTTCTTCTGTTCTTCTGTTCTTCTGTTCTTCTGTTCTTCTGTTCTTCTGTTCTTCTGTTCTTCTGTTCTTCTGTTCTTCTGTCTGTTCTTCTGTTCTTCTGTTCTTCTGTTCTTCTGTTCTTCTGTTCTTCTGTTCTTCTGTTCTTCTGTTCTTCTGTTCTTCTGTTCTTCTGTTCTTCTGTTCTTCTGTTCTTCTGTTCTTCTGTTCTTCTGTTCTTCTGTTCTTCTGTTCTTCTGTTCTTCTGTTCTTCTGTTCTTCTGTTCTTCTGTTCTTCTGTTCTTCTGTTCTTCTGTTCTTCTGTTCTTCTGTTCTTCTGTTCTTCTGTTCTTCTGTTCTTCTGTTCTTCTGTTCTTCTGTTCTTCTGTTCTTCTGTTCTTCTGTTCTTCTGTTCTTCTGTTCTTCTGTTCTTCTGTTCTTCTGTTCTTCTGTTCTTCTGTTCTTCTGTTCTTCTGTTCTTCTGTTCTTCTGTTCTTCTGTTCTTCTGTTCTTCTGTTCTTCTGTTCTTCTGTTCTTCTGTTCTTCTGTTCTTCTGTTCTTCTGTTCTTCTGTTCTTCTGTTCTTCTGTTCTTCTGTTCTTCTGTTCTTCTGTTCTTCTGTTCTTCTGTTCTTCTGTTCTTCTGTTCTTCTGTTCTTCTGTTCTTCTGTTCTTCTGTTCTTCTGTTCTTCTGTTCTTCTGTTCTTCTGTTCTTCTGTTCTTCTGTTCTTCTGTTCTTCTGTTCTTCTGTTCTTCTGTTCTTCTGTTCTTCTGTTCTTCTGTTCTTCTGTTCTTCTGTTCTTCTGTTCTTCTGTTCTTCTGTTCTTCTGTTCTTCTGTTCTTCTGTTCTTCTGTTCTTCTGTTCTTCTGTTCTTCTGTTCTTCTGTTCTTCTGTTCTTCTGTTCTTCTGTTCTTCTGTTCTTCTGTTCTTCTGTTTTCTGTTTTCTGTTTTCTGTTTTCTGTTTTCTGTTTTCTGTTTTCTGTTTTCTGTTTTCTGTTTTCTGTTTTCTGTTTTCTGTTTTCTGTTTTCTGTTTTCTGTTTTCTGTTTTCTGTTTTCTGTTTTCTGTTTTCTGTTTTCTGTTTTCTGTTTTCTGTTTTCTGTTTTCTGTTTTCTGTTTCTGTTTTCTGTTTTCTGTTTTCTGTTTCTGTTTCTGTTTCTGTTTCTGTTTCTGTTTCTGTTTCTGTTTCTGTTTCTGTTTCTGTTTCTGTTTCTGTTTCTGTTTCTGTTTCTGTTTCTGTTTCTGTTTCTGTTTCTGTTTCTGTTTCTGTTTCTGTTTCTGTTTCTGTTTCTGTTTCTGTTTCTGTTTCTGTTTCTGTTTCTGTTTCTGTTTCTGTTTCTGTTTCTGTTTCTGTTTCTGTTTCTGTTTCTGTTTCTGTTTCTGTTTCTGTTTCTGTTTCTGTTTCTGTTTCTGTTTCTGTTTCTGTTTCTGTTTCTGTTTCTGTTTCTGTTTCTGTTTCTGTTTCTGTTTCTGTTTCTGTTTCTGTTTCTGTTTCTGTTTCTGTTTCTGTTTCTGTTTCTGTTTCTGTTTCTGTTTCTGTTTCTGTTTCTGTTTCTGTTTCTGTTTCTGTTTCTGTTTCTGTTTCTGTTTCTGTTTCTGTTTCTGTTTCTGTTTCTGTTTCTGTTTCTGTTTCTGTTTCTGTTTCTGTTTCTGTTTCTGTTTCTGTTTCTGTTTCTGTTTCTGTTTCTGTTTCTGTTTCTGTTTCTGTTTCTGTTTCTGTTTCTGTTTCTGTTTCTGTTTCTGTTTCTGTTTCTGTTTCTGTTTCTGTTTCTGTTTCTGTTTCTGTTTCTGTTTCTGTTTCTGTTTCTGTTTCTGTTTCTGTTTCTGTTTCTGTTTCTGTTTCTGTTTCTGTTTCTGTTTCTGTTTCTGTTTCTGTTTCTGTTTCTGTTTCTGTTTCTGTTTCTGTTTCTGTTTCTGTTTCTGTTTCTGTTTCTGTTTCTGTTTCTGTTTCTGTTTCTGTTTCTGTTTCTGTTTCTGTTTCTGTTTCTGTTTCTGTTTCTGTTTCTGTTTCTGTTTCTGTTTCTGTTTCTGTTTCTGTTTCTGTTTCTGTTTCTGTTTCTGTTTCTGTTTATGTGCCAATAAATTTAATTCATAGATATTTGCATGAATGTTTATTCGAATATTTTAACCAGCGTTTCACCAAGATATTCATATTTGGTGAAATTTTGTATTTTCAATCATAGCCAGGAATGTTATTTTCGTTTCCTACTAAAAGCTTTATGTGTACATCCAAGAAATATTTCGGTCTATCGTAGAAAATCAGAGACGCATGTTAAATTATTTATACTCCTATGTTACCCTTCAGCGAATTGGTAATGAATAATGGAACAAATAGACACGCTTCAGCATCACACTCCTGCACCAAACGAGAGGAACATCACGTCAGTCGGTCGGTCTAGCTTGTTTGGGACGGATTCGGAAGGCATTTCAGAAAAATCTAAACTAATTGTCAGAACCGGACTCGAGAGATGTGTGCAGACTTCCTTTCGCAATCTTATCTTCTCCGGTCGTGGCATCCGACAGCGACAGCGAGCTCAATCTCGTCGTATCTTCTCCAGAGGACAAGATAAATATTTAAAATAAAAGTCGCACGGGCACGGGTGTGGAAACGAGCATTCGAGAGCTGGAAGAGTCGACACAAAAAATAAGAAAAAAAACACATGAGAAGCCAATTTTTAACTTCTCCACAGATGTTGGAGACTATCACGGCGATGATGATGATGTTGAGCTGCGGCTTCGCTACCGACGAAACTTCGAATGCAGCTTATTTTTAGAGACCATATTGTGATTCTCGGGAAAAAGGTTATCTCTTTCATTATTTCCCAAGAAAAATAACCCGAAGGAGAACGGGAGACGGCTGCAGGTCTGATAATAATTTTGGTCTATAAAAAACTTGCACTAACAACGCAATTATGAAAAATCATGTCTTGAGTTTGTTATGCTTGAGTTAAACCATCGCCGTGCCAGCGGTGCAGCGTTAAAATAACATAAACATAAACTAAAAGAAACTGAATTTCAACCGTCCCACTAGTAAAAGCAAACTTGTTTAAAGGTGACCATATAATCATGGATTGTTAGGAAAAACACTGTCTTGAAACAAATACCGTACCATCACCCTTTGTGCGTACGAAAACGCGCAGAAGATCTTCGAGCACAACCATTAAAGTGAAAACAGGAAAGTTGGTAAATAAATTGCGATTTTAGAAACGGATGCCACAAAAACCGACACACTGATAGACAGGTCCTGGCAAAGCATTTTCCATTATCTCGAAAGCTAGCATGCATTGGGCAAAATAGCTCGACAAACACACAACCATGCGTCATCGGGAAAGCAAACAAAATGCAGTGCGTATCCGGTTCCATCAAAAAGAGATTTGAATCCGCAAACCCAACCGAGCGGAAAATTCATTCCGAATCTGAATCCTCGCAAAGCACGATAAAGCCTTCGACATTTTCCTTTTCCAAACATTATACCGCAAGCCGCACTAGACCTCGGCTCAGCTCACTGCTCACAGCTAGTCTCACCTTCGAAATCATACAGCTTGAATCACGTGCAAATCAAATACCATCCCAGTCAAAATAAATGCTAGCAAATAAGCTTGCCGGAGCTAATTTCATGCTGTTTACGTTTTCTCATAAATACACATCTATTCAATATTTATCATTCTAAATCTCCTCTTCAAGTCCCCGTTTGTACTTCCTCGGTATATCATCGTCCCAGTGGGCTCTTGCTCCACTCACTGCTAGACAGGAGTGTCTGTTTTAGTTTTGAAAAAGGCCACAATTTCGACTGTTTGCGTGAGTCACAAAAACCCATTACAAAGGGACGAAACCGGTGGACAGCTCAGTCAAACGCAACCACACTCGAAAATATGAAAATAGTTCCCCCTCCCCCCTCCGTAGCAGCGCCAGCGCCAGCCAGCGGTTTTCTCCCTTCTCTTTCGCTGACGAACTGGGCTGAGTACGGAGAGGTCAGTCATCGCTATCCTACATTCCGCACGAGTTCCGCAATCTTTCGAGCCAAGCCGAGTTTCTGGAGCGTGCCACAGCACAGGACAGCACAGCACTGCACTGGTTTCGTTCGAGTGGGACACGCACAGTGGGTTTCGATTCGTGACCAGCTAGGAATGTCCTTTTTATCTTTGAACCTGAGTGCAGCAACATTGACAGGGGTCGCGATCCAAGCGGACGACGAGGTTGGAATAAATTCATTCACATGTGCTGTCATTTTTGGGACAGCCGACGGAATTATGAGGAAACGGTTTTAAAAAAATGTACTTAAAACAACCTATGATGTTTGAGAAGCTTTTAAATCTAGCGAAAGAACTACCGTCAGGTTTCTAGCAGCAGCGTGACAAAAAAGAAAATCCGCGAGAAACCCCTTTCTCGCCAATTGCCCTAAAGGGATCAGAAAAACTTCGTCAGTTTGTCGCCTTTAAGCCTACACCGTGTCGGTAGGTCGACCGGTCGGTTGTATCTTCCTGCTTCATGCAGTGATTGTCATTCCAATTGTGTACACAGATACCGAAAGGAAAAGCAACAAAAAAAAGGTACAATAAAAGAACCCCACTTTGGTGAGATGTTTGCTTAACGATAAGAGAGACCCGTTTAGCGTGAGGCGTTCTACATTGCTGCTGGAAGTACACTTCAGAATATTTTTCCAGTTGCTTAAATTGCTGTCAATTCTATTCTTTTTTTCTCTCACTCCGCTCTGATGGATCTTGTTGCTTGATTCTGGGCCCAGGCTAGCAGTGGGAAAACACGGGAAATTATTCCGATGCCTCCACACCGATCTCCCCACCACTTGGAGTCACTTTCCTCGCCCATGTCTGATGTAACACGGAACGGCATACATATTCGACGACAGATAAGGAAAATTGTTCGAAAATGATGTGCAACAAAAACGTTGCAAGCATGAAGGAAAAAAAAATGCTTAGGTCTTTCGACTGGCGAAAGATTCCATCTGAACGACGTGGAGGATGGCTCTTCGCTCACTCGAGTGCTTGCGTTTAGAATTGAAGAAGAAACGGAACGAGTTCAATTTCCGGAGCTACACACATACTTTCGTTCCCGCCAAGACGTCCGTTTTCATGTATGACAAGAACATATTGGGGATTCATCTGAAGGAGAGTTAAATTGAATAGAACAGTTAGGAATACAATGAACGCTCAGCATGTTCATTTACGTTAGAATCGTCTGAAGTATAAAAATAAGAAATATTGAACCCAACATTGGCTACGCAAATTGGTTAGATAACAAAATAATTGGCAGTTTTTTGGTGCGTTTCAGATGCTTGACATGCGTTGGTTTTTGTTTATGTGTTTTAGAAACACATTTTTATCGATAGGAATCGGAACAGCTGACAGCCGATTTTTATGTGGTATGGACTTGATCTGACTCCGTACTATAGTGCCTTAGCTGCCATCATATTTTAGTACTCAGTGTGCTCGGTAATTGGCGTGCTCGGTACAGGGCCGTCAGGCCGCTAATTAGTTTTCTCAAGACCAGGACCAGGAAACGGTTGTCTTCTGCACGTGCTTCTATCATCATACCCCATTCGTACACTACTGTATCGCCGTTAAGGCTCTCGGCATAATGCTGCTTTCGATTCCGTTCGATTACCTCATACGCATTCATGAGAGAATTACCTTTAAAATCTGGGCACATGTTGGCTTGTGGCATTTAGTTTTTCGCACGGCCTGCTAAACTTCCTGTGTGAGTTGTTTAGCTGATACAGCTCTTCCATTACTTCGCGATCTCACTCTTCCTGTTGGCACTTCTTCGTCTCTACAGCGAACCCAGTGAGTGTTCAGAAGGGTGACTAAAGCTGGACGAATACGCTAGGTAGTTGCTAGAGTGCCGGACAACTATCCAGCAAAAATACCGCTGAAAAAAGACGAAGAGGGGCACTGCGAGCGGGCTGCCTAGATCAGGTGATATGAGACGTGAAAAACCATCTCACCCACTATTCTGACATCAAGGGTAGCACGTATCAGCCTAATTCGTTTTGTTGGAAAATCATGTTCAAGTACAATCCGCCACAGCTCATTTCCTTTAACTCAATCGTACGCCGCCTTGAAGTCTATAAACAACCGTCCTTCTCGAAACCCGCACTGGTATTCGCCAACAAAGATTTCCTGCAACAGCCACAGTCTATGAAACAGCATGGGGGTGAGAATTGTGTACGTCGGATTGAGCAGAGTAATTGCTGAATTCGAATCGATGGTGTCGATGAACCTGATGGATTGCACAATACAGCCGTTCACTCCCGACTTTCAAAAGTGCGACTGAGATGCCATCCGTATCCGCTGCTTTTTTTAACATCGTACAAACTTGATAGATCCACTGCTTGTCCATCATCCTCAATCGTTATCCTGTTTCTGTTGATAGTTTTATCTTGTTCACCGTTCAGTAGTACATTGAAAATGTTAGTTGGGAAATTGAAAAATTTCATCGATACAAACTAAACCTCACTGACAAACGCTTCTCATAGATCAATGCAAGAAGCTATGAACAAACATAAAATTGACATCTGTACCAGAAATTGGGTAAAGGCAATGCTGGTAAATCGCGAAATTACTTGGGAATACAACTCAATCGATGAGAACAACAAAAGGCTGTCCTCAAGGAGGAGTTCTTTCTCCTCTTCTGTGGTCATTAGTTGTGGACGATCCACTGAAAGCGTTAACCGAAAAAGTTTTTGAGGAGGTGGGATTCGCTGATGATATTGCGATTCTTGTGAGAGGCAAATATGATTTCTAATAGAGTGCAGTCAGCATTAAATCACACGCTGCTGGCGTGGTGTAAAAAAGAGGGCCTAAACGTAAATCCCTCTGAAACAATAATAGTTCCGTTCATTCGTAAGAGAAAGTATACTATATAGAAACTCTTGCTAGATGGAGTTAAAATACAATTATCCGCTGAAGTCAAATACCTAGGCGTTATACTACAGTGTGACACATATATATTCGGACAAAAATCATTTTATGCTTGCAGCGGCATACACAACAAATACACTCAAACTAAGTCAATGTGTGTGTGTCATCATGGCTTAAGTTTTACTTGACGTAGTAACATTTTCGTATTGTGTCTCGTTCGGAGTGCATGTACTAGAGTGAGTTACGGTCGCTGATAATAAATAAATTTCGAAACGGTGCTGCATGGGACACTATTTTTCGTGACCTCAAACATCTCAGCATAAAAAGAGGATTTGTATACTAGACAGTAAAAAGATTTGTCTGGACGGGAACTGTTGAAAAACTTAAAAAAACCGGAAAAAAACGAAGCGTTAGAACTACACAGGTCAAAAAGGTTACTCGATATCGAATTCGTCGTAGTTGCGACCGGTCCGCACTGTAATTGACAGTTGAGCTTATTGTCGCTAATAATTGACAGTTCAGCGAATTTTGAAAATAGATCTGGATATGAAAGCATTCAAAAAACGTAAAATCCATGGATTAACATAAGCAACAAAACAAAAACGGTAGAATAGATACTCATTTCGATCGAGGAGGTTCCAAAGCATAAACGGAATGTACCAAGATATCGAAATTCATCAGCGGTCATGGTATGGGGAGGCATTTCAAAGAAAGGGAAACCTTCTCTTGTATTTAGTGACAAGGGTGTAAAAGTTAATGAAAAATACTATCTAGATATGGTCTTAGAACTAAATTTGACACCTTACGACCTAGGAATGTATGGTATGGTTCATTTCAGCTAACTTTCGAAGAGAACGGACACATTCTCATACTAATTTGGAACGGCATGTGGGTGAACTTAGAACACTCAGATATTTGCATATCTATATTTTCTATGCAGACAGATGCATGAGCCTTCCAAAATCGCATATATTTCCGTTTGGAACACTATCGACCCATAGCTAATGATCTGTTTATTCCTGGTCCAGTAATACTGGTACAATGGCCCATTTTTGAGCCATCGGTTTAAAAAATTACTGAATCTGGACGCACCGGAAGTCCCTCTGATTGCCAGGTTGAGCGTTCGGTCATGATGGTTTTATGGGGAATTTTGAATTTTTGCGTCGTCATCCAATCTTCTATTCAAGTCGTTATTGCATTAATATGAACTTCCTTCAAGATCGAAAGGTGTCCTGTTAAGTTCTCCTCCAGCAAGGATTTGTTGCGGTTCAATCGCAAAGCAGTTTTCTTTGCTTCTAACCAGGGGCGGACTGGCCCACCGGGCAACCGGGCAAATGCCCGGTGGGCCCCAATAAAAATTTCGTCGTTACACAAAATGTGATTTTCCAAAATTTTTATTTCAGTTAAACTCTTTCTACGACTCACGAATGTTCAATTGCTGGGGCCCCATGATTCATGAAATCAACCGATTTGATGATTTAAAATTCAGCTTCAAATGGGACTATTGGGGCCCCGAACTATAAACCAAAATTTCTCATTCAATTAAACTTTTTCTATGAACGAATGTTCGATTGCTGGGGCCCCATGATTCATGAAAACAACCGATTTGATGATTGAAAATTCAGCTTCAAATGGGAATAAGACTCACGAATGTTCGATTGCTGGGGCCCCATGATTCATGAAATCATTTAAGTTGAGCTGTTGGGGTCCAAGCTCCGAAAATATTACCAGCTCAAATTCTGAGTATTTAAAAGTAGAATTTGTATTTCATCCGCAGTTATTTGACTACTTATAAATATTGAACTGTCGGCTTAAGCTCCATACTCAGTTTACTTCAGTGGCGACGGTCCGTTATCGATCCTGCGCCGAATGAATTATGGTCCTACCTTTCTTCAAACCCCTCGAACACCAGCTGAACGTGCATCATCCTCGATAGCGCACATCTATAAGTGCGATGTCTACTCCGAAGTCTACGGCCTCTTCTTGATTCTCTGCTTACAATAATTTTGGCTACTCTTTCGACGGGCCTTCTAGACACGTGACCAATCTAGCGCAGACTGCCACACTGTGCTATCTTCATTATAACAGCATATTTGCATTCTTAAGATAGCTCGTGGTTCATGCGTCTGCGCTACACTCCATTTTGGATTTTGCCAAATTTTACGCTAAAACCCCAAGCATTCGTCCATCAGCTTCTTTTAGCGTCCATGATTCATGTCCGTAAAGGGCCAGCGAGAGGATTAGTGTTCTGTAGAGCGTCAGTTTTATGCGAATTTGCTAGCTACGGGACTTCAGCTACAAAATGTAATGCCTGCGTAAAGGCCAATTCGCACCTGCAATTAGTCGTTTTATTTTGCGACTTACATCGTTGTCACATGTCACGAGCATAGCAAAATATATTCAGTTGCTCTTCGACACCAACACCATTTGGATTTCCACGTAATGTACTTCGATTTGGCGGTGTTAATGGTAAGTCCCAATTTCTCAATAAATGACCTAAAGGCTTCTTTCGCTGCTCTACTTTTGATTTTGGTATATCGACGTCATCCGCAAAATCAAACAGCACGAGGTCTCATCTGCTATTCTGACGCATAATTTTTACTCATTCAGCGTCACACGAATCAACGTAACTAGTCCTGTGGGAAAGCCATGTCCTAGCGTTAACTGTTACAGCTCATTTCGTTTGACTGAATCGTATGCCGCCTTGAAATCCATAAAAATATTATGAGTCTGCAAGTTGTACACCCGGAACTCGTCAGTTACTAGACGCATGGTAAATATCTGATCCATCGTGAAGCGACCCTCATGAAAACCAGCTTGATACTCGCCAACGAAGAACTCAGCTAACGGACTCAGTCTAAAACACAGAATAGGGAGAGCACCTTATAGGCAAAATTGAGTAACGTAATGCCTCGATAGTTTTTACTCTCATGTCGATGTCCGTTTTTAAAATTATGGGAAATGAGGCCAATCAACCACTCCTCCGATGTTTATTTTCCTCCCATATTCTGTTCCTGACAATGAGGTGGCGAATTGTTTCGTACAACTGCTCGCTCCCCGTTTTTAGAAGTTCAGCCAGGATACAGCAACCTTACCGTTTTTCAGCTCACTGATTGCTCTTTTGGCCCCCTCATGTGTTGGTGGCTGCACAGTTTGGCCTTCGCTCAAAATTCTTATCCTGTAGCTGCTGATCTTCGTGTTTACTTCTCTATTCAACAGCCTCTGGAAATACTCTTCCACCTGGCTGCTACCGTCGTTAGGTCAGTAAGCAGGTTGCCAGCACTATCATTGCACATCACAGGCATGGCAAAATTCTTGCACCTGACCGTTTTGTGGAAACTCCGTGTGTCGTTGCTGACGAACCTCTCCTCTGGACTGGCGAGCACGTGCTCTTCGTACTGGCGTTTTTAGACGGTGGGTTCTTCTTTCCGCAGCTCTACCAGGATGAACCAAAAAGATTCGCGCAGAGTCTCGGGCATTCCTCACATTGAAATCGTGTGAAGAAATTCTAGGATTCGCACAGAATACCTTGCTTATAGAAGCATGATTCTTATAGAAGAATCCAAGAGTTGAATCCCAGGGATAGCTATAACTCGGAACTGTTCTGTTCTGACGTGTAGACGCAGTAAGCTACTCATATATATTGAACTATTGACATCATATCATTTATCACGCAAATCAAATCAAATGTTCACGCTGCGGCAGATCCTCCAAAAACTCCATGAATAGAGAATTCAACGGACAATTATTTCATTGATTTCAAAGTTGCGTATGATACCTTCGACCGTAAAATCATGGCCATTCTAACCTCGCGGGGAACTTTATCAACGTAATGGTTCCTCATGTGGGCTGTTCAACATGCCGTTGCAGGATGTTATCAAAGGAGCAACACACAGGCACAATCTTCAGCAAATCTAGTAAGTTCGTCTGTTTTCCCAATAAAATGGATATTGTCGATAGAACAGCATCTGGGGTGGTGGCTGAACAAACTAAAACTCAAAGCAGCGAAGATTTGGTTGAAGAAAAATGCGTCAAAACTAAAGTACCGTGAACCGCTAATATGACGCACATGCTAGAAGCTGGTAACTCGGTCCTAATAACAACTGAGTTTGCTTTGTTTCGAGCATCGAGCCGCTATGCTGCCCGTTCTCCCGGTACTGGACACTCGACTGAGTCGAGCCGAGCTGCACGACATGACTTACAAAATAGAGCCCATATTCATTCGATTTACTGTCCTTGTAACGCTGATGTCTTTTGAGTAGATGTCTTTTTTTTGTGTTAATTTACTATCATGAGAATATTGCAAACTGGGGCCCCTAATATCAAAGGTCCGGTGGGCCCTTTGGCTCCCAGTCCGCCCCTGCTTCTAACTGTACAACCTGATGGAGTGAGAGAAGGTGTAGCATTGCTTTCAAAGCTTTCAACGGTGTACTTCGCATGGCTCCTGTTTTTGAACCACATGCAAGTCTTTGCAGTTGATGTAACTTTTCTTGGGCTGATCGTTAATGTCAGCCTAACAAGCGCTAACAAGCGAGGCGTAAGTTATCCTCGGCTGCACTATTGTTAAGTAAACCCAGTGGACCCTACTAGGTCTAAGCCCCCAAGTTTTGCGATTGCTTTTTTGCACAACCAAATAGCACGTGTTGCATGTACCTCCAAATACAAAAATCCAGTGGATTCAAATGGATTCGTTTTTCCATATGAAATCAGTCAGATTGAAATTCTGGATCTGGACCATATTTTTGTACTTTTTTTTCAGATTTGAACCAGATTCTGAAATTGGACCAGGTTATAAACCATATTTTGGACCATATTTCTGATTAGATTTTTTGTACCAGACTTTGGATCTGGAGTGGATTTTGGGCCACAGATTTCTGATCAGTTGTTGAACCATAAACCACATTTTGGATCAGGATTTAAACCAAACGCCGGATCTGGACTAGGCTATGCGGTGCTGCTAGATAAAGTCAGTAGGATTTTTGCACTAGCTCCGAGTACAGGACAGTACTCTAAGAGCCGGCTGTGAAGTCTGTCGATAAAGAAGAGTCAAGTCTTAGAAAGGACGTTTAATCCCACGACTTTGTTTTTTACGAACCTGGACTACATTGTAGACCACATTTTTAATCAACGTTTGTTTCAGATTTTAGAACAGTTTTGGATTAGATTCTGGTCCAAATTTTGAATCATATTTTTATCAGATTTTGGAAGACATTTTGGACCCAAATTCCAGACCTGCATCAGATTTGGGACCACATTTTGAACAGATTTGGACCTGAACTTGGATAATATTTTGGACCACATTTTTCAATAAATTTTGGACCAGATTCTTGGGCTTGCTCGTTGTGACCTTTGTTATGATTTTGGATCACATATTTTATCAGATTTTGGATCAAATTTTGGATCAGATTCCGGATTTTGAATCTGGGGAATCTAGGCCGATCTTGGGCCACACTTTTAACTAGATTTTAAACCCTGATTTTAGACTTGGTTCCAGCGTGACATTGTGGCGGCATTGGCGAAGACCCGATTTGGCGCCCCTCGTTTCTTGAATCAGTGTTCCTTTGAAGTTTATTATTTTGTAGAATTGGACTGTCAGATATGTTTCGTACAATTCCCTACATTCAGTACTTCGCTACACATGAGAGTGCCTTATTGAGGTTTAGACTGTTTTTGGAGCCTCTACAGCTAGCACCCTTGGCGTGGGTCAGTCTGCCCAACTGCACACTACGGTCAATTCTATTCCATCAAATAAGAAACAAAAATATGACTAAAATTTTAACGATAAATTTACCATAAGTTTCAATGTGCACAATAAAAACTGTTGAAGACGGATTGTTTTGTTTTCGGGTAGGAAGATGAATAAATCATGCCATGGCAGCCGATGTAAGGCAAATCCCAAACAGTTTTTGGGAATTCGCTCTATCGCAGAGATCTGCGTTACGTAAAAAGGAGCCCAAACCGGAGAAGCATACTCTAAAATGTTGCGTACGATAGAGCAATACAGTGTCTTGAGGCAATCAGTGAATCCAGCTGCATGACGTCGAACAAAACCTAGCACTGTGTATACTTTAGCAGGGACTATGCTTATGTGACGGTTGAACTTCAATTTTGAGTCGCTGGTAACGCCTAGTTCAAGGACAGAGTTAACATGTTCCAGGCAATCCATCTTGTGTTGCTGTAGTAAATTGGTGTTACAGTGACTGTACTATATTACCATAGACTAACAGATATAACACTTCGAACAAATTTTCTAACAAAACATCGTTTCAATGACATCCCAAAAACTTGGGAAAAAATACTAGCAGTGCAGTCTTTGCGCTACGCAGAACATGTCGCTATAAATTTAGCAATGCTATAAATTTACTGGTATATTACCTGATAGCAGCGCCACTGCAGGTGAGCGGCGTTCTCACGCAGCGACTGTTGTTTGAGTCGCGGTTACAATGAAAATTTGAAATGATCGTTTTAATTGGTGATGAAACTAGGCTTCAGTGTTACGTCTGTTAGTCCGTGATATTACTTTGCCCTTTTTATTGTTAACCCTCATGTCGTTATCACTGAACCACTAACAAGCGATAATTATCTTCCTGCGGTGCGTCACAATTGACAGGAGTTCACTAGAAATATTTTTAGATCGTCGGCAAAGCAAAATTTCGATTATGAAAGTAGCTCAACAAGTTCATTGGTGGATTATTGTAGTATCCTTCAAGATTTTCACTTGACATCTTTTCTTTTCATTGTGTACGTAAGCTACATGTACTCCATTCGGGTGATGTAACAAATCACAACTAAGACCATATCTTTATTGTTTGGTTTGTTCTTTTACGAATCAAATACGTAAAAGACAGCGGTACAGTAGGTATGGTGCAGAGGTGGCATTACTTCCCAGCATTACTTTCAGGGGGTCGTCAACCAAAACCTATGTGACAGCGGTACACATATCGCTTGGCCCGTATTTTATTTTATTTTTTATTTTATTTTGTTCTTTTCATCTGACCTATGACGGGGGTGGGGAAAAGCTCACTCGAGGTGGTCACAATAGAACCTTCCTCGAATGTGCATAAAAACCCCACCATCTTTTATAACGCATTACATTATATTATATCACTTCACATACAGATTACAATAGGATTATGTTGCCATTACTAAAAAGTTACATAAAAAGACATGCTACAATATACTGCTATCTAGTAGTCTGCGGCGATATACGGAGCTCTCGTTAAAACTGAATAGGTCAGCAAACTGATTGTACTGACGGACCATTGATGCGATTGGTGAGAAGGCTGCATACTGGGTTGACTGAAATTCTACCTGAAGCACGGTTCGCGGCCGTAATACTCTAGAAGGGGCGTAGAATCCGATGCGTGCTAGAAGATCTGAAGCATCGTACTCGGCAGTTTGACTATGAACACAGCTTGTGCAGCACGTCGACGTTGGTCTAAGGTCTTGAGGCCCAATAAGCGACAGCGATTTTCATAGGAAGGCAGATTGTGAGGATCGTTCCAATGAAGATTGCGCAAGGCGTAACGAACGAATTTGTGCTGAATGCTTTCTAGCCTCTCAATCCAAGTTTCCTGATACGGACACCAAACAATACTGGCAAATTCTAGTTTCGAACGGACTAGCGAACAATACAAAGCTTTGAAGCATAGCGGGTCGTTAAACTCGCGAGCAATTTTAAAGATAAATCCCAGTTGACGGCTTGCTTTTTCGATAGTCGTTGAGATTTGTGGCCTGAAAGTTAGTTTCTCATCCAGTATCACACCTAAATCTTTCACCTGTTGCACTCTGTTGAGATTGGTGCCGGAAATATTGTAATCAAATTGGATAACATGTTTTGTACGATGGTAGCTGATGACGAAACATTTTTGCACACTTAACGACAGCCGATTCCTCTCACACCAGTCGCTAAATATATTTAAGGAATTCTGCAGCTCTACGCAATCTTCCATTTGCCGGATAACGACGTATATCTTCAAATCGTCAGCAAAAAACTGTCGTCCGACTCGATCAAGAATCAGCGCTGCATCATTTACGAATATTGAGAATAACAGAAGACCCAGGTTACTACCCTGCGGTACACCTGACTGATTCGTAAATGTAACAGACTGGCTGTTTCCAATCCGTACGTAGAGCTTCCTATCAACAAGATATGATTCTAACCAGTTACAGATCCTCTCAGTACAACCTAGTCTCTTCAGTTTGCCCAGAAGTATTTTGTGGTTGACAGTGTCGAAGGCGGCTTTTAGGTCAGTATCTATATATTGTGTCAACCTGCGCTTTGGAACTTATACTTTTGATGCAAAAACAAACGATTTTTTCCGGACTTCAATTATCCGCAGTGCAAAATTCCCTTGAATATGATAGAATCACTTGCAATACACATCACTTGCAATTCCCTGATACAATATTTAAGTTCCATCGCGAATGACACACAACCGTCGACGTTTGTGGCTTGAATCAAGAGTCAGCTAATAGTAGTAAGATAACAGTTTTACTATTGTTTTCGTTCACTAAATGATACAAACTGATTCAAACCTTTTCAATTTACTGCTGTACCCCATCCTCCTCTATTTATCATCAAATTGCTTTTCTCCTTTCACCAATCCATCGGTTGAAAAATTTCCTATTCCAGCCTGTCGTGCGCGACAAAAACAGCATACAGTTCACCCTAAACGGCGGGAAAACCCGGGTCTCAACTGCGATTTTGGCTACAAAACCAGTGCAGTGAGGTCGGTCCATCTCTACAGCACAAAGTCCAGCCGTCCGGGGTGAAATTGGCATGCGAAGTCCGTAAATCACGCAGAAAAGTTCCGACAATACTTCGTGTGCGTGTTAGTGCCAACACTGCAGTGTTGCGACTTGCGATATTGAATATTGAACTGCTGCAATCCGGTCGACCGGCCGGACCGTGTCCGTCGGTCGGCCGGCTGCGGCTGGTCGGTCCAACATCAGCAGCGTGGTTCAAACATTTCCCCAATCAACAGCTTCACTTCAGTTCGATGTGTGCACTGGATGCAACCGATCAACCAGCGGCATTCGCTGCTGATGGATTTTCAATTAAACTATAGCGTTTTGCAACAAAAAGTACCATTTCTCTTACGCGTGATTGCTTCGGGTTGACGGCAAAAAGTTGAACCATTTTGAATGTCCGTCGGCAGGATGGCGAAAAATGTTATCACTGACAGCAGCCTGAATGGTTTTCCGTGCGTCGATTTTTACGGAACATTCATTTTTCGTGAGCAAAGATTCACTTTTCAGTCTGATTTGATGGCAGGCTCCTAGAAGTTGAAAAGTAATCAATATCAATTTTTTAGACTAACAACAGCAAGGTATGCTGTGTTCCAGATTTATTTATTTTTTTCCCCTGTATTATTGATGGTCAATAAATTTGCAATTTTATTCTCCTACCTCATGACGGTCCTGACAACGATAAGGAAGTAGCAATGACAGTATGTCACGATTCATTACACCCGCAGGGAATTGGAAGTATATATTCAAATAAGACGATCCATGTCATCCCAGTATTGTCATTTCTTTTCCTCCCCTATTGCGATATACGCGGGATGGTAATAATTCACCCAAAACCGATATGCCCTCTATCCGAACGACGATGCCGGTTTGGGATAAAATAGGCATGATGAAGACAGTACGAAGCACTACGGAGAGCTTCAATTGGTGCTTCACCCTCTCGTGTCGTGTATTGTTACGCTGTTGACTTTAGACAACAAGCGAAGGATGTTGTCACAATTAGGAGTCCCCTCAGTCGCTAACTCGTTTGTTGCGTCATCCTTTGTCAGTATTTAAACTGAAAAATAGAGTTCTGTTTTTGTATCGACCCTCAATGCGTATGATTTATTTGTTATTTATGTACATTTTCATTAACGTCCCTGAAAATACAATTTTTGAAATTGTGAGAAAAGTCATCTCATAGAAAAATTGTGAATTTCAACGGAATCGTGCAAAATCGATTCGCACGATTTAATCCAAAACAAAGCTTAGTCTTATTTTAAAGAGTGAACTTTCAACTAAAAACAAATATATTTTTTCCGTTTTGATTCATAATGACTGAGTTCGGATCAAAGAACTTTCCTTTTTTTCTCCTCAATCATCAGCTGTTTTTCCGGTACAAACGACACAAAAGCCGTTACGAGCACTAATAGCCAGGTGCACCTTTGGAAGAACGTTCGTTCATTTCGTGTAATCCCACAAACCAGAGAAGCCAAACCACTAATTGTTACTATCCAGCGTTGTTTGTATGCAGCATGTGTAAAACGGATTGCCACCCCTGTTGCCGAGAGAAAAAGAAGAAAAAAAGCCGAGCGAGCCACAACATAGCACTTTAATCGCTCTGTCATTAGTCGCGGATCAGAACCACCGGAGTCCCAGTCGACAATTATAGGACAATTATTTTCATATCAGTTACGTGGCAGCAGCTCGGTTGCCAGCCAGACAGAGCACAGGCGCCCTTCAATTACATTTCTCTACCCACCGCGGAATGGCAGGTCAATAATATATGTAATTTATAAAGTCCAGACACCCAATACTTACTCCGTGTGTCCGGGTTTTATTTATGTCACAGTCTGAATGAAATTAAAAACTAAAAAAAACCGTTCTTTGTTTCCCAAGAGTATTTTGTTTGCTGCTGCACAAGTAAATATTTTCTACCGTCGAAGTATTTGATTAATCAACAAATCTATATTGTGTTTTTTATCGACTGGATTCAATTGTAACTGTTAATATTTGGCAGGGCAGTGTTCGGAGCAATTTATCAAGACTGAAGTTTGATGTTTTCCCGACGTTTCGACACTTTGTTGGTGTCTTTTTCAAGGGGTAACATCATTTAGTCTTTTGTTCTGTTTTTAGGAGTGTCCATATTACGGTCATGGAGGGTGGTAGTTGGTATTACGAGTTTGAATATTTAAAAGATTTAAAAAGTTTTTCCTGCTTTCCCGCGAAGTTCTGCAAAATGGTGTATTTTTGTGATATTCATATGTTTGTACAACATTGTTCTTATCTCAATTGTATAGTTTTAAAGATATACTAATAAAATTGATTTTAGGAGTCAGTCATAAATGATTCATAATATCTCGAAAACTGTTACACTTAGAAAAATGATATCTTCAGCAAATATGTTTGCAATAAGATTATCTACAACTTTTCCGAAGAAACCATAGCTCTATATCATAAAACAAAAAAGTTTAATTTTACAGCACCACCTGTGGTTGAGTTTCGAACTAAAACTAATGATCAAATATTGCGTCTATTGATTTACAAAAATTCTTCCAAACATACTATTTCAGTAAAATCACTATTAAAAGAGTTATTGGAAAAGTTCACGTTTTCGAGCATTCAAACCATGGGACAGTGGTCAAATTTTGAAAAAACACGGACATTTGCAATTGAGTAAAAAATGGGTAATTTTTAAGGGTAGTGTCTTCGGAGAAGTTTAAAAATGAAATATAGCGCATCTTCTGCACTATTAGGGTAACCGTGAATTCACCTATTAGGGTGATACGAACTTTTGTTTTTTTTAAATGAAAAAAAAGTATTTGCAGTATTCATTTTTTTTTCAATTTCGGGCCGCTTCGCACAAACCAGACAACCATTTGGTGAAAGTACTATATTTTATCTATAAAGAAAAAATATTTCCATCAGAAGATGTCCAAACGAATCTCAGAAAAAGCAATTGAAAAATGTATTATTTTTTGACAAAAATTTTTATAGCTCGTTAAGTGAAATGGATAGAGAGTTACAGTATTTAACTAAGTTGCCTATTTTAATGTGTTCTACAACTTTGCTGAAGACACCATACCTTTTTGCACGCATTTAAATAAACGACAATTTGTATCACTCTGATAAAACCACCAAAATCACAATAGTTTTTTATAACGCAAAAATGAGTTATTTTAGAGGCATAGTGTCTTTGGAGAAGTTTAATATTAAAATACAGCGCATCTTTCTGCAGTATTAGGGTGACCGTGAATTCACCTATGAGGGTGATACGAAATTTTTTTTTTAAATAATTTCAATTTTTTTCTCCAAAAAGTTACAGAACATACTAAAATAAGCAATTTTGCTGAATATTTATTGTAACAATGTATCTCTTACCCGTTGCGAAATATAATGATGTGCCAAAAAGGAGCACTTAAAAATCATTTATGCTCAATAACTTTGCACACGATTTTTTTATTACTTTCAAATGTTCTACAAAGTAATCCAGCACGCTAAAATACACAATTTACCTCAGGTCAGGTTTCCTTTGGAGATCTCCTGATGGAAATTATTTTTTTATAGATAAAATATAGTACTTTCACCTAATGGTTATCTGGTTTGTGCGAAGCGGCCCTAAATTGAAAAAAAAAAATGTTTGAATACAGCAATTTCTTTTTCCGTTTATTTAATAACTTATTAAATATGCGTCCTAGCGACAAATAATCTTCAGTGAAAATGTGTATTTTAGCATACTGAACAACTTTGCAGAACACTCGAAAGCAGTAAAAAAATCGTGTGCAAAGTTATTGATCATAATTGATATTTAAGCGCTCTTTTTAATACATCATTTTATTTCGCAACGGGTAAGAGATAGATAGTTAATATATTCAGCAAAGTTGCTTATTTTAGTATGTTCTGCAATTTTTTGAAGAATTTTTTTTATATATAAAAAACAAAAGTTCCTATCACCCTAATAGGTGAATTCACGGCCACCCTAATAGTGCAGAAAGATGCGCTATATTATATTTTTAAACTTCTCCGAAGACACCACCCTGGAAAAATTACGTATTTTCTACCCAATTGCTAATGTCCGCGTTTTTTCAAAATTTGACCACTGTGCATGGATAGAAAGACCGTCAGGATCCCGAAAAACTCGATTTACAACTTAGTAGCAATAAATCTACGTCTCGCTCTCCCCTTTTCATGTCTTTATATTCTTGCCATCAGAGCCCCAATATTTCCATTCTAGTCAGCTGTATTATATAATTTTTCTTTCGCTGAGCCCCATGATTGTCTTGCATGAATAATTGGTGTTTGACCCGCTTGACCGTTCGAAGTAAGTTCAGGCATTCCACCTGCATACCCTACTAACACAGTTGTTATAGCTTGTGGAACTGATTACATGACTAATTCCGGTTATTCCGGTAAGTCACTGTAACTAGAAGTACCAAAGTTGTGTTGCTTGGGTGTTCCAATGTTCCACCAACAAACTCGGTCCATGGCTGTCCGTCTACAATTTCTCGACTGTCCTACACTTTCCAGGACTTGTCCACTTGTATAACCATCGACCACGCTGTGCACCTCTGCGTCTCGTACCAACCAGATTCGAGACGAATACCATTTTTGCGGAGTCCGGCATACTCACAACATGTCCCGTCCATTGTATCCTTTCAGCTTTAGCAACTTTCTGGATATTGGGTTCGCCGAAGAACTGCGATAGCTGATGGTTCATCCTTCTCCTCCACGTTTTATGCCCGTAGAGGACTGCCGGTATTATTAGCGTTTTGTGCATGGTACATTTGGTACGAGGGTTAAGCCTTCCAGATCTTAGGGTCTTATACTTACTTTACTTTAGTCCAACTTTAGTCCTGACAACGGTCCGTTATCGATCCTGCGCCGAACGAATTATGGTCCTCCAGTACCGTCGGTCCTGGGCTGCCATTCTCCAATCCTCACGAACACCAGCTGAACGTGCATCATCTTCGACAGTACACACCCACCGAGTGCGGTGTCTGCCTCGGAGTTCACGGTCTCTTCCTGGTTCTCTGCTGAAAATAGTTTTGGCTACCCTTTCGTCGGGCATTCTGGCCACGTGACCAGCCCACCGCAGTCTGCCACATTGCACTACCATCATTATATCAGCATATTTGTATACTTGTTACAGCTCGTGATTCATGCGTTTGCGCCATACTTCATTTTCCATTTTGCCACCAAGTATAAATCGCAGAATTTTACGCTCAAAACCCCCAAGCACTCGCCGATCAGCTTCCTTTAGCGTTCATGATTTGTGTCCGTAAAGAGCCACCGAGAGGATTAGTGTTCTGTTGAGCGCCAGTTTTGTGCGAATTTGCAAACTACGGTACTTCAGCTAGCTACGTAATCTGTAGAAAGCCCAATTCGCGGCTGCAACTCGTCTTTTCACTTCGCGGCTTAGATCGTTGTCACATGTCACGAGTGTACCAAGGTATATAAATTCCTCCACTACTTCATATCGTTCCCCATCTAACTCCACCTTGGCACCAACACTACTTGGGCTCCCACGTTCCCTACCAGCAACCATGTACTTCGTCTTGGCGTTGTTAATAGTAAGTCTCAATCTCGCCGCTTCCCTTTTAAAAGGCCTGAAGGCCTCTTCCACTGCTCTACGGTTGATTCCGATGATATCGACGTCATCTGCAAAACCAAGAAGCATGTGAAATTTCGTGATGATAGTTCCATTCCTTTCCACGTCTGCCCTTCGTAATGCACCTTCCAATGTTGGCAATGTTGAATAGCAAGTTAGAGAGTGCATCCCCTTGCACCCTTGTCCGCCCAACGTCACGAAAGCAGCTGAGGTCTCACCCGCTATTCTAACACATGATTTGGATCCGTCCAGCGTCGCACGAATCAGTGTAACTAGTTTCGTCGGAAAACCATCTTTTAGCATTATCTGCCACAGCTCATTTCATTTAACTGAATCGTACGCCGCTTTAAAGACCACAAACAGATGGTGTGTCTGCAAGTTGTACTCCCGGAACTTGTCTAGCAACTGGCGCAGGGTAAACATCTGATCCGTCGTGTAGCGAACCTCACGAAAACCTGCTTGGTACTCGCCGACGAAGAACTCCGCTAACGGTCTCAGTCTTCAGAACAGGATACGGGAAAGCACCTTGTAGGCAGAATTGAGCAATGTAATTCCTCGATAGTTTTTACACTTCAGTCGATGTCCCTTTTTGAAAATTGGGCAAATGAGGCCATCCAACCACTCCTTCGGCATTTGTTCTTCCTCCCAGATCCTGACAATGATCCTGTGGATTGCTTCGTACAGCCGCTCGCTCTCCGGTTTTAGAAGTTCAGCCGGGATACCGTCCTTCCCAGTAGCCTTACTGTTTTTCAGCTCACTGATTGCCTTTTTAACCTCCTCCTGTGTTGGTGGCTCCACAGCTTGGCCATCGCTTAAAATTTCTATCTTGTCTCTGCTGATCTCCGCATTTACCTCTCCATTCAACAGTGTCTGGAAGTGCTCCTTCCACCTGACTGCTACCGCCGTTTTGTCGGTAAGCAGGTTGCCAGCACTATCATTGCACATCACAGGCATGGCAAAATTCCTGCATCTCACCGTTTTATAGAAACTCCGTGTGTCGTTGCTGGCGTATCGCTCCTCTGCGCCGGCGAGCACGTGCTCCTCGTACTTGCGTTTCTTTAGACGATGGATTCTTTTTTCCGCAACTCTAGTCTCTCTGTCCCTCTCTCTGTTTTGACGTGTTGCCGCAGTGAGCATGTAACTCCTGGCCTGGTTCTTTTCATCTGTCACTCTCTGGCATTCCGCATCAAACCAACTGTTACGCTGTCTTCCACGCGTCGTGCCCACCACCGCTCTCGCAGCAGTTTCGATAGCACCATGGATGTTCCTCCACAGCCCATTTATATCTTCTCCTTCAACCTGCTGTTCTGCGATTCGTTGGTCAAGCTTCCTGGCGTACTCCACTGCTACGCCGTCTGCCGTTAACCACTGGATGTTGAAATGCAGCGTCCTTTCAGTGCGAGCTTTCGCCGTGTTCGACAGCCTTGCGCGAATCTTACCCACTACGAGATAGTGGTCAGAGTCGATATTTGGTCCACGAAAAGACCGTACATCGATAACATTCGAAAAGTGTCGACTGTCAATCAAGACATGATCGATCTGAGAGCTAGAGTCTCCATTTGGATGCCTCCGGTGTGTTTCCGAATATTCAAACGTGGAAAGTAGGTGCTACAGATGGCCATTACTCTGACCGCAGCAAAATTTATGAGCCGCAGACCGTTATCATTGGTCGACATATGATGGCTATGTCTTCCAATGACTGGACGGAAGAATTCCTTCCTTCCGATCTGCGCATTTGCATCTCCGATGATGATTTTCACGTCGTGTTTTGGGCACTCTCCATAGGTCCACTCAAGCTTGTCGTAAAACTCGTCGTTAGCATCATCGGATTTATCATTTGTCGGTGCGTATGAGTTGATTAGGCTGTAGTTGAAGAATTTGCTCTTAATCCTCAACACGCATATACGGTCAGCTACGAGCCTCCACCGGATAACTCGTTGCTTTTGTTTTCCCAACACTACGAAATCGACTCCATGTTCTGCTTTCTTACCGCCACTGTAGTAGATGTGGTACTTGAAAGAAGTGCCTGCAATAGGGTCTACTGCACGGAACTCCCTTTCTCCGGAATTTGGCTACCGAACTTCCTGAATAGCAGCGATCTCCACTCCGAGTTGATGCAGCTGCAAGCAAGTCTGCCAGTGCCGGTTCATGGAGCGTTCGGACCTTCCAGGTACCAAGTTTCCAATCGTTATCCCTTAATCGTTACCTTCCCAGCTAGCACCAACTCGTATATCAATGTACGAAAACTATCGTAAATATCTCCTAACAAACTCAAAATCGTAACTAAAGCACTTTATCCAGCTTTAGTTATGATTTTGAGTTTGTTTTCAAGTTGATTTTCTGTCGTATATAATGATAATGACTGACATGCATACGATTTTCAGCACAAAATCGTAGAGTAGTACGGAGCGACTCGCGCTTAATCGGATATTATCGTATATAAATACTTATATAGTCGTAACGCTCAAAATTATTCATAATCACGTATATCGCCTCCAAAATAGTACGGATATGCCAATTTTGCGCATGAAATACGATTTATTTAGCATGTATATCTGTATGTAATCATGATTTTTACCTTTTTTATGCATATGAAAATGCCAACTGGGTTGTCCCTTGCCGTGTCCTATACCGATTGTTCCGTCCTTAATTTCTTTCTTCGTTATTCGTGGTAATTGATTTTTCGGTATACTACCTCACCGGGGTCACGATACCTACATCCCGCTGATGGGTCTGCCATCTTAGGTATAGCTTGCGGGATACAGCATTTCACATTCAGCCGCCCGTTCCGAGACAGACGCTGTGTGAGCCGCCTCTCACCTAGAGAACAGGCACTCTAGTTCTCACCTCCTAGCTTAGCTGCTCTAGTAAGTACATGAAGCATTTCCGGGTAAGGCCATCGACCGTCATCATTTGACTTAGGTCTGCGTGGAGGCGCCAGGTGGGAGCTTGAGAGTGCCAGAGCTATGTTTGACGCTCCTTCCAGGTAACTCTCTCCATTTCATACCCTAATAGTCTTATAAAGTTCGCAGTAAGCACGACTTCCGGCACAAATTCGACCACCATCTCGAACTTGTCCCCGTTGACTACCACACTATTGCCTCAGCCTCGATTGCGCTTCGCTCCTCCTGCTAACAGATACGTAGCCTGGGTGGGTAGCCGACCCTATAACCAAGAGCTACTCGTGAGGTACACGCTGCGGAAAAAAAGAATTCTTCGTTTTAAAAGTAGGAGTTCGTGAAGTACGTCTGGATCGGAACCTGAGCTGGACGGAAGAACAAATGCCGGAGGAGTGCTTTTTTTTACGAGTTGGGAAATCTGCTGAGCACCTTAGAAGATACGGTACTATCAGACACCTGAGAAGATAACTCAAGGAGTGGGGTTTAGGTATCCCGACCCACTAAAACCCTACTCGAGTCTCCAGCCTCAATCCCCCCTGGCACCACCTTCTCGGTATTACTTCAGGGAGGGGCTATTGTGCTCAATGCACTCGCTTAGATAACTACTGGACTATGGTAGTTAGGCTGTTTATTCGCCGTTGATCGGCTCTCCAGTGGTTTTGTAGCTCGAGTACAATCTGGGTAGCAGCCGCTTGAGCCGGAGGAGTGCTTGGATGAGCTTATTTGCCGTATTTCGAAGTGCTTACCTTGGTCGGTTACCAGAAAACTGCCGAAGGTACAGGTGATGATGATGATGATAATGATGATGATGATGATGATGATGATGATGATGATGATGATGATGATGATGATGATGATGATGATGATGATGATGATGATGATGATGATGATGATGATGATGATGATGATGATGATGATGATGATGATGATGATGATGATGATGATGATGATGATGATGATGATGATGATGATGATGATGATGATGATGATGATGATGATGATGATGATGATGATGATGATGATGATGATGATGATGATGATGATGATGATGATGATGATGATGATGATGATGATGATGATGATGATGATGATGATGATGATGATGATGATGATGATGATGATGATGATGATGATGATGATGATGATGATGATGATGATGATGATGATGATGATGATGATGATGATGATGATGATGATGATGATGATGATGATGATGATGATGATGATGATGATGATGATGATGATGATGATGATGATGATGATGATGATGATGATGATGATGATGATGATGATGATGATGATGATGATGATGATGATGATGATGATGATGATGATGATGATGATGATGATGATGATGATGATGATGATGATGATGATGATGATGATGATGATGATGATGATGATGATGATGATGATGATGATGATGATGATGATGATGATGATGATGATGATGATGATGATGATGATGATGATGATGATGATGATGATGATGATGATGATGATGATGATGATGATGATGATGATGATGATGATGATGATGATGATGATGATGATGATGATGATGATGATGATGATGATGATGATGATGATGATGATGATGATGATGATGATGATGATGATGATGATGATGATGATGATGATGATGATGATGATGATGATGATGATGATGATGATGATGATGATGATGATGATGATGATGATGATGATGATGATGATGATGATGATGATGATGATGATGATGATGATGATGATGATGATGATGATGATGATGATGATGATGATGATGATGATGATGATGATGATGATGATGATGATGATGATGGACCCGGCCGATGGCTACATACGATGGGAAGCTGCAAAAATTTTGCTCTGCATGCGGCATTGTGCTGTCGTGAAGAGAAGCAATGATGCTAGTAGACACCTTTTCTGCGGTGATGTTAACCTTTTAGGGTGGTCTGAAGTGATCGGATATTTTAATTTTAGAAATTTTTTAGAACTCATCTGTTTATTAGATTACTTTATTTATTTAGCGTAATTCGTCTGATATATAAAAAATGATCCAAGTACCCTGTTTTTCTACATAATGTTTTAATCCTGTTGCATGTCACTCGTTGCACGAATCATTTCTACCTATTACGAACGATTTTTTTAAGATTATGATATTTAATATAATGGCATTTCATTATTAAATATCAGTATAAGTAAACTGTGGAAAGACGAAGCACATAAAACTATCTATTTAATTTTTAACTTTTAATTTTTAATTTAATAACTCGCATTTTATAGCAACCAAAATTTCTTTAGGTTATTTTCAGTTGCAGTCAAACCACATAAACCAATTGGCACGAAACCCGTTACAATTAATATGATATGTTTTCATGTGATAAGCTTTTAAAATAATACTATAAATTGATTTTTTTATTTAAATTGAGCTTTAAAATTATTGGCCATATTATCCAAATAACAGCCTTGCTGTCGCACCGATTGCAGTCAGCTGCTGTGCTCCAACCGGTATGTAGTGTCCTTCGATTACCAACTACCACGCACGTACACCCGATTGGACTGCTCGGTCAGTCAGTGGCAGGTCCTGTTTACCACTTCAATCAACGCAATGTTTCAGCTTTCACCCGACCGTTCGGATATCGAAACACAGTGCAGAGGAAAAAATAACGACCAACCGATAGCAGCATTCAAATGAATTGTGTATCGATTATGCCATTAATCGCTTCCACCTTCAGCCGTCCGCAGTCCGTCCTTTGGTTGCAATCGGGGTTGCCCTCATTTTTTCACCCGCAACGCAACCATCAGCCACTCAACGGACGGACGGTGGAAACGTTATGCAATTTTCCTCGGGGGAGATATTAGCAGGCACAACCGAGCACAGCCGGCACCGGATCCCGCATTTCAAACTTAAGTCAATATCGATATGGACGTCGTTTAGGGCCCTGGTAAATATTTTATTTTTCAATTAATCTAGAGCGAGCGATTCTGGAGCATGATAAGTGACCATAGAAAGTGACCAATAGCACGGACAGACTCACATATACCGACACACAGCCCAAGTCCACCTCCACCTGGCTTCGAGTTCTGATGGAAAATGGTAATTTAATGAAAGTCCCACGTGAACCAGGTGACCGCCCAGTGCACTGTTTCGAAATCGAACACTTTTGGGAGCATTATCGCATCATTTTGGGTAGCTTCAATGCACTGATGACATTATTGTAGGTTACCAACCGGGTGGATTTACCACAAACCAACGAACGAACGAACGAAAGTCGAGTAAATCATGATCCTTCTCTAAGCCCGCCATGGAGTGCGGCTGCGAATTCAGACCCATTAAATATTTCATATCACATGAGGCCTTTTGCACAATCTGCAGCTTTTACTGCAGCTACTCTCGAACAAACAAAAGAGAATCGAATCACTCTACGATACTGTTTTCGGAGGCGTGTTCGCTTTCAACATCTTGCAAGATTTCTGTTAAGCGATAAAAGTGCACCTTTTATGTTCGTTCTAGCAGACCTCAGGTAAATTTCAATATGAAGTGTACAGGGGCTTTCGAGACGCATGTACAATGTATTTTGGCGGCAGCTGTCACTCAGAAATTTTTAAATCTGCACCACTCAAGGTGTACAATTTCTGAACGTACACTGCAGTACCTTATGGTTTTGAAATCCGTCTGTTTGATACCACACAATACGCCTGTCAGCAACTATTTCGGATCATATCCACCTAACAGGACCAGACACAAATTCAACATGACATCTTCGTAGATCGTATTTCTAACATTAGGAAAATTAAATTATAAACACCTGCAAACGAATCAAAATCTCATCAAAAGCATATCTTTTTCGGACATTTTTATCTGCAGGCCCACGCAGGACGACAGTCACAGTGCATGGCTCATAGTAGACTTAATGGTCCTTCGCCTGCGCACGGCAGGCAGCATCTCATCTGATGGCTGCCTCTGCAAGGAGAAAGAAGAGTGATAATTATAGAATTACGAAAACCCATACCTACCAGCAGCACAACAGGGGGAAAAATGTTCTTTTGATGCTTTGACTGAGGCTCGATTCTGGGTATTTACTGGACGGCCGCCAGTGCAGCACACTATTGGAGGACGTTTTGTTTTGACGGATGTTTGGCCGAGCACATCAAAGCTTAGCAAAATTTTATCGGCCGTGATTGGAATCGATCCCCGGGGCCGGGGCTTTTGCAAAATGCTTTTGGTACTGGTACTGAACTTGACATTCATAATTAACTGTCAGATGATGGCGGATCTCGGTCTGGCAGGATACTGATTCGAATGAACTGCTGCAAATTGGACGGTGCAAACAACAGCGCAACGGTCGGTGGTGGAAAGTTGATGAGCCTAGGGATAGGAAGTGGGGTGGAATTGCCCGCAGATGGTTCGCTGTTTGCTTGTTTAAGTCCGTTTATAGAAATCTTTTAATCCATCTTTCGTCGTATCGGAACATTCAATCTATATTAATGATCTATAATTAGATACAAATGAATTAGAAAACATTTCTGCTATGTAATTGTGAGTGCTTAACAAAGAGCAAATGATATAAAGATTAAACTTATATCACAAAAATGCCTTATAATCAGTGGTTGGAGAATTCGCGAAAAAGTGATCGTTTGAATCGATGAACATCCCTCATGAACACACACTATTCGCCTGCCTCGGCGATAATGCACGCATCAGCTTTGAATTTTATCACGAACAGAACCTCAATGTGAACATCAGAATTCGTTCAAAAATTGAATATTGAACATTGAGTGTGTTCAATTTATCGGATATAGAATGTCCGGGGACGCCAGAAAGTATTCAAAATAATATTACCACGAAAAGGGAATAGTTTAAAGTAGTGTTAGTGGCTTTACAAGCACCAGAAAGCAGTAATTTGCACTTTTGCGTTGCTCACGATATTCGTATATTCAGCGATGCTATGAAGCGTGAGTGTATGATGCTCATTGTTATAGGCGAATTGAACCACTCGCGTAGCTGTTTTATCATGATAAAAACCGTTTGCCGATGCTCGGCGTATATATTCATTTTGCGAGTTTTCCAACCTCTGCTTATAATGTTGGATTCTCAAGAATAACCAAATACTGTTTATTTGTTGAAAAGGTAAACAGATTGCTTTATACTACTGACTAGTCTTTCTGGAAGTTCATAAATAGTAGGAGGAAGAACTCTAGTATTCCAGATCACGTTAAGTACAAGAACTTTACCGCTACCAGTGCTCAATTATCAACAAACCTTTTTGCGAAGTTGAAGCGCATTTGAAGTAACATACCCCGCGAACAATATACCGTTTCAAGACAACGATGCCAAAACATACCAAGTATCTCGAGAAATCTTCGGAAATACAATTGGCAGAAATCTCGAATTATATCAAATATCTATCACCTTGCCCTGATACACTATCGAATAAGCTTTTGAAAGTGTTTCAGAATAAACTAATAGAGCCTCTATTCAATGCGCCTCTGACTTGCGGGTACGTCCTCTCGACTTGAAAAGTATCTCATATCAATCCTATTCATAAAAAAGTATCTCGTCCAAAGGTTGAAAATTATCGTGAAATAACTATCCAGTCGGCTGTACCGAAGTTTCTTGAACGGATAGTTCACGATCCTCTATACGAAATGGTTGCAGTTCGTATCTCTTCTGCTGGTTGAAAGAAAAAAATTTTTAGCTACGAACGAATTGAAAAATTTTTTTAGCTACGAACGAAGTGAATTAACGTCACGTAATGTCAATTTCAAGTAGATTGTGTACACACTGACATGAGTAAAGCCTTTGATGTTAAGATGTGGTGATCTTAAGTCTGTTAAGTTAATATGTGCTGATCTCTGCTGGCAAACATTTGAAAT
This sequence comes from Sabethes cyaneus, assembly GCF_943734655.1. Lineage (NCBI taxonomy): Eukaryota > Metazoa > Arthropoda > Insecta > Diptera > Culicidae > Sabethes > Sabethes cyaneus. Next base: position 55,995,474 of record NC_071355.1, read on the forward strand.
CTTCAACTGGATGCGGCCCAGATGGCATTCCATCCATAGTCTTGAAACGCTGTCTAAATACGCTTGCTTGGGAGTTTTCCCCGAGTGCCGGAAGGATTCCGTTGTTTTCCCTGTGCACAAAAAGGGGTGCAACAGAATATTTGCTAATTACCGTGCTTTGCTACCTCAAGTGCTGTCTCTAAGCTATTTGAGCTAATCGTTCTGGAAAAGTTGATGCAAGATTACTCACACTGTATCTCTCCTGACCAGCAAAGATTTATGCCAAAGCGCTCAGCGACAACCAATTTAATCGCCTTTACATCGCTCATCATACGTGCAATGCAAGAAGGGAATCAAGTTGACGCCATGTATACGGACCTTTCTGCAGCTTTCGACCGTATAAACCATGAGATAGCCATCTCTAAGCACCACGAATTGGGCATTCACGACAATCTGCTGACTTGGCTTCGCTCCTATCTCATCTAGATAGAACTATGTCGGCGAATACGTATCGTCACCCAGCATAGTAACTTCCGGCGTTCCCCAAGGCACTCATTTGGGACCGTTCTTGTTTCTGCTGTACATGAATGCTGTGAACATGATCCTCAAATATTCAAAATTATCTTATGCTGACGATTTGAAGATGTACTGTACAGTAAAAAGACCCAATGACGCCCATCTCTTGCAACAGGATCTGGGGACCTTTGACGAATAGTGCCGAATTAACAAGATGTCACTAAATGTGTCCAAGTGATCAGTCATCTCCTTCGGTCACAAACGTAACATGTATATGCACAATTACGCCCTTCGTGAGACGCACCTAAAGCGCGAAACAACTGTTAAAGACTTGGGAGTCTTGCTTGACTCGAAACTAACGTTCAAGAACCACATTTCTTTCGTTGTATCCAGGGCTTCCTCGCAACTAGGATTTCTGTTCCGCTTTGCTAGTAGCTTCAAGGATGTATATTGCTTAAAATCTCTATATTGCTCGCTGGTTCGTCCCGAGCAGGAGCGGAGAGCAAAATAATATACAAACTTTTTTTTTTATTTAGATTTCACGGCTCATCAGTCATATGAAAATAAAAACGAAATATTTCTAATCCCTTAACGTTTCGACAATATATTTTGTCATTTTCAAAAGGTCTGTGTGGGAAAGGGTACACCAAATATAAATATTCACACATTAATCTAAGTGACATTTTACGGATATTTTACAAACAGATTTTTCTCAGTGTACTTACAATAGGTTTTCGTTTTGTCTTGTCTATGTCGGTGTGTAAATCCACATAATACGTTACAATCGATAGCAACTCAAATAATACTAAATCAATATCAAACTGTGTTATAATGGTATATTTTGTTATTGAATAAATATGGAATACATTGATAACACATTTTGTTATTGAGTAGATATATAGCTTGCTAAGCCCAGTGCAAAAGGCTCAAAAACTTATCGTTTTTCACTCAAACGTATGTTTTTTACCAGGGTATAACTGGGGGAAAACAAAAACAAACGTGTAAAATCAATGTAAAATCTAACAACAGCAACAACAAATCGCGCGTCGATGTGTGCGTACGGTAAACGTCAGCAAGCTCAATTTAAAACAGTGGTTTTAAGATGGGTTTAATAACTGATTTTGTTATCATATCTTATTTTGGCCTTAAAATGACATTCGATATATTTCGTACAATTTTTTTATTGATTAAAGAGATTTTATAAATATTTTATAAAATGATTTTTAGATATCTCATATACTACTGCATTTGTTATTCAATACCTTAATAATACTAAAATATGTTATTCTAAATTCTGAATACAGTCATGTTATTACTTTGTTATTCAAATAACACAAGTAATTATTCTTTTGGCCTTAAAGGAGTAAAATTTTGAAATTATTTTTTTGTTATTTTTACCAACTATGTCAGCCAAAACAAGACCAAATTTTGATAGGAGTTATTCGATTTACAATAACACATTTTGATACTATTTGGCTCTTCGCTCCTGCTCGGGGTCCTATGCTGGAATACTCCGCCATTGTTAGATCACCTTTTTACCAAAATACAATTCACCGGATTGATGCATCTCAGCGGAACTCTGCGACAACAGTGGTTGCAAGCTGATTAATTTAGAACCGCTGGAAGGAAGGCGCCATGTGCCTAAGGCGTGTTTCGTCGGCGATCTCCTTCAAGGAAATATCGATTGTCCTGAATTGCTTAGTCGCCTAGATTTCAATACTAGAAGACGTGCTCTTCGTTTGCACTCCTTCCTCGTCAATTAGCACTCAAGAACTAACTATGGATTACACGAACCAGTGCTTAGTATGTGCCGGATTTTTAATAGCTGCTATGAAGTGTTTGATTTTAATGTGTCTCGTGAAAACAATATGCGTTGTTTTAACAGATGCTTGTGTTAGGTTAGTTCACATATGTTTTAATTAGATATTTGTGATTAGGATTATATTTTATCTGTTGACTATAATAAATGTAACTCAACCATTAACTCAACCATAATGTCACAACATTATGACTATGCGACAGAGTTATCATCTTTTAAAAGCAATTCAAGACGGATAGTATTATGCAACCGGTTACAGACATCGGCCTTGAAGGAACGATTTACAACTGACTAAGAAATTACCTTTCGCGTAGAGCTCAGTATGTGAAAATTAAGGGAAACGTCTCTGCTTCGTTTATTGTTAATTCGGGTGTACCGCTAGGTAGACATCTAGGGCCGTTGTTTTTCGTACTGGTGATGAACAGACTTTCGGATATATTGTCCAATGCTACAATCTTAATATACGTATATGATGTAAAAAAAATTTCAACTATAAAGACTGACATTGATTGTCTTAAACTACAACTTGACGTGGGTAACATCGAAATATTTTGTTCGGATAGTGGCTTAAACATCAACCCAGTTAAATGCTCTATTATGACTTTTCCCGAAAACTACGTCTAACCGAATTTCAGTACTTCTCCAATGGAATCATTTTGCCACACAATGAAGTTAAGCGTAAGGTGGGAGCATACGGTTATGGTATTGAAGTTGAACCAAATAAATATGCCAAAAGCTTACTAATGGGTTATATTGTGTTGTCTGAAAGTTTGAAAAGGATCGGTCAATTAGGTAATTTTCTACAGCGTTTCTTCCGTGGTGCAATTTGATGTGGGACACCCTTTAGTTCGATCCGAAGGTTTATGTTGAGGAGGTTCGTTCGTCAAGTCAGGTTTCGTTCAAAACAACTACTTCGTATGGACGCTATCAACATACGCTAGCAGATAGTTCCGGACGCTTGCATTTATTTGACCTACATTCAGATAATACGCGAGGATGTTGTCATGATGGACATCACGCATGCTGTTCAGTGACGATGAACTAGAGACGGGAGACGAAGCAACGGTGGAATGTAAATCGGCGGTAGTGTGTTTGCCTGGAAAGGAGTTTTGGAAGCCCGCCTCATTACCAAGCCTACCTCATTGAGGACTTTCATAGCGTCAAGGTCAGTGTGTTCCGGTGTCTTATCAAGTTCAAAATTCGGGCATGGCATCGCTCGGATAGATATCGATTTGCAAAGCCGTCGTAACCCTCGCAAGTTTTGGTAGTATTCTCGCAAGAGGTGGTTATTATCCACGTTGCTAGTTGCAACAACTCCATAGTTCAGCTCCAAAGCTGAAACAGACGTCATCGTCGTCGTCAGCAGCCTAGAGCCGGGGTGGCTCGTGCTGTCTCAAGCGGTCGTCTCCATTCAACTCGATTTTGGGCCACTCGACGCCAGTTTCCCTCAGTCATCTCAAAAGTCGCAAATCACTTTCGACCTGGTCGAGCCATCTTATACATCGAGCTCCCTGTTCCTGATGCCGGTGGAGCTGTTCAAGAGAACTGTTTTTGTCACACTGTCGTCCGGCATCCTTACGACGTGTCTGGCCCATCGTAGCCTACCGACTTTCGCCAGATTACGATATACATCTCTCCACGCAGTCAGTGCCTGCAGCTCATGATTCATACGCTTCCGCCATTCTCCGCTTTCAATTTGTACTCCGCCAAATATCGTCCGTAGCACCTTCCGCTCGAACACGGCAAGGGCGTGTATGTCCTCCGTCACAGGCACAGCAGCGCAGCGTCACAGCTTTAACTCTATAAAGAACTCTATAAAGAAACAAAAAAAAACAAACGGTCGTTTTTTCATTATAATCTATAAAGAACTACTGGTTTGATAAGAGCTTTGTACATTGTTAGCTACGTACGGCGGTGTATCATAGTGCTTTGCGAAGGGCAAAGTAGGCCCGATTTCCCGCTTAAGTGCGCCGTTGGATCTCCATACTAGTGTTGTTGTCCGCAGCCATCAGCGATCTCAAATACACGAATGCATCTATTACTTCTAGTTCATCACCGTCAACGGTCACCGTCCGTGAGAACCATGCATTTGTTTTCTTTGAGTCTCTTCCTATCATGTATTGGGTCTTCGACACATTTATTATTAGCCCTCGTCTCCTAGACTCCGCTTTCAGCGTAGATTGCTTGCGCCGTCGCAAAGATCATAGCTATGATATAAAGGTCCTCTGCTAAGCTTAGGGTTGAGGGTTTCCATCACACTGGTTGACGTGCGTTCCCTTGATGGAAAGATGGAACGGAAGGCAAATTATCTCCCCGTGGTCCAGTGGCCGTTGGTCTGAAAGTGTGGAACGCGTTGGTAGAGTATAGTTAGAGGAAAATTGATACTCACCATAAGCTAGGCTCTGAAAACCCTGTTTCCCAAGACCACAGGCAGGATCGGGACAACTGTTGTACGTTGGCGGCAATAGCTCGACTGCGGCATATAGGGTTGAGAGCTTCCGAAAAACTAAAGCACCCAGATCGACGACGGGAGGTAGTTTGTCCTGCTTCTCTGTTGAAATAATTTTGGCTACTCTTTCAGAATTTCACGCTCAAAACCCACAAGCACTCGTCGATTAGCTTTCTTTAGGTTCCATGATTCATGTCCGTAAAGGGCCACCGAGAGGATTAATGTTCTGTTGAGTGCCAGTTTTGTGGGAATTTGTAAATTACGAGACTTCAGCTGGCTATGTAATCCGTAGAAAGCCCGATTCGTGGTTTACATCGCTGTCACATCTCACGAACGTACCAATATCATACTCTCATAAATTTCTCCACTACTTCACGCACAAATACAACTTGAACTCCGATTCTCCCTGCGAGGAACCGTGCACTTCGTGTTGGCGGTGTTCATGGTAAGTCCCATTCTCGTTACTTCCCATTTAAAAAGCCTAAAGGCCTCTTCCACTAAACTACGATTGATTCCGATGATAACGACGCCACGCGCAAAACCAAGAAGCATGTGACATTTCGTGATGATTGTCCCGTTTTTTCCACGTTAGCTCTTCGTATTAGTCCTTCCAAGGCAATGTTGAATAGAAGGTTAGAGAGTGCATCCCCTTCTTTCAATCCATCCAACGTCACGGCTGGGGCTTCACTCCCTGTTGTGATGCATGGTTTTGACCTATCCAGCATCGCAGGAATCAGATTAACAAGTTGTGTCGAAAACCCATGTTCTGGCATTATCTGCCACAGCTCATTTCGTTTTGATTGAATCGAGCGTCGCCTTAAAGTCCACAAACAGATTATGAGTATGCTAATTGGACTCCCGGAATTTGTTTAGTAAATGACGCAGGGTAGACATCTGATCCGTCGTGGACCGACCTTCACGAAAACCCGCTTAGTACCCACTTACGATCTCAGTCTACAGAACAGGACACGGTAGATCACCTTATAGGCAGAATTGTGCAATGTAATGCCTCGATAGCTTTTACACTCGAATCGGTGTCCTTTTTTAAAAAAAGGAAAATGAGGCTATTCAACTACTCAATTTGTTCCTCGTCCCAATGATCCGGTGAATTACTCCATACTGCCGCTCGTTCGCTGCTTTTAGAAGTGCAACCGGAAGATCCGAAATGGAATATCAAATCACATGATTTTGTCAAGACGAGTTCTTGGATAGATATTTGGATGTATTTTGAGCCCATCTGCACATTACGAAGTAACCGTTATCACAGTTCTATCGGAACTCAAAGTTGATCGTATCCTGGTAGAACCAATAACGTATATCCTGGATTGTCTAGTTGTGTTTCAAATACATCAAAATATGTACCCAAATACTCGTGTTAAAAATTCAGTGATTTAATTTTCAAAGAAAATTAAAAATTCGCAGTTTTGATTGACGAAAGTACTATAATCGGATGTTCCGGAGTGTGGAGAATAAACCAGCGCTCTACAGGATGGTGTAAGATCAATTTCTAGTTTTATATCATCTGCTACTTGTGGCGTCAAAGGAAACCCACTGCGATCTGGAATATCTTCAAGAAAATGGAACTATAATTTATCAACAATTGTTTTAAAAGGCCAATCTAATGTAATTCTAAGGCTAGCTGCAAAAAATGAACTGAAAACTCTGTGAAGATAGAGCCAGAAGTAATACTGAAAGTACCCTAATTATTTATGTCGGGGACGCAAAGGATAAAAACGACAGGGCTTTGTAATATTTTGCTCACACTGATAGTGTGAGCTTATGGTTAATCGCAACCGAATCACTTTCTAGTTGATCGTAACCGAAATAACTCCTCCAACCAAGCGTGTAATATTATAAAAATAAACTAACTGAATTAAAGCACGTTGGCAAAGGCAACCCTTTGATCAACCTTGCGTTGTATTGTTCCTAAACTGTTCCACTCCTTGCAGCAATGGGTTGGGAAGTCAACGAGTACAACTGTCAGTAAATTTATCTAAGCGGTACATGTAACTGCTCACCTGGACAGGGCGAGCAATGTTTCCATCTCGGAGCACAACCATTTGCGAGGATGCTTCCAACCAACAAACAAAGTTCCACAAACTACTTGCCCAATAACCTCGGGGGCCGGCAGAATTATTCCCATTCAACAACATTTGCCGGTGGTAATCATCTAAGAATAAGCACAAGCTAGCACAAATCGTTTAGCACCACTCAAGCGGAGTGTAAAATTTTATGCTGACCCCTTCAACCGAACCTCTATCAAAAACTAAGTCGAGCGATAAACTTTCCCAACAAAGGTCCAATCGACAAATTTCCTAATACATACTTCTACTTTCTGCTATGATTTCAGGTTTCCAAGCGCAAAGTGTGGCCTCTCAGCTCGTGAATAACATTTCGACATAGTACCGGGAGGGAGATCCCGCTTCCAAGGTGTACTCGTGTGCCCCCCCAGCAAGGTGTAATCATAAGCAAGTGAAGTGTATCCTTTCCTGGAACAGGAGTATATAAAATTACACAACAACCGCCGTACATATTCGCTAGCTCCAAGACACAACAAGCCAACAAGCAGTCAGTGGTGAGTAGCTCTTTCGTGTTCGTTTTCGAGAATTGAATATGTTATCTCATGGAATACGATAGGGAAAGCGTACGCTAATCGAGTGAGGGTGGGCACGTGGTTTTTTCCCCCACACGCTCGTATATGATCTCTATGGATTTGTTTCTCCATTCTTTTGGAGCCCTTCCGAAGTGGGGCATTTTAGTGTCATGAATAACAGCAGCCCGTTCCACTGAAGTGAGCATTATTGCAGGTTGGACTTGATTGTATGTTAAGCAAACCAGCAATTTGTTTCCGGTATTACCGGGTCGTTGTCGACCTCGGGTTCGACTCCGGAGGAAGCTCCGATTTGAGCACATGTGATGCGAGAATCAAATAGCCAAGTGTATGTCTCATATTGGTATTATTTTATGACACGGAATCATCGGACGTAGTTAGAGTGCACCCAAGGTTGTGGTTTTCGGGGGCGAGAATTTTTCATGATACTCTAATGCAGAAGCTTAGATTTGCCTTTGCTTCAAGCTTCCCTTGTGCCATGGTAACATCTGTTCGAAAGATATTCATGTTTCACGGAGCAAACGCCCTGAATTTTTATATAGGTACATATATAATTTGCATGTCAAATTTTTAAGATTAGAAAATAAGATTTGAAGACATGTCATCAGATCCTGTATGAATGAAATGAATTATTTTCCATGTTATCACCTCAAGTATACGTGAATTGGTTCAGAAGATTTGTTATCTTTTTCCAAACATAAAGGGTGTCTCACTTCAAATTGCACCCCGGAAGAAACGCTGTGGAAAACTACCCATTGGGTATTTTCTCTTAAAAATTTGATTAAAAGTAGTTTAAAGTGTATTATTTATACCCTATTTTTATCGCAGTCAGTTTTTTGAAAATTGGAAAAAATGGTGTTATCCAAAAAGCAATATCGCGAATTTATTTTGCGCAAGCACCTGGAAAATCCTCAACTCTCTCATCATGAATGATGTGACGTACATCAAGGCGGACTTCCGGCAGCTTCCGGGGCTATCTGTACTTCGCCGTCCAGCACAATGATGATCTGATGATCCGGAGGAAGTAAGAATGCAGAAACTTTCAAAGTTTGCCAAGAAATACATGATTTGGTAAGCGATCTGCTCATATGGCAAATGGAGTGCGCCGTTCGTGACTACCGGGAATGTAAACGGGTAGATATACCTCAAGGAGTGTCTACAGAAGTACCTGCTTCCACAGCTGAAGCAACACGAGGGCTCTACGATTTTCTGGCCGGATCTAGCTTCATGTCACTATTCAAAGGATGTCCTGGGGTGGTACGAAGCCAACGGGGTTACTTTCTTACCTAAGGACATAACCCCCCCGACCCAAAGCACAGTAGGCTTTTTTTAGGCTGGTTCAAAACATAATAAAATTGAAATAATTTTTGAAATGTTATGTGCAAAATCTTAGCTTTAGCTTCAGGCGATTACGCATTGACACATTTGAGCGTTATGGGACAATATCCGCACTATGCGAATCAGTACCGATTTCACCACATCGCTGGCTTACAACGCACAACTAGGCCACCTTTAGTTGCGTTTATTTTCAGTTAGTTACCAATAATTTGGTAAAACTGGAACCAGTTCACACAGCAAAACTGGTTGCTAATTGTATCCTGTAGCACTGGAATGTGTCATTGAAGAATAATTATAAACGATTCACTTATATAGGTATTTCTATACGATAAGATCCGATTAAGCGCGACCAAATTCATACAGCTATACAACTTGCAGAAAATCATGTGTGTGTTATTAGGTTGTATTTGCAAATCGGAATTTGTATTCGCTGGGCAGTTATGAATTTTTAAAGAAACAAAATTTGGCAAAAAATGCTGGTTTTTGGGACCATCCTAACTCAGAAAGGGGCACCCTAAGCAGCTACACAACAACTACACAAAATTTGAATAAACCCGGAGCATTTTTAAAAAGGAATTCATGGAGTTGCTGAATATGTATATACACTCGTCAAACCCATATGCACACATACATGCATGTATGAGTACACAAAATAATCGGTTTATCGGAGAAGTTAAATGATGCATAACACTAACCTTTTTGATTATTGTGTTGAAAAAATTATTTTTATAGTGATTTCATTCCTCCTACTGAAGAGAAAATTATTTCTTCATATAACGAGGAGAAATCACTTCCAATATACCCGTCAAAAAATAAAGTGCAGTTTTTCGAAAAGTAGAGAAAATTTCGTATAAGATACTTTAAACGTGATCGTTTTGTGACGTTTCCCACCATACTTTCTTGCTCGCTGAATATTGGTGTTGAGTTTCCCATAGTTTGTATGGAAGAACGAATTATCATTCTCCAACATGTTCAACTTCAGACATTTGTCAAAAATTCATTTTAACTTCAAACTGGCTTAAATTTTCACATTAAGCTCCCAAACTATTCCAGAAAATAATAAAAATATAATAATGGCAAAAACTTGAAATTGGATTTTCGATTTTTGGCCAGCTTTGCGCCATAGTGGTCAATTAGATAATTTCCTACAGCATTTCTTCCGTGGTGCAATTTAGATGCATTTTCATATTTGAAATAAAAATACTCTTTCACGAAAACCTTTCATTGTTGTTTAACTTTTTCAAAAGTACTTAGCGGGAAGTTATGTATGGCCGGACAGGCTTCTTCAGGCCCGAACAATGGCGATTTCTGAAAAACAAAAAATAATAAAAATATTTGGAAAGAATGAAATTATAGTACTTTAAAGGCACTATTGTTCTATTTTTTCAAAATAGTTTTATCGTTTCTTGTTTTTGAGAAATCGTTAGTGTCCGGGTATTGAAGCCCGTCCGGCCATACACGACTGCCTCCTATAGCATAGTATTTTGGCAATTTTAGAATTATATTTCAAACAACTCCGGTACATAATCAAGAAATGCTAGTTTTTCGAATCAATCAAGAAAAGAAAAATTGAATTTTTAATAGATCAAAGAACATGATAAACTCTTGTCCTTTGATGTTTCAGACAACGAAATCAGAAGGATCGGCACTATCTTCTTCACTGATCGTACCGTGTGTTCCTAAGTACCACCCATGATGTGTGGCATAGCTGGGAGAGTTAAATTCTGTTTAAGCGTTAAACCTGTACTCATTTCTACGTATTTGAGAAAATCTCATATAGTATTCCCGTTCATGAAACACTGAATTACTCTATTTGTCACAAGTGCATTATCAAACTGTACTCTATTCAGTTTCAGTTACGAGAACAGGGCACATCTTGTAGATGTGGCTGGTCATCACAATTGCACTGCGAAGTTTGTTCTGGTTTGTGGTCGAGATTTTTTGCAATGTTTTCATCTCATCCCGGAATGCGACAAGCTGAGCCTAGTCGCGTCCTGGTTTTACTTTAGGCAAACATTCTTGACCCGGAGATCCCTTGGACACAATAGTCTGGTTATTGGTAAATGTCGTTGGGGTTGAAAATTTCTAGTTTGAACGCCAAATATTTCACAGACCAGAGAAGGCACTCCCGACTAGGGTAATTGAGCTTTCATCGTATTCAAGGGCAGTTGTGCATAGTAAATTTAGCTGCAAAGTCATCGACAGTACATAGTATTACGTATGTTTTTGTATCGTTTGTAGTGAAAATAGAACGAACGGTAGTACGTGCTACCCACTTGCGTGGGAAAATCCTGCGGCCAATAATGAAGCCCATCGTCTGGCAGTGCCCTGAGCCGCCAGCAATAGCGATCCCTCAAAAAATGTCCATAGAAAATACAAAATTTTGACCAAGACGCACGTTAGCAAGCTGGTAATCTCCAATTCTCTCAACTCGGCCGCACTATTAGTATGGGCGGTGTCTTCATCCTTCGTGTATTCCAGCCATTAAAATCGTCTTTGCCCTGAGAATCTGTATCCGTGACAGAGGCGGAGATCTGCCAAAAATTTCCCATCACGCAGGTAATTACAAGCTGAAATGCGTAATCTGCCTGATCAACTTTGCTGTTTCAGTCCATCGAATAGTGACTACGGAAACAGTCACAGTCAGAGATGTCTCCGAACTCAGAAAGCGTCTCACTGTAAACTACCAGAATGTGCGGGGTTAACGTGCCTGTTGCGAATGCAACAGACAGACGATTTTCCGGTTCTTTAACAACGTAACTCTTTTTATTTACTACAGCTATAGACGCTGTTAAAAAATCCCTATGGTGTATAATATAACAATAATTAGCTTTCCATGTAATTATACAATATTCTTTCATGTTTTACTATTGGTTTTGATTTCATAATAATCTAATTTTTAAATCACTTACGTTTAGTGTCTTTTTCCAATTTGTTATTTGTAATTAGTTTAGCTCAATTCCGCTTAATTATTTTTAAAGATCCTGACCGTTCTCTTTCCGTACTGTAGGCTTAGTATCTGTTTAGATGATAATTAGGATATAAATTTTTACCAAACCTCGCATGCATTTTAGCAATGCAATCACCTTTGAGAAACAACGATGTACGAAACAACGTATCGTTTGTAGCACAGAACGGTTTTAGAAAACTATCTTAAAAATCAACTAATTAATAGTTTTAAGCAAAATTTTAATTTTAGTAGTTTTAAGGCAAAAAATCGGTACTTTTACTAGTTTTAGGGTTCACTTTTTTTTCTCGCTATCGAAACGCTCTTTCTTTATTTACTTCTGGCCTGTCATTTTCTCTGCTTCAGTTCGATCCCACTGGTTCGATGACGTTATGGAAGAATTACGGCTTCAACGTAATGTTGACGAAGGTGCGTCGCAGCGAAAGATTGTGACAGTGCCAAAACGAGCGATTTTCGACTACTGCTTTCTAGATCCCACCACAGTCAAAATCAATTGCAAATCTATCTCAGTCTCGCTACCTGATTGCAATAAGCTTAAGTAGGTCCCCAGCTAGCACCAACTCGTATATCAATGAACGAAAATTATCGTAAATATCTCCTAACAGATTCAAAATCGTAACTAAAGCTGGGTAAAATGGGAACTAGGTGATTTTTAGATCGTATATAGTGATAATAACTGACACACATACGATTTTCAGCACAAAATTGTATAGTAGTACGGAACGACTCGCGCTTAATCGGATACAGCAAAGTAATTGATATGACCACAGTGATGATTTGTTAAAAAAATAGCATGTTTCCAACAAATTTCAAATATTTAGCAACATTACCTGAACCTATGTCGCGGTCTCCCAAAGAATACCGTAACAAATCCGGAACCATGTGACATATGGCTATGATTTGTAGATATTATGAAAGTAAAAAAGATTTTCGGGAATATTCCCAAATTTAGTGAAAAAATATTGAGATAATAATCGTAGTAGCCTAAAACATAGCGTATACGATAAATGGCGGGAAAAGTAAAATAACGGTTTTTGCTTTTTTCCAACTTTTCGCGTGAATTTTCATTGCTTTTTTACGTATAAACCTGACGCAGACTAAAACACAACAACTGAAAAAAGAATCATGCAATTCCGTCCAGCCGTTCTTGAGTTTATCCCTTATAAACAAACGCACCAACTTGGTTGTAGGTATAGATGTAGACTAGATGTAGGCATAGTGCTGTCTAAACGACGCTATCCGATACAACGCCAAGATCCGTAACACTAACACTGCGCTGCAGTAACGTACCGTTAATGCGATAGGTAAAAAAACGGCTGCTTCTTAAGACAAAAGCTAACGTAAAGGTGCCGAAATACTTCTTTGAATTACTTTGGAATACTTCTGAAATTACCCTCATCAAACAGAACCGAGTTTAACAGCAATTTTATGTTTACGAAGATAGGAGCTTAGTCAGAAAACTCTCAATTTATCAAGTTTGACTGAAAGGATTTGATGGTCGATTCGATCAAATGCTGCTTTTAAATCAGTATATGGCCCTATTCTATGGTGTAAAGACATAGTAAGGTAAATTCCAATAAGTTGGTTGAAACAGAACGGCCAGAATAAAAATCATGCTATGATGTGAAAATATAGTTTTTTGTATCAATACAGTAGCCGATCGTAAACAAAGTGATTCCGCGATGGTGCCCCATATTCTGCCTGTTGGTTTTCTTAAAAAAAAGGACACATTTACGATGATTTCCAGGTTTAAGTAAACTTTTGACTTTGCAACGTTAGGTTGAATATTGTAGCGATCGGTGATTTCAGGGAAACACAACGCTTTTTCAATAGAGCAGAAGGAATCCCATCAGGTCCTGGACAATAAGATTGTTTAAGAATAATCGTGAAGAAACAAATTGACTCTGTTAAAGCCGCATGCAACCCTGAAATTTGTAGGTTTAGATTTAAGTTTATTTTGTCTTATGTGCAATGTTCTGTAATATATTGTCTTAGTGTCCGCAGATGATGACTCGAAACATGCGGACAAACTGGCATTTGAATTTGCATTTATTTTCGCCGAAAACCGCTGATCACAAGGACTAAATAATTTGAATCATGTCGATCAACTCAGTACAACAACTATTTATGAAATGATTAGCCATTAGTAAATCGTGTCAAAATGAGCCTAAATGTATAATAGAAAATTTAGTAATTTGTGATCCAGGTATTTGGTTTGTTTGTTAAACACATATCTTATTTATTTAGAAAGACAATTTTAACTTTTACTCAAACACGTAATTGCTCAAAATTCTCCCCCTAACACTCATCAACAACTTTATTTCACACGACACGACAACATCATCCTTTAGGGTTAATGTACTACGAAAGTACAATACATCAAACCCCATTTGGATCAAACTTTCGTGCCGTGCCGCATATCGTAAACATCTCATTTGAGGAGCAATCTCCCCGCTACACGAAACTATCTCCCAATCGAAACCGCACCGAAATCGCATCCGCCAACAACTTATCGACCGGCATTTGACCTTCCCCTACAATCGGGCGCCTTTGCCCAATCGACCGTTATCAATGTCAGTGCGCAAAGATCCCAATTTTCGGAACGGCTAATTACCTTGACAGTGCAGATTAGTCCCCCCGGGCCAACGGACGGCACCGCCACGTCGCCCGAACGCATTCAGAATATCTACTCTGCCAACACAAAAGAGCAGAGCCCTAATTTCAAGCTGTGTGCTTTGTCAGCTCCTTGGTCGATTTTCCAAAGTCCCCTCTGACGATGCCGGCACAATGCGGGACTGGCTGTGGTCGGTTCCGGATTATCAACCGCACCACCGACCGCCGGTCACCAGACGGAGGAAACCACGTGGACGGGGCAACCGACTTTACCCGTATGCTGGAAGAAAACTTTTCCTCTCTCGACAATCGTAACCCCATGTGGAATCGAAATGATAGCTTCGAAAACTGGAGATAGTGTAGTGCCCCGTCAGTGGCAAACCGGGGTTGATCTAAGACTTTCTGTGTATGTGTGCTGATCCGTTTGTTTACTTCATTGGTTTGAGCTGCCAAAATCGATGAGTTTTGGCTTGTAGCAAACCGCAACCGGCGGTCTCGGATGCTGCTGAATGAAGAAGGAACCGGGAACCGGGTTGACGGCGTGGTAGTCCTTGAGGGCAACGCTGGTGGCCGACAAGGGGGCACTAATGGTAGCGTCAGTCTTATCTGCAGGATAGTTTAGTTGGGAATTTATTACTTCAATGTGTTCAGCAAGAATCGGTATGCGGATGCTACAGCGAAAACCAGAGCTATTATAAACACAAAACAATAATAAAGTGGAAGGTTCGTGTAGTAAAAACCGACAGAAACAATAATTATCATTTTTTATATAATCTAAACGGTCGAGCTTAATTATTTCATGAAAATTGACCATATTTTAGTATTCAAATGAGTTAACTTAACGGAAAATAAGTTGTGGAAAAATCTATCAAACGACTACGTACGAATTTAAAGGGCACCGGCGTCTGGAAAGTTTCCTGTGTAACGAATCTGAACATAGTGTTTTTGTCCGAACCATTTGGTTACAATCATCGGTGATAGTGAAAGTAGTATTCTTGATGAAGCAACTAATATGGGATTTCCCAAGGCCTGTCCCGGGTACTTTCTCCTCTTTCTATTGAATGAAGCAGTGAACATTTTCCTAATTAGCCGCCACTGCTGCTAGATGATAGCCATTACAATAAGCCAGGCTGAAGGCATTTCATCGTCTTCCGACAAATAGAGGGGTAAATCTACGCCAACGTAAGGCATCCGCATCGTGGCGCAATTCTGTATGCAGCCGACTCCATAATGTCCGGTCATACGTGTCCTGAATCAGCGAAAGAGCGTTTCTCCAGCGAAACACTGTCTGGAACTTAGTTCGGCGGAGCGAAAACGAGCAGGCGATCACATGTAATTACATGCCATCATCAGCAGCAAGCTAATGTCGGATTAGGATCACAACACTATTGACCGCCACACGGGACCCGGCGATTGGGGAGAAAGCTCATCCGAAGTAGCGCAGCAGGGAGAAAGAAGTTTACTCCAGCCGAGCCGGGGTTGCCTTCAACCTTCCCACTACTACAGTAACGACCGACCTCGTTCGATATTATCCTCAGCTGGCAGAGAAATAGCACAACCCGCTCGGCTCGGCAGATATAAACCGGAGACGGTTTTATGTTTCATCCGCTCGAACCGCCACCAGCCGGGGTCAGACCGTGGATAGCACGGTGTTGTTCAGTTTGGTCGATCCTTTGCTTGAGTTGACGAACCGGCAATGCCGTCATCATCCGACTGAATACATAGTGTTTGTACAGCGACAAAACTAGTTCGATAAAATTGTGTACAATCACGAGAGCTATAAAATTGCACTTTAATGACGTTTCCGGACTTCGAAATTGTCGATAGTAAACGGCAACAAACATCAATTATGGATATTAGTTGGCTATCGGCTGGCAAAGAGTACCGCTAGCAGTGACATCGTTCGTTCGTGAGCCGTTTGATAGAGAACCTTGACTTAGTGGCAGGAAACGAATCGGAAATGGGTTGTCAATTTGCAGGATTTGGTCGCTGATAAAAGTGTTTTTATTCGTTCGTTTTTATTGAGGGTATTCATTATATGAGTTTGTTTGCAAGCCTAGAATTTAAAGTAGAGTTGTCTGATACAGTCAATTATTCACACTGTTGTAAATGTTTCTAGTACAGTAAACACATGTAAAAATAGAAAAAAAGATATCATAAGAAAAGAAGCAGAACAGAAAAGTGTTATATTATGTCACAATTGTCACTAGTTAGCTTTAATTAAAAATTGATTTACTGAGATCAAGATTTTATGCGATTTAATAAAGAATTCTATTATATTTTATCTAAATCTAAATTAAATTACAGCCTAAAAAATTTATTTGACCATCATATATAACTTCAGAAATTTACGCATCTTCAAAACAAAGCTTAACTCTTCACTGATTAAAGGTTGAACACGAAAAAATTCGGATACGAAAATCTTAGAGTAAAATTAGGCCCAAACTTGTGTTTTGGTCTTGTCTTATAATGAAGTTAGGCATTATTCATTACTTCCCTTAGTCTATTGGAAAGACTTCCGCTATAAAAGCTATTCAAATTTTATGCTACGAATTCAATTTTTCAATGTATCAGGTAAACGTTACCTATTGTAAAACCTACAGAGAAAATTTTCCAATTTTATTTAATATCTCTTATTCAAAAATGTATAACTCTTAAAGCAATCATCTAAGAGCAATTCTTTTGAGAAAATGTAAAAATGATTTCATAGCAATCTAACAAAAAATTTTAAATAACTCCTGATAGTATTTATTCTTGATTATTGAATAAATTTGATAAAAAATTTATATAAAGCAGTGCTTGATGGAGCAAGTCGGAGTTGAAATGTGTATATGTCACAATAAACATTAAATTTAAAAGAAAAAGGACAATCTTTCTTCTCCTACACGGATAGACATTTGATCTCCAAAACGAGCAAAATGAATCATGATTCCAGGTTTCTAGCTTATGATTTATGAAAATACACCATGAATAATAGTCACGATATATCACGAGCTTCTTGCAGTACAACACAACGCAAAATCATGAACTATTATTCATGATTTTGTGCTGTCTGATAGGGCAGTTCAGTCATGATTTGACGGGAATTCGCATTTCAAGATTTCATGATTTCATTCATGGCATCGGAATCAAATTTCTTTCCGTGTACG
This sequence comes from Sabethes cyaneus, assembly GCF_943734655.1. NCBI lineage: Eukaryota > Metazoa > Arthropoda > Insecta > Diptera > Culicidae > Sabethes > Sabethes cyaneus. The sequence goes on from NC_071355.1 coordinate 56,012,916, forward strand.
GGATCTAGAAGACGCTGAACAAAAAGACTATTAGACATAACAGTTCCCAGCTCTCCCAATTACTAATCGAATCGAATCACGCATCCAATTCCTGAAAGCATCCTGCAAATAACGATTACTTGAATCAATCATTTTTCTTGTTAACGGCCAGGCCAACTGTGCAGAATGTACCGCAGAGAGAATTCCAAGGAATAAAAGTGGAAACAAAAATAATACCTAATTCCATTAAACTCCTTGAAATCAAGGGGAAGCAAGAAAGCGTGGACCTCCCGTACCAAACGCTTACCATATAGATAACGGTTTATTTACAGATGTTGGGAGTATATTTGCTAATAAAGGTTACGTGATACTCCGGACCCTCGCGGATGAACTAATGGTACTATTTAGACCAGAAGTCTGGCTGCAATTGACCAATGATATAGCGCCCTGTTTCGCTTTTTGAAAATAGATTGGTCTATTGTTCAAATTAGATTAGTCTAAATATATGTATACATATTTTATCAATTTTGGCTAAAAAAATTTTACGCTCAAAGTCCAAATCACGGCTGCAATTAATCTTTTCTTTTCTCTATATTCCTCTATAATGTTCTTTACTTTATAACTTTATAACTTTAACGTTCCCCATCCAGCTTCACCTCGGCACCAACACTATTTGGAATCCCACGTTCCTTGTCCGCGACCATGTACAGCGATGATAATGGTAAGTCCTAGTTTTGCTGCTTCCCGTTTAAAAGGCCTAAAGGCCTCTTCTAATGCTCACTGGTTGATTTCGAAGATATCGACGTCATCCGCAAAACCAAGAAGCATGTGAGACTTCGTGAGAATAGTCCCGTTCCTTTCCACGTTTGCTTTTCATATCGCACTTTCTAATGCAATGTTGAATATTAGGTTAGAGTGCATCCCTTTGCTTCAGTCCGTTGAATGTAACGAAAGCTGGTTAGTCGGTACGTGTACGTTCCGCCACCCCCGTTATTCAACAATTTGCAGATACAATTACTACTTTACCAGCCGATAGTTGGGGTGGCTCTTGACGTTTCAAAAATTCCTCTCTATTGTACTCGGTCCTAGGCTACTCGTCGACAATTCGTAGCGCGTCTCGACACACGCAAGTCGGCTTCAACCTGGTCGAGTCATCTAGCACGTTGAGCCCCTCTATTCCTGGTGCCGCACATAGGAGTATTTGCCCCAAAAAGCTGACCATAATTCTAAATTGCTTCTTTCCAGTCGATATTGATAAAACATGATCAGAAATTAAATATTTCCCAATTCTGCATATAAAGTTAAAGAAATTGCCAACTAATCCCCTGTAAAGTGCAATTCGTGTCATTCTCTTATATTAATTATAAAAAACCGATTAAGAACAAAACCATTTATTAGGTGTTGGGGTGTGTGTATGTATGTGTGTCTGTATGTATGTGAGCTAGTAGAGGTGTATGTGTGATGTTAAAGTGTATGTATGTATGTATGTAAATGTGAAAGTGTGTACGTATACGTATAGAAGCATCATATTCAAGTCTTCTGTTTCATAGTCACTGCATTTCTCATGTTCTTCAGTTTGAAATTGATTTGCCTCAAACATCTTCAACGTTTCGGTCGAAAAAGGCCTTTTTTTCTTGGTATCGGCCTTGAGCTATGGATCCGAACTGAAGAGAAGTCTATTCAAAACATCTCTGTTGCATTGTGTTCTTGAAAATTTTGTACCAAAGTTTTATTTAGTACAGTATATTGTTTTTTTTTATTAAGAATAATTTAAACATACCTTCCGAAGTTTAGTCTGTAATTTCGAAAGTGTTTGAAACCGTGAATACATAATATGAGAATAAAAGAAATTTAAAATTAACTAAACCCATCATGTACTTCCTCGAATCACTCTAGAACTCGATGGCAAGCCCAATAGAAATTAAATCATATACCTTAATGACCAGAGCCGAATGACTTCCGTTAACCTCCGCGAAAGTAGTCAGTTTACTGATTTGTTGATTCGACGATAGTCATTAATACGGTACATGTGCGGTAACCATAATGAGGGTCCTCCGTAACATTGAATAACATCTTTTTCTCTATAAATGACTGAAATGAAATGATTCAGGGCGAGACAAACGCAGACTGTGACTGTTGCCGGCGACCTGCAAGTAGGGTAATGTCGTTATCGTCGGGCCACTGTTATGGTCGGGCCACCACGATTTTTTCAGTTTTAGTAACTCGTGCTACCTTTGTACAAGCATTGTAAAACTTCTTACTGTGACAGCTAACTTTTCACTATATTGTGAGTTTCAATCGTGTATTCAAAACACTTGTACTGAATTCACTGATTGAAACAACACAAAAAAAGTTTTGCAGGTGCAGTTAACTTTTCTTCAAGAAATGATTCATGAAATGCAATTATCGGGATAAATATTGAAAATTTATTACGTGTATTGTGCTCTATTCGAAGGTTATTGAAAAATCCCGGCCAGTTAGGTGTTTGTGTAGGGTAAGGGGGTAAATGCTACAAAAGCGCTTATTGTAAAGGTTGGGCCAATTCTGCAGCCATGGTTGAACCACCATAATTTTAAGCTCAGAAGCGCAATTTTCGCTAGAGAACGTCAGTCGCGGGAAATGTGATGAAATAAAGCCTAATTAGTACAATAAAAACCTACATTGTTGTTGATTTTTCATTGCAGTAGTACACATCGGAAAACGCGATTGTAGTAATATTGATTTTACAAGATCACCACAAATTTCGCAAAGATGTTATTAAAAATAGGATATTTATACTTATATGGGCCGTTGCTTACGAAATTCATTCTTTTGATGTCTCTACATAGAATTTCAATACGTATTTCTTGGATTAAGAGCGATGGCCCAACCTGTACAACGTGGCCCGAGTATGACAACATTTTTTGTCTTCACGTAAATGCCTATAACTTTATTATTTTTTAACCAATCAGTTCAAAATTTTCCAGAAGTATAGCTTATTCTTAGACCTTCCAACGATCTATTTAGATTTTAAAAATTCTTTTTAAAACGGAAGTTATGGGCGAATGTCAAAAAGGCGGCCCAACCACGACGACATTCCCCTATGCCTTTCTTACCCCGTTCGAAAGGTGCCGGTCTTACTCCCATGGCACGTATTTTAAGAAGACGATTTTTATACATTTATTAATCTATCATATATCTACTTAAAACTCACTGATGGAAAACAATACTAGCTAGAATATATAAAATCTTAAAATTTAGTTTGAAACTTCTTCTGAGAAATAAAGCATAAAACCTACTCGCGAAAAGTTACAACGGGCTGTGCATCAGTGACACTCGCGTTTGTTTTGTTTATTATTTTGATATTTGACGATTTATAGTAAGCTCGATCTGTTTTAAAACATCTGAAATAATGAACACAAATATGTTGAGTGTTTAATAACACAATTGATTAATGCATTCTAGTAAAACTCTATGGGTGCTGGTCTTATCCCCTGTGCCGGTCTTACCCGCGCGACTCTTACCTTAAAATAATTAAATGTCTAAAAAACGACAAAGCGGAAACATGCGGAAGATTTTTCGATTTCACTATATTCTGTGATGTTTGACCTATCTGATGGTGATTGAAATTTTGCCGGGACATGCTCGGAAGGTTACTAAAATTTTGATTAAAGCATCAAGATCTTTCCACTATTTTTGGGGTAATTTTCGTAATCACTATTCGTATCGAAGACATTCATTTATTTTATTCATTTATACATGAAAACTATTGAAAAACATTCTTCTTTGCTGATAAATACTTACCCATGTTGAATTGATACTATTTCACTCGGATTTTTAGGTTTTTGCACCAACGAGCGGAAGAACGCATTTTAAAAGTGAAAAAATTTACTGCCGAATGGCGTTCTAAATAGGCAGCTTGCTGAGCGAAGAAAAGCATGAATTCACTTCAAAATCATACTAACGTGACCAGTAGACTATGCTGAGATTACAGATACTCTATATAAATAAAAATCATACATTTCATATTTCGGACTTATGGCCAACTTTTTGGGTCAAATACTCCTATGTGTGCCGGTGGTATTCTTGAAGAGAACAGATTTCACTGCACAGTCATCCGGCTTCCTTGCGACGCGGCCGGTCCACCGTAGTCTCCCAACTTTCGCCAGGTGTACGATGGGAATCTCTCCAAGTAACGCCTGTAGCTCGTGATTCCTATGCCTCCACCACTCTCTGCTTTCAGTTTGTACTCCGCCAAAAATAGTCCGCAACACCTTTCGTTCAAATACGGCAAGTGCACGTATGTCTTCAATACTGAATTACATATAGGATATCCATCCTATTTCCGCAACTCTGTACCCGATTCGAAAGGACTCGAGCGAGTCTCCGAAACGCGCACGTATCACAACATTCGCTTCAGGGTATCCTTGATCAGTCGCCGTCAGTTTATCGGGATAACCGTACTCGTGTATTATCTGTCATAGCTGTTCGCGTTCAACTGTATCGTATGCCGCTCTGAAATCCACGAAAATATGATGCGTGGGCACGTTGTACTCTCGACATTTCTGGAGGATTTGTCGGAGAGTAACAATTTGATCCGTAGTAGCACGGGCCCTCATAAAGCCCGCCTGATACTGCCCTACGAATTCTTTTACTATTTGGGATAGACAACGCAACAAAATCTAGGAGGGCACGTTGTAGGCGGCGATGACCAGCATAATACTGCGGTAATCCCTTTTCCCGATCGATCGCCCTTTTTGTAGATGGTATAGACCACACCATTCATCCACTCCTCCGCTAGTGGCTTCTCCTTCCAAATCCTTGAAATTATCCAGTGAAGTGTCGTTGCCAGCGGTTCTTGGCCATTTTTGAAGAGTTTTATCAGCAGCCGGTCCTTTCTGGCGTTTCTTTCAGTTATATCGCTTCCACCTGTCGACTACCTCGCGCTCGTTTGTGATTAAATCCCCTCTCTCGTCCCTACACGTGTCAGGCGTAGGTGTGTAGCCCTTGCGCATTTGGCTCAGCTTCTCGTAGAACTTGCGCGTGTCATTGGCCCGGAATAGTTATTCCAGTTTCTAACGATCTTTATCCTCCTTCCTGCCTTTTTTCATCCTAAGGATCGTGGTCAGCTCATTCCGCGCTTGTAAATAATTGGTCAAATTCTCTCTCGTAGACAAGCTTAGATAGTTTTTCGAAGCTCTTTTTTCCTCTCTATGTCTTGTTGGCATTCCCCCTCAAACCAGTTATTTCGTGCGCTCGAGGTTTCTTCACCTAGCACTGCGCACTATGGGCCAGAAATTGAAATTTCGGGACAAAAATATTTGCGGTTAAACGGCATGTCTCAGCTCAGTGTAGTCTTCGGCAACTTTTTGAATGAAAAATTGATGCATATTTTGAAGGGGTCGTCCGATATTTAAGCGCTACTTAAACAACAATTTAAGTAATAACTTTTAGAGTAAACTTTTTTTCACCTTTTTGGTTTCAAAATATTAAAGATAAACCAATTTCAAGTAATTTTTCTGAAGATATCAAACTTCTACCTTTTACCCATTTTCAGCAATAGACCTTTGTTTATAAACGACCCCTCAAATCACATTTCTTCTTGTAACATGTTTATTTTAACAGACAGCTCAACGTGATGTTCTAAAAAATATTTTGGACATAAAAGAGATATATTTTTGCTGAAGACTGTTTTGCTTTATTTGCATTAATTAATAAGATATAATTGATTTTAGGTTAAAACCCGTCTGATGAAAAATCCGAATATCTTAGCCATCTGCAAGTATCTGCAATTAGTTTGCATACCAATTTGTAGGGAATTAATAAAGCTATCTGCCCAAATGTATATTTCAGAGAATACCGGGGAATACCATGGCTGGGAATACCTAGGAATAGTGCAGATTTTTTTGTTCATACATTTTATAACTTTTTTTTCCATGTGTGGACTCATTACTGCGACCAGTATAGTTGATCTATTGTAATATCGCCCGGATGTTTGCTGTATGACCTGCACTGCATTTCTTTTTTCTATAATCACTATTGAGTGAGCGATATGCTTATTAAATTTTATGCGTGCTTGCGTGTATTGGGGTTTACCCTTCCTTCAAAGCTTAATCTACTTTACCCACTTATTCCTCGCTGCCAGCACTATCCCATATTATAGCCGTCCCTGGCGAGGACTCATTCGTACCTCTGACCAGTACACTTAACTATAGGAGGGACATTTGCACTGTCAAGAGGCTTCAGAGGGTAAATATAGAATTCAGCACGAAGGAAGGGTAAATGGAGGGGCCTGAGAATAAACCCATGCTAAAGTCACTTGACATCGAATGGCTTGATTCTACTAAGATTCGAACCCACGACCACTCGCTTGTCCATATTTTATAACTTAATAAATATGCGTTCTAGCGTCAAACAGTCTTCACAGAAAATATGTATTTCAACATACTGAATAACTTTGTAAAACACTTAAAAGCAATAAAATAATCGTGTGCAAAGTTATTGAGTGTAATTGATTTTTAAGTGCTCTTTTTTAACACATCATTATATTTCGCAACCGGTAAGAAATAGATAGTTACTTTATTCAGCAAAGTTGCTTATTTTAGTATGTTCTGTAACTTTTGGAGAAAAAAACTTTTTTTTTAAATTATTTAAGAAAACAAAAGTTTGTATCACCCTAATAGGCGAATTCATGGTCACCCTAATAGTGCAGGAATATGCGCTATATTTCATTATTTTACTTCTTCGAAGACACCATCCTTGAAAAAATACACATTTTTCATCAGACGATTTTTAGACTAAAAACAGTTATATCTTAAAAATTAATGCAGAAAAAGCAAAACAGTCTTCAGCAAAAATATTCCTCTTTTATGTACAAAATGTTGTCTAGAACATCACATTGAGCAGTCTGTTGAAATAAATATGTTACAAGAAGAAATGTGATTTGAGGGGTCGTTTATAAACAAAGGTCTATTGCTGAAAATGGGTAAAAGGTAGAAGTTTGATATCTTCAAAAAAAAACTTGAAATTGATTTATCTTTAATATTTTGAAACTAAAAGGGTGCGAAAAAATTTACTCTAAAAGTTATTACTTAAATTGTTGTTAAAGTAACACCTAAATATTGGACGACCCCTTCAAAAGATACATCATTTTTTCATTCAAAAAGTTGCCGAAGACCACATTGAGCTAAGGCTTGCCGTTTAACCGCAAATATATTTATCCCGAAATTTTAATTTCTGGCCCATAGTGCTGCGGTTGTGGTCGCATTGACGGCCGAGAGTATCATACTCATACGCAATTTGCAGTTCCAGGTATCAAGTTTCTATTCTCTATCCTTATGCCTGTCCTTATGTGGCTATTTTTTTACTTCTTATTCTTATTCTTATTCTAATTCTAAGTTAACTAAACTTTGTAGAGACAGTGACCAGTTCAGCGTTCTGCGGCCATTTGATTTGGACATTAGACGGGGCCCAAGTAACATTGAAGGTTTTGTTACATCCTTATGAAGGTTTTGTTGACCAAAATTGGCCATAAATACCCTTATAAGAGCGCAATAAAACTCAAATTGTTTATTGGGGGCATATCGGCGAGCATTTGGCGTCTTTAAGCATCGATCCCGGCAATCAATCTGATCCCGGCCGTAAACTGGAAGGTGAAGTGTGCGATAGCAAATTCAGTCCTGTAAGCTGTAAAATCTTTTGACATAATGTTAGTGGGACAAGGTCGACTAATAATTTTGGAAGAACCATACTTATTTGTAGGACCATTTTTCATCCACGTCCGGTGATTGGATCATTACAAAATTAGTGTCAAAGTAAGCTGTCTGCGGAAACTAAATCTGATTAAAAAGTTATGTTCTTTTCCAAATTTATAGTCGGCCATGTCCCCTTAACTGTTAATATACATTTCATTACCTTAGAAATAAAAAGCCACATTTCAGCACTGCATTCCAGTATCGATCAAATCAACAATTTTATCGAAATTTGCCATCGCTGAGAGAAAAACTTTCCATAAAACTAGATTACAGTGAAGCAAATTTTTCCGCTATCAACCGTTCGATATCACTATTCATACAATCAAACTCTGCCCAACAAACCGGTAATTTATCGCAGATCTGATTTGACCTGTCGAGTTGACAAAGATTTTTCTCCAGCACGGTCCGGTCGGTGGTGGGTCGTTCTGTCGGTCCGGTGTTCTCGAGAAATCCTCTTTCACTCTTGATTTATCAATTTCCTCACCCAAAGCAACCCGATGCCAACGGGCTCCGGACCCAACCGGAAGTACTTCATCATACCGCGTACGGCTGGCCAGCTCTGGCTGCAGCGTTGTCGATACCGGATATCGTCTGGCCCGGTGAGTGAGGACAGCATCAGCATCAGCAGATCGCAAAACAAATGGCCACACAAACAATTTTCTCATGGTAATTGCGATGGCTATCTGGCCGTCGAATCCCTTTTTCCAGTTCCCGCGTCAGATGAACATTTCCGATGAGTGTTTGTCCTCGAACGCGCGGGCCGAACGGGTGAACGATTTTGGGAATCGATTTGAAAGAAGCAGCGTCGTTCTTTTCACTCTCGATCTGATACAATTGTAGGTACGTTGATTTCCTGTTACTCACAGGCATTTGCAGCTGGGATTTCCATTCTATGTTGAGTTTTTTTTCTTTTTTTGAATCAGATTTCGCCCCATTGGTGTCCATATCACAGTCGATTGTTTGAGTTCTAAGTCGAAGAAGCGGCAACGGGTCAAACTAATTCACCCGGAAGTGAGACTAAAAGTAGTATGTTATGAGTTACTCAAAATCAAATCAAATTAGGAAATCGAAAAACCTTCACTGCTTATTGCGGTAGTCACAGGAAATTTACTGGACGTGAGACATAAAACTTTAACGTGATTTTATCTTGATTTCTATTTTTTTTAAACGAACAATCGCATCAATAAAACCGGCTACTTGCACCGGATTGTTCGTTTTATCACGAGAACCCTTTCGGTTGCCCCATCCATCGGTATTATCGACGAAAAATGGTTGAAGTACGGGCTTGGGGAGTGGAAAGATTTATTCGAGGAACGAGGTAAGTTATGCGCTTGGTTCACTAATAGCAATGGCACAATTGAATCTCGACCGTTGCGTTGCAGCTGACTGCTAGCAGCACCTGAAGCGCTGCACTGCTGTGTAGCTTCTGGCTTCTTCCTGGCAGACGACAGGATGGACGGACGAACGGACGGTCGGTCGCCGAGATTCCACTCCAGCGAGAAAGCAATTGAGTGGTCGAAGGAGTTGGTTTTATTTTCGGTAGTGGTCAGCAGTGAAATGGATTTCCTAGATGCTTTCCGATGCCAGGAAAAGAGCTCCGGTGGGTTGGTTGACTCCGGTGGAAATAAAACTTTTTGATGTTATGGATGGCGATTACGCTCCGGAATGTTCGTATGCTTATTGTAAACTGAAACTTTGAAAGTTAGGATTACGGATGTGGAATTTAAATTAGATCATGATTACATGTTATGACCGAGCTGTCCGACTAGAGCATCATTCATTCTACATTTTTCAGTTTCTGTTTTCTATTCTTGGCTTGTGCTGTTCGAATAAAAATCAAGTTTTTGCAGCAAATCTTGTAGTCACCGCGATACTTTTTAACGAAATTGTTTTTCTTGTTGACCGGAGGATAAACTTTGTGCAGCAAAAAAGAAAACATCAGATAACATCGACGAAGGGGATTGTCTATAACAGCAAAATACTCGAGCCGCAATTACAATCACGGTATCGCAGCGCAAACTTCTCGAACTTTGTGCAACAGTCAGGATAATTAGCTTTCACCGCTTCCACAACCGTCTGTCTGTCCGCAGGAAACAACGCTAACGAAGTGTTGCGGGATAGCCGGTTGCTTCAATTAACCTCTGGTTTGCTAGTCAATTAGCCTTTTTTTAACTTTCAGTACGTCCGTGGCCGTGATTGACCTATCTCATTCGATGGTAATTGCCTGTGCGAAGCTAGTCGGATGTTGTTTTTAATTGTTGACCAGCCGGTCTGGATCATAAATATTCAGAGGGGATACAATATTATGATTGGCGAAAGATTCGTGGAAATCTCGTTGATTGTTATTACTAGTCCAGCTGAAATCATACTAGCTTTGGAACCCCTAACAATTGGGGTTCACCGTGAAGAATTTATCCTTTTATGCTTGCATGAAAACTACCTATTCTACTCAATTGGACTCCCTCGCTCTCGTTAGGCGAACGACCTATGGCAGTTTATATTTTCACGCTTCCAAATGCTAGCTGGCAAGCTCAAACTTTGCCTCGTGAGAGGAAGAACCGTATATTCGCCTTTGTAACCGGTGAACTATATTCTAAACGGGCAGATTTGAGTTTTGTACCTGGAAGCTGTCTGTGAACCCGTTCCTTGTTCCTACAGGATTGTCGTGTTTGTTTTTCATCTATTTCAAACGCCTTCTGACTGTGATACCTTTATACGGAAGAACGAGTGAAATAGTCGCCCATTCAGGATCAGCACACAGCCAAACGCAACTATGTATGTATGCTGCAAGTTTGCCCTGTCACCGCACGGAGGTGGCAGAGATGGCCAGTAACAGGTATCTCATCGAGCTAATCTTTTTGTCTCCGAAACGATTCCGTCCTTTTTTCGGTTTGTTAGCTTTGATGCTTCGCTAAGCCGTGCTCGTCTGCAGAAGCTGATTGTGGATTTCGTCGTCGAGTGCAAATTTTGTCCGGCTTTACAGCGCAGAAAATGGTTATGATACAGCAAAGAACTGCATGTCGGCACTACAGGAACTAGGACAAATCCGTTTTAATGATTGAACTAATGAAGTCTGCTTGAATTGTAGGATGTAGAAAGGGAATGAAAATGTTTTACCTGAAATTTTCTTTGAAACAAGGGGAATACTATGTAAGCTAAACTTACTTCGTTGAATTAAACTAATTATTATTATTACATTTTATTAATTATTGGAATGAATGAAATGAAAATTTTTTCCCCCTTCGCTTTTTTTTTTAAACTTCATACCTCCTGAACAAAACTGTACAAATTTTATTACAGTGGTATTGTAAGAAATGGTGGAAAACGCTTCTGTCGCGACTGTAAAGGACGTGGAGCTGGCACAGAAAGTCAACCTTGACAGCGTCGCGTTGGATTGAGGATCTTCTAGTTTATCCCTGATTATGAACTCGCCACCGACGAATAAGGAAAGTCATACGAATAAGCATCCCGATCCGGCAATGCGGTCTGAGTTTAGTGGGTAACCGTCTCTCCATACTACAATTACGACGCAGTCTGCAGAATCTGTACGACTAACAAGCGACTACCTGCGAAATGTAAAAAAAACAAGTGAGAGTTATTTTCTGCTAGACTAGCGTAGTAAAAGAACATGTACAGGTCATCTCCCAGCTAGCACCAACTCGTATATCAATGTACGAAAACTATCGTAAATATCTTCTAACAAACTCGAAATCGTAACTAAAGATGGTTAAAGTAGGATCAAGTTGATTTTTTGTCGTATATAATGATAATGACTGACATACATACGATTTTCAGTACAAAATCGTAGAGTAGTACGGAGCGACTCGCGCTTAATCGGATATTATCGTATATAAATACTTATATAGTCGTAACGCTCAAATTATTCGTAATCACGTATATCGCCTCCAAAATAGTACGGATATGCCAATTTTGCGCATGAAATACGATTTATTTAGCATGTATATTTGTACGTAATGCTGATTTTTACCTTTTTACCTTTGTTATACTATATAACAAAGGTTTAGAAATTGGTCGAAAAACACGAAACTGATCTGAGGCCCGGAGGGCCGAATCACATATACCAATCGATAGAGCTCGACGAACTGAGCAATGTCTGTGTGTGTGTGTGTGTGTGTATGTATGTGTGTATGTGTGTATGTGTGTTCGCTCCGAATTTTCTATTGCCTGTTACTCGGAGGTGGCTGAGCCGATTCGACCGCTATTACTTTTGTTTGAAAGGTATTATTGCCTAGTATATCATTATTAAATGGTTTCGTGGTCTGACTTTTCGTTTGAAAGTTATAAGCAAAAATGTGAAAACTACGTGACACGGTTTTCTCCGGAACCACGTAACCAATTTTAACGATATTAGTACCAAACGAAAGCTCTTACTATTACTAAACATTTTGCTAAGTTTTATTGAAAACGGACAAGCAGTTTAAAAGTTAGCCTTGAAAAACTTGTTTTGACTAGGTACAAATGAACGCCTGTTTCTCAGAGATGGCCAAACCGATTTACACGCTATTAGTTTCATTTGGCAGGTAATATAGCCGGATAGATCACTATTGAATGGTTTTCTGATTGGGCGTTTAATTTGAAAGTTATGAGCAATCGAATACACCACACCAAAATTAACAATAATTTATAATGATTTTAACCAAGATAATTTACCTAATTTCAATTATTTTAATACCAAACGAGAGGTTTTCACACTACGAATTTGGAAGAGTTTCTTAAAATTGAAAGCTCTATCGCTCTATCGTTGTAAAATCAGTTTTTCTATTCTAACTCTTATTGTGATTGTTGTATGACTTTTTCATGTATTACAAAGTTATACAAATAATAAAAATACACAACTTTGCTGAACATAGTATACCTCTATGTTTGCTTGTTTAGGAGCTGTAGAACTTCAATTGTAAAAAATAACCTGATTTTGACCCCGAATTACTCGATTACCAACAGACGGATACATCTTAAACATTTTACATTTGCTGGTAGAGAAAATTCCAGTTGGGGTCAATTGCGGTACACCTCGCATGCTACTTGCTTCATTTCTGTGATGTCGGTTTATGCTAATCTTGTTTCCTAACAATTTAAAGTATTAATGCATTGAATAATTCTGACATTTTGCTCATAACAAGTTTACTGAAGAATATACGTTAGTATATACGTAATATACGATTTGTAACTTTATAACAATACGGCATTCAAAAACCTACACATGTTGTAACCCTACAGTACCTACAGTAACAACTTACTCAGCAATTTCATGAGAAAAGGAACTATCAAAATTTATAAGTGCTTCTATTTGGTTCAAATTTTGTAAACTTATTCAATTTCCAAATTTCCAAATTTCATGTAAGCCAAACGTGTCGATTTCTATCTCAAATAGCAAGTAAGATCGTATAATCACAGATAAACAGACATAACACTCGTTTTCCATTCAACGTACCGATAAAACCGTCATTTCAAATTTGGGCTTAGTTGGGAATGTCTCCGTTTTAGTCAAAGTGGCGCTTTTTGACGAAAGAAGGGGAATTCCCCATAAATACTTGCTACTTCGAGGGACACCCATATTGCTATTTGATATTTGGGAATGTTGATCATAGATGGTGCTAGTGTTCAGGCTAAATGTGAGGTACGATAATTTTTGTTGATTTTTCTTCCAAGAGTTATGTCTGTTTGTCTGTGGTATAACAAAGGTTCCTTTCACCACTAGGTGGATTAAATCAGGTTTTTATACATATGAAAATGCTAGCTGGGCTGGCACCAAAACCACTTTTGGGTTTTAAATACAGGAAAATGGTAAAGGCTTTTAGCGTAGCCATAACTTTGGCTGATTTTCCAGACTCTCTGGTTACCACAAACCAACTACCCTACTAGCACAGTTGTTATAAAGCAGTTATGATAACTGATTTAGAACCAATTTTAGTCGTGAATAAATTTCTTCAACTAAAAGTGTTAAAAATGTGCTGTTAGGGTAAAGACTATCCGCGTACCGACTAGGAGACTTCAGATCTGCGACCCAAACTCGCGAGCACCCAATTTGAAAATGGCTACCTGACACTTGTTACTTTGATCACGGCATGGTCAAAGAGGTGGAGCAATGGTATCAACTACCATTGCGTGGAAAACCTCGAAACTACGTGTTTACAACACGGAGGACCAGTTGAAGGCACCTGTTGTTACGGATAATACCAGAACAGAGTAAAACATGGAAACTTTTTCCCTACCGTCCTTTGCTTTCATTTTGGCAATTTAGTGATTTCGAACATTCGTTGTCTAAACTTTGGTCGAACTAGATAAACGAACATTGTCACCTCGAACAGTCCAACAGTCCCGCGCTTCGTTGTTTGCCTTAGTCGGCAAAATGCAACAGCGCATTTGTGTTGGAAACTGTTCGTTGCCGCAGGTTAAGAACCATGTGCGTTCGTTCACCTAGAATGTGGTGCGAACGCGACATTTTAATGTAAGTACTTCGCCCTACCGGCTCGAGTCACCGACCGGCGCGGGTGCTCAAATTGAATGGTAAATTTATGTTCTGAGCTGACCGGGGTTGATTCATCCGGATTCAGCCAGATAAAAATGCGTGCATGCTAAGTTACAGTGAATGAGGGTCGCTTCACTGCTCTGCTCATTTACGATTGATAATTCAAAGGCTGAATTAGCTCATGCATTGCAGATAAAACATAAGCAATCAGGCGAAATCCGTGGCGGAAAGGCCCAGTTTTACTAGAGCGGTGGCACTACCAACGAACTGGGAACGGGCTTGTAGTGTTGGGTGGAATGCAGGATCGTGTGATACATTGGAAGGCGATCAACGAGAGAATGTGAGTATTGAGGATAAAGGGCCTGTAAATTCGACGAGAATAGAAATCGGGATTGCGAAAATGATCCTTCCAGAGACCAATGAATTGTAACTCGCGGTACGACCGCGATCGAGAACCAGATTGAGCAGATTTCGGCGTAGAAGGATTGAGATATGTCTTTTTGTTATCATAGTTTTACTAGAACTAATCTTGATAGTGAAATTAAAGTATAATCGATTTGATATCGTTTGAGTGTGTAAGTGTACGGTGTACAATTAATAATTGGATCAAAATGCATAGCATAGAATACGAATGTGGAAAAGCTTTATAAGATTCAAATTCCAAATATGCCGGCCCGCGTTGAAACCGTCCGTTTCAACCATTTACACGGTGGCCAACATTGATGTTTCGATCTGCAGTTGTTGGTCTGGATCAATGGAGAGGATGGTGATTTTCGTAATTGCCCGTTTGTATAGGAGGTACTTTGTCCTGCTTCATTAGCACCAATTGACCGACTAGTGCGTCAGTGTTAGCTTGCTTCCATTTTGACCGTTGTTGTAAGTGGCATAAATAGTCCCTTGACCATCGACGTCACAGATCTTGCACCGACCTCTTCATTTCCTGTAAGCGGGATAGCCGATTAATATTTTCGTCGCATAAGTTCGGAGATTGAGATTAGAGGTTCTCCGACAAGGAAATGCCATGGGGTCAGAGCCGGAATGTCGTCAGGAGAATCGGACAAAGGAGCCAATGAACGGGAGTTAAGGACAAATTCGATTTGGGCTACTACTGTCAAGAGATGATCCATAGTGAAGGCCCTGCAGCCCATTATGCGACAGAAGTGATGTTTGAATGATTTGATTCCG
Source organism: Sabethes cyaneus (assembly GCF_943734655.1). Taxonomy (NCBI): domain Eukaryota; kingdom Metazoa; phylum Arthropoda; class Insecta; order Diptera; family Culicidae; genus Sabethes; species Sabethes cyaneus. The sequence continues at coordinate 56,028,303 of NC_071355.1, forward strand.
GTTTCCCACAGACCCCCGAAGTGTAGGCGAATCCCAGTGCTCGCGGTCTTTCGTTTGTGGACCCACAGCTTGTCACTCGATGGTTGCGGATTGCCCGTACTTAACCACGGTGATAAATCACATACGAAATTGCTTTCACACTGCTGATCACACTACGCTCGCAACCAATTGGCTTATTACGCTTACCTGGGAGGAACCATTGTTATCAACGGTTGCTGCTGGCACAACCGGTCCAATTTGGCTGATCTGCACTACGGATTCTACTGTGTGAAAGTTCGAGGTGCATCTTTATTAAAACAAAAGGCTCATATTCATGAGCCATCAGGTAATTGGCTCTCCAAGCACTTTAGTTTCCCCAAGCTTTGCTACCTTGGTCTCATTTTTTGAGGAATATACCATGCCTGCCGCTAATTCCAAACCTTCGTCACTGAAGTCACTGCAAACGAAGCTGCGCGGATTACAAACGTCGTTCGACAATATGTGTCGATTCGATTTATGAAACAGTACCGGGAAAATACGAAATCGACAGAGGTGAACGTACGACTGGAGCAGCTGGATCGATTGTGGGATAAAATGAACGAGGCCATCGTGACGTCGAATCCCACGAAGAATCAATAGAAGATGCAGATAGTTTCGTTAAAAATCGGATCGACTTCGAGAACCGTTTTTACGAGCTGAAAGCTTTTCTTGTTGATAAGCAAAGAGAAGATTGTGATCAAACCGTACTTAACCAGACTACTCGCTCTCTCGATAATCCCCCCGGGCCCACCCCTCATGTGCGATTACCACAAACTACCCTTCCAAAATTTAGTGATAAGATAGATGAATGGCTTACCTTTCGTGATCTCTTTACCTCACTGATACATAGGCAGACCGACCTGCCCGAGATCGAAAAGTTTTACTATTTGCGTAGTCAGCAGTAGGGTTGGGAAAACTATCATTAACTACTGATAGTTATCAGTAAGCAATACTATCACTAAGTATCAGTAAGGTTTCGCGGTTATCGATATTTACTGATACAGTTGCGTCGTCCCGTTACAAAAAATAGTTAGATTAAACTTATTGGTCGGTAGTTTCGTACGATAGACAAGGATGACACATTTTATCGTCGTCATCGTCAGCAGCCTAGAGCCGGAGCATCTCGTGCTGTTTCAAGCAGTCGTCTCCATTTAACTCGAACTTCCCAGTAAACATTTTCGTATGCATATCAGAGCAACAATTGAGTTATATGTACCTATATATACCCTGAAAAATCGTATCTGATGCACAAAACTAGCATATGTGTACTAATTTGGAGGCCATATACGTACTACAAAATATACGTTACCAATTCAACTTTATAAGTCCTTGCATGCGATAAGATCCGACTCAAAGCGATTAGCTATACAATTCTGTACTGGAAGTCGTAGGTCAATCACTTGCTATCGTCAAATACGACAGAATATGAACTAGTGCCCATTTCATTGGGCAATATTTACGAGCCTGAATTTATTAAAAGTCAATAACGATAATTTTCGTTCATTGATATACGAGTTGGTGTTTGCTGGGTTGGGACCACTCGTCGCCAATTTCCCAGGCGTCTCAAAAGTCGCAAATCCGTTTCGACCTGGTCGAGCCATTTTGCGCATTGAGCCCCCTTGTTTCTGGAGGGGTTGCACTCTCGTTCGATATCCTTACGACGAGTCCGGCACACCGTAGCCTATTGACTTTTGCCAGATGTACGATGGCAAACAAATACCTGTTACTGATTCATACATCTCTTCCCTTCTTCGCTTTCAGTTTGTGCTCCGCCAAATATCGTCCGCAGTACCTGTCGCTCAAGCATGGTAAGACCACATATGTCCTCCGTGAGCAGTCTCACGATTTCAAGCCCATAAAAAAACTACTGGTCTTAAAAAAAATAAAAGTTTTGTACATTGTCAGCTTCGTACGGCGGTGTATACTTCTTGATCACAGCGCTTTTTGAAAGCCAAAATAGGCCCGATTTCCCGTTTGAATGCGCTGCTTGATCTTCTTACTAGTGTTGTTGTCCGCGCTGACCAGCGATCCCAAATACACGAGCTCACTAGTTCGAGGCGTCAACGGTTACCGTCCGTGGAAGGCACGCGTTTGTTTCCTTGAAGACCTGTTCCTTTCCATTTGATCTACAACGCATTTATTTTTAACCTGATTTTCTTAAACTGCTGCTTTCGCAGCTTTGATATCAAAGCCATCTTCACCTTGTCTCAACCCTCGCCGCGTCTCGAAGAAACTCCCTGAGAGTCCCTGAGATGCGCACGAAAAACATCACTCGATCCATGTTAGCTCTAATCAGTCGCGTCAGCTTATCTGGGAAACCGTGTTCTTGTATTAAATGCATAGCTGGTTTCGATCGACTGCATCGTATGCTGCTTTCAAATCAAGATATGATGCGTGGGTAAGCTGTACTTCCCACATTTCTGCCAGGTGGTGAAAATCTGGTCCGAAGTTGAGTGAGCCCCCTGAAGCATGCTTGGTAAATTACAAAGCAAACTTACAATGAATAACGCCGTTATAATATTACAATTTCCTATATTTTGCTTCAATGCCGTGATGGGTAAAATTACTGATATTTACTGATAGTTATCAGTAACGTACTGGAAATACTGATAGTTATCAGTAACGATTTTTAATGATAGTTCCCATCCCTAACTCACTGCTATTGTTACTCTGGTGGACGACCGAGGTCAACAGGTTCATGCTCGAACATTATTAGATAGTGCGGCGGAGTGTAATTTAATAAGCGACCGAATGCGAAGATCTCTTACGGTTAAAGAGCAACCATGTACAGTCGAGGTGGTAGGCATCCAAGGTTTATCTTCTAAGGTACAGAGGAAAATCACCGTCATGGTACAATCCAGATTTTCAGAGTTTTCGTAACCAATGGAAATGTACATTCTACCCAAAATCGCAGCACTAGTGGCAGTCATATCGGTCGACGTCAACCAATGGAATTTACCGAATAGGATCGAATTGGCGGATCCGACATTCTTCAAAGGTGGCTCAGTTGACTTGGTATTGGGAGCTGAAGCCTTTATCGATTTTTTCACAACTGGCCGTAAAATCCGACTGGGAAACAACTTACCCTCGTTGGTGGACGCTGTTTTTGGATGGGTGGTCACGGGCAAATTTTCGGTGGCTGCTTCCGTTAAATCTTGCAATAAATCATAATTTAGATAGCCTACTGGAGAAGTTCTGGGAATCTGAAGACATTGGACAAAAGCACAACTACTCTCCCGTGGAATCAAGATGTATGGAGTATTTCACCAAAACTACCCGACGGCAGCCTTCGGGTCGGTATACAGTGTCCTATCCGAGAAATGATGAGCTAGTCAAGCTAAGTGATTCGAAGGAGATAGCTGAGCGTAGATTCTTACAAAAAAGAGAAGCGATTGAGGCGAGATGAGAAGCTGCGAGAACAATAGGCCGAATTAATCTGGTCCCATGGTTAAAACTTTAGGTTTAGTTTGGATACCAAAAACAGACGTTTTACGATTTCGCTTTCGCATACCCGCTTTGTTATCAGAGGTTTCCCTATCGAAAAGAAAGTTCTTTCGATAATAGCCACTTTATTCGATCCGTTAGGACTTATTGGAGCTGTAATCACTCGCGCTAAAATATTTATGCAACTGTTGTGGCGTCTGGAGGATTAAGAGGGAAATAAATTAGGATGGGATTCTCCTTTACCTACAGAGGTTGAAGATGAGTGGCGAGTCCTTCACGAGCAAATCCCGCTTCTGAACAATTTGCGTATTGACCGTTATGTTATGATATGTAGTACGGTGTGTGTACAAATCCATATGTTTTCCGATGCTTCTGAGAGAGCTTTTGGGGCTTGCGCGTACATGCGTACCAAGGACTCGTCCGGTAAAATTAAGGTAGCTATTTTGTCATCGAGGTCAAGAGTTTCATCGTTGAAAACACAATCAATCCAAAGACTTGAACTACGCGGCGCATTAATGGCAGCTGAACTATATTTGAAAGTGAAAGAGTCAATCAGGTGTTCTAGGGAAGCTTTCTTTTGGACGGACTCATCTACAGTACTACGGTGGCTATTGACACCGCCGTCAACTTGGACAACATTTGTGGTAAATCGTGTATCCAAGATCCAATCGCTGACTGAAAACTGTCACTGGAATCATGTTCCTGAGGAACAAAATCCGGCCGATCTTATTTCAAGAGGAGTTGCACCGGGAAATATTATCAACAATGAATTGTGGTGGAAAAGACCTGAATGGTTAAGCAAGAATCCGACGTATTGGCCTAAGCAACATAATCTGTCATCTGAAGGTATGGAAGAGGAGAAAAGACGTGTTGTACTGGCGGTGGTTCCGGAAAATCTCAGCTTTATCGAATGGTATCTAACTCGTTTCCCTAATTTCAATGCTGTTATCCGAAGAACGGCATACTGGCTTCGTTATCTGAACAATCGGCGGTCCTATAAGGAAGGAAAGCGACAAGGTGGGCCGTTAACAACAATAGAGCTTGAAGATTGAAGATGGTTTATTGAAGGTCGGGGGGAGGTTAGGGCATTCTAGAGAGTCTGATGATGCAAAGCACCCCATTGTGCTTCCGGCGAAGCACCTGCTTACCGAATTGCTTTTCAAATTCAAACTATCATCTTAAACTCATGCACGCTGGTCCACAATTATTGTTGAGTACGGTTCGGCTTCGATACTGGCCCTTAGGCGGAAGGAATATTGCAATGCAAGAAAGGTGTGTCATCAATGTTTGCAGTGGTACGGGATGAGACTGACATTGATTCAACAGTTTATGGCTGATTTACCGGCATCGAGAGTTACGGCGGCGAGACCATTTTCGACTACAGGCGTCGATTATTTTGGGCCGGTGTACGTAAGACCAGGATATCGGCGGACTGCAGTAAAGACATACGTATCGGTGTTTGACTGCTTCATGATGAAGGCGACACACCTAGTATTGGTCACTGATCTTCCGACGGCACGGTTTATTCAGGCTTTGCGGAGATTCACGTCACGTCGGGGAAAATGTATTACATTGTGGTCCGATAATGGCAGTAACTTCGTTGGAGCTAAAAACCAGATGCGAGAGCTGCTGAAAATCCTGAACACCAAAGAACATCACCAAAAGGTTGCCAAGGAGTGTGCGGACAATGGAATGCAGTGGATGTTCATACCCCCTGGAGCTCCCCATTTTGGTGGCCTCTGGAAAGCTGCTGTGCGATCGGCGAAAAAACATCTTTTGAAGGTGCTAGCGCCAGTCTCCTACGAGGATATGACGACTCTTGTAACACAAGTTGAGTGCTGCCTTAACTCGTGGCCTCTGACTCAGCTTTCGGATGATCCTGATGACTTGCGGCCACTCCCACCAGATCATTTCCTGGTTGGTTCTGCTCTCCAATCTATACCATCAGCAGACTACACCGACTCAGCTCACGGGAGACTAAAGACGTGGGAAGCTGTACAGAAGAGGTTGCAAGACTTTTGGCGGCGGTGAAAAACCGAGTACCTCAATCAACTACAAGGGCGCGTTAAGTGGTGGAAACCACCAGTTCAGGCAAGGCAGCTTAGCAGTGATTCGTGACGACAACCTACCGCCAACGAAATGGAGAATGGCGAATCATTTCGACCCACCCGGGACCGGATGGGGTGGTCCGAGTAGTGACTCTACGAACAGTGAACGGGACAGTGGATAGACCGGTTGATAAAACTTGCATCTTACCGGTTGCAACGGATAACGGAGATCTCATTGCGAACGAAACGATCAACTGACTGAAACATGGGTTGTTTCAGGGGGAGAGGATGTTGGTGAACCACTCTATTGCAGCTACGCTTATCCCCTCGGTGCGGCAAAAGTAGCTCAGTCCCAACATGAGTGCTATCTTAGTTGCTGACAGAAGTACATATTAACAAATTATCATTGTGAGATGTATATAGAAGTAATTGTTCGTTTTTTGTATGTGGTAAATCTAAGCGTACATCTAAAATCTATAAAAGCGCGAATTTATGACTAGTGAGTCAGCTTACCTTTGTTAAGTCGAGTAGCATAAGTAGTTTTCAAAGCCTTCCGGACCCTATAGAGCTATTGTACAGACGGAAAATGCTACAAAGAATGATGTTTCCTCATACCTACAGGTTTTACAACCACTTTTAGAGCAATCCTCCGCAAGATGAGTGCGTTTTAAGCAATTAATGTATAGTCCGTTTCTCTTAACAAACTAGAACCGTTGTTACGGAGCAAGCTTGCGAAACTGCTCGTATTGAAATAGTAGATGTGCAAGTTTACAACAGGGGCATTTCGGAATGTTGTCAGACGCAACGTGCGCTGTGGTGAGACGAGGTTTAAAAGCTTTAGAATCTGATAGTGTATTGCATGTTTGGGAGAGCACTAGAGTTTGAACGATACGTGATCTTTTGTGTACGAATTCGAGCAGTTATTTATATGTGGATTTATAGATCTCAGAGCTTTGATTTCCCACTCTCGCAAAGAAACGGGATCCAAACAATTACTCAGCCTTTCGACGAGAAAGGAAATCCAGTGGTCTTCAGAATATTCTAACTTATCTAGCAACTGAACATGGCGATCGAACTCATCCGCCAGTTCCGATAAACCGGCCGAAGATTCTTTTCGTAAGGATGTCGTTTGTCGTTTTATCAAAAACTACCCAATCATCAAGCTTTCCCGAATACTCTCGTAGTGTTATTTCGGATAGTCGAATATTAGCTAGTGGCTATACAGGGACCGAACGACCCGCGGGAGGCAATGCTGGAGGAATAGAAGGACGTGCAGGAAGCTTACTTTGTAGAAATGCTTTCAATTCGAAATATAAATTTTGGAATTTTCGACGTTCATCCGAAAATTGTTCCTCCTCATCCTCCAGCATTTCGATTTCGTCTTGAGCAGCCTCAAAATCTCGCCACAATACATCTAGGCGTTGTATTCGAACGGGCAATTAATCACTTTGTGTGGGATCAAACTGATTGTTGAATGATTTAATTAGCTCAGCCGATCTAGTCCAGCGCCTCTGTGGTTCATAGGTTCACAACCCTGGCGGGTGTTGTGGGTTCGAATCCAGTTATAATCTCAGATTATAGCCTGGTTCGACCCATGCACCTTCCAGCATTGGACAAAAGGTAGGAGTCACAACGACAACTTGTTAAGCGCAGCTACCTATTACCCCCCCCCCCCCCTTCCACCATCGTTTCAAAAAATGTATTAATATATGCCTGACCGCATTTCAAGGTCATGCCTAAAATCACGAGATTTGGTCGATTTTAAAGGTAACAATATACATTACTTTTTATCCCGTAAGCATGAGAGCCTTTGGAAGGTCTCCAACCATTTATCCAGAATGACAAGAATGCAAGCGCAAATGAGAATGTGAGCTCAAGTGAGTTTTTAAACTGACGGCTCCAAAATTATGTCTAGTGGCCGAAAAAAATTGATTTGGATAACATTAAGCTACACTCAAAATATTCTGCACATAACTAATAGTAAATTTCCATATGAAATTCCATATGATTATCATGTGCCGCATATAAACACAATCCTACCAGAAATACACAGAAAAATTATACGCATATGAATAGTATGTGCAAATTTTTCGCGTGCATATAAATGATAACTGTTTGGGACATAAAGATTATTTACACGGCACATTGCCAAAATCTATATGTGGGACACATAGAAACTATACGAAAAGTTTTCTCAGTGTAGTTTACGCTTAACGAAGCTAACGATTATTTGTTAAGCGATACGCTTTTTTCAAAAAAGAAACTTCTGCTTGGGACTTACGGCTTCACGATATTGCAAATTTGTTCATTGTTCTCCATTCAATATTGTTCTGTGTACTGTTAGATTAATGTCGTTGCTATCATAAACTCATTACTCACATAACTTTGTAAATTATATGATTAAAACTCTTCATAACTTTAAAATTAAAAATCAACTTACCGTGTTAATAACCAAAGCGAAAAATACGCAATATGATTTCATGATATAATTCCACATTTTGAATTCTACAATTCTCTCACTGCACAACAAGAAAGAACTACATGACCACCCGCCGACCAAACCAATCGCGTGGTTGCCAGCAAACCGCGTTCAATTACCCAAACTGCAGCATGATGCGGCAGAACCTCGACCCGCTTCATCAATCCGTTCCCGCTGAACCCAAATTAATATCGGTCAGCGAACGGGTGAGTGCTTTTCCGCGCACACCCTTCCGGCATGCACTCACCAGCTTCCCGCATGCAGTCCTGCTGAATGCTGATGCTGTGTAGGAGTCGGAGCCCGAGCGAATGGCCAAGCCCGGCCAAGGGTACCGACGACCATCGCGCTTTGAACATATGTAGATAATTTTCGCTGCTAATTGATAATGAATTATGACTTGCGGGCGCAATGTGATGTGATCGCGAACTCTGCATGCTGTCCGTGGCGTGATTATTAGAGTAGTTAGCGAACAGGAAAACCAATGAGGGTTGCGGGATGATGCTGAGCTAACGATACGTAGACGTTAACTGATTGCTGTAATTGGTACAGGAAAATAGTTTGTTGATTAGTTCGATTGATGAAAAGAGATTTCGATTGTCGTGCAGTGATTAGTTATTCACTAATGATTGTTTGATTTAGGATGATGTCTCTCAGTAACTAGGCTCCACGTCAACTCATTAAATATTTTGAACTTTCCTAACGTTAGCTTGGCTATTATTAAATACAACCCGCTGATCTGTACTCACCTGTCCAACTGTCGATAACATGACAACCATTGCTTATCATTACATATCATGCGGTGTCGACTTCTGTTTGCACTGCCACCGTAAGATTATGGTTTTCTGTAAAGTTGTTTTATTTTTATTTTTTTTGCACTTCTACCTGGTACTCCGCAGTCCAACACCATGGAAACGGAGCTTCAGTCACTATCATCTAATTTTTCCCTTTCGTTTCCCTTGCTAGCGGTCGTGTTTGCCAATTAACATCGCGACCAACGATTCTCAGTTCTACCTGTGGCAGCAAAAACAGGTAGCATCGTTTTTAATATACACGGTTGAAAAAGTTGCTGAGAATGGGTCTGTCTGAATTCATTATTGTTATAGTTGAATTTAATTGGCGATTGTTTTTCTGCATTTTCTACCCAAAACTGTACCAACGGATATTACTTTCCAAATAAAACAAAAACTAAAAACTTTGTTTATGATGAAGCATTATACTTTAAATACGGAAAATAATCACATTTTGAAATCACCTTCAAACTAAAGCAAATTGGAAATGAAACGCAAGTTTAAAGTTTTTATTATCTGTGTGTGCTACCCGTCCAGCTTACAGCCACCACCCATGTTCTTTGGCACATAAACAACGAGCTAGGATTTATATTTTTTCCTTGTTTTTTTTTTGTTCCTTAAATTTTACTTTTTCACTGGACATTGTTCTATCCCCTACCGGACACTAGCTGCTGTGGTGACGGCACTGGGAATCCATTTCGGTAGCTAGCCGCCACTTATTGAGGTTTATTACTGTTTTCTGCAGCCGTTAATCTTTCTTCCCACCCCCCGATAAAACAAGGACCAGTTTCTGTTGTGCAGTTTGGTTGTAAATAGGTAATCCGTACTGACCCCTTCGAGCTTTAAATTGTAGTAATTCAATCGATGGCCGGCTTTGGTTGGTCTTTTCGATGCTGGGATTCGGTGGAGCGAACATGGTGGAGCATAGTTTTTGTGGGGGTTTCTTCTTACAAGACAGCGATTAGTGTCCAATTCCAAATATATTTATAGGCAAGCTGAACGTTCGGAGTATTATTGAGATAGAAAAAACGAGTTTACTGAGGAGAAAAGTGGAACTTCGACAGCTGCTGTTGTATGTTCGAACATTGTTTGAGAGTGGGACTAGGAGATAATGGAACAATACTATGAGTAACCGATGAAAAAAGAGTAACGCAATTACTCTAGAGGCCTTACCAAAGTTTTTTTTTTCACGCCGGTAGCTGTTTGTTCTTCTTTTTGGATATTGGTGTCGTTTAGTAAAGCAAACTAAGTCTTAAAGCTTCTGACAATATCTATCTTTATAGCTGGTAATAAATTGATAGCACTACATGACCGAAAAAAAACAGGAGGACCATTGGCACTTGATATTATCATCGTAAATAGGCTCTATAAGTTAATAAAAATGTTGGATTAGTCGATTTTTTCAAGAAATACAAATTTCATAAAAGTAGTATCAGCAGTGTGCAATTTAAAACCCATTTCATTCCTTTAGAAACGTGATTTTTTGAAATACTGACCATTATAAAGCTATTATGAAAGCCTAGCGAAAGCAGAACTAGTGTGAGCAGACTGGAACACACTGGGGCACCCCAAGTAGCACAGTTTTGACACTTTTGGTTGCAGCAACTTCTTTATGACTGGAAGTAGTCGTATTCCGGTTGTTATAACTGTTTTGTAAGAACTGTGCTAGTAGGGACGTGCCCCACCTTCTTGTTAAAGTTTAGATCATTGCAAATAATGCAAGTTTTTGTCGACCCCCCCCCCCCCTGGAAATTGGCTTGAAAATCGAGGGGCAAAAAAATAATTTGTAGGATATGAGTTAATTTTTTTTTTCATAAAATCAATTGTGTGGGTTCTACAGCCTGAAAAACTCTGAAACTCTGGAAAAAGAAATTATTTTTTTGATAATAAGGCCATTACAAATATTTTATAAAGTTTTTGTCCTTCCGGTGTTGGGCCACTGAAGAGGGGGGGGGGGGTCGAAAAAAAAACAAAGAGAATTTATGAATCGAGCAAAAAAAATATGGATTTTACTTAAAGTTTAAACGTGAAAACCAAATCTATTCTTGCTTTTAATATATACGTTGTTATTTTTCATGCAAAACTCTACGAACAAAAAGACAAAAACGAAGGAAAATTTTTTTGGCCGAGTTTCGGAAATTCCACTGTTTGAACTTCCATTTCTATTTCATGCTAGAAGCTTTAACTCAACTCGTACACTCATTTTTCGAGTTTTTCAGGCTGTGGAGCCCACAGACAATTGGTTTTATAAAAATATTTAACTCGAATCCTACAAATTATTTTTTGTCCCCCGATTTTTCAAGCCAGTTTCCAAGGGGGGGGGGAGAAAAACTTTGAAAATGATTTGCAATGGCCTACGAAAACCCATAAAGAAAACGAAGAAAAATAGGATAAACTGAACAAATAGGGGGAGGAACCGGAGGGGTAATACGGGAAAAAGAGAGAAAAATGGCATAGAAAAGGAGAAAAGGAGTTGTAGGAAAATGAGGAAACGTGAACAGAATAAGATGAAAATTCGACTTAAAAAAATAAGTTAAGAAAACGGTAGACAAAAAACGATTGGAGAAGAAAAACAACATAACAGAAGAGCAGGATCTAATAAGAAGAAGAACGGAACAGACGAAAACGAAAAACGGAAAATCGAAAAGAGATGAAAATAGGGATCGAAAAAAGCAAAAATCGAAACGGTATAGTAAATGACCAAAAACGAGATAAAGAGTTGAGAAAAATTGACCCGGAAACAAGGAAAAACGAAAGAAAAAAGGCAAAAAACAGTAAAGACCAGTCAGAACTCTGCAAAACGGCAAAAAACGAGACAGGAAATGCAGACAAAAGGAACAGGGGAAGAGGAAATGACGGACAGAAAAGAAAGATCGGGCAAAAAATCGAAAAATGGAACAGAAAAAGAAGGAAAGAAAAACAAGAACAGCTAAAGAAAAAGGTAAAAAGAAAGAGAAAAGGACGTATAAAGGGAGATATAAAAGAAAAGAAAAACCATAATAAAACTGTTAATAAAACGACACTAATTTCTTGTGGTTGCTTATGTTACTACGATAAAACTGGTTAGCTTCGACACATCTCTTATAAACTTTTTATAACTGGGGCGTAATAATACAAAATGGCGAACCACTCTAAGTTGATGTTAGTGCGGTTGTTTGTTAAACCTCAATAATACTGGTAGTTTTATGGTGCTATAAATATGGTAACACTTTGAACAAACAAAGATTTTTGCTGTTACAGTGGGATTTCGAATTTGGCATGGTTCGATTTTGGCAACAAAAGTATCCGTTTTTGGCAACACAAAACATTTTACTTCCAAAAATATGCTTAAATATCAGTCGGTTTCCGCATACATACTTTAAATGACGAAAAAATATTGCCCTAAGTGTGTTCATGAAAAAAAGTTTGCGGTTATAGAATGTTTCGGACAATAATATTTTTATTGCCGTAGGACTACGTCTTACCGCAGGTCGCCAAAAACTTACTTACACCACACGGATTGCTCTTGGCGGATTTTGTGAATATAAAATGGTTGCAATCGTTGATTAATAACATTTCTAACGCATTTACAATAATTTTTTTCATATCAAAAAAGGGTCTCGATTTTAGCACGGTTTTGATTTTAGCAACATAGACGACACGCATTTGTTGCCAAATTCGAAATCCTACTGTATTATGAAGAATATTAGAGTTCAATAACGAAATCATTTTTTATGCGAAGCCATATTACCGTTTTCTAGCATTTTTTGGTTTCTGAATAACAATTCATCAATGCAATCTGTAAATTGTAGAAAGGAAGTTATTATGGATCGGATTTCATGTCAGAATGCAACTACATTGATTTTGTTAGAAAATAAGACTGAGTAATCGAAAATTTATTTTTAGTTTGTTTACGAATTGTTTACGTTTTCAAAAATTGTAAAATTATGATGGCGCGCTAATTTTAATCACTTATCATTCCAATATGCACGATAAAATTCAATGCGCATTTACTGCTCAACTACGGAGACTGCTGAAAATGTATTTTATATTCTTTCAGATATTTTATTCTGACCGCTGTAGATCAAATTGATCAAGATAATCTGACAGTAACACTTTATCTTTTCTGCTCACTGCTGTATATTTTCATGTCATAAAAGCCGTCTAGGTGATTTAGCTTGTTACGCAGCAAGCTTTATGCTTTATAGCTTTTTTTCTCTTTATTATCGAGATTTTCAGCCGTGGGCTGGTTCATCTCATTGATTTATAGCTTTGTCGAATAAAGCGAATAATTTCATTTTGGTGTCTGCAGGTTGTGTACTTGATAGTTCAGCAATCTGATCTTTATAACACATTGTTACACCCTAATTTTGTATTGAACAATCAATAGTGATATTTTTTTGAAACGATGGTTCTGCAATTGATGAAGGGACGGTCGGGGAAAAAAATGAAAATTTTTTGGAGAAAGAGGGGAAGAGCGGAAAGGAAGGGGGGGGGGGCATTGCTAGCTAAACTTGACAAGTAGTCATTTTGACTCCTACCTTTTGTCCAATACTGGAAGGTGCATGAGTCGAACCAAGTTTTAATCTAAGATTATAACCGGATTCGAACCCACAACACCCTCCAGGGCATGTGATTCGCTGGTACTTGTACCTTTGAACCATAGAGGCGCTGGACAAAAGGAGACCGCAAAATCCACTTCTCAAGAATAGCGACGCATTTAGTTGGGTTATCGACACATATTGTGCCGCTTCCTGCATCAATTGCAGATTACCACCGAGCGAGAAGTTTTAATCTAACTACTATTTACTTTCAGGACGACGACACTATGCCGGCCCTTACGACTTGCAAGGTACTGCACATGACGTTGTTCGTCTGTCAGCGTGTGTTAGCCGCATTTCTCGGCGCGGGTTTTCGAGGGAAGGCCTCGTTCCTAAGTAATAGACTAATCTCAAGTTTTTTAGTCTTGACCTTGAAATGCAGTCATACATATATATTAATATTTTTTTGAAACGATGGTTCTGCAATTGATGAAGGGACGGTCGCGGAAAGAAATGAAAATTTTTTGGAGAAGGAGGGGAAGAGCGGAAAGGAAGGGGGGGGGGAGTCGCTCGAAAACCCGCGCCGAGAAACGCGGCTAACACACGCTGACAGACGAACAACGTCACGTGCAGTACCTTGCAAGTCGTAAGGGCCGGCATAGTGTCGTCGTCCTGAAAGTAAATAGTAGTTAGATTAAAACTTCTCGCTCGGTGGTAATCTGCAATTGATGCAGGAAGCGGCACAATATGTGTCGATAACCCAACCAAATGCGTCGCTATTCTTGAGAAGTGGATTTTGCGGTCTCCTTTTGTCCAGCGCCTCTATGGTTCAAAGGTACAAGTACCAGCGAATCACATGCCCTGGCGGGTGTTGTGGGTTCGAATCCGGTTATAATCTTAGATTAAAGCTTGGTTCGACTCATGCACCTTCCAATATTGGACAAAAGGTAGGAGTCAAAATGACTACTTGTCATGTACCAATACCCCCCCCCCCCCTTCCTTTCCGCTCTTCCCCTCCTTCTCCAAAAAATTTTCATTTCTTTCCCCGACCGTCCCTTCATCAATTGCAGAACCATCGTTTCAAAAAAATATTAATATAGGTCAAGACTAAAAAACTTGAGATTAGCCAATCAATAGTGCTTCTTCATAGTCAATAGTCCGCCGATGATGAGTGTAAGCCAGTAAGTAACTCGAAACGTACGGACAAACTGGCACTTAAGTTGATATTTATTTTCGCCGAAAACCGCCGATCACAAGAAGCAAACAGAAAGAAAGTAGACAAAACAGAGAATTGACAAAATAGAAAGTTGGGAAGCCAGAACGCTCACAAGACAGTAAGTTGGCAAAACAGAAAATTGACAGTTTGGCAAGACAAAAAGCCTACAAGACAGTAAGTTGCTAAGAATGAAAATTGTAGAAGACAGAAAGAACAGAAAGTAGAGAAGACAGAAAGATAGCAAGGCTGAAAAGTGACAAGAGAGAAACAGCGACAATAGCGGACTGGATTCCAATTTTCACCAACATCTAGGATCCATATGGTCTGGGGGCAAAGTTTGGTTCGAATCCAATTATAATTACCATTATAATAAAGTTTTATTCACGGATCATCCAGCTTGAGCAAAGTGGAAAGTTACCAAAGCTTAGTAATGGCAATGACCCCAGTGTTGCGAAGCCTACACTCGTGTGGTCTATGTTTCTAACCTACGCGTACTCATTCTAACGAGTACGCCGGTATAAGCATTCCTTTCGGACTGTCACTCTTATTTATTCATGTACTGCTACAAGTTTTTACGAGTGTATATTTTGCTAACAGCTACGGTTGTCGCTCTCGTTCATCATAGCAGTCAGAGCTGCTGATACCGATTACTCGCGAGGACTCGAACTTTTGCCCGTGAGTAGAATCGAGGGCGAAGATGAAGAAGAAAAAAAATAGTGCAAAATCTATATCTCAGTGCACAACCAGCTCTAACGAGTAATTTGACTCGCAAGTGAGCTACAAAAATAGACGATATAAGGCAGTGCGTTCGCGAGTGTGTAGGTAGCAGAATGTCTGCACACAGCAACGACGGCTGTTTTGTCTTACGCTTGCATGAGTAGCGTAAGTATTGTACGCTTCGCTTCTCATACTTAGAGTATAGAGTAGGCATCGTAGGCTTCTCGCTTGATTTGCAACATTGAATGACTCTCCCTTACCTAATTTTCCGCTTCACATTTTGTTTTGCCCTGGAGATACTATCAACACATTTGTTTCATTACTTCCTTCTGTCGTCCATTCCGTCTATTGTAAAGACTACCATCACAAAAAAATTGAGAAATGAATGTTGTTCACTGAAGGTAAGATGATGATATGATGTATATACCAGGTGCAATTACTATTTCAGATTGAATTTCAATGATCCTGGCGCCTAGTTACTTTAATCATGTTCCGGTAAAATAACGAACGTTGCTACTAAACACGCTTCGGAAACTGCAGGCAACTGTTGTACTTCATATACCTATATTGCTACTCAATTAAAACTGCTACCAGTAATTACAAGCGTACGGGTTATACTGGCGGATGCTGGAGCTGCAGTTCATCATTATGGACATCCGAGCCGTACGAATCAAAGTTTATTTCAATTATCGACTAGCCCGCAGCATAGAGCTCGGATGCATTGTTGCATGATCCTAACTCGTGTGAATATGGCTGCTGTATGGAATATGAGCACACATGTGTTTTTTGTACGTTAACAGGTCTATTAGTACTAGGTTTTTCAACGGGTAATTACCTTTAGATTTTTGAGGGAAATGTTTCAAGAGAACTAAGTCGATTTAAACTAGAGATTAAACTTAATAGACATTTTTCCTACACAATTTCCCCGATCTGCTTAACATCGTAGCTCCCTTTAGGCGAAAAGAAGTCTGAAAATCATCCAAAATAACCACCTGAATAGAAGCGCTTAGCCAAAGTTATCGGTTACATTTTAATATCCGCTTGATGGCGGGGACTGCTGGATAATCTCCAAAGTCAGCCCAACAACCGAAAAGCAACACCTCACCGCCACCGGGCTCGGCTCACGGCTTGGCGGCTCGCAGGGATGAAATGGATGGAATCGGAAATTATTTCCTCGGAGATTGCGGTGACAGCTGATCTGATTTGATGGGGAGCTGTCGTAGCATCCTGCCGGCATGTGGGTCAATCTGTGCGCAGT
Organism: Sabethes cyaneus; assembly: GCF_943734655.1. Classification (NCBI taxonomy): domain Eukaryota; kingdom Metazoa; phylum Arthropoda; class Insecta; order Diptera; family Culicidae; genus Sabethes; species Sabethes cyaneus. The sequence goes on from NC_071355.1 coordinate 56,044,791, forward strand.
AACGTACGAATAAATGTTGGTGGATGATTGGGGGTCCAAGGGGGGTGGGGCGATTGGAACACTGTTTGCGGCCAATCATGCGTCGAGTTTTTATTATTTCATGAAGTGAACGAACGGGTGGTTTCACTTGCTGTTGCTGCACAAACCGCCAGTGAAGAGATTACGCTGTAAGCCTCTATCGATTGGACCCCTGCGTATTGTACATCACCGTGATGCACTTTGAACCCGTGCAGACTGCACCCCGTTGGAGTGTGAAAATCAATAACATGAACGGTATAGACATACAGCCTGCGGCATGATTGCAACGTCGCCGTCAGCATTAGTTGATTAGGTGTTTGCCCCGGGAACAATTGATGCATATTACTATTGCAACGCCGGACGGCCGGCCGTCAGATGTTGTTTGATGAGCCGAAGATAAACGGATCAGATATGTCATGTGAGCCGACGGGGTCGATGAGTGCGGAATAATTGAGTTTTGGCGAACGTGTGTGATTCAATCGAGACTCCGCAGGACGACGACGGGTACGGTACGGTACGGTACGGGACAACAAATTAATTCGGACCTGCTTCCGAGGAAGGATATTAATGAAGCAGCAGTTCATTAGAATAATAACGGGGCACCGTGTTCAAAGGTCGGATGTCATTACGGACGAGGGAAGTTTGTCTAGAGTTTCACTTAGCTCCAAGATCTAACGTGCTATTCAAAATGATTGTCTGTTTTATGAATTTAATTTAAAGTCAATTACGGGAACGGTTTGGTTGATTGTTTAATAGATTTATTGATGTAAAATGACAACCATTTGCTTATTTTCCGCATATTTTCCCGATAAAAACATACTTTCTTATTAGATTAATATTCTTATAAGGAAATAATTTTCCCTTTGTTGTCTAGTTCCGCTTTCTGGTAGTATTGTTTTTGCTGCGAATCCAGTCGCTGCACTAACGATAAGTGATTGGTTATTTGTGCTGACACCAATTAAGCTCTGCTGCAAAAAGTGTCAATCACACTTTCGGAATGGTCTGCCGCAACGAAAAGGTAATCCCAAATCATTCCCGCATTCCAGAAGAACGAGAGAATGCAAATGTCACATTCGGATGGACGTGTGGCAATCATTGATCAAAAGCTGCAAATTTGTGAATCAACAACCATCAGCTGACCAGTTCCGTCATTAAGGCTAGATTAATAAGAGATAAGGGATCCACATCTGTACTATGCTATGCTGGTCTAACAAGCCAGTCGTCGTATATTCGAATTTTACCCAAGTCTTAAACCCTAAAGAGTAAAACGATGGAACTTCTTGTTGTGTTTAATGCGTCTTGCGAAACAAATACGGGTGCGCGACAGAGAACAACATATTGTTCGAGTTCGTCACCGTGAGTTTTATATATCACTTTGTTTTCACTGAAAAAATCAACGAAAGGGTATATAGAGAAAAACATATTTTGCATTACGGAGCGGCGTTATTTACCTTACCAAATTCAGTGGTTGGTCATTCAAGATACCCAGCAAAACTTCAGCGCAGTTGCAAGTTTAACAAGTAGCAGAATTTGAGTAAATTTGTGTGTATTTTCTTGTTTGTTTTGTCTCTTACAATTTTTTACATTTTAAGTGTTTTGCATCAATTTTTTGTAAATATGTTATACAGAATGGGCCCCAGCATACTTCCTTGAGGAACACCTGCCAGGATGTTGAGTGTTTGCGGATAGACACTGTTCAGAGATACCCGTAATCCTCTGCCAGATAGATAGCTTCCGATGATCTTGATAAGATACCTCGGAAAATCGTATTGATGAGGCTTGAATACCAGGCCGTCTTGCCACATATCGTCGAATGACTTTTCGATATGGATAGCGCTATCGTCTTGAATACCGACTGGTTCCGCTGAATTATGTTGGCAACTCGATGGAGTTGATGAATGGTGGACCTTTCCTTGCTGAACTCAAACTATTTCTCCAGAAAGACACCGTTTTCATCAGTGAACGAAAGAATCCGGCTTTGAATTAACTTCTAAAACACTTGGAGAAGGTAGAAAGCAAGCTGATAGCACCTATTGAACAGGTTTGCTGTAAAAGTAAATGAGCCGTAGCTCAATTGCTTAAGCAGGATTTTGAATTTACTATCGAAACCGATAAGGTCTTCATGTTTTTAGATCAATTGGCATGTCCCATCAGCTCGTAAGTGGTGATTTTTTCTTCCTCAGTTACCAAGCTATCTGATCGATCAACCTCGGCGACTCTCTCCGCAACAGCGAGGAGTAGATGTAGAGGAGTAGATGAAAGGTATTGTTTGACCCATCCACAAAAAGGGCAACCGGTTAGATAGCTATAACTACCGCGGCATTACGTTGGTCAACGCCGCCTACAAGGTGCTCTCCCAGATTTTGTTGCTTAGTCTATCCTCAATAGTAAACGAATTCAAAGGGCGGTATCAGGCGGGCTTAATGTGGGCCCGTGCTACTACGGCTCAAAATTTTACTCTCCGACAAATCCTCCAGCAAGTTCGTGAGTGCAACTTGAACACGCGTCATATTTTCGTGGATTTTTGAGCAGCATACGATACAGTTGAACGCGAACAGCTATGGCAATCTACCTCAGATTAAAAACGGAGGCTAGAAGGATAGGGTTACAAATCAATTGCAGAGGCACTACTTGAAGAGATTCCCATCGTACACCTGGCGAAACTTGGGATGCCGGACGACTGTGCAGTGAAATCCATTCTCTTCAAGAACCCCACCAGCGCAAGGAATAGGGGGCTCAGCGTGCTAGATGCTTCGACCAGATTGAAGCCGACTTGTGTGTGTCGAGACGAGTAGTTCAGGACCGAGTACAATCGAGAGGAATTCTTCATACGGCGTGAGCCACTCCGGCTCTCGGCTGGTAAAGTAAGTAGAAAGTAGAATATACCCATGTATCATATTTACGTGGATTTCAAGGCAGCATACGATATAGTTGGGTGCGAAGAGCTATGACAGCTAGTGCACAAGACCGGTTATCCGGACAAAGTAACATGGCTGATCATAGCTACCCTGAAATCAGTGGTGTTCGACGTCCGTGTTTCTGTAGCATTCTCGAGTTCTATCGAACACCACTATCATTTACCATCACTATCGAAGGTGTGAGCCGGCATTAAAGTAAGAGGAACGATCTTCAGCAAAAGTAGCCAACTCCTAGCAGGCGACCCTGACATCATTACTAACCTTGGGACCTTGGGACGACGAAGTAAATCTACGCCGATCTAAAAACGGAATATCGTACACCTGGTGAAAGTCGGAGGATACGGTGGTCCTGCCATGTCGCAAGGATGTACCATCGATACTAGAAATAGAGAGGCCCTACGTATTGGATAGCTCAACCAGGTTGAAGCCGACTTGCGTGTGTCAAGACGCGCAACGAATTGGCGGCAAGTAGCCTAGGACGAGCACAATGGAGACAAGTTCTAATAGCACGAGCCACTCCGGCTCCATACGGTGTGGCTTCTTCTTTTCTTTGTCTCCTTTGGCGATATTCCTCTGAGCTTTGCCAGATTAGGTACTTGACTAATTTTCTATTGGTTTTCGGTGCCATTTTGACGATTAGTTAGGTTTGGCTGTCTCACTGAAACTCACCATAGCATTCATACAAGAAAGCATTTGGCTGTAGAGCAGTGTTTGATTTGGTAATCTGTATGCTTGTAGCCTCTCAGTTGGCCTCGCGGTATGATGCTGGCCTAATAAGCCAGTCGTCGTATGTTCGAATCTCGGCTGGGAGAGGTTGTTGGAATCAATAGGATTGTAGCAACTGGCCCTGCAATTATCCTGCATTCTAACAGCTGGCTGCGTAGTCTGTCGCATAAAAACAGAAGGGCAAGCTTCGATAACGGAATGTAGCACCTAGACTTTGCTTTGCTTTTTGCTTGTAGTAGTACATCATCATGATCTTCATATTTGTCTAGTATTGTTTGACTTGCGCCTTTGGTAGTCAAAACATAGGGAAAGAGAGTGGTTAGGTTGGTCAATTTGTCGAATCTAAATCTTCATCCGCATGTGTGGGCGAAAAATGTCCTGATTTTTAGTTGGACCGATATGCTCACCCTACTAGTGGCGCACTGGAATACAGATTTTGAATTACTTCTTCTTTTCTTCTTCATCTTGGCCCTCGATTCTACTCACGGGCGGGAGTGTGAGCCTTCGCGAGTTATCGGTATCACCAGCTCGGGTGACAATGACGAACGAGAGTAACGACCGTAGCTGTTAGCAAAATACACACTCACAAAAAATCGTCGCAGTGCATGAATATTTAACAGCGACTGTCCGTAATGGATGCCTATGGCGGCGTGTTCGTTAGAATGAGTATGCGTGTGTGAGACAATAAGACCACACGTGCAGACATGCTACGTCAAGCGGGTCTGGATTGTTGGAGAGATCGACGTGTGCGACACTTGAATCACTGGAAACAAAGTGTGTATCAGCGGTAATCAGGAAATAATTACACTAATACTTGCCAGGGTTCACGTTTGGACCCTTCGTTCCGTACAACTGCACACAGGGCCGAGATGATTGATGTGCGCTGGCAAGAACAACTCTACTGTGGCAGAGGTAGCTTCCATGATGCTAGAAACGTTTCCTCCCAGCATCCGATCAGCCGACAGTGGAGTGGCGGTGGTGCTCGTAGAGTCAGAAACAACTACATTCCCGAAGATCCTGGAGCTACAACTAGATCCGAAGTCATTACTGGAGTTAATGTAATTCGTGGAGCGATAGCCGCTGAGAGGGGTTTTGATGGTGCCCAACAGTTTCATGAGACGACACGCCTTCAAACTCTCTAAAGAGAAAACATTGTGGCGAGCTCGTCGTGTTCAGTGCGATGTCTCGTAGCTTTATATCTATCGCGATTTCAAAAGAGAAATGTAGTTCAAGTCTGCATCCTTTTTGGTCTAGAGAAATACCATCACACTGCAAACAATTTTTTACCAAATTAACTACAGCTTCCGCCTTAACGCTAAGGTGAATTATGGACAGGTACTGAAAGAATCAGCGTTGAGAAACCAACACTCGTGTGGTCTAATTTTCTCACACACGCGTTCCCATTCTAACGAACATGCCGGCGTAAGCATCCCTTTCGGACTAGCGCCATTATTTCTTCATGCACTGCAATGAGTTTTTGCGAGTGTGTGCTTAGCTAATGCCTACAGTCATCGTCCGACGTCCGTCGTTGCAGCCCGATCTGCTGATACCGATTACTTGTGACGGCTCGCACTTCCGCCTGCAAGTAGAATCGAGGGCGAAGATAAAGAAGAAGAGAAAAAGTAAAAGTCTAGGTCCATGGCAGCTGATTCCTCTGGAGTTATTTAATTCGCTGGAGTTATTTAATTTAATAAGCTGAGCAAAAAGACGATGTGAGGATGCGCGTGCGCGAGTGTGTGGGTAGCAGAATGTCTGCACACAGCACCGGCGGCTATTTCTTTTAAGCTTCCGTGTGTGGCGCTTGAGCTATGTCTAGCAACTTAAGCTGGTTCCTTAGGAAATAAAGGAAAGTTGAAAAGAGTCAGTGGTCATTTTATTTGTTCCATAACCGCCGGAACAGAGAGCGATAGATTAGTTTACTATCGAGAAGTTGATCTTCCATGCGATGGTTTACTATTTTTAACTGATAGTAAAAATAATAGTAATCACGTCAATTAGAATAATATTCACAGTTAATGTAGGTTCCTGTAGAGCTATTACTCGAGCATGACCTCAATCTACAAGATCAAGGAGTTTGTATAAAGTGTCACTCTTTGGAAAAAGCTATACCCTAAAGTTGCTATTTACGCGAAGGATACATTCAATCAAAACCGCGTAAATCCCAATTCCGTAAATTTGCGTAAAAAACGAAAATAGCAATAACCCGCACTTGCTTTTTAAAATTCGCCTAGAAATGGATACATATAGTAATACTGCCAACATTTTCAAAATTCGCGTTGAAAATCATGTAACAAACCACGTAAAACGGGACTCCAGTATAGCAGCGCATTGATGCCAACAGTGTCCAAAAAGTGTAGGGATTCTCCTCACTTTGGCCGCCACATTGGACGGCAACACCAAAGCCCTGGTCGTGCACTATCTCGGCATGAATGAACTATATAAAGCGTGTATAGCATCTCGATTGCAATACATCAAGAAGTAATCACCAGTGAGAAGAGAGAAATGAGAAGTAAACAGTGAGAAGTGGGACCTTAGAATTGAGAAGTAAAAATGAGTAGCAAGAACTGAGAAGTAAGGTGCGAATAGTGAGCTATGCGAAACGAGACGTGAGAAATGAGAAGTGAAAAGTGAGATTTGACAATTGAGAAGTGAGCAGAGATGAATGAATAGTGAGAAGTGACTAATGAGCAGTAAGAAGTAGGCAGTCTCCTATTCGATGCCTTTCGGGCAGCATGCCTTACTTCCAAAATGTCCTGCATCCATGTGCGTTGCATCCCGTCCCAATTATAGTCACTAAATTTATGGTATATCTGTAAGAAGGTAGTAAAAATTCAACGGACTAACAAGGATTATGTCGAAAATCTTTGGACTAACATAATCTTCTTCTTCTATATATATAAGAGGCTTGTCTGTAACCAAAACCAGGTCTCGGACAGGATGTCATGAGAGGCGTTATCGGTAACTAAATACAGGCCCCTGACAGCACATCATGCTTTTGTAGCAATGGGTTCTATTCTCAGTCACCTCACTGGTCGACTGCTGGACAGTTCGATTGCACAGCCGGTCGACTAGACTGCTCGACTGGACTGGTCGACTCAGTTGCTCGATTGGATGATAGAATTGACCACTTGACTGAACAACTCGATTTAACTGCACGACTGAACTACTCGACTCATTTCCTCGACTTACTACTCGATCCGAATGCTCGATTCGAGTCACTTACAGGAACTATAGATTACAGAGGCGATAAGGCATACAAAACCACTGGCAAATGTAATGTATCCGCAGTTTTCTTGACAAATATTCATATTTTCCGGATCGTAAGATCCGGGCTCATCTAGTCTAATTTAATTTCAAACTAATGCAACTAATCAATCGATGTTCTTGTCAACGGCCAAGTCAACTGCACAGTATATACCGCAGAGAGAATTCCAAGAAAATAATTATATTAAATCGGATATCAACACGCTCACGGATTGATGCAGTCTGGTCGGAATGAAAGCAAACGTAAACAAATGCTGCATAATATCACTCACCAGCCCAAGTAACAATCTGGATTTTTTTTACACGTTTATTGTGGCTTTTATGACCAAAATTGGACACGAAAACCATGATAAGAGTGTAATAAAACTCACACTGTTACTTGGGAGGTTACGTGCACCAGTTGTGTTTGATTACTTCGTGGCAGCAACTAGCTTGGAACGTAAGACGACTGTGAAGGATTCGGGAATTCTGATCGAAAGCAAACTTACCCAAGTAACAATTTGGATTTTATTACACTCTTATGATGGCACTTAAGACCAAAATTGGTCTTGAAGACCACCATAAGAGTACAGTAAAACTCACATTGTTGCTTGGGTAAGATTCGTATAGAACACATCTCTGCTGTTACGGCTAAGGCATATGCAATGTTGGGGTTCCTGAAAAGAAATACAAAGTTTTTAGCTGATATCTACAGTTTGAAGACGCTGTAAATATTGCTCGCTCGTGCGCGGTGCTCTAGAGTACGGAGTGCAAATGTGGGCACCATATCATGTTGTCCATATTAACCGAAACGAACGTGTGCAAAGGCAATTTATTCATTACGGTCTCCGGAATCTTGGCTAGGGGGATAGGATAAACCTATCACCGTATGAAAGTCGCTGTATGCTGACCAACATTGTCCTGTAGGTGAATATTTCTGCGATAATTTTCGACAATAATTTTCGACGTGCTAGCAGGCAACATCGACTATGCGGATATACTGAGCAAACTACGCTTCAACACGCCTTCCCGAGTGACGCGCCAAACTGAGTTTTTTCGACAATTGCCTCATCGAACTGCTAATGAAAATAATAACCCACTGGAAGTTTTCCACAGTCGTTTTAATGATATTTATTACTTGTTCAATTTTGGTTTGCCAAAAAATGTATTTGGGCTAAGAATCTGCAGTATTTAATCAGTTGGATAAGTTTTATATCTGTGCTACCCTACTAGCACGGTTGTTACAAACTTGTTGTGGTAACCGAAATATGACTAATTTCAGTTGTAATTCGGTTGCATCAACTAAATGGACGTATAGCGTGCTACTTGGGTATGTTCTTTATGTCGAAGATTAATTATTAAATTAAAAAGAAAATTTAATTAAACTAATTTAAATAGTATAGAACATGAAAATAAAGTCGTGTGGTTCAATGTTTTGCATGAAACTACAGTTGTAACATTATGTACCGAAAGCCACACGACCCACCACTTAGCTTTGCTACTTAATTAGGTATACAAATTGGTGTATTTCCAGGTATGGCCACGTACCGGTAGGGGCTTGGGATGGCTTGAGTCATGTTGGGCGCTTCTTCCCAGTTGCCTTCTCCATTTCACACCTCGAAAATTTTAGACTAACATATGCGGTATGTACCAAAAGTCAGCTTTTAGATAGTGCACAGACTAACAGACGTAACACTGAAACCTCATTCCATCGTCAATAAAAACGATCATTTCAAATTTTCGCTTAAGCCAAGACTCAAACAACAGTCGCTGCGCGAGAACGCCGCTCGCCTGCGTTGGCGCTGATGTCAGATATTATACAAGTAAATTTATAGCATTGCTAAATTTATAGCAACCTACTCTGCGTAGCGCGAAGACTGCACAAGGTGATGCTAGTGTTTTTTCCAAGTTTTAGGGGTGTCAATGAAACGATGTTTTGTTAGAAAATTTGTTCGAAGTGTCACGTCTGTTAGTCCGTGGATAGTGTGTCTCTGAAGATATCGAGGCATATAGGAACCCAATGTGGATTGTGGCGTTGGAAAAGAATTAGAGTCTAGCGAAACTGATCATAAGATCATCGGTTTTAGGCTAAACGGGTTGTAAATGACGACAGCAACATTAAACATAATATACTAGTAAAGAGATATCAGAGAAATGTCAAAAGCTACATAGAGTCGATAACATAGGAGAGGCAGGATTAGAATTCTGTGCAGAATGATAAATATAGACCGGCTAATTACGTGCACAGTGCAGCTTAATTCAAATAAGAAAAATGTGCGACGGAGCGAAAAAAAACAAGTGTATTGGTACAGTGTTTTATTTCAGCTTTTGGTTCAACTTTTGGTCCAAGGAGAACAAGAGTCAAGTGCAAGTACAATAAGGTCTAGTCTTAATAACCCATGTTGCTGGTTTCATAATTTAACAAGAAACCGATTTTTTTGAGTTAACAAACAAGCACCGAACGGTCCGTATTACCTTGCTTTCCTCTGAACTACGTACACCTGTAGAATACCGATTTGAAACCAGACCGCACTATCAATTGATAAAAAAGCACATCCTGAGCTCAGCCACCAGCCGGAAGCAGCAGCAGCAGCAGTGATAGTACCTTTAGCATCACAAACAAAAAAGAAAGAAGCCAAGAAAAAGATTCAAACTCACTCAATGGAAGTGATTCGAGGAAAGGAGAATTTTTCGCTCTTCTTCCGATTGCATTGCACGGAATGCATGTGATGAAGTTCGAATTTTATTGCCAGAGATTCCAATATGCGAAATGGGAACGAGATATCCGTTTATTTTAATAGTTTTCCAGACCCTTTAGCGAATGGATAAGAATGGTTCTAAATTCTTCCTTTCCTTACTAGAGAGAACCATTGTAATTTCATACAGTTGGATAACAACGTCAGCCAATGGGAAACCTTTTGTGTTCTAAAGATAAGCGACATGATTTAAGTTTGAAATATATTATTACATTTCTAGTTGGAGCAATAAAAAGAGGTGGATAATAATTGTGAAATGTAGCAAACCATTTCGTTATTTTCGAATCATTTCGATGGAATGTATCAGTAAGATCTAATGGTTGGGAAGCATCGCGTCTGACTTTCCCCATCCAAATTGAAAAAGCAATATTATAAAATAATTTTCCTCGCGCTTGGTTAAGATAATTAAACAAGCAAACAAATAAATTGATCGGTCTGGTGGCGATATAAAACGAACCTTTTTTTTTCGAGCGCTGTGCAGTCAAAGTCGAACGCTGCCCGCAATAGTTATTGCTCCTGCTAGCGTCGTTATACAAAGAAATTTTTATCCACCTTATCTGCTTTCGTTTTCCTCCTACCTACAGCTGCCAGCGCGAAAGGATCAATCCACAAAATTGAGTTTTTCGTTCTTGTACAAAAGCAAAAAAAGGGAAACTTATTCGAAATTTCTCTACGTTTCCACCGAAGCTCAGCCGTTGTTACCAATAAAAAAGAATCCCGAGCGCTTCGCTTCCTTTAAAAGCACGCGTATATAGAATAGAAAATCAATTTTACCGCGTTTCACTGTGCTACCGGGGAAGGCTTTTCTCGTTTGATGCCACCCCGTCGTCGCGGGTGTCGAAAGCAAAGCAAAGGTTTTTTCTTCCTTTTTTATATATCCGCCAACCCACCACCAGCCAGCCAGCCAGCCATCACCGCAAACTCCCAGCATGGAGAGATTGATCCGAGGCGAACAAAACTCGCTTTTATAGCGAGTATTTAAAGTACCCAATATTTATCCAAGCTCCTTGGCGGAGATGCACGAAGCGAAAAGGAAAACTCTCTGAAAGAAGCTCAACCAACTAGCCACATCTTATTTGGTAACATCAAATACGCCAGCATCGGTTGACTGTTAGTAGTAGAAAGCCACTGACATAAGAAAGAGCCGCTGCATCCCGCGGGTCCACAAGCCTGTAACCCTCGTGTGCTAACTTTCAAGAGCGACTTACGTTATTTTTTCCTTTTTCATAAAATTTCATACCAAGGGGAAAAGTATAAAGAACAGAATCATCTTTCTTTTATATGCTTGCCCCATCCATACGATACTCCACAGAAAACGGTATTCTATCATTCTCTTGGTATTAATTAAAAATCAAATCAATGTACGTACGGTTAATAATTCACGACTAATGGAAAATGAAGCGCGACCAGCGCAGCGTAGGATATGGATAAAAACGTGAAGAACTGAAGGGGACACGAACAAACGCAACCCCCCGCTTCCTTAGCTTTCTATGGCGAAGCTGGATTTTCTACTGCTGGCTGCTGAGAGCGAGAAAATTGCATTAAAAATGCAGCGAAAGTGCCTTCGTTTTCGGAGTATATTTGAATTGTTTAAAGTAAGTACCGTCAAGCGGGGTAACTTGCAACAGTTCTCAACTATGAGTGCAAGTAACAACTTATCTGTAGTATATTTGAGGACATTCAATTAATACAAAGTTAATCCGACTTGCGATTTTTAATGCTTTTGCTATGAATATACGCATAAATGTCCCATGTCACGTTGGTGAAAATAATTAAAGTTATTATATTATTCATGCAGTTGATATTCCTTTTATTACGTAACGCACTCAGGGAAATGGGGTTGTGTAACAACGCATTACACATCGTATATCCACTATGCAAAATCGCATCACGAAGTGGAACGGGGAAGTTAAAAATCATCGATATCTTGGTTACGTAATATATGAATGTTCATTACGTTACGAGTGAGCGTAATTAGACACTGTCATATTGCTGGTCGATTTTTCTCAGTGAGGATATTTTCTTTTTAGATTCTTCTATGGCCATTTTCAGAATATCCAGAGAAAAACTGGCATATTTCCGACTTACCGAAGGTATCTTACACTCTTCAGGTGTGCTTTAGTATTGCTTGATGCAAAATTAAACGATAGCTTGCCTCGTGAAGTTAGCGGAATACGGTTTTTTACATCTACCAGCTGTTGCAAGTTACCCCGTTTAAGTATTTCTTTTACGAATAATTTGGTAACAAGCAGGACAAACAAAACTAGTCATCACAAATCAATTATTTTGTTTCCTTATTATTCATTTTACTATAAAAATGTATGTTAGGCTTCTTTTATTTGAAGTGCTTGTGTCGCGACTCGCGACACAAACATTTTACAGACGAAAAATTGACGATGAATTTAACACCATCTTGTGGGATTTTTTAAAAATTACCAAAACAGCAGAAAATCAACTTAACAGTATCTAAGGCTTCTTTGAACTGTTAACAACAAGATTCAGTGAGTGACATAGATTAAAAGATGAAGTAACAGATCAAAAAGTACAATAAATTGGATCGATATAGCGTTGCTGCATGTTACTCCGCTGCTGTAAGTTACCCCGTTTGACAGTACCTACCCGTTTCAACGGAATGAAAAAATGATGCTAATATGCCACACATGTCTAGCATTCAAATCCGTGAACGTGAACATTCCGCACAAAATTGGTCCACTTTTCCATTGTTCAATAGTAGGTATCAATTTAAAGATGCTACTAGATGTATGATACTCTGTGGTGACTAACTTTCAATTACCCCTAAAGTTTAACCGCCCTAAAGGTTCGTTTCGAGGCGAGAATGTGATATTTTCATATGAAATGACAAGGGGCCTGACAGTTTCAAAAAGAATTGAATATTTAATAAACCCTAACATCTGTATCATGTGATATTTCCTAAATTTGCAATGAAACAAATAACAAATGGCCCAGTTTCGTATAGAGGGCTTTAAAATGGAGTGACAATTTTTCGGCGGCCATCTTGGATTTGGCACCGTTTGAACCGTCATTTTTACCATTTTTTCTCAGCTTTCCGATGGTGGTCTTCATCAGAAAATATATAAAAACAAAACAAAACTTTTTGCGTTAACAACCGCACTCTGTGTCACAAACGGCAGCGCCAAGTGCTGTTTACATGATCACTCTCTGGTGCAATTTTCACTGAGTGCTGTCTGCAGAGACTATAGATTATAGAGGCGACAATGCACTAAAAATCCGTTAAATTTTGAGTCACAGCGGTGAGTTATCTTTATTTATAATAGTACTCTGCGCTTAAATTCAAAATCAAGCGGATTTTGAGTGTCTAGTCGCCTCTGTAATCTATAGTCTCTGTAGTGCTGTCATTCGCTCGCATTTTGTTTTTGCTTTTACGCTGTGTGCGTATTAGCTGTTGAAGTGTGTTGGCGAATCGCTTTCTGCAACAAGGCATACAATTGGAACATTGGGCGAATTTTTTCTCGAATGGTGGTTTTAAAATGAAAATCGGTTGGGGGACTCGGCGATTTTTAATGAAATCCAAAATGGCGACCAAATCCAAGATGGCCGCAAAAAATTTCACTCCATTTGGAAGCCCTGTTATTCTTCTTTACAGAATCTACAGAGACTATAGATTACAGAGGCGACAAGGCACTCAAAAACCCCTAAATTTTGAATCCTTACGGAGAGTTACCTTTAGCTGTGATGGTACTCTCCGTTTTGATTCAAAATTTAGCGGTTTTTGAGTGCCTTGTCGCCTCTGTAACCTATAGTCACAGACAAACAGACATAACACTCGTTTTCCATTCTTCGTACCGAAGGAACCGTCATTTCAAATTTGAGCTTAGTTGGGAATGTCTCCGTTTTGGTCAAAGTGGCGCTTTTTGACGAAAGAAGGGGATTTCCCCATAAAAAATACTTGTTACTTCGAGGGATACTCCTGTTGCTATCTGATATTTGGGAATGTCTATCATAGATGGTGCTAGTGTTCAGGTTAAATGTGAGGTACGATAATTTTTGTTGATTTTTCTTCCAAGAGTTATGTCTGTTTGTCTGTGCTATAGTCACTGTAACAGAACCATACCATGTATTAATTGTTTCAGCACATATTTAGGAAATACCACATCAACTCTTTTTGAAACTGTCAGGCCCCTTGGTGAACGAGGGGTCCACTGTTTCGAGATATTAAAAGTGTAATTCATATTTTTTAACCATTTTCCGCCAACTAAGTTCAAAAGTTTCAATATTTGAAGACCTATTTTCATATGTCAAATGTGTGTAGAAAATCGTTCCACCACCTTGAATCTAATGTCTTTTTCAACTAAAGTACTCAAGAGTATCGAAGAACGTCAACAGGTAGATGCAATTTATTTCGATTGCTCAAAGGCTTTTGACAAGGTGCCTCATAAACTAGCAGTTGAAAAAATGAAACGCATGGGTTTACCGGATTGGATTGCCAATTGGATATCGTCATACTTGACCGCTCGTAGTGCATTCGTTAGATTACATGGAACCAAATAGCGCTGTTTCGATATCCCTAGTGGAGTGCCTCAAGGCAGTATATTGGGACCATTAATTTTTGTACTGTTTGTAAATGACATTTGTGATTGCTTGGAATCGGAAAAGTTACTGTTCGCAGATGATCTCAAGATATTTCATCTCGTTTCATTCAGTCATCTCGTTCTGTCGCTCACGAAATCCGCAGCACTTTACTTACCGACTTGGCGATGATGAGTTGCAACGCACTGACTTAAAGATTTAGGGGTGACCGTTGACAGCAAAATGAGATTCGAAAAACACATAAGCTCAACCATCTCTAAAGCCTATGCCATTTTAGGTTTAATTAGAAGGAATGCGTCCGACTTTGAAGACATATATGCCTTGAAAACGCTGTACTGCTCCTTGGCTCTAAGTGTTCTAGAGTACGCAGTTCAAGTCTGGGCACCATACGCCACTGAGCATTGTCGTCGGATTGAGAGTGTTCAACGTTCTTTCATAAGGTTCGCACTTCGACGTCTTCCATGGCTGGATTCAGTACACCTACCTGAATACGAAAATCGATGTCAGTTGATCAATCTAAGCACTTTAGCTGCACGACGAAGACTGTTGCAAAAGCTATTTATTCGCGATCTTCTGATGAGAACAATTGCCAGTAGTTCATTACTGGAGCAAGTCCACTTTCACGCACCTCAACGTCGAATACGAAATCCCTCACTGCTATGGGCACTCACGCATTCTACTACATACGGCCAAAATAATCCGCTACACTTTTGTTGCAGGCTTTTTAATGAAGTGTGTCATTTATTCGACTTTAATTTAAGTAGAATTAATTTTAAAAATAATATTATATACATTAACTGAATCTAATCTGGACAGCATTAAGATGAAGACAGTACGCAAATAAATAATAAAATAATAATATTTTGAATAGAAGAAAATGATACAAAACAAATCTAATAAATTGACACAAAAATATATAAAAATTATGCACAAGTAACACAAAAAAGTTAGGAGTAGTTACGAAACGCAGACACTCTAAAATAAAAATAATTAAAAAAATTCTTATGGCAAGTGTAACGTAACAATGAACCAAAATAAAACAGACAAATTTATGAAAGACGCAGAAAATTTTCAAACATGATCATGAACAATGAGAAATGGCACAAAAATGGAAAATAATGCAGAAAAGATGACCCGTAATCATTTAAAAATGGCATAAATAAGGGTCTGAAGTTTTTGGAGCGTCTTAGTAGAATACGAAGCCTGGAATTAAATAAAAGGAAAACTTATTCAATTTAATTCTACTATGTATATTTATTCTTGACAGATACGTATTTCGCCTACGACTTGTAGGCTTCTTCAGTGTCTGTTTTCGAACTCAAAGCCAAAGCAATTTAACAGCTTTTATAGGAGCCTAAGATTACGTAATCTATGTGTGGGTACAAAATTAGTGTAGGTATAGGTTGCCTTTGAGATGGAAGAGATACAAAACAACACACAAGGGTTTGTTTAGCTTTACAGAGATAACCAAAAAGAAGTGGCTGTGTGATAAAATGGCTGGTGGGAGAACTGATAAAGAAAGTAGAGACATTCAAACGAACAAAACTTTGTTAACTTTGTTGCCTTATGAGAATTTTCGATACGTTAACAGATGCGTAAGTGGCTAGAAGACAAAGGGGTTCTGAGTAATTCTCGTTGAAACGCGACCACAACTGACACGAGGTCTTCATATATTGGAACTTTTGTACTTGATTGGTTCAAAATGGTTAAAAAAATAAGAATTACACTTTTAATACCTCGAAACAGTATACCCCTCGTTTACTAAAGAGTCCGACTGTTGAAAAAAAAGTTGAATTTTGAGCAAACCTTGAGATCTAAATCATATGATATTTCCTAAATTTGCACTGAAATAATTAACAAATGTTATGGTTCTGCAAAGAAGAAAAATAGGGCATTCAAATGGAGTAAAAGATTTTTTGGCTGCCATCTTATATTTGTACGCCATAGTGGATTTTATCGAAAGATACCCGATTTCACCATGAGCCCCCCCGCATAGAAATGCATAACGAATATTATTGTAAAAACATTACGGTTACTATGAATTTTACTGTTTACAACACTTTATGCTGTAACTTCACTGTACCGTTCTTGGAAAAATTTTCATATGATGTATTCATATTAATGTAAAAACTTTACGATTACAATGAATTTTGCTGTTTATAACACTTTATGCTGTAACTTCACTGTACCGTTCTTGGAAAAATTTTCATATAATTCGGCAACAATGCAAATTGTTTTGAAGCAGGAAATAATCTCTAAGGTCCAATCCTTGGCAGGTTGAGTTATTTGTAGACACAAATTGTGTCTCTTCCTCCGTCTACTGTAGAAACCACCGATTGAGAAGTTTAATCTGATTCGTTTTACTGACGGGACGACGGCACTATGCAGGCGCTTACGACTTACTTGTTCGTCTGTCAACATATTAGCCGCGATTCTTAACGCGGGTGTTCGGGGAAAGGCTCCGTTCCTATGAAATAGACCAACCTCGTTGTTTCTACGTCTTGACATCGAATGAGGTGTCAGGCACATAATTAAGTTTTTATAACGGTAGATTTTAAAATTGACAGACGGAACGATAGAAGACGGTAATGAAACAAAGAGTCGATAGGATCTAACAGATTGAGATAAGGCGTGAATGGGAAAGAGTGGATTTGTTTATGTAGGTGTACTGACCTCTAATACTTTCCTAATATGAGCGATGAATGCGGCTCGAAAATCATAATAGTTCGAAGTCTATCAAACTCATTGTCATCATATCTTTTCAAAAACATGAAATACGGTAATTAATCAGCCGGTTTTATTTTGTCCTAATAATCCGAAAGCCTACAATTTTTTTTGCAGAACTCACCTTAAATTTCATTGTAACTTCGTTGTAAAACAGTGTAAAACTTATAGTGAATGTACCACAAATTTTACTGTTTTTGGTTTTTATTTGTATGGGAAAAAGCCGAAAAATTTAGTGTTACATCACTTAATCACCCCCTTATTCGCTGTAAAATTGGCGGTTTCCATTAAAATTTACTGTGAAAACAGCGGTATTCATGGTAACTTCAGTGTAACTTTTACAAAGTTTTTCACTGTTTCAATGTGGTTTTTCGAAGTTTTTCAATGTTTGTAACAGTGAAATTTAATGTTTTTTCGCTATACTTTTTTATTCGGGCCCCAACAGATTTTCATGTTTAGACCACCATTAGTCCGGTATGGCGGCTATATGGACGACAAACAGGTTCCCGGTCCAAGAGGTTGTGTCAACTGCAGACGAGAAATTTGCGGTTGCCAAAGTGGGTGGAATGTTCTACTGCAGCTGTTATGCTCCGCCGAGTTGGTCGATAGAGCAGTTTACGCGGTTGGTAGATCGAGTATCAGTTGTGCTGACTGGTCTAAGGCCGGGTGACTTTAACGCTTGGGCGATTGAGTGGGGAAGTCATCGCACGAACCATAGGGGTCGGATTCTGCTTGAGGCTCTGGCAAAGCTCAACGTAGACCTGGCCAACGTCGGCAACACAAGTACCTTCAGTAGGAATGGTGCAGAGTCTATTATCGACGTGACATTCGGCAGTCCAGGTTTGATAGGAGACTGGACGGTAAACAATGGCTACACTCACAGTGACCATCAGGCGGTCCGCTATGGTGTTGGTCAGATAACGAGGCGGCAGGCGACGGGTAGAGCCAACACTCCAAACACTCGTGGGTGGAAGACATCATACTTCGATCCTGAAGTATTTGTGGAAGCGATCCGAAGAGAGTGCGGTGATCGCGATATGCCCGATCCAAACGCTGATCATTTGGTTGAGGTGCTGTCGCGAGCGTGTGACACCACCGTACCTAGGAAAAACCGACCTAGTCACCGGTTTACTGGTGAACAGAAGAAATTGCGGAGGTTATGTGCCAGTTCCAATGCGAACCCGTGGGGTGATGCCTACAGGATCGTAATGGCAAAGGCCAAGGGCGTAATGGCGCCCGCAGAGCGATCGCCAGAGATGCTGGAGCGGATCATTGAGGGCCTCTTTCCGCGCCACGAGCCAAGGCCCTGGCCTCAGACCGCTGAGTCGTCCCACGGCCGACGTTCCAGTATCTCAGACCATAGCGTAGGATGGTCCGCCTTCGTGCCGAACATCCAAAGTAACGTGGGCGACGGCGGTTTAGAGGTCGGGGAGGAAGTAACGGTTACGAACGAGGAACTCATTGAGATCGCTAAATCCCTAAAGGTGAGCAAGGCACCGGGACCAGACGGAATCCCGAATATGGCCATTAAAGCGGCTATTCTGGAGGCTCCCGAATTATTCGTGGCAGTAATTAGTAGATGCCTGGAAGCTGGCCACTTCCCGGACATATGGAAGCGACAGAACCTGGTCCTATTACCGAAACCGGGAAAACCTCCGGGTGTCTCCTCGTCATATAGGCCGATCTGTCTGCTCGATACTGCCGGCAAGGTACTGGAAAGGGTTATCCTTAACAGACTCGTACAGTACACTGAGGGTACAAACGGTCTATCAAGGAACCAATTCGGCTTCCGAAAAGGCAAATCTACGGTGGATGCCATCTTGTCTGTCACTAAGACAGCCGAGGAGGCGATCCAGCGCAAGAGGACAGGTATTCGCTATTGTGCAGTTGTCACGCTCGACGTGAGAAATGCGTTTAATAGCGCTAGCTAGGACTCCATAGCCAACTCGCTTCGGAACGTCGAAGTGAGGGTGTCGCTGTACACGATCCTGGAAAATTATTTCCAGAATCGTGTGCTATGCTACAACACGGAGGAGGGTCAGAAGTGCGTTCTAATCACCGCAGGAGTTCCGCAAGGTTCCATGCTGGGCCCGGTGTTGTGGAACGTCATGTATGACGAGGTGTTGAAGCTAAAGTTTCCGGTAGGGGTGCTGATTGTCGGCTTTGCGGATGACATCACCTTGGAAGTCTATGGTGAATCTATGAGAGAGGTAGAGTTGATGGCTGCCCACTCTATAAGCATTCTTGAAGATCGGATGCGATCCAGGAAACTGGAGCTAGCTCATCATAAAACGGAGGTTATCGTGGTGAACAACCGCAAGTCGGTGCAGCAAGCAAATTTCAGCGTCGGGGACTGCACTATTTCGTCAACGCGGTCCTTAAAACTCCTGGGAGTCATGGTCGACGACAAGCTCAAGTTCGGGAGCCACGCCACGCAAGAAGGCTTCCACAGCTATTTCGGCATTGTCTCGTATGATGTCTAATAGCTCTGCGGTATATGGCAGCAAGCGAAGGCTTTTAGCCAACGTGGTCCAGTCCATACTTAGGTATAGCGGACCGGTGTGGTCATCGGTGTTAGGAACCAAAAGCTATCTAGCCAAGCTGGAAAGCACCTATCGTCTCATGTGCCTAAGAGTGGTGAGTGCGTATCGCACAGTTTCACATGACGCAATCTGCGTCTTAGCGGGTATGATGCCTATTGGTATCATCATCAGCGAGGACGTAGAGTGCTTCAACCAACGTGGAACTAGAGGCATATGTAGTACCACAAGATCGGCCTCGATGACCACATGGCAGCGGGCATGGTCTAATTCCACAAAAGGCCGGTGGATACATCGACTTATCCCGGAACTATCCGGGTGGGTCAACAGGCGCCACGGCGAAGCCAACTTCCACCTGACACAAATTCTGTCAGGGCATGGTTGTTTTAGACAGTATCTGCACAAGTTTGGGCATGCGGAGTCCCCAGCGTGTCCCGAATGCGTGGACGTTGAGGAAACTGCAGAACATGCTTTCTTCAAATGCCCTCGTTTCGCGGGCGTGAGAAGCAACATGATGGCAGTGAGCGGGCAGGACACTACTCCGGATAACTTAGTCCAAAGGATGTGTTCTAGCTCGGACGTCTGGGGAGTGGTCAATGCGGCTGCTACCCAGATCGTACTTGAGCTACAAAACCGCTGGAAAGCCGATCAACGGCGAATAAGGGGATTGAGGCTGGAGACTCGAGTAGGGTTTTAGTGGGTCTGGATCCTCACGCCCCAGTAGGGGAGTCAGGATACCAAACCCCACTCCCTGAGTTGTCTTCTCAGGTGTCTGATAGCAGATTTCCCTACTCGTTAAAAAAACCAAAGACCACCATTAGAAAGCTGAGGTTTAAAATTCACATGTAATGTTAAATCTTGCCAAGGAAATCGGGTCCATTGTACATTAAAATTAATATATGCTTCTCGTACAATTTTTTCTCAGTTTTTCAATGGTGGCTTTCAAATGAAAAGCGGTTGGGGGTTGATGGCGAAATAGGCTATTTTTTATTAAATCTAAAATAGCGACCTAATCCAAGATGGCCGCCAAAAAATTTTTCCCTTCATTTGAAAGCCCTATTTTTCTTTACAGAACAGGGCCATGTATTAGTTATTTCATTGCAAATTTAGAGAATATCACATGATATATATCTCAAGCTTTGCAAGAATGCATCTTTTTTCTAAAGTGTCAGGCCCCTTGGCGAACGAGGGGTCCACTGTTTCGAGGTAATAAAAGAGTAATTCTTATTTTTTAACTATTTTTAACAAATCGAATGCAAAAGTTCCATTATTTGAAGACCTCGTGTTAGCAGCGGCCCCGTTTCAACGAGAATTACCCATGTACTAGCTGAGTACCCGATTTCACTCAGAACCCCTTTGTCTCCCAGCTACTTATGCGTCTGTCATCGTATCGAAAATTCTCATAATGCAACAAAGTAAACAAAGTTAACAAAGTTTTCTTCGTTTAAATGTCTCTACTTCCTTTATCAGTTTCCCTCTCCCCCCATTTTATCACCCAGCCACTTATTAATCTGTCTTCTTTTCGGTTATCTCGGTAACGAGTATTACTCACATGATACAATACAAAAGTAGCGCAAAAATTAAACAAAAACAAATAATAAAAAGTTCAAAAATGATCCCGAAAATGCACACAAGTAACAAAAAACTGACACAAAAATAAAATAGGATTTGTTTGTTCATTTGAGTTTGGCCACCGTGAAACTATTGGGATGAGGAAACGTCCACTTCAGTTAGGACATGTTTGGGGTGGAAACATATTTTACGTTTCCAGAAACGTTGCGTTGTAGAAACGTTACATAAAATACACAAAAAAAACAACAAAAAAGTGGCATGTATAATATGTAATAAGATCACAAATAATAGTTCTCTAATAGTTCTACAGTAAAAATAAAAATAACACAAAAAATAATACAAAAACAGATAGAAGAATAACAAAAATTACAAAGGTACAACAAAAGCTATAAAAATGGTACAAAAATAATACTAAGAGATAAAAGAGGAATTGTGAGATGCGAAGAATGATTAATTGGGATTGGGAGAATAAAACAAAATTAGGTATTAGACTACCCTCAATAACGGGCGACAGTAGTTTAGTAAATAAAACATGCGGGTACCAATCGAAAGAGTGTGTTTGCGAGCCTACCTGCTATTACACAGCCCAAAATATTTTTGGTCTATATTGAAATTTTCAGTTCATCGCATCAGACACTCCTTCCCTTTCTAAAATAGTTGACGTCATGTCCGCATATACGAGTAAGGCCATCACAAATATTTAAAAAAGTGTTAATACTCACTTTTCTAGTTTTTAGGTTGTAGAGCAAACAAAAAATTGATTTTACAAACAAATTAACATATGTCCGACAAATTATTTTTTTGCCCACCGATTTTTCATGCCAATTTTAAAGGGGGAGGGGGTTTAAAAATTAATCAAAATTTTACAAGAAATAAAATAGTGAGCAAAAACGAAACTATGCAAAAACAAGTCAAATTGATAAATACAACAAAGACATAAAAATGAAGCATAAATGATGCAAAAAACACAAACACAGTAGATGTAGCGAAAATGCAACGCACCCTTCTCTCGCTTCTAGTGAGAACAAAGAAAAATTACAAAAAATTTCGTCGATTTTGCTCAAAGTTAAGATGTTATGCAACCGTGTAAACATAACAGATTTTGCTACTTTTCAGTCAACTTTAACTAGTAACTTTGCTCCCAAAATACGTCGACGATTATATGGGATTATTATGGGATTATTTGGCACTGCTATATGAGTAAAATATGCAATCAACCTAACAGATATAATTTTACATCGACTTAACGCAGCATTTCGTATAATCTCAAGTATTTTTTTCATCTACTGCTTTGATTTGACCCTCAGAACTAAAGCCATCTTTTCGAATCCATATTATTAGCCACAGAACATTTATGAATAGCTTGCCCTGAGTGGGTACTTACCCAACTTTGCATAATAACCCCCTCTCCGGCTCCGCTGGTTGGTTAGTCAATTGCATCCGTAACCATCCTATCGATTTCGGTTGTTTAATTATATTTCCGAAAAATCACTTCAGCATAGCAGAACAGTTTGACCTGCACTACTGTAGCGAACCGCATGTCAGGCAAATTTTCCGAGTATGCTTAACTGTTGAAGTGAATTTACATTTATTTGAAATGCCATTTCGAAAATTCCCTTTGAATGCAATGCCGAATCAAATTTCTAACGAGCTGCACGGTTTACGAGCCGCATTTCTGGTCGGGCATTCCGTGTACCTTCCTACTGTAGGTACAGCATTGCCGAGGCGGAGCGCGTTGCCGGGCCAGGGCCGAAAACTGCTCAAACTTTCACCCCGTCGTCGTCCATTTCTTCTGCTGCTGGTGCTGCTGCCATTCACTAGCTGCTGGAGTGCTGGAAATCAATCTTGCAAAGATTTCGCTCAGCCACTTTCCGGCAGTGGTGCAGTGAGCATTTTTCCTTCGAGCGACTACAGGCTAACGTTAGCTGCTGATACAGCCAGAGCGCAGCCAGCGGGGTACATGCAGTTCCGGCAGTAGAAGATTGCATCTGTCGAGTGTCTCTCGTAAGGATCGTTAGACGTTTCCGTTTTCCTTCGCCGGAGCCTTGGATCAGTGTTTTCTTTTATTTCATTTTATTTTTTGGCTTCAAAGCAAACCAACATCCTAGAGGGCAGCCACCAACGTAAAGTAAAACACTGTGGCACTCGGAGCAAGACGAGCTTTTATTTTACTTACTAATGATAAGACTTTTTCGCCGGGCGTCGGGGCGTTCCCAAGGTGCGGGAATGCAAAGTCCGGAGCAAAGCGAAATAAGGAAATAGAGTTCAAGAAAGCTTTTCATGAATGATAGCCCCCGTTGATGGTCCGCTGTATGGTTGGGTGCTCTTTTCCGTTTGGCAGAAATCACGTCGTCAAGTCTCTTGGTTTATAGCTTTTGCGCTACATACATCATTTAATGATTGTGGTTTTTATCGTAACTTTTAGCTTTTTAGTAGTGATATGGCACTTGAAATTCTTTTAAGAAAAATGAACTTACAGTATTTTAGTTTAAAATTTCATATCGCCGCTTAAGTTAAACACCTCATCATACAAAAAAGATACCTAAATTCACAAAGAAAACTTTTTTGAACTATCTACTGCCGCATAACAATCGGTTCAAAGACTAGTGATTGAACGATAATTATTTCAAAAGCAATTCATTATTTCTATCAACATTGCCGAAATCTACAAGCAATCTTATCATATGTACGGTTGAAATTGTATTCAAATATGTGTCTCAGTATTCAATACTTGTTGTTCCACTCTTTCCACCTATTGGGTAACAGTGAGACAAAAATACACGTTCACATTTGTTGATGTTTTAGAAAATTCTGCTTCATACTAGCCCAGTTTTTCTCGATTGGCCGCAACTCCGGTGTATTTGGTGGGTTAAGATCTTTCGATACACAATCGACATTATTTGCCTTATACAGTGGACTCCCGGGATAATTAACTCTCTCAAAAGTTAATCGGTCAGAAAAGTCGAACGAATATTAGCTCTTATGCAACACTCTAAAACGTTAATGTTTTCCTTAACTTATTGGAAAGTTTGAATTTATTTGTTGTCCAAGCGTTCGTTCAAACACGTGTGTTTTCCTTTTATCTTCATTTTTGATTTTTTGGTTTATTGTCACCTTTCCACCGTTTCATACAGAGTTGAATCATTGCAGGGTTTGAATTAAACTCTTGTACTATAAACTATAGTTCAATACGAGGACATAGATACTTCAAGAGTTTTGATTACATGCTGAAGAAGGGTAAACTAAGACTGAATTTGAATGCAAAAGAAGTGAAAGAAAATATGCGCGAACATCATCAAAACGTAGACTATGAAAAAACAAAGCAAACTAGTATAACAGGTTATTTTGAACTTGCTTAAAGGAACTAGTGTTATTTTATAAAGATGTTGCTACATATTTCCTTCCATTGCACCCTACACATGCATTGAGATGTATTGAAAAAAAAGTTAATAACGGGTGACAGCTAAAATTTTGGAATTTTTTCGATGCCCAGCCAACAAACCAGCTCAGAGAACAATGAGAATATATATGTCTTAGCACTCTCCCTCCTCTTTTCGACAAATTTCTTTGTTTTATTTATGCTTGCCAGTTTTGCTTAAAATGGCGTCGAAACAAGAAGCATTTCGGGAGCGCTTTGTATACTTCTACGAACTGTCACAGGTATTTCGGCAAAAACAATAAGGTACAACATTTAAAAAGCAAATATGTTGTGGCTATGACTATTTACCATATTCTAAGATGCCCAACAATTATTCGCAAGCAAGGTAGTGAAAGACCAGCCAAAATTGTGGACGCAGATGGGCATCGTTCTCTTTCTCGTGCCTTCAACAACAAGCCCTCTGGTTTGGCTATCAATTAAGATGTGCACCAGACGAATGTTTGAAGAAAATTTTGATCCCGTTTCTACAAAATCATCATGCAGGTGGACAATGCGTATTTTGGCCGGATAAAACTTCATCGCATTACGCCACAAAAACATAATTGTTCATGAATATCCATTCGATCCCTTTTGTACCCAAAAACCACGACCCACCAAATCTGTCGCAGTGTCACCCGTTAATGCGGAAAAGTTAATTGACCCAATCACCAATCGATTAACTTTCACGAGAGTCCATATGTATATGGGGTATATGGGGTTGATATAATCGGTAAAAAGCTGATTTAATCGGTTTACCGTATATTTGGCCTCGAAGCCATATGTCTAAGATCCACCATGCCTAGCGCAGTCTGCCTCGCGTTCGTATACCTTTCGTATACATTCGTGTGCCTAAAGAGAGTGTCATCTTTCAAACTAGATAACTTGATAGATTGATGCACATTGAAAACAAAATTAGTATCTTTTACGCACATTTTTTGTTCGTTGCAAACAAAATCCGAAAATCGTTCAATAATTCAGTACAACAAAAACAGAGATTTTACATTTATACGTCATGAAGCTTAACCTGTACAAAAACATACTTACGTTGTTTGTACATTGGTGTCAATTTGACCCCAAATTCAACACACTTGTTTTAGAAAAGCAATTTAATGGACTAAATGATAAAATTATGAATGGTGACTTATGGATGGTAAATGGTTGAATAATGCGCTCCAGAATCACCATGAGGTTCCACAGCCTCTTATTCAGCAACTCCTATCTCGACCTCCTCGTGGTACCATCCGGGATACGTTCTTTAGTGGAAACTAGGGTCGTATGCGAACAGAGAAAGGGGTACTCACGCGAAGGCTGAAGTGTAAACTCTCCGCCTGCAGGACGGTTCTCTTGACTCCCAGGAACCAAAGCAGAGGGTCCAAAGCCCCTACAGGAGATGGTTGTAATAGCTGTTATTCATGGCTATTATGTAAAAAACTTGAGCTTAGCTTAGCTTTAGCTTAGCTTAGATTGATTGCACATATCAATGGTTGCACTCAGCGATTGATCCGAATCAGTGAAATTACACAATGAATCAAACGAATGTGGTTGGGAGTGGCCGGTCATTCTCACTGTGCAAAATTCAGTGACTCGATATATGAAGGAACAATAACTGCGCCGGCCACGTCCTTGCAATTAGGTGGGATTGGGGAAGGAGTGCTCGAGTAATCTTTGTTGTTTTAGGGACCGTGTTAACCTCTGCATCCCAGCAAAGATTACAGGAAGGCGTTGAATTTTGTTAGTAAGGTAGGTTTCGTTGGATCGCGATTCACCTTGATAAGTGATGTGATCGATTGTTTTTCTATAAAGATATTATTATGTATTTTTTATATTTATTTTTTAGCGTTATTCTTATATTCGACCTTTATTGAGCCGGCTGTTTCGAAAAGCTTGTTTAAGATAATTTAGTTATGTGAACAGATTTATGTTTGGAGATAGTTTAATCCAACAGTCGAAATATTGTTGGGCCCTTACCGATACATATTGTCATTATTAGTAGCAAATTGAACTCCAAATAGCCGGCCGTAGGGAGTTTTGCTATATTTTCATATCCACGATATAAAAACCCTGCAATAAGCTTTCGAAAGTACAATAAATGGGCGAAAGGAGGAACCAAGGGGCTTCCAACAGCCCCGACTGCTAAGCACCTTCAAAGAAGCCACCCTTGATTACTTTTGAATACCATTAATTTCCGGCAACCATACACCTGCGACCATCAAAAATTAACAATAACTACCAATGATTACCCTAGACACACACTGGTTACCATTGATTACTCAACTAAGACGTAAAAGGTTACAAAAGTAATCCCCGGTTATACGCACGCACTTTTTTTTGTATGGGCTTATCACTTTGACCACAACATTATTGATCTATTATAATGTTGCCCGGGTGTATGCTGTATTCTGCACTGCATTTCTGTGCTTTATCGTTATTGAGTGAACCCTCGGAGGCCAGGCTTTGAATCCAGGAGCCTTGCTATTTTTCCCGATGAAAAGAATGTACCCACGTAAAGCACGCGCACGACCTTAAGGACTTTTAAAAAAATTACAATTTCAGATCAGCCTGTGGCAGTCGGCAACCGTATTACTGTCTTTGGAAGGGAACTAAATGAATGGATATTATGTAAAAACTTGAATGGATAAACCCGTATTCCAAGGTGTGACGCGACCCGTGCCAAGGGATGAATGGTGGAGGGGGTTCTATAAATACTCTCTTGGACTTGAACGATGCACTAGCAGGGGTTCAGTCCTGATCCTCGTCTATCCTCAACACGCCAACTCGTTGTGAGTCGACAAACGAAGATGTGGCTCTAAAACTTTCTACTCGCGGGTCGAGATTCACTCTGCCTGATCTCTGACTGTGTGCTGAAACTGAAAGGAGAGCCGAACAGTTATGGCCGGTAGGATGGCTGTACAATCGCTCAAACAATCTAAATAAATATATAACGTCGAGTATCCACTCCTAGGTTACTCAAAAGTTGCTGAGTCTCAATCAGAGAGATCTCAGCAAGCTTACCGGTCTTGCGACAGGACATTGTCCGAGAAAATATCATCTTCGGAATCTCAGTTTCGTACAAGATGATATTTAACCTCGGAACACTTGCTCTGCAATCGTGGAGCACAAATAATACGCAGACTGCAGTATCTCAAAATGGGGAGATCTGGTTGGCGTCGCTGATCAGGGTACTAGGTTCATAGACCTAGTCATACCTGATTGGCATATGTCTCGCTCCAGCTACCAGCCTGTCACTTCCTCAATAAGTGATAGGTAAGCTTGAAGCGTATAGTAAAACAATAAAACGGGGCATACCACAATAGTTCAAAATAATGGACGCAGTAGTAAGAGTACCCAACAGAGGAGAAGAAGAAGAAGTAGTGGATGCTTCCTTCTACAAAAATATACGCGAGTTCGAGATTTTCAAAGTTACGAGTGGCATTTTACAAAATTTGCTCGCTAGGTGGCATTTATCTGGAAAAAACCAATACCTTTTGAACTCAAATTTGTGGCTTCTACTCGTGTACAGGGAATCAAAAATCACGAACGCACAAGAGACAAAGATATTAGGCCGTATGAATAAAAGAGTTAGAGCAAGCTCTCCCATAAGATTTACACGGGAAAAGCAAAGCAAACTGTGCATATGTGCATACGCCCTATTGTCTCTACCTCAAAATGTTGTGAAAATGTATGATGAAAGTTTGCACTATTGCATGGAAGTTAGGACAATGACAAGTTATCGTAGCTGTTTGTCGGGGATACAGATGTTTCATGACAACTATGTTGTTGCCCGCGAAAAAGACACACTGTTCTACGCAGTACGTATTGTACGCAACAAAAGCAATCCTAATCATATCACACTGTGTCGACAGCGCCAGTATTTGGTAATTACCAAGGTAACGTTGGTAACTTTTGGACGCCAGACTTTAGGTCAAAACAAGCTAGTCTTTTTCTTAAGGTTTTTGCTGTTTGTCCCTTTTGTTCAAGTTGCTGATAAAGCATTGTCTCTAACCAGCCGACCTTCGACAAACACATATTTTATTGTATACCTGCATCACCAACAACAAGCGCTTGTGAAAGTGAATGCGCATCAAAATATATTCTCACCGAAAGTTGTCCTTCTCACTGGTGTGAAGGGACATTCATTTGTCCTAATATTTTGTTATCGTGATACATTCTGGTTGCTACGTATGTTTGTTTTATAGGCAAAGAATAACTGGTTTATCACTCTGGGCAGCAGAACGTTCGGTAAAAATTTTTACGATGCCAAACAGTACTAATTATCCGTAAAGGTCGACTGGCACCACCGAACCTAAAATTAAATAAAAAGAAGAAAACTTATCCAATTTAATTCTACTATGTATATTTTATTCATGACAGATAAGTATTTCGCCTACAACTTGCAGGCTTCCTCAGTGTCTGTTTTCGAACTAAATTAGCCAAAGCAATTTTACAGTTTTTATAGGAGCTAATATAAGTAGCGAAGGAGCTAAGTACGTAACCTATGTGTGGGTATACCAAATTAGTGTAGGTAAGCGCCGAACGTTCGGATGATCAGAGTTCGGTAAAATTTTCCAAACTTTTTAAGTGTGTATGTTAAAACGACCCGCAAAAATTGAACATCTTACCGGAAAAAAATGAATACGTCACTAGCGACACCTGGCGAGTGAATTTTGCATCAAAATATTCAGAACAGAGTGGTCTCGACTATTTGAACAATTAAGCCATAAACAAAAAGTCTTATATCTGGTCAGTACATTCTAAACTGCGATAAAAAATGAAGCACCAATACCAATGCCAATGCCAGATCATGTCTATTTGTTCCATTATTCCATGAACAAGAACGATTTACACGAAGAGAATTCATCAATTTAAGACAAAAAAGTTCATTATTCTCGCATTAACGCCACCTAGCGAGCAAATCATTCAAAATTTTACAAGTAACTTTGAAAAGCTGATGTTCGCGCATATGTTTGTAGAAGGACGCAACATTCTAGGCGGTAAGGATTTCGAGCTATAAACATCACAAATCTTGAAAAATCCTATTATTCCGATTTATTTTTACTAAAACCCCTCCTTGTAAAAGGTCCCCCTGCCAAGTCACCATTCATAATTTTATCATTTAGTCCATTAAATTATCTTTCTGAAACATCTAAAAATCCGTCAAGTTTTCGCTGAGATATAGCAGTTTGAATTTTGGGGTCAAATTAACCCCAATGCACATAAGAAGGACTCCATATAAAGTAGCGGCCAAAATTGCCGAATGTAAAATTTCACATTTTAGCACATGCTTAAACGCGGTTTTATAGTAAATTGTCTCTATTTTTATGATTCGCGAATAAAATTTGGATAGAAAAAAAAATATTACGTAGAAATAAGCTGTCAGTTGCCCATTTCAAAAGTTTGAAAAATAGGTCATTTTAAAAAAGTCAAAAAATTGAATACTTATCGTGAATGTAAATATTATTGTTATATATCATTTTAATGCTGATACCTTAGCCTATCAAAAAATGAAATGAAAACAAATTTAAACTCAATGAGGTGCGCGATAGGCTACTTATAATAAAAATGAAATTCTCATAAACTTTAATCAAAAAAACAACTCTTGTCGCCGCAGTTTCTTACAGTGCGTCTGAAAGCTCGAAGTATGTTGTATCAAAACATGAATTAAAAGTTTGCTATAATTGGACGTTTTCCGAAAAAAAATAATTTTAAAATTGTCATATTTTTAGCAAGTCTTTAAAATTTTAAGTATTCTTTCAACAAATTTGATTATCCTTGTTACTAAATTTTTTTAATATCTGAAGAGAGTTTCAATGAGAAAATGGGAGAGTCCCTGCGAGAAAGAAATTGTTTTTTGTCAAGCAAATATTTATATCGGACACATTTGATCATTTTTCCCCAAATCACCCTAAATATAAGGTCTTATAAGTTTAAATAATTTCTGTTGTAACATATATAACCTAGAATCAATTTGAAACTTAAAAATAATTTTGGCCAAAAATCGCAATTTTCCGACTATTGTGCAATGTACAGACACATAAGCTTTTCAATAAAATTGTCGCAAATGTAAATTTTCGAAATTTTTTGATCAAATAACTTCTATAATAAAAGATCTTCTGTATACACACCTAGTCGCGAAAGAAGCAAATAAATTCATTGAAAATAAAAAAAAGTTATAGCTTCTCAAAGTGGTCTGGGGTCAAATTGACTCCAATGCACAAACAAAGGGTTAAGAAAGCACTGCACACGGAGTGAGAGTTATTATGTGCAAGCGAACATAGGTAAATACATTTTCATTCGGTTTGTTTACATTTGCTCTTAGGTCCTTTTGAAAAAGTACCCGCCATATACTTACGCTCTGACAAATGGCGCAGTACAGGCAACACACGCCAGATCTTGTAGTAATAATTTTATTTCTTAATTTAGTAATTAATTTCTGCATAGTTCGTAAATTCTATATTTTAACATTATTTTCATTTCTGCGCTGTAGACAAATTTCTATTGTAGTAATTTTCAAGCTTATTTATTTAATCAATGTCTCGTATTTATAATTACAAATTACTGTGTTCTTTCAGATCGTTTAAAATCGCCAATCCGTCACACTCTCCACAGGCCAGAAATAAAAACTGTCGCATTACCAAAACATTATGTAAAACGATTCCCCCTCAGTTAATGAATGCATAAAAAAGTGTGTCCTTAAATATGCATGCATAAAAATCGTCTCCTCAAATATTTAGAACAAACGAAATTACATCCCATGCAGTAAGTCTAAAAGAAACTTCATCCCAACGAATGCCTCTACCCACCGTACATTCGTAGGTTTCATATCATGGCCAAAGATCATCTTCCAAAATCCGCAGTCTAAACGCTCTGAAAGGAAACAACAATCAAAGCGAGTTCAAGCCACCGACCGGTCGAGGTGTACGAGTAAACGAAATTTACCTAACCTAAAACAATTTAGTCGGTCACCCGCGTGTCCCGCACCCGCACACGAACCCGCTCGAAGCAAAATCTACAAATCCCTGTCGTATTCTCTCCGGCGAAAAGAAAAAAAACAAACGCTCCTCGCGGTGCTACTTGCCCGACCGGGGACGTAGGCAAAACCGTCCAGTCAGTTTCCGTCCAAAACAATTTCCTACCTTTTTCGCACCACAAACGCTCGGCCCCTCCTCGCAACGAAATCCTTACTACACCATTGCGTGGCGTGCTCTCCTTTTTCCAGCTC
The DNA here is from genome assembly GCF_943734655.1 of Sabethes cyaneus. Classification (NCBI taxonomy): domain Eukaryota; kingdom Metazoa; phylum Arthropoda; class Insecta; order Diptera; family Culicidae; genus Sabethes; species Sabethes cyaneus. The sequence continues at coordinate 56,076,494 of NC_071355.1, forward strand.
ACCATTTTCATCCTCCAGTTGTCTTCTGTCTGGTTTCTTCCTTCGAAGCAGGTGCCAAAACACGTGATTGTGGACGGTTAGATTTATGGACCCTCGGGTTCTTCTGTGTCCAAGTGACACACTATCTTGCTTCACATACACACACACTCACACGCACACGCCCACACTAGCAGCCGGTTTGTTCACGGTTCCGTAACGAGATGGCATCTTTTTTCCGTACCTGGCGGTTGTTCCATGCGGCTAGCCTTTAGCATTGCTTGTATCCTTATCGTTGCTGTGTTTGTATCTGCTGTTTGTCTTCGTTCTATGTACACATGTCAACCAACCGAGCGAAGGGAGTTCCAATTTCTGTGTAGGGCCAGTAGAAGGACACAAAAATCAAGCGCACAGGTCGAAAGGACACCGGCGAGAGTCGTAAAAACGCAAAAGAATTAGAGGATACGACGGATTCTGACTGCTGACTGCTGCTTGTACAGGTGAAACAAGCGGCGCGGCGGCGCGGGAGGCTGCAAGGCAATAGTTGTTGGTTGTAAGGTTGTTGCAGCAGAATCCGAATCAGTACCAGTAGCATCCGCATCGGCAAGTTGTATTGGACAAGAACAAAACAAACCGAAGAGTAAAATTCCATGAATTTTTGAAACACTATGTACGTACCTACCCTTCGTCGCTTTTGCTCCTTCCCCTGCTGTTGAATTGCACCGTGAAAAAGAGGCAGGAAAGAAAGCCAGGGCAGTTTATTGTTTCATTTGGGTGATTGTTTTTCTTTGCTTCCTAGCTACTTCTTATGCCTGTGTACTTTTCGATGAAGTCCGAGAGCGCAAGTTGATTAGAAAGAGGCGTTGATTGGATGGAGGAGGACAGTTACCTGGAATTTGCATGCCGAACAAGTGTAAAAGGGAAACATGGGATGGTGATTCCATTGTTGTTTTCTTTTTTGTTGCAACTTTGGTCGATTATTTGTTTTCTTTCAGGTAACTATCGTAACCTAATGCGCATTATGCGGCTATGTAAAATTTAAAGTCAAAATCATGATATTGCAAGTGCGAGATTGTTGTTAACATATTGATCGAAGTTTTATAAAGTTAAAGTTTGGAAGGAAATGTTTCCTTTTCTTTTATAACGAAAGGGTGCCACTAAACGAGGTGTTTGCAGAAATTTTAAGCCAGTGACAAAAAATTCATGACCCACAAATGCTCAAGACAGTTTGATATTTTTAGCAAAATCATTTCCTGTGCCTATTTTCTGTAGAGTTGGCGAGTCTTGAGTGACAAGGTTTGTCAGCAAAAAAATGCCGTTCTGTCAATGGAAACTTAAGGTGGTTAAAAACTATTTTGATTATTTACCTGATTCCGATCTTTCAGGAGAATCTTTTAACCTGGAAAAGGGGTGTACACGTAGGATGGTGAATCTATTATTACTTATCACATAAATATCGGCCCATAAGGTAGAAAACTGATGACTTTCGGGTGTAATTGGACTTAAAATCAAAGCTGAATAATCGCAGCCGATGATAAAGTCTTTGTTGACTTCTCTGCAGTATTTGACGAACGCTGCAACTTCTTGCGTGGGAACCTCAGTAACGTCACCAGGAAAATAGGCCGATGCTATGATAACCTCGGATTTCACCCTGGCGGTTGGTAGCTCAACTCTAATCGCGACGAGGTCTCGTGTTATGAACTCTGTAATGGGAAAACAATTAATTTTTGCATTGACCAAGACAGCAGCCCCCGGAGAGTCATGCTTGTCTTCATAGAATAACTTACATGTTCTTGTTTGAATATCTTGTATTTTTCCTTTGTAGACCCAGGGCTCTTGAATCAGGGCCAGGTCAACACCATCTTTGATAAACCTCCTGGAAAGTACTCCCGATGCAGCTTTCGCGTGATGGAGGTTTATCTGCAGAACCCTAGTGCTCTGCATTTCTGTGAGTTTTCCGCTCACTGACCTTTGGGAGAGACGGAAGTCCCGGAGGTTTATGCCTCGTGGAGGCCGAATTTTTCTTACTACCAGTACCCGAACTCGTTTTGGATCGAAGGGGGAACTGGCTTCGTGTGATTTCGCCTTTCCCACTAATCTTATCGGGGTTTCCTGGGCCACTTGTGGAAACCACTGTTTTATTTCCACTCGGCCCTGGCACTGCCAGATTGTGTAGATTCATGGGCATAGTAGACTCACCTCGATGAATCTGCTCTTTACCAGAATCTCTGTTAGGACCCCCTTGAGCGCGTTGTGGAACCCCCTTTTTGGTGGCTAATGGCCCCAATGGTGCCCTGATTATCAGGACTCCTGGAGTTTTGACATTCAATACCAACGGACCCTTGATACTCTTTGACTTCGATAGTACTGGCCTCAGAAATTATTGCCTCCATGAGCTGGCTTGTGATTTGACGTTGCCTCGGATTTACTCTCCTCGGCTGAGTCTCGCCAAAACGAAAGTTTATGATAAAGTTTCTACTTGCTAGCTGACGCATAGAAGCTTCATCTGTTGTTAGCGACCAATTCGCATGTATTCCATTCGGGTTTATTCGCTGCAGAATTCGCCATTTGTCAGTAACGAGATTCTCATTTTAACTCTCTATGAGTCTTCTGAGTCTCTCGTCGTCGAATGACGCGCTTTGTAAGAAGAAAGCATGAAGAATTTCTAGACGCGGAATATTCTTTGCATCCAGAGCAACATGTCTTGCTCCTTCCCATAGTGGAAGGTTAGGAACCACTTTCTTTCACCAATCCGAGGTTACCTGGTCTTTACAAGAAAGAACCAGCTATCCAGACTTGTACGAGCAGAATTTGAGAATTTGAGAATTTGGGTTTGACCTGCTCGTTACGTTGCTGATCTATCGCTGCTAATAGAGCATCTTGTATGGAATCTAGCTGTGCCGTACTCAATTCAGTACTGGAATAGTCCTCAGAGAGGATCCCAACTCTAATCTGACCTACGGTCTCGCTGTAGGAGACACTGTAGGGTAGAGGATATTAAATTAGACTTGCATTTGGACTAATTTGCACTTGAAGTTTTTTATTTAATTTCTCTAACCTCAACTCACAGGGGAAAAGCCGATTTGAATTGACAACAAAAGAGCCATTCCCAAAAAAAAAAACATTTTTGTTGAATAGTAGCTTGTTCAACCATGTACAGCTGATTAGCGGATAATGTGCGCTTAATAAGCCGCTGTTCAACAAAAATGTTTGAGGTATTCTTAAATCGGCGTAAAAATCCATTGTCTTTTCTCTTTTAAATTTACATAATACATTTCCACTTTTTATTCCAGTTTTTCTCCTGTTGTGTACCGTTTTCATGGTGTTCACTATCAATTTTCTTCCGTCTTTCCTCTTTTTGACGTAGGACTACGTCTTACGGCAAGTTTTGAGATAGGGTGTCATTCCAAAAAATCGAAAAATGCGAGCGTCACGAAAAATGAAAGGTTTTGAGCGCAAATAGCTCAGCGGTTTTCCGATCGATTTTCAATATTCTTACATCAATCGACCGGAAAATCTTCTAAGAATTGACCCAAATGAAGAAAAGTATGGATTCTTGATGTTGAACTATTGAAAAATTGAAAATAATAAACCTATGTTTTACCAGAATTCTTGCTTGGTGATTGGTTGGAAGATTCTTTACGATGATCTAAACCTATACCAATTTGATATCTGTGCTTGGCAAGTGAGCCAAAACAAGTGACCAAGTTCCCTCATTTCAACAAGATTTCTTAACACCGCGGTTCAACCTAGACCATTTTGATGTCCTTGTTTGGGAAGTACGCCAGAGAGAGTAACAAAGCCCCCTCGTGCCAACAGATTTCTTACGAACGCGATTAAACCTAGTCCAATTTGATGTCTGTGTTAGGGAAGTGTGCCAGAAAAAATGACACAACCTCATTGTCCCAACAGATCGCAAATTCTTTACTGCGAGACGATTAAACCTCGGCGAACTTGATATCTGTGTTGGAAAAATGTGCTACAGCTGTACTGTTCGGTTATAATACGGCTCTGTATGATGAAGCATGCCTGCCGTTTCATTAGAAGTGTAGTGGAAAGATGTGCTGTTGATAAAATAGGATTGAATTGGTAAAATCCCTTCAACGTGGGAAACCATGGATAATAAAAACAATCTTTAATTTCAGTAAGGTAGCAGGAAAGCAATAGTTTGTGTTCTTGATTTTGTTAAATTGTTTTTAAATGCACAATCTTTTGAGAATTAAACGTATGCAATGTTACTACTTTGATAAATGTTACATACAACGCATGTAGCATGTATATATGTTGCATATAGCATGTATACATGAAGAATCGAATGATTACAAGCATGAATACATGCTACTATCACTACAAAGGCACTTACGTAGTCCTGCATCACCTATATATGCAGTCGTGTCTTGTACACAACCCCTCTGATTTTTTTGTCCCGTGTTTCCTGTTTCATTGTTCCGATTTTCTTCATTTCCTGTCCCATTTTATTCTTATCTTTAGTCCTGTTTTCTTTATGTTCTTTTGCTCGTTTTTTTTTTTGTTATTTTCTCAGCCATTTTTCATCCTTTCTCTTCTCGTTTTCCCTCGTTTTCGTTTCCAGTTTTTATCTCTTCCTAACTCTTTTTATCTCCTTTCCTTTTGTTTTTCGTTTTCCTCAGATCCGTTTTTCTTCATTTTGATGCCTCGTTTTTTCATCTTTTCTGTCACGTTTATTCCTGATTCCCTTCTTTGTTTCGTTTTTCCTTTTTCTGACCGCATTATCCTCTTTCTAAAATGCACTTGAAAGCACCAGCTTTGCATGAATCGATTGCTAGCGTCACTATCTAGTTAAGCGTGAGGAAATTTTTTGTTAGAATGCATTTATGTCGCCGTAATAATCAGAAGAGAGGGACGCCCAAGAGAGTGTCTTAATGTTACTTAGGTCCTTTTGAAAAGTTACTCGAGATTTTGTCACTTTTTTCTAAAATCACGTTAAAACTATGATGGTGTCTTTTCCAACCAACCACAAAACGAGCATTTCCAGTTGGACAATGCTTCATTATTTTCAATTTTGCAATAGTACGCACTTTAAAATCAATAGGTCTCAATATAAATGAATGCGCAGAAGACTTTCCTATCAATTGGCGTGAAAATATTTAAAATTGACTGAAAACCGCAAAGATATTAGCGCTCAAAATCTTTCATTTTTCGATTTTTCGTGACGCTCGCATTTTTAGATGTTTTGGAATAGCATCATATCTCAAACCTTGCCGTAAGACGTAGTCCTGCGTCAAAAAGTTTAACGAGTTTAACTAGGTTTAACGTTAAGATAACAGAAATGCTCGTGTTCATGAATTATAGAATTTTGTCTAGCTTTATGTTCGGCATTCTGAGTTGGTTTTTACCGTTTTTATAAAGCATAGTGGAATAGAGGAACGAATGAATTAATAAAAAATAAAACAATCAACCTGTTTAGTCTTTACAGTTTAAGAAAACTGCAAGTACACATCCATAGAGCAAAAACAATTTAAACGTATTTCACCTGTTTGTGGCTAGTTCCATACCAGGTAACCTATCATTTATCCTTGCGGCCTTCGCTTCGCTACCTACGCACCCAAGCAACCCAAAAGGATAATAATGATAAAGAAAGCAGTAAAGAATCTATGAGCAACACACACCCAAAGCGTCAGAAGTTCAAGCCTCATTTGGATTTACGATCTGCAAAGAATTTTCAAATTCCGTAGTACATCTCCGAAGCATCCACCGGCACACAACATAGCAGAAGCACACCAACCCAACCGCTCGGAATCGGAACGACGAAACGCACAGCAAAACCCTCATAATACGAATTCAATGCTCGACTTTCACTCTCAACATGTTCTCAACGCACAACATCGCACCTTATTTCTCTCGAACGTTTCCATTTATGCCGGCTCTCGCATTTTCCGCTCTCTCATTTTCCCTTTAAAACGGACGATTTGAAAACCTTGCCCGCTGCTGCAGCATCAGCCTTCGCTAGCGCAACCTACAAGAAGCATAAACCGTACAGGGATGCACATCGAACGGAGCGCGCGTAGATGTTGAGAGAGGACGAAAAATACCAAACCGACGAAGGCTGATGCTTTGACATCGACATCATCATGACAAGAGATTGATTGATCCGACTGGAGAGCGTTCAGACAGTACGTTCCACACTGATGTGAATGGTGATGTGCGTTCAATAGCATATTCTCTCTCTCCCTAAAGTGCGCTCAATTTCTCTCTTTCTCTTGCGCCGTCGTTGCATACACTTTCGTTTCGTTTACATCGAACAGAACATGCTGCCTTGGAGTGCGTTCTGGCGTGCGTGCGAGGGGGGTTCTGACCTCTCGCTGTTTCGGGTTTTGTTCCGGGAGGCAGTCTAGGTTCGCCGCGCAATCGGAGCGGAAGTGTTGGATTTTTGAACTGCGAGTTACGGAGTACGGTTTCGAGAGGCGAATACGTTTTCTCGATTCGCGATTACGAATTACGAATCCGCAAGCGGGGGTCCTCGAGTGTGTCATCGATAGTGACCAAAAACAAAACAATCAGGAAATAAAAAGGATAATCACACCGGAGTGAAACGGTGCGTTGGCGTTTTGGTGGAAAACTAGGAATGCTGCAAGCGACGTTGAAGCCCACTCGCGGACAGGTGGATTTTGGGAAAGATTCTGGCACCTGGAATTGATTGACAGCCGAAAGTGAAAATTTGCGGAAATTTTGAGTGAAGTTCTTTAAAAATTGTTGATTCGTGATTCGTTTCCTAGAGCTCTTACTTAGTAGTAGTATAGAAAGTGTGTGCGTGTTACATTTCTGTTACGCAGCAAGAGTGTTGAAAAATTGTGCTATGTTGCATAAAGAAAAATAATTGGTAAAGTGAGAAACTTTGTTGTTCGTTAGAAATTGCTTCGCTAGCTGTACCTTAGGATTATTGTACATTTATCGTAGATCAGTAAGGTAAGATATCGTAATTGAGTACAAATTCTCTACGCCTAAGTGGCAAACATAATAACAGCTAACTTTCACGCTAAGTAGAAGTTAGCGAAATAACAAACTGTTTCGAAAAGTTTTCGAAATACTTCCGATAACAAGCTTGCTCTGCTGTTGGAAGACCGTCCAATCTGACAAGGGAAAATCAACAAGAAAAAAATATTTTTGTTTGTCCAACTATTTTGAGTCAGATAATAACAGAAATGTTCCGGTGGTTTACCTTTCCACCTTGGGCTCGGTGATCGCGATGGGCCGTTAACATTGCAGAAGGCCAATTCGGAATGCTGGTAAACATGCCACAATCAATCATTGTCAGCTCGACTCAAAACTCATCGCCGGAAGTTTTTTCCGCTATAAACTTTGTAATCTCAGCACCATCGGTGATGTGCTATCAAATCGGCAGTATATATATGTATATAGAAAAGTTTCTAGATCGATTGGCAACTGTAAAGGATTCGCTCCTGACAGTATCGGCAGCCAGCCTGTATGCAGCGGGGCTCTTCTGCCAGGCCACTACTGGTGTGCCAGCCAGCCAGTCGACAGCGCGCGGCAGTGGCCTCCGGAGGCGAACAGTTGGAAAATGGAGCATGAATTTTATGTAGCAACTTGCAAGGACGACGGACTTTGGCTGCCGGCTGCGGAAGAAAGATATATATTATATTGTGTTCCGAAGAAATTGGATACTTTGTCGATTGGATGATTTCACGTAGAGAATTAAGTGAAAGGTACTTTCTGAAATTGAATGCGGTTAGAATTTTTGATCAAAATGAATGTCCATCTCGTTAGTACGGCCATACACTGAGAACAGTTTTCAACATATTTTGTTTTGTTTAAAAGAAAATCGTAAAATGTGGTTTGAGGCTAACTTTTGCACTTTTGTTCTATAAAAAGCAATAATAATTCTCCTTTGCGGGAAAAGTAAGCACAATCCATTGTTTTTATTGCGTATTGAAACCTCTGAATAGCTTTGCAGATCGTTCACTAATTGTGAAAATCCTGCATCCAACCATATTCGTCGGAAAACAAAAATTTGCAACCAGCGTGCTGCAGCTCTATTCAACATAGATTTGGAGTTTTGCATCCATGCTTGTAACTCAACTAATATAGCATATCAATCACATATCAAAACAATGTTTACTAGTTTGTTGACAGTTAAATGCACTTTAATTGAAAAACCCGCAGATACGTTGAAATTGAACCATCACGCTATAAACAGAAACAAAACAGTGACCGAAGCATTGACAGTAGTGCTGAATGACACTATAAATTAGATTCGCGATCAACTGAGTTTTTTTTTCGAGCAGAAAATTTTATGGATTTACACTGGATTTGTTGGAGTTTTGGTGGTATTGTTTACATAAAGTGTATTTTAAAATGTAATTTATAGTTTTATATGTACGAACACTTTTAGGTTTGATGTGTGAGTCTTGCCTACCCAGTTAGCTTTGAGGTAAAGTGCTCGTTTAATAAACTAGGTTTGAATCTTGGCTGGGCTATGCTTGCTAGATAAAGTCAGTAGGATCGTCGTACTAGCCCCGTAATTATCCTATACTTTAACACCCGACTGCGAAGTTTGTAAATAAGGAAGGGTCAAATCTTAAAGACGTTGAATTTAATGCTTTGCTTTACTTTGGTATTTGTATGTAACAGTAGGATCTGTTGTTTCCAACTGCTTCTCCAATCAATCTAGAGTCCCGCAAGGAAGTAACTTTGGACCGTGTTTTTTTGTTGCGAGTTTTACAAACGACGACTCTCACAATACAAAAATTTTAGTATCATCTCGTTCCAAATCAATTTTGCTGTTCTGTAGGAATACTCAAATGCCATTTTGAACTTGTGTGCCTCAAACAACTCAACGTTAAGCGGTCAAACATAATATAAAAAAATCGTTAGACTTAAAGTACAGTACAATTGCGGGATTAGTACTACGATCCTACTAACTCTTACTACCTCTCCCAGTCGAGGTTCGATCATGCGACGGCATTAGCATTAGATTAGCATTGTACGTCGAGACCAATTGTGCGGTTTATGACACTTAAAAAATTATTTAAAAAATATATTTATACAACAGAATTTTTTAAATTAATCGTTCAGAATCTTAAAATTTCACGATTTTTTTACCTGATTTGCTGATTATTCAATAGATATGAACAGAAAACAGTATTTAAAAATACAGCATTGTTCCGATTGTATCAGCCCTTCCGAGAATTTTGGGCTGATATAAATTGGAAAACTGATATAATCAGGAAAAAATTGAGGTCTGAATGCAAGGTAAATCATGCAAATCAACAGTAAATCACAGGGTTTTAAAGCTAAGGTTTACACCAAAAGTAACAGACGAATCTTGACCATAATCGCATTGAAATCAAATTGGGAATGGCAATTGTAAAGAAAGAAATAAGGACATTCCGAAATCACATGTTCTTTCATCATTTTAGATCCGCACTTTTTTCTTAATTTATGCAATTTGAGGCTGAAATACTAGCTAACATGTGTTTGCATCAAATCAAATACAGTAACGTTCCGATTTTGTTAGCTCCCGATTTTGTCTACCCCCGATTTTATCAGCTTTTTATCACGATTTTGTCAGCCTATAAATTTTGTTTAACTTTTGTGCTTTTAAACATGATTCATAAAACTTTTCAGCCTGCTTGAAACTATTCTGATTCTCTGGGGATAGTTTTTGAATGAAATGATGCCTTCTTGCGAGTAATTCGGGGTCAAAATTAGAGTATTTTCATAGTAAAAGTTCTATAGTTCCTAAACAAGCAAAGATAGAGGTAGACTATATTCAGCAACGGTGTGTATTTTTACTATTTGTACAACTTTGTAAAACAGGAAAAAATCACAGCAACTACAAAAACAGCTAAAATAGAAAAACTGGTTTTAACGATTTTTAATAGAATTTTTCTATGTTCGCTGAAGAGATAGAAGGTTACTGTCTTCAGCTAAATTTTTTGTAATAATATGCTGCAAAACTTTGCAGAACCCATTAATGTGTTATATTGAAACTGAAGAAAAATAATTTTTTTATTGCATTTTTGGGGGAATTAATCAAAATTTTAATTCCGCTGGACGTCAGAACTTTTAATTTTAAGAAACTCTTCCAAAGGTTCCATAAACTTAAAACCAAGTTTTCCTGCTTAAAGCTAATGCGCACCAAAAAAGGCTCTGAACTGGTGTGCTGTGTCCGGTTCATTGAGCTTTCGGTTGATAAATTTAATTTTTAGTAGAAGTCTTCGATATTGAAAGATCTTAAGTCTTGAATTTTGAAAAAAATTTCGACAAAAATTTTTCCCGATTTTGTTAGTTTCCCCATTTTGTTTGCCAAAAATTCAACATGGGGCTGACAAAATCGAAACATTACTGTATTTCGTATTCAGAATATACTATATAAGAACCTTATTTCGTCTGTAACGCAAACCAGACCCTTGACAGGATGTTTTGTTTTCGTAGCAAGAATCGCAGTTCGCGTCCTAAATACTTTACATAAAGCTGAAACTAATATCATGTGCAGCTAAGTTTCAGCGAACACCTCACGAACTCTCTCTTATCTAAGGAAGGATTTGTTGTTGGTCCGAAAAAGGAGGGGATTAAAATTGTTTCTAAAAATATAATAATATTCATAATACAACAATGTACAGATCGTGGTTAAGACCCCACCAGCCCAGTCGATTAGTATATAAATGTAAGCGAACTCTCAAACAAATTATGCCGAATTTCATTCAAGACAAATATCAATAACGCAGTTGCATCTTCTAGAGTTACATAGCGTTAGAGGTACATTTAGGTGTTTTGGTCATACATTCTAGTTATCTCCGTTACAGTGAACCTAAATCATAACACGTTCAAGAAGTGTGTTTTCGCGGAAATTATAGAAAATTAGGCTGTGTAGCTCCAATTCGCTCTCAATTTGATACGAGGCCACATCTTTGTAAACCCCCCACCCCCGCCCCACCAAATGTAATGATCACCCGCAGGGGGATGCTAACTGGGATTGCAGCTGCCACATAATCTGTGCGACAACGCCATTGACGACACATTTTGCCCACGCCTCATGGACATCCCTTTGCCCCGCGGCAAATCCAGGACATCCAAAGATCATGTGCAGTGGTGTTTTTACCGTCTCTCTGCATTCCGGGCAGAATGGCGTCGCGGCATGCCCGAAATGGTGCAAGTATCACTTGAAGCAACCGTGACCTGAGAGAAACTGGCTCAAGCTATTCAACCCAGTTGACAGAACCGGTATGAGTCAGCGCATCCATCTATCGTTCTCTGCCGTGTTCCACTCTTGCTACCATTTGACCAGCGACTTTTCTGTCTCCAGCTTTCAGGCTCCTATGGTGTTTCTTCGTCCATTGCAGTCGTTGCCTTCCACAAGCATGATGCCGGTGGGGATCATTACCACCGTCGATATTGTTCTAAACGCACTGGTGACTCGTACAGCTATGAGTCAGAACGTGCACTTCAGCTTCACGCGATTCCGCTTGGATCGTAGTGCTGCAATCCAAGCTGGACTTCCGTACCACATTATCCACGATGGTATACTAACCAGCAGCCTCCATCTCGCAAGCGTAGTCGACGTGACAGTTTAAGTTCAACCGGTTGTCTATCATTACTTCCAGATGCTTGACAGCACGCGTTAAAGTAATAAGTTGCTCTCCGACGGTGACTACCGCGCATTATACGGCTTTACACTTACTAATCAGCAGTATGTCCGTTTTATGGTGTGCAATTTGCAGGTTTGCCCCCTGCATCCAGTTTTCGATAGTTCCAATCGCCTCTGTCACCAGCATTTTTACCTCCTCCAGTGAATCGCCTGTCATCGATTGCACGATGTCTTCCGCAAAACCGACGATCACCGTGCCTGTGGGTAGCTTCAAAGACACCATTGTACATCTTGTTCTAAAGCATTGGGTCAAGGATGGAGCCTTGTGGAACTCACGACGTAATGTTCATCGCCTTATTCCCCCTTAGCGGTCTCGAAAACAAACGTCCGATTCTTGAAGTTCTTGAAGTTCTACAGAATCTAGAATGTGCAGTGACTCGGTGATCACCTCCCAACTGGCACAATTAAGGGTGTTTTTTACGTCGATCGTAAAAACAATCGCAAAAACTCTTCGCTTCTGTTTGGACGAATTCTCGGCTCGTTCGACCTCGCTGCCCGAATAGCATCTACCGTGGACTTCCCTTTCCGTAACTCGAACTGCATGTTTAACAGTCGAGTTCACCTTCTGTATGCCTCGTAAATATTTTCTGGTTTATTCTCTCAAATCTGGAAAGTTGGCAGCGCTGTATTCAGCAGACATATTCGCGTTGACGGCATTAAACGATCTCTTGCACACTCATAGAAATGCCCGTATGTACGTGTGGGTGAAAATCTGCCAAAATGTTTCGATCTCTTGCGCTCTTCAAGAAATTCCTATTCCGCTTCACCCCTACAGTAAACTTTTGGAGGTGGCAGCAGCTTACGTTCGTCAACGCGAATTGGCTTGTATGACGTTGGAGCAGGCTTTTCTGGCTTCGGCAACCGCACTAGCTGTCCGGGAAGCTACGATCTCGGCATTTCATACAACACTGCACAGTGGGAATTTCTTAGTAAGTCCTTTAACTCAATATCTCTAAATGCCGCTGTGTTACATTCAATGTTTTGATATCAAACGAAAGGTATTTTTATGGGAATTACAATGGTGTGGTTCGTAGGGGTTTTACCCTACTTGCCCTACCTTTTACCTATGCCAGACTAAAAACGGAGGCTAGGGTTACAAATCAATGCGTCGAAACCCTAATATATGGTAGGAAGAGGCTCCAGAGAAAGCAACGTTTGCCTCCCACGGACGGTGACTATTGATGGTGATGAGCTGGAAGTGGTTGATGAGTTCGTATATTTAGGATCTCTGGTCACCGCCGACAATAATACGAGTAAGGAGATCCAACGACGCATTTAAGCTGAAAATCGAGCCTACTTTTCTCTCCGCAGGATGCTTCGATCTGGGAGTATGCGCCGCCGAACAATGCTGACGATGTACAAAACGCTAATCAGACCGGTTGTCCTCTACGGACTTGAGACAGTAACTTTGCTTACGGACGGCATACGTGCACTAGCCGTATTTGAACGAAAGGTGTTGCGGACTATTTTTGGCGGAGTACAAACGGAAAGCGGAGAGTGGCGGACACGTATGAATCGCGAGCTACAGGCACTGCTTGGAGAGATTCCCATCGTACACCTGGCGAAAGTTGGGAGACTACGGTGTACGGATGCCGGACAACTTTGCAGTGAAATCCGTTCTCTTCAAGAAGCCCATCGGCACCAGGAATAGAGGGGCCCAACGTACTAGATGGCTCAACCAGGTTCAACCCGACTTGCGGGTGTCGAGACGCGCAGCGAATTGGCGACGAGTAGCCCAGGACCGAGTACAATGGAGAGGAATTCTTGATACGGCAAGAGCCACCCCGGCTCTCGGCTGCTAAAGGAAGTAGTACCGTGAATTCGGGTGAAATTGATCACTTTTTTGAGTATTTCTTTAAATATCCTTGAATAGAAACATATTTAGAAAGATGATTCAATTTTAAAATAAGTACTGTAGTGCTGGCTACACGACAGTATCATGTATATCTTATATAAATAGTTTTATTTTAGATAAAATTTAACGCAAACGTGAATTTGAAAAATCACAAATAACGGGTGAAATTGATCCCGTAGAAATCAAGATGATATTGCTATTAAACCGTACGTTCTGACAGCAATAAGCTAACGTGCAGTATAAAATCTGGCGTAATCGAGATACTCAACATAACATCCTGCATGTAGACAACAATGTCGCGTATAGCAACTAGCACAAAAATCAAGCAGTCAGCTCTACATTAGCATGGTTAATGCATCTGCTAAATAAATATGAACTATAAAAGAGATATTAAGCCAATTTTAGTATCATAATCATTTTTTGTTGTTTAAACATTGCTGTATATATGTGTAAATGTACGATTAACGTATACAATCTTCACCTATCTAGTGAAACAAATAATTTAATTCTCCTCATATACGGGAGCTTGACCGTCTCTTTGAATGTGAAGTTGCATTTCGCTATGTAAGCACAAACCGATTTCTTGCACTCTCATGCAACTACCATATGGAGCGTTTGTAAAATTTGTGCGAAGTATTGTCTGTCTTTTGCACTCTTTTATGAATCTCCATTCTGCTTCACAGAAAGAACAAACTTTCGCAGGAGGCAGCTTCATTTCGCACCCATATATAGCGATCACCCCCGCTATAGCGATCTAGAAACCTATGTTGCCTCAGTTCACGATGTTTTCAATCGTTTTATTTTGTAAAAGGTCAAATTAAACAATTTCTGTCGCATTATTTTATTCATGGAAATTATCAAAGCACAGCAAGATAATTAGAGAACCGAATTAAAACTTCCTTCTGCAACGAAATTTGTGTGAACGGCATGGGGTTTTGTCGGGCATGTTAAAAACCGCAATTCGATCAAAATAGTAAATTTTAAAAAATCAAGCCATTTACAAGATCAATCTTGTTGGAAGCCAAGTGGCTTTGACCAGTAACTCAATCTTTATATGGATGGGTGCATATTCAGCTTTATGAATCAGTATAAACGTACAATAAAGAGTTTTTTACTCGTTGGTCCGAGGTGATCAATTTCACCCGACTGATCAATTTCAGCCCAATTCGACTGTACCCTACTTTTCAAGGTGTACAGATCAATAACTCTGGAACCCGCTGGAATAAAACTGATCTGTTTTCGCCACAAGAAAGCTAACTTTATGTTTATTTCGATGAAAGGGTTTTTAATCGCAGCAAAATTAGTCATTTTACCCTAATTTTTTCAGGTAACATTACCAAATTAAGGTAGCATGATTTTTATTTGACTAAAACTACAAGAAACAAACAGGTTCCGAGAACAAACACCAAATTGTTCGAACGCATATAACAACTTTCTTTTGGTGACAAAAGTTTTGATTTATCCCAGTGGAATCCAGAGATATTCACTTTTACTGATAAGCATTGATAAAACTAGGGTAAAAGGTCGTTTATTTGACAAAAACAACAGTAAGCAGCCATTTTTCGTAAACAAATACCATGTAGTCGGATGCGGCTTGAAGACAGCTTATTTATGGTGAAAAAAGATCCATTTTATCCCAGCGGAATCCAGAGATATGGACTTTTACATCTCTTCATGTCGAGAAAACTAGGATCAAATCCCCTTTTTTGGCCAAAACGACTGGAAACAGATGCGTGGTGTAAAAAAGCATCATACCATTGGAATCTATACGAAAATATCTTTTCTTTTGATCAAAAGATTAATCCTAGCTCAGCGGTATTTTGAGCTTTAAGCCAAGTGTCCACTATAGAGTTATTTTGGTAGAGTTAAAAGCGTAGAGCGTAGAGACTCTACCAGCTGTGTGTACACTATAAGGCATCTCTACCACTTTACCACTCTACCTAGAGAAGCCGTAGAGAAATTCTACGTAGAGCTCTACCACGCACTCTACGGGGTGTGTCCACTGGGGAAACTGTAGAGAGTAGAGCTCAACCAAACACTATGTCAACATAGCGTTTGGTAGAGCTCTACGCTCTATCTAACCTGCTAGATAGAGCTGTAGAGAACAATTTCGCTTTTGAACCGATTTCGCAACATGACGCCATATTTTTCTGATGCAACTGCTGCGAGCAAATTGTGTGCCTACGTATGCGTGTGTGTGCGTGTGCGTAAGATAAATGTCAGAAATGTAGCACATTCACAGGCCAAATGGAAATTCAAGTGAATATTTTATTTTTAAGTGAAATTATTTGAGGTAGCTTTTTATTATCCAGGAAAGTAATTTTGCATTATGATAGGCCGTTTTTTTGGTAATAATTGACAGGTAGGGTGGTTGTAATTTACACAATGGTCGCAACTACGCAAAACATGACAGGACGTCATGCTTTCGTAGCATGGGATCTATTCTCAGTCACCTTACTGGTCGACTGCTGGACTGCTCGATTGCTCATCTGGTCGACTAGGCTGCTCGGCTGGATTGGTCAAATAGACTGCTCGATTTGATTGCTCGACAGGACTGCTCAACTGGAATGTTGAATTCGACTGCTCGATTGGACTGATAGACTTGACTGATCGGCTGAACTGGTCGATTGAACTGCTTAACTGGACTGTCCAACAATACTGCTCGATTTAACTTCTCAACTATGCTACTCGATTAAACTTCTCGACTGGACTACTCGACTTAATTGCACGACTGGACAGCTTGATTCAACTGCTGGACTGAACTAGTCGATTAAACTGCTTGGTTGGACTGTTCGGTTCGACTGCTCGATTGGACAGCTTGATTCAACTGCTCGACTGGACTACTCGACTCAACTGTTCGACTGAACCTCGATTCAACTGCTCGATTCGACTATTCGAATCGGCTACTCGGCTCAATTGCTCGACCCGACTGCTCGATTCAAATTCTCGATTTAACTGCTCGAGTCAACTGCTCGACTGGACTACTTGACTGAACAGCTTGATTCAACTGGTCGACTCGACTGCTCGCCTCATTTGCTTGACTCGACTGCTTGATTCGACTGCTTGACTCGCCTGCTCGACTGGATTGCTCAACGCGATATCAAATCGGCTCATTTGACACAGAAAATCTCGGTACCAGCTTTTCAAAGAGGCTTAACTGCAAAATGTAAACAAACCGAGTTGGGTTCTTTTCGCTATGCTAGTCCAGCAGAAAATAACTCTCACTCGGTTTGTTTACATTTTGTAGTTGTGCCGGTTGGGTAGTCGTGCTAAAAACCCGCGCAAAATAGACTTCAGTGTATCACGGTTTTTGTAAAAATGAGAACCACCCTACTAGGCATAACAAAACTAACGAAAAACGTATTTAAAATAAATAAGTTAATTATTAAAATTATTAAAAATTAGTTTTATAATTATTGCGAAAATTAGAACCACCCCAACCATCAATTACATCAAAAGAAAGGCCCTTCTGAATGAAAAATGTCTTTTCCGGATACTGAAAGGCCGTTTTCTTCTAATTTCATAGAAGAATATAATTTTCAATTAAATTTCCATTTCCATTTCTATGAAAAATAAAGAAATGTTTGACATTCATCTTATATACACACTTCATATACGCGTATATGTATGCGTGATTTGTTTGCGTCGGTTGCATCAGCAAAATATGGCGTCATATTGCGAAATAGTTTCAAAAACGAAATCGTTCTCTACCGAGTTCTCTACAGCTCTATCTAGCAGGTTAGATAAAGCGTAGAGTATATGTAGAGCTCTACTAAACACAAAACGAACGTGTATACACTTTAGAGTTTTTTGTAGTAGAGAACTCTCCTATAGAGTTGCTGTAGAGCTCTACCAGTGAGCTCTACAGGGTGTATACACTACTCTACCTAACTCTACGTGAGATTTTTCTCTAGCTCTACCTGAAAAACTCTATAGTGGACACTTGGCTTTAGAGAAAAAGGACTTTTTTTGTCAAAAAACTCCCCATTGTGCATTTTCCTGAACAATTCCGGGAACACTTGTATTGCTGCCTTAAGAGCCTCGTTAGGATATTAATGTTATTTTCATGCTATTTATGTTTTCTTCCCACTCACTCCATTAGTTACCCTTGGATCTAGATCGTGAAAAAGGTTCTTTAATATTCAAGTTTTACGGAGAACAACCATGCGGTGTGCCTGGAAAACAACTTTACTAACAATTTTTAATTATCTTGAATGAACTACCTACCTCGCATTTTACTGCTGCGGTAACCCAAGCAACACAATTTTAATAGTTTGGTAGTTTGGTGATTGGTCACAGGTATGTAAGGAGCGATAGTCTCCTCGTACATATATTTTTATTGAACGGTACTACGGCGAAATCTCGCACAGCCTTAGTGTACCGGTGTTTTGTCTCCCATTTATCCTATCTAACTTTATTGAAACTGCAAGTATCGAGATCAAACTTTGATAACTGAAACACGAGCTATTAGAAAATTCCAGAGTAGACCACTAGCGATGCTGTTATTAAATACTCGTAAATCATGCTTCTGGATTCAAAGCGGATCGGATGACTTCATCAACTCAAGTTTATTTTTGTTTTCTAGTTATTATATATTAATTGAACAAAAGACGCAATTATTAGTTACTTTTAACGAATTTTTGTTTATTCAATCTGGGTTGGAACTGGACGATTATTTTTGTGTTCATTTGGTCCTATTTGACAAATAAAATTCATTCAGTTCCAATCTGGATTAAATAAGCAAATACACTATTTATTACAAAAACTTGAAGCAATAGATTACGGTTGCTTTGGAGATTTATGAACAGAATATAGACAATAGACTTCAATGAACTATACTTGTAAATCTTTTATTCACTTTTATGTACGGAATCGCCTGAATGCTTGACTGGGAACTGCCACAGGGGCAAATACCACAGCTTCAATTGCAGCTGTTTGAGGAAAATTGTGATCCTTTTCCAAAGGCAGTTGAGCCCCCTGTGTTAAACAACCAAGCCAAAGTCTGCCAAATTCCTCACATTTCGGCCGGTTGCCTATGAAACCGACCAAACGAATGGGAGAACTCGCCGGCCGGTAACGGCCGCTGGTCAGCTATCTGCAATGGACATTACCTGCGGCACAATGCAGTGCAGCAGTGCAAAGCGAGTAGTGCCTCTTTGCCGAACGGAACCTCTCATCACAGATAGTAGTCTATATTGCAGTTAACGTTCATTACTTCTAACCTTTGTACCTCACACAGCGCTAGCCCACGAGGCGACCGGCGGTGGCCAGCCAGTGACGAGCAACAACGGCGGTAGTAAGATAGCGTGTGGCAGCCGTATCATATATCGACATAGCAGCTCTCGTGATGACGATGACAATAAAGATGATGTCAGCCAACAGCAGCACAACAACAATAACCGTAACGTCACTAGGACACGCAAAACCAGGGCCAAGCGTTATCCAGCCCCCGGTACCCGCCTCTGTCTGCGGTGGCGGAGTGCCGACACGGGCGAGGGCGCGGCCCTACTATGCGGTACCCGCAAGTGCCGTACGGGGAATGGTTTATGATTATTGAGACCGTTTTCTGTGTAGTCTGGAAGCATGTGTACCAACCAGCCGGGCGGCAATGAATGTGAGAATGTGGAGCGAACATATGTATGTATCACTAGCGACTGCACATGCTGCCTGCCTGCCTGTCGCTCGAGCAAGAAAGTGATGAAGTTCAAAGATGGGGAAAATTAGTGTTAATTTACTGTTCTGTGGCTGCCAGTCGTCCGAAAGTAACGCAAATGCTCTCCAGCTGCTGTGCATCGGGATCATGAGGCAGGATTTTTGATGCGGAGAATTGAATCCAGGAGAAAAATACGCGTATGTTGAGAAAATGTGCGGAGCTCCTATCTTCGGAATGTTTTACCCGGCAGCGTAGCTGAAATCGGCACCAGCAGACGGACGTACGTGAGACACTCTTCCACATCTTTTAATTCCATTGCAGTTGACACAGACCAGATAGCGCAACGTTTTAGCGTTTTCGACATTCTGCTAACAACTAAGATCTTTGCCATCCGAGCCTAGAATACCGTATGAGCTTGAATATGATTGCCATATAAACTGCTTGCTTACAGCTATACCTGAACCTGGCTTTCATCTAGCAGTAGAGCGATGTTGATGCTTCTTCCTTTACGTTCCAATCTCAGTCTGAGGACCAAGTGGATCACGCTCATACCATCTCAATCTGACGACACCAACTAATGCCAATTTGTGTTATATAACCATTAAGAGTTTGGAGCCGTATTATATTGATTCAGTATCTAATTATACTTAAATTATAGAATATGTTATGTGCTAAATATCAATAAAACATTTGTGAACCGCTAAAGTGGCGAAAACTGGTGCCCTGGCGAAAACTGGTGCCGTTACCCTATTACATTTATCAAAGTAATACATAGTATACGTTCAATCCTCAATAAATTTCAGAGTTATTTCTATGTGCATTTGGAAACAATTTAAAAAAATCGAGAACACATAGGATTGGGCGATACCGTATCGATACCTGCGTTATCGATACTCGAAGGCCGATATTTCGATATATTTCATCGATGCTTACGACGTCGATATTATGCTAAATCGATAATTTCATCCCGATACTCTTCTGATAAAGCGGGATATGCAGCTGAAAAAATATAGACTAAAACTAGGTCAGAAAATGCTCAAAAAAACAAAATTTTTAGGATTTTTGTTTTTTAGGATAGAAGTGTAACGTTTGAATGAAAGATTTCAAATCCTAATAACTACTAAACCACTGAACGAAACTGAACAATTTATATGTCGTTGGATAGATAAAATGACCAGCAATTTTAGGAAGGGGGTAAGAGAGTAATTTTATGGAGGGCAGTAATTTTAAGAGGGGGGCTCCTATACAAATGAAACACAAATTTTCTCAAAACTCGAGAACTAATTAAGCAAAAGGAACCAAATTTGGCATGTGGGGTTTTTGGAAGTAAGAATTTTTTCTATGGTGTACTGAGACCCTTTCTCCTTCTAAGAGGGGGGGGGGGTGGCTTCCATACAAATGAAATACAAATTTCCTCATAACTCTAATAAAAAAATAAATAAAACAGAAATTTTCGCATTTGTGCCATATTTTCTGCTATGTAACATGCGATAAGCTGTGTACGTAAACTAGTAAAACCTTCTCGGAGCAAAAGACAGTGAATCGACGCCGCTAACTCCTCGGTTCCATCATCACCACTTACGTGCCAGTTGCCATTTATGTCAAAAGAGAAGGACATTCGAATGGCACATCATATATGCGATGAACGTGCTTTGGCTTTAATGTTATTTGCAACCAATGGCCCTTTTAAAGGCCACAAGCGAGTTAAAGTAAGATTATTGAAACATTCATAATCATATTTAGTACAATAATATGGGGGCTGGTCATTTATTGCTATTTCAACCTTTATGATGCACACAAATGATTTTAAAAGAAATCTCTGTCTCAATGGTTGTAGGCATTACACTTATGAACCCCCGTCCACTTATTTTCAAAGCCACCATTGCATTCAATGAAGAATTGAATCTGAATATTTCGTTTTTTTAATCATTTACTTAAACAATGACACTCACAAATTCTTATAAACATACATATGCCAGAAATGCAGTTTACAGTCTTTGATCTAATGATCTGATATAGTCCTATATTGCCCTTTCGTACAACCCTTAGGGCTGTATACCTTGTAGTTTTTATGTTAGACGACTTGAAACGAGCCGAACTGTGCCGATTTCGGTGCAATATTCTTGGGATATGGCGGTTCGGTTTGGAGTAAGAATACTAGATGTGGTCCTCGTAACGTGTCGTTCTCGACTATATTGTACTGAAATATTTCTTCCTATGCTATGTGTCGTACGTTTTACGCTATGCGCTGTGTCAGCGTATAATTGTCACCGTTCGACGCGGTACAGTCCGTTTACGCTTATACAGCATAACCGATCCGCGTCGCGCTGAACCATTTCAATCATGAGCGTCCACCACACGCCCTATTTACATTTTTTAAAAATTGTTATCTATAGTTAAGAATTTTTAAACTAAACAAGGAAATATGAACTAGGATTTATATAATGCGTATTATTCCCATGTAATTTGAAAGAACTCATTATGAAACAATCGTCCACCACACGTCCTATTGTTTCAAATTATATGTATTATTATTTTCATTCCTTATAACTTTTTATTCTATTTTTATGTATTATATCCTCTTTACCATTGATCTCTACCCTTATATTTGAGTCTATGTCCTCTACTACTCTGTATGGACCTATAAATTTATTGTCCAATTTTTTACCTATTTCATTTTTAATTAGGACTAAGTCATCTTTGTTATAACATTTTGGTACAATGTTTAAGTTATTTTTCATTGTTCTTTTCATCTTGCTAGAAAGAAGGTTTTCTCTTATTTCTTGATGGCATACTTGTAACTTTAACGTCAATTGCTTGCTATAGTTGTCTATGTCATAAATAGGCACTGGATTATCATTTGTTAAATTTGAAGGCATGTTACTATTTTTTCCGAATACTAAATAAAAAGGTGTGTATCCAGTGTTAGTGTGAACGGTATTGTTATATGCGAATGTGTAAAATGGTATCCAATGTACCCAAGAAAATAATTTTTCGTTACAATAGATGCGTAAAAAGTTTCCTAAACATTTGTGTGTGTTCTCCAAAGAACCTATAGTTTCATGATGGTAAGCTGTAGAATTTAGTTTTTGAATATTCAATAATTTGGCAATGGATGTAAACAAACTCGACATAAACTCTGTTCCTCTATCCGACGCAATTCGTTGTGGAACACCATATTTTAAAATAACATGCTCCACGAATGCTTTAGCTACTGTCTCTGTTGACTTGTTAGGTATCGGTGTTGCGGTTATAAATTTTGTTAACTCGCATTGCGTTGTTAGTATATATTCGTATCCATTGGTAGGTATCAAAGGACCAACCAAATCTACGTAGATTTTTTCAAATGCTGTGCTTGCTGTTGTCGTAATGATCATTGGAGTTTTTCCGCATCTTCCAACTTTTGATATCTGGCATTGCTTGCATTTTTTAATGAAATTCTCTACATCGCATTTCATGTTTTTCCAAAAATATCTTTTGCTTATAGTTGCAAGTGTGCGTCTAATACCCGCATGTCCCGCTGTCGGTAATATATGGTAGTCGTTTAGTATTAAAAGCTTTGACCTTTCGTCTGTTACTTCTTCTATTTGCTCTCCGATTTTTATTAAAATTGGTAATGTTTTTACTGATGATGGTCGACCATATATCTGTAGTTCTTCATATTTTTTAATGACGTCATATGTCTCCTTATTATTTTTGATGATTATATATTTTATATTATTAATTTTTGAATATTCCGCCACCTTCGACAACATTGCCCGTAGGTCAATTTGTGTCCTTTTGAGGGGAATTTCAATTACATCTGTGGAGATTTGCATGCTTTTTATGTTATCTTTCATTACCATTTTAACGTATTTGTCTTGTTTAGACGAAGGTTGATCAGTCCTATCGTCATTCGCTTTTTCGCCTTTAAGTTTCGAAGCTCTGGTAACGACTAGAACAGTTTTTCCATGAAGTGTTTTCAGGTCTTGAATCGAAATGCGTGACAACGCGTCCGCTATCACATTCTCGCTTCCTTTCCTGAAAGTTACTTCAAAATCATATTCTTCTAAAGCTAACCTGAATTTTGTTAATCTGCTGGAGGGGTCAGCTAAAGTAAAAAGGTAAACTAATGGTCTATGGTCACTGTAGACTTCAAATCTTCTTCCATACAGGTATGGTCGAAAATGCTTGATAGCCCACACCATAGCTAATAACTCCTTTTCTATCGTACTGTAATTTGATTCGGCTTTATTCAGAGTCTTGCTGGCATATGCAACCGGTTTGCCGTTGCTATTAGATAGCACAGCACCAATCGCATATCCAGACGCATCCGTATGTAAGTTGAATTTGTTGGTCTCCGTTAGATCCGGGTAATCCAGTACTGGTGGATTTATAAAACATTGTTTTAAATTCTCGAATGAGTTGTGGCATTCGCTACTCCATTCAAACTTTACACCCTTTCTGGTCAACTTGTTTAACGGTGTGCAAAGCCTAGCAAATTCTTTTATGTGCTTCCGATAGTAATTTGCGAAAGCAACGAATCGCTTGACTTCATCCGCAGTGGAAGGGATCGGCCATTTTTTCACTGCTTCGATTTTAGCAGGATCAGGCCTGATGCCTTCAGCAGATATGTAATGTCCCAGGTATACTAAATTTTCTTGCAAAAAATTGCATTTTTCGGGGTTTAGTTTTAAATTTACCTCTCGCAATCTTCGGAAAACGTTCGAGAGATTTTTGTTATGCTCTTCTAGATTTCTACCAAATATGATGAGATCATCCAAATATACTAAACACTTCTCTCCATTAAGACCTGCCATCGCTATGGTCATTAGTCTTGAAAATGATGCTGGGCTTATTTTTAGTCCCATTGGAAGCCTTGTCATCTGATATTGTCCAGACGACGTCGAGAAAGCTGTTAGTGGCCTATCCTCTTGCTTCAAATTGCATTGGTAGTACCCTTGGGACAAGTCTAAATGCGAAAAGTACTTCGCTCCTGCCAATGAGTCTATGACCTCCTCTATATTTGGGAGTGGAAATGTATCGTTCTCAAGAACATTGTTAAGTTTCCGATAATCAACAACCAACCTCCATTTCTTTTTGTCATTCGCCGACTTTTTTGGCACTAGTAAAATTGGGCTATTCCATTCGGAACTAGTCTTTTCAATGACTCCATCTGACATCATCCTATCAATCTGGTCATTTATTTCCCTTTTTTGCGCCAGGGGAAGGCGATATTGTTTAGAAAATATTGGAGTTGTGCCATCCTTTATTTTAATACTGGATGTGTACTTATCCGTTACTGTTAATTTATCGTCTTTCAAGCAAAACACATCAGCGTATTTTAAGCATAGCCTCTGCATCTCTGCCTGATCTTGTTTTGTCAAATGTTTCAAGTTCAACTCATTTAAAAGTTTACTTGCTCTATTAGTATCGTATTTTGGCAGTTTAATTTTTCCTACCACATTGTAATCCCTTAGATCCTTTGTTTCAATATTTTTTGTTTCAATGCAAATTTCCTTATTTGCTATATTAATAATTCTTACGGGTAATTTCCCTTCTTTTGGAACTGATATTGAATTTGCTATGAAAACATGTGGCATTATTTCTTGTTGTAGTACCACACAAGTACCCGTCACACCGGTATCAACGTACCTTACCACCTCAGTACGAGCCGGTATAATGTAGCATGTTTCAGTTTTTGGTTGTTGCAATCTCATCTCCATACCCACAAAATCAACAATGGCTCCAAATTCTCTCAAAAAATCTGTGCCAATCAAGCCGTTAACTGCATCCGGCAAGCTCTCTATAATATTAAATTTAATGGGATATTCCACAGACTTGTACCCCACAAAAGTGTCAACGGATCCCAGAGTACGGGTTACTCCGTTTACACCACTGATTTCTAATGTGTGTGAATTATTGATATTGATAAATTCGGGAAGACATCTTTTGTCCAGAATACAACAAGATGCTCCACTGTCAATTATGAGTTCTATTACTCTGCCAAATAATTTAAATTTTGCTCTGAGAGCCTTCTTCGTTATCTTGTATTTTCGAATTTTCACCCTCACCCCCTTTAGTGCCTTCAGGGGCTAAGGTGTCGTCTAGGTTAGCAGGTACTGAGCCAAGCAGCTTATAGCACTGCCTAGCAACAGACTTCAGTTGTAGATATCTTCTTTTAAATTGGGCTTTAGTCTCTATTGCTTTACATTTGTTTACGGCCCTTTTTAGCTCTTCTAATATGGTTTGGATTTCCTTTATTTTCCTTACCTTAGTGCCTGGTTTATAATTGGCATGTTTTTTTAAATTAGCATGTAATTTCCCTAACGCATCTCCTGCTTTGAAAAATTCTTCCATTCCAGTGATAGTGCCTAAAACAAAATTTTTTTTTTTTTTTTTTGTAAAGTAATTTATATTCTTCTTTTTTTACTAATGGATACTTCCCAATTATTTCTCTGGTTATATTTGAGATGTTCTATGGTCATCACATTTGACATTTTTTGACTCCTGGCAGGATCGCCATGCAATATTCTTGGGATATGGCGGTTCGGTTTGGAGTAAGAATACTAGATGTGGTCCTCGTAACGTGTCGTTCTCGACTATATTGTACTGAAATATTTCTTCCTATGCTATGTGTCGTACGTTTTACGCTATGCGCTGTGTCAGCGTATAATTGTCACCGTTCGACGCGGTACAGTCCGTTTACGCTTATACAGCATAACCGATCCGCGTCGCGCTGAACCATTTCAATCATGAGCGTCCACCACATCGGTACAAGTGCCGAATAGCAAGATTTGTTAAATTCGTTATAATCTTATCGATCTGGCAACCGTGCGAGATGATTTTGACACCTGGCAGTGCTCCCATTTCATATGTAAAATTGAACCGGAGGTGTGCCGCATGATATCTTTGAAGTGCCACGGCACAATGTGCTGAGTGTCCGACCCCATGGAATTGACTCTTATGCAAAACCTTGAACAATGTCACTTACATGTTTAACGCTTATTGAACAGTAAGTGCGTACGATATGCGATTTTCAGCAATTCAAAACTGACCAGAGAGCACATAGAGTAGTATTGGGCGTTGAAGGCATAAAGATTTTCCAGCTTTTTACGCGCCATAATAGCGGTGAAAGTGGCAGAGGTGGGACAGAGATCGAGCAGAGCTAGAACCGGAAAGGAGCAACTCCCGGCGGAACTCTGCAGGAATGGCCAAGAACCGCCAGCAACGACACATCACTGGATGGTTTCAGGGGTTTGGTAGAGAGCTGCCGGATGAGTGGATTGAGGGTGTGGTTTGTCCCATCTACAGAAAGGGGGATCGGATAGATTGCTGCAATTACCGCAGCATAACGCTGGTCAAAGCAGATTTTGTTACATCGTCTATCCTCGGTGGCAGGAAAGTTCGTAGGGTAATACCAGGTGGGCTTTATGGAGGCCCGTGCTACTACGGATCAAATTTATACTCTTCGGTAGGTCATCCAGATGTGTCGGGAGTACAACCCACCATATTTTTGTGAATTCCGGGGCAGCATACGATTCAGTCGGACGCGAACAGCTCTGGCAGGTCGTGCGGTTTTCCGTACACAGCGACGTGTCCGATATAGAGCTGGACTGGAGCGAGTGATGTTGTGTTGCGTGCGTGTTTTGGGGGCACTCTCTTTGCTCTCTTTGCTGTTTTTTATTGATTAATTTTTATGAATCCCTGAATGCCGCCACAGAACAGAAATGGAAGTCCAAACGATTCGGCGATCAAAACTGGTAACAGCGTCTTTTTTGTTTTTATTTTTCTTTGGGAAGGTTTTCGCATAGAAGCAAATAACAGCAATATAAGCAGAACGCTCACTGCCAATCGCATAGCAGCTTTCACATGCTTTCGTGTGCATTCACATGCGTTTGTGTGTTTTCGTGGAAAAAATCAGAGGGGTTGTGTACAAGACACGACCGCATATATAGGTGACGCAGGACTACGTAAGTGTCTTTGTAGTGATAGTAGCATGTATTCATGCTTGTAATCATTCGATTCTTCATGTATACATGCTATATGCAACATATATACATGCTACATGCGTTGTATGTAACATTTATCAAAGTAGTAACATTGCATACGTTCAATTCTCAAAAGATTGTACATTTGAAAACAATTTAACAAAATCAAGAACACAAACTATTGCTTTCCTGCTACCTTACTGAAATTAAAGATTGTTTTTATTACCCATGGTTCCCCACGTTGAAGGGATTTTACCAATTCAATCCTATTTTATCAACAGCATATCTTTTCACTACACTTCTAATGAAACGGCAAGTAGTATATACACAGCTGCACATATACAGCTGTAGTATATTTTTCCAACACAGATATCAAATTTGCCGAGGTTTAATCGTCTCGCAGTAAAGAATTTGCGATCTGTTAGGACAATGAACTTGTGTCATTTTTTCTGGCACACTTCCCTAACACAGACATCAAATTGGACTAGGTTTAATCGCGTACGTAAGAAATTTGTTGGTACGAGGGGCCTTGTCACTCTTTCTGGCATACTTCCCAAGCAAGGACATCAAAACGGTCTAGGTTTAACCGCGGTGTTAAGAAATCTTGTTGAAATGAGGAGACTTTGTCACTTGTTTTGGCTTACTTCCCAAGCACAGATATCAAATTTGTATAGGTTTAGATCATCGTAAAGAATCTTCCAACCAATCACAAAGCGAGAATTCAGGTAAAACATAGGTTCATTATTTTCAATTTTTCAATAGTTCAACATCAAGAATCCATACTTTTCTTCATTTGGGTCAATTCTTAGAAGATTTTCCGATCGATTGGTGTAAGAATATTGAAAATCGATCGGAAAACCGCTGAGCTATTAGCGCTCAAAACCTTTCATTTTTCGTGACGCTAGAATTTTTCGATTTTTTGGAATGACACCCTATCTCAAAACTTGCCGTAAGACGTAGTCCTACGTCAAAAGTGACTCGCTACCGCCAGGTTCGCTAGTATCTGTAGAAAGTAGCATGTATAAAGTACACTGTTCACTACTCGTTTTACATTTACCGAAGCGGACGGTTTACCGAGATTTACTATAGCTATTTGACTTTTAGCAATAGCCCGTGGTAGATCAACGGATCTCGGGGTTGCTCAAGGGACTTATTTCTTCCGCAGGCGATAGCCCGATTGGGGTCGCATTGAGTACTCTAAGTCTGAACTCAGAATGGCTTGCTTTATTATTTGAAGGATTTGCTTTTATAGTTAAATTTTGGTGAAAAATATCGGTAATGCATATCGATATTTTCCTTATTCTAAATGCATTCTTAAAGCTAAAAAGAGATAGACTATTGGGACAGAAAGATTCTTTGTTCGATACATTTGGTTCTGGAATTGTAATTCGAATCCTTACACCGAGTCACATAGGCCACCGACGGGTCGGAGAGCCAGCTCACCAGAATGCGTGCACTTGTGAAGTGTATGCATGGCGCTAGTGCTTGCGTTCGGTGCCCGCCGTGTGTCTCAATACGGTCGGAGTTGTCTGTTTTGTTTTGCCTGTTGCATAATATTTATTTACATGATGATGTGCATGGCTAGGGTAGAGTACGGATGGTACACATGTACGTGTTTGGATTTATACTTACACTTCTGTGATGCCGCCCTAAATTGTATCGATAAATCTAATATCGATGCTTCACGAACGATATATCGACGGTATCGATAAAGCGGCGGATTTGATATTGATAATCAATTATCGATACTTTCGGGAATTTTGCCCAATCCTAGAACACAAGCAATAGTTTGCTTCCTGCTACCTTACAGAAATTAAAGAATGTTTTTATTACCAATGGTTCCCTCACGTTGAGGCGGTTTTACCAATTCAATCCCATTTTATCAACAGCACATCTTTTCACTACACTTCCTAAGAAATGGCAAACATGTGTTTCCACACAGAATCATATTATAACCGAAGACCGAACACTACAGCTGTAGCGCACTTTTCCAACACAGATAATAAATTCGCATAGGATTAATCGTCTCGCTGTAAAAAATTGCGATCTGTTGGGACAAGGAACTGTTCTAATTTTTCTGGTTCACTGGCCGAACACAGACATCATGTTGGACTAGGTTTAAGGTTAAGGTTAAGGTTAAGGTTGTAAGAAATTTGTTGGCACGAGGGGCCTTTGTCACTCTTTCTGGCATACTTCCCAAGCAAGGACATCAAAATGGTCTAGCGGAGCTAAGAAATCTTGTTGAGACGAGAGAACTTTGTCGCTTGTTTTGGCTTACTTCCCATGGACAGATATCACATTGGTATACGTTTAGATCGTGGTAAAGAATCTTCGACCTGTTGAAACGGGGAGATTTTATCACTTTTTTCTAAAATCACGTAAAAACAATGATGATGTCTTTCCCAACCACAAAACGAGGATTTCCAGTTGGACAATGCTTCATTATTTTCAATTTTGCAATAGAACGCATTTTAAAATCAATAGGGTTCATTATAAATGAACGCGCAGTAGATTTTCCTATCAATTTGCGTAAAAATATTTAAAATTGATCTGAATACCGCAAAGCTATTAGCGCTCAAAATCTTTCATTTTTTCGTGACGCATTTTTCGATTTTCTGGAATGGCACCCATATCTCAAACCTTGCCGTAAGACACAGTCCTGCGTCAAAAAGTTTAACGAGTTTAACGTTGCGATAACAGAAATGCTCGTTTTCATGAATAATAGAATTTAGACTAGCTGTATGTTCGGCATTCTGGATTGGTTTTTACCGTTTTTATGAAGCATAGTGGAATAGAGGAACGAATGAATTAATAAAAAAATGAAACCATCAACCTGTTTAGTCTTTACAGTTTAAGAAAACTGCATGTACACATCCATAGAGCAGCAACAATTTAAACTTATTTCACCTGTTTGTGGCTAGTTCCATACCAGGTAACCTATCATTTATCCTTGCGGCCTTCGCTCACTACCTACGCACCCAAGCAACCCAAAAGGATAATAATGATAAAGAAAGCCGTAAAGAATCTATGAGCAACACACACCCAAAGCGTCAGAAGTTCAAGCCTCATTTGGATTTACGATCTGCAAAGAATTTTCAAATTCCGTAGTACATCTCCGAAGCATCCACCAGCACACAACATAGCAGAAGCACACCAACCCAACCGCTCGGAATCGGAACGACGAAACGCACAGCAAAACCCTCATAATACGAATTCAATGCTCGACTTTCACTCTCAACATGTTCTCAACGCACAACATCGCACCTTATTTCTCTCGAACCTTTCCATTTATGCCGGCTCTCGTATTTTCCGCTCTCTCATTTTCCTTTTAAAACGGACGATTTGAAAACCTTGCCCGCTGCTGCAGCATCGGCCTTCCCTAGCGCAACCCACAATAAGCATAAACCGTACAGGGATGCACATCGAACGGAGCGCGCGTAGATGTTGAGAGAGGACGAAAAATACCAACCGACGAAGGCTGATGCTTTGACATCGACATCATCATGACAAGAGATTGATTGATCCGACTGGAGAGCGTTCAGACAGTACGTTCCACACTGATGTGAATGGTGATGTGCGTTCAATAGCATATTCTCTCTCTCCCTAAAGTGCGCTCAATTTCTCTCTTTCTCTTGCGCCGTTTGTATGCACACTTTCGTTTCGTTTACATCGAACAGAACATGCTGCCTTGGAGTGCGTTCTGGCGTGCGTGCGAGGGGGGTTCTGACCTCTCGCTGTTTCGGGTTTTGTTCCGGGAGGCAGTCTAGGTTCGCCGCGCAATCGGAGCGGAAGTGTTGGATTTTTGAACTGCGAGTTACGGAGTACGGTTTCGAGAGGCGAATACGTTTTCTCGATTCGCGATTACGAATTACGAATCCGCAAGCGGGGGTCCCCGAGTGTGTCATCGATAGTGACCAAAAACAAAACAATCAGGAAATAAAAAGGATAATCACACCGGAGTGAAACGGTGCGTTGGCGTTTTGGTGGAAAACTAGGAATGCTGCAAGCGACGTTGAAGCCCACTCGCGGACAGGTGGATTTTGGGAAAGATTCTAGCACCTGGAATTGATTGACAGCCGAAAGTGAAAATTTGCGGAAATTTTGAGTGGAGTTCTTTAAAAATTGTTGATTCGTGAATCGTTTCCTAGAGCTCTTACTTAGTAGTAGTATAGAAAGTGTGTGCGTGTTACATTTCTGTTACGCAGCAAGAGTGTTGAAAAATTGTGCTATGTTGCATAAAGAAAAATAATTGGTAAAGTGAGAAACTTTGTTGTTCGTTAGAAATTGCTTCGCTAGCTGTACCTTAGGATTATTGTACATTTATCGTAGATCAGTAAGGTAAGATATCGTAATTGAGTACAAATTCTCTACGCCTAAGTGGCAAACATAATAACAGCTAGCTTTCACGCTAAGTAGAAGTTAGCGAAATAACAAACTGTTTCGAAAAGTTTTCGAAATACTTCCGATAACAAGCTTGCTCTGCTGTTGGAAGACCCTCCAATCTGACAAGGGAAAATCAACAAGAAAAAAATATTTTTGTTTGTCCAACTATTTTGAGTCAGATAATAACAGAAATGTTCCGGTGGTTTACCTTTCCACCTTGGGCTCGGTGATCGCGATGGGCCGTTAACATTGCAGAAGGCCAATTCGGAATGCTGGTAAACATGCCACAATCAATCATTGTCAGCTCGACTCAAAACTCATCGCCGGAAGTTTTTTCCGCTATAAACTTTGTAATCTCAGCACCATCGGTGATGTGCTATCAAATCGGCAGTATATATATGTATATAGAAAAGTTTCTAGATCGATTGGCAACTGTAAAGGATTCGCTCCTGACAGTATCGGCAGCCAGCCTGTATGCAGCGGGGCTCTTCTGCCAGGCCACTACTGGTGTGCCAGCCAGCCAGTCGACAGCGCGCGGCAGTGGCCTCCGGAGCCGAACAGTTGAAAAATGGAGCATGAATTTTATGTAGCAACTTGCAAGGACGACGGACTTTGGCTGCCGGCTGCGGAAGAAAGATATATATTATATTGTGTACCGAAGAAATTGGATACTTTGTCGATTGGATGATTTCACGTAGAGAATTAAGTGAAAGGTACTTTCTGAAATTGAATGCGGTTAGAATTTTTGATCAAAATGAATGTCCATCTCGTTAGGACGGCCGTACACTGAGAACGGTTTTCAACATATTTTGTTTTGTTTAAAAGAAAATCGTAAAATGAGGTTTGAGGCTAACTTTTGCACTTTTGTTCTATAAAAAGCAATAATAATTTTCCTTTGTGGGAAAAGTAAGCACAATCCATTATTTTTATTGCGTTTTGAAACCTCTGAATAGCTTTGCAGATCGTTTACTAATTGTGAAAATCCTGCATACAACCATATTCGTCGGAAAGCAAAAATTTGCAATCAGCGTGCTGCAGCTCAATTCAACATAGATTTGGTGTTTTGCATCCATGCTTGTAACTCAACTAATATAACATATGAATCACATATCAAAACAATGTTTACTAGTTTGTTGACAGTTAAATGCACTTTAAATGAAAAACCCGCAGATACGTTGAAATTGAATCATCACGCTATAAACAGAAACAAAACAGTATCCGAAGCATTGACAGTAGTGCTGAATGGCACTGTAAGTTAGATTCGCGATCAACTGAGGTTTTTTTCGAGCAGAAAATTTTATGGATTTACACTGGATTTGTTGGTGATACCTGATACCTGAAAGGTGCTCATTTAACAAGCTAGTCGTCTTAGGTTTGAATCTTGGCTGGGCTATGCTTGCTAGATAAAGTCAGTAGGATCGTCGTACTAGCCCCGTAATTATCCTATACTTTAACACTCGACTGGGAAGTTTGTAAATAAAAACCTGATTTTATCCACCTAATGGTGAAAGGAACCTTTGTTATACGGTCTTACTTGCTATTTGAGATAGATATCGACACGTCTTCGGAAAATAATTCATCTATTGGCAGCACTTATAAATTTTGATAATTCCTTTTCTCATGAAATTGCTGAGTAAGTTGTTATTAATGTGGGTAAGTGCAAGAAAAATTAAGTTGTAAGAAGAAATATTATTCTTTAAAATATACATTTCGTAGTAAAGGTCCAGTTTATAGGTTTTTGAACTATGCATAATTTCCTGTAATGCCATTCTATTTGGTTCATATCAATAAAGTTTTCTTGAATAAATTTCATCAATTTTTATTAACCTTCGGTTACTCACGCTGCTGTATTTTGTACAACATGTGTAGGTTTTTGAATGCCATATTGTTATATAGTTACAAATCATTGTTTAACTAACGTATATTCTTCAATAAACTTGTTATGAGCAAAATGTCAGAAATATTCGATGCATTAATACTTTAAATTGTTAGGAAAACAGATCAGCATAAACCGACCGAAAATCACAGAAACGATGCAAGCAGCATGTGAGGTGTACCGCAATTGGCCCCAACTGGCATTTTATCTCGTTTCTTCATATAAAAAAATGGTGACTGTATGCAGCAAAACTATCAGCAAATGTAAAATGTTTAAAATGTAGCCGTCTGTTAGTAGTCGAATAATTCGGAGTCAAAATTAGGGTGTTTTTTATAATCAAAGTTCTACAGATCCTAAACAAGCAGACATAGAGGTATACTACATTTAGTAAAGTTGTGTATTTTTACTATTTGTACAACTTTGTAATACATGAAAAAGTCATACAACAATTACAAAAAAAGCTAAAATAGAAAAACTGATTTTACATGTGCATTTAAAATAAATCTCTTCAAATCTTTAAAATAAATAAAATTCTCTATCTTCGCTAAAGAGATAGAAGATTAATGTCTTCAGCAAAATTTCTTGTAATAATATGCTCTAAGACTTCGCAGAACACATCAATGTGTTATATTGAAACTGAAGAAAAATATTTTTTTTATTTTACTTTTAGGGGGATTAGCCAAAATTTAAATGCTACCAGACGATAGAGCATTTAATTTCAAAACACTCTTCCAAAGGTTTGATAAACTTAAAACCAAGTTTTCCTAGTCAAAAATCTAGCGCGCACGTTTTCTTTGGTTTTGGGCTATTGTGCGCGCGAGTAACGGTGTTACAAAAGTTGGCGCGTGTTCGACGGTTAATATCTTTTGACCGGAAAAACCAATTCTTGTGAAGTTTTGCATATATATTCGTAGTGTCAAAACCTCTCGTTTGACATTAAAATCATTGAAATTAGGCAAATTAACTTGGTTAAAATCATTATAAATTATAGTTAATTTTGGTGTGGTGTATACGGTTGCTCATAACTTTCAAACTAAACGTCCAATCAAAAAACAATTCAATAGTGATCTATCCGGCTATATTACCTTTCAAATGAAACTAATTGCGCATAAATCGGTTTGGCCATCTCTGAGAAACAGGCGATCATTTGTACCTTGTCAAAACTGGTTTTTTAAGCGTAACTTTTAAACTGCATATTTGTTTTCGATGAAACTTGGTAGAAAGTTTGGCGATAGCAAGAGCTTTCATTTGGTACTAAGATTATTAAAATTGGTTGTGTAGTTCCGGAAAAAACCGTGTCACGTAGTTTTCACATTTTTGCCTATAACTTTTAAACGAAACGTCGTACCACGAAACAACTGAATGGTGATATACTAGGCATAAATACCTTTCAAACAAAAGTAATAGCAGATGAATCGGTTCAGCCATCTCCGAGAAACAGGCGATAGAAAATGAGCTGCACACACATACATACACACACACACACACATACAGACATTGCTCAATTCGTCGAACCCTATCGATTGGTATATGACACTTGGCCCTCCGGGCCTTGGTTCTATTTCGCGTTTTTCGACCAATTTCTAAACCTTTGTTATATAGTATAACAAAGGTAAAAAGGGTCAAATCTTAAAGACGTTGAATCTAATGCTTTGCTTTACTTAGATATTTGCATGTAACAGTAGGATCTGTTGTTTCCAACTGCTTCTCCAATCAATCTAGAGGCCCGCAAGGAAGTAACTTTGGACCGTGTTTTTTTGTCGCGAGTTTTACAAACGACGACTCTCACAATACAAAAATTTTAGTATCATCTCGTTCCAAATCAATTGTGCTGTTCTGTAGGAATACTCAAATGCCATTTTGAACTTGTGTGCCTCAAACAACTCAACGTTAAGCGGTCAACCATAATATAAAAAATCGTTAGACTTAGAGTATAGTACAATTGCGGGACGAGTGCTACGACCCTTCTGACTCTTACTACCTCTCCCAGTCGAGGTTCGATCATGCGACGGCTGGCTCGTTAGATTAGTATTGTACGTCGAGACCAATTGTGCGGTTTATGACACTTCAAATTTCAAAAATATATTTATACAACAGAATTTTTTAAATTAGTCGTTCAGAATCTTAAAATTTCACGACATTTTTTACCTAATTGGATATTCAATGAATATGAACAGAAAACAGTATTTAAAAATACAGCATTGTTCCGATTGTATCAGCCCTTCTGGGAATTTTGGGCTGATATAAATTAGAAAACTGATATAATCAGGAAAAAATTGAGGTCTAAATACTGCAATGTAAATCATGCAAATCAACAGTTAATCACAGGGATTTGAAGCTAAGGTTTGCACCAAAAGTAACAGATGAATCTTGACCATAATCGCATTGAAATAAAATTGGGAATGGACACATTCCAGCGTTACGGGACACAATTACCACCCATTGTTACCTTGTGAATCGCATCCTGTTTCGCCTGGTTTTTAGCAAATACCTTGTAAAATAATTGTTTAAAGAGTACTTTATCTTCCACTAGAATGCCAGGGATTTGATGAAACAGGAACCGATCTGCATAGTAGAGATAGTGTCCAGTAACGCTGGAATGGGTCAATGGCAATTGTAGAGAAAGAAATAAGAATATTCCGAAATCACATGTTCTTTCATCGTTTTAGATCCGCACTTTTTTCTTAATATATGCAATTTAAGGCTGAAATACTAGCTAGCATGTGTTTGAATCAAATCAAATACAGTAATGTTCCGATTTTGTCAGCTCCCGATTTTGTCTACGCCTGATTTTATCAGCTTTTTATCCCGATTTTGTCAGCCTATAAATTTTGTTTAACTTTTGTGCAATTTAAACATGATTCATAAAACTTTTCAGCCTGCTTGAAACTATACTGATTCTCTGGGGATAGTTTTTGAATAAAATGATGCCTTCTTGCGAGTAATTCAGGGTCAAAATTAGGGTATTTTCATAGTAAAAGTTCTATAGTTCCTAAACAAGCAAAGATAGAGGTAGAATATATTCAGCAATGGTGTGTATTTTTACTATTTGTACAACTTTGTAGAACAGAAAAAAATCATACAACAACTACAAAAACAGCTGAAATAGAAAAACTGGTTTTAACGATTTTTAATAGAATTTTTCTATGTTCGCTGAAGAGATAGAAGGTTACTGTCTTCAGCAAAATTTCTCATAATAATATGCTTCAAAACTTTGCAGAACACATTTATGTGTTATATTGAAACTGAAGAAAAATAATTTTTTTATTGCATTTTTGGGGGAATTAATCAAAATTTGAATTCCGCTAGACGATAGAACTTTTAATTTTAAGAAATTCTTCCAAAGGTTCCATAAACCTAAGACCAAGTTTTCCCGCTCAAAGCTAATGCGCACCAAAAAAGGTTCTGGACCAGTGTGCTGTGCCCGGTTCATTGAGCTTTCGGTTGACCAATTGAGGGTTAAAATAGGTTAAAAGGGTTAAAAAGTCTTCGATATTGCAAGATCTTGAATTTTGAAAAAATTTTCGAAACAAAAATTTCCCGATTTTGTCAGTTTTCCCATTTTGTCAGCCCAAAATTCAACATGGGGCTGACAAAATCGAAACATTACTGTATTTAATATTCAGAATTTACTGTATAAGAGCCTTTTTCCGTCTGTAAAGTAAACCACACCCCTGACAGGATGTTTTGTTTTCGTAGCATGAATCGCAGTTCGCAGTTCCTAAATACTTTACATAAAGCTGTTTTTATAAAATTGTTTTGCTATTGCTGTTGCTATAAAATTGTTTTTAAAAAAAATATTAATATTAATGCCTGACCGCATTTCAAGATCAATGACTAAAAACACGAGTTTGGTCAATTTCATAGCAACGAAACCTTTCTTCGAAAACCCGCGCTGAGAATCGCGGCTAACACGCTGAGGGACGAACAGCGCCACGGGGCAGTATCTTGCAAGTCGTAAAGGCCTGCATAGTGTCGTCGTCCTGAAAGTAAAAACAAGTTAGATTAAAACTTCTCGGTCGGTGATTTCTACAGTGGAAGGAGGAAGAGACACAATTTGGGTCTAAAAATAACCCTAACCAGATACGTCGCTACATTAATAAGGGGAGTTGCGCAGTCTCCTTTTGTCCAGCGTCTCTATGGTTCAAAGGTACACGGGTATCAGCGAGCCACACGCCCTGACGGGTGTTGTGGGTTCAAATCCGGTTATAATCTCTGATTATATCTTTGGTTCGACCCATGCACCTTCCAGCATTGGACAAAAGGGAGGAGTCACAACGACAACTTGTTAAGCGTAGCTACCTATTACCCCTTGCTTTCCACTCTATCCCCTCCGTTCCCAAAAAATTTTCAGTACTTTCCCCTACCGTCCCTCCATCAATTGTAGAACCATCGTTTCAGAAAACAATTATTGCAGAAACTTATTTATGACTAAAATTAGTCGTAAATCGGATGCCACAACTGGATTGTAGCAACTGTGCTAATAGGGTTAATATTTAACTTTCATGCACCTCAGATTTCTCTTCACAGGATGTTAGTGTTGATCAAAACAATTAAGTTAAAGAAGGTCCTAAAATATTCTATTTTGGGTTTTTTGCAAAATTCAATTTTCAATGTTATTTAGGAGTCATCCCCTCTCAAGTGATCATATCCGTTGTAATCGATCCCCTCCGATTACAACCAAATTTGGTATAATTGCTCATTCTGACCCCACATTCATTTTCCCAAAGTGTTGTATGGATTTGATCAATCCCCCTTGCTGGGACGCTTCTCCATTTTTCTCAGACTTTCGAAAATACTCATTTTTCAATGCATGTCACTTGAAGGAGGATTGTTCAATCCATACAAAACTTTTGGAAATTGCTTGAGGATCTTTTTAATGGTCATCTCTGTGCACCGCGGCAAATGCTGGACATCCAAAGACCACGTGCTGTGGCGTTTTTACCGTCTCTCTGCATTCCGGGCAGAATGGCGTCGCGACATGCCCGAAATGGTGCATGTATCACCTGAAGCAACCGTGACCTGAGAGAAACTGGCTCAAGCTATTTAAACTGGTTGACAGAACCGATATGAGTCAATGCATCCATCTACCGTTCTCTGCCGTGTTCCACTCTGGCTACCATTTGACCAGCGACTCTTCCGTCTGCAGTTTCCAGGCTCCTAAGGTGTTTCTTCGTCCATTTCAGTCGTTGCCTTCCATAAGCATGATGCCGATAGAGATCATTCCTGCGATAACACATACTGCCTCCGACGATATTGTTCTAAACGCACTGGCGACAGCTATACAGCTATGAGTCGCAACGTGCAATTCAGCTTCACGCGATTCCGCTTGGATTGTAGTGCTGCAATCCAAGCTGGACTTCCGTACCACATTATCGACGATTCGGCAACTATTCGGCATGATTTGCCGCTTTCTCGCAAGCGTAGTCGACGTGACAGTTTAAGTTCAACCGGTTGTCTATCATTACTCCCAGATGCTTGACAGCACGCGTTGAAGTATTAAGTTACTCTCCGACGATGACGACCGCGCGTTATACGGCTTTACAGTTACTAATCAGCAGTATCTCTATTTTATGGTGTGCAATTTGCAGGTTTGCCCCCTGCATCCAGTTCTTGATAGTTCTAAACGCCTCTGTCACCAGCATTTCTACCTCCTCCAGTGAATCGCCTATCATCGATTGCACGATGCAGCACGTGGGCAGCTTCAAACACATTACACCATTGTACATCTTGTTCCAAAGCATTGAGCCAAGGATGGAGCCTTGTGGAACTCCCGATGTAATGTTCATCGCCTTATGCCCCCTTAGCGGTCTCGTAAACAAACGTCCGATTCTTGAAGTAACTCTTCAGAATCTAGAATGTGCAGTAACTCGGTGATCACCTCCCAACTGGCACGGTTTAGGGTGTTTTTTACGTCGATCGGTACAACAGCGCAAAACCAATCTTCTCTTCGCGTCTGTTTGGACGAATTCTCGGCTCGCTCAACCTCGCTGCCCGAATAGCATCTGCCGTGAACTTCCCTTTCCGTAACTCGAACTGCATGTTCAACAGTCGAGTTCACCTTCTGTATGCCTCGTAAGTCTTCAGATTTATTCTCTCCAGGAGTTTTTTACATATAAAGGGTGTCCCACATCAAATTGTACCACGGAAGAAACGCTGTAGAAAATCACCCATTGGGTATTTTCTCTTGAAAATTTGAGTAAAAGTAGTTTAGAGTGTATTGTTTACACTCAGAAGCATCTGCCTTCTCTGTCGAAGCAACACGAAGGCCTTACGATCTTCTGGCCGGATCTATCTTCGTGCCAAAAATCAAAGGATGTATTGGAGTGGTACGCAGCCAACGGAGTCACTTTCGTACTCAAAGACATGAACGCATCCAACGCACCGGAACTAAGGCCCATCGAAAAATACTAGGCTTCCATGAAACAGGCACTACGGAAGCCTCCAAAGGAGGTCAAGTTTGAGGAAGACATGAAGAAAAAGTGGATTTCCGTACCGATGAAGCTGCAGCTAGGTTGTACAAGACTTTTTGAGGGGAGTTAAGTGTAAGGGGCGAGCATACAGTTATGGTATTGAAGTTGAATAAAACAAATATGCCAAAAGCTTACTAATGGAATGGGTTATATTTTGTTGTCTGAAAGGTTGAAAAGGATCGGTCAATTTGGTAACTTTCTACAGCGTTTCTTCCGTGGTGCAATTTGATGTGAGAGGTGGGACATCCTTTATCCAGCCAGCGTCGTGGTTTTTTACGAAAATCTGGAAGGTTAGCAACGCTGTATCCAGCAGACATATTGGCTTGGATGACGTTGGAACAGGCTTTTCTGGCTTCGGCAACCGCACTAGCTGTCCGGGAAGCTACCATCTCGGCATTTCATACAACACTGCACAGTGGGGATTTTCTTAGTATGTCCTTTATCTCAATATCTGCAGATGCCGCTGTGCTACATTCAATGTTTTGAATGTTTTGATTTTGAATCAAACGAAAGGTATTTTTATGGGAATTGCAATGGTGTGGTTCTTGTTTACGGCACGCGTCCATTCCTAGCCATTTTGGCCAAATTAAGGGGATTTTACCCTACTTTTCCTACTTTTTACCTACGCCCGACTAAAAACGGAGGATAGGAGGATAGGGTTATAAATCAATGCGTCGAAAACCAAATATATGCTAGGCAGAGGCCTCCCACGGACGGTGACTATTGATGGCGATGGGCTGGAAGTGGTTGATGAGTTCGTATATTTGGGTATCTCTGGTCACCACCGAGAATAATATGAGTAAGGCGATCCAACGACGCATTCAAGCTGGATATCGAGCCTACTTTTCCCTCCGCAGGATGCTTCGATCTGGGAGCATGCGCGCCGCCGCTCAAAACTGACGATGTATAAAACGCTAATCATACCGGTAGTCCTCTACGGACTTGAGATAGTAACTTTGCTTACGGAGGACATACGCGTACTAGCCGTATTTGAACGAAAGGTATTGGGGACTATTTTTGCGGAGTACAAACGGAAAGCGGAGAGTGGCGGACGCGTATGAATCACGGCATTGCTTGGAGAGATTCCTATCGTACACCTAGCAAAAGTTGGGGGACTACGGTGGGCCGGCCACGTCGAAAGGATGCCGGACATCTTTGCAGTGAAATCCGTTCCCTTCAAGAATCCCATCGGCACCAGGAATAGAGGGGCTCAACGTGCTAGATGGCTCGACCAGGTTGAACCCGACTTGCGTGTGTCGAGACGCGCAGCGAATTGGCGACTGTTTTCGCCACAAGAAAGCTAACTTTATGTTTATTCCGATGGAAGGGTTTTTAATCGCAGCAAAATTAGTCATGTTACCCTAATTTTCTCAGTTAACATTGGCAAATTAAGGTAGCATGATTTTCATTTGACCAAAACTAGGTACAAGAAACAAACAAGTGCCATGAACAAACACCAAATTGTTCGAATGCATATAATAACTTTCTTTTGGGGAAATTTTTTTTATTGATAAACATTAATGAAACTAGGGCAAAAAGCCGTTTATTTGACGAAAACAACAGTAAGCAGCCATTTTTCGTAAACAAATACCATGTAGTCGGATTCCGCTTGAAGATAGCTTATTTATGGCGAAAAAAGATTTATTTCATCCCAGCGGAATCCAGGGATATGGGACTTTTACATCTCTTCTTGTCGAGAAAACTAGGGTAAAATCCCCATTTTTGGCAAAAACGACTGCAAACAGATGCGTGCCGTAAACAAGCATCATAACGGGTGACAACTAAAATTTTGTCTTTTTTTGACAGCTTGAGAAAACAAATTCCAAAATTTTAGTTGTCACCCGTTATCATTCCATTGGAATCTTTACGAAAATATCTTTTCTTTTGATCAAAAGATTAATCCTAGCTCAGCGGTATTTTGAGCTTTAGAGAAAAAGGACTTTTTTTCAAAAAAAAAATCCCCACGGTGCACTGTCCTGAATCATTCCGGGAACGCTTGTATTGCTGCCTTAAGAGCCACGTTAGGATATTAATGTTATTTTCATGCTATTTATGTTTTCTTCCCACTCACTCCATTAGTTACCCTTGGATCTAGATCGTGAAAGAGGTTTCTTTAATATTCAAGTTTTACGGAGGACAACCATGCGGTGTGCCTGGAAAACAACTTTACTAACTAGTTTTAATTATCTTGAATGAATTACCTACCTCCCATTTTGCTGCCGCGGTAACCCAAGCAACTCAATTTTAATAGTTTGATAGTTTGGTGGTTGGCTACAGGTATGTAATGAGCGACAGTCTCCTTGTACATGTATTTTTATTTAACGGTACTACGGCGAAATCTCGCACAGCCTTACTGTACCGGTGTTTTGTCTTCCATTTATCCTATCTAACTTTATTGAAACTGCAAGTATCGAGATCAAACTTTGATAACTGAAACACGAGCTATTAGAAAATTCCAGAGTAGACCACTAGAGATGCTGTTATTAAATACTCGTAAATTATGCTTCTAGATTCAAAGCGGGTCGGATGACTTCATCAACTCAAGTTTATTTTTGTTTTCTATTTATTATATATTAATTGAACAAAAGACGCAATTATTAGTTACTTTTAACGAATTTGTTTATTCAATCTGGGTTGGAAATGGACGATTATTTTTGTGTTCTTTTGGTCCTGACAAATAAAATTCATTCAGTTCCAATCTGCATTAAATAAATAAATACAAATACAAAAACTTGAAGCAATAGATTACGGTTCCTTGGGAGATTTATGGACAGAATATAGACAATAGACTTCAATGAACTATACTTGTAAATCTTTAATTCACTTTTATGTACGGAATCGCCTGAATGCTTGACTGGGAACTGCCACAGGGGCAAATACCACAGCTTCAATTGCAGCTGTTTGAGGAAAATTGTGATCCTTTTCCAAAGGCAGTTGAGCCCCCTGTGTTAAACAACCAAGCCAAAGTCTGCCGAATTCCTCACATTTCGGCCGGTTGCCTACGAAACCGACCAAACGAATGGGAGAACTCGCCGGCCGGTAACGGCCGCTGGTCAGCTATCTGCAATGGACATTACCTGCGGCACAATGCAGTGCAGCAGTGCAAAGCGAGTAGTGCCTCTTTGCCGAACGGAACCTCTCATCACAGATAGTAGTCTATATTGCAGTTAACGTTCATTACTTCTAACCTTTGTACCTCACACAGCGCTAGCCCACGAGGCGACCGGCGGTGGCCAGCCAGTGACGAGCAACAACGGCGGTAGTAAGATAGCGTGTGGCAGCCGTATCATATATCGACATAGCAGCTCTCGTGATGACGATGACAATAAAGATGATGTCAGCCAACAGCAGCACAACAACAATAACCGTAACGTCACTAGGACACGCAAAACCAGGGCCAAGCGTTATCCAGCCCCCGGTGCCCGCCTCTGTCTGCGGTGGCGGAGTGCCGACACGGGCGAGGGCGCGGCCCTACTATGCGGTACCCGCAAGTGCCGTACGGGGAATGGTTTATGATTATTGAGACCGTTTTCTGTGTAGTCTGGAAGCATGTGTACCAACCAGCCGGGCGGCAATGAATGTGAGAATGTGGAGCGAACATATGTATGTATCACTAGCGACTGCACATGCTGCCTGCCTGCCTGCCGCTCGAGCAAGAAAGTGATGAAGTTCAAAGATGGGGAAAATTAGTGTTAATTTACTGTTCTGTGGCTGCCAGTCGTCCGAAAGTAACGCAAATGCTCTCCAGCTGCTGTGCATCGGGATCATGAGGCAGGATTTTTGATGCGGAGAATTGAATCCAGGAGAAAAATACGCGTATGTTGAGAAAATGTGCGCAGCTCGTGTCTTCGGAATGTTTTACCCGGCAGCGTAGCTGAAATCGGCACCAGCAGACGGACGTACGTGAGACACTCTTCCACATCTTTTAATTCCATTGCAGTTGACACAGACCAGATAGCGCAACGTTTTAGCGTTTTCGACATTCTGCTAACAACTAAGATCTTTACCATCCGAGCCTAGAATACCGTATGAGCTTGAATATGATTGCCATATAAACTGCTTGCTTACAGCTACCTGAGCGTGGCTTTCATCTAGCAGTCGAGCGATGTTGATGCTTCTTCCTTTACGCTCCAACCCAGTTATGCTGACAGAATATGAACAGTCATCGTCGCCACCGCAAATTTACAAATTCAGAGAAATGTGAATACTAAAGCATAATGTTTATTGCAGTGTGACCAGACTACCATTCCACGAATTCTAGCTACTGCGGCACCTTTCCGGCAGTCAAACCAACTTTCAGCTGAATTTTCTTTTTCATGTGATTCAGCTTGCCCCCTCCGCTTACCATGGTGGTTTTTCCGGGAGGATACCACACAACGCCTCGGCACAACTTCACCGAATGCCCCGGCACAGTGGCAGCAGCAGCAACCAACGGTGAGGTGATTAACTGGAGTTATCCGAATTTTAATTAAAATTTTACGGTTATGAGCGCCGGTAAGGACCAGTCAGTGCCATAACTTTTTCGGCTAAAAAGTGTGCCGTTGATTATGTGGTTGTTGCATTTCATTGCAGTGCTCAGTGCGAGTGTCGTCATCTCATTCAATGAAATTCAGTGCATTCTTGTTCGAGATGACAGGTCGGCAAAAGTTTTTCCTACCGCACCGGTTGTTGGGAGGGAGAAATATGGAAAATATGGAGTAAGATTCGGTCCGCTGGGTTGGAGATTTATTTGCGCACAATAATCGTTCGGTGTAATATATTTTCCATAATACACCGTTTGTGTTTTACGACGAACTTCATGCCGGTAATAATAACTTTGCCTGAAGATAACGTGTATTAACCTCAGTGAAATATCAATTTAATTGACAGCTTCTGTTTCATTACCAAGTTTCATTGGGCAGT
The DNA here is from genome assembly GCF_943734655.1 of Sabethes cyaneus. NCBI lineage: Eukaryota > Metazoa > Arthropoda > Insecta > Diptera > Culicidae > Sabethes > Sabethes cyaneus. The sequence continues at coordinate 56,121,229 of NC_071355.1, forward strand.
GGAATTATAAAACGGCTATACTATATGGCATTTTTAATGCCAGATTTAATAAGAATTTTTTTTACTAGTTAGTGGCTTTGCTCTAGCCTTGCACTGTACTGTCATTACGAGAATTTTCCTTGTTTCAAAATATATACCTACTTAACAAGCGATATTCATTTCATAACACAATTGCAGACTCTCACAAACAGACTAGTGAGCTGTCTGTCTGGCTTATTCCAAACGGGCGTTAGCGAGTAAGGACAGCATACACATGACAGCGAATTAATGCTATATGTACGCTATGTAACGTTACGCCATAAGAAAGGCATGAAAATAGGTCGCAAATATACGAAATTTATTCGAAGCTCGAGTAAGAAAATATGATATCGATAACCCTTGCAGCGTGTTTGACCAAACCCGATGCTACTACATCGGGCCTCTATCTCCGGTTCCGATGTGTTTGTCTTGAAGTTTGCTAGTTGCTATCTACTTTCGTTGCAGCTGTAATATAGGGCCCTATTAGGAAAGCCATGTCGAACAACTCGACTAGACTCAGTTACGATCGAGTGTCGAGTGCGAAGAGAACGGACAAAACAACTGCTCAGCGCACTACCAGAACAAAGCAAGGTCAGTCATTTTCAGGCGAGACACTAGCTTTTAAGCAGTCTAAGCAGTCTTAAGGGCCCATAACCTGCGCTATTGCGCTGCTGACGGCATTCCAAGTATATTGGATCAACGGGGGCATCTCGCTTCACATCGCAGAAAATCTTGGGTTTTCGAAGATAACGTCCGCTGCATGTTCGAACCGATGCAGGCATTGCTTGAAGCACCTAAGACTGCGTCGAGTAAAGGTATCTACGGTTCTGTTCAGTATTGCTACCATTTTACCAACCACTCTTCTCTCAGCAGCTTTGGAGGTCTCCTGGTGTTTCTCATAGGGCCCTCGTGTTGCTTCGATAGAGGAAGCAGACGCTTCTGTAGACACTCCTTGAGGTAGAGGAATGGTGCACTCCGTTTGCCACATGAGCAGATCGCTTGCCAAAACATGTATTTCTTGGCAAACTTTAAAAGTTTCTGCATCCATACTTCCTCCGGAACATCAAACTTGTGCTGGGCGGCGAAGTACAGTAGCCCCGGAAGTTGCAGGAAGTCCGCCTTGACGCAAGTCTCATCATTCATGATGAGAGAGTTGAGATTTTACAGGTGCTTGCGCAAAATAAATTTGCAACGTTGCTTTTCGGGTGACGCCATTTTTTCCAATTTTCGAAAATCTGACCGCAATAAAAATAAAGTGTAAACAATACACTCTAAGCAACTTCTACTCAAATTTTCAAGAGAAAATCCTAAATTTTCTACAGCGTTTCTTCCGTAGTGCAATTTGATGCGGTACACCCTTTATGACTGAAAACACAATGCTTTCCACAAAACTGGCGATCACCACACCTCTGGACAGCTTCAGTTGTTAGTAAGTCGTTATACAACCCGTTTCAAAGCGTTGGGTCGAAGATAGAGCCTTGTGGAACTCTGTGTGGAAACGCAATAACATACGTCTTCCGCCCGTCAGCGCGTCAGGTGGCAAAGACAAGCACCGCAATCAGATAGTAGCTACTCAGAATTTTACGCAGATATCCCGAGAGCCGCTTTCATGCTGGAGGGTTTTCTGGCTAGTAACAACACACATACAGTCTGAATACTCCACCTGTCCATAAAGTTACATTCTTGCAAGCATTTCTTCAATACTGTTTCGAACATGTCTGAGACACCAATCGAGAAAGATTTTATCTTTTTCATCTTCCAGCCGTCTGATCACAGCCTCTAGTTTTTGGTTAGAAATTAGTAGGCCGTCAATATCGTTCCTTTCTTGGCCGTGTGATACTGGTGTCCACGTCGTTGGGGTTTAGGCCGAAAACAGTCCTTCTGACCCTTCCCGATAATCTTAAGCCTTTCAGGACAACTCTAGGACCTTTGAAATTCGCCAATGCAGCCCTGGCCGTTCTGAACACCACACCAAGGCAACCAGCGCGTAGGTTCTTAAAAATGGATGCCGCCCACTTGGCAAAAAGTCACTTGGTATAAAACCATTTGGTATAACGCCATTTGACTAAATCCATTTGGAATAATCATAAGGGGCCATTTGGTATAACGCCATATCGTATAATGGCAATTTGGCCTAATTCTTCAAAAATCATTTTATGACCATAACCTAGATGGTTCAGGACGAGACGGCCGAATTGTTTTGGCCGCCCAAGTAGTACACTTTTCGCATTTATGGTTGCAGAAACTTATCTATGACTGAAATTAGTCGTAAATCGGTTACCACAACTGCAAAATAGTGATAGTAGGGCGAATTTGTCCGTGACGTGGAGTAACTTTTGATCGCGCATTCTCCTTCAATAGGCACATTGACAACGTCATCAATGAGGGTCTGAAACTTTACGCACTTGTCAGGAGATTTGGCCGTGATATCGATCACCCTCACGCAGTACTAGCGGTCTACCAAGGTCTCGCAGAATCAAGCTCGATTTCACTACCGTTATTTGGCGCCCGCAGTATATAACGTACATTCACCGTATCGAAGGGATCCAGAAGAGGTTTGTAAGATTCGCTCTCAGGAATCTCCGTTGGAACGGAGAACAACTACCGCCTTACCACGATCTCTGTTCTTTGGTGGATATTCATATGGTTCACTCGAGGCATAAGATATCAGATTCTTTATGAACATTCTCTCAGAACGAACAAACAGCCAACCTCTGACCAGTCGATTAATATTTAATGATAGTGCAGTCACGCTCCGACGACGTTGGGTCTTTGACCAACCTTTTAGGTCTAGAAATTATTCACAGCACGAACCAACTTCACGATTCATGAACGCCTTCAGTGCATTGCAACATATTATAACCAATAGCATGAGCTCGGATGTAATCAGATATAGACTCAGTTTATACTTTAGATGACAAATACACTAATGCTAATACTATTTAAGACAATTGTAATTTTGTGCGACTGTATAGATTTAAGAATGGGTGAAAGGCTTAAAGCATATATTCGAAATACAAATCAAATCAAATCAAATGCCACGATGTCGTCCGTCCTGTTGAAACTACAGCTCCTCTAGAGCTAGGGCATTTAATTACAATACAGAGAAATTCGGTGATCTCAGACCCGAAGCGGTCACCATTAGTGGTATGACAATAGTAGATTCTCTTCACTCCAAATGCAACAATTTTAATTATTGACTTATTCTTATAACCAAAAATAAGTTTCATCGCCGAACAAATTTTTTGTGCAAAATTCAAAAGCGACAGCATTTGGTTATCCTTAAAAATCTTCACTATTTGCAAACGTTTGTCAGGTTCATGTTTTCTGTGAATGGCAAATCAAACTAAATACAAAACCTGTAAATAAAATATGTCAACACAGAAAAGTAATGTGAATCGACAAACTTCGCAGCCAGCTGTTGGAGCATAGGACAATTGAGTTCGAGATTGGAACATATGACGACCGGTTTGTTAGACCAGTATCGTAAAAGCCTTGAGCTTAAACCGTCATTAGATATCACCCTTCTTTATCGACACACTTCGCAGCCAGCCGTTAGAGTACAGGAAAATTACGGAGCCAGTGTAACAAGCCTGCTAACTCTATCTAGCAAGCACCGCCCAGCCGAGATTCGAACATACGACGGCTGGCTTTTTAGTATCGTTAGTATGTTAGACCAGTATCGTATCTCATGGTCATCTGGCACATACAGCAAAAAGTGTTGCCAACTTGAAGCCCAATACTTTCATGAAAACACCCTTTCGATCTTAAAAGTGCACATTCTTACGTATTCCAAAGAAATTGGTTTGACACTTCAAAGAACCGATGGTTCCACAATTCAATGACGGACGGTAGGGGAAAGTAATGAACATTTCTGGGAATAGAGGGGAAAGAGTGGAAAGAAGGGGGGGCGGGGGTAATTGGTAGCTACGCTGAACAAGTTGGTGTTGTGACTCCTTCATTTTGTCCAATGCTGGAAGGTGCATGGGTCGAACCAAGCTAAAATCAGAGATTATAACCGGATTTGAACGCACAACACCCGGCAGGGCGTGTGGCTAGCTGGTACCCGAGTACCTTTGAACCATAGAGGCGCTGGGCAAAAGGAGACTGCGCAACCCCTATTATTAATGTAGCGACGTATCTGGTTTGGGTTATTTTTTGACACACAAATTGTGCCTCTTCATCCTTCTACTGTAGAAACCGTCGACCGCGAAGTTTTAATCTAACTTGTTCTTACTTTCAGGACGACGACACTATGCAGGCCAATACGACTTGCAAGGTACTGCACGTGACGCTGTTCGTCTGTCAGCGTGTTAGCCGCGATTCTCATCGCGAGGTTTCAGAGAAAGACTCCGTTCCTATGAAATGGACCAAACTCGTGTTTTTAGTCTTTGACCTTGAAATATTAATTAATATTAAGGCTTATACAAATTTGAGAAAAAGTTTATGTCCTGATTTCAAAATATTGTTGAAGGGGGGGGCAAGAAAAAAATAATAACATAAAACCTTCAATAACCAAACAAAAGAGAAGAAATTAGCGTTTATTTTTCCATATTATTACAATTTTAATACAAATATTTTGTACAGTACTTAAATTTTAATTCAAGCCTTACAAACTTCAAAATTTTTCGACCCAAGCACATAAAGTAAGCATCCTGGTAGAGACGAACCAGTTTGATAATAGTGGAGTGCCACAGGATCACCTTAGAGAGCCACAAACGTATAACTTGACCTTCATTTGAATTTTGTTTTGAACTTCCGTGTCACTCGGTTAGTTACCTTGCTTTTTTTAATAATCGAAATCCGTGTCACTAGTTCAGAACTCGGTAACCACGACATAGTAGCGTAATCTAAACATAGTGTGAAAATGGCAGTTTAGGTCCCTGCCACTTTATTACTTGGAACGCTTATGCTGTGCTAGTTCAGTGACATCCTGCATGCTGCTTGCATCCAATGAATGGTAAAAACTGTATCATTGAGTTTTACGTCCCCAACCTCCAAAATTAGGGTAGTTACTTGGACATTACGGAGTAAAACGATCAATTTTGAGCCCCGAAAACCCGAAAAATTATGTTTCTATTTTCATCTTATCTTGTACCTTTGACAGAAAAAAATAATCCCGCTGCAATTCAATTATCGGAATATCTCCGTCAAAAGCGGTACCAAATTTCACAAATATATTATTTAATTGATAGTTGCCTCCATCTAATTCGGTTATTTTAAAACAAGGTAAATTAAAATGGAATCAAGCCGAAAGTCTGATTGCAAGCACCCCAATTTTCGACGTCGGGAACTTAAAGATTAAGCACAATAGTTGCCTGTGACTTGCAGCAGAATCAGAAAGCTTAGTTGGTGAAAGAAAGTTGATCGAGACTAACGAGATAATTACTATAACTTTGCACATATTGGATAATTTAGAGATGTAAACTCATTGAAGTGTGAAAAAATCTGCTCGTCACTAAAAAACGCAACAGACTAATATGACACTTTATTTTTTTGCCCCTTCACATTTCGAAAATTTTTAAAGAAGGGGGGGGTGACATAAACTTTTTTTCAAATTTGTATAAGCCTAATTTCTTTTTTTTTAACGATCAGGGTTGATTTGCTATTTTAACTTCGTTTTTGCTCTTATGACTACAGCGCCTCAGCCAAACAGAATTCGAAATAGTGATTTATAGGACAAGTGTAGAGTTACTTATTATCTACAATATTATTGAAGAAAGTATAGTTCATTTTTTTGTATTTATAGCGTTACAGAGCTGCAATGACAATGGTAGCAAAAAGTGTGCTCTTTTGGCTGCCAGTGGGGTATCAGCCCCAGTGATGTTAAAAACTCAAAATCTCAAAACTCATCAAAAATCAAAATCAACTGTGAACCATGTCAGCTTGATCCTATGCATTAAAAAATCACGCGTGAGTTTTTCTGTTATCATAGAAAACTATGATAACTCAAAACGTATTTCTTCTCGCTTGATCAAATTCTGCTTTGCTTCAACTGCTACCTGGAGCTATGCACATATACATACAAATTCCTTGTTGAACAGCATAGGCATTCTCTCGTGCGATACGTAGCTGTGAGTGAGCATGAGGGAATGAATCTCTAAATAAATCGCAAACTTAAACTAAAACGCACATTTAAATTACATGTTTATCTAATTCTTATTAGGCTTGTTACTTTCTAGTTAAGAAAATGTCGATTCCCGCGAAGGAAAAACGTAAATTCCGCCAATATGTTTGCCATCTTAATTCATGAATGTGTGCCGCATTTCTCGTTGCTGGTGTTTTTTCTGACGGTAGATTCTCTTTTGCTCTCTGGTTCGTTGCATGAAATGCCAGCTGTGGAAGAATTCTCGCCTGATTTTTGAATAGGTCCTAACTGCAAATGAGAGATTCTCTTTCGGTCTCCTCTCTTACGTCTAATACGGCTGCATGAAAGCATTTCAGTTCAATTTTTCTTAACGATTAGCTAGCATAGGACGCCAGCAATCATATCGTGCGAAAAAGATGCCGTCAAGTGTTTTAGCAGCGTCGTGATAGACGTAAGACAGGCGACGCAAAGAGAATCTCTCATTTGCAGTTATGACCTATTAAAAAATCAGGCCAGAAATAAACAAAATGTTCACAGCTGAATTTGGTTCACATCGCATAGCAACAGAAGCATCGCGTATAATAGAGAGAGAAATTCATATGTGAGTTTCTCGTTTGTGATAAAGGATGAAATTTCATGTGCTTGAAATCTCATTGAGCCTTTTGCTGCTATGAACTTTTCAACACTGATCAGCCCCATAGCACCATAAATATAGAAGATAAAACTATACTTTCTTCAACAATATTGTAGATAATAATCTACTCTACAACTGGCCTATGCATCACTGTTTCGAATTTTGTTTGACTGGGACGCTGTAGTCAAAAGAGCAAAAATAAAGTAAAAAAAGAGCAAATCAAGTCTGGAAACGATGGTTCTACAATTGAAGGAGGGACGGTAGGGGAAAGTAATGAAAATTTTTGAGAATAGAGGGGAAAGAGTGGAAAGGAAGGGGGGCAAGGTCAAAGACTAAAAATATGAATTTGATCAATTTCATAGGAACTGAGTCTTTCTCCGAAGCCCCGTGCTGAAAACCGCGGCTAACACGCTGACAGACGAACAGCGTCACGTGCAGTACCTTGCAAGTCGTATGGGCCTGCATAGTGTCGTCGTCCTGAAAGTAAAAACAAGCTAGATTAAAACTTCGTCGGTCGGTGGTTTCTACAGTAGAAGGATGAGGAGGCACAATTTGTGTGTCTAAAAATAACCCAAACCAGATACGTCGCTACATTAATAATAGGGGTTGTGCAGTCTCCTTTTGTCCAGCGTCTCTATGGTTCAAAGATACATGGGTACCAGCGAGCAGCGATGTCAACCTTCCAGACATTTGAGCATGCATAAATTTGGGACCCACCAATTATTTCATTTCCTGTGAATTCTGCTTTTACTAATGTTGCTTAAGCTTAAAGTACTCCACTAACTATTTTTGTTATACAAAAAATTAGACTGAGAAAATAAAATACTGCCAAGAAAATGATAGGGTCCCAAATTTATGCATGCACTAATGTCTGGAAGGTTGGCATCGCTGCCAGCGAGCCACACGCCCTGGCGGGTGTTGTGGGTTCAAATCCGGTTATAATCTCTGATTATATCTTGGTTCGACCCATGTACCTTCCAGCATTGGACAAAAGGTAGGAGTCACAACGACAACTAGTTAAGCGTAGCTACCAATTACCCTCCCTCCCCTTCCTTTCCACTCTTTCTCTTCTATTCCCAAAAATTTTCATTACTCTCAATTGTAGAACCATCGTTTCAAAAAAAAATATATTAATATTAATGCCTGACCGCATTTCAAGGTCAAAGACTAAAAACACGAGTTTGGTCAACTTCAAATAAAATGGATCGAAATAATCAGGGAATCAAAATATCATTGTTCATACGCAGAAATAACCGACAAAGACGAAGAGCAATATTCTCAGTTATTTTCTGCCCATAAAACAAACATACGCAGCAACCAGAATGTATCACGATCAGTGTTGCCACATATTCATCTGTACTGGAAGGAGCAAAAATCTTTTTTATCTGTACTTTTTCTTCCAAAAATCTGTACCAAAATCTGTACCATTAAAGATATTTATTGCATTGAAAAATTTGGTTTGCTAGCTTTAAAAAATACACGAGTATCAAATTATTTATTTGTTTCATAATGTTTGAACATATCTCTGCTAAACTTAGACATAAATACGTTTTGTTTTGTTTTAATTCATACTAAGAATTGCTTCTCTATTGATTTCAAGAAACAGCACTGAGAAAAAAGTATGAGTTTTTAACACTCATAAAAATCTGTACCTATCTGTACTTTTTGGCAAAAATCTGTAATCTGTACCAAAAAATTCGAAAAAATCTGAAATTTTCCATATAAATCTGTAATGTGGCAACACTGATCACGATGATAATATATTAGGACAAATGAATTTCCCTTCACACCAGTAAGCAGGACAACTTTCGATGAGAATATATTTCGATACACACTCGCTCTCATAAGCGCTTGTTGTTGGTGATGCAGGTAGGTACATACGTGAAAATATGTGTTTGTCGCAAGTCGGCTGGTCAAAGACAATACTTTATCAGCAACTTAAACAAAAGGGACAAACAGCAAAAACTTTAAGAAAAAGACCAGCTTGCTTTGACTTAAAGTCTGGCGCACAAAAGTTATCAACGTTACCTCGGTAACTACCAAACACTGCCGCTGCCGACACAGTAGGTCGTATGAATAAAACAGTTTGGTTTGCTTTTCCTGGGTAAATCTTATGGGAAAGTTCGCTCTAAATCTTTTATTCATACGGCCTAGTGTAACATGATTAGGATTGCTTTTGTTGCGTACAATACGTATTGCATACAGCAGTGTGTCTTTTTCGCAGGCAACAACATAGGGTAGATGTTCCAGTAATAGAGGAGTTATGTCAGGGGATTGTATTTAAAGACAATTAGAATGCTCAATTTACCAGTTTCCATTTGAACTATATGATAATATGGTGCACCATAATCTTGGCTTCAAATACATACCAAAATTATACAATTCTGTTGGTTAATATATCTAAAATATTGCTATTCCTGACATTAATCTGTGCTCCTAAAGTAGTGGTAATGTTCCTCTAATAGTGGAAAATTTGCCTATAATAGTGGAATTTTGTTTACCGCCCTTAGTAACGCTTGCAGTGAGCATGGAAGCAGATGGATAACAGCGTAGATTTGTTAAAATGCTATAAATTGTTGCGAATTTCTTAGCCAATTGGATCTTATTGGTCTGTTCAAAAGGAATTTATAATTTCTGTACCAACATCCTAAATTTTAACTATGTGTACTTTAGTTAAAACTGTTAACAAATATATATATATATATAACAATAGAAAATTGAGATTCTCTTGAAATTATTCTAAAAGCCGCCAAAACCAAGAAATGATTCGAGTTTCCACTATTACTGGTACACCCACTATTACCGGTACATCTACCCTAGTTGTCATGAAACATCTATATCCACGATAAACAGGTACAATAATTTGTCTTTGTCCTAACTTCCATGCAATAGTGACAAACTTTCATCATACATTGTCGCAATAGTTTGAAGTAGGGACAATATCTTTGTCTCTTGTGCGTTCGTGATTGTTCATTCCCTGGATATAATACAAAACTTTGTGTTCCACAAAATTAAACTTTCTTGTACCAAAATTATGTCAAAACTTATGGTAATACTTGATAAGCCAAAAACTTTCGTTCACATTCACATATTTTTATTGGAAAATTTTATTAATTTATATTTGATAGCTTTACGACGTTATTAGTAATACTTTTAAATCTATATTCGTTGGTGAAAAAGACATTTGATAATTTTGGAATGTCAAAAGAATCATTATCCTTTCCAAAAATGTTCAGGGTACTCTAATTGCTTATATGCTTTTATCATGTTCTATTAATCAATAGCGTTTTACACCATTTAATTTTTACAAAATTTGGTAGGGTGTGAAAATAGCTTAGGACTTCTAAATTGTAAAATTTAAAGAATCATTTATTTCGCATTTATTCATGTAATATCTACATATTAACGCTTCCTAATCGCCATAAATGATTCCTGGCAATCATTCAACAGCAAATCATTGCGCTCTGCTGACAACCTCCTTCGCGTATCCAACAAGTACCTAGCGCTGTCATTCGTTGAATCTGAAGAAAATTACTCCTTCCGGTTGACATCGCGCTCAACAAGCGCAACAGGGGCGCCACCCAGCTGGAAAGTAGGTATCACCTCAGCCGCGTTGCGGATGCTGCTTCTGAGGAACAACCAACGCGACACCACTCGGCGTTCCGCACTCTGCTCCTCATCACCTCCGTCACTATCCTCCAACCAACGTAATAACGCTGTCTAATCCCGTCTCCAGCACTCATTATCTTTAATTCGACTGCTGCTGCTGCTGCGTCGCCATACCTACATGAACTTCCTACCACAAACCGGGTAAATATCAAAACAAAAATAACCCTCATTTCTAACCTCAGCCTATCGCGCCGCGATCCGACGACTCGTTCGAAACTACCGAACAGAAGGCTGGCTTGTGTGCGTGGATGTTTTTCTTGTGATTTCGAATAAACATAAACATATCAGGCTGGGAATATAAACAATATGAGCCGTATCATGCACACCGGTCGGTCGTCATATCCATCTCTCCGGGGGAATCCAGTCCATCGCCGAAGTCGTACTCTTTCTCGCTCGGTCGCTCTGTTGTTGTTGTTGATGTCGTTGTCGGTTAAGAGATTCAATGATGAAAATATATAGAACGTGCAGAATCACTTGTTCTGGATCTCATTTCTCCCTTGTGTGTCTATCTGATTGTCGGTGTCTGGATCAGATGCCACCGCACGCCACCGTGCCACGCTGTATGATGTATGTAGTTCTTTTTTCTCTTTCTCTGCCGTAGGCGATGTTTTCCGACTAGCATAAATAGTCAACAACACAATAATAAATGTGTGTACCATCAACCGAAATATGTCTATCCAGCGTGCATTCCTTCGCAGCAAACCAAGCGCAACGAGCTGCAGGATGTGGAACGAAACGAATGATGATGGGTTCGTCGATACCGAAATGATAGTGGGAAATTTTATTTGGTTTGACATATGTGTGTGGACTAGTGCGGTGGTGAGGCGAAGCTGCTTGTCTCGCCTGGGAAAAACGAATTGTTTTGATAATGCGACTCCGCAGCGGTTGCACGCATAAAATTGAAATTACTGTAATTAAATGCCAGTTGTTTGGTTTCAGTGGAAGATTGGTTTGACTAATGATCGAATTTGGAAGTTCAACTTTTTTTTGTCTTGTGCATGCAATTAAGAGAGTTAAATCTGAAAATGGTTCTAAATACAATGTAGGAACATATAAAGAAAATGTTATATTAGAATATCCAGTAAAAAAGGAGTACTAGGACTTTGCTTTATATAAAGTTGACGAATTTTAATGGATATTTTTGCCGGAGGTAACTACTACGTTTCCATCCCTCCCACTGGTAACCCAAATCCTATCATACAATTTCAAGATTTTTTCGAGTTAGCCCCCATTGTTTCCTCTGCCAACAACGGACACCACTCAGACCGGTACCACAGGGAACCGGCAAACACTTTTTCCCAACCAAATGCTGGCTGGCTGGCTGGCTGCTGCCAGCGGCTAATGGATCAAAAAGTGTTACTCTGGTTTCCCGGTGGGGTAACCTCTAACTCAATTTTCCCCATGCGTTGTCATGTGATTTATCAACTTTGCCGACTCACAGAGTGAAAGAACAGGAGAAACAAAAAATCAGAATTATAATTAAAGATCCTTTTACCCCAGCCGATTCACATCCGTTACCGTTGCCAAAGCCGAGTAGCCGACCTTTGCTTTGGGTTCCCAAAAAATAATTGGTCAGCCTCAGCAACAACGGGGAGCCCACGTGCCACTGGCTCGGAAAGGAACCGTGTCATTCGGCCGCTTTGCCTCTCGTATGCGGCTGCTCGGGCCGCACGCATATTAATAATACACGATGAGTTTGTGCTTCCTGGTCTCGCTGGCAGCTTGACAAATTACATTTACGTGACTGTGATTGTTGCGTTAAGGTTGACATTTACTCTAGAGCCGCTTTTCTCTTTTTATTGTTTCAGGTAAGCACACCGGTTGCTACTGGATTTTCATCGGGACAGCTCACGTATACATTACGCATCAGGTAACTCATTATCGGATTGGTTGTACATCATTGCTGGACACGTGTAAAAAGCGGGTAATCAGCGCGTCAGTGATTTGTCTTACGTGGAGAAACGAATAAGGGACGCAAAATTAGAGTCCATTTGCGGGCGCGGTATTGCAGAGCTGAAACGTTTCCATTAGGTTGTTGATTCCCAGGCGTGTTGAGGTTAGATACTATTTAACCCTCCAGAGGCTAAGTTTTCCTTTGTTTTCAAGAATTTTTGAAATTAACGTAATAAATCAAATTATCTCTGTATTTAAATGGATAGATTAGGCTATAATCAGAAGGTGTGAGTGTATTTAAATACATAGAAATAATGTATCAAGGATTGTTGCCTCCCAGTTGGCCTCGCGGTATGATGCTGGCTTAATAAGCCAGTCGTCATATGTTCGAATCTCGGCTGGGAGAGGCTGTTAGAGTCAATAGGATCGTAACAACTGGCCCCTTCAACTGTCCTGTACTCTAACAGCTGGCTGCGAAGTCTGTCGTATAAAAACAGAAGATCAAGTTTCGAAAACGGAATGGTAACACCTAGACTTTGCTTTGCTTTGCTTTGTATCAAGGATTTATGAGGATTTAGAGAGAAATCCAACCTGCCAAATGATGGGGTTTGGCACTAGAAAGCTAATTTCAAATTCTTCAAATTCTTTTGCGTTTGATCGTTTGGTTGAAATTGAACAGCAGTCGTCTCCATTCAACTCGATCTTGGGTCACAGGTTGCCAATTACCAGGCGTCTCGGAAGTCGCAAATGATTTTCGACCTGGTCGAGCCATCTTGCACTTTGAGCCCCTTTGTTCCTGATGCAAGTGGAGTTGTTGAAGAGAACTGCTTTCATCGCACTGTCGTCTGGCATGCTTACGACGTGTCCGGCTCACCGCAGCCTACCGACTTTCACCAGATGTACGATGGGAGTCTCCCCAAGCAGAGCTTGTAGCTTGTTTTATACGCCTCCGCAACCCTCCGCTTTCAGTTTGTACTTATCATCCGCAGCACCTTCCGCTCGACCCGAGCAGGAGCGAAATAATATCAAAATGTGTTATTGGAAATCGAATAACTCATATCAAAATTTGGTCTTGTCTTGGCTGACATAGTTGGTAAAATAACAAAAAATAATATCAAAATTTTACTCCTTTGACGCTAAAAGAATAACTACTTGTGTTATTTGAATAACAAAGCAATAACATGACTGTATTCAGAGTTTAGAATAACATATTTTAGTATTATTAAGGTATTGAATAACAAATGCAGTAGTATATGAGTCATTAAAAAATCCTTTTATAAAATATTTAGAATCTAAAATTTCTTTAATCAATAAAAAAAATTGTATGAAATATATCAAATGTCATTTTAAGGCCAAAATAAGATATGATAACGAAATAAGTTATTATACTCATCTTACAACCACTATTTTAAATATCTACTCAATAACAAAATGTGTTATCAATGTATCTCCATATCTATTCAATAACAAAATATACCATTATAACACAGTTTGATATTGTTTTTGCATTATTTTGCTCTTCGCTCCTGCTCGGGGAACACGGCAAGGGCGCGAATGTCCTCCGTCAGCAACGTCATAACTTCAAACTCATTAAAAACTATCGTTCTAATAAGGGTTTTGTGCATTGTCAGCCTTGTATGACGGTGTGTGCTTTTCGATCGAAGCGTTTTTCAAAAGGCAAGTTAGGAGTTTGCTATTTTTGATGAAAATTGTACCTCTTGTTTCGGTGCCCGCTCATCGGGCATCAACCCGCTAAGAGCAATGCTGAACAGCTTGCAGAATAAGTAATCACCTTGTCTCAACCCTCACGCGTCTCGAAGGAACCCGAGAATGTTCCCGAGATGCGCACGAAACACATCATTAAATAACTCTGATCAATCGCCTTAGTTTGTCCGGAAAACCGTGTTCGTGCTTTATCTGCCATAGCTGGTTTCGATCGACTGTATCGTATGCCGCTTTGAAATCAATAAGGATGTGTGTGTGTGGGCGTTGTACTCGCGACATTTCTGAAAGATCTATAGAACGGTTAATATTTGGTCCGTAGTGGCTCGAGCCCCCATGAAGCCCGCTTAATAATTCCCCACGAAACCTTGTGCTGTCAGCTACAACCGGCGTAACAGGACCTGGGAGAGTGCCTTGCAGGCAGTGTTTACTAGCGTTATGCCGTAACAGTTACAGCAGTCGAGCCGATCACCCTTTTTGTTGATTCCTCCGGCACCCTCGTCTCCTCCCGAATCTTGGAAACAACCCAGTTGTAGTGCCGTTGCCAGCGTTTCTCGGCTATTTTTATAAAACTCTGCTGGTAGGCGTTTGTTACCGGCGCACCGTGGGATGAAACCCAAATCTAGGTGGATAAAATTAATTACGCTAAAACCGTTAGTCCTAGATATATAGTATCTCCGGAGTAAATTTGTTATTTTACCTTCCGCATTTTTTGGTGTATATGACATTAGGGTGACCATCATAGTAAGCGAGCGCAAAACATAAACTTTTTTATGGCTTAACTTAGCTCAATAAAATGTTACAGCAAAGTTAAATGTCATTAAATTTTGAGTAACCTTGCTAAAGAAATGAAAGTTTCATCTTTTATGGTTGATGGGCTAGAGCTATTTAAAGGTTTTTGGTCGTAGTGGACCTAAAAAAACGGTTTTCTTTATATCTCCTTTCGTGTTTATTTCTCACAAATCATTCCTTCTAAGCACTTTCACATGCATGAAAAACGCACAGTTTTTTTAAAGGAATCAAGTCGCTAACTCCTTCGGTTCCGAAGCTACAGGCATTTTTTCTAAAACAATTTGCTTTTTTCAAATGTCAATAACGTAAAAACTGCTCAAAAGCAGGAAATCAAATTTTGTATAGATGTTTAGTAATATATTCATGTCCAAAATTAATAAAGATCACATCGGTCCAGGTCGGCCCTTTTTTGCTAGACCGTATTGAATTATGAAGTAAAAATTACCGGTTTACTTACCAAATTTACCATTTTTACGTTAATAGAATGAAATAAAAAACGAAAATAAGTATAAATGCTTATTTTTATCTTAATTATCTGTAGTCAGATATGAAGGTGGGGAAAGGGTTTTAGAGCTGAAAAACCTTTTATCTTAGGATATATGAATGCTGTAACATTAATTAACTGTGGTCGCCGAAAATATAACAGGAATTCTCATTGTAACCGGGCTACTACTGACACGTGGTCTTCAAACATTGGAACTTTTGTTGTTAAAAATTGTTAAAAAATGACAGTGGACCCCTCGGTCGTCAAGGCACAAAATTTTGATGCATGTCTCCACAGTAGCTGATTCTCTGATATTATAAAAGACAAAAACACAAACGTCGTTTATGAAATTAATTGTGGCCAGTGTCACAAGTCGTACGTAGGAGAAACAAACTAATTTTTACAAAAACGAATGGAACAACATTAATATAGCATCAAAGTAAACACAGTTGGCGGTACAGGTTTAACCCAACACACCATTGAAACAGCTCATGTTTTTAAATTTGACGAAGCCAAAATCGTAGAAAAAATATCCAATCACCAAGGTGCATAGGGTGACGGATCCATATTTCGCCACTTTTATCCTAAAAATTTACTTGAAACGAAGTAGATCAAGGTTTTAAAGGTTCATATTTTTGATAACATGTGCACAATATTAATCGGACATTTCTTTTACTGATTCAGTACTCATATTCTTACTGAATTGCGTATTTTGCTCGTTATATTAATTATTTAGATGTATTAGCTGAACCCAAATTTCGCCATCCGGTGGCCAAATTTCGCCAGCCTGCAGACCCAAATTTCGCCACTTTAGAAAATCCTGATTTATGCAGGCTTAAATGCCAAAATGATAATTGAATTCTTTATATTCTCAATAAATCTAGTTCGTTAATAGATTTTGCTTCGTTTTTAAGTGATTGTTTATGAAACGTTTTTGAAAAACGATAAAAATAGTCATTCAATAACCGATGCTGCGAAAAACACCAAAATTGTAGAAATATTTTTACATTTTAATATTTGCTTTGTTAGTAGGATCTTGGATTGAGTAAGGTTTACCCATAAAGTAGTATAATTTTCTTGATCTTATTTTCCGGTAAATATTACTAATTGCAAGGAAAATTGTCCAATCAATAAGTGCACAATCGCTCATAAAAGTGCTATTTCAGCTTAAATCGTTCCGGTCTCTTCGGCTCACTTATTGCTTGGAATGTAACGAAAAAGTGCGCTGAAGATACCGAAATGATTTGATGTAAACTAGCACTTTCATGAGCGATTGCGTACTTTGGAAGGTACAATTTTCCTTGCAATCAGCAATATATACGAAGGGAAATTCCGATGAAATAGCATTTGTATCATATTGACCTGAACAAAACGACAGTATTTTATGCAATCCACTAATTTAAAAAGCAATCAACACGTTTTCTTCTGTGTTTACACCATTCATAAATTAAAAAATATTTGTTTTAAGCTAAAGAAAGAAATTTCGTTGCATTTTGCATCAATATGCTTTCATTTTATATATTGCGAGAAGTATAAAATGTGTTAAGTGATAAGTATAGTATCATTAAATTTTTTGTTACAAATGTTGCCGACGTCAATTACACTTTATTCTACTCCTGATTTGCGCTACCAAGCTTTTCGTCTAATTTTGAAAACGTGCTTTGTTTTGCTGAAAATTCCACAATATTTCACGTGTTGTCTCTTTGGTGATTAAAATAGCAATATATTTCGTGAAGTGAATGACGCTGAAATTCAACTGATGAAGTCCTAAAACTCTTAATCCACTGTTAATACTTTTTACAGTTAGGAAAACTGTGGTATTCAATAAACGCTGGGCGGTGCTACTAGTGTCAACAGGATGCACTAGCCCCGTAATAGTCTTGTACTCTAATAACCAGCTGCGAAGTCTTTCGATAAAGAAGTGTCAAGTCTTAAAGACGGTTATAACCCAAGGCTTTGCTTCAATATTCAACATAGATGATGAACATTTAGTTCATCAATTTTATAGAAAAAATGACGAAATTAGAGGCCAGCCAACGAAAACGGTTTAAAAAAATCATGTGGCGAAATATGGATTCATGACTAAAAATGAATACCATATTTCGCCACTTTAATTTTGGTGAATTTTTCAAAATTATCTGAAGTTCAAAGTGAAATTGGTATAAAATTAGTTGAAATATTGTACACAGAATCATATTAGTCAAGAATAATTAATTAATGAAACAGTTTTATTACATTTTTCCCCAATTATATTTTCGCCTCTCGTTTTGATTTTGTAAAAAAATATACCCCGTTTATGAGATGGTGTTTTCAAATTCTGAGTACTATCTGATAATTTAGTAAAAAGTGAAAGGTATGAATGATTTTTGCTAGAATAGTTCCTACATTTTACCAATTCGTTAGATAATTTCTTCTTAGTGTACCAAAAATATGCAAAAAGGCTTTGGATTCATCAAACTGGCGAAATATGGCTCCTGGCGAAATATGGATCCTCTACCCTATAACCCCGTAATTAAAAAACTTGCGAGAGAGCGAAAGAGAAAGTAAGATAAAGCAAAGAGAAAAAGTATAAGTTAAGAATTTGTAAAATATTTTATGTGGTAAATGTGCTTAATATAATGTTTTAGTGTCCGCAGATGATGAGCGAAGACCAGCAGTAGCTCGAAACGTCCGGACTAACTGGTATTTAAAATTTCTTACAATAATTTCGCCGAAAAACGTCGATAACATCGAACAAACATTGTGATGGCGGCGATTATCTCAATTCAATGAGTATGATGCTACAGTACTTAGATTTGTTAATGTCAAACATTAGAGGTATTTCAGTTTGCAAGAAACTTGAATAGCCCTGAGAAGTTATATCATTATTAATTATACTTAATTAGGATAAATACAATCATTTTGACTTATTTTCGCTTTTTTAAACCATTCTATTAACGTGGAAATTGTGATTTTGGTAAGTAAAACGGTAATTTTTACTTCATTATTCACTACGGTCTAGCAAAAAAGGACTGACCGAGGTGATCTCTACCAATGTCGGAGGCCAATGTATTACTAATCATCTTGTTATTGACATTTGAAAAAGTATATTTTTTTACAAAAAATGCCTGTAGCTTCAGAACCGAAGGAGATAGCAAGTTGATTTCTTCAAACAAAATGTGGATTTTTCATGCATGTGAGTCCTCAGAAGGAATGATTTATGAGAAATAAACACGAAAGGAGATATAAAGAAAAAAAACAGAATTTTTCAGGTCCTCCCCGATCAAAAACCTTTAAATAGCTCTAGCCCATCAACCATAAAAGATAGAACTATCATTTCTTTAGAAAAGTTACTCAAAATTTAATGTTCTTTAATTTTGTTGAAAAATTTATTCAGCTAAGTTAAGCCATAAAAAAGTTTATGTTTTGTACTCGCTTACTATGATGGTCACCCTAATGTCATGTACACCAAAAAATGCGGAAGTTAAAATAACAAATTTACAAATTAGGACTAACGGTTTTAGCTAAATTACTTTTGTCCACCTAGATTTGGGGATCATCCCACGGTGCGGTGTCTTTAGTGGACCTTAGCAACCCAATTTCTCGTTTACTTCTTAGAGACCAAGTGCTGGAACATTACCACCTACCATGGGTTTACTTCCATTTCGCCTCTTTTTACAACTTCGCCATTGACATTTTCTTCGAAAAACTGCTTCCACGTGTCGACCGCGCTGCTGGTCTGAGGATTGTGATTCCCTCCCTCGTCCCTGCACATAGAAATCAACCATGTACTGCAGATTCCAGTACCTTGTTACTAGGGTAGTTACTGACCAATGATACGGACCAGCTTAAGCGTTGAGATGAGTATTATCGAGCCTGAAGATCGTGGTCTATTCAAAACAGCAACATGAGACACGGCCTAACAGCTACGGTAACTCCAAAACGCCATCTTTGGCTAAAATTAGAAGAATTAAGACCTGCAGAGCACTCAGTATATGAAGTTCAACAAAGATACTCAAACTTACTCACTTACTTATAGCTCCATGTCCGCCGGTCCGACGGAACAAAGGGATGAAATCAGAGATCTCCACTGCTGACGGTTACCCGCCATGGCTTTTACCTGTCGCCAGGACAGATTCTCGTCTACAACCCGGATGTCGATGGCTAGGCTGCGCCGCCATGAGCCTCTGGGTCTGCCTCTTCTACGCTGTCCTTGTGGATTCCAGGCGAGTGCTTCTCTGCAAACATCGTTCGCTCCTTTTCTCAAGGTGTGTCCGATCCACTTCTACCTACGTTCACGAATTTCTCTGACTATCGGCCGTTGATGACACCGACGATTGAATATCCAGTTATCAGGCCACCAGGCACGAATGATGTATCGCAGGCAGCGGTTAATGAATACCTGCAGTTTTTGCGTTGTCTCCGCTGAGACGCACCACCCCAGTAAACATTTCCGTACGTATATCGAAGTGGAAAATGAGATATATGTACCGATATATATCTTGAAAAATCGCACTAGATGCACGAAATCAGCATATGCGTACCATTTTGGAGGCGATATACGCACTGCAGATTATACGTAAACAATTCACATTCATAAGTATTTGTATACGATAAGATCCGACTCAACATGATTAGTTTCATAATGCTATACAATTCTGTGATGAAAATCGTATGTAAATCAGTCGTCATCATTTTGTACGAATGAATATAAACTAGGGTGCGATTTAATAAGCTTTGTGTACGATTTCGATTTTGTTTAGAGACATTTAAGATTATTTTCATATATTGATATACGATTTGTGGTTTACTGGGACGTTTCGCAGGCATACAGCAGTACGAATTTAACTTTTAAATTAAAGATTCGGGCTTTCGTACGTAGAATGATCTGGTTTGAGCGCCAATATTTCGCAGACCTGCAAAGGCACCCCTGGCCTTCCTGATCCGTGTGGTTATATCAGTCCTGGTACCACCATGGGGCGTTGTCTGGCTACCAAGATATTGAAAGGCGTCTACCTGCTCAATTTGTTGTCCCGCTACTGTGAAGTTGGTGAATTTTTTTTTTATTTCGTGCAAAGCCTTGCACGAGAACGCCTCGTACTGAGCCTCGATGAGATGGACTACAGAACAACGTGATGCCCCAGTAAACCATTTGGTTTGTATATCTCGATTGCAACTGAGGTATACGAAATCATATCTGAACGAAAAAGTTATATTTCACGCCATATAAGAACATATATGTACCAAAGTGGAGGCGATATACGTGCGAAAATTTTGACAACTATTTGTAATTCTATTTTGCGCATTTTTTATAACACGCAACTAAATACTCCTGAATATATGATTAAGATATAATCAAATATTGCAATTGTCTATCCTGCTTTATAATTCACAGTCATGAATTGTATATGAAGACACGCACGACTGCAAAACAACTTATTGTTCACTTCGATTTGACATACTCTAATCATTATACAAGTCCAATGTGAAATTGACACGAAAACGATTTAATGTGAACTTTCTATTACGATTTTGTATTATCTGGGGCCACGCCAGTTACCGCATTCAGTTAGGTCTCCTTTCTTAGGGACTTTGACCAATATGCCCTGAATCCAGTCCACCGGAAAAGTTGCGGTTTCACTTATATTGCTGAAAAGCTGATGCATCATCTGGGCTGACAAAGATGGGTCAGCTTTGAGCATTTCGGCTGAAATACAGTCTATCCCTGGCGCTCTATTGGATTTCATACTCTTGATGGCTGCTACAATTTCATCCAGCGATGGCGCCTCCGAGTTCACGCGATTAATTCGACGAACTGTAGGCGTCATACGCTGCTGGTTTGTTGGTCTCTGACATTCAAAACTCGGAAGAGTTGTTCAAAATGTTCAGTCCATCGCTTAAGCTGTTCTGTACGGTCAGTCAATAGCTGACCAACTTTGTCCTTTAGCGGCATCTTTGTATTCATCATGGCACCACTAAGGCGGCGAGAAATATCGTACAACAAACGGATCACCATTGGCGGCGGCGGTTTCTCCTCGTCCGGCTAGGGAGAAAGATGCTCAAAGCTGATCCAGTATTGTCAGCGCAAACATTGCATCTGCTCTACAGCAATATCCGTGAATCCTGGTTTTCCCGTAGAATTTAATGCAAGAAATCTTGGTAAAATGCCCCAAGAAACGTGATTCACCCTCAAAGTAACCTGTAAGGTGATTCTTAGTCGCATCCAGGAGAAAATCCACACTACTTTTCGCTTCTGGTGTTCATTGATCTCGAAAAAATCATTCGATCGACTCAAATAAAAACATTTGTGGTGCACCAGATTAATGCTAATGTGTCTCATTGAGGCTCAATAGAAGGCGCTTTCGTTGAAAGTACTGCATAACGGCACCTTGTTGGACCCTATAAGGGCTTCTGCTGGAGTGATACAGAACTGCACAAACCTGAGCAATTAAATAACTTTGATCTTGTCGACGTTATTTTGTTGTTCTCATTTCGCCGATTCACAGAGCATCCTTGGACTCTCCAAGTCAATGAGAGCTAACACTAATAATCCCAGCAATTCCACGATAGCGCAACAACAGTTTGACGAAATGGAAATTTTTAAATCCCTTGGAAGTCAGAGATAGACGTATGAAGAAAACTAGGAATGAACCTGTAAATCTTCTGAATATGAGGCGCTCAAACAAGATCACCTTACTTACCAAAATGCAAGTTTTACAATTCAAATGTGAGTGGAGACAATGCGAAAACTGGTGGTCTTCTTGAGCACTAACATTGTAAATTGCAAAGATCACTCTGCATTCGAAATTGTGCTGCCGTAAAGAAAGACAGCGATTTTCAACGGGTTTTACTCCATCAAACATCACCAGCTGGATTGGAAACTACAATCAGAGACTTCAGATCTGGGTTGGGATGATAACGTATAATAAAAATCGGTATAAAGATCGGTATTTTGAAGATCGTTTATTTTACCCGTACTCGAAATAAATCGAACAGCTTTGCACTGACTAATGTTGCAATGACACTGCACGTCTTTACTTCAGTAGCCGTAAAATTAATGACCCATATAGTGTGTTTAGCGTACCTGAGTTCACACCGGTTCTAAAAATAGCAAATCATTCACAGATAAAAATCAGTTAAATTACCTAAAAATTTCGTATCAAACAATCGCATCACAGCCGTAGGCTGACAACATTCGATAGATATACCCATCCTATAGAAAAATCTATTGAACCTATTAAACTGTAAGCTTGTACTGCTTGAAGCGATGTAATGAAACTTTCAATAGAAATCGATTGAAAAGTATGCCACATTTTCCATCAATTGAGGTGGCCAGCTAGGGGGCCGGTGCGGTGCGGTGGTGGCACCGCCTCGTTTCAGTTGACCACACACCACCACCGGTAGGAAATACATCATTTACATAATTTCGATTTGGCTGAATATACAACCACTGACCCGAGAGTCCGCACGTGAAAAGCTTTCCGCCACATTACCGCCGGTAAAGCTGGACGCGAAAATATTACCATGCGCCATGCCGTTGCCCGTGCCCTCCAACCAGCCCTATGCGACCGTTCGCGACAATCACATACACGCAAATTTTAATTTATCATATACAACTAACTGCTGATGCTGATATTGCCGATAATGGTACTTACGGTGACGGTGACGATGTCGATAATGATAATGACGATGGTATATGCAACGACAGGATCGAAAGCAGTCCGTATAATGGAAAGCAAACATTTGCCCTGTAAAAGTTCGCTGATGTTTGTGAAAGTTTCACGCTTTCCACCTCACACGGACTGTCGTCGGTCGGAAGAATTTAACGCGGCTGCTCGAAAAAAAAGAAGCAATTCACAAAGAAATCCCATCCGAA
This sequence comes from Sabethes cyaneus, assembly GCF_943734655.1. Classification (NCBI taxonomy): domain Eukaryota; kingdom Metazoa; phylum Arthropoda; class Insecta; order Diptera; family Culicidae; genus Sabethes; species Sabethes cyaneus. The sequence goes on from NC_071355.1 coordinate 56,144,384, forward strand.
CAAATTGGAAAACGGCAATATAAAACTGTTTAAAATAAAATCAACAGTCATATAGAAATTCATTACCAACAAATTTGCTTCGGCAGGTGGAGGAAAAAGCAAGCCGACGCGCCGCGCACTGGTTCGTAGTCGGTGGCAGTTGCCTGAAATGTTAACCGTACGCGACAGACCATTGACAGAAGCTGTTGCTTCAAATTTCAGCGTATGCTAATTAGTGAATAATAACCAAAAACGCCCGTAGGCCGTGGGAATAATGGCAGAGCTGGCGGGCTACAAAAATTGCGCATATTCGATGATGTAAATAATTTTAACCATGCGGCGATACCCTGCCTCGGTTCGGTTGGTATAGGAAATTAAACGACAGATAATCGGTGTGAAATTTACTGACAATAGCGAAACGCGTTACGCATATTTTGGGAAGGATAATTTGTTTGTATTTTTTTTTTGCGGTTTGAAAATAATTGGATTTCATGATCTATGGAAACAATTTTTGGGAATGTTCAATGTCATTCGTTAAATGAATGCGGTTGTGACATTCTTCCAATTGGAAGTTTGAATAGTTACTGTAAAAATGGAACCAGGGATGGCACGATCACTTTGACTCGACCCACATTGATTTGACAGTATCGTCTCAGCCAAGCAAAATTTGACAAAGTTTTATATTGGACATTTGTAGAATTAGTTATTATCAACTATTTTGCTGAATCAAATTTGGCTGTATCTTTTGTAGTTACGGCGCTACAATACTAGTAACTCGTTAATGACTAAATGAACGTTCACTTAGTCACTAACGAGGTACTAACATTGTAGTATCGTAAATACAAAAGATACAGCAATACTCTATTCAGAAAAGTTGTAGATAATAACTAGTTCTTCAATCATCCCTTATAAAACTTTGTCAAATTTTGCTTGGCTGAGACGGTATTGTCAAATGAATGTGAATTGAGTCAAAGTGATTGTGCCATCCCTGAATGGAACTATTAATCGTTTGATAAAATTCTTTGGAAACAATTCAATGCAGAAATGACACGACCACAACAATGTTTGTAAAACCTCGACAAATTGATACACTAATTGATTGCAACTTACTCAAAACGAATTGCATTCTTGTTCAAGTGTTAAAATTCTGAAAAAAATTCTGTATTGTGGTGCAGCACGTTGCCATAAGTTCATAATGTGATCGCATAATATATATTGCAGAAGGAAATCTCCTTTTGGTAGTCTTTAGTCTATTGAGTTATTGTTGATTGTAAACTAATCGATTCACATAAGACCCATTTGTGCGACTGAACTGAAAGTCGTCCTTATCATATTGTACGAGGTGTGCTCATCGAATAAGGACTGTTCAATTTACAAACTGGATACTTATTTTTAGTACGAAACTGTTTATTTTCAAACAATTTCATAAGTGTGGGTTGTATATATGAAAATGATAGTACGTTATGACAGAAACAAGTGAAATGCAAGATTTACTGCTTATTTTCAGACGATGCCTTTCATGAGATTTTGCACAACGTTCGCGGTAACTCTTCACACTGCTCCAGATTACAATTTCTTGAAATTTTTAACGGAGTTAGCTTCTCTACCATCTTTCTTAGAATGCCTATTAATTATCAGGGCAGTTGGGCTTTGAGATTTTTGAACAATATATAGTGTTTCAGTTCTGAGAAGTGTGAAAGTCGCAACAGCGTAGTGAGTAGATGCTAGATCCGGCCAAAACAATCAATGGAAAAGTTGTGGGCTTTCAATAGATACGTAGAAGTCCTGACCATTAATCGTGCCCGTTGTAAAATACGAAGAACTGTTTAATCTGTACGAGCAGGTTGCTTGCCATACCAAGACCTTCTTTCCAAACTTTTCTATTCTAATGTATTGTACGTCATCAGGAACATTTGTTCCTTGCATAGTTTTAAAAAATTGCGGAATTGGAGTTTTCCAGGAGAAGGTTATACAAAATCCATAACCTTTTCTTAGAACAAATTTGCTATGCAGAAGTCCTTTTAGGTGTCCGTTGTTTCTTGTAGGTTCTGATTTTATGGCACTTCTTGATGTTTTGCACAGCTAATGCTTAATTTTTTGACAAAATCGATTGTATGATTTGCGGCAGTCGTAGCGAAAACAGTCAAACAACTACGCTCGATACTATATTCCTACTGCCTACTCTACCCCGGAGCGCAGAAATTGGACATCGTGAGGCACTGCATGTTTGGCACAATTGCACAAAAATAAACGTGTAAAAATCATACAATCTTACTAAAAAACATCGCACTAGAAAAGGTTCTTCTTTATTGTATGCCGCCGCTTTTACTTATATCATCAACGAAAGAAGAAAAGCATCATCGGTTTGCTTACGCTCTTTGTGCAAATGCACACGGATGGTGCAAATATGTCTTAGTGGTGCAGATAAAACGCGTAGCAGCAAGTGCTTGGTTAAGTAGTTTTAAACTACTGCACTGGGTCCGTTACTAGTGCTCATTAGAGTAGCTTTATCACCTAATTTGAATATCCGATATTGACATTCAAATGGATCTAGCCGATCAACCCGAACTACCTAATGTTTATCCACCCTTCCGACTGTCCCCAGCTAGCACCAGCTCGTATATCAATGAACGAAAATTATCGTAAATATCTCTTGACAAATTCGCAATCGTAATTGAAGCTTGATAAAGTGGGCCCAAGTTGATTTTCTGTTGTATATAATGATAATAACTGACATACATACGATTTTCAGCACAACATCGTATAGCATTACGAAGCAAGTTGCCCTTAATCGAACATTATCGTATATATATACGTATATAGTCGTAACGCTTACAATTATTCCTTATCACGTATATCGCCTCCACAATAGTATGGATATGCCAATTTTGCGCATCAAATATGATTTTTTAGCAAGTATATCTGTACGTAATACTGATTTTCATCTTTTATATACATATGAAAATGCTAGCTGGGTCCTTGTTTATTGATAAGAGCCCAAATAAAAAACATGCTCACCGTGCAGGAGCCAACCTTGCGACTCAAGCACTATCCGCAAGGAATGGCTAAATCATATTCTTCTGGGGTTTTGTTTGCATTGAACGTAATGAAAATTGCTTGGGATCTGACTAAGAATTATTCAACCTAGATCGAAATTTCAAACAAACAAACAAACCGGATTGCTGATTTCACGCAGGAGTGCTGTGTATATATTCGTGTCATGTAGTAAAGATTGACGGTGTGGTCTGTGTGTTCGAATCACTGACTCACCAAGGACCTTCTGGACTTTGGAATAGGCCGTTTCAAGAATTCCACAATCCGACCAGTAAAGATAGTGTATTGTAAACAATTCCTTAAAGCATCGCTTCACGATGGTTCCAAACTGTAGAATCACCAAACACTCATTCTGTGAGATTTTTGTCATCTAACGTACCAGAAACTGACGATCCCCTCGACTCAAGTAACAATTCCAAGTTTCATTACGTTCGTATAGTGGTTTTCATGACAAATTGCATAAAACCGGTAATAAAACTTTGAGCACCACCGGAACTTTCTGATGACCGCTATAAAACTGCTTTCTGACCGAGCGACCCATTCATCAGAATGTTTTCATAACTTCTATAAGAATTGGGTTATAAGCTCAAGTAGTCGTACCGCGCTCTGCTGAAATCAGCAATAAAACCGATTAAGCTTTCGCCGCTTGACTGCCACCGCCATAATTTAATTTTCACTTTTCGCTCTGGTAAAAGCTAAATCAGTTTGCCAGCTTTGTTAACTTGAAAAAACATCCGTGGGCTAGTTAAAAAGTTTCGTTACAGACGCGACCTCATGGTTGACTAACGACTAACGATTGTACTCGAAACAAGTGAGACACACAAAAATTGTCGCCAAAAATTTATTTCAACATCATTAGTTAGGTTTCTAGTTCATTGCTTTATTTGATCTCCACTCCATAACCCCCAACAAACATTTTTGTTGAATAACCGCTTATTAAGTGCTTGTTACCAGGTAATTAGCTGTACAATGGTTGATTTAGCTACTATTCAACAAAAATGTATGTTCGGCCGAATGCCTGCATCTTACCCTTGGCTCCACTTATGAGATTTGGAGCAATGCAATGATAGGGTCGACTATTGATACTTTTACCTACTATTTCTCACAATCCAGCTTATTCTCCAGCACCTTAGGTGTTTCACGAAGTCTGGCCTTCCTGATGGTTAAAAACTTTTTTTTTGTGAGATTATAGTCACTTTAACCAGCTTGGGTCATTCGTGACTTCTGCGGGGTTGGGATTTGAACCCGGGTCCTCAGCGTGAGAGGCGTGAATGTTAACCACTACGCCGGGACTGACCCCCTGGCCGCGGTTAAAAACTTCTCAATCGAGCAAAGTTACGGTGGGATCGGTGCGGGGACATCTTTTAGTCCAAAGACACCATTGTTATCTCTGTACCAGTCTAACATCGGCCTTGCGTAGTGGCAGGATTCCAAATCCGGCCAAAACAGCATCTCGCCCCCGTGAGACCGCAGGGAAGGCACTCGTCCCGGTAAATTTACTCGTTGCTGGTTCCTATTGTGACGTATGATAGGACTGGATCTTAGTCGTATCCATAGATGACCTACCAAACCAAAGACTTTTTGGTGAATTTGTACAAAACTTGTTCGGAACGGTCAACTGTGATGTGTTAATATAAATCTGCCGCCTGGGAAATTGATTCGTGTCCGACATGGTGTAGTTTCCTCTTCCATCACGAAGCTCCTTGGTTTCGTCAGCCACCCTCGGTTCAGCTTTCCGGCGCAGGTTTTGGATATCGTCTTTTGTTTGTCGTTCCGGTTCGGTGCCCTCCGGACCTTGAAGACGTGGAGGTCGGCATGTTTCATCGTATTTTAATAAACCAGATGGAAATATCCGCCTTCTTTGCCGCAACACAAATCGAAAGAATTCGACCAACACTTGAATAACGGGTGGCAACTAAAATTTTGGAATTTTTTTCTCAAGCTGTCAAAAAAAAAGACAAAGGTACATGAAGAAGATCTGATTTATTGAAATTAATGATACATTATCCATTGTTGAAAAAGAATTTGTGTACATTTGCGGCCAAAACACGTATTGTCCATCTGCATGATGTTTTTGTAGGAACGGGATCAAAATTTTCTTCAAACATTCGTCTGATGCATCTTAATTGATAGCCAAACCAGAGGACTTGTTGTTGAAGAAACGAGAAAGAGAACGATGTCCTTCTGCATCCATAACTTTGGCTGGTCTTCCACTATCTTGCTTACGAATAGTTGTTGGGCATCTAAGGATATGGTAAACAGTCGAAGCCGCAACATATTTGCTTTGTAAATGTTGTACCGTATATTTTTTGCAGAGATTTCTATTGCAGTTCGTAGAAGTGTACAACGCGCTCCCGAATTGCTTCTTGTTTCGACGTCATTTTTAGCAAAATTGGGCAAGCACAAACAAAACAAAAAATATTATGAAAAAGAGGAGAGAAAGAGCTAATACATACATACTCTCATTTCTCTCTGAGCTGGTTTGTTGTTCAGCATAAGGGCCGCGAAAAAATTCCAAAATTTTAGCTGCCACCCGTTAGACTCAACACTTTCTTGGCTTTTAGGACGTGTCTGTTAGCTTTTGCCGCTAATCTACCATTGTTGGTGGAGAGCGCAAAGCACTCCTTGCTTTGTTCTGCTTGACCCAAGAACGAACCAGTCTCGAATTTTAAACCTAGGTAGGGGAACTGTGGGTAAAACCGACACCCTAACAATTTTCACAGAAATTCCATATTTGTACGACAATTATTGTCCATCAAACCTCCCATTATCATAGTTCAACTCTAAATCCTTCATTTCACGAGGTCTGTTTGATACATATTTTGAATGTTTTTGATATATAATGAAAAAGTAAACTCTGTATCTTCAGGCGTAACAAATAGCAGTGCGGGTAAACTCGACACCCTGTCAGGGTAAAACCGACACCTTATCAATATCAAGTGAATGAATTTCTTTAAAAAAAATTGTGATTCTCAGGGAAGGTGCCTATAGTATGCCTAGCGACAGCGAGGAAGAATCAACCCCTCCCCTCCTTCCCCCTGATTTTTCATTTATCCTTGAATTCATCTTTGTTAATTCAACGATTAAAAGCAATTTTAACATTTTTCTCTTGTTTTTCGGCCCATACTCTCAGTTTTATACCAGAACATAAAAATAAACGCATTAAACTTAAAACACATACTATCTAGAAGCACAAAACCTGTGTCGGCTTTGTCCTGACTTAAAGTGTTGATTTTACCCCGAATTGACTCAAAATTTCAGAACAATGGTTTAGAGTAGCAATAAACGAAAAAGTCGCCTGTATTTTTACAAAGTAGACTAAAGAATAATCGCTGATAAATCAAGAATGCAAAAATCATCGAATTTCATATATTTTTCCTACTAAAACACTTAATCTCCACTTGCGAAATTTTACAAGGACTATTTCTTCACTGCTTACTGGTTTTGTTTTGCTGTTTGTTTTGGCAGCTACGCAACTTCGGCGGTGTTAAAATGGCTCGAAACGTAAGAAATAACAAGTGTAAACAGAATGCATTAGACGATTTGCAAAAAACATTTTATAACTTAAAAAATCGAGGGGTGTCGGTTATACCCGGATTACCCCTAATTGATTTTATTCCAAAAGCTTACTTACCGCTGAGGCTCTGCATTCTATATATCAAAACGCGTAGTGGCTCACTATTGTAAACAAACATTTTAACTGTTACGCTGTACTTGTAAATAAAATAATAATAATAACCACGAGGCGACCGTAAGCGGTTTCGCTGACTTTAGATAAACAGTTTATCGTTTATCCTTTAGGTCAATAAAAAGCTGTACGTAATAGAGCGCAGGGTAATACCTTATCTTCCGGGACTAAATTCCTGGTTCAGAATATTGTAAAATATGGCACGTGGGTAGGGGCGCTACATATACCCCCCCTCCCCTTACAGAGCTTCAAGTCATCTCAGATCGAAATTGCGAGCAGCAGCTAATGTATAAAAAATAGGAAAGCATCGCGGCACTACTTGTTTCTCCACTGATAAGATTTACATTGACTAGATGTTTTCCTTCGTTTTACCTTTGTTATACTATAACAAAGGTTTAGGAATTGGTCGAAAAACACGAAATTGATCCGAGGCCCTGAGGGCCGAGTCACATATACCAATCGACAGGGTTCGACGAACTGAGCAATGTCTGTGTGTGTGTGTGTGTGTGTATGTGTGTATGTATGTGAGGGGCGCAACTTTTCTATCGCCTGTTTCTCGGAGATGGCTGAACCGATTTGTTCGCTATTACTTTTGTTTGAAAGGTATTATTGCCTAGTATATCACTATTGAATTGCTTCGAGGTCCGACATTTCGTTTAAAAGTTATAAGTAAAAAAGTGAAAATTATGTGACACGATTTTCTCCGGAACCGAATGACCGATTTCAACGATTTTGGTATCGAATGAAAGCTCTTGTTAACGCTAAATTTTTCGGGTAAATTTTATTGAAAACAAACAAGTAGTTTACTAGTTATACTTAAAAAACCTGTTTTGACAAGGTAATAATTATCGTCTGTTTCTTAGAGATGACTAAACCGATTTAGGCGTTATTAGTCTCATTTGAAAGGTAGCATAACCTAATAGATCACTATTGATTTGTTTTTTGATTGGACGTTGATTTGAAAGTTATGAGTAATTGAATACAACACATTAAAATTTACAATAATTTATAACGATTTCATCTAAGATGATTTATCTAATTTGAATTATTTTGGCATCAAATTAGAGATTTTAATGCTGCAAATATATCTGCAAAATTTCAGAAGAATCGGTTTTGCCGATCAAAAGATATTAACCCTCCAACACGCGCGCCAACTTTTGTAATACGGTTACTCACGCGCACAATGGCCCAAAGCCAAAAAGACATGCGCACTAGAATTTTGACTGGGAAAACTTGGTTTTAGGTTTATGGAACCTTCGGAAGAGTTTCTTGAAATTGAAAGCTCTATCGTCTGGTGGAATTTCAATTTTGATTAATCCCCCTAAAAGTGAAATATAAAAATTATTTTTCTTCAGTTTCAATATAACACATTGATGTGTTCTGCAAAGTCTTAGAGCATTTCATTACAAGAAATTTTGTTGAATACAGTAACCTTCTATCTATTCAGCGAAGATAGCAAAATCTTATTTATTGTATATGAATTTGTAAAATCAGTTTTTCTATTTTAGCTCTTTTTGTAATTATTGTATGACTTGTTTATGCACTACAAAATTGTACAAATAGTAAAAATACACAACTTTGCTGAAAATAGCATACCTCTATGTTTGCTTGTTTAGGAACCGTAGAACTTTGATTATAAAAAATACCCAAATTTTGACCCCGAATTACTAGAATACCAGCAGACGGATACATTTTAAACATTTTACATTTGCTGATAGTTTTGCTGCATACAGACACCATTTTTCCATATGAAGAGACGAGAGAAAATTCCAGTTGGGGTCAATTGCGGTACACCTCACATGCTGACTGCTTCGTTTCTGTGATGTCAGTTTATGCTGATCTATTTTCCCAAGAATTTAAAATATTAATGCATTGAATAATTATGACATTTTGCTCATAACAAGGTAATTAAAGAATATACGTTAGTTAAACAGCGATTTGTAACTTTATAACAATATGGCATTCAAAAACCTACACGTGTTGTACAAAATGTGTGAGTAATTGAAGGTTAATAAAAATTGATGAAATTTATTGATGTCAATCAAAAAGAATGGCATTACAGGAATTTATGCATAGTTCAAAAACCTATAAACTAGACCTTTACTACGGAATGTATATGTTAAAGAATAATATTTCCTCTTACAACTTGCTTTTATTTGCACTTACTCAAATTAGTAACAACCAACTTACCCTTTCTCAGTAATTTCATGAAAAAAGGAACTATCAAAATTTATAAGTGCTGCTATTTTGTTCAAATTTTGTAAACTTATTCAATTTCCAAAAATTTTCGCACTACGCAACGTTAACCAATAGATGAATTATGTTCCAAAGACTTGTCGACTTCTATCTCAAAGAGCAAGTAAGACCTATAACAAAGGTTCCTTTCACCACTAGGTGGATTAAATCGGGTTTTTCTCTACATATACAGTTAGTCCACAATCATGGGTCACACACAATTTTGGGTCATTTTAGCTTTAGCTGTTAATTTCCGTTTAAATACCACCTAATGGGTGATCAAATTATTAGTGCTACTTATGAGTAACAATTTTATCAATCAATTAGTATAATATTCACGCATTAATCGGAAGATAAATACGGAATACTTTTATGAAACTTTTCTGGAACGGAGCATCGCAGCACTTCGTTGAGTGGTTATTTTTTTACTTAAGCTGGCGAACTGTAAGCATACAACTCAATTCATGTCTTTCCTTCCGTTTATGAGCAAATCGGGTATGCAGCAAGGTAGCAATATGGGTCCATTGTATTTTGCGTTGTGCTTTGATGGCGAAGCTTTACTTTTGGGTGATGGAAGTAAGTAGGTGTACGCTGACGATTTGAAATTGTATCTCCCGACACATATTTCACCAAAACATAATAAAAATGGCTGCAATATATGTATTGCAATATCAGAGCTGGACGAGTTCGAGAGAAAAACACCGGAATCAAAATGTTGTCGGCAGTTGTTTGTAATTTTCAGTTGAGCATAAGCTCGAATGTAAAAATCGAAACACAAATTTTCTACGTTATATTTCACTTTTCACTTTATTTCACTGGAACATAACGATGAACTTTCAAATTCCGTCGATTTATTTTTGATCGTCGTTATTCGTCGGTATCGTCGACTCTGAAACACTATTTAAATTTGTAAGACGTCTCATTACCCATCTGCGACAACTTCAAAGAAATTGATACTGTTGTTTGCTCCTTCTTAAAATGCTACCCGTGCGATCGTAATTAATATTAAACGTTCCAGAACGCTGCTGCTGTTGGTGTGAGCAAGCGATTTCTCAGTAAACAAGCATAACTGCGCTGCTGCCTCGATATCGAGCATCACTCAGGACTTTCCGCAATTGCCCTTAAGTGGTGGAAAATCCAGCGCCGACTGGTTTTACCGGCAACTAATTAGCCCGCCTTTATGCGCATCAGGTCGGTCAGGCTTCCACGCGATGTCAGTAATCGGGGATATACTCCGTGTATCCCCTTCTTCCTGGCGGGTGGGCGGGCGGCGCGCTGCGGTGGTGGCAAGCCAGCATAGTGCTCGTGTTCTGCATGCTCATTAGAGTCCTAAGCTGTTTGACGGTGTTTTCACCCCCCATAACAACCCGCAGATCAAACTAAGTTGGTGTGCGGAACAGTTTCCGTGGCCAATAATCGTGACAGTTACAAACACCCGCCACGACGCACTTAACATCCGAACTAATGAGCTCCCGTTTTCCATTTCAGGCTCATTAGTGGTAAACCGCGACGACCTCCGGAAGGCGTGTTATTTAACGCCTTCTCACAGAGAGTCTCCCGGATTCACAACACCAGCCACAAGCAACCGAGGAGGGGACGGGATAGTGATTTCCAATTATTAAAAACTGTCACACGCACACCGATCGCATTGCCTTGCAATAGGCCGTCTACAAGGGAGCAATTCCGTGCACCAACAAGCGTGACTGTAGAGGGACTTCTCAGACACTTTGACCCACCAGAATTGCAACGGGAATAACGCACGGTACCGTCTGTCGGAAACTTTAGACCATTATCGGTAGCGTGGGGGTGTGAATAATGCGACCGATAGCAGCAAAACAACAGGCGCAGCTGTCACGAAGTTTTCAATCACTATAGTTTACGCATTGTCGGCACCCGGTAGCGCCTACTCACAATGATGTGGTTCCGTTCGTTTGCAACAGTCATCCATTATATCCATTCTATCCATAATATGTGGCTTCAGGTGCACACGCAATGCACTCGTCAGGAATGCATTTAACCGGGGGGATTACCCGCAGGAATGCCATGGTCCGCTTTCGACGAGCTCGCGCGCGCCCTGGCAGTCCTTCACAGCACAGCCGGTACGATGTCCCGAAACCGATCGGTATTGAGTGATAAGTGAGAATCGCAATTTCAAGCTCCAGTTCCGGTTAGCGCATCTGTGCGATTGGATGGATGCATTTGGTGGATGCAAAATTTATGCTCCCACACCAGCAACAGCTGCTGCTGCTGCTGCCCTTTAGAGCCCAGCAGCGAGTGAACTAGGTGGTGCTTAAGAGATTTAACGGCGGCTGAGTTTACAGCAACAGCAGATGCCTCGTACCGGCAGCAGCAGCCACTTTCGAGCAAATTTATGGATGAGGTTGTAAAAGTTAAATTGAATTGATTACGAAGCACAGAACAATGAATGAGATCCTGATCAGAACGACTCAACAACAAGTGTTGCTGAATGGCATCGCTAAAACAATTGGCATTCAACTAGTTATGGACTAGTTCATATTAGGCAAAAATGCACATGTGCATCCATTCGAACATGTCCATTCGGTTCATCAAACCGCGCACGCAGCACTCTCGCGCACGTAGAACCTTCAATGTTTTTAGAGGAAATTTTTCACGTCAGCGAAAAACTAAACTAAACGATTTTTTTTTTCGATTTTAGATTTCGAAATTTCGAAAGATAATATTTACACTGCGCAGCCGGAAATTTTTTTTCCAGCCGAGTCTTGTCTCTGCCCAGAACAAACAGTCACACGTTCGCCACTGTCCGTCCATGGCACAATTAGTCACGTTCATTCTGAAATCGGTTACACCATCCGGAAGCGCTGCGTCGTCAGCACACCGTCGTCGTCGCAACCGACTGCCGCAACCGTCAATGCTGCCAATGCACCAAAATCGTACCAGTAATTTCGTTCTCCGTTCTCCGTTCCCAGCTCTAATAAAGGCTGGGCGAGAACCGATCCCACTTCAGCATTTTTTTATTATTGCTTCCACGCTTCATCGCTCTGTTTACCCGTTTTGGTTACGGAGCCGTCATCGGACTGCAACTTCCCAGTGCGAGGGAAAAATCGATGAAAGACCATTCAGCATTTATGGCGGTATGCAAACATTGGCTGGCTGCCGCGCGAAGGAGGGAAAATCAAATTAAAACAATTGAAATCAGTCAGAGAGGCAGTAATAACATAACACGCAACAGAAATGGCCTACCGAAAAAAGGGAACCGCCGCCACAGAAGAATAGTATAGGAAAAAGTGAAAAAGGAAAGAGGCTCCAGCGAGCCGGAAAATATGCCGCTCGATTAAACGGGAAAGTTATTGGCCGTTTCCTCGGGTAATTCGTGTTCATGACCATGATTCGTCGGTGCTTCTGCTGTTGCTGCTGCTGCATTGTCCAGTAGTAGGTTTGCATTTTAATAAAACACGAAAGCATACATACACGTGCAAACATCCAAATGTTTATGCACCCGAAATTGTGAGCAAACACGAGGGACAAAATGTCCCAACATGAATTTAATTTAAAATTTATAATGCAGACTGATTGGATGATAGCGAGAATTTTATCGTGATTTTCGGGCTGGCGTCGAATCTCAAATGATAGCGGAAGCGGCAACATAATTAAATTTTCAAGATAGTCTTCACAATGCTACCGTCCAACGAAAGCCTTCTTTTCCCCTTATTAAAAATTTCGTAGAAGATTAAGAAAGGTTATTCTATCAAAAATTGCCGGTTAGGTTCAAAATACGTAGAAGCTAATTGATTATAAAATCTCAGAATTATACACCATTTCAGTTATTTGTTCGCTGGTCCTACAAGTTCCAAAAAATATATATTCTACTTTGTTCAGACACAACCAGGGCGTAAAGAACCCAAACATTGTATGGTATGGTAAGTACTTGGCAAATGATTTTTTTACACACGATCATTTCTCGAATTAGACAATATATGGATTATCCTACACAACAATATAGGTTTTAATGCGCATTTATAATGGTTCTTATGATCAAAATTGTTCATAAAAGTCATCATTAGAGTGCAGTAAAACTTAATTTGTTCAGTAGTTGTATCAGGAACATGTTATCCAATCCGAGAGGTAACCTACATAAAGCATAACGATTGGTAGCGCGAAGGAATATCTTGATTCTACATATTGCTGTACTAAAAATGAATCAGTTCTTGCCACCTTTTGACGTACTGAAATTGCGGCTTGGTTATTAACTTATGTCCATTAACTTATATTGCCCGGCATTGTCGAAACAAATAAATGAAACTGACTCTGTCTTAGTTTTGCTTCAAACTTGAAGCGACTTGTTTCATTTCTTGATTAGAACGTTTCACGCAAGCTTCCTGATGTTGGCGACTGTTTCAAGTGACGACGACTGAAAGTCAGGAACAATTTGTCGATGTCGGTGTCAATTGCTAATTATAATATATGCGTTACATTGCAGGGAATGTAACTCAAATTCCATTCATTTGCATTAAAATTTGCTGGCCTTCAACTGAATATTTGATGGAAAAATAGAAATGAAACTTTAAACCCAAGGGTCAGTAGTAGGTAATGTAATAGCTGTCAGTGGTTTTGGACGTGCAGATGTGTCTCCATATTTTCGTTTTCGTCAACGCAGCTTGCAAGTTTGTTTCGAATTTTGATTTGTTTAGGATTCTTGGTGATCAGGGACGCAAAAATAACTAATGATAAGTCTATTTTTGAAAAATTTTCTGCCTTGTGATATTTTATAGAAGCTGAAGCCACACGAAATAAGCGAAAAAAATCATCTTGCGTAACATCAAGCGATCCAAGTAAACCGGTTCTTGGAATAACAACTAGACTGAAAAGCAGAAGGTTCCAAAGATCTCGGCAGCTGCTCAACGGTGATTGTGAAATTCTGTTTTCGGACGAAGAAATCTTCCTTCTACAGGATCACCACAACCAACGAAATGATCGGGTATATGCAGCATTTCTTTTTGATATTTCTCGGGACAATCTATCTGTTCGAAGGTTCTAGAATGATTTCAGAGTGATGGAATAGGTATGTTTCGCCAAAAATTTGAAAATTTCATTGCTGTTCATTAAACCTGGTGTTGAAATCAATACTAAATATTACATCGATACATCGATTTTTTGAAGAACCGTGTGCTTCCCATCGTCAAGAAACCCTTCAAGAATTCACCATTCTTCTTCCAACAAGATTCGATTCTGCACTTTCTCACCAGGCAAAAGCTACACAGGCTTAGTGTGAGAAGTGGTGTTATTTCTGCGAAACAGTGGCCTGCCTTTTCGTCTGATATAAATCAGACGAACTATCAGGCAAACTAGAGAGCACCAAAGATTGACTGCGGATACTTTCAAACAAAGTTTGGAGAATATTTGGGATGAAATGCCTCAGAATATCGTGCGTTCCAGCCGTAATGCTTTTCAACAACGATTGCGACTGGTAATTAAAGCTTAATTAAAGAGTAAAGGATTTTAATAGGACTAAATTCAGACAAATGTCAGTTTTTACTACTCACCCTGTATATACGAACTAGCTGCTGAGGAACAATCTTCATTAGCCGAATGAAAAACAAGAGCAAAAGCAAGTATAGCTCGTTATTCTTCTATTAATGAGAAAATGGGCAGGATAGAACACGATATTACAGAATTGGACAACATCGGTCTAACGAAGGGTATTGAAGGGTGTACCGCATTAAGGCCCAATCACAATGCTGCGTCAATGCATGCGTCAGTGTTAGTAAACCCATGGGAAAACTGTCAAAATAACGCTGACGGACGCGTTGTTGCAGCATTCCGTTTGGACCTTTAGGACGGACGAAAGCCATACGGACGTTAGGCGTAATGGACGTTGGATATAAATACATCAGGAATTATGGATGTTAGATATAATGGACGTTGGGAATGTTATGCACCAACTACCTGCCGTTAGTTTGCGGAAGGTAACGAGCCGGCTCAAGTCGGTTTGACCGCTTTCTTTTCTATATAGGGTGAATCGATGCCAGACTACTGTGTTACCTGACTCATAACGCACCCATATTTCCGAAATTCTAATATTTCTCATGCTTTTATTTTTGGAGTAAACATGTAGTTTCTTATGTTATATATTCTCGTTTTAATTGGCTGTCAGTCTATTGATAGTCGAACAGATTTTGTAGTCTTTCCAACGTTTCAACTGTTTATTTCAGTCTTCTTCAGGGATTGCTACAATGTGTTACATATTAGGTCTGTCGTAAAATGTTTTTAAGTTATACGTACAATACTGTCTGCTCTTTGTCAAGTATCTGTGTCTCGTAGAAATTACTTGTCGTTAAAATTGTTTTTGTCGCACATCTATTTTGTATAGGGATGGATTTAAAACTGTTGTCTGTCGTAAAATTTGATTTAAAAAACCTGTTATTTTGTCTAATTAACTGGATCGTTGCACCTGTTTTTCCTGTATGTACACTGACGGTCTTACGTCCACTAACTGTATTGTATGTTTTATGTTTAACTGATCTAGTCTAACTGATATGGGTATGGGTGTTGGTATGTTTTAGGCTGGCTAACAATCCTGCATATGTATGGTTAAGGCCATCTACATCATTTCGTTTGTTGATAGAATTGCTAGTGTTTGAAATGTGGCACATTTCTAGTATCGGTAGTGTGCATTTTTTGAAGCTGCGATCGATAATTTTGATGTTGGTCAGATCGAATCGATGATTCTGATCTATGCAGTGGGCTATTAGAGCTGTTTTTTCTCTGAGAGAAATAATCTGGTGGTCGTTTACTGAGAGGCCGTCGTGCAACAGTTTTTCCAGCTGATTGACAGTGGTTTGATGTCCAGAGAGTCTCGCTTTTAAGTGGTTAGTGGTCATACCAATATACACTGAATCACAACTTTGACACTTAGTGCTGTATATTACGTTGTGTTGTTGTAGCGGTGGGACGATATCTTTTACTGGAGGGAGAAAGGCTCTTACATTGTTGGTAGTGGTGTATGCTAGCTTTACGTTGTCAAATTCTCTTTTGAGAATCTTGGCAATCCGAGGCGACAGGTCGGCTATGTGTGGGATGGATCTGTAGATCGGTTCAGCTGGTAGATCTGTGACTGGGTTCCTCTCTGACGGTTGTATAGGCTTCGGTGTCGTGTGCGAAGTGGGGTTGCTCGATCCTGGGGTGTTTGCTTGGTGATCGGTTAGTTGGCTGGTTGCTGGTGGCTGTCCTGCGGTGAGTGTATTGTTTTGATTTGTATATCGAGTCCAACATCTGTTAATCAGCTTGGCTGGATAGTCGTTGCGTTGGAGGTATGTTCGTATGATGGAGTATTTCTCGGCTTTGGTATGTGCTGTGGACAATCTATCGACGCGTGTAATGAAATTGATAGCGGTGTTCATTTTTTGGTTGAGGGGGTGAAACGAGTGATAATTCATAAGTCTTCCTGAGTACCATTGGGTGCGTATAGTTTGGTTATTTTGGCGAATTAGCAGCATGTCTAGGTATGGTAATCTATGGTCGTTTTCTTCTTCACTGGTGAACTGCAGCATTGGATGGTAGTTGTTAAATGCTTTTAGTACTTCTGTTACTTTGTCGTGTTGAACTGCTAGAAATAAATCATCCACGTATTTTTTTATTATTGCTATTGGTGGGTCAATCGTCCTGATTATGTTCTCGATTAGCGTATCCATGACTATTTCTGCAAGAATAGGGGATAGCGGATTTCCCATTGCAGTTCCCCTAACTTGTTGGTAGTGTTTATTGTCGAACTGAAAATAGCTGCACTCCATGCAAAAAGTGACCATCTCTAGGAAAAGGTCCAAGCAGATGGTAGTGTTTGTTCTAATCTGTTGCCAGTTATCTGTGATTCCCTTCGTGACCAGCTCGTACGGGATGTTAGTAAACAGAGAAACCACATCGAGAGAGATCATTATGTATTGTTGTGGTAGTGTAACTGAGTTGATGAACTGGCAGAAAGCGAAGGAGTCTTTGACGTTGTGTGGACTGTTTACGGACTCTTGTAGTATTCGGCTTATGAATTTTGAGAGGTTGTAAGATGGAGCGGTAATATTTGGTATGACTGGGCGAAGTGGCAGGTTTGGTTTATGTGCTTTGGGCTGGCCGTAGATGCGAGGGCATGTAGCTGTGTTCGTTTTCAAGCTATAATACGTTCGGTGGTCGATCAGCTGTAGGTCTAGTAGGCGTTGTGCGAATCTGTTGTTCATGGTTTGGTATTGCTTGTTGGATCTCTGGATATTTGTTTATAAGTATTTGTATCTGATAGCAGTTCGGTCATCTTGCTCCGGTAATCATCGACGTCCATTATCACAGTACGGTTTCCCTTGTCTGCTGGTATAACACGGATGCATGGATTTTCCTTCAAAAAACTTTTGGTTTCTTTGACTGCGGCAATGCAAAATGACGTTGGGCGGTTATTTTGGTTTTGTGTTTTCATTTTGTGGATGTGATTCTGGACGGTATTAACTATATGGCATCTGGTTTGATTCTGTGTTGTTTTATCGGGATTCAGTCGCAGTATGGATTCTATGTCCGCTATCAATCCCTGAAATAAACAGTTGAAACGTTGGAAAGACTACAAAATCTGTTCGACTATCAATAGACTGACAGCCAATTAAAACGAGAATATTAAATTCTACAGTCGACAAAACAAATTTATGTTATATAGTTGATATTTGTATGCTCTATTCGAATTTATGATCAATTAAACGAAAAACCACAAAGTTTGTGAGTTACGAGACCCTCCCCCGTATATAACGTATATTCGTTATGAGTCAGGTAACACAGTAGAGAAAACTAACTAGAGCCGGCAGACCTAGGGAAACAAATAAACTTAGACAGATGTGAACCGCAGTGGCCAGCGGTTCCGACGGCGAGTAGCCGACTATACTCCCTGCGACCATCGCGCACTTAATCATCTATGAAATGTCATTAAGGGATTTTTAGGCATTATGCCAAATAGTTCCTCATGACTATGTGTATGTTTTTGTGACAAACGGCATTATGCCAAACAACTTTATGCTAAACAGGTGAGCTCTGTTCTCGTTGTATTGTGACAGAGCAATGATTGGCTCAAGTGCGTTATAATTGGAATGCGAAGTTTAGTATGCCAGTCGACCATTACGCCTAACGTCCATTATACTTATCGTCCGTATGTCTAGCATAGTGCATCCCTTGTTATCGTACGCGGATGGGATAAGATAACTAGCAAACAAGCATAACTCATCATTCTTCTTTTGACACGATGGAATCAGAGCAAGGAATCAGACAGAACAGAACTCTTTTGGATGGGACGGAACAGGATTGGACAGCGTCAAAACACCAAGCTCGGTTTTCAAGATCGTTGCTGGTGCGGAAAAATGTTCCCACGCGAAATGACGAGCATGATTTTTTTTATAAATGACAATGAAAAGTAATAGGGTGATTTATATATTTTGGACAGTCGTTACGCGTACCGTCATCCGGGGATACTTGCAACACCGGAATTACTTGAACACTTCTGCGCGTCGCGCTTTTAACAACCCTAACGCATTTGTTTGTTAACATTACCATTTGTATTCAATGCAGTTTTAAAGAAGGGACGTTTACATATTCTTTAATTAAGTTTAATCCATTGTAGTATTATTTTACTTATTTTTATACGATTGGAAAGTAGTTTCATTTTCAGAGTAGGAAAAATGGATATGCAAAGTTGCATCAGTTCAATGACATGAAATTATGTTTTATCATTTGGTTCCTGTACACAACCAGTGCATCATATAAGCTAACAAATAGCAACTTTAAGCTTTGTTTATATTTTAAACTTGGAGAAGAAACGACGAATTCGTGCTGTTACTTCCAATATGGCGCGGCTTGCAGCACTTGTAAAATAGAGAGTTATCGTAATAGACAGTATGTACAAAGCAAGTTTGCATCTATACGATGTTATTTTGTCTACTGCCATCTCAGACAAATTAAAATTGTGAAAAATTCCACGTGCCTTGAAACGGGAATTTAGAGTTCGCCGGCAAGCTGCATTTTCACCGAATATCTTTAAAAAAGCGATAGACGAAATTGGAAAACAAAACATGCTTCCAGTATCTCTTGTTTTACTGTACTGACCAATATACAAGTTTTGGCTGCTTACACTTGGACCTAAACGGTACACTTCGGAAGTTATACTAAGTCAAAGTTCAAAAGTGTTGCAAGTATCCCCGGATGACGGTACTCTATTTTGGATTTTTACGGCAAAATCGAATGGAAAATGTCCAAAATAGAGTAGCCGTAACTCTTGTCCAAAATACATAAATCACCCTATACGCTCAATGAATATAATGATTATTCTTAGTTACTAAAAAAAAACTTCCTTGCAATTTTAAACCGTGATTGAGAGCACAATTTTTCTGACTTTAATGTTTTCCGCCACTATTTATTAGTTGATTACTTTCACTAGGTTTACCGACTACGAGTTTTTTTTCTTACTCTTCGCATGGATTCGTCTTTTGCAAACAATACGTCAATTACTACCTCTTGGAAGCAAACACTTACTTTACTTTTTCGTCGACAATCCGTTCATCGAATCCGTGCCGAATTCAAGAGCCGTCTCCGCGCATCCTCGTCAACAGCGCTCATCCAACGGGTACGGGGTCTGCCTCGAAGTCGTCGGCCTCTGTCGGGTTCTCTGCTGAGTATTGTTTTAGCTGGTCTCTCATCCAGCATACTTGCTACGTGGCCAGCCCATTGTAGCCTGCCGTGTGTTAACTGCCTCACAATACCCGCATTTTTATATACTTGGTTTATACCGTGGGTCATGTGCCTGTCCCACACTCCTTCTTGTAATATGGCGCCAAGAATTTATCGCAGGATCTTACGCTCAAAACGCTTACGCTTACATTGTTTTGTAATGGCGAACACAGTAGTTCGTGTGATTTTGTGGTGCTAATAAATTGATATTTTTCGTGTGAAATAGTGAAGTGTTCCACCGTAGAAACTTCCTACCGTGTGACTAAACTAAAGTTACTTCAAGCTAAGTAGAAAAATAGTTGCAATTACAGCTTGTTCTTATTAAATATTGATATATTTTTATCCCCCCAGCGCGCTACTATACAGCAGCTGCGGCGGCGATTTTGTTTTTTTTTTCTTCCTGTCTCTGTGCCACACTGCATGTCTGTTGGTGTAACGTTAACGTCCCGTGTTTAATGTGTATTGAGCCATGATTTGTTCGGCCTGTGATTTGGCAATTGTGTTGTCAGATTTGCCGCTGAAATGCGTGGGTAAGTGTGCACGAGTATTTCACTACAAGTGTACGCCACTCAACAAGCCAGTGGCAAAAATGATAACAGATAACGACAATCTTTGCTTCAAGTGTAATGATTGTTTATCTGATCGATCAGATCAGTGTTGTAGTGGGCAGCGGAACGATTTGATCTCGGACGTCAAGAGAATGGAGGAAGAGATGAAGACTGCACTCTCCGACTCGGTCACTGGCATGCGGGATCAAATTTCTGCCCAGATAGAGAACGCGTTGAGAAACGCTATGGAACAAGTAAGGCTAAACATGAATGAGTCCCTTGAAAAATTAATTTGTGACAAATTTGAATCATTGAACTGTTCAGTGTCAGAAATTACTGCGCATCAGAAATTAGCTGCAATGAATAATGCTCGCGGGTTGTCGGGGACGATTCGTTCTGAATCTGACCAAATTGGAAAGAAGCGTAAATTACGAAATTGTAGTGATGATGATAATGTTTTTGCGGACGACGCAACATTTGCGGAAGTCGTTAAAAATCACAGTAAAAGTAAACCTAAAACTATTAGTGATACTAATGTTACCGATACTGGCAACTATAACAATGCCGGTTTTAAACCGGTTAAACGTAAAACTCGACCGGTCATTGTGATTAAACCGAAAGAATCCAAACAAGCTTGCGATGACACTCGTAAGTTTTTAAAGAGAGCTTTAGATCCGAGAACACATAAAATAAGTAATTTCAGGAACGGTAAAGATGGTTCCATTATTGTTGAATGCGCTTCGGGCGAAAATATTGATCAGGTGAAGAATGGTATCGAAAGCAATCTGGGTGAAAATTATAGCGCTGTTGTTCCCATGTCGGTGCCAAGATTAAAGGTAGTGGGCATGAGCGATAAATATTCCTCCGATGTCTTCATTGATTTTTTAAAAAGTCAAAATGATGGTATCGAAATTAATGATGTAAAAGTTATAAATATATATGAAAATCCACGCTTCATGTATAACAAGTTTAGCGCAGTGATTGAAGTCGATTTGGCGACGTATAAGTCTATGCTGTCTGCGAAAAAAGTAAATGTCGAGTTTGATCGGTGCTTTGTTGTTCCCGCGATTAATGTTTTAAGATGCTTCAAGTGTGGGGAATTTGGACACAAGAGTACGGATTGCAAAAATTGTGATACCTGCTCAAAGTGTAGCCAAAAACATAAGACATCAGAGTGCACATCAACTGTATTGAAATGTGTTAATTGTTTGAAAATTAATAAAGAACGAAAAATGAATTTGGAAGTCAACCATGCCGCATTTAGTTCAGAGTGCTCAATTTATAAAAGATTGTTTGAGCAAAAGCAAAGCAGCTTGCGTTTCAACAAATAGCAACAAAGATCCAAGAAAAGTGTGAATCAAATCGATTTTTTGTATTTGAATATTGCGGGGTTGTCAACAAACTACGTTGCATTACGTCAGATTGTTGAAGAAAAACGTCCACTTATGGTTTTTCTAGCAGAAACTCACATTATTGAAACTGAAGCGTTTGATCAATACACTATTCCGGGATATAATGTTGCTGCTTGTTTATCACATTCTAGACATACTGGCGGTGTTGCTATTTATGTCAAAGAATCAGTTCAATTCAACCTTTGTCTTAACGAAGTGAATGAAGGTAACTGGTTCTTAGGCATTACGGTTGTACGTGGCATAAAGATGGGTAATTATGGTGTTTTGTATCATTCTCCCAGCTCTAGTAACCAGCGTTTTGTTGAAATCTTAGAGAACTGGCTAGGGACATTCCTTGATGCAGGTAAATTAAACATATTGGCTGGAGATTTTAATATGAATTGGCTCGATACCTCAATTTCGCATCGCTTGAAACGTCTTGCTGAATTTTTCAATTTAAGACAAACTGTAGATAATCACACGCGGATTTCCCAGCATAGCAGAACTTTGATTGATCATGTCTATTCCAATTTTGATACTGTTTGCACAGTCACGGATATAAATTTGAAAATAACCGATCATGAAACATTAGTTATTAAAGTTGTGGATAACTTAAATAATAGCGAGGATTTTGTAAAATTGAAATGCTGGAGAAAATATTCGAAACATGCTATTTCGAATCTTGTTGAGAGAAGCGTAGATTTTCCACTCGCGGCCGGAAGTTTAGATGAATCTGCGGCTGTTCTTACGAATGCTTTGAAAACGTGTACGAATCAATTAGTTGAACAAAAATTTGTTTCTTTGAAAAACTCGAACAGCTGGTATAATTTGGACCTCTTGCGTCTTAAACGTGAGAGGGACAAATGGTACAAAAAATTTCGCAGATCGAATAGTCAAAATCATTGGTATGAGTACACGACCGCGCGTAATAAATATTCACAAGAGATTAAGAAAACTCGATGTGAATATATCCAGAGGAAGATTAATCAGCATCAAAATAACAGCAAAGAGTTATGGAAAATTTTAAAAGCTTTATTGAAACCAAGTAATTGTAGATCGCGGTCCATAACTTTTAATGGCACGTTAGAACAGTCAGAACTAGTAATTGCTTCTAAGTTTAACGATTATTTCGTCGAAAGTGTGTCGTTGATCAACCAGTCTATTGAATTGGTCGATGAGCCCAATGAAATAAAACAGCCGATTAATAGTAATTGTAGATTTGAAGGTTTTCAACCAATCACATTAGGTGAACTTAGAAAAATCTGCTTTTCATTAGGAAAAACGGCTGGCGTAGATAACGTAAATGCTAGAGTTATTCAAGATTGCTTTCATGTTATAGGTTATACCGTACTAGACCTGATTAATGAATCGTTGCAAACTGGGTACGTTCCTCAAGTATGGAAAGAATCGTTGGTTGTTCCAATTCAAAAGGTTGCTGGAACGATTAAAGCCGAAGAGTTTCGTCCCATCAACATGTTGAACACTTTAGAAAAAATCCTAGAACTTGTTGTTAAAGATCAGCTACTGCAATACTTAAGTAGTAATTCTTTGTTGATTCCGGAACAATCGGGCTATCGAGAAGGTCATTCTTGTGAAACCGCATTGAACTTGGTGTTAGCAAAATGGAAAGACTACTTAGAGCGTAAAGACTCAATAGTTGCTGTTTTCTTGGACCTAAAACGCGCTTTTGAGACAATTTCTAGGCCCTTATTGTTGAAAACAATAAAGCGCTTTGGAATTAGGAATATTGCTTTCAAGTGGTTTGAAAGCTATTTGTCCAACAGAACTCAAAGGACTGCCTTTAATGATTTCGTATCTGATCCTGTGGGTAACAATCTTGGTGTACCCCAGGGAAGTGTATTAGGGCCCCTTTTATTTATTATGTATATAAATGACATGCGGCGAGTTTTGCGTTTTTGTGACATCAATCTTTTTGCAGATGACACCGTATTGTTCATTGCAGCTAAAGATTTAGATGAAGCCGTTTTACACTTGAATGAAGATTTACGTTGTCTAAGTAGATGGTTGAAGTATAAGCAACTGAAATTGAACACAACTAAAACAAAATTTATGGTCATTTCGCGGAATCGATCAAATCAAAATGTCTCAGTGATGATTGATAATGAGACAATTGAACGCGTTCGGGAGATAAAATATCTTGGCGTGACTATTGATGACAAACTAAAGTTCAATACTCACATTGACAATGTCATCAAGAAAATTGCCAAAAAGTATGGAATTTTATGCCGATTGAAAAACGATTTAACTGTTGGTAGTAAAATACAGCTATACAAATCAATCATCTCTCCTCATTTGGACTTTTGCCCTTCCATTTTATTTTTGGCCAATGAAACGCAAATATTGAGACTACAGCGTTTGCAGAATAAATTAATGCGGTTGATTTTAAGATGCGATAGATTCACCTCCTCAACTTTTCTGTTAGACGCGTTGCAATGGTTGTCAGTGAAGCAAAGAATTGTTTATTTAACTATGGTGTTCATTTTCAAAGTAGTCAACGGTATGTTGCCTCAATATTTGTGTAATCGAATTGAAAGAGGACGAGATTTTCATAGATATAACACCAGAAACGCGGATGAAATAAGGACACCGAATTTTTTGTCAGGTGCTTCACAAAATTCATTATTTTACAAAGGAATAAACGTTTTCAATTCAATGCCAAGACACATTAACCGGGCATTAACACTTGCCGAGTTTAAGAGACTATGCATTTCACACGTTAAAACAATTTATTAAAAACGGAAGAAAATATTTTACTCATTGCTGTAGCATACATTTGACGAAATTTCAAAAAGGATTAATTTATATGTGGATAATTCTATTTTGCATAGCATTACCTATATTTATTCTATTTTTTTTTCTTTTTTAATAATTCGAAGATTGTAACTAACAAAGTTTTTATGAACGGCTCTCATTTCTGTATGTATTGAATATTTTTAACTTGTATTTATATAGAATTTATTTATTTATTTTTATTTTAATTGTATATCACATTAACTGCTGTGTTCACCACGATGGTGATGATGGAATTTTCTTTTAAATTGTAGTAATTAAAAAAAAAATAAAGAGTAGTCTACAAAAGTTTGAGCCTCGCGCGCGGAATACAGGTATAAAGGACATTTTTACATTTTGATGAAAAATAATTCATATTGCATGCTTTGAGAGAAATCATAAATGATTAGTGGGTTATCCGGCAGACTGCTGGGCCAACTTGCAAACTTTTGTGGTAGACATCAAAAGCTTTTTTATTAGATCTCAAGTAAACTGTTTTTGAAGGAATTTATACCTGTTTATGAAATCAGTTCGTCTTTTTTGCATAACTGGTTCAAATTGTTATTATATCAATTATCTTATAGATAAACCGTCTTGCTCAAACCTTTGTGGGGGTATGAGGCGGGACCATCATCATCATCATCATCATCATCATCATCAAAAACACCAAGAGATCGTCGGTCACTCTCTTTCAACTTCATCACTTCGTGACCATAGAGTACCACCGGCAGAACAGGCATCTTATAGAGCGCGAGTTTTTTGCGGAGTTGCAGGCTACGGGATGTTAACTGGCTACGTAATCCGTAGAAAGCTCTGTTGGCAACCGCTATCCGCCTTTTTACTTCACGGCTCATGGCATTGTCACATGCCATTAACGTACCAAATTATAAACAAATTCGTCGACCACTTCAAAAATATGTCCATCTCTCACCGTCGCAGTTTCAACACCCGAAGGGCTACCACTGAGATTTTCTGATGACGGCACCGCTTCTCTGCACGCTCGCACTTCGAATAGTACCTTCCAATGCTCTATTGAACAGCCAATTCGATAGTCCATCACCTTGCTTCAAACCATCTAACGTCACGAACGAGTTCGACGTTTGATTTTGAACCATCAAGGGTAGCACGTATCCGCCTAATCAGTTTTGTTGAATAACCATGTTCAAGCATAATCTGCTACCGCTCATTTTGTTTAATTGAATCGTACACCGCCTCGAAGTCGATACACAAATAGTTTGCAATTTAGTGTATCGTGGAGCGTTTCTCTTGAAAACCGTACTGGTAATGCCTAGATAATTGCTGCATTCGAGACGATGGCCCTTTTTATAAACAGGGCATATGAGACCTTCCAACCAGAGCCTCCATCGTTATCATTTATGTTGACCGCTCCATCTTGTTCTTACTTACTTACTTATGTGTTCATGTCCACCGGTCCAGCAAAACAAAGGGATGAAATCAAAGATCTCCACTGTTAACGGTTATCCGCCATAGCTAACACCCTCGCCAGGACAGGTTCTCGTCTACAGCCTGGATGTCGTTGGCTAAGCTGCGTCGCCATGAGCCTCTGCCTCTTCTACCCTGTTCTTGCGAATTCCAATCGAGTGCTTCTCTGCAGAACTCATTCGCTCTTTTTCTCAAGGTGTGACTGATGCACTTCCACCTACGTTCACGAATTTCTGTTGCTATCGGCCGTTGATGACACCGACGATGGAGTTCCTCATTGGATATCCAGTTGTCAGGCCACCAGGCACGAATGATAAATCGTAGGCACCGGTTAATGGATACCTGCAGTTTTTGCGTTGTCTCCGCTGAGACGCACCACGTTTCGCAGGCATACATCAGTACCGATTTTAACGTTTGAATTGAAAATTCGGGGTTCGATCTGGTTTGAGCGCCAAATGTTTCGCAGACCTGCAAAGGCACCCCTGGCCTTACTGATCCGTGTGGCTATATCAGTCTTGGTACCACCATCGGTTGTTGTTTGGCTACCAAGATATTGAAAGGCGTCTACCTGCTCAACTTGTTGTCCCGCTACTGTGAAGTTGGTGAGATTGTCAGTGTTCACTACCATAGACTTAGTTTTTGCTACATTGACTCCATCTTGTTCACCATTCAACAGTACATCGAAATGTTGCTTTCAACGCCAAGGCGCCTTCGATCTTCGAGCCTGTTCCCCTCCTTGACGTTACACATAACAGGAGTTAGCACGTTCCGGTTCGTGATACCGTTGATCGTATCAAAGAAGCTTCTCGTATCGTGCCTCCCGAAGCAATTCTCCGCCTCCGCAAGAACGTGATCTCAACGCTGGCGATTGTTACGACGGTAAAGTCTCTTTTTGGCAGCTCTAGCATCTCGTTTTCTCTCTGTGCTCTGGCGTATCACTTCTGGCGTGACTTCTATCTCTATTCTTCTCATCAGTCACTTCTCGCGCTGTAGTGCGAATCGCGTAGTAGATGTGCTTCACTGGTCGTTCAGGCTCTTTCCAAGTTGTTCACAGATCTGCTCGTCAGTCTTTCGAAAGTACTCTGCTCTGCACTGAGTACTCCTTCCACTGATAACCGCCAAATGTTTAGTCGTATATTCCTCGTTGGTTTCGATTTGAATACGTTGGACAACCGGGCGCGGATATTGCTTACTACACGATAGTGGTCCGAGTCGATATTTGGTTCCCGGTCTGCGACTTCAGAAAAGTGCTGGTCATCAACCAGAACGTGGTCGATCTGAGAGCAGGCCTCTCCATTAGGGTGTTTCCAGGTGTGCTTCCGAATGTTTTATCGTGCAAAATAGGTACTACAGATAGCAATTCCACTGGCTGCAACGAAGTTGATTAGCCTCAGGCCATTGTCGTTTTTGGCAGGATGGCAGCTTTCTTTACCAATAACGGGACGAAAGAACTCTTCGCGTTCGACCTATGCATTTGTATCGCACGGAGTTCAAAATACCGTTATTAAAAAATAAAATAGGCCATTTAAACGGCAAATGCCGGTTGATTTGTATTGCTATCCTACACGTCTGAGTCAATTTTTGAAAAAACCGATCGTCGAATTTTTGAGTTACGGCCTTTTGAAGTTTTAAAGGGCAGATTGCTCATATAAAGTAAATAAAAATCTTCAATAACACTTCCAAAATGAACGGGTTGATTTTTTATGCAACATATGCCCATTGGCGACCATTTTAAGAGTTTTACGCTGTATTGAGACTAACCGGAAACGTTCCGGAGTCCCCGATGAACGTCTTTAAGATTTTGCAGCTGCCTATTAAAGTGCAGGATAATTACGGCTAGCGCAACGACCCTGCTGACTCTAGCCGCATTGCCTAGTCGAGATTCGAATATACGACGACTGGTTTGTTATATTACTCTACCGCAATTGTTGAAATATTTTCCTGTTGTTCTATTCAACAAGGACGCATTTTTTTTGTTCTGCTGAAGCGCAAAAACTGCTCTGTACGTTCCCGTGAGTTATAAAACTGACGCCGCTCATCCTAGCCTATGATAAACTCTACAATATCGGGATTCCACTGCATCGACCTTCTTCCATAAAATTAGCAAAAAAAACAATGTAGAAGATTTGTCCCTTTATATATTGTGCCTACTCTATGTCTCAGATTAGGATCTTTTTCTGGGCGTATCGATAGAAAATTATGCATGACATTAGCTTAAAGCTCTGTTATATTTTGAACGGATGCTGTCAACCGCCGTGGCTCAACATCGACACAAAACTCACATAAAATATAAATATCAGCCCCATGACTACTATAAATAAGTATATTATCACAACTTTAGAGAGGAAATATTCAACGTCCGCACTAACGACACCGGTTGCCACTAAAATATTCCGATTCCGGATTTGGCTGAAAATCCTAAAATCAATTGTCCTCCAACCACAATCCAATCAGTGCAAATTGCCCCAACCAACCGCAGCCAGTCGCCGAAACGACTGGCGAGCAGTCTGTTGCGGAGCGCGCGCGCGTACGCTGACCACATCGTTGGCATCGTCCGCTCGCCCTATGTTGCACTAAACAAGTAATGAATCTTATTGTACTAAAATCGAGCAAATTATCACCGCATCATTATTACCGCCTTTCGAACCGCACTTTGGGATGTAAAGCGGTCAACGGCTGGCGATGCTGACGCTTGGTGCAAGCATTATAGTGGCTCTGCACAGAACTGTACTCTCGTCCCCAGAGCGAGTTCCCGGTAAAAGAGCAATATTTTAGTTGTCCTGGGAGGTCAACAGTCGGTACTCTGGCAATGGTAAGTGAACCTCTTTTGGTTTGAAAATTTCAAATCTAAATAAAGATGGACTTCAATGTTTACACATGGTACTATTCTTTATTTGAGCTTGTCAGTCCGAGTCAGTATTGACAAATTAGCACCGAGTGTTAGGTTACTTCCGCAACAGTACCGTTAGACACCCTAGGAGCTTTGCGCGGAACAGATGGCGCAGAGTGATAATAATTGCTCTCATCAGTCCCACTTACGGTGGGACTCTCGCCCAGGCAGCACATCTATGTCAAACGACCGATTTGTGCTGGCAACCGGCTGACGGATAATTCAATCCAGTCCGAACTGGTGATAACCGACCTGTCCACTACATATATAGCGTGGGTTTTCACCCGGCAAGTGGCTATGGTAGAAGCAGTCGTAGGTGCAATTGTTTTGCACTTATCTAAGGTTTCCTCCTCGTGATCATCGGTAGGCTTAATTGTCATTTGGTCAGTTGATACAATTCGTTGAATAGAACGAATTTCACATTCTCAGTATGATTATTTGAAAATTTCGTTAATTTCGTACAGTTTTTCCTACGTTTAATGATATCAAATAGTCAGTCTCATTATAGATCTCTTTTTTCTTCTTTCAGGTGAGTTTCCACTTATTTCTGACTGGACAACAAGCAACAAGGTAACCTTTTTTTTTGTCGCGTTTCGATCTGGTAAAACTTTCATGCACACGAACTCTGGACGTCGAGTCACTGAAAGAGGTTGTGAGATCATTGGACCATTGGAAGAGGCAAAGTCATTGGACCGATGATACGATTCCATGAAAACTGTGCATATTGTAACTTTGGACATCATGTCACCATCAGACGACGTCGGGAATATGATTATTTTCTCGGGAAGTTGATATATTGATCACAACTTTTTATAAAAAGGTCAAACTAACTTTATTTTTCTGATTATAACTATAAATGTGGGAAGAAAATCAACAGATTTACTGAGTGGTTTCGATTAAACTAAAAAGAATTAGTTTAATAGACATCAAAATAATTAGCGAAAAGTATCAGAAAGTGAAATCTTTCATTCAAAATGAAATTCATTTCCTCAGTCAAATGGATCAGTTTAACAAGCTCTTTTTGTCGGTTTTATTTCCATCAAGCAAGACAAAACCAGTCTCATTTTCTGGTACGGTGTCAGCTATGACATCACCGACGGTGTTCATCCCTGCTCCCGAATCCGAACTGAAGTTCAGCGTATGAACGAGATTTATGCAAAATAGTAGCTTCCGGATCCGGAAGCGCGCGCATGAAATGAAACGAGCCGCAGGAGTGGCAGCAGCAGTGGCAGCAGCAGCAGCAGCAGCAGCAGCAGCGGGCGGCGGCGCTTTCTCATATACAACGAACAATTCTAGACAAATCCAATTCGGAAAATAACGAGATCACGACCGTTTGGCCGGGGATGTCCGCCACGTCGACAGGGTTTCCACATCTGCCAACTGACGTTTTCATTAAAAAAAGCTTAATGATACTTTTCCGTTCTTTCGCGGGGACTAGATTAGCTGCACATTTTTTCAACCGAGTAACCGAGTCCCGCTTCTGCTGGGGGTTGTGAATCAAAGCTGGATAGCCAGACAGATTAGTGCAAGCAACTGAACTGTCACTCGAAAAGGGGATAATGACATTCTCACCGCGTTCTTATATCCTGACGGTCGGGTGGCAGTCGGTGTTCAACCGGTTCCTCCCCCTGCAACGGGTTCAGTTCGCCTCCGGTTCCGTGGCTAACAGACGCTAGTAATTTAAATTAAACTTTATTCTTCTCTCGTTCTATTTACACCGGTTCGGTAGCTACCGCAACGTTGAAATTAACTGGATCTTATTAGTTTTGTGTGAAATGACTGCAGAATCATAAAGAATCTTCTGGAAACTTCAATCTACCTTACATCCTGAATAAACATGGAATGTAAATCGAGGCAAAAACTGGAATGAGATTCCACGGTAGATTCGCGATATTGCTCGAAAGATTGAAAACTTCCAAACTAATTAGCTTCGATTAATCCCACCATCGAACTGCGACAAACTGTTAACTGTTCATTAAAGACTGAAAATCAGTCAATTTAGGAGAACGGTTTCCAGTCAGCAACGAATCCATAATTTGCCGGAATGCGGTTGAGCGCTGCTTATGATGCGTAACTGGGTTTAAATTAATTGAACCAAAACTCCGACGTCGACGACGGCGATGACGACGACGACGACGGTTCCTATTCGCTTCATTTCAATTCAATTAATTTTAATCCCCGAGCGCTGGGCGACGTACAGGAATGCCGTTCCATGTCCAGTCGCATAATTGAAACGGCTTCAGCCTGGCCCGGGACAGCAACGGGTATGGCCAGCATGCATGCAGAACGGTTCCTGGACTCCGGTCACTGGATGAGCGTCCAATCTCCGTTACGGCCCATGTATTTCGTTTCTCTACGTTCCAGTGATTCTCGGTGATTGAAGGACCACTAAATACACAATTACTAATCGATAAAACATTGCCTGTGCGCTAATTCGTTGAGTGTAGCCTGTAGCTGAACTGGAAATCATCTTCATTGTATGCTAATTTTGAGACTGAAAGGACATTTAATTACACCAACGCACCTGTTCAGTTCAAAAATGTGTTTTAAAAGGATGCTAGATTTTCCAATCAATGCAATTTATGATTAGGATCGCTAATCATTGTTCTACACCTAACCTCTAATAATAGCCAGCTTTGTATGAAACTTTAAATTCAAATGAATTTCCTGTCAACGTAATATAACAGTAAATGGCTATAACATCTAATATATAATCTTCATGAAGTTTGTCGAAATATTTGTGGACTTTTATTTTCCAAAAGGATCAACCATTGGACTCTGGTCCAGAAAGCCAAATAAGGTGGAATAAATTGTTTACGTAGTAGTCGTTGATTTTAGACTGTTTACGTGTTAGCAACAAAATCTTGATTTAGTTTGCCGCTTTTTTTGGAATGAGCTATTTTAGGGTGACCCTTAAATTAACCTAGATCCAGAAATTATCTTCAAAACGAAACAAGATAGAGCATGACTCATTTCAGCAATTTAATAACTAGAACTATTTTGAATAATATTGCAAAAGACAGAATCCCTCTATCTTAAACCATTTCTATATTAGGGCGTTTTGCTGAATCAAGTTAGGATGACTCTGCTATTTTGGGATTTTGCTCCATAACTTTTTTATTTTGCATTTCTCGCAAAAAATTTCTTCAGCTGACTTTTGAGGATCAATAAGACGCAACTTTTGGTGAAAAAAGAAACTGGCTATCTACTTTACTACTACACTTATATCAAATTTTGTGTTAAAAATAGCCCGTTTTCAAATGTTAGTATCTTAGAAAAATGCAAGTAGAATTAAAATCGGTTGATTACGTTTGAAAGAACGGAGTTTTCTGTGCATAATATCCAAAAATTATAGAGGGAATTTTGGTCTATCTCAAATAAATCAACTATGAATATGTAGTGTTTTAACATATTTAAGTATATAAAAGTTAACGAGTTGCGCCATAACTCCGGAACGCCTTGACTGTTCTTCAGCAAACTTGGCGTATACGCCAGTATTGGTCTGACAACAATCGTGTACAACCAGTGTATGTATTTGGCTCAGGCAGAAATGGGAGTGTGTATGTGTTAGCTCTTTCTATCCTCTCTCTATCAATATTTTTTGTTTTGTTTATGCTTACCAAGTTTTGTTTAAAACGGCGTCAAAACAAAAAGCATTCCGCGAGCACGCGAAGTTCTACGAACTTCCACAATAATCTCGGGAAAAAGTTTACGGTACAACATTTAAAAAGCGAATATGTTGCGGCTTCGACTGTTTACCATATCCTAACATGCCCAACAACTATTCGCAAGCAAGGTAGTGGAAGACCAGCCAAAATTATGGACGCAGAAGGACATCGTTCAACAACAACAACAACAACAAGCCCTCTGGTTTGGATTTCAATTAAGTTGCACCAGACGAATGTTTGAAGAAAATTTTGATCCCGTTTCTACAAAAACATCATGTAGATGGACAATACGTATTTTGGCCGGATAGAGCATCATCGCATTACGACAAAGAACACAATAGTTGCCATTCAATCCCAGTTTTACCCAAAAACCACGACCCGTAAAATCAAATTTCAAATTTTCAAATGCACACTAATTTTTTTTCAACAATGGATAATGTATCTTTAATTTCGGTAAATCAGATCTTTTTCATGTATCTTTGTCTTTTTCTGACACCTTGAGAAAAAAAATCAGAGCGGTTTTGCTCTGGACACGACCGCATAGGTGACGTAGGACTACGTAAATCTGTTTGTAGCGATAGTATGATGTATCCATGTTTGTAATAATACGATTCTTCGTGTATACAACCTACATACGCAACGTTTATCAAAGTAGTAACATTGTATACGTTCAATCCTCCACCGATTTTGGAGTTATATCCATGAATTGATTGAATCTATTTTATTAAAATGAATCGAAGTCACACTAAACCAAACAGTAAATAAATTTTCATGATCTGTTTCTACGTTGAATAGTGCTTTTCCTCTGGTAATCGGTAGACGGTACGCGCGAGTTTTCAAAAAGCTGCCTGCCCGATGTGTCAACAAGCTAGCTGCTTGCCGATGTGTCGCCAATCAAAGCCGCTGACCGACTGACGTCGATGTGCACCGTGAGGCAAACAATGTTTCAAATACAACCTTTAACATTATGCCACGGATGTGACTCGAAAGCTGCCTGTCGAATGTGTCGCAAGCTAGCTGCTTGCCGATGTGTCGCCAACGAAAGCCGCTGACCGACTGACGATGCGCAGTAAAAGGCATAACAGCCAAAACCATATCGTTCACTGGCGGATGAGTCGATGGATTCTTCGGTTTGATGGCGTCTTGCTTGGTGAATTTGAATGTATTCGTTGCCTTATCCGGTGAAGTAGCAACACCTGAAGCTCAACAATTTTCGATCGGATTCTATAGAGCGTAAATTAAACACAATCATATGGAAGCATAACCCATAGCTCATATCGTATATATTTCTGTCATTCGTGCTAGGGATTTTTCAGTAAGGCGCATTGAAAGTCAATAGTTTTCTATATTTTCAATATTTTTCAAATCAATTTCCCGATCAATTAGTGTAAATGTCTTGGAAATCTATTGAAAATTGAGTGAATTATAAGCCGAAGCGGGAAAACGCATTTCCACTTTGATGACGTCATTTCCAACAACCAATCACGAAGTGAGAATTCTGGTAAAAAATAGGTTTATCATTTTCAATTTTTCAATGTTTCATCATCAATAATCCATACTTTTCTTTATTTGAGCCAATTAGTAGAAGATTTTCCAATCGATAGGTGTAAGATTATTGAAAATCAATCGGGAAACCACTAAGCTATTAGCGTTCAAAACCTGACCACTTTTGGAGAAAGATTTTTTAGAATGACACCCTATACCAGCTACCTTCCTGAAAGACATAGTCCTACGTCAAAAATTCCAAAAGTTTAGTTGTCACCCGTTACAACGGGTGCTGGTAGTTTAGTTAGGAAAACAGTCGAGCGCCAATCGAAAGACCGTGGCCACGCGTGGGTGCGAATCCTCTGCATTACCCGACATCTTTTTGGCCTATATCGAAATTTTCCAGTTCACTCAATTAATCATTTTTTGCATCAAACATTCCTCCCTTTCTAAAAATTGAGATCAGCAGAGCTCACCATTCACCTACTTTCAAATACTAAGAATGGAGATCCCATGGTAATTCTCTAGCCCGTTGTGAGAACCAGATTAGTGAATCGGTGTAATTGCGGCAGATTCCAAAAAGTTGAAAATAATCACTCTCTTGCTGGTAGGGCCCACTAGAGTACCAGCACAATTTGTCACGAAGAACAGTACTGCTTACTTACTTTACCGTGGGCTCCCTGCTTTCGTCAGGAGTACGATTAGAATCTCTCCAAGTAGCGCCTGCAACTCGTGGTTCATACGCCTACGCCACTCTCCATTATCCGTTTGTACTCCGCTAAAAATAGTCCGCAGCACCATTCGTTCACATAACGGCCAGTACTATTGCACATATGTCTTCCTTAAGCAAAATTACTGTCTCAAGTCCGTAGAGGACTACCGATCTGATTACGTCTGATGACGTACAAAGCTGACGGTACACAAAACGCTCGTGTACCGTCAGCCTTGTACGTCCTTGATCGAGGCGTTCTGCGCAGTTAAAGTTAGGTTCGACTTAAAGCTTGAATGACCTTGTCGAACTTTCATACTCTTACTGTTGTCAGCGATGACCACATAATCTATATATATGAGCGTTGTTTTCTCTTGAGCCTCTTTGTACCATCTATTGGTATTTGACGCATTGATTTGTAACTCAATTTTCGTTGATCATTACTCACGCTTCGATGATCACTCGTCGAATTACATCTTCAATAGCGATGTTAAATATCATACCCTTGAGGCAATTATCAGCTTGACTTGAAAAGACTCGAGAATGCCTCCAAAACTCGCACTTAGCACACAACTCATTCGCTGCAGGGTGAGTTTGATCAATCACGTCTGCTTGTCCGGAAAACCGTTCTCGTGCATTATCTGTTCGCGCTCAACTGTATCACATGCTGCCCTGAAATCCATGAAAATATGATGCGTGCGCACATCGTGCTCCCGACATTTCTGCAGCAATTGTCGGAGTGTGAAAATTTGACCCGTAGTAGTACGAGTAACCCCATAAAGCCCGTTTACCCTACAAATTCTCTTATTATTTGGGATAAACGACATAACAAGATCTGCGTTGAACAGCGTAGTGCCGCGTTAGTTATTGCAATTAAGCCGGCCACCTTCTTTGTAGGTACGACAAAGTACACCTTTCATCAACTCTTCCAGTTGTTTCTTCGCCTCTCAAATCTTAGAAATTATCCAGTGAAGTGCCGTTACTAGCTCTTCCTTCCTCTGAACTTGAAACTGCCCAGACGATTTTCTCAAACATAGGAATATTCAGCTATGTAATGAATTTTAGCAATCTCAATAAATCTATTTATATAATCTATTTATATAATATCTATTTATATAAGAGGCCGACCGAAAACTAGGTTTCTGACAGGGCGTCATAAGAGGCTTATCGGTAACTACCCTGACAGGACGGCTTTCCTAGCAGTGGGTTGTATTCTCAGTCACCTCACTGGTCGACCGCTGGACTGCTCGATTGCTCAACTGATTGACTAAACTGCTCGACTGGATTGGGCGATTAGACTGTTCGATTTGATTGCTCGACTGGACTGCTTAGTTGAACTGCTTCAGTTAAACTGCTCGACTGAACTGTTCGATTCGACTGCTCGACTGAACTGCTTGATTGGACAGATCGACTTGACTGCTCCACTGGACTACTCGACTCGACTGGACTACTCGGCTCAACTGCTCGACTCGACTGGTCGAATGAACTGTTCGAATGAACTGCTCGATTCAACTGTTCGACTTAACCGCTTGACTCGACTGCTTGACTAAACCATTCGATTCGACTGCTCAACTCAAGTGCTCGACTAGACCACTCGATTCAACTGCTCGACTGGACTACTCGACTCAACTGCTCGATTAAACTGCTCGACTTGACTGCTCGGTTCGACCACTCAATTCAACAGCAAACGATCAA
Organism: Sabethes cyaneus; assembly: GCF_943734655.1. Lineage (NCBI taxonomy): Eukaryota > Metazoa > Arthropoda > Insecta > Diptera > Culicidae > Sabethes > Sabethes cyaneus. Next base: position 56,180,678 of record NC_071355.1, read on the forward strand.
AATTTTCTAAGCAACATTTTACTCTAATCAGACTACATAAATGTTGCAAACAGCCAGAAGCCAGTTTTTATTCAGTTAATTAAAATCCAATACGACCATACAAACTATTTGTTTCAGTTTCCGGCTATGACTCTTTTATGTACAACATCTTAGAGCTATATTATGCAATATAAGAACTCAAAGAATTAATACAAAGATTGAACATCTTCGTAAGCACTGGCCAATGGAAAGTATCCGCAGTTTTCGGAATTCTGAACAGACCTTTATATACTGGGCTCAGCTCGGTAGCACTAGTTGAATATTCTGAAAAAAAAGTGAAGAGTGATTCAATTAAATAAATTGTGAATAGGTGAAATGAGAGTCAGCAATTGTTGAACGCAAACGGCATTTTTATTAAATTCTTAGGAATACTTTTTCAAATGTTTTCGTCTGCATTAGTTGCGTTTATTGTTTCCAGAGATATTTGTTTTTATTGACTCCATCCGACACGGCAGTAGAACAATTAATTCCGGTTTCCCCTTCTAAACGTCCAATTTGTCAAAACAGTGTATCATCCAAGAATGCAGATGTGTGCGCTCAGGAAGTCACTAAACCGTTCCCCACCAGTGCGATGGTTCGAAACAGTGGCTCTGAGTGCCAATTCATCCGGACTCGGATCCATTTACGCCAACAGGACAGCTCACTCCTACTTAAAAATTCATCATCTCAAAACCATGCCGATCCGAATACGGCTGTCGGTCTGACTGCGTCATTGTTGCCCCCGGTTGACATTAATCTCTTTTAAGAGGTCCAATTACTCGAACATTCGCACCGGATCCCCGGGCTCTTCACGTAGCTTGACGCCCGCCTGCCATGGATGGGAACTAGCGGCGGAAAACACACCGGTTGTGTAAGAAAGGATCCCGGTACTGGATGCCTGATGTCATCCGGGAATCCCTTCTTTACTTGAAGTTCAACTGACAGCTTCAAGTGCAGCAGGGTGACACGTGAAGAGAAAACAAAAAAGAAAAACAAGCCTTCAGGTCATATTTCAAACATGCTGCTTCCCATATTTCGTGTGGAATTTGTGCATTGAGGCACCTTCCTCCCGGACGGCCGCAGCGCGCAGCGAACGTTGCCCTTCTGTTGCCGATGTGTGCTGCTGCTGCTGCTGCCAGCGGAAAAGTATGTTGAAATAAAAAAAATACTCTGGAAACTGGAAACGATTTTGACTCCGGGGAAAATATTTCTTTGAACATAAGAGCAAAAAAAAGAGTTCCTCCACACACCGGTGTGGTAGGGTTCAGACGTCTCTCTGGGCGCGCTATCGAAAAGAAATAAAATAAATAATAAAAAAGGGGCCCAGCTTTGTAGCATGTAGGCAGTAGGCAAAATCAGTGGTAGGTAAATCCGGACGGCAAGTATTTGTTTACATTTCCGACTGACGAACTGTGTAATTCGATTATGGAAGGGACCGCGCGCTGAGACTTCGTTTATCCGGTAGCTTTGCCGGGAGCCCCTTATCTTGTTTGGGTTATGTTTAAAATAAGCCTTTCACGGTGTTAGCGCTGTTTTGTTTACCTTGCATTGTTCCAGCGAGTCTAATAATGCAATTGAAAATGACATTAAGTTTGTGTTCGGCTGAGCTGAGAACGAAGTTAAAAGGGGATTTTCACCCGATTGCAATTAAACATGTAATGCAATTATCCGTGCATTAAAGCAAATAGTTGCAGGGCGTGTTCGTTTTTTTATTTCATAAAAAAAATGATTCATATTGCAGATGAAACAGTTCCAAGTACATCATGGAAAGATGCAGCAAAACCACAAGCACCATGTTTGTCTTTAGCAAACTGATTCTGGTTTTCAAGAGTAATGAAATTAATTGCAACATTCATCTGAACCTCAGGAAAACATTTTCACCGCTTGGCAAACATCTTCCAAGCACCGCATCAAGATTTGCTTTGAAGAACCATCTCACCGTGTTTCTCGTGTTCAGCTTCAACCGACAACTGTCACCTATAATCAGCAGCAAGCAAGCCCGCGCTGTTTGCTCCGTGGATCCCGGAAACGAGAAACGGATCCTTGCTTTAATTAAAAACGGTTCACGCTACGGCTACGCCTCCTCTCGCCAGTATCCAAACGACCGACGACACGAAAATGCTTTGGCTTCAACGATCAAGGAGATCAGGCTTCGTCTTTCAGCGACGACGGCGGGCACATCTCAACGTGAAAGGCTTCTCCGAATCCACCCTACCTTTGCTTTTCCGCCCGCCCGCGCCCAAGGGTTTGTTGTTTATATATGTATTTGTTTATTCTCCTGGCACCATCAAGACCGTAACAGGCACCGGCACCGGGAGGGTGGTGCGTCCTCCACCCTCACGATTGTCTGGCTTCGTTTTCGATTCCGTCGCATCAACAGCGCGCAGCAGCCGTTGTCAATTGTCAAATTCAATTATTCTACAACGGGCTTCCGAACACCACCACCGGCTTGGCCGGGTTGACTGGAAAGGGAAATGCTTTTTAAAGCGTGCTCGCTAGAATGCCGCGCCGCCGCCGGCAAAAAAGACATTTTCCATTCTCAATTCGTACAGGGACGATTTTCTATGACGATCCAAAACGGCCAGGGAGAAAACGGGAACGGAAAACATTCACGCATTGTTATCGCCGTACCAACCTAGCTCAGAGCGTCAGAAAGGATTTCAGACCAGTAGGTAATGAATGAAATAATTAGTACGCATTACTGTTTGCTCGACCGGCCGGCGGCCGGAAGGACTGTTGAGAAGTGGGTTTTCTCTGCAATGTTGAGAAATGGAAATCGAATAATACCGCAGAGGAATACTTTCATTTCGTTGTTCAACAACATTAATACATTACATTGTATGAATGGGGCGAGCTTCATCGTATTTCTGCGGCATGATTCGATGAAAAAAAGTGGAATAGAAGTTTATGCTGAGTGCTGTGAAAAATGATTGAACGCTTTTGAACGACTTTGCAAATCGTGCAGAATCGTATCGTTTGTTCGTTTGCTGTCTGAATAGCTCTTATCTCTTAGCCGGCTAATGAAACGTTACACCAACTTGAGCCGACCCACGGGGCCACGGGTCGGATCGGGTCATCGGCGCTGCCCGAAAGCGGCGACTCATCCTGTTGAAGTGAAAGTAAATGTCATTACGGTTACGCAACCATCGAATCCGCGCTACTGCCGCCGCCGGTCCCAATCAACAGTTTGTTGCCTTTAATCGATTTTCAATTTCAATTCATTCGCTGCGGGTAGCAAATCGGCTCAGCGAGATGTCCTCGTGAACCCATCGCTGCCGCACCGTGCCGGCATCAGCCACGAAGGTTCTGTCAGCAAATTGAATTTATACCAGAAGACCGACGAACCGGAACCAATCGATTACTGCACCATTACATCCCATCGAGTGCACATATAACACGAGAAATGTGCACTTGCCTTCAGGAAAGCATTCTGGTGGAAAGAAAAAATCTCCTAGCGGAAATGATAAATGGTTAAGTGATTTTTACACTTGTTTAATTGAGCACTCAATAGCTGGCGGAAAAACTATTCTATTCCAGATGTGGGCAAAAGAAGAAAGAAATTTAGTGTCGCTATGGAAGCACTTGATTAGCTTCTAAATTTATCTTAATGTTCTTAAAGCCACAAAAGTTAACTGACTGAAAAAAATCGAGCCAAGAGAATGTGAAACTGACAATCGAAAGAGGAGTCTCCCCGTAAAATAATGGTGACAGCAATAAAAAAAAGTGGGTCGAAACGAAACAATTTAACTAGGTCAAGGTATGGTTAGCAAATGGTGACATTCGTAGGAAGCGACAACATCACCGTAATGTTGTTAACATGCAAATTGTAAAATGTGCTCGTCGTGTACAATATCAGCTGATGCTTCTACGTTTCGTATCGGGTTTGCTTTTAACCGAATCACGAACGAATTCCATGCATCCATCCATCCGGAGAGTCGTTGGTAAAAAGTGGAATTATTTTTCGTTACCAATTTTCCGGATCGTTGTAGGGTATGTGTATGTATTCAATTATTTATGTATTTTAGCTCTTGGCGCAACATTCCAGCTTTCGGCACGCCAATAACGAATTCACAATTTTATTTTCACTGTAATCAAATTCCATTAAAATTATGATTTCATCAAGTCGTACTCTGCGAACTCTGCAAAACAACACATATTTCGCTTTGATACTATGCCGTAATTGTTTTAATTAACATTTTTCCATCGTAACAACCATCCACTTTTCAGTCGAATGTTTTCGGAGCAGAGCAGGGTTGTGGAATTTTACAGTGCCAAATCGCTTATTCGGTTCAAACGGCGCGGCAATGCTTCTTGGAAACGGATAGCAGCAGCGCTTTCATTAACAGAGAGAGAGACAGAGAGCAACTGTTACTGTCAGAGGCGACAAGATGCCTACAGTGGCTGTCAAAACCTAAATCAAAACAGAATATTATCAAATAATTTAGCTGAAAAGTAGCTCAGCTTATAGTCTATCTATATTCATTTTATAATTGAAAATTTAATAAAATAGTAAGCTCTTATTTAATTTTATTTTATCGCAGGAAAAGTTATAAGAGCAAACCGTTGTAGTGTAAGATTTTAGATCTGTTTTGTCAGTTTGATCTGTGGCTAGCTAGTCCTTCTTGATTGGAAAAATCGAACAAAAGTAATTGAATTGTTTCCAAAATAAGCGCCCAACTAGACGTTTAACTTTTCTACAAAGTTTGTTCAACTCTAAGAGAGTTTACCGATCAAAGATGGTGTTGGCGTGACGCTCATATCGAATCCGATAAACTGTACCAAGCTGATCCGAAGCAACTTTTTCCCACGCAAAGATATCCACAAAGCTACCTCGAGGTCCTGAACCTGTACAATGAAGCAGATTGACCACATTTTCAAAGATGGGCGCTTTTTCTCTAATAGGTAACACAAATATACGTTCCCTACGGGGTGCGGATATTAAATCTGAGCATCACCTGACCATCAGTAGCGCTTAAGAATCTACCAAGAACTACGCGTGAATGCTAAATAAGGCCCCGTACAGAGTGAAAGCGACTGCGATGCGACGCTACTTCGCTCATATGTTGCTAAATGCACAGTCCTACTTCGGGCGATAAAGGGCTGCGCGTACAATCAGAGCAGGAAAAGTTGCGTCGCAGGTCGGTTGCACTCTGGCGGTACCCTAAGGCACTGCCTTCTTCCGATGAGTTAGGTGCTTCAACCCTCGACGACGGGTGGCGTAGAATACGCTCGGCCATCGGAAAGACCGCTACAGCGGCACTAGACGAAAAACCCCGTAGTATACGGAAAAAACGGTTCGAACCGGTTGACCATCATTCTGAGAAATATGAAAATCGCCAGAAGGAGGACAGAGGTCGTGAAGAATTGAAACAACTATTCTAAGCTAATGACACGCCATACACCAAAACCTGACATTTGTAGGGATGAGAGAATCTGATTTTTCTATAATCATCTCTATAGCGAAGTTGCAGGAGGAGGTGCAATGCAAGTTAAGACAGGAATGCCCATTGAAGATAGTAATGTCCCAGCAATTGATCTCCAGGAAGTCAAACGAGAAATCGGGTTGCTGAAGACTTACAAAGCCGCCTGGAAGGAACACTTACACAGCAGTGCTTTATACTTACTTACTTACTTACTCATGTGTCCATGTCCGCCAGTCTGGCAGAACAAAAGGATGAAATCGGAGATCTCCACTGCTGACGGTTACCCGCCTTGGCTTTTACCTGTAGCCAGGACAAGTTCTCGTCTACAGCCCGGAAATCGTTGGCTAGGCTGCGTCGCCATGAGCCTCCAGGTCTGCCTCTTCTACGCTGTCCTTGTGGATTTTAGTCGAGTGCTTCTCTGTAAACCTCGTTCGCTCCTAACCTCAAGGTGCGTCCGATCCACTTCTACCTACGTTCACGAATTTCTGTGGCTATCGGCCGTTGATGATACCGACGATGGAGTTCCTCATTGGATATCCAGTTATCAGGCCACCAGGCACGAATGATATATATGCGTTATAAACATGGTCTAGAAATGCTGGTAACGACTGGACTATTTCCTAGATTTAGCAGGAAGAGAAGCGAAAAAGTGGATGGAAGAAGTTGGAGGAGTCCCATCCACAAAAAGGTTGATTGGTTTGTCTGCTGCAGCGATCGCGGCATAACGCTGGTAAACACCACCTACACGGTACTCTGCCAGATCTTGTTACACCGGTCGTCACCGATACCTCAAGGTTTCGCAGGGAATTATCCGGCGGGCCGGATTACCATCCGACAGATCTTAAAGATATGTGGGAGTACAATGTGTCCACGGATCACATATTTATTAACTTCAAAGTAACATACAATATAGTCGATCGAGCTATGACAGATAATGCACGAACACGAATTTCCGGACAAACTGACGCATTAGATTAAAGCTACATTGAGAGCTACGCTGAGAGGCAATGAGTTTAACGTAAAGTGTTGAGTGTTGAATTAGTATCTGAAAACTGCACAAATTCATACATCGCGCATAGCACACTAGATCATCGCGTGCGACGGACACGGTCGGACATGAAACACATCAACAGAAAAGACCAGGTTTTCCATGAATTGAGGGGTCGTATCCACTTTTGCTATCATAATTCTGCAAAACTGCTGCAAAACTCAAGCCGCTTAAGTTTATCCGCAGGCAGCAGCTCCTGAATCTGTATTTTGGAAAGGATACGTTTTCACCCGGTTCAGCACGCTCCACACCGTCCAGTGGGACACAAGGCTGAGCCGCATCTTGCCTTGTGCGTGTGTTGGGATCATTTCTCACGATCCAGAAAATTTCATGGTGAATCGATGACACCACTGCTGATGCTCCTCCTCTCGAAGACTCGTTGAAAACAACGCTCCTTCTCGGCAGCGACGTTGCATTGGCGTAAATGTTCCTAAATTAAAACAATTGTGTAACAAAATGAACACTTCTGGATGTGTGTTTACTTACTTGCATTAGATGGCCGATGGTTGAAAAATCTACAACTCTACACCTGTTGGGTTGTCGTTTTTACACAATTAACGAAACAATATCAAAAGGGGACTGTCCTCAAGTTCTTCCGGAAAATATATTTTGATGCTTCAATCGGTTTCTGCAACGTGCTAAAAATACCCGAGAAGTCTGTTCCGTTGTTATTTTCCATACCTGTCAGACCGTGTCCGTTGCACGCAGTGATCTAGTGTACTATGCGTGATGTTTGAATTCGTGCAGTTTTTATATACTATTTGAACTCTCAACACGTTGCGCTTAAAATTAATTGCAACGAAACTAAAAAAATAGGTGTTTCATGTCAAAAAACGACTTGTAGAATGGTACCAGAGCTTCAAATTGGAAAAAAGCATTCAACTTTATAACGCCTTTTTAGGTCAAATTTAATGAAAACACCTTGAGAAACACTTATTTCAAAGCTTTTTGCTTATGAAAAGTTTTTAAATTTGATGAAGTAGAAGGTTGAAAGGCAATTTTCAGTATAAAATTTTATCAGCTTTCGAATGGAAGTAACAAAATTGAGCTAGCTAGCATTCTTTTTGTACTAAAGTTAATTTAAGGAAAACAAAACAGAAAACTAAGCATGTTTACAAACTCTGTAATTATTGAGATTTGAGCATGTGCGTAAAAGATTTTTTTTCGTCAAAATGTGGTCCACTATCATCCCCTGAAACATTTGCACTAAGCTACCTAACATCCTGTATATATTTTGAGTTGCTAGTATATTAAAGACATTATTCGAATAAAATTGTCTCACTCATTTATGTGTAACTTTTACCACGGGTGTATAAATGCCTAAGATTTTGACTGAAAGTACTAGTTAAGAGCGTATTGTTTGCATAGACAGAGTTTTATCAAAATAGATTGAGCGATTGAAGTGATCGGTAAATAGCTCGGGTTCGCATCTTAGTATAATCAGGCCATATGATGTTAAGTGACTTTAGCGTGGGTTCATTCTCTGGTCCCTCCACATGCTTCCCACTGAAATCTGGATTTACTAACAATGAAACCTCTTGCCAGAGCAAGTTATATTGTAACTTGTTCCACTGTCTGGTTCTAGTAACGAGATTGGTAATGCAAAAGTAGTAAGGAAAAAAGCAAATAAACACATACACACCCTCACTTTGTGCTGAATCCTGTTTTACCGACCTTGAAGCTTCTACCCTGGACTAGTTATAAGAATGGTACTAGTGATGTCCGTTAATCGTTCGATTAATTCTACTAATCGAATAACACAAGAAATATTCGAATAATTTTTAATCGAATTCTGCCAGCACGAGAAGTTGAATTAATCGAATAGTTCAATGAGTACGAATAATCCCCGAAAAAAGCTCGTTAATCGTTCATAGATGTTCGATAAATAGAATTAATCAAAGAAATATTCGAATATTTTTAATCGAACACTACTTCTTCTTAATTTGGAGGTTCAATTACATTTGATCGAGGAAAAGGCACAATTTGTGTCTATAAATAACCCAACCCACCAGATAGTGGAATTGGAAGATACGTCGCTCACTTAATAATGGGGTTGTGCAGTCTCCTTTTGTGCAGCGCGTCTATGACTCAAAGGTACATCAGTACCAGCGAGCCACATGCCCTGGCGGGTGGAATGGGTTCGAATCCGGTTATAATCTCAGATTATAGCTTGGTTCGATCCATGCACCTTCCAGCATTCGACAAAAGGTAGGAGTCACAACGACTACTTGTTAAGCGTAGCTACTAATATCCCCCCCCCTCCCCTCCTACCTTTCCACTCTTTCTCCACCACTCTAAAAAATTTCATTACTTTCTTCTACCGTCCCTTCATCAATTGTAGAAGAATTACCGTTTCAAAATATATTGTATTTTATGTTCGAAAATGCAGTAGAACTATCCATGGAATCGCATCGGTATTTTCCCGGAATGTGCGCCTTCGAAATAGAGAAGTAACTTTCGTCGTTCAAAACAAAAGATTTTCCGGAATCATTTTTAAACAACCAGCGGCATTGGGATTCCAGCCTCGAATCCCTTAGTGTATTCCAGAGCTCTTGTCTTCTTTCAACATTTTATTTCGACTCTTTTCAATGTTTTGCAGATGTACCGTCAAACGGGGTAACTTGCAACAGCGGGGTAACATGCAACAACGCTATATCGTTCCAATTTGCGGTACTTTTTGATCTGTTACTTCAATTTTTAATCTGTATCAGTCACTGAATCTTATTGGTAACACTTCAAAGAAGCCTTAGACACTGTTATGTTGATTTTATGCTGTTTTGATGATTTTTAAAAAATCCCACAAGATGGTGTCAAATTCATCGTCAATTTTTCGTTAGTAAAACGTTTGTGTCATCCACAGGCACTTCAAATAAAAGAAGCCTAACATACATTTTTTATAGTAAAATAAACAATAAGGAAACAAAATAATTGATTTATGATGACTAGTTTTGTTTATCTTACTTGTTACCACGTTATTCGTAAAACAAGTACTTAAACGGGGTAACTTGCAACAGCTGGTAGGTATAAAAAGCTGTGTTCCGTTACCTTCAAGAGGCACGTTATCATTAAATTTTGCATCAAACAATACTAAAGCACACTTGAAGAGTGTAAGATACTCTCGGTAAGCCGGAAATATGCCAGTTTTTCTCTAGATATACTGAAAATGGCCATAGAAGAGGCCAAAACACAAATAACCTCACGGAGAGAATCGACCAGCAATATGACAGTGTCTAATTACGATCACTTGTAACGTAATGAACTTTCATATACTACGTAACCGAGATATCGATGATTTTTAACTCTCCCGCTCCACTTCATGACGCGATTTTGCATAATGGATATACGACGTGTAATGCGTTGTTACACAACTCCCGCTTCCCTAAGTGCGTAACGTAATATGTGAATGGTCCTTAAAAAAGGCAGCTCTATCGGATCCAGACAAGGAATATCAACTGCATGAATAATATAAAAAGTTATTTCTGTCTTTTCCGTTACGGGGCTCATAAATTTTTCACCAACGTGACATAGGGCATTTATGCGTATATTCATAGCAAAAGCATTAAAAATCGCAAGTCGGATTATCATTTGCATATTCAAGTCAAAAGAAACTCATACAAATCTTTAAATTCGTTCAATTTCCAAAAAAATATTGCTTGTTGCAAGTTACCCCATTTAAGGGGTTACTACTAACAAATTAGTTAAAAAATTCTTCAACAGCCAATATTGATCGCATATTTTTTCTCAATATGTGAAATTGTTCTATGGTAGACCTAATAACTTTGTATTAATTAAATGCCCTCAAATGTACTACAGATAAGTTTTCACTTGCACTCATAGTTGAGAACTGTTGCAAGTTACCCCGTTTGACGGTACTGGGAAGAACAGTTGAACTTTTTTGCGGCAACGAAGTCCTTCTGTGTCCATAATTTGGATGGTCTCCCACTACCTTGTTTGTGAGTAGTTGTTGGGGATCTGAGGATGTGGTAAATAGTCGAAGCCGCAACATTTTCGCTTTTAAAATGTTGTACCATATACTTTTTTCGGAGATCTTTGTGCAATTCGCAAAAGTGTACAACGCACTCTTGAGATGCTTCTTGTTTTGATGCCATTCTGAGCAAAACTTGGCAAGCATAAACAAAACAAAAAATACTGACAGAAAGAGGAGAGAGAGAGAGCTAACACTCTCGTTTCTCTCTGAGCTCGCCAATTTGTAACTGGCCGGAAGGCCGCTAAGTGTTTCCGTCTTCAAAATGCCTTCAGGACGTGCTAAACGCGTGACTTTGGCGCCACCTCTGATGAGGGCCATTCGTCAGATGGAATTGTTGTTGTGCATAGGGGTCTGAAAAACAAATCCAAAATTTTAGTAGTTACCCCTTAATTCCTATGTTTCCTCTCAATTTACGAACGTTTTTGGAGTTCCACAAGGCAGCAATATGGTCTCGCAGCTTTTCTCGCTGTTCTTCAACGACGTCACCTTCCAGATGACTACCGGATGCAGATGTTTACATTTACAAGAGTGAAAGAATTATTTGATTTCGGAGAGCCATCACGTAAGTCGGTTCAGAAACTACGAAACAGTAATCTTTTATTTGTAACTGAATTCATGTAGACTGGTGAAAGATAAATTAATAAAAAAAATAAATAATTAAAATAAATTTGTCAAGTGTTGCACTTGATGTAGTTTTCATCATTCTTCACAATACTGAACGATTTTGTGAGCCGCTTCCTATACAACTTTCTCGCGCGAGTTTGACCGCCGCATTGTGTTTTTCACTCTGAAGTTGTTTCTCTAAAATGGCTGCTTTTAAAAAATAATTATTTCAAATTTCAAATTTATTACCAACAGGCAAGACTTGCCCTAGTGGACCTTAATAACTAATACATAAAACGTCGAAACATAGAGACAAAACTCGAACGTAACACTCGTTGAGATAAATAAAAATCAAATACTGCCGAAACTCGGTTGAAAGAACACTGTAGACCAGAGATAGCGCTGTTGGCACTGTAATTCGTCCGTCAAAAAGGTAAATTTAATAGAGATAACCTCCGCAGTGATCTGGTTGGTGCATTCAAGTTTATTTGACGAAGGAGGGTAGGGCAGTCGATGTTGGATGTCAAGATATCCGAAACAACCATGGCGCGCGCTGTTTCTTGGCGAAGTTCGAGAGTATCGATTCGGATGAGTTGGCAACGTTCCTCGTATCGAGTATTCCTCATTGGATGTCGCCATGGAAGCAATCGAAGAGCGTAGCGAACGAAGCGACGCTGGATACTTTCGATGCGGTAGATAGCGTTATTGTAATGAGGGATCCATACTACGGAACAGTATTCTAGGGAAGCTCGAACCAGTGACCCGTAGAGCGCTACCAAACATTCAATGCTGTTTAAGTCACGTGTCATTCGCATAATTAAGCCTAGTTGTCTAGAGGCTTTGGCAACAATCAATGAAACGTGTTGTTTGAAAGTTAGTTTAACATCAAGTAACACGCCGAGATCCTTGACTTGTTCCACTCGCTGAATTGGAAGTCCATTGAGTTTGTAGTTGAAGTGAATCGGTTGATTTTTATTATGAGCATGTTTGTTGTTCATCACATAAGGAATTGTTATTTATATTATTTACTAGCTGACCCGACAAACTTCGTATTGCCACAAATTAACCTGTGTTGTACATAAATCATGAATCTCGGATGATCTTTGTCACAATCTCGAGTTTTGCAAGCCCCCCAGTGGGCGGCGCTTCCGACGGCGGGTCACCGGCAACACTCACGACCGTCTCGTCCTGAATGATCTAGTGTTACTATAGATAGTTTTTGTGGTCTTGTATTGACTAATGTTTTATGGAAGAGTCTCGAATTTCTCGAGCTCGATTAGTTTTTGAGTTTCGCAAAAATTTCTGTTTTATTTGTATGAGAGTCCATATCCCCCTACCACAGGGGTGAGAGGTCTCTAACTATCGTAAAATAAATTCAAGACTCCAAAATCTCCCACATGCCAAGTTTGGTTCTATTTGCTTGATTAGTTCTCGAGTTATGAGGAAATTTGAATTTCATTTGTATGGGAGCCCCCCCTCCTAAAGTGGGTAGGGGTCCCAATTCATCATAGAAAAAAATTTTGTCTCCAAAAACACCCACGTGCCAAATTTGGTTCCATTTGCTTGATTAGTTCTCGAGTTATGAGGAAATTTGTATTTCGTTTGTATAGGAGCCCCCCTTCTTAAAGTGGAGAGGGGTTCTAATTCACCATAGAAAATATTCATGCCCTAGAAAACTTTCACATGCCAAATTTGGTTCCATTTGCTTGATTAATTCCCGAGTTATGAGGAAATTTGCATTTCATTTGTATAGGAACCCCCTTCCTAAAGTGGGCAGGGGTCCCAATTCATCATAAAAAAAATTTGTCTCCAAAAACACCCACATGCCAAATTTGGTTCCATTTGCTTAATTACTTCTCGAGTTATGAGGAAAATTGTGTTTCTTTGGTACCGGAGCCCCCCCTCTTAAAGTGGGGAGGGGTCCTAATTTACTATAGAAAATATTCTTGCCCTCGAAAACCTTCACATGCCGAATTTGGTTCGATTTGCTTGATTAGTCCTCGAGTTATGAGGAAATTTGTATGAAAGCCCCCCTTTTAAAGAGGAAAGGAGTTATAATTCCCCTTATAAAGAGGGGAGGGGTCTCAATTTACCATAGAATAAATTCTTGTCACCGAAAACACCCACATGCCAAATTTTGTTCTATTTGCTTGATTAGTTGTCGAGTTATCCAGAAATTTGTGTTTCATTTGTATGAGAGCCCCCCCTCTTAGTGGGGGGAGGGGTTTCTAACCATCACTAAAACCTTTCCTGGCCCCAAAAAACCTCTAGATACATATTTTCATGCCGATTAGTTCTGTAGTTTTCGATTTTATAAGGAACATACGGACAGACAGACAGACAGACAGACAGAAATCCTTCTTTATAGGTATAGATTGAAATTGTGAGTCATATATTTAGTGGAAAATCTCATGTTTGAAAAATACGAAAAATAGCTTTTTACGACATACGTTCATGTCTGCTTCATCTCTGAAAAAGCTTTAAAAGATTGCAAGTTACTTCTAAAGGGTGTCCCACATCAAATTGCCTCACGGAAGAAACGCTGTAGAAAATTACCTAATTGACCGATCCTTTTCAAACTTTCAGACAATAAAATATAACCCATTAGTAAGCTTTTGGCATATTTATTTCATTCATCTTCAATACCATAACTTTATGTTCGCACCTTATGCTTGACTCCACTCAAAAAGTTCTGTACGGAAACCTACTTTTTCTTCATGTCTTTCTCAGATTTAACCTCCTTGGTATGCTAGTGCTAGTGCGTAGTGCCTGCTTCATAATAGGCTAGTATTTTTCATTGGGCCTTAGTTCAGGTGCGATGGGGGTGTTCATGTCCTTTGGTACAAAAGTAACCCCGTTGGCTTCGTACTACTCCAAGATACCCTTTGAATAGTGGCACGAAGCTAGATCCAGCCAGAAGATCGTAGGGCCCTCCTATTGCTTCAACAGAAGAATCAGACGTTTCTGTAGACACTCCTTGAGGTAGATCTGCCCGTTTACAGTCCCGGTAGTCACGAACGGCGCAGTCTGTTTGCCACATGAGCAGATCGCTTGCCAAATTATATACATTTCTTGGCAAACCTTGCAAGTTTCTGCACCCTTACTCCCTCCAGAACATCAAACTTGTGCTGAGCGATGAAGTACAATAGCCCCGGAAGCTGCCGGAAGTCCACCTTGGTGTAAGTTTCATCATCCATGATGAGAGATTTGAGAATTTTCCAGGTGCTTGGGCAAAATAAATTCGCGACATTGCTTTTCGGGTGACGCCATTTTTTTCCTATTTTCGAAAAACTGACCGCGATAAAAATAGAGTGTAAACAATGCACTCTAAACTAGTTCTACCTAAATTTTCAAGAGAAAATACCCAATAGATAATTTTCTACAGCGTTTCTTCCGTAATGCAACTTGATGTGGGACACCCTTCATTTTTCTCAAAAAAAAATCTTGTTAAACATCTTCTATATCAGCGGTTCCCAAATGGGGGTTCGCGAACCCCCAGGAGTTCGCCAAAACTTTAGTTCACTGCAGAATAGTATAGGGAAATCCGACAGGGGGTACGCGAACCAAAAAAAGGTTGGGAACCACTGTTTTATATTATATATCTTCAATACGCCCAATTACAACTATTTTTTCTGTTCTTCATTTCAGGTAAGTCATCGAATTGAAGGATTTAAATTAGTTTGAATTAGACTATAACTATGAGCAAGCAAAACAATTGTAGACAATTCTGTAAGTAATCTTAATTTTTATCTTGATGACGAACAAAATTGCATTGCAATGTATCGTAAATATTTTTTTCCCAACCGTTAAACCCACTGTAACTGGCTCATCGGCAAAGTTATCCATCGCAAAAAAAAATCGCAACCGTTAGCCAATTCACAGTTGTTTATTTTCAAACCAAACTGGCCATTGGCTTCAGGACTGCCAAATGGTGGCCGTAGTAGGTACCTAGCAGGCAATTGCCAATCGGTTGTGATGAAGCTCTGCAGAGCTGCCTAATCGAAAGAAACCGAACCGAAGAGGAATGAGGCCGGCCGGGGCATTTCAAAAAACATTTGGTTTCCCATTCCAAGAGATTTCATTCCAGGCGTATCGAATCGAATCACACACTCTGGCATGCTGATGATGCACGCAGCAGACTACCTCTACCTTCTTTCCTACTGACGGACGGTCGAATCGATGAAGTTGTTTATTTATTTTGAGCGTCTTGATTCGATTAGGCTCTCGAACCGGTGGCCGGCCGGCCGGTGTCGATGGGCAGCCAACGATAGCCTTTCGCTGTGCACGCAACGCCAAAGGGAAGGTAGAAAGATTACGTACGGTAAACGATGAAGGCAGTTCTTTCCGAAACAGTCGTAATGGCGGCAATATACTTAATGTTGTGTAATCTTGATTTCCGGATTACAGACTTTTTTTTCACCAGAAAGCTCTCCTCGGGAGGGGTCTGCTGTCCGGTGAGGTACTCTTGAGACGAATCGAACCAAAAGTCAGTGTGCGGTCGGATTAGTGCCGTGGGATCCACGGTATGCTTCTTTTCCGCCGCCACTACACTGTGAAGAGAAGAAATTGAAACGGGTGGCCGTAAGAGGATTACAGCTAAAGCCGAAACAGCACCACGTTCGCTCACCGTTGTGCTCTATGGGAGCTAAATGCGAATTGCTGTATGATGTTATGAATTTAGAATGACGTGCGAAACAAGAGTGGAATTCTATGCTGTCGGCCGGTCCCCGCATCCGTGGCACTCCCCACGGCAGATAAGTTCCTGGCAAGAAGAAATGGGATGAATCATCGTTTTCGTCTCAACCGATACGGTCGGTCGACATGGCCCTAAGGAAAAACACTGCTGCAACAGTGAGTGCTGCTGCTTGCGGATCATCGTCTATGGGCTTCGGAAAGACACTCGGAAGACAATTGAAGTCAACAGTGCGAAGCGGCAAGAGATTTCACTTGGAGCCCCAAGCCGTAGCATTTCGGTACGTCACTTCTCGGTTCAGTTGGCTTCATAAATTGGAGTTAACTATTTTCCTCGCAGAGCCGAGATCCACTCCGGATGGTCCACATCCTAGGGGTGGGGTGTATGAGAATAGCAGGATTCCTTTTCCTGTAGGGCAGTGATTGAATTAGATAAGGTGACTCCGATGATGATTGATGACGGTTGCTCTTTTTGATCCGTTTGAACATTATTTGAGGATTATTGGCTCATGTCGGCATAATATTTTCAATTACTCTTCAAAATTATATTATTTGCAGACATTAGCAAGTGAATCATTTCCGATCGACGCTATTATAAACAGTATCATCATTCAATGGAGAAGCGCTGCATTATTGCACTCAGGATGAAACGGTTAAACGACTAACAAACTTCCTGCCAGGCAGTCATACCACTCTGATAGTGACCTGAATTGAAATCCCGAAACAATCGGGGCCAATGGCGATACCAATAAACTAATCCAAAGCTCCCGCTTAGAAGCGCTGCTAACAGCGAAATTTACCGACCATTAGGGATGGTTTCGCCGAGCAGCAGATCCCAATCATGATGAAGGTCCGCAGCCCTGCTGCAGACGCAGATTAAAGGCCCCTAGCTCATGTGTGAGCGATTCTGACCGCAATCATCAAGCAGGTTGAATAACCAATAAAAAACCGAAATGCACACACACTCGCAACCCGACCCTCCGCCCGCCCCGGTTCTAAGCCGTTAGTGACTGGATGCCAGGCGCATATCGAATTTCCGAACGATATCGAGTTCTGCCGTTTTATGTGCGCTCCCTCATCAGCCGGTGCGTCGTCATTCGTTCGATTTGGTTAAAGTGGTTTCGTTCGATGCAAGCAAGCCATTTTTGACGTTCGTAGATATCAGGAAACATCGGGGCCCGAAAGTGGCTGCTGCTGCTGCTGCTGGCTGGTTGGATGCCATAACCGGGATAGTTTAGATTCGATTGAAGCGATCCAGCCAGAGCGGTGCTCACATTACCGCCGTTCGACTTCACCGTTGCGGTAAACCTCTTCATGTTGTTTGGTTAACCCTTGTTGACTAACCGAACAGTGAGCGGTTTTCGGTCGAAGCGGAAAGCCGAATTAATTTGGTTGATGCAGTAGCTCATCCAATCGATTAGTAATGGATTCGATTATTTAATTAAAATATAATGTTCTTGTCGAACCCGACAGACTCAAAGTTTGATATCAAAACTATAACGCCACGCCACTATACAGGACTACGGGAGGATTCAACGGTAATATTACCCCGCCAACTCTCTCATGCAGGTCCAATCCACTTGTCCTCTTTTATTTTATTTCATTTTATTTTATTTCATTTTCGTCAGTATGGTAAGAAATATTGAATTACGTACAAACAAGCCTCAAAACCCGAGGCTTCGTTTTGGTTCATTGGGCAGAAAAAATGCATGAGTGAGCTTTGAGCAGAAATTCGAAGGGTTTGGTTCTGGTCTGTACCTTTGCCTACTTTTGGTTTGTTCTCGCTGTAATTGTTGCTTT
Source organism: Sabethes cyaneus (assembly GCF_943734655.1). Taxonomy (NCBI): domain Eukaryota; kingdom Metazoa; phylum Arthropoda; class Insecta; order Diptera; family Culicidae; genus Sabethes; species Sabethes cyaneus. Next base: position 56,198,250 of record NC_071355.1, read on the forward strand.
AATGAGCTTAAACCCCTACTCCCATTCGCACTCCCCATTCGAATGGGGAAAAGCAGAAAATCTATCGTGTATCGTTGGCGCCCAATTGGATGCTAAATAGAGCGTGTGACTTTCAAATAGTAATAACAATTTTTGAAGCGTACGAAATCGTTAATGCCCTTTCAATGATTCCATCGCCCCAGAACACACACACAGGCACATATTCGGCAGCGGCTTCATGCCTTCACTCAACCGAACCGAATTGTTTCGACAGTTCCAATTATAATATTGATACAACAAGTTTTCGGAAAATAGGGGCGCCTCGGAAGTGGGAACGGTTTTATTGAGACTCTACCTGGCCTCAAACCTGTGCAATAACCTTAAAGAATTCTTAATTGGTTAAATTGTTTTATGTGATGGTGTTCCGAATATGTTGCTTTTTGTCCAATGTATTGAGGGACAACTAGACTAAAGGTTAACAAAGCTATCCTTTGGCATTCTAAACCAGGTTCCGCTTATCCCCCTTTAGTAATATATATGACGACATGTTATGTATTTTATCGACGTAACGTAGTCGACTATTAATAATTGGCGGGGTAGTTTTCAGAGAAACTTTTGAAGACTGAGGTTTGATGGTTTTCCGACGTTTCGACACTTTCTTGGTGTCTTTTTCAAAGGGTAATATTATTTACGTCTTTTGTTCTATTTTGAGGACTGTACTATATACACATACGTATTTTTCAAAGAGCACTTACCAGGTTTGAAGTTCGTTACTCTTACTCCGTACTAAAAAGTCCGTGGGTTGAACCAACTTATAATGGAAACCAATTATAATCGATTACTAACCCAATATTTCGGCACACCCCGTGATTCTCTGGTAGAATAACCTTTTTATAAGCATGACTTCAACACTGGAGTGCCCCGACATAAACGGAAGGACAAAAATTTTACTTATACTTATAATTTTAGTTAGAATTGGACTTAAGATCGGTCTTAAAATGCGACATTAAATAAGATTTGAAATTGAACTTCAGATGGGACCAGGGAATCAAAAATCACAAACGCACGACAGACAAAGATATTGTTTCTACTTCAAAATGTTGCGACTATATATGACGAAAATTTGTCACTATCGCATGGAAGTAAGGACAATAACAAGACATCGAAGCTGTTTATCGTGAATACAGATGTTTCATGACACCCATGTTGTTGCAAGGGAACAAATTAAATCTCCATAATGCGAAAAATGACTCTTGCTTTCAAGAATCTAGTGTATCTTCATGTTATGAAGATAAACCATGAATAATATTCATGATTTCATACTTTTCTTTATTGTAACGCAGCGTTACTATTTTGCGCGTGAAACAGCGAAACCGCGAATCTTTTAACTTAAAACAATGAATTGAATCTCTGGTAAGTCAAATTTTACTCATGATATCATGCACTTTTGCACTAAAATCTTGAAATCCCGATGTCGTCATTTAGCCGTCAAATGATGTCCCTAAAGCTGGCAGTACAAAGTTAGCAGAACATTAGTAGCACCATTCAGTTAATTGATGCTCAATTAATGCTATGCTCCTAACGACGAATTTAATGCTCCATTGTATCATAGGAAAAACAATGCACTGCTAGCTTTAGATAAAGTTAGCAAGACAAAGTTCGGAAATGACACTTCCGGTGCAGATAGAGCTACCCAAGTATGACCATAATTTAATGCTCATTTAATGCTCCAGGAAAAACATAACTTCGGTAACTTTGGACGTCATTTTCCATGAAAAATTGAGCAAAAAAGAAAATGTACTGCTAACTTTATCTAAAGCTAGCAGTACATTTTCTGAATGGTGCTACTAATGTTCTGCTAACTTTGTACTGCCAGCTTTAGGGACATGTCAAATGACAAGTTTGGCTGGTTTGTTTACATGAACTTTTGCCAAATATCGATTGATAAAAAAGGGCATGGGCAACTATCTTAAACCCGCAATTTTTTATTTCAGGTTTTGATTCTACAGATTTTGCCTTTTATTTTGATAGAGACAGTACACTCAAAAAAATCAGCACGTCAAGTTTACGTAAAAACATACGTAATTCTCATCCATCACACATTTCATGTAATTTTCACGTAAATTATTGGTAACTCGCACTCTTACTAACCAGTTTACGAGCGTTACTGGTAAATTTTATCAACTTTTTCATTGACTAGTACATGAAGTTCACGTAAGTTGCTGTACAAAAGTTTACATGATTTTTCACGTGGATGCGACGTGTCGATTTTTTTGAGTGTAGGTAATTTGGTACTGTTCCGTTTCAACTGCGATAAATGGATGAACAAAATCAAACTCCTAAATATTCCAGTTCCCCGCGAAAGAAAACAATAATAAATTTCCGAGATACAAAGTCTAATGAATCTTAGGCCGTATGAATAAAAGAGTTAGAGCAAATGCTCCCATACGATTTAAACGGGAAAAGCAAACTGTTTCATTCATACGGCCTATTGGGTTGGGGATTGAGCTTATATCCGACAACTTTTTTTGGCAATATGTAGCATGCCATATTTTCTTCTTCTTCAGCAGCATAGAGCCGGGGTGGCTCGTGCTGTTTCAAGCACTCGTCTCCATTCAACTCGGTCTTGGGCCACTCGTCGCCAATTTCCTAGTCGTCTCAGAAGTCGCAAATCGCTTTCGACCTGGTCGAGCCATCGTGCACGTTGGGCCCCCCTGTTCCTGGTGCCGGTGGGGTTGTTGAAGAGGACCATTTTCGTCGCACTGTCGTCCGGCATCCTTACGACGTGTCCGGCCCACCGTAGCCTGCTAACTTTCGCTAGATGTACGATGGGAGTCTCCCCAAGCAGTGCCTGTAGCTCGTGATTCATACGCGTCCGCCACTCTCCGCTTTCAGTTTGTACTCCGCCAAATATCGTCCGCAGCACTTTCCGCTCAAACACGGCAAGGGCGCGTATGTCCTCCGTAAGCAGCGTCACGGCTTCAAGTCCATAAAGAACTACCGGTCTAATAATGGTTTTGTACATTGTTAGCTTCGTGCGGCGGCGTATGCTTCCTGATCGCAGCGTTTTGCGAAGGGCAAAGTAGGCCCGATTTCCCGCTTGGATGCGCCGCTGGATCTCCTTACTAGTGTTGTTGTCCGCGGTCACCAGCGATCCCAAATACACGAACTCTTCTACCACTTCTAGTTCGTCGCCGTCAACGGTTACCGTCCGTGGGAGGCGCGCATTTGTTTCCTTTGAGCCTCTTCCTTTCATGTATTTGGTCTTCGACGCATTTATTTTTAGCCCAATTCTCCTAGACTCCGCTTTCAGTCTGGCGTAGATTGCCTCCGCCGTCGCAAAGTTCCTGGCAATGATATCGAAGTCATCTGCAAAGCCTAGAAGTTGGCTACTCTTGGTAAAAATCGTGCCTCTCGTTTCAATGCCCGCTCGTCGGATCACCCCCTCAAGAGCGATGTTGAACAGCATGCAGGATAGACCGTCACCTTGTCTCAACCCTCGTCGCGTCTCGAAGGGACTCGAGAGTGTCCCAGAGATGCGTACGAAACACATCACTCGATCCAATGTAGCTCTGATCAGTCGCGTCAGTTTGTCCGGAAAACCGTATTCGTGCATTATCTGCCATAGCTTGTCTCGATCGACTGTATCGTATGCTGCTTTGAAATCGATAAAGATGTGATGCGTGGGCACGTTGTACTCCCGACATTTCTGCAAGATCTGTCGGATAGTAAACATTTGGTCCGTAGTTGCGCGAGCCCCCATGAAACCCGCCTGATAATTCCCTACGAAACCTTGTGCTATCGGTGACAGCCGGCGTAACAGGATCTGGGAGAGTACCTTGTAGGCGGCGTTTACCAGCGTAATACCACGATAGTTGCAGCAGTCTAGCCGATCACCCTTTTTGTAGATGGGACAAACCACTCCTTCCATCCATTCCTCCGGTAGCTTTTCCTCCTCCCAAATCCTCCAAATAACCCAGTGTAGAGCCTTTGCTAGCGTTTCCCCGCCATATATGGCATCCGATTTGTTGCTTCTCTGGTGGCGACAGAGCCCGGGTGGCTCATGCTGCTTCAAGCACTCGTCTCCATTCAACTCGGTCTTGGGCCACTCGTCGCCAATTTCCTAGTCGGCTCAGAAGTCGGAAATCGCTTTTGATCGGGTCGAGCCATCGTACCCGTTGGGCCTCCCTGTTCCTGGTGCCGGTGGGGTTGTTGAAGAGGACTATTTTCATCGCTCTATCGTCCGGCATCCTTACGACGCGTCCGGCCCACCGTAGCCTGCTTAGCGAAATATGTACGATGGGAGTCTCCCCAAGCAGTGCCGGTAGCTCGTGATTCATACGCCTCCGCCACTCTCCGCTCTCAGTTTGTACTCCGCCAAATATCGTCCGCAGCACTTTCCGCTCGAACACGGCAAGGGCGCGTACGTCCTCCGTGAGCAGAGTGACGGTTTCAAGTCCATAAAGAACTACCGGTCTAATAAGGGTTGTACATTGTTAGCTTCGTGCCGCGGCGTATGCTTCTTGATCGTAGCGTTTTACGAAGGAAAAAGTAGGTTCGATTTCCCGCTTGGATGCGCCGCTGGATTTCCTTACAAGTGTTGTTGTCCGGGGTCACCAGTGATCCCAAATACACGAACTCTTCTACCACTTCTAGGTCGACGCTGTCAACGGTTACCATCCGTGGGACTCCGCCGCGGCCGACGCAAAGCTCCTGGATATGATATCGAAGTCATCTGCAAATAAGTTGGCTACCCTTGGTAAAAATCGTGCCTCTCGTTTCGATGCTCGCTCGTCGGATCACCCCTCAAGAGCAATGTTGAACACCATGCGGGATAAACCGTCACCTTGTCTCAATCCTCGCTGCGGGACTCGAGAGTATTGGATCGCTCGATCCAACACAGCTCTGATCAGTCGCGTCAGTTTGTCCGGAAAACCGTGTTCGTACATTATCTGCCATAGCTTGTCTCGATCGACTGTATCGTATGCTTCTTTGGAATCAATAAAGATGTGATGCGTGGGCACGTTGTACTCCCGACGTTTCCGCAAGATCTGTCGGGTAGTAAAACTTTGGTCCGTAGTTGCGCGAGCCCCCGTGAAACCCGCCTGATAATTCCCTACGAAACCTTGTACTATCGGTGACAACCGGCGTGACAGGATCTGGGAGAGTACCTTGTAGGCGGCGTTTACTAGCGTAATACCGCGATAGTTGCAGCAGTCTAGCCGATCACCATTCATTCCTCCGGTAGCTTTTCCTTCTCCCAAATCCTGGAAATAACCCAGAGTAAAACCTTTGCTAGCGTTTCTCCGCCATGTTTAAAAAGCTCTGCCGGTAGGCGGTCCTTCCCAGCGGCTTTATTGGTCTTCAGCAGTCCGATTTCTCGTTTCACTTCTTGGAGATCAGGTGCTAGGACATTACTATCTTCCATGAGCGCTCCTAGGTTAATTTCCGTTCCGCCTCCTTCTGCGACTTCGCCATTGAGATGTTCATCGAAGAAGTCCTCCTTTTGGCGCTTTTTCCTCCTCAGGATCGTGGTCAACTGGTTCCTAGCTCGTCGGTATTTGGCCAGGTTCTCTCTAGTGGCAATGCTTAGATAATTTTTCCAAGCAGTTTTTCCCCTCCCCCGCTTGTTGGCATTCCCCATCAAACCAATCATTTTGTGTACTCCGAGGTTCAATACCTAGTGCGGCCTCCCCGATGGCCGAGCGTATTCTGCCCCCACCGTCTTCGAGGTTTGAAGCACCTAACTCCTCAGAAGAAGGCAGTGCCTCATTCAGTATTCGCGCGTAGTTCTCGGCAGCTTGTGGGTTATCTAGCTGCCTGATGTTCAGCCGAGGAGGGCGGCTTTCACGTGTCCGGTATACGGTGGACAGCTTTGAGCGCACATGTACTGCTACTAGGTTATGGTCAGAATCAATATCCGCACCCCGTCGGGAGCGTACGTTCCTGATATTGGAGAAAAACCGGCCCTCTATGAGAGCATGGTCAATTTGGTTCATTGTACGTTGGTCAGGTGATCTCCAGGTGGCTTTGTGGATATCCTTGCGCGGGAAAAAGGTGCTTCGGATCACCAGGCCTCGGGAAGCTGCGAAGTTTATACATCGTTGGACGTTATCGTCCGTGTCGATGTGCAGGCTATGGGGTCCTACCACCGGTCTATACATTTCTTCTCAACTGATCTGGGCGTTCATATCCCCGATGACGATCTTGATGTCCCGTTGCCTCCAGTCTCACGTAGAACGCTTCTTTCTCATCGTCGGGTCTACCTTCTTGCAGGCAATGCATGTTAATGATGCTACAATTGAAGAAACGGCCCTTTATTTTCAATACACAAATTCTCTCGTTGATTGCCTTCCAATCTATCACGCGATCCTGCATTCCGCTCAACTCTACAAAGCCCGTTCCCAGTTCGTTGGTAGTGCCACCGCTCTGGTAAAACTGGACCTTTCCGCCACAGATCTTCCATACCTTCTCTCCTTTGCGACAGATTTCCTGCAGAGCTACGATTCCAAGTTTGCGGGGTTCATGCTGTTCAATCAGCACCCGCTCGCAACCTGCGAAATTTAGCGATCTGCAGTTTCAAGTACCGAGTCTCCATTTGACGTCCTTGTTCCGTCGCCTGTGTCGATGCCAAATATTCCGCTCCGAATTTGCTAGAATGTTGCAAGTGTGATTTAATTAAGGTGTGTAGCCGTACTGGGGCAACACTACCGAGTCTCGCGCTACCGAGTATAGCACCGAGAATCACTATACCTTCTTCCCGGTTAGTATACGACCTTAGTTTCCACCGGGGTTGGTTACCCGATCTACGCTAAGGTTGCTCGTATTCCGCCTGGTACCACGAGGAGGTCGGGATCAGAGTTGCTAACGACCACTATGGGGTCTATATTCCGCATTATCCAGCCATTTATCAGGAAAGTCGGATGTCACGAGTGTCATAAATTGTGGCATGTTACCAGAGTTGACTGGATCGATCGATCGATGGATTGAGAATTGCCTGAGAAGTGCCCGGAGCCAAATCAATGATCAATCTTCGTTATTCTTATACTCGGTGGGAGTTAGAATACTATTTACTGAACTGGTTGATCTGGAGCATTGCTGAACCGTCAAGCGATATTTTGACCGTATTTATCTCTGATACTTAAACTATTGCCGGATCCTTTCAAGATTCCCTGGAACTAGACCATTAAAGAGCAACATAGACAACCCAAGCAACAATGTGAGTTTTATTGTATTCTTATGGTGGTCTTCAAGACCAATGTTGGTCTTAGATGCCACCATAAGAGTGTAATAAAACCCAAATTGTTACTTGGGAAGATAGGTCCAAGTTTGCTGCCTTGTGCAATTTCAGAGCAGTTAGAAAATTCATGCGATAAAGTAGTACCAACTTTAACGTGTAGGATTAAATTTTTAAGATAAGATTCCAACCATGCACAAAACTGTCAGAATCAAATATTTGGGAGTGTCGATCATAGATGATGCTATTGGTCAAGCTTAATTCACGTAACGATATTTTTTGTGTGACTTTCTTCAAAGAGTTGTATATGTTTGTCTGTGATGCAACTTAATTGCGAAAAATGGTTATGCATGAATCACTCAGAGTATTGCCCATCGCTAGCTTGCGGAGCTGGAATACCGTTACGGCAAAAGTCTTTTTCTGTTGAACAGACTTGTAAAAACACGCCCTATACGCCCTATACATACTGCTCTGTTCATAACTAACACGCTTGCGGTTTCTATGAATTTTGTCGTCAAAAGGATATGATACCGCACTTCATTGTCAATTTCTTTTGTATGGTACGGTGCTATATGTATTCGTAGCGCACCGTGCGACACCGTGCCAGAGCACGGCAAACGACTAAACGACAAATGTGTTCAAGCAAAATTCCAAAATCCTTGAATGCTGAAACTCTTTCGATTACTTCATCCTTAATGTTGTATTGCCAATGTATTAAAGGAAATTACGGCACATTTTTTTTCACACTGATCATCATGCGCATTGCAGAACACAAATCTACAACTACCTCCAAAAACAAAAATAGTCAACATCTCAATAGGCGAATTTCGACTGTTTTCATATAAAAACGCCAGAAGCATATTTCAGTTACATCCTACAAATGCTAAATTCTAATTTCAGTTGAGGTTTGTCACTTGATTGAAAACTCAATGTTATGGCAACAAAACATGATATTTTTCCTTCGATTATTTCGTTATCTGCTTGCCGAAAAGTTTCAAAATCCAAAAAAGTCAGTTACGTTCTTCAGCCAAAATGTTCTACCGCAGCGACAGTGTAAAAATAATTTCATTAAGCCAATATCGAAGTCAAATTAACTTTGACAACATCACTCAAAGCTCCAGTTGTGACAACGAATGGGCCACAACCGAGCAGCCTTTTGCCCTCAACAGCAACGGTCGGTACCGAACTCCCACAGGCGCGTCGCTTCGTAGAACGCACCCAGCAGCTACCCTTCGTCAGTCAGAACATCTGCTCCTTGCCGAAACCAACAACGAAATCCGACTAAATCATTATTCAGAACGAACTTTACTTTTTATCCCAGAAAACTCAATTATGAATTCATTTTTCATTGAACTTGCCACTTCAATCAACCGAGTACAACCAATAATAATCACAAACATCGCCCTCCTCCTCCGCCGCCGCGTTTGGTGTTCGATTGTGCCCTACTCGATCGGCAAATTTCGAGTGGGGTCCCCACAATGATGAGTCGTACCCGGAAATCAATCCTAACAATTGATAAGTAGCTTTTTCCTTCTGTCGCCTGCCTCCCGTGCGCGCACTCGAAGGCTACAATCAAGATGGCACGTTCCGTCGGATTGCTGATTCAATTTAAGAAAATTCGGTTACAGGGAAATCAAGATTGAAACATTAACATCCGTCCTCCCTCACAGATACGGGGCGACGACACAGGACAAGGATACGAAACTGCGGAGGCGGTACGGCGGCGCGGCGGTGCGTGAATGATACGTACTTAGTAATCGCTTGATTCACTTAGAAGAGACATACTTCAGGTTAAAATTTTCCATCGCAAATGGAATCCCATTGACGGAAATGTCAGACGCTACGTGTCTATTTAGATTCAAGATAGCGTAAATTCCGTAATGAAGTCTTATTTTCAAAAGGTATAGTCTATTCAGATGGAATATGATTATGCCCCAAGTGCCAAGGAAACCCATATCGTAGATTAGTTGAAGCAATGAGAACACCTTCTGAATAATGACAATATTCGCATCAATGCACCTGCTCAGTCATACAAACAGTTGAAACAGAAAACTCAATTCATCAAAACAGAGTGAGAGCGAGCTGTACGGTACCCTCCAAGACTGCATCCATCGCTTGCTGGCAGCCAGAAGTTAGAGCACTCAGAGGGCGCATCATGAAAGCTGATTGCTACAAGGATTTCCGCTACAAATTGAATACACATTTTTTCTCCATCCACCTCAGGCCGGCCCTCGGCAGGGGAAGGCTCTCGTTCACGCTTCTGCTGACGAATAGATTGACGTGTTTTGCTTCGGATAGAGATGTGTTACGATGTACGATGTATCTTGCCACAGGAAAAAATCCTTGCCAAGTACCTAATTGCGAAATCGAACGCAACAACCGGGCTGGGGTCGGAGAAAGGGCACTGGCTGTGTCTCGCTCGGCAAACGAGACAATGAATCCTAACGGGAAAAAAATCAACAAGCTAACTGGATGTCGGTCACGATTCTTTGATTAGGAGCAGGAGCTGCAAAAAAAGCATTCGCCGCAGGGGCTGAGCTGAGCGCTTCGTTCGCTTTTCGTTGGGGTGGAAAGATGGTAGAATAGAGAGCGATGGGTGGGAAAACGTATGTAGTGCTCTTTGGCCTTTAGAGCGCACTCAACGCACTCTGATGGGCGTTTATGGCATGATAGATCTGGTGGTTTTGCAGCCCAGTTTCGTGGGTAAAGTTTTACATCAGAATGGGATGTGAGTTCTAACTTCTAAAGCTACCCACCAGCGTTGTTCGTTCCACACCGTTGATGTATCCGCGGCGGAACGAAAGTTAAACCGGAATGTTGGTTTTGTTGGATGTGGTCTTAAGGAAAACCAAATAAAAAGTTAATATTTTTAAGAAATTTATAAGACTGGATGTACGCTGCTAGCTTGATTCTACTTTAAAAACCGTTCGTCAACATTTAAAGCCCACAAAAAATGACTAGCCGAGTGTTGGCCGACATCTTGCCGATCAGTCGCTTTTTTGTTCGATTTCTTCTAAAACTTTCAGTTTATCTTTGAACTGTGACCACTCAGCACCACCGCACACCGATAGTCCCGCTCGATACTGAAAGGATTAGCATGTCAAACACTTTGATAAAAACTTGTCCCAAATGTTGACACATTTCTCAAACTGTCAACGAAAGGTGTCGAAAGGCGATTATTAATCCGACAGGTTTTCGTTCCATCATCAGCAGCAGCCCGAACCTTCGCATATTTCAATCCGTCAGTCATCGAGCCATCGAACATCGGACGTTATGCGATTGCACGTTTCCCACTTGCGTCCCAACTTGGTAATGGTTTTCGCCAGAAACTACCGGAAAGACTTTCACGTTCCAATAACCTTCAGGACACGGAATAAAAAGCAAAACTTTCACTCAAATTAACTTTTTCGATATTGAAGTTTTTCCATCTTAGCGCACATTTCCGCCATCACCCCGGCGGTTGTTCACCAAGTCGGAAAAATGTGTCCAACTTCATTCTGACAGGCAGCCGACGCAGTAAATTCGAAACGCAACAAGCCGGCACACCAGCTCTCACACGTAGCTAGAACAGTCATTTGGTTCGAAGCATATACATACAGTGTTTTGATGGTTTGACAGCTGATGCTAATGGAAGTTTACCAGACCGGTAACGGGTCCAAAAGTTTTTCCCGGATTTTGCTACCCCTTGCTAGCGCGCACTGCAGCTTGATTCCAAATCAACATCGACAATGCGCCTTGTTAGAGGACTGCAAAATAGCTCTCCCGGCAGGGGGCTCCCTAATATGTACTGCAGCAGCAGCACTTATCGCAAAGTCGAGTTTTCCCTCAGCCAGCCGTACGCAGTTCGTAAGAACCGGAATTGAGTCGGTCCTTGTTGACTGTCGATTCGAAGGTTGCGTAAGGCTTTTACGGTCATTAAATCCCAGGCAGTTCCTCGCGTTCCTTTCACACGCACACGGGTCGCAACAGGGTGGAAAATCTTTGACTGAATCATATTTCATGTTGTCGATAAACGGATCGGAAGGGACTACTTAATTGCCCGGGAAGTCCGTTCAGCAGTACGGCAGCAGGATTACCGCATCATGAGCGAAACATTGCATTTCATTCGATTTCGGCCGCTTGGCTCATTTATCACGTATTGTTGCACGTGGGACAGGGACAGCACCGATCGACCGACCGACAGGACCGGTGTGCGGTGGTAGCTGGCTAGCCGTGTGAATTCGAACTGACTTGTTAGCTCGGAAGAGCACGGTCCTGCCAATATATGTATATATTTGTCTGATCGTTGGAATGGAAACGACCGAACCGAGAGGGTATTCTGATCAAACATATTGGGTCAATACTTTCATCCGAAAATTTATTAGTTCGGTTTTGTGAACTCAGTCGAGTGCAGATCATGTTGATTAAATTAATTGAACAGCCGGGAAACTCCGGAAACTGTTGCTCTCATGCTTATTTCCGTTGCCGGGAAAATCAACACGAGCCAGTCGAACGTGTTTGTGCTTGTAGGTTTTTGGAGCTGAATTAGCAAATGTTCAATAAAACATTTCAGGAACGATTTTAGTTCCAGCGAATAATTTTAACCTACTAATGTAATAAGCCAAAATAAACCCGGAAAGTTAAATATTGCTTATTCTGATGAACAACAACAAAATTGTTGCTGACAAAATGGATATAATCAGAATCACAATCTATTATAAATATATTGATACAGCTCAAAATTAAATGTTAATTACCTAATATGCACATCAATTTTTTCAACTACATTTTATAGATTTTTTTAATTTTCAGAAATCGCTTCTTTTTAAATTTACTATTTAACATTGCGGTAATTTAAATTTTGACAAAAATGGATAATACTTTTCTGTACCCATATTCTCTACTCTACTCTACTCTACTCTACTCTACTCTACTCTACTCTACTCTACTCTACTCTACTCTACTCTACTCTATTCTACTCTACTCTACTCTACTCTACTCTACTCTACTCTACTCTACTCTACTCTACTCTACTCTACTCTACTCTACTCTACTCTACTCTACTCTACTCTACTCTACTCTACTCTACTCTACTCTACTCTACTCTACTCTACTCTACTCTACTCTACTCTACTCTACTCTACTCTACTCTACTCTACTCTACTCTACTCTACTCTACTCTACTCTACTCTACTCTACTCTACTCTACTCTACTCTACTCTACTCTACTCTACTCTACTCTACTCTACTCTACTCTACTCTACTCTACTCTACTCTACTCTACTCTACTCTACTCTACTCTACTCTACTCTACTCTACTCTACTCTACTCTACTCTACTCTACTCTACTCTACTCTACTCTACTCTACTCTACTCTACTCTACTCTACTCGGGAAGAACAAGAACTTTATGAAATATTTATAATGGCGTTAGTGAAATTCGCAGAAAATTCAACAAACAGACAGCGACAAAACAGCGTTAAAATGACAAAAATATGATAAAACGATGATGGAACAGTGATAAAAAAATGGCGAAACACAAGGAAAACTGATGGAAGGACAACAAAAATACGATGGAAATAATGCGAAAAAAAACTGCGAAAAGGTACCAAAAACACGACAAAGAGACGTTTAAAAAGCGTCAAACAGACGATTAAACATGCGAAAAAAAACGAAAAGAATATGCGTAAGAAAAACGAAAAAAGAACGGAGCAAAAACAAGAAAAAGTTAACATTTTTGTTGATTTAACAACAAACAGGACAAAAGATAGCAAAATAAACGAAGAAAGGGCGGTAGAATGATGACATAAAGATGCCAAAACACCAGCGAAAAACGGATAAAAGCTGCCGAAAATAATCATAAAAAATGCAGAAAAACAGACGTTCAAAAACGACACAGATACGATGGAAATATGGTAAAACGACCATGAACAGACAACAAAAATACAACAGAGAGATGACAAAGAGACGGAGAATACGAAGAAGAGGCAACAAAGAGATGATAAAAAAACGATGAACAGACAATGAAAAGATAGCGAAAAGGTGCCGCAAGTATAACGAAGAAGTGAAGACAAGTGGGCGAAAAAACGATGAAGAAAGACAATGACGCAAGACAACAAAAGTATAGAGAAAAGACGTCAAAAAACCAATAAAAGCAACAAAAAATGCCAAAAATAATAATAAATCTTTCGTATCGAGCTGTTCTTGACGGATCGAACAATCTGTTCCCAGACTCCACCGAATGCTATCTTCCATTTTTCCTCCTTTTTGTCATGTGATAGTCTCTTTTCAGTGATGTACTGTCATTTTTTATCGTCTTTTGTGGCGTATTTGGTTTGATGCCATCTTTTTGTCCCCATTTGAAGTCTTTTGTGGTATTTTTTGTCACTGTTTTACCGTCTTTTTATCATCTCTTAATTAGATGCCTTTTCTGCATCTAATTTTCGTCTTTTCGTCGATTCATACTGTCGTTTTTTGCATTTTATACGTTTCTTTGGCGTTGATTCGTCTTCGTTTCATCGCTTTTCATCTTATCGCTTACTTTTCAACATTTTTCATCATCCTTCAGCCGTTTTTTTTTTCTTTGTATTCGTTGTCCTCATTGTTATCTCTTTATAATTTTTTTGCCATCTTTCCATTGTATTTATGTCTTCTGTTTTTACAATTTTCGTCGATTTTTTGGACGGTCTCTTGCCATATTTGTCATCTTTTTTGCAGTTTCGACATCTTTTGCAGTGTGAAATATCGTAAATAAATAACAACAACAACAACGACATCTTTTCGTCGTCATTTTTGGTCTTTTCGTCGTTTCGCTTTTTTGTATTCCTTCCGTCACCGTTTTTCCACTTGTTGTCGTTGTTGTTAAAAAAATGTCTTCGTCGTTCTTTATTCATCTTTCTGTTGTATATTTGTCGTCTGTATCGGCAGGTATCAGCATCTTTGGCTCGAGCAGCACGTCCTCTCAGTCATGTGAAAGATTTGTGGCTTGCTTTTGTTGCCGTTACTGCATTATTTTTTCATTACATTTTTTGTCGTTTTTACACTGTCTGTTAGCCTTTGTCTCTTTATTTTCATTCTATTATGGTCATATATTTATCGCCTCTTTCTTGTGTCTTCTAAAGGCTTAAATGTACAACAGTTCTTAATTATCGCGTAAAAAGAGTAAAGCTAATTAATGCAAATAGGGCAACCAAAGTAACAATTCTAAAGCCGCTTGGTTTTATTTGAATTTTATGAAGGTTTTATTGTGGCATGATTCATTACCTGTGGTTTTATCATGGTATTGTGCAATACCAAGATGATATATGTAAAAAACTAATTATAACCTGGCTATAGAACTACAATAAAACTGTCAATAAAGCAAATTTATTGTGGTTGCTTATATTATCGCGATAAAAAAGTTGACTGCACCACATCTCTTACAAACTTACCATGCGTAGGGGGCTAGCAATACAATATGGCGCAGTAATCAAAATTGATCTTGTTGCGGTTGCCTGTCAAACCATAATAAATCTGTTAGTTTTATAGAGCTTTTAAAACGGTAACACCCCGACCAATCAGATTTATTGCTGCTATTATGAAAAATATCAGAGTTCAACACCCAACATCATTTGTTTTTGTGAGGCCGCATTGCCATATTTTAGTATATTTTTAACTCGAAAACGAAAATTCATCAAAACAAAGTGTTTTGCAGAAAGAAAGTCATTGGCGGAACTAAGAGGGCTGCCCCCCTAGAAAAATGGACCTGGACGACCAAATAAAATGATCGAAAAAAATGCCGAGGACTAGAGTCCCTCCTAGAAATGAGCGCTAGTTCCGATGAAGAAAGTTATTATCAATCGGCTTTTAAGTCACAGGAAGCAACTTAAACGACTTTGCTGGAAATTGAAATCAACTAATTTAATATATTTATTTTCAATTATATTTATTAAACAACTTCAAAAATTGCAAAACTTCGATGGCGCGTTGATTTTGTCCAATAAAATTTAATACGCATATACTGCACAATTTCGGAGACTGCTGAAAATTTATTATTTGTACTGTACGATATTTTAATATGGTCGCTATAAACCAAATAAATCAGGATAACCTGACAGCAAAACATTAATTATTCTGCTCACAGATGAATTCATGTTAATAAAGCTGGCTGACTGGTTTAGCTTTTTACCAGAACTCAAATCCGTAGCTACGAGCACTTGATCCGAGCATAGATCCCTAGAAAATCCCTAAAACCATAAAAGTACGCATAAACCCGCAGATCTAGCATCACTGTTCATGCTGGCAACTCTTATAGAACTGTGCTGATTACTTTAGGCTAAATGGGGGTAAAATGAAGGCTGCTTAGCTATTTCGCCGTGAGGTGAGCTATCTTTAGGTAAGGGCGGGTCATTGAATCCAATCCACTGTAGTTCAACGGTTCACCAATATCAGCGATCCACTGGTCCGGTCCTGTGGGAGAGTTTAGGTTTGTGTCCGGTTATGATTGGCTCCCATTATAGCTTGGTTCGATCCGTGGATCCACCGGCTTGAATAAAGCGGAACGTTATACAAACTTAATAAGCGTTGCTTCAATGACCCACCCTTACCTAATTTTTCGCTCTTTCCCCTTCACGCCTTGTCTCCCCTACGACACTATCACCACATTTGTTTAATTGCTTTCCTCCGTCGTTCCTTCCATCGATTGCAAATAACTATGGTTGAAAAAAATTCGGAAGTGATGGTAATTGTATTTAACTTTTCTATATGAATTCATTAAAAAACTATTCTAGATTTAAATTGACTGTAATGTTGAACTGGCCTATACCGATGGCTTGAAAGTGGCACCAGTGTCCCAGTAAGTTACGAGAAGCACATCTGCACAAGTAAGGTATGACCTGATTACTACAACAGGAAATCCTGCATTATCTGCATTAGCGGTAAAGTGAAACGGCTTACACGCCATGGTGGCTTTCAATAAACCTATAAACCTATTGTTGTATCGAAATCGTCAAACATGGCATTGCATGTAGTTAATTGTTAACAACAGAATATTAGAGCCACGTTTGCGTGTTTTCCCGGTTTCGAAACTATGACCTGTAAAGAGTTGTTAGCGTGTTGATCAGTTTCGATAACTAGATACGTATACTCAAAAAAATCGACACGTCGCATCCACGTGAAAAACTATGTAAACTTCTGTACAGCAACTTACAATGAACTTCATATACTAGTTAATGGGAAAGTTGATACAATTTACCGGGATCGCACGTAAACTGGTTAGTTTGAGTGTGAGTTGCCAATAATTTATGTGAATGTTACATGAAAAGTGTGATGGATGAGAATTACCTATGTTTACACGTAAACTTGACGTGATGATTTTTTTGAGTTTACTAGTAAATTTCACAAGCTCCACAGTGTAACCACATCATTGCCGTGCTATCAGTTTTCAGTTTCGCAGTGATGAAATGCATTCTGCGGCCCCATCGACGCGAATAATCGTATTCTGTCTTTGTAGTTTAAGCTTCAGTTTAGTTTTGTGAGCAACGAAGCATATCAAATCAAAATCGAATATTAAATCTCAGGAGGAACCACACTCTAGTATTATGACTCATTAGTAATGGATGGAAAATTAACACTCACCAAACTAAAACAAAAGCGGCATGCCTCACAGAATAAACCGTTCAGAGTATATACTATAACGCACATAGATGTGAAAAAGGGTTATACCTCCAACGTTATCTATACCTATAAAAATGGATTTCTGTCTGTCTGTCTGTCGGTATGTTTCTTATAGAATCGAAAACTACTGAACCGATCGGCGTGAAAATTTGCATGTAGGAGTTTTTGGGGCCAGAGAAGGTTCTTATGATGGTTAGAGACCCCTTCCCCCACTAAGAGGGGGGGCTCCCATACAGATGAAATACAAATTTCCTCATAACTTGAGAACTAATCAATCAAATGGAACCATATTTGGTATGTGGGTGTTTTTGGAGGCAAGAATTTTTACTATGATGAATTAGGACCCATTATCTTTTTAGGAGGGGGGCTCCTATAAAAATGAAATACAAATTTCCTCATAATTCCAGACCTAATCAAACAAATGGAACCAAATTTAGCATGTGGGTGTTTTTGAAGCAAATTTTTTTTCTATGGTGAATTGAGACCCCTCCCCTCTTTAGGAGGGGAATTATGACCCCTCCCCCATTCAATAGTAAGGGGGGGGCTCCTATACAAATGAGATACAAATATCCTCATAACTAGAGAACTAATCAAGCAAATGGAACCAAATTTGTCATGTGGGGGGTTTTGAAGGCAGAAATTTTTTTATGATGGTTTGAGACCCCTCACCCCTGTGGTAGGGGGATAAGGACTCTCATACAAATAAAACAGAAATTTTCGCGTAACTCAAAAACTAATCGAACTCGAGAAATTTTAGACTCTTTCATAAAACTTTAGTCAATAACAAGACCAGTGTTGAAAAATTCATAGCACCAAAAAACTCAATGAGATTTCAAACACATGAAATTTCAACCTTGAACACAAGCGCGAAACTCACGTATGAATTTCTCTCGCTATTATACGCAATGTCTCTGTTGCTATGCAATATGAACCAAATTCAGCTGTGAACATTTTGCCTAATTCTTCCACAGCTGGCATTTCATACTACGAACTAGAGAGCAACAGAGAATCTACCGTCAGAGAAAACATCAGCAGCAAAAAATGCAGCTCACATTCATGAATTAAGATGGCAAACATATCGGCGGAATTTACATTTTTCCTTCGCAGGAATCGACATTTTCTTAACTAGAAAGTAATAAGAATTAGATAAACATGTAATTTAAATGTGCGTTTTAGTTTAACTTTGCGATTTATTTAAAGATTCATTCCCTCACGCTCACTCACAGCTACGTATCGCACGAGACAATGCCTATGCTGTTCAACAAGGAATTTGTATGTATATGTGCATAGCTCCGGGTAGCAGTTGAAACAAAGCAGAATGTGATCGAGCGGGAAGAAATATGTGTGAGTGTTGTGCTTCCGCAGAAAAACTCACGCGTGATTTTTTTCTGCATAGGATCAAGCTGACATGATTCACAGCTGATTTTGATTTTTGATGAGTTTGAATTTTTACTATTCCATCACTAAACAAGACCATCAACAACTATCAATAGTAACATTAGATGATTCAGGGTGAAATCAGGGAGCAGGACCGCGGGTATTGTCGGCGACCTGCTGTCGGAAGCGCCAGCCACTACGGGTGGGCAGGCCCCCGTAGGGATCACCTCTTTCTAGGTTTATTTATTTTCCTAGATCTACTGACCTCTATTACTTTCCTTCAGTTGGGTCACCCCTGCGAAATGGTATTTTCTACGAAAAGATGTTCCGTGAAATGGTACATCCCGCGTAAGGTTTTTCGCGAAATAGTATTCTACGTAACTTTATATTCCGCGTTATGGTCAACCGAGAATTGGTGTTCCGCAAAATGGTATTCGGCAAAATGGTGTGTAATGATGGCGAATATTTAAATGCTTTCCGCTTTATTTTATCAGGCTAAGCAATGGGGAGAGTTGTTTTCTACTTTACTGTGAGGAAAATTTGTATATTAAAACACCCATGAACTCCTCAGAAACTTGCAAAACTCGAGATTGTGACAAAGGTCATCCGAGCTTCATGATTCATGTACAACACAGTTTAATTTGTGGCAATACGAAGTTTATCGGGTCAGCTAGTATTATAATAAACGCATATACGCACAATACGAAAGCTTTACGGTGGGATACCGGGATAATTCAGTCGTAACGTAAACGTAATTTATGAATGGGTTCTTGGCAGCCGTCAGCAGTTAAATTGTTGTTTAACAGTTGACTTGTTTTTACCAGACAAAAATTATATAAAAACTAATCTAGAAAGTCGACTCTAGAAACACACATAACATAACATAACGTTTATTTGAACGCAAGCTTCTAGTTATCCACGAATAATCATGAGACCTTATGAGAAAATCGAAGGCTACAATAATGTCCAAAACCCAGGGAACTTTTAAACGAACTTTTTTTCTGCGTGTCATTGTCGGCCATTGTAGTGATTGTAGTCTTCATCGCAAAATAAGAAATCAAAAGTAGGTTTTAACTTTTCAAAAAACTTACATTGGTAAGCACTGAGAGTCAACCTTGGACTTTCGCACCAAACCAAGTTTTCAATTGTTACCCGGATACCTACGCACAAAGGCCAGGTAACCAGCTATGTCCCTCATAGAGGAAAATGTTAGTTTCCAGGAATCCTAAAGCAACCACCTGCGCTCTGCTGGAGGAATCCAAAAAAATCGCTCACAAATAGCTAGGGTCGTACCTGGCCAGCCAGCCAGCCCAACATTCGTCTCCCGCCGGGCCATCGCGAACCATTGCGTTGCTAGCGTTGTTGGTGCTGGCAGCTGGCTGCTGGCTCTGAACTAAAGGGCAGGTCGCTGACCGTGTAAGTTGGCAAAAACTTTCCCACCACCAGCACCGGTGCACCGGGACACTACAGGATCCCAGCGCAACAGCGACCGAGCGAGCCGAACCGCCTGCCGGGCTAGATAGGTAAACACGGCCAGCAGGATGCAGTTGGTTGGAAGTTACCCAATTCAATGTAGGTACATAACACGCAGATACACCCTAGCACGACGGGTGGTATTTTTCACCATCTCTTGCGGGAATGCAGATGCAAAATCCATCGTGAAGCTAGTCGACGAACTGAACTTTTTTTTCTTTCTTTCTCTTTTCCTGTCTCTCTCTCTCACACTTTGTCCATAGCTTCGCTTGACGTATGGAGTTCATATTTCAACCTCCCGGCTTTGTCCAATTGTTGGCGAATTTAATCTTTTTTTGTTCGCTCACTTCGCTATTGACTCCTTGCTTTCATCGCTGCTGCTCTGCTGGTCGGTTGTCGTCCCTTGACGGCGATGGTGTTCAGATTGTGAATCATCAATCTCTCCCGGTTTGATGATGCCAAGGCAAGGAAGGGGCGAAACGAGAAACCGTAGCCCAGCGAGCGAGAGCGGGCAATGGTGGATAATTCATTACTTATTCTATTACGGGGTGTGCCACGTAGACCCATTAAAGATTTACAGGGAGCAAAAACGGTGTTAAGGATGAATGAATTTTTTTTGTGAGTGTGCAAATATCCGATTTACCACGGTTCCGCCGTGGTGATCCCCTGTATGAACGGAATGAACGATACATAAATAATTCCTGATTCGATGATCCGGGGTGGTTTCGGTCATTTTTTCTTCTGTAAGAAGACTTAATTAGTTTCTTTTGTTTGGGTGGATGATTGCTTCACGATGCATTGATTAGTGCACTAGAAGAGAATCGAGAAGGGGAGGTTCGAGCACGACGACGTGATTGGAAGTGGTGCAGATGGACTCTCCGATATGCTATCCCCTGTGTATAATTTGGCATCCTATATAAACTTGTTCAAATTTACAGTTTGTATTGTACTTTCAGGATTTATTCCAAAAAAAGGCAAAAGAAAACGGAGGTCGAACTTGGTAATCGATGCATTCAAAGTTTCAATAACATTTGTTGTGTTCAGATTTTACTCACTTCAAAAATGTGTAACTCACTAGCCAAAAATAGGCTTAAAATTTATTGAAAAAAATGTATAGAAAAATCGTACGAAAACGTACGTTTACTTTAAATTTGTAAAACTTAATAGGTCTTTAGGTCTAATTGATCAGACAAAAAGTATTAACTTGCATGGCTACTCATATGGAGAGTTTTTATTACAATTCCGTTTCAAGTTTCTCAGAGTAAATCTAACGATTTTTGACCTGAATTCCTTGCAACCATTGGAGTTAATAGAAAAACTCAAACAATCCAGTACAATCCAGTATGGATCGAACTTAATCAATTAAAATAGGTGGAAAGCTTGTTCATCAATAGCATAAAAAGTAGCAGGTCTAGATGACTTCCTTGTGACGACTGGACAATCCTGTGGATAAACATCTAGACCGCAAAGTCATACGCAACGATGACCATGCCAAGGCAAAAATGGTCCAGAGACATACAAGAAGTAGAAAAGGCCAGAACGGAGTGCCAATATAAATCACATCTGTCAAACCAAAGTCCCGTAAGGTATATGGGGCCCTATTCTCACGGTCACCTCACCGTAATTTTTTGGGTGAGAGCACAGTTTGCGATTCTAAGAGTCACCTAGGTGACTCCGCTCACCTGGGTAACTGTAGAAATCAATTGGGGCGTGTAAGCTGAGATAAGCTGAGACACTTCTAGCAGGTGAGCAGTACTGTCCGTCCGTGAAAGCCAAAAATTAACGACATCGATACGTTGCGTGAAGCATGCATTAGCCTGGTACAAAGCCAATGGAGTCGAATTCGTGCCAAAGACGATGAATACTTCAAAATGTCCTGAGACCAAGCCAATCAAAATGTTTTGATCTCCGAAGGAGATACACATTCAAAAATATGCAAATCAGCGGATTTCATTGCAATTCTTGCTAATCTTTTGTCGGAAATAATGATGAGTAACGTACAATGAAAACTCCGCTCGTTGAAGCACCTTAGAATGAATCTTTTATTCTTTTATTACGCTGAACTGTAAGGTAATTCTGTAGGAGTTGTAAAACTAAATTGAACATTGAATTTGATTAAAAACCTAGCCATGCTTGGGCATTCAGAGACACCCCATATGGCTTGGTTCTTGGTTTATGGATATCAGATTTGCCAGATCTTCCTTAAATTTCAGAAACACCGCGAGGTTTACGGCCCGTAGCTCGTATACGCCATTAACGGTTTGAACTGTAACCCACCTCACTTGTACGTCGGTCGCGACCTTGGTAGCTTTCACTCGGCCTTTGAGCTAGCAGTTTCGAAGAAACCTGTTATTGATTATAACCACGATGTAGTCGATCTGGATTGGCTTCAACTCCTGGCACGATTTCGTTCTGCGGTTCAACGAAGGAAGATGATCGTGTAACCAATGTTTCCAACACCGATTCGCAATACTCTACTAAAGGCACCAGTTCTGTTTCAGTCTGGCAGGGTTGTCGTCGAAACAAGTCCATGGAAGTGCTCCACTCGATTATTCGATGAGAAAGTGGTTAGGTATCAGCACGGACGACTGATCATTATCGAGATGGATTTCGGTCGAATGCTTCGAATTTACGATATATTCTATTTCTATCAGTATACTCCGCAGCGTTCCATCGGAAAGCAGTCGATGCGGTTGCAGTTTCTCCTTTTTCTGTTTAGCGGTACGAATCAACCGCTCCCAAGATCCGCCCAGATGAGGAGACACGGTAGGGAAAGTGCGGTTTGTAGTTCCCTGTTGGCGCCCACGAAGTTCAAATCAGCGGCATGCACCACATTACGTAACGCCATGATATACGAGTCAGTTGTGAGCGATTGTGCAACTTACAGATGAAGTGGCTAAGACCCCCAGCGTTATTCCACTCGACGTCCTACGGATACTGTCATTGGGCCGAAGTAATCCAGCTCCATGTGGTTGAACGATTTGCTGTAGGCTGCAAGCGGTACTTGTGGACGAGCTCGTTAGTTTTTACAGGACTGGCAACTATTCCGGACCGATTTGTAGACGGCTTTCGTTCTGGAAATCTACTAGCGTTGTTTCAGCTCATTTGGAACGGTCCCGTGCTTCTAGTGCAGGAACTACGGATGGACGTCCAGCACAATGAGCCTAGTGATGCTGTGCTTTCGAGGAAGAATTACGGGACTAGCAGCGCTGCTATCGGATATACTGGCAAGCGTTGACTTCAGTTTTTGGAACATCTTAGTAGAATACTAAGCGTTGGTTCGTCCACGAATCCTTAGAAGACCCTTTTCATCTATAAACGGACAGATGCGGAACATACGGCTGTTCTTAGGGATTTGTTTTCCATGTGATTCTCGAAGAGTAGATAGGATTGCAAACTCCTCCCCGTACACGTTACTTTGTGATACCTGGTACAGGTAGCACTCAGTTTTTACCAGCTCACGCATGAGTGGTCCGCAGGCCGGAAGTCCTTCGAACTGTTCGTTACAAGTTGCTGACAGCTCGAAACACGTATACTGTACTCTACAGCAGGATAAAACATTTGCTGAAGCGGCTTGTGTGGATGTTTGGCTCGAAAACCTTGTAGTGAAGATGAAGGTGCGGTCGAAGCTCCGTATGCGTGATTCTGATGGACTGCGGCGTTGCCGGATATTCAAGTCAAGTCAAGTTCACGGAACCATCGGCTACTTACTTAGGTCGGGAGTGCTCATTTAGTCCCGTCATCCGCCACGTTCAACTTTGTAGGAACCCATCCCCATTCCCACAGATCCGTGGTTTCAAGAATCTTGCAGATCCGTGGTTTCAAGAATCTTGCTGATCCGTGCGCCCATATACTGGTTGTAGTGACGATGATCTGAGTGTAACCAGCATATTATGACAACCCTGGAATCTGTCCAAAAATAGCGCTTTTGAACCTTGATCGACAGGGATCCCAAGATCGAGTCGCCTGTCTGACTCCTAGGGCGCGTTCTACAGCGCTCTAGTCTTGGTTTTTGCCCCAGCTAGCGCAATTTCTACTGCACTTCCGTCCTGGAATCGTAAGTAGACGATGGCTGTGAAACCGTTTTCACTCGCATCCGCATGATGGTCTGGTAACAGCGGGGAGTCTTGATATCTGAGACTCGTAGAAGAACTCTTAGCTATGCGAGCCACTTTTCGTAGTGGCAGTTGTAAATCTCGACGGATGCTCTCCTGATCTCTTGCAGTAGACTTCGCAGAGACATCAGGAAGAGAGTCGAGGACCATCATTAGAGTCCTCAGCACATCGCGCTACGTAGGCCGTTTACGTCCAGACAGCAGGTTAGCTTCATGGCGGGAAGACAGTTTGTACGTAAAGCAGTCCGCTGCAGTATCCCACCACATTCAGAGTACTTTTTCTTCTCCATTATCATGCTTTTAATGACAGTGGAATGACATTTCGCTTGCCGGTCCTTCCGACAGTCGCTAGGTGCGGCCGCAGTTCGCAATCGATTTAGCTAGGGATGGTCTAGGTCTGTTGGTCGGACGACATCTGCCTAACAATTCTCACCGAGAAGCAAGTACAATACCGTCAGTATCATTACATCTAATTGCGGTTGCAATCTAAGCACCTTTGGATATAGAATTCTATACAGAACTACAACCAAAGTACTTGTCAAAAGAAGAATAATATCATCCTGTCTACGGATATAAATGTTCCTATCATAGGCAGCAATATATCTTCTTCTTCTTCTTCTTCTTCTTCTTCTTCTTCTTCTTCTTCTTCTTCTTCTTCTTCTTCTTCTTCTTCTTCTTCTTCTTCTTCTTCTTCTAGCAGCAGCATAGAGCCGGGGTAGCTCGCGCTATTTCAAGCACTCATCTCCATTCAACTCGGTCTTAGGCCACTCGTCGCCAATTTCCTAGTCGTCTCAGAAGTCGCAAAACGCTTTCAACCTGGTCGAGTCATCTTGCACGTTGGGCCCCCTGTTCCTGATGCCGGTGGGGTTGATCAAGAGGACTATTTTCGTCGCACTGTCGTCCGGCATCCTTACGACGTGTCCGACCCACCGTAGCCTGCTAACTTTCGCTAGATGTACGATGGGAGTCTCCCCAAGCAGTGTCTGTAGCTCGAGATTCGTACGCCTCCGCCACTCTCCGCTTTCAGTTTGTACTCCGCCAAATATCGTCCGCAGTACTTTCCGCTCAAACACGGCAAGGGCGTGTATATCCTCCGTGAGCAGCGTCACGGCTTCAGGTCCATAAAGAACTACCGGTCTAATAAGAGTTTTGTACGTTGTTAGCTTCGTGCGGCGGCGTACGCTTCCTGATCGTAACGTTTTACGAAGGGCAAAGTAGGTCCGATTTCCCGCTTGGATGCGCCGCTGGATCTCCTTACTAGTGTTGTTGTCCGCGGTCACCAGCGATCCCAAATACACGAACTCCTCTACCACTTCTAGTTCGTCGCCGTCAACGGTTACCGTCCGTGGGAGGCGCGCGTTTGTTTCTTTGAGCGTCTTCTTTTCATGTATTTGGTCTTCGACGCATTTATTTTTAGCCCAATTCTCCTAGACTCCGCTTTCATTCTGGCGTAGATTGCCTCCACCGTCGCAAAGTTCCTGGCTATGATATCGAAGTCATCTGCAAAGCCTAGAAGCTGGCTACTCTTGGTGAAAATCGTGCCTCTCGTTCCGATGCCCGCTCGTCGGATCACCCCCTCAAAAGCGATGTTGAGCAGCATGCAGGATAAACCGTCACCTTGTCTCAACCCTCGCTGCGGGACTTGAGAGTGTCCCAGAGATGCATACGAAACACATCACTCGATCCAATGTAGCTCTGATCAGTCGCGTCAGTTTGTCCGGAAAACTGTGTTCGTGCATTATCTGCCGTAGCTTGTCTGGATCGACTGTATCGTATGCTGCTTTGAAATCAATAAAGATGTGATGTACTCCAGACATTTCTGCAATATCTGTCGGATAGTTAAAATTTGGTCCGTAGTTGCGCGAGCCCCCATGAAACCCGCCTGATAATTCCCTTCGAAATCTTGTACTATCGGTGACAACCGGCGTAACAGAATCTGGAAGAGTACCTTGTAGGCGGCGTTTACCAGCGTTAGACCACGATAGTTGCAGCAGTCTAGCCGTTCACCCTTTTTGTAGATGGGACAAACCTTTCCTTCCATCCATTCCTCCGGTAGATTTTCCTCCTCCAAATTCTCGAAATAACGCAGTGTAGAGCCTTTGCTAGCGTTTCTCCGACATGTTTATAAAGCTCTGCCGGTAGGCGGTCCTTCCCAGCGGCTTTATTGGTCTTCAGCAGCCCGATTTCGCGTTTGTCTTCTTGAAGATCAGGTGCTAGGACATTACTTTCTTCTATGGGCGCTCCTAGGTTAATTTCCGTTTCGCCTCCTTCTGCGACTTCGCCATTGTTCATCGAAGAACTGCTTCCATCTGCCGACCACCTCGCGCTCGTTTGTAATTAGATTTCCTCCTTTGTCTCTACACATGTCAGGTTTTGGTGTGTAGCCCTTCCGAGTTTGGTTCACCTTCTCATAAAACTTGCGCGTGTCATTAGCTCGGAATAGTTGCTCTAATTCTTCACGATCTGTCCTCCTTCTGGCGCTTTTTCCTCCTCAAGATCGTGGTCAACTGGCTCCCAGCTCGTCGGTATTTGGCCAAGTTCTCTCTAGTGGCAATACTTAGATAACTTTTCCAAGCAGTTTTTTCCCCTCCACCGCTTGTTGGCATTCCCCATCAAACCAATCATTTTGTGTACTCCGAGGCTCAATACCTAGTGCCTAGGTACCTAGGTACCTAGTATGTAGGTCAGGTGATCTCCAAGTGGCTTTGTGGATATCCTTGCGCGGGAAAAAGGTGTTTCGGATCACCACGCCTCGGGAAGCTACGAAGTTTATACATTGTTGGCCGTTATCGTTTGTGTCGGTGTGCAGGCTATGGGGTCCTACCATCGGTCTATACATCTCTTCCCTACTGACCTGGGCGTTCATATCCCCGATGACGATTTTGATGTCCCGTGACGAGCAGCTGTCGTACGTTGCCTCCAGCCTCGCATAAAACGCTTATTTCTCATCGTCGGGTCTACCTTCGTGCGGGCAGTGCACGTTAATGATGCTATAATTGTAGAAACGGCCCTTTATCCTCAATACACACATTCTATTGTTCGCCTTCCAATCTATCACGCGATCCTGCATTCCGCCCAGCCCTACAAAACCCGTTGCCAGTTCGTTGGTAGCGCCACCGCTCTGGTTAAACTGGGCCTTTCCGCCACGGATCTTCCATACCTTCTCTTTGCGACAGATTTCCTGCAGAGCCACGATGGCGAGTTTGCAGGGTACAAGCTGTTCAATCAGCACCCGCTCGCAACCTGCGAAATTTAGCTATCTGCAGTTCCAAGTACCGAGTCTCCATTCGTCATCCTTGTTCCGTCGCCTGGGTCGATGCCGAATATTCCGCTCCGAATTTGCTTGAATTTTGTAAGTTTTTTTTTAATTTAGGTGTGTAGCCGTACTGGGGCAACACTACCGAGTCTCGCGATGGGGCTAACATCTTTTAGTGCCGAGACTCATTATACCTCCTTCCCGGTTAGTATACGACCTTAGTTTCCACCGGGGTTGGTTACCCGTTCTCTGCTAAGGTTACTGGTATTCCGGCTGGTACCACGAGGAGGTCGGGATCGGAGTTGCTGGATAAGAGGCTAACGACCACTATGGGGTCTATATTCCGCATTATCCAGCCGTTTACCAGCCAGCAATATATCTAAACTTCTCAAATTAATTTTACAAGATTCTACAGCTAGAGCTATTGTTTATTTTTGTAAAACCTTCCTGTGGTAAGCGTCTCATTTCGCCACCGACTTGCCGGGAAACGCCGTTGAAGTCTTCAAATCGAAGGCAATATTGGGATCTGTCAGAATAATAAATAAATGGTAAACTTTGAAGGAAAAGTTCCATCTTTCAACTTAACGAAATTTTCATGCTATCGTAAAAGCACCACAATAACAAGAATTAATCGTGGACTAGACGTAAAACTGATAACTCTTACAAAAAAAAGAAATTCAAACATTTACCGTTTCAGAAAACGACTGCTTCGAACTTAGTACGAAATTCTTCAAGACACGGTACATGCCAGTCGTGTTGGCTCCATTAGGTTCTTGAGGAAAGTTATATGCTAGACCAACTTAATTAATGCTAAAAGTATTTTATTTTAATGCTGGACCGAATGCACAGTTAAAGGCAATATCGAATAGCAGAGAGAGCATCCACTTGCTGCAGTCCATCCAACGTCACGGAAGCGGCTGAGGTCTCAATGAGGTTTCGTCGGAAAACCATATTCTAGCATTATGTGACACCGCTAATTTCGTTTGACTGAATCGTACACCGCTTTAAAGTTCACAAACAGATGATGGGTCTGTAAGTTGTACAATACAATGCAATGCAACACAATGGTTTAATTAGCCTATAATCTAAATTGTAGCTATTTAGCCATATTTTGTATAATACGCCAGGAAGTATATCTCTCAATTTTTTTCTAGTTAATATGATATAAATTCAAGGTGGTTCCCTAAACAGAAAATCTCTATTAAATTCATCTTGATCCAATAGAATGGGTTTATCACATCTTCAATCATATACTTTATTTGACTACAGAGTAGCACTCGAATGGATCCAATCTTATTCATCAATCAAACCACCGATCGATAAACGTGTCTTTTCCTGGAAGGAAAAAATCTAAATTTTACGCTCGTTGGAGGCAAAAACAGAAATAGGCATAGGCAAGTAACACAGACTAGACAGAGTCTGTGTTCGTTGGAGTGAAAACGAACTAAAAAAAAGGTTCAGAAAACGTCCTGGAAGGTGACGTGAATTTGCTTCACGCAAACCCCAAATCACCGAAATTCGCTAGTTGGGTCTGTGAATTGTGGTTTTAAGGTTAATTATGCTAATGGCTGAGGTTTAGCGCTTTTTACCATTGTGATTCAATTGCGAAGAATTTATTGTTCGCAAAAAAACATTCTAATTATTTTTGAACAGGTCAGAATCATCAGAGCTACATTATCTTTAATACTTAATGCATAATATTATTACTATATTTTGATAACAAGATTTAAGAATAGTTTAGTTGATTTTATGTCACCATGAACCAACTGTTTTAATTAATCTTCTGCGTATACTATAAATAAAACAAGTTATGTAAGAAATTTAAAGCAGAAACTTATTTAGTTAATTCTTTTGAGGAAGATAAAATCAGAAGGGTCTCATCAGTTTAATGTGGTAATATGCATAATGTGGTTCGACCCTTCCTTGGAATTTTGCAATAGTAAATACGCGAAAAAAATTAAAACCTGGAAGAGTTAATTGGTGGCGCATTTCCTCTCCGTTACCTCACCAAGAAAGGTTATTACATTTATAATGTCCTTTACTGAAACCTGTACCATCGTTACTGTGTAAAACCAAAGCACGAATTTCACGCTAACGCAAGTCTAAGTCAAAAAAAAGAACACAATGTTTCCCAAGTAAATATTTACCGCCAAAGTAATTTTCCACCGAGAAAAAGGATACGGCCTCCTAACCAGTATTCAACCAATCCTACTGTCTGCTCAATTATTCATCGACGTTACACCACTTAAGGGGAGACTCTATCAGCAGTTGACTGCGCCCATTCGGGGTAAACCCCGATATCTAACGGGCAGGCATCAGGAGCAAACTACCGGGCGCGCGTGGCGACTAAGCTGTCGGAAAAAGTGCCAAACACAACGTACAATTGTTCCCGTCAGCGGCTTGTCCTCCTCCTCCTACTGCTTGCTTGCTTGCTTGCTTGCTTGCTTCGCACCCCGCAATCTTCGGCAAACAAAGCAACATCCTATTTGCGGTTGAACTGATAATATCACCTCTCCTGGCTTCCTACCTACTGCCGTTCGTAACTCGACTAGTCCTGGAAAAACTTTACCAAGAAACAGCGTCGAAAGTAGCTAGCTGACAGCAGCAGCGCAGGGGAGGTGGGTGTTTCTCCCTATCTTTCGGAGACAATTTTGCCCTCGATAATTAGAAAGCATTTTATTATCTTTCGCGCCCAATCTACCACCCGATGACTGAATTGCGTTCCTACTTTATGCGTACAGTCAGTGAATTTTATTTCAATTTGAAGAGATTCACAACTGTAGCAAAGGATTAAATCGGCAACCGGTGCGGGCTCTGCTCTGATGCATACCATCCCACGCACATGTCTTGTACAAAGTGCGGAAAGATTTTATGTCATTGTTGTTTTTTTATTTATACATTTTTCATTTGTTTTATCATCAGACTAAATGCCATCCTGCAGGCTGTTCAAACCGCGATAAGAGTTTGTCGCATTCATACGGAGAACAACGAAAAATTCACCAGCCCGATGTGTAAACTGCGGAGCCAATTATTTTCAAATTTGTCGCTCGTGGAAAGGAACGAGAAACATGGCCGATTTTAAGGCGATTATCGATGGTTTATAAACAAAGAGCCGCTTTTTGTTACGAAATTGTGACAACTCCGCGGAACGGCTTGTGCTTCATTCTGAAGGGACAACATGCCATGCCAAGCAATATTAACTGATAACAACTACAACAGCTACAACTGTGTGTAGCTGCTTAAAATTTCAGTAATCAAATTACATTGTAATGAACCATTGTTCATATTCAAAGGGATGATAATGTACACATTTTTCGATGTAAACAGACAGATCGGCTCACAAAGTCCCGAAACTGTCAATAAACTGCCGACTAATCCAATAATTTCCCCCCTCATATTTACCATCCCGATCCATACCAGACGGTAGCCAAACAGAGTTATTTGTTTAGCTTTGCCCAAAACAAATCAAAAGCAAACAATTTGGATTATTTACCCTCGCATAGAATCCTTTCGCGGAAGCATGAACTCTCCGGTAGAACAAATGATATCGAATGAAACCAATTAGCAAAGCGTATTTACAGTTTCATTTTTCCCTTTTTTTCTCATCCTTTTCAGACCAAACCCGGACCACTTTCCGCATTGCGTAGCGAAAACAGTGAAATAAAGGAAACCAAACAGAAAACAATAAACTAAGCCAACAATGACGACTGCACCGCGGACACCCACGTCGCTCGCGAGCCCAGCGTCGCTGACGCCGCTGCTGCTGCTACTGCTCGGCACCCTCACCTTCGCCACCCTCCTGCAGCCGACCGTAGCACGAAGCTACGAAAAAGACACCTACCGGAAAGGCAAATCGGCACAGATCTCCGCTCCGCAGCCCACCATCACCACCCAGCTGGTGGATCTGTGCTCCGAGGACATCAACATGAAGCTGGCCTGCCACTGTTCGCCGGAGAATCACCCGAAAGCGCAAAAAGCATCCTGTTCCATCTTCGATGGAGAGCTGCCGCGCAAGGACGCCAACTGGTTGGCCTTCCACACGCAAACCAGCCTAGAACATTTGAAGTTCACCATCCGAAAGTCCGGCAATCTCACCTACATCCCTTCGGATGTAATTTTCACGCTGAAAAAACTGCGCACTCTAACGATCGAGTACGGTATCATCGCCGATATCTATCCGTACGCATTCGGCAATCTAAGTGAACTACGAGTTGCCAACTTGCCGAACAATCAAATCAAAACGCTGCATCCGAACGCTTTCGCCAACCACCCGGCGTTGGAGGAAATCGTGCTGGAAAACAACGACATCCGCAAGATCGACCGGGAGGCGTTCGTCAACTTGCCGCTGTTGATCAAACTGAATCTCGCCAATAACAGTATTTCCGAATTGCACGACAACGGCTTCATTGAGCTGTCAAAGCTGGAGGAATTGCGTCTGGAGCTGAACATGATCTCCGTACTGGCCAAGGAGTACTTCCGGGGGCTGGAAAATCTAAAGATTCTGAAGTTGTCGTACAACGACGTCAACTACGTAGGTGCCACCGTGTTTGCCGATCTATGGAGCTTGCAGATGTTGTTCCTCGACGGGAATAAGATTGAGGTTGGTTCTCTGCTTATGAATTAGAAACACATTTTGACTTCGTGCTTTTTGTTTCTCCAATTACAGAAACTGGACGAACGAGCCTTCGATGGTTTGAACAATTTGCGCTACCTTCATCTGGAGAATAATCGACTGATCACGCTGGAAAGTGGAACCTTTACCAGTGTGTCATCCTTGCTGGTACTGAATCTGGACGGAAACTCTCTGGAAACGCTCAGCTACAACCACATCGTTCCGCTGATGGACAATCTGGTCAACAGCAGTGCACTGCTGTCGATTCGCGGTAAGTTAGTTTTCAATGCACGGGATCAATTCACTATTTAATAATTTATTTTGTTATTGAAATTTTGTGCCATGATTTGATTCTACTCAGGTAGAAAGTATCCTACCTCTGCTGATAGGATTATAAATCATTCATGGTAATCCCGATTAGAAGAATTCACTCACTCGAAAAAAAATTAATGGAGTTTTTTGTGTACCACAACAACTTTAACCGACTTATAACCAGATACCCCAATGTATTGCTTTTTTGACGCTCCTATTTATTCAAATGAAAACAATAATCTCGCCTAGTACACAGTAAAATAAACCACGAAATCGTCGCTTTTGGCCCAGCTCGCTGCTGAATACTCTCTT
This sequence comes from Sabethes cyaneus, assembly GCF_943734655.1. Lineage (NCBI taxonomy): Eukaryota > Metazoa > Arthropoda > Insecta > Diptera > Culicidae > Sabethes > Sabethes cyaneus. The sequence goes on from NC_071355.1 coordinate 56,230,555, forward strand.
CGTCCGAAGTACTCACGACATGTACAGCTCGCCCTAGAGTACCAGGCTTTATCAACTTGACAATACCAGCAGTCCTGTACACTTGCAAATATCGTGATTCACACTCGTCTTTTAAACTTGTAAGCACCACCAAAAGAGTGCCTGGCTTTGCAATTTTTAAAGGTCCCTTTGGCTATTTTAATCTGATTTAAGAGAACGTGTGATTTCACATGGTGCTAGTCTTTTGCACATTTGCCCTTCAGACAACACCATTCAATAACAATCTTCTAGTAACCTAATGTACGTAACATGAACAGATAATGGGTCAAAATGAACCTCAACATTTATCGAGTTGCCTCGCAAAGTATTTCAAACATTTCAAAAATTAAAAGAATAAAAAAAATGTTTTTTACAAAGTCAAATAAATGATCTACAACTTCTTCTTAGACACCATTCTGCTATAATCAATAGTTTTAACGCATACACATACACGCTTTATAAAAATTGGGCTTGAATCGCAATGGTCGACTGACTTGGTAGAAAAGAATGGTCACTTAAGTGGTGTTGCAAATTTCATTTAGGCCGGAGAAGGTCATGCAAGATTTTTGGCAAATTGCGTCAAGAAATGTTCATACAGCTGCTCTTACGTCCCCGTTTTTGCGTTGATCGGCCTCCTAGGTTAGCACAGTTCTTACGTATTTTCATAAAACCGTCTAGTTATTACCCTCATAAAACTACTTTGTATCTTAACTGCTGGAATAACACTCCATCTCCGTAATTTCAATGCAGGCCATGCTATGATGGCCTAGCTATCCAGTAGCTTTAGCATCTCGATACCACTCCAAGGTTCGTAGCGTTACAGTTCTTGCTACTAAAAAGTCAGTGCACAGTAGTCCGAAAGGGCGAAAAGTGGAACTTTTTCCCTAGTATTTTGTTTTCATTTTATCATTTATCGTCTTCGACGTTTTAGTTCGCATAAATATCCCCCTTCATCTAAAACTGTCAAAAGTTAGTCATCGCTTACTATAATGAAAATAAAAAAATAACGTTTTTGTGTTAGAAAATATAGACATAGTTTCTTCGGTAAAGTTGTAAATATTATAAAAACAAGCAACTTTGCTGAACAAATAAAATTTCTATCTTTATCGAGTGCTGAACTATAGGACATATTCTTTAAAACTTCTTTAAAAATTGGTTTTTCATATTTAGCTTGTATTAGTTGCATTTTACAAGAATACAATGTTGTAGGCAATTAACGAAGCTCTCAAAATACACGTTTTTGCAGAAGATTGTAAATCTCTTGGACCTTTACTTGCTGAGTTATCGCATATTCAAGCTTTAAATTTCCATGTGTTTCGCGTTCGCTAAAGGCACGAAACACGTCCATTTTTTTGTGTTAGAAGATAGACACATGGTTTCTTCGGCAAAGTAATGGAAAATATAAAGCAAAACAACTTTGCTAAAGAAATGACATTTCTATCTTCATCGACGCAGAGCTATAGAGCATTTTCTTTGGAAATTCTTTAAAAATAAGTTTTTCATATTTAGCGTACGTTGGTTGCATTTTACAAGAGTATATGGCTCTATGTGATTATTGAAAGACTCAAAACACATGTTTTTGTGGAAGGCTGCAAATCTCTAGGATCTTTCCGTACAAAGTTATCGCTTATTTAAGCTTTATTTGTCCTTAACATCACAAACCAAGAGCAATAACTTTGTAAGGAAAAGTCCTATAGATTTGCAATCTTCTGAAAAAACGCGAAGTTTGAGTCCTTCAATAATCGCCTAGAACCATATATTCCTGTAAAATGCAACCAACATAAGCTAAGTATGAAAAACTAATTTTTAAAAAATTTCCAAGGAAAATACTTTTTAGCTCTGCACTCGATAGAGATAGAAATGTAATTTCTTTAGCAAAGTTGTTATTTTCTATAACTGTGCCGAAGAAACCATGTGTCTATCTACTAACACAAAAAAGATGGACGTGTATCGAGCCTTTAGCAGACGTGAAACACATAAAACGCTTGCTTGCCGTACTCTCATTTGGGTGGTTGGGGACAAGCGGAACCCATACAGTTTTATAGTATTCGACTTTAATTTTAAGATGAAGCACTTATTTCAGAAATCCGTTTGCCCCATTTTACCCCAATGGAAATTTAAAGCTTGAATATGCGATAACTCAGCAAGTAAAGGTCCAAGAGATTTGCGATCTTCTGCAAAAACGTGTATTTTGAGGGCTTCGATAATTACCTAGAACGTTGTATTCTTGTAAAATGCAATTAACAAAACCTAAGTATGAGAAACCAATTTTTAAAGAAGTTTAAAAGAATATACCCTATAGTTCAGCACTCGATAAAGATAGAAATTTTATTTCTTCAGCAAAGCTGCTTGTTTTTACCATATTTACAACTTTGCCGAAGAAACTATGTCTATATTTCCTAAGACAAAAACAGCTATTTTTTTATTTTCATTATAGTACGCGATGACTAACTTTTGACAGTTTTAGATGAAGGGGAATATTCATGCGAACAAAAACGCCGAAGACGATAAATGATAAAATGAAAACAAAAGCCTACACACTAAAATTTTTTTACCGAACACCGTAATTTTTTGACGAAATTAGAACTGCTGAGTGTTCGGTAAAAATTTCGGTGATGCCAAACGTTACTGAAGGTCCGAATACATTAATATCCATCACCGAAATTTTTACCGAACTCCCAGCAGTTCTAATTTCGTCAAAAAATTGCTGTGTTCGGTAAAAATTTTTAAGTGTGTAGGAAAAAAGTTCCACTTTTTCCCCTTTTGGACTACTGTGCAGTGTGAAGTGAGAGTGTGCCGTAAATACTTAAGATAGAGCAATACTTAATTCAGTAATCTTATGGATAATAATCGGCTTTATAAATTCTCCATACATAACATTTTCAAAATTTTTTTGGCTGAAGTGTTACAGCTAAAAACGTAAAATAGGTGCACTGAGTGCAAGACAGCCCTGCTCAAATATCATAGCCAGAAACTTTACTATGGTGGAGGCAGTTTTCGACAGGCCTGAAACAAAGGCTAGTATTACCATTCTCCGCTCCTAACATTGCACTGAGATATACCAACGCGATCTACTACATACAACAGCACAGTTTACATAATTACGATGAAAATTGGTCAGATATAGTTAAATCTCATAGAAGTTTACTTAGTACAAAATACAAAAAAAATATTTAATCGGAAGGACTGTCCGAATCAGAATTATCGTGCCTTTCATTTAGCTTCTGTCCTCCGATTCTGTACCTTGTCCACTTTATTCGCCACAGAACGCCAATTTGTTTCAAATTATTTCTCGCTTCCAATGGTTTTTGGTGTCTTCTTCAGACTTCACCTGATTGTTTATCAATACGACGGTGCACTGGTGATTTTGGAGGGTTTTTGTCCTGGAGCACCATCTGCTTATTATTGATGACTCTATGACCTTTGTGCCGTAATGGCAGAATGCCAAATCAGTCCTAAACAACACGGAACAATCATGTTGCTTCAAGAAAGGTTGCTGACGTTTTTCCAGACACTCATTCTCGAAAATTCCTTGGATGATGGTCCCGGTTGTACTACAAATGACGCTTTTCAAATCGCGGCGGCAGGCAGCTTGCAAAATTTTAGCGAACTTCGAGAATTTAATATGCTTGAAAATGTCTGCCATTCCCGTCGTCGTCGCCAGCAGCCGAACGTGTTGTTTCAAACAGTCGTCTCCATTCAACTCGGTTTTGGGTCACTCGCCGCCAACCTGGCCGAGCCATCTTGTACGTTAAGCCCGTCTGTTACTGGTGTTGATGGAATTGTTGACGAGAACTGTTTTTGTCGCATTATCCTCCGGCATTCTTATAACGTATCCGACCCACCGAAGGCTACCGACTTTCGTCAGATGCACAATGGGAATCTCTCTAGGTAGTGTCTGTAGCTCATGATTCATACACCTCCAGCACTCGCCGCTTTCATTTTGTATTCCGCTGTGCCTCCCGCAGTTGTATCGTCCGCAGTACATTCTGCAGTATCACGGTAAGGGCATATATGTCCTCCCTTGAGCAGCGTTACGGCTTCTAGTCCATAAAGAACTACCGGTTTAATAAAGGTCTCGTACATGGTCAGCTCGTACGACAGCGTATGCTTTTTGATCATAGCGTCGCGAAAAGTAGGCGCGAATTCCCGCTTGAATGTGCCGCTGGATCTCGCTACTACTGTTGTTGTCTGTGGTCATCAGCGATCCCAAATACACGAGCTCGTCTACCACTTCTAGTTCAACGGTTACCGTCAACGGTTACCGCTCGTGGGAAGCAAGCCTTTGTCATCGTCTCCTTCGAGCCTCTTCCTTTCATTAATTCAGTCTTCGACGTATTTATTATTAGTCTAATCCTCCTAGACTTCGCTTTTAGTCCGGCGTAGACCGCATGCAGGAAAAGCGGGGAATAACCCCGCGATGCGTACGAAACACCTGACTCGATCCCCAATGTAGCTCTGGTCAGTTATGTCAGTTTATATAGAAAACCGCCGTAGCTGGTCTCGATCAACTGTATCGTATGCTGCTTTGAAATCAATAAAGATGTGACGCGTGGGTAAGTTGTACCTGCTTCCGACATTTCTGCAAGATCTCTCGGATGGTAAAAATCTGGTCCGTAATGGCGCGAGCCCCTATAGAGCTCGCCTGGTAATTCTCTACAAAAACCTGCGCTATCGGTGGCAGACGGCGTGACTGGATCTGGGAAAGTACCTTGTAGGCGGTGTTTACCAGCATTAGTTACGGCAGTCGAGCCGATCACCCTTGCTGTAGATGGGAAAAACCATCTTCTTCGCCTCCCAAATTTTGGAAATAACCCAGTGTAGAGCCATTGCCAGCGTTTCTTTGCCGGTAGGCGGTTCTTACCAGCGTCGTTATTGGTCTTCAGAAACCCGATTTCTCGTTTGACTTTTTGGAGGTCAGGTAATGGGATATTACTATCTTCCATGGGCACTCCTCGGTATACTTTCATTCCACCTCCTTCTGCAACTTTGCGATTGAGGTTTTCATCGAAGAACTGCTTCCACCTGTTGACCACCTCGAGCTAGTTTGTGATCAGATTCCCTCCCTCGTCCCAAATATGTCAGGTTTCGATGTGTAGCCTATACGAGTTTGATTCACCTTTTCGCGAAACTTACGCGAGTTATTAACTCGTAATGATTGTTCTAATTCTTCAGAATCTCTGTTCTCCTTCTCGCGCTTTTTAATCCCCAGGATCATGGTCAACGGGTTCCATGCTCTTTGATAAAGGGTGTTCACGATAAAATCGCAAAACGCTCAAATTAGTGTAACCTAATAGAAACCTTGCATGGAAAAAGCTCAAAATGCATTGTTTATACTGTGTGAGTCTTTTTATCAAGTGCGCGAAGATATGAAAAAATGGAATCAAAAGAACAGCTCGTTTGCGAAAAAATCTGCACAAGTACATTTAAAATAAGAAACTATCACATGGTACCATCGGTAAAAAGTTGGTAATCCCGAATTCTACGGTTTCTCGTGTCATAAAACGGATCAAAGAACATCTGACTATCGATCGTGAGTCAAGATGTGGAGAAAAAGACGTCCGTATACTGTTAAGGATCACAAATGCGTAGTTCGGACCTTCGACGGGAAACCAAACTCTTCCGTTGTATAAAGAGCAGAAGCAACTGAATCTGAGCATAAGTTTCGTGCAGAAGGCAAAAACTCGAGCTGAATTGCGTACATTCAAAGTTCGGAAGGCCTCAAAAGAATTCGGTCGCGAAAAGCCGTGCCTAGAAGTTATACGATCAAAAGCTGACGAAACCTAATTGCTGCGTTATGAACGACGATCCCTACGTAAAAACGGACTGCAACCAGTTTCCGGGGAACCAAACTGCAAAAGATAAATTTGATGTCTCAGAGAACCTCCGCTCAGAAGATGTCGAAGTATTCCAAGAAATTCTTGATTTGGCAAGAAATTTGTTCAAGTGGACAACAGAGTACACCTTTCATGACCGCATGTACCATGAATGGACTGGTGTATTTAAAAGAATTTCTCCAAAAGCGACTTCTTCCTCTTCTGAAGTCTCACAATTGTTCTGCGATCTCCTGGTAGAATTTGGCCTAATGCCATTATGCAAAGGCCATGCTAGAGTGGCATAAGGCAAGTAATGACGATTTCGTGCCAAAATGTCATAGCCCCTCAAATACACGGGTGCTGCGGCCAATCGAGAAATACTGGGCTATTATGAAGCAGAACCTTCTGAAAAAACAGTTGATGAAATGAAGAAAGCATGGCTAAATATGCAAAACATGTCGATTTTGAGGTTGTGGAAAATTTCATGGAGTTAGGGTCAAAGTACGGACATTCGGATACGAAGGCGAAATTTAATAAAATAAAGACACTAAAACTAAGTTTAATTGTTTCATTTGATGCCCTGATAGTTTGATGGAAATCGGATAAAAACTCGAATTACGCGAATTAATTTTGTGTGTTGCAATTTTATCGTGGACACCCTTTACAGAAGCTTCTGGACTTGTTTATCGACTGGTGCGCAAGAAATTAATTGTTATTGATTGTGGAGAAATGTTGCGTCATCAACTTTCATCCAACGCACTAGAAGCGTAATAGAGTTTGAACCGATCTTATCGAAGTCCATTCTCATGAAATATTTTACTCCCGCTTGTTTTCTTCTCTTGAACGCTAGTTTGGCCTTTAGCGAGTAGAGAATTACAAGTTTGATGCATTTGATTAAAACAGCTTTGCATTTTTATTTTGGAATCGCACTACCTAACTGAACACATAATAGTAATGGCCTACAGAGTTGTAAAACCGCACAGAAAATGAATTACAGGTGTTTTGTAGAATGAATTAATGTCTACGACGTTTTTAATTTTATTTCCATTAAATTGAAAATTCCAATTTCCATTAAAATAGATATTATCTTACTACTTTTCTTAATATCCTTCTCTGCAGACAATCGATTCATCTGCGACTGCCGCCTGGCCTGGATCTACGACCTGAGCAACCGGACGCGCAACGAAAATCTGAAGGAGAACCTGCACGCCATCGAGTGTACCCTCGGCAAGCAGAACTACTACAACAGTGTATCGCAGCAAACACAAGCGAACCTGGACAACTCGTTCCCGGAGAACGAGTTCGACGAGGAAGGCGACTACATCGAGGATGCCGCTCTGGACAACGAATCGACGGTGCAGGATACGAAGCCGGAGATCGTCAGTCTGTTCAAGCTTGGCAAAGAGCAGTTGCCCTGCCCGGAAGAACTGGTCGGCCCCACCGATGGGCCGAATCCGCGCGAATCGAAAGGATTGCTTGATTTGCCCTGGGGACACTCCGGTGTTAGCGCCATCCGGCAATCGGCCGTCGGTCACAGTCGAATGATGCTCGTTTCTGTCGTAGCATTGTTCGCCTCCTCCGTAGGTTTAGTGCTGATCTCTAGTGTTAGATGGTAAGCTTGCTTATTTATTTTCCGCCTGTGTATGTATTAGACGTAAGAGGAAACTAAAAGACAAAGATTGAAATGCAAACACATGATTTTAAACGGAGACTCTGCTGGTGAGAGAGAGAGAGCTTTGCGCAATTCGCGTGAACTAGTAGATGTAATGTAAATGGTCCCTTAAGCAGAACCCAGCCCCAGACGTTGCATAAACAGCAGAAACCAAACGCGGAGTGTGTCACCGCCGAAACCCCCTGATCTTTATAGCTACTTCTCTTTTTAACTGCTGAAAATAGATTTAAGCTAATATAATAAAATACTTATTAAATGAAATAAATAGATTCTTTCTACATAATAAGGTAAAGTGATGATCAAGTGAGACATTTAAGATACCGCAAGTAAGAAAATTTCGTCGTAGGGAAAATCTCTTCATTCTTCTCAATGGAAAAGTAAAAGATGAAACCGACAAGTCGAAGAAAGAACAAAGAATTTGAGCATCTACCTTTTAGAATTATTTTTGATAAAGCAATAAAAATTGATTTTCAAACCGAACCGGATAGTCGTCCTTTATCATCGTTCGATATCACATCCACTGAGGTGTAGTGTAAAAGAATTCGATCCCAACACCCAATCCGGAAGATTGCGCTTCCGATTCTTCCTTCAGTTCAGTGCAAGCGTCCGGTGAAAAAGTTGATTTTTGAGTTTTCCTTTTTTCAATGATGTTTGGGTTATGCAAATGCGTTTCGTCAGAGCAAACGAAGCACTGCTGGCCACGGGCCGGCGGGCGAATTTAGTCTGCATTCCCTCGTCGAACGACCCGTGTATACAGATATACGTGCACCTGTGGAGCGAGAGGTAAAAAGAACAGCAAATCAAATCGAATCGCCAGCTCTGCTGTTCACATTAGATTTCGGTCCGGTCCGGACCGACTCAAATTCAATTTGCACTGCCACTGGAAGAATGCACAAAATTGGGATATTGCATTTTGTCACATTTGTTCGTAGCTTGCAGCGTTTTAGTGTTGTTTTTTTTTTTTGCACAGCGTGAATCACAGCCAATTGTTAATATGAGTAATTAATTTAAAATGGCATGGTATGATTGCACTTTTCTGTTTTTTGGACCAAATGTAGCTCTAGCTTTTTGGAAGATCAAATAAACAAACGTACCGAATGTTATGAGTTAATCTGGTTTTGACAATGTTGTCAATCAATTACCTATAACTATAATTTCGTGTTAGAAATAAGTTGTCAGCACAGGCTTTCTTCATGTTTGGTTTAAATGACTCTCGGTTTAATTAAAAAATATTTGCTCTTATCCTATTGCGTTTGTGGCACTTGAAAGTGAATCAACAAATTATCTCTGAAACTGAAGTGGTGCGTGCAGAGTTAAAAAAGAGGTTTTTTGACGTCAGCGATTTTTGTTTTAGTCGATTTATGCGCATATAGTGGGTGGCGTCCTGCTTTGCTTACTTCATTGCTGATGTTTGCTGTAGTGCTTCAGTTTTTGATACCCACTGTTGGACGTTCCTATAGCAGGTATGCTGTTCATAATGGCTAATCAATTCCCTCTTTGAAAAAGTAGTGGATGTCATAGAATAACGTGTTCTTCATATTATACGTATATTAAGAATGCAAATGAGAATTAAGTACCGGTATATATACAACAAAATCGTATTCGACGCGCAAAACCCGCTTATCCGTATTACGATTTCTAGCAACTTATTATTTAAGTTGGACATCTGTTACTCTACTATTATTTAGAGATTAATAAAGCACAATGTAGATATAGAGGACTGAGTTTCAATTTGACTGTTCTTTCTATTTGAATTATCTGATCTAAATGCAAAGTTGTTGACAAATTCGTGAGCGTTCAAGAAGATTTAAATGGTTCTGATTGTTATTCCCAAGTATCGAAGAGGGTTTTATAATACTGCTATGAGGGTTTTCATGATCAAAACTGGTTACAAATACCAGCATAAGAGTGCAATAAAACTTACGTTTCTTGAGTTAGATGTATAATTTCCTAGCCAGTCATGGATTTTGGACATCCCACTATGAGATATCAGGCGGACAAAAATCAGAAAACTGACTTTCACTAATCCTTTTAATGAAATTTTCTATTGAACACTTCAATTAAGAAAAATGATGATGATGATGATGATGGAGCCCACCTCATTCCCCTACAAAGGTTTGAGGTAGTCGATTTATCTAATAGATAATTAGTGAATATACATTTGAACCAGGTAAGCAAACAAAACGATCTGGTTTTTGACACAGATATAAATTCCTGCGATAGTATTCAAATACAAGTTACAACTATTAAAAATATATGATTTTTCAAGTTATTGCCAAACCAAGAATCTCCAGTATCAATTTGCAACCTACTGTCAGTTACCAAGATGTTCATATCATTTTGGTTAAGCCGATACCCAGTTTAGCCCGCTACTAAGTCGACGCAGTCCCGACGAGGCCATTCCCGCTGTAATCAGCAAGCAAAGCAAAGTCCAACCTTCAACTTAATATGAGACTTATAAGGGCATCCCCACCCAGGGAAGTCAAGAAAATTTCCAACCCGAAAAAATCCTTGACTGGCTCGGAAAATACACATCTAATAACAAGCAGAAGCATCCAAATCTTCCTGAACACTCACGAATTTGTCAATTACTAGTAGTAGGGTCATATATTTCTAATAGAAAGAACAGTCAAATTTAAAATCAGTCCTCTATATCTGTTTAACGCGCGTGGTTCTCCAACCTTTGAAGACTACTCTATTTTTTTTTTAACTACATCAACAATTACAAAATCCATCATCACCATGGTGACGAACATAATAGTTTTAATGTGCGTTATTAATCTCTAACAAATACTTGATTAACAAATGTCCAAATTAAATAATCAGTAGCAAGAACTTCGTCAAATATTATTTACATTAAAAAAAATATACTAAAAAAAACTCAAAATACAGCCTTTACGTGTGAAATGCATTGTCTCTTAAATTCTGATAGCGTCGTTGTACCTCTGATGTGCCTAGGTATCGAATTATATATCTTAATTCCCTTAAAGAACAAAGAATTTTGAGAAGCACTAGTTATAAAGTTAGGTGTTCTAATCTCTGCCGCATTTCTAGTATTATATCTATGGATGTCACTTCCCCTTACAATTCGATCACACAAATATCGAGGCAGCAATCTATTAACTACTTTGAATATGAACACCATTGTCAAGAAAACAATTCGTTGCTTCACCGACAACCATTGCAAAGCGTCCAGCATCAACGTTGAGGAAGTGAATCTATTGCATCGCAAAATCAAACGCATGATTTTATTTTGTAAACGCTGTAACCTCGATATTTGTGATTCATTCGCTAAGAATAATATGGAAGTGCAAACATCTAAGTGGGGAGAGATGATTGATTTATAGAGATGAATCTTACTAAAAGTATTCAGCTCTTTTTTCAAACGACAGAGAATCCCGTACTTCTTGGCAATTTTTTTGATGACATTGTCAATATGGGTATTGAACTTGAGTTTGTCATCAATAATTACTCCAAGATATTTAATCTCGTGTACCCGTTCAATGATTTCACCGTCAATCTCTACATCAACGTGATCATTCAAACGGTTGCGCGATATTACCATGAATTTGGTTTTACTGGTATTCAACTTCAGTTGTTTGAATTTCAACCATCTACTCAGCGAGCGCAAATCTACATTCAAGTGTGTTATGGCATAATCGAGATTTTTAGCTGCTATGAACAATACAGTATCATCAGCGAAAAGATTGATGTCACAGAAACGTAAGACTCGTCTCATGTCATTAATGTACATAATGAATAATAGAGGCCCTAATACACTCCCTTGGGGTACACCTAGAGTGCTCCTCACGGGATCTGAGATGAAATCATTAAAAATTGTCTTTTGAGTTCTGTCACATAAGTAGCTCTCAAACCATTTATATGCATTACTCGTTATTCCGAAGCGCTTTACTGTTTGCAACAATAAGGGCCTAGAAATCGTTTCAAAAGCACGTTTCAAATCCAAAAACACCGCAACAATAGTATCTTTACGCTCGATATTCTCTTTCCATTTTGCTAACACCAAATTCAATGCAGTTTCACAAGAATGATCTTCCCGATATCCTGATTGCTCTGGTATTAGCAAATCGTTATTGTTAATATAGTTCAACAGCTGGCCTTTTACAACAAGCTCTAAAATTTTTTCTAAAGTGTGCAACATATTGATAGGGCGAAACTCTTCGGCTTTAATCGTCCCAGCAATTTTTTGAATTGGAACCACTAACGATTCCTTCCAAACATGTGGCACGTGCCCAGTTTGCAATGATTCATTTATAAGGCTCAGCAGGTCGTGTCCAATGACATGAAAGCAATCTTGTACAACTCTAGCGTTAACATTATCAATTCCAGTCGTTTTTTGCAACGAAAAACAAATATTTTTAAGTTCTACTAATGTTATTGGATGAAAATCGCTGAAACAACAGTTAGTGGCAATCGGTTGTTTTATTTCATCTGATTCATCAATTAATTCAATAGATTGATTAATTGAAGAAACACTATCGATGAAATAATTATTAAATTTAGAAGCGATTGTTTGTTCAGATTGCTCTTCAGTGCCGTTAAAAGTTATGGACCGCGGTTTACAATCGCCAGGTTTTAACAAAGATTTGAGTATTCTCCATAACTCTTTGCTGTTGTTTTTGTGTTGATCAATTTTCCTCTGTATATATTCACTCCGTGTCTTGTTTAGAGACTGTGAATACATATTCCGCGAAACGGTATAGTTGTACCAATAATCACTTCTATTTGTTTTACAAAACTTTTTGTACCATTTGTCTCTTTTGCGTTTAAGGCGCAGCAAATCCAAATTGTACCAGCTATTCGAGTTCCGAATAACAACGAACTTTTGTTTGACTAACTGATTGGTACATGCTTTTAAGGTGTCATTAAGCACCGCCGTTTTCTGATCAAGGCTCCCTGTTAATGGAGAATCCAAGCTTCGTGCAACAAGTTCCGATACCTTTTGTTTCGAGTAATTTTTCCAGGTCTTTAATTTCACCAGACTACTACTACTGTTCATGCTACGATCGATATTTATTACTATCGTCTCATGATCAGTAATTTTTAACTCAGGGCACACCACTGCCAAAACAGAGTCAAAGTTAACGTAAACGTGGTCTATTAAAGTTCTACTGAACCTGGAAATACGCGTATATTCTTTAATTATTTGTTTTAAATTAAAGAATTCCGCTAATCGCTTCAAATGATTCGAATTATAGTTATCGCGCCAATTTATGTTGAAATCTCCCGTAATCATAGTAAATCTACTACAATCTACGAATTTCTCAAACCAATTTTCTAATATCTCTATAAATCGTTGGTCGCTAGAACTGGGAGAGTGATAAATAACACCATAATTTCCCATCTTCATGCCGCTTTCCACTGTTATGCCTAAGAACCAATTACAATCGATTGCTTCGTTGTAGCGAACAATAAATTGAACAGATTCTTTGACATAAATAGCAACCCCTCCAGTATGCCTTGAATGTGAACAACAGGCAGATATTTTGTATCCCGGTATAGAATATTGATCAAATGCATCAATATCTACAATATGTGTTTCTGACAAACATATCAAAGATGGACGTTTTTCTTCTACAATCTGTCGCAACGCAACGTAGTTTGTAGATAACCCAGCAATATTCAAATATATTATGTCAAATTTATTCACATTTCTCTTAGAGTTTGGTTGCTATTTATCGAAATGTAAACTGCCTTTTTTCTGCTCATACAATTTCTTGTAAACTAAGCATGCTGAACTAGATGCTGAGTGGTTAACGTCCAAATTCATTTTACGTTCTTTATTGAATTTAATACAATTAACACATTTCGAAGCAGTGGACGTACAATCAGATGTTCTGTGTTTTTCACTGCACAAAGAGCACGTTTCGTCATTCTTACAATCCGTACTTTTGTGCCCGAATTCTCCACATTTGAAGCATCTCAAAACATTAATTGCCGGAGCAATATTGCATCGATCCCAACCGACATTCACTTTTTTTGAAGTCAATAAACAGTTGTAAGTCTGTTTGTCAACTTCAATTATCGCATTGAACTTATTATACTTCAAACGTGGATTCTCGTACATATTAACAACCTTGACTTGATCTATGGAAATATCCTCATTTTGACTTCTTAAAAAGTCAATGAAGACATCAGAAGAATACTGATCACTCATGCCCATTACTTTTAACCTTGGCACCGGGGTAATGGGAACAACAGCAGTGTAACCCTCACCAAGATTACTTTCAATGCCTTTTTTCACGTGTTCCACAATATCTTTTGTTGCACACTCAACAATAACCGAGCCATCTTTCCCGTTTTTAAAGTTACTTATCTTGTGTGTTTTTGGATTTAATTTCGATTTTAAAAAATCCCGTGTAGCCTCACTACTCTGGGAGGACTCTTTAGGTTTAATCACTATAACTGGACCAGCCTTACGTTTCTTTACATTCCCTTTCAAAACGCTAGCAAAGGTTACCTCTTCCTCTTCATTATTCGCATTACTACCGCTATCATTTAATTTACGCTTTTTACTTTTCACGCTCAATTTTTCCGAATCTGAAACATGTTCGTTCATAACAACTAATTCCTGATTACGTTTCATTTCAAAAAATGACCCAGCCATATTTTTCATTTTTTCAAGCATAACTTTTTCAAAGCCGAGAAATCTATCAGTTACAGCACCATTTACTTTTAATCCCAACTCTTCCATCCCGCTCTTAAACGCGTTGTCTATCTGAGCAGCAATGTTGTTTTGGATATTTGCGATGGAGTCTGAAATCTTCTTGACCTCACCTTTCATCAACATGATATCCGAAACCGCAAAAACATTCTGCTCGTCACAACTCTGAACTGATAGACAGCCATCACACTTGAACAGTACATTATCGCTTGCATTGATCAATTTTACAGCAGGTCCACTTATTCCACCGCAGCGAGAGTGAAAGCTCCCGCCGCAGCGGTGGCAGCAGACAAGATCATTGATGAATACGTTCCCATTACACTTTGCACATTCCATATTGCCTAGCACGGTGGACGCTACGACAGCGCACACAGGCAATAGAGACAAAATCAAAAGGTGTATCACAATACGGCAGCGGCGAAGCCGGCTGCAAAATTATTTCGTTAATAATTCAATAACAAGTAGCAGTTGCTACTGAACTTCTACTTAACTTGATAATAATCCTTTTAGGATACACTCTGGAAACAAAAATTCCTCTGTACACTTGCAATTTCACACGTAAATTAGTCAACAAATATCACAGCACGTAAGACACAAACTATGATGTTCGTCATAACAAAAAAAATCCAAAATAGCAAGTCTCTATACGATGTTGTTTCTGAGATAGAGGCTGTCAAAGTTGGAAAACGATATGACATATATGCTTTTTGCCATTAAAACACGTTTGGTTTCAAATCAATTTTTGAACACTATTTTCAAAGTTAAATCTTATGTATTATACATCATTAGAAAGGCAATGAATTGAGCTTTCCGAAAAACAAATGGTTTAGACAGCTAGAGTAAAAATAATAATCCTAAAAAGAATGAGAAGAAGAAAAACATGGAAAAATAAGAGAATTTTCTGCTTTGTTAGACGAGAACTTTTTTTCTCCAGATATCTCCAGGTCAATTCCACATTCTGTGTTCAGTCTCAAGTATATACTACCAAATTATGAAAGAATTACATACCACCATGCGCCACTCTGCGAAATATAGTATTTTGAAAATTTCTAGTCACTATGGGAGATTTCAAGACTAAATATATTTCCAGCGAATAACACACACACACACACACACACACTCACACACACACACACACACACACACACACACACACACACACACACACACACACACACACACACACACACACACACACACACACACACACACACACACACACTCTCACACACACACACACACACACTCACACACACACACACACACACACACACACACACACACACACACACACACACACACACACACACACACACACACACTCACGCACACGCACACTCACGCACACACACACGCACACACACACACACACACGCACACACACACACACACACACACACACACACACACACACACACACACACACACACACACACACACACACACACACACACACACATAAACGCGCGCGCTCAGATAATGTGATCAACGTGAAATGATGTCAACAGAAGAAGCATTTAGTGTAATCATATTTAGAAACTGGGTTAAGCAAATTTCAATATGAAATAATTCAGAGGGAGTCACCATCGTGATTTCCTACTTACGACATTATTGGAACTATGAAGAAAACATGCGCCCCTCCTGCTTAGTTCATCGAAGAAACGTCTTCGATAATTTAAAATTCCAATCCAATTGAGTGGGCTGAGTTCTTAGACCTATGGCCTACTTTTAAAATCTATCTTCTAGATCTGTTGAACTTATGGACCAATTTCGGTAAATCTTACAAAGTTTATATGGGACGAAAGTATTTTGCAAATGAAATATATTGTATGACATTTGTTTGCGCCATCTCCGAGAAAACGTTGGTAGACAATTGATTACTCAAACGCATATATAGAAACTCATACGTGTATACATAAATTCATATATACATACATACATACAATCAGACATTTGTAGATCATCGACCTGAGTTAAACAGTGAATGACACTCGGCCCTTTAGGCTTTGCTAAAAAGTCAGGTCTTCTACCGTGCGGCAATTTTTCTTCTGTTCTGGGTTCCTTTTATGATTTTTTGATGAGTTTCAACATAAAACCAAATTTTTTTGAGTTTGGCCACTGGGAAAAAAATAATTGAGCCGAAAGGTCGATTTTGAAATTTTAAGCAATAAGGGACTTTTAACATTTTATGACCGCCATCTTGTCCAATATAAAAAAAACATTTATACATTTGAAGACAGGATTTGCAGTCTTAATGCAAAAAACAGATCGAAAATCGGTTGAAATAAAACGGTTGATCATAAAACGGCGATTTTACACAATCATATTTTAGTTTTTCGCGTATGACAAAGGTAAAAAGTTAAACCCTTTTCAAAATATGTTCGTCAAATGTTTGCAAATGTACTCTAAGAACATATATTAATCATACAAACTAGGAAAACATAGAAAATCCTAAAAAGAATTCGAAAATATTTTTGTCCGCCTGCTTGTATGGAAATCCCCCATAGTGGCATCCGTGGGTGGGGATGCCCTTGTGGGTTGAAAGTTGGACTTGTGCTTTGCTTGCTGGTTATGACGGGAATAGAGTCGTCGGGACTGCATCGACTCAATAGCGGACTAAACTGAGCAACGACTTGACCAAAATGATATGTACATCTTGGTAACTGTTAATAGGTTGCAATTTGATACTGGAGATTCTTGACTTAACAATAACTTGAAAAATCACACATTTCTTATTGTTATATAATTGTATTTGAATACTGCCACAAGAATATATATTTGTGTCAAAAATCATTTTGTTAACTAAGCTGGTTCAAATGTATATTCAGTAATTATCTATTAGATAAATCAAACCTTTGTACGGCTATGAGGTGGGCTCCAGTATCATCATCATTACCTCTCTTACTTACCTACAAGCAGAAAGCCGGCGCGGCTCTTACCGTATGGAGAATTCCTCTCCATTATACTCCATCTTGGGCTACTCGTCGCCAATTTGTTGAGCGTCTCGACACACGCAACGTGGCTTCAAGCTGGTCGAGCCTTCTAGCATGTTGGGCCCCTCCATTTCTGGTGCTGTAAGGGTTATTGAAGAGAACAAATTTCACTGCACAGTTATCCGGCATCCTTGCGATGACGTGGCCAGCCCACCGTAGCCTGCCAACTTTTGCCAGGTGCACGATAGGAATCCCTTCAAGTAGTGCCTGTAACTCGTAGTTCATACGCCTACGTCACTCCCCGCTAAAAATAGTCCGCCGCACCTTTCGTTCAAATACGGCAAGTACGGCAAATGTCTTCTGTAAGTAAAGTTACTGTTTGAAGTTCGTAGAGAACTACCGATCAGGTTAGCATTTTGTACGTCCTTTGTTCTGTGGGGCTGTTTAAGCCCCTTAATTGAATCGTCTTACTGAGGGAAAAGATGGGCTCGACTTCCAGCTTGAACCTTCCATCTTAAGCCTGGATTACTTCCGCCGTCCAAGATTTCTAGTAATGATCTCAAGTAACAATTTGGGTTTTATTACACTCTTATGATGGTATTTAAGACCAAAATTGGTCGTGAAAACCACCATAAGAGTACAATAAAACTCACATTGTTGCTTGAGATGCCAAGATCGTCTGCGAAGGCTAAGAGTTTCGATGTCTGCTCGCAGGATCACACCTTCAATAGCGATGTTGAATAACATACAAGACAGTGCATCCCCTTGCCGCAACCCTCTGCCCTATTCAAAAGGACTCGACAATGCATCCAACACACGCACGTAACACATCACACGCTCCAGGGTAGCTTTGAATAGCCGTTTCAGTTTGTCCGGAAAACCGTACTCGTGCATTATCTGTAATAGCTGTACGCGCTCGACTGTCTCGTATGCTGCCCTGAAATCTACGAAAATATGATGAAAGGCCAGGTTACACTCCCGGCAATTCTGGAGGATTTGCTGGAGAGTAAGAGTTTGATCCGTAGTAGCACGGGTCCCCATAAAGCCCGCCCGATACTGCCGCTCAAATTCTTTTGCTATTTGGGATAGACGACGTAACAAAATCTTGGAGAGCACCTTGTAGCCGGCGTTGACCAGCGTAATATCACGGTAATTACAACAATCGAGCCGAGCGCCCTTTGCCTAGATGGGACAAACCACACCTTTCATTCATTCCTCCGGAAGCTTCGCTTCCTGTCAAATCCTTGAAATTATCCAGTGGAGTGCCGTTGCTGGCGGTTCTAGGCCATTTTTGTAGAGTTCTGCCGGGAGTCGGTCCTTTCCGGTGATTCTATTATTCTTCAGCAGAGCGATCTTTCCAGATTTTTTCAAGATCGGCTCATCGAAGAAGCACCTCGCGCTCGTTTGTGATCAGGTTTCCCTGCTCGTCCCCATATCAGGCCTTGGAGTGTGACCTTTACAACATTGGTTAACCTTCTCATAGAGCATACGCGTCTCATTAGCCTGGAATAGTTGTTCTAGCTCTTCATGATCACTGTCCTCCTTCTGGCGCTTTTTACTCCTCAGGATCGCGGTTACCTCATTCCGCATTCGTCGATACTTGGCCAAATTCTTCCTGGTGACAATGCTTAGACAGTTTTTCCAGATTCTTTTTACCTTTGTTATACTATATAACAAAGGTTTTTTCTTCTCAATCGATTGTTGGTATTCTCCATCAAACCACCCAGCTAGCATTTTCATATATATAAAAAAGGTAAAAATCAGCATTACGTACAGATATACATGTTAAATAAATCGTATTTCATGCGCAAAATTGGCATATCCGTACTATTTTGGAGCCGATGTACGTGATTACGAATAATTTTGAGCGTTACGACTACATAAGTATTTATATACGATAATATCCGATTAAGCGCGAGTCGCTCTGTACTATTCTACGATTTTGTGCTGAAAATCGTATGTATGTCAGTCATTATCATTATATACGACAAAAAATCAACTTGATCTCACTTTATCCAGCTTTAGTTGCGATTTCGAGTTTGTTAGGAGATATTTACGATTGTTTTCGTACATTGATATACGAGTTGGTGCTAGCTGGGCAATCATTTCGTCCGCAAGAGGCTACCTTACCTAGCATTGCGGTTGCGGCCTCATTGACGGCCGAGCGTTCTACACCATCCGTCTTCGAGGGTCGAAGCACCTAGCTCCACAGAAGAAGGTAGAACGTCATTCGGTACGCACGCGTAGTTCTTGCCAACTCGCGGGTTGTCTAAGTGCCGAATGTTTAACCGAGGAGGGTGGCTTTGTTGCGAGGTATAAACCGTCAACAGTTTTGAATCCACATGTACTGCTATTTGGTAATGGTCCGAGTCGCTATCCTCCGTACTAGCGCAATTGTTACAAACCAGTTGTGGCAACCGATATATGTCAATTTCAGTCATAAATAGGTTGTTGCAACTAGAAGTGTTTAAAGTATGCTACTTGGGCGCAGTGTAGTGAAGAGCATCATCGGGCACACCACATGGAATCAGTGGAACGACTGGTATGACTATGCATGCAGGAGAGTGATGGATGAGGAGAACGCTGCATGGGCGGCAAAAATGTGCAGTGCCACACGCCTGAACGTGGAAAAACAAAACTAGAAGAAGATGCAGCGAACCCAAATCTTCTGCGAAAGAATCAGTATCTGGAAGAGCAGGAGTGTACGAAGTTCGAGCGGCTGCTTTGCGCTCAGCAAACGCACAACTACAACTAGAAATTGAGCGCATCCTACAAAGGCTCTGTGCCGCGAGCCGAAATGTGTCGGGATAAGAATGGTAGAATTTTGACGGAAAGTCGTTAAGTAACCGAAGTGGTCCCAACGATAGGTGAATTTAAAAAGGTCACTATGCAGCAAAAGAAGAATAAATCAACTGAAAAAGATGGCATCGGAGCGGATTAATACCAGTTGCGAACAGGTTTGTGGGAATTTATTAATTCGGCTTCGTTGAAGGACGTTCAACAACAATCAAAAAACACCCTGAATAAAAAATTCCCTCTCACCTCTCCTTGATCGTTGACTTCAAAGTTACAAGCAGGACTGTCCTGCACTAAGTGCAACTATTTTGCTTTTTTAACTGTAACTCCTCAATCAAGCAAAATTCGGAAATGTTAGTCCATACTATAGGCATTTATAGAGTCAATTATTATCCATAAGATTTCTGAACAACGTTTTGGTCTTCTTCTTCTTCTTCTTCTTGTTTTCCTTCTTCTTCTTCTTCTACTTCCTCTTCTTCTTCTTTTTTAGCAGCCTAGATCCGGGGTGGCTCTTGCCGTATCAAGTCAAGAATTCCTCTTCATTGCACTCGGCACTGGGCTACTCGTCGCTAATTCGCTGCGCGTCTCGACACTCGCAAGTCGGCTTCAACCTGATCGAGCCATCTAGCACGTTGAGCCTCTCTATTCCTGGTGCCGGTGAGGTTCTTGACGAGAACGGATTTCACTGCAGTCTTGCAGTGTAGTCTCCCAATTTTCGCCAAGTGTAGGGAATCTCTTCAGGCAGTGCCTGTAGCTCGTGATTTATACGCGTCCGCCAGTCTCCGCTTTCCGTTTGTACTCCATCAAAAATAGTCCGCAATACCTTTCGTTCAAATACAGCTAGTGCACGTATATCCTCCGTAAGCAAAATTACTGTCTCAAGTCCGTAGAGGACTACCGGCCTGATTAGCGTTTTATGCATCGTCTGCTTTGTGCGGCGGTGTAAGCTCCCAGATCCCAGTTCACATTGGGCGGTGCACCGAAAGCGCTCTCTGCGCACCATCCAGTGTGAAGTGAGAGTCCGTCGTAAATACTTAAGAAGATAGAGTAATACTTAGTTCTGCAATCTTATGGATAATAATGCACTCTATAAATGTCCCATACATAACATTTTCGAATTTTGTTTGGTTGAGGTGTTACAGTCAAAAAAGCATAATAGGTACACTCAGTGCAGGACAGCCCTGGTTACAAGCGATACCATCGACCGAAAATAGCTATGACGAGACCCAGATAACACAAGATCTCATTAGAGAGTGCATATTACGCCGTATACTTATCAATTCTACATTGGAGTTGCATATCGATTATAGTATGCTAAACTGAGCTAAATAAAATAAATTGTTCTATACACCGCTTCTCAACCCACCTGGGCGTTCATATTCACGGTGACGTTCTTGTTATCCCGTAGCGAACAAGCTGTCGTGCGACGTTTGATGTAGGACTGCGTCTTTAATTTCTATATTGGGATGCATTTTAGAAAAACATTTTAGAAAATAGAACATGTAACGAGCAATGGTTATAGTTTACACGCTTATAACTCAGTCATCCCTCAGATTCTAGAGATATTGGAGTCAATCGATTGGAAATTTTTCCAAGAATCCATTACAATACAGTAGATTGCAAGTATAAGTTTTATTCTTTTTTATTTTTAGGTTTTAAGTAGATTGCATGTTTCTCTAACAAACTTTTGTATAATTGAAAAATGGTAATTATTGTCTAACTAAAAATCCACGTTCTGCGATTGGTCGGTAGTACTGATTTGCCGTAGCGATAATGATGTTTCCATATCCCAAGCAGTGGTAAATTTACACTCATTCCAGTTTTCATACTTGTATTCAATGGTTTTCGTAACATTTTTTCCATATTTTTATAAAAAAAAGTGACAAAACCCCCTCATCCCAACAGGTCGAAGATTCATAACGACGTTCAAACTTATGCTAATTTGAAATCTGTGCTTGGGAAATACATCAAAGTGGTAACCCACCCCTCTTCTTCAACCGATCTGGTCGTTTGAACATTTAACCTGGTCCAATTTGATGTCCTGAAAGTAGACAGTTTTGTTAAAGTGTAAAACCACCCCTTTTCTTCAACTGATGTTATCTTTAAACATTGAATCTAGTCAAATTTGAAATCTTGAAAGTGAAACGTTATAGAAAAGTGAGTGATCATCCTTTCCTTTTGTCAGATTGCATCCATATACTGCAAAAATTTGTTCGGAACTGTTTGTCTTGCATGGAAACAGAGCTGAAGAGATATTTGTGCATGTGAAATAATGCAGCAATTCTCAAAGCGAGGAAAATTTTCGACTGTCTTATCCGAGAATAGTTTTTGAGTGTTTCATTTGCTGCTTTGCGTCAGTTAGTTGCTTGCAATTCTTTACATAGTTTCATAGTTACCTTTTCAGATTTCAAATTACGAAATTCTATAGTCTCCTTGGCTCCAGAATACTGAAAAAGAAATGTGAAATTAGTGTCGGGAAAATATATCAAAACGCGGGAAAATATATCAAAACGTCTATTGAGAAAAAGGGTTCTAGTTTGCAGGCAACCAAATGTCTGAACCTCGTAAAACAAATATACGTAATTCAACTTACATCTTTACTAATATTAACCTAAATTATCTCATTTATTTTCCGACGTTCAAAATTATTCAATTTTCGTCGCTTATTATCCTCAAATAATTTTCGGATGGACTCTCGTAGTATTCTAACACAATAGTTTGCATCTATGCACTTCAAAGGACACTGTATACGAATAGGACTGAATTGAAAGCAACTCCGAAAGTGTCATCCAGTGTGAGACACTTGGACACACATTTATTGAATTACCAGTCAGCACCGTACAAGCTGTTGAGTTCGAATGCCAGTAAAATTCTGAACTCACTGCTAGAGACACAATAAACTCTTACCACCCCCGACCTACCACCAGTCAGTTCACTTCCTTGTCTCAAAAAATCATCCAACGATTTCTGCCGCAAAATGATTTAACAACGGGCCGGACTGCATATGCTCTGCTCAGGGTGGACATAAAGTTGGAACGTTGCAGGACTTCCGCTCGGAGCCATGCAAGCTGGATCGAGTGTGAAAATTGGATTTTATTACCCGTCCATCAGGCACAATCCCTGCTCCTCAACTTGGTCTAGATTGTTGATGCTCACAGAGCAGTTCATGTTGTTCCATTTGCCGTTCCGATTATTTCTCAATCAGAGCCGGATTTATTATCAAACCGAAAGAAGCAGCTGTATTGTTGTGGACCAACGTTGTTCGACACCGACAAAAGCTTCATATTATGAAAGAAGCATGAGTCCCAGGTTTATCCAGATATAAGTGAGCATAAAGGTAAAGGCTAGGAAAAAGTTGTTATGACTTTATTGCTGCCAACCTTATTAGAAACTGTATTAATGTTTTAGTGAAAGTTTTCCTCTCCTCCTCCGTTCTACCTGAGGCAACTCGTTTTGTAGAAATAAATCCCATTGAAAGAAAATGCTATTTACTCACCACATGATGACAATATCTGCTCTGCTTTCAAATATACTGCTGCTAATAAGACCGTTTTATGGGCGCTGATGGCATGGTTTTATTGTTTGTCCGAATCAAACAATAAAACATTCCTGTCATCCGTGAGGGATCCTTAATCTAGCCACGGGGACTTGCGAAACGATGATGAACTTCTATATTTACAGTCGCTATATTTTGTCTTGTAATTTATTCTACGTAATCCCAGTGCCATCAGAAGCGAAAGCTGTTACGGCATTGTCTTCAAAGATATAACATTTGTTGACGTTTTTATCCAGTTGTTTGATTATCTGCAAATATAAAGAAACTTTACATCATGCATTTCCCTTGTTTTCAATCAGTAGCTACAATGGGCCATTAAGTGAAATCAGAAAACGTACAACCATTAACAAACCATCAAACCAAAACCTATGTCCCGTTCGACAACCATCCGTCTCCACCACCTAACCCCGTAACCCGTTCAACGATATCTTCAGTTGAATTATTGTGTATGATTATGCGATTATATCATCGTTGAAATGCTTGTCTTTAAGGGGTAGTTTGGGCTAATACCACAAATATACCAGACCGGAGAAAAGCGACATAAATTTACTCCCCCCCACTTACTTCCTTCCACTTAGGCAGGCAATGCCATTCGTTTTATTCCACACAACAAATTTCGGTAGTTTTCCGGTCCTTTCTCGATTGCTATTATTATATTTTGGATCACCCGGGAGCGTACCCCCGCCGTACTCGGTTGTCGTTCAAGGACTCCACATTACTTCCACGGGTAAGCGGACGGAGGTGAATCGCACTCGGTCGGGAAAAGTCCATAGGAAAACCCCCAACCCCCGAGCCCCGAGTTCGGATAGCGTGACCCGCCTAGTTTTTCTACCGTTATCGGTTCGTGTCTCAAAGGCAACATTTTTTGATTGCCCTGCGACCTAGTAAATGTGGAACGACGGCGGCGGCAGGGGGAAAACGGAACACTTTCAGTTTAATGGATTTGTGGATGAGGGAGATAGAAATCAAATAATAACATGTGCTAATCGATATTCTAATTGTCGTGCATGCCGATTTTGTGTGTATGTGGACCGGAATTGGGTACGAATGGTTTCGAACAAGCGAGGAAATTGACGGAAACTATACTGGTACGCTGGTTTTTCTGCTTTACATGGATTAAGGGATATTACAGTACCAGTAAGTTAAAGAGGGAGAAGAAAAATTGACAATCAGGTACAATTGGCATAACTTTGTGGTTACAAAGTATCTTCGTTGGTTGCAGATTATTCGAAAATTTTCATATCGAAATTAGTGTAAGGAAATAGGAAACTTTCACTTTTAAATTTTATATTTAGTATTACTAATCTTCATGTGTAGTTATAATATCAATCCATTGAATTTTCAATCAAAATTTTGCACCAATTTTCGCCAATTTCGGATGTCTACTGTCCACTGTCCACTGTCTACTGTGTACTGTCCACTGTTCTCTGTGCAGTCTAGTCCAGTCCACTGTCCAGTTCAGTCCAGTCCACCCTCAAGCAACAATGTGAGTTTTATTGTACTCTTATGGTGGTCTTCAAGACCATTTTTGGTCTTAAATACCATCATAAGGGTGTAATAAAACCCAAATTGTTGTCAGCTGTCTAGTTCAGTCCACTGTTCAGTCCAGTCCAGTCTACTGTCCAGTTCAGTTCAGTCCAGTCCACTGTCCAGTCCAGTCCAGTCCACTACCCAATTCAGTCCAATCCACTGTCTAATCTAATCCACTGTCCCGGCCTGTAAAATGGACAGTCCAGCCCACTGTGCAATCAAGTCCACTGTCCAGTCTAGTCCACTGTCCAGTCTAGTCCACTGTCCAGTCAAGTCAAGTCTAATCCACTGTTCCGGCCAGTCCACTGTCCAGTTGAGTTCAATCCATTCCACTGTCCCATCCAGTCCACTCTCCAGTCCAGTCCAGTCCAGTCCAGTCCAGTCCAGTCCAGTCCAGTCCAGTCCAGTCCAGTCCAGTCCAGTCCAGTCCAGTCCAGTCCAGTCCAGTCCAGTCCAGTCCAGTCCAGTCCAGTCCAGTCCAGTCCAGTCCAGTCCAGTCCAGTCCAGTCCAGTCCAGTCCAGTCCAGTCCAGTCCAGTCCAGTCCAGTCCAGTCCAGTCCAGTCCAGTCCAGTCCAGTCCAGTCCAGTCCAGTCCAGTCCAGTCCAGTCCAGTCCAGTCCAGTCCAGTCCAGTCCAGTCCAGTCCAGTCCAGTCCAGTCCAGTCCAGTCCAGTCCAGTCCAGTCCAGTCCAGTCCAGTCCAGTCCAGTCCAGTCCAGTCCAGTCCAGTCCAGTCCAGTCCAGTCCAGTCCAGTCCAGTCCAGTCCAGTCCAGTCCAGTCCAGTCCAGTCCAGTCCAGTCCAGTCCAGTCCAGTCCAGTCCAGTCCAGTCCAGTCCAGTCCAGTCCAGTCCAGTCCAGTCCAGTCCAGTCCAGTCCAGTCCAGTCCAGTCCAGTCCAGTCCAGTCCAGTCCAGTCCAGTCCAGTCCAGTCCAGTCCAGTCCAGTCCAGTCCAGTCCAGTCCAGTCCAGTCCAGTCCAGTCCAGTCCAGTCCAGTCCAGTCCAGTCCAGTCCAGTCCAGTCCAGTCCAGTCCAGTCCAGTCCAGTCCAGTCCAGTCCAGTCCAGTCCAGTCCAGTCCAGTCCAGTCCAGTCCAGTCCAGTCCAGTCCAGTCCAGTCCAGTCCAGTCCAGTCCAGTCCAGTCCAGTCCAGTCCAGTCCAGTCCAGTCCAGTCCAGTCCAGTCCAGTCCAGTCCAGTCCAGTCCAGTCCAGTCCAGTCCAGTCCAGTCCAGTCCAGTCCAGTCCAGTCCAGTCCAGTCCAGTCCAGTCCAGTCCAGTCCAGTCCAGTCCAGTCCAGTCCAGTCCAGTCCAGTCCAGTCCAGTCCAGTCCAGTCCAGTCCAGTCCAGTCCAGTCCAGTCCAGTCCAGTCCAGTCCAGTCCAGTCCAGTCCAGTCCAGTCCAGTCCAGTCCAGTCCAGTCCAGTCCAGTCCAGTCCAGTCCAGTCCAGTCCAGTCCAGTCCAGTCCAGTCCAGTCCAGTCCAGTCCAGTCCAGTCCAGTCCAGTCCAGTCCAGTCCAGTCCAGTCCAGTCCAGTCCAGTCCAGTCCAGTCCAGTCCAGTCCAGTCCAGTCCAGTCCAGTCCAGTCCAGTCCAGTCCAGTCCAGTCCAGTCCAGTCCAGTCCAGTCCAGTCCAGTCCAGTCCAGTCCAGTCCAGTCCAGTCCAGTCCAGTCCAGTCCAGTCCAGTCCAGTCCAGTCCAGTCCAGTCCAGTCCAGTCCAGTCCAGTCCAGTCCAGTCCAGTCCAGTCCAGTCCAGTCCAGTCCAGTCCAGTCCAGTCCAGTCCAGTCCAGTCCAGTCCAGTCCAGTCCAGTCCACTGTTCAATATGATCAATATGATTCAGGCCAGTCAACTGTCCAGTATTCTGAACTGGACAAGTCCAGTATAATCCACTGTCTCGTCCAGTCCACTGACTAGTTCAGCCCACTATCCAGTCCAGTTCAATCCAGTCCGGTCCAGTCCGCTGTCCAGTCTAGTCCAGTCCACTGTCTAATCCAGTCCACTCTCCAGTTCTGTGCACTGTCCAGTTCAGTCCATTGTCCAGTTCACTAGTTCAGTCCACTATCCAGTCCAGTTCAGTCCACCATCAAGTCCAGTCCGGTCCACCATCCAGTCTAGTCCAATCCGCAGTCCAGTCTAGTCCACTATCCAGTTCAGTCCAGTCTAATCCGCTGTCCAGTCCAGTCCAGTCTCCAATCCAGTCAACTGTGTAATACAGTTCACTGTCCAGTCTAATCCAGTTCACTATCCACTTTAGTCCAATCCACTGTCCAGTCCAGTACACTGTCCTGTCCAGTCCACTGTCCTGTCCAGTTCAATTCAGGCCAGTCAACTGTCCAGTATTCTGAACTGGACAAGTCCAGTATAATCCACTGTCTCGTCCAGTCTAATCTTCAGTCCAGTACACTGTCTAGTTCAGTCCAGACCACTGTCCAGTCCAGTCCAGTTCACTGTTCAGTCCAGTCTATACCAGTCCAGTCCAATCCAGTTCAGTCCAGTCCAATCCTGTTACTAAATCATATTAGTTACGAAGATCAAATCGCCAAAACTCACTCATTAATACTTCCGGTCATTATTAAATTACAACAAAACCAAATTCGACAGAAAATGGTTATTATTCTTCTCATTTAGAACCCCAATAATTACTACATTATTATTATTGGTGCCCTTCTGATGATCAATGCTTCGCTATCGTGATTGAGACATCAAAGATTATCTCTAGCAACGACTGAATAGCTTCCGGCAGCCGAACAAAAGACAGGTGTGCTTGCTTGCTAATTTCCAACTAGTTCCGGGCCAAATCAGCAACGGTTCTCTGCTTTGACGTGCGAATGCATTCTGTCATCAGCCGGCATTAAAAAGCCATTGGCACTGCTTTGCCGGAATTGATTATGCAGCATTATTGCACAACTTTGTTCTTCCATTCGCTTACGTCGCTCGTCGGAGTACAACAGCAGTGGGACGAGAAATGCAGCAATTTATGTTCCAGCTAAAGGCAGTCGAATTGAAAGGGAGCATCACCGGAGCCGCCGCCTGCGGTGGTTCGGTGCGAAGCAGAAACGAATGACAAAACGAAGGATGATTTGGATGTTTCTCTTCCACGAACATGGAAGGGGGGAAATGGGCGGCGGTGGTGGTGTGCACTTAAATCCTGACAACATAAGACACTTGACAATGTTGTTAAATTGCAATTATCGCACTAGCTGAATCAATGATTGATTACTTTGTGTTATGTGCTCCATTAGAAGTTTTAGACTTCCTAAATGGAAGCAGTAATTATTTTAATTGGACTGTTTAAATTAAGATTGATTGCTATATTTTGTCAACACTACCAGTTTAAACATATGTTTTTCATTTATTGTTTTCCCCATTGAAAACTACACATTCTATGCAACGTATATTAATCGAATTTTGGTGCTGATCAACTGATTTATTGCAATTCACTCTATTCAAACACTGATAGCAACCGACGACAGGTCATTTAAAAAACTGATTAGCCTTTTCGCAGTATATACCGTAATTGTCAATAGAAAATTAATTAATTAATTAAGGCCCTGCTCATGGCACCAAGGTGATGTGCTCTGAATTTCTATCTATCTAGTCAACAAAACCCAGTACGGTCATAATGCGGTGGAAAGTTTTGCACTGCAACAAATGCTATCACTTTTTTATGTACCTTGCGTAAAGTGATTCCATCTGTTTAATTAAATTCTATACCGCTCGAAGTCATCTCATGGTCATCTTTCCTGCTATTGAAAATTAAGAAACAATCTAATTTAGACATACAGAGACGGAGTACACATCGGCGTATTATTGAAAGGTTATTAAATGACCAGTCTTCAATCAGCAACGGTCAGTCGTGTGAACCGGATAAAAACTACTTTCCGAAGTAACCTCGATAGACCATTTACCGAACTATCGTTTAAGTCAATTCACAAACAAATCTAAATTTAAAGAACCCAATAGAAGTCCATTGATTTGGAATGGATCAAAGCCATTAGTGTGGTAATACGATTACTCACGTTAATTGGGATTTTGATACACCTCCAAAACCGTTTCCGGTATCAATACAATTTGGCTCAAACGCAATTAATTGTGTAACGGATTACCATTTGTTTGTATAAGGACAATAGCAAATGTTGGACACTACATGAGCCGTGAATTTACTTCAATTTAGCACAAATATTGGCGAGGAATTACCACAGCCGTTACCAGTATCCTTTTACTCCCACAGGTACAGATGAAATTTAATTATCAATTGCCAAAAGCCACCAAATATATGGTTACACAATTCAAATAGATCCTCTGCAATCATTGCCGTTACCATTAAGCCTACATTTATTTCACACTTTCAACCAATTCATTTTGAACCCCTTTCATTTGCTGAACAATACGTAATTTATCGACTAAACATAATAGAAATGAACACTATCTGCTATCAATCATAATTCTCACAAAAAAAAGAAAAACAAAACTTGAGTCTTAACGGGTGACAACTAAAATTTTGAAATTTTTTCGCGGCCCCTATACTCAACAGACTGGTAAACGTAAAGACTGGTAATGCGTTCCATCGGTACCTTGTGCACTGGGCATAAAATAGACCCCACAGTGGTCCACAGCCTCTTATCTAGCAACTCCTACCCCTACCCCCTCGTGGCACCAGCCGGGATACGAGCAACCTCGGTGGAGATCGGGTAACCAACCCCGGTGGAAACGAAGGTCGTATGCCGACAGGCGAGGAGGGCTTCTTCGAGCTACGTTGGCCCTCCGGCGACACTGTGGGATTGGTTGCGGGCTTTGCAAGCCTGAACCACTAAAAAAATCAAAGCAATGGCTCCGTAAGTAATAATAATAACTCTAATCGGAACAATCGGCAAAGACCCAGGCGACGAAAACGGACTAACGATTGCAAATTGGGAACATGCAACTGTCGGTCTCTAAATTTCCTCGGAAGTACCCACGTGCTTACTAAAGAAGTAAAGAGCCGCAAGTTCGACATCGTAGCGACGCAGGGGGTATGCTGGAAAGGAACGATACCATCTACCAGAGCTGCGGCAATACACACGAGCTGGGCACAGCTTTTATCGTGATGGGCGAGATGGAGAAGCGGGTGATCGGGTGGTGACCGATCAACCCCCGAAATGTTTGAATCTATGGTATATGAGCACTTGAACCAAAAATTTCAAGTGCTCAACACGGTTTCCTTAAAAAACGTTCAACGGTAACGAATTTGGCAGAGTTTGTCTCGAGAACTGCGCAATGAATGATGGATGGTTGGCAAGTAGATACAATATACACAGATATGTCAAAGGCTTTTGATGTTATTAATATAGACGCGATTACGTCTGTACTACCAAAATACGGAATAAGCGGAATGAATTTGCAGTGGATAGGGGATTACCTAAGGAACCGCTCGTAATATGTCAAAATAGATAAGAGCAAATCAGTATCGTTTCCGGTTTGGTCTGATGTACCTCAGGGGAGCCATCTTGGACCTTTGCTTTTCGTGACCATCATGAATGAGCTTCCAGAACTTCTTCCTGATGTTTACGTTTTAATTTATGCCGACGATGTGAAGATTTTTCTCCCTGTGAAAGACTTGAAGGATTGTCGCATACTTAAGAATAGCTTAGACTGGTTCGTCGATTTCTGCGAAATGTTTGGTCTCAAAGCGAATACGACGAAGTGCAGCGTGGTATCGTACACCCGAAAACCAAACAAACTGTTGTTTGAGTATTTATTGGAAGATGACATAATACCACGAAGAGATAGTGTGTGTGATCTTGGAGTGGAAATAGAACGTCAAAAACTATCTGTTGTAAACAACATACGATACCGGCGCCCGCCACGGTATAATCTAGCGCAACTGAAGCAACCGGAGGTCGCCGAAAACTACGCGTTATCTCTCGAAACCGTGCTGCCGGAGGAGGGTGAGCTGGATGAAGCTCCTCTTGAGGACTGTTGGAATGCCGTGAAAACAGCCATTAACAGAATAACGGAGAACGTCCTAGGCCGTGGGGCAGCGAATCGACGTAACGAATGGTTTGACGAGGAATGCCAGCAGATATTGGCTGAGAAGAACGCAGCGCGGGTACAAATGCTGCGTAGAGCCAACCGTCAGAATGTGGAGCGATACAAACAGAAGCGGAGGCAGCAAACCCGACTCTTCAAGGAGAAGAAGCGCCACCAAGAGGAGAAGGAGTGCGAAGAACTCGAACAGCTGTACCGCTTTCACGACACACGAAAGTTCTATCAGAGACTCAACGGATCTCGCAAAGGTTTCGGGCCGCGGGCCGAAATGTGCAGAGATAAAGATGAAGGTATCTTGACTGACGACAGTGCGGTGATCGAAAGATGGAAGCAGCACTACGATGAACACCTGAATGGCGTGCAGGCGGAAGACCATGATAGTGGAGGAAGTGACCACATTGGTGTAGCAAGCAACGAAGATGTGCCACCCCCATCGATAAGGAATGTTAAAGAAGCCATCCAGCGGCTGAAGAACAACAAAGCAGCGGGAAAGGATGGTATTGGAGCGGAACTTATTGAAATGGGCCCGGACAAGTTGGCCGGTTGCCTGCATCAACTGATTGTCAAGATTTGGGATACGGAACGACTACCGGAGAAGTGGAAAGACGGGGTTATCTGCCCTATCTACAAAAAAGGTGATAAGCTGAATTGTGAGAACTACCGAGCAATCACTATCCTGAATGCCGCCTACAAAGTGTTGTCCCAAGTCATCTTTCATCGACTATAGCCAATACCAGGCCGGCTATATGGAGGGTCGGTCTACAACGGACCAAATCTTCACTCTGCGGCAGATCCTCCAGAAGTGCCGCAAATTCCGAGTCCCCACGCACCACCTGTTCATCAATTTCAAAGCCGCATATGATAGCGTAAACCGACAAGAGCTATGGAAAATTTTGGACGAAAACGGCTTTTTGGGTAAGCTTACTAGACTTATCATGGCTACGATGGATGGGATCCAGTGCTGTGTGAGAATCTCGGGTGGATTGTCGAATCCACTCGAATCTCGCAGGGGACTAGTAAAGTAAAACGGTAATTTTTACTTCATATTCAATACGGTCTAGCAAAAAAGGGCCGACCTGGACCGATGCGATCTCAATTAATTTCGGTGGCCAATATATTACTAAACATCCATACAAAATTTCATGTGTTGCTTTTGAGCAGTTTTGACGTTATTGACATTTGAAAAAAGCATATTTTTTTAGAAAAACTGTCTGTAGCTTCAGAACCGAAGGAGATAGCGACCTGATTCCTTCAAACAAAATGTGCGTTTTCAATGGATGTGAAAGTACTCAGAAGGCATGATTTGTGAGAAATGAACACGAAAGGAGATATTAAGGAAAAACGGATTTTTTAGGTCCACCCCGACCAAAAAACTTTAAATTGCCCCAGTCCATCTACCATAAAATATATGGCTTTTATTTCTTTAGCAAAGTTACTCAAAATTTAATGTTCTTTAACTTTGCAGAACATTTTATTCAGCTAACTTCAACCATAAAAAAGTTTATGTTTTGCACACGCTTACTATGATGGTCACCCTAATGCCATATGCAGCAAAAAATGCGGAAGTTGAAATAACAAATTTTCTCCGAAAATACTTTATACCTAGGACTAACGGTTTAAGCGTAATTACTTTTGTCCATCTAGATTTGGGTTTCATCCCACGGTGCGGCGGGTGCTAAGAACCATCTTTGGCGAAGTGCAAGAGAACGATGTATGGAGGCGAAGAATGAACCACGAGCTCGCGCGTCTCTACAGCGAACCAAGTATTCAGAAAGTGGTTAAAGCTGGACGGATACGTTGGGCAGGACATGTTGCTAGAATGCCGGACAGCTATCCTGCAAAAATGGTTTTCGTTTCAAATCCAGTAGGAACAAGACGAAGAAGGGCACAGCGAGCGAGGTGGCAAGACCAGTTGGAGCGAGATCTGGCGAGCACTGGGTGCCCGCGGAACTGGAGATCAGTTGCCATGGACCGAAATAGATGGAGAAAAAGAAACAGATAGAAAGAAACAGAGAGAGAGAGAGAGAGGAAAGTGGCATGCAAACAGAAAGTCGAACGAAAACTCGTGATGTGATGAACAATGTGAGGGAAAATGGGACTTAAAAAGAATAAAAAGCGGAAAAGAACAAACAAGAAAAAAGCGTAAACAAAGTAAATAGGAGGAGACTGAAAATAACTAGGAAGAGTACAAAAGAAAAAGTAGGAAGAACGACAGAGAAATGAGGACAACGATAGAAAAAATGGAACAAAAAAGGAAAAAACGGGATAAAAATGGGAGAACAGAAAAAGAGTAAATACTGGAGCAGGATAATTGAGAAACGAGAACAGAAAAAGAGGAAACGGAAAGAATAAAAGCAAAAAACGAAAGATAAACGATATACGATACCTCGATATAAGACAATTTATAATTTCAAAAAGTTGTCTTATATCGAAATTGTCTTATATCGAAACATTATTTTTTTCAAAAAAATTTGCATTAGCGGTCGCCAATTTTGCACTGTGTTGAGAATTACGCTTCTTGCACTATTTATTACTGTTTGAACTATTAGTTTTTTACAATTTTTAGGGTTATTTTGAAATAATGAACATCTTCGTGGCGCCGATTTTGGAATGGAAAATTAGCTTTGGTATCGTCACCAGCTATGTCAAAGGGATTTATTCGATATAAGACAAAAATTGTCTTATATCGAATTGTCTTATATTGAGGTTGTTTTATAACGAGGCTGTCTTATATCGAGGTATCCCTGTAAAACAAAAAACAGAACGTGCCGGAAAAGGGGGAAAACAGGTCATAATGAGATGACAAACGGAACAGAAAAGTTAAAAACATAAGGAAAATGACAGAAGAGCGTGATAAATGGGATGGTAAAAAATTAGAAAAGGGAAACACAGGGCTGAAGAAACGAGACAGAAAACATCCCAAATAAAGGGAAGACAGGAGAGAAAAAGAAAAAAAAATCCCGTGGGAAAACGAGAAAAAAAAGAGAAAAACAATATAAGAAAGAGAAAACGAAACAATTAATATTATCAATCTCAAATGGAAAAGAAAAATAGCGAGAGAGAAAAAAGAAAACCGATAAAGGTAACGTGGAAAATGGGAAAAGAAGGCAAATGGAAAATAAAAGGAGACCGATAGAACAACGTAAGAAAGAGAAACGATAGCAAAAGAAGAAACGAGAAACAGGGAGACGACCAAAGGAAGGGCTAGAGACAAAGGAAATTGGAGAGAAAAAGACGAATAACGGAAGATATGATAGGAAAACTTGAGAACAAATTGAAGAAAAGGAGCCGAAAACAGAAAAAACGTGACAGAAAAGAAGAAAAATAAGATGGTATCTGAGAGAAGAAAAACGGAACCGATGAAGACAAAAAACGAGAAGGAAAGAAACTAACGAATACACTGAACGAAAAAAGGGAAAGAGAAAAGACGGAAAACTGGGAAAAATGTTACAAAAAAAATTGAAAAAATTAAAAAATATAAATACAGGTAAAAATCGGACTAAAAATACAAGACAGTACAGAAAAGGAATAAAATCGGAACAATGAAACAGAAAACACAGGACTGCGCAAAGAAAAACGAGAGAAAAGAAGAACAAAGGAAGAGAAAAGCAGAAAAATGAGAGTAAAAACCAAGAAAACAGTACGGAATTCAAAAAATTGGGAACAAAAAGTGGTTGAAAAAAAAAGAATCATAGCAACAGAAAAGAGGTAAAGCGTATAAAAGAGTAAGACGAAGTATGTCAATCCTCATTTCAAGTAAAATTTCGTATCTAATTTCGTGTCCATGTCCAAATGCGAGCCTAATCTAATATCCGAAGTTCAATTTGAAGTCCAATTGCATGTTCGAATTTAAGGTCGCAATTTAAGGGCATTCAATTCCAGATTTAAGTCATTTTTAAACTCTGATTTGTAGTATAATTTCTAGTAGATAATAGTTGGAACCTAATTTCAAATACATGTAATTCCAAATCATATTCCAAGTCTAATTTCAAGTCCAATTTGAATCCAATTCAAATTGGAATTGGTTCAGTTTCATGTCCAATTTCAACTTTCATTTCAAATCCAAAGTTGGACTCAAAATTGGACTTGAAATTGAACTTAAATTTGCATTAATTTGGACTGGAAGTTTTACTTAGTATTGGATATAAAATCGGACTTAAAAGAGATTTTGAAGTCCTGATTTTAAATTGGAATTGAACTAGACTTAAAATTGGACTTCAACAATTTCAAGTCTAATTCAATTCCAATTTAAAATCACAACTTCAAAATCTCTTTTAAGTCCGATTTTATATATAATACTAAGTAGTCCCAATTAATGCAAATTTAAGTTCAATTTCAAGTCCAATTTTGAGTCCAACTTCGATTTCAATTTAGAATAAAGCTTCCAGCCCAAATTAATCCAAAATCAAGTCTAATTAAATGCCCTATTTCGCAGGTCCGATTTCAACACTAAATTGGTGGAGTCCAACTTTGACATTGAAATTTATTTACACTCAAAAGATCGAACTTTTCAATCTAATTGGCCGCCATTTTTGTGATAACTAACCACAGATCGCAAACGTACAATAGCCAGGACAAAACATACTGCTGAAAAATCGAGCGCGCCATTGTATGTTTATGACTGGGCACTTTATCTTTACAGGAACGAGGATGAACCGATGGCAAGCATTATCTAGCCGTTTATCACATACACTAAACTTCTCAAATAATGATAATCATAATATTCGAGAGCAATGGTTTGGTTTTTATTTGATTTTTTTATTTTCTTACTTTGTACAGTCAGTCCACAATCATGGGTCACACACAATTATGGGTCCTTTTAGCTTTATCTGCCGATTAATGCGTGAATGTTATAGTAATTGATTGGTAAAATTGTTACTCGTACGTAGCACTATTAATGTGATCAATCATTAGATATTATTTAAACGAAAATTAGCAGCTAGAGCTAAAATGACCCATAATTGTGTGTGACCCATGATTGTGGACTGACTGTACGTTGGTCCAAGAACAAAGCGAATTTTACCCACCAGTAACTTACAGTTTATAATAATAATTCCTAACTTATTCGTCGCAATACATAAACTCTTATAATTTTACTCATGGTTTAGGGTGCGAAGTGCGAAAACGAAACCCCGCGGTAATGGTGTTGCATACGTCACGTTTACTTGCAAATGTCGGTCGGTTGGTACCTGCTAAAAGGCGCGCCGCCACACCGCGCTATGCGGCCTCTACCGCAGCGTTACGTTGACGTTAATGGTAGCACGGTTCGCTGAATTTTCTACCGAATTGATGGCCAAGGATTAGCAACTAGCGCCCGTTGGCCTGGCTTGGTCCGAGGAACCAACAAAGTTGCCGTATCATCAACGTCATCGGCATGGTGCGCCGCACGCCGGATTTCCTTTTTTGTGGCCGGTATTTCTAATATGCCTTTCACGGTTCGTAAGTTCGGGTTGCCAGATTTGTTAAAATAGCAGCTTGAGTAATTTGAGATATCCAAAAAGTGGCTCGAGAAAAGAGAAAATGTAGTTGCTGTTTGATAAAACGTGATTTCCAACACTGACAGTGAGGTGATGTCCGCTAGTTGCTCAGGCTATGCAGTACATTCATTGCCGGATTGCCGGTAACCGCAATCGTGACCGAGTTATGCCGCTGGTGACGAGCTCAAATTTTCTCCTTGATGTGCGCTGACTGATTTTTATTTTCACGGCAATACATACATGCATGCATACATACTTCATTCATACACACACCGTGCACGTCCGAAATCATACGCCTTACTTTAGAGAGCCCATCTGCGTATATTTACCGACATGACAAACAACTTTTCATCGTCCGGAGAATCACCGACACGATCCACTCGGCGCTCGCTGCTCCCGCTGCTATTCATCGTTCGCAGTCGAAGTTTCCCATCACGGTCGGCGAATGTTTGTTTTGCTTCATGTCCGTACATCCTGGAAAAACTGGCAGCAGCGTGTATTAGGTTGCGTTGATTTGTTGCATCGTGCGCAAAAAAGCAAATAATTGGAAAGGAAATGCATCAAACACACTTTCATTAATATTTGAAAACTTTTACTGAGATGATGGCACCATAGCTTGTGGGTTTATCTGCATGTTTGTTTGTTTGTTTGTTTGTTTTTGAACTAACTTTTTCTCTGGAAATACTATCAATATTATGACTTGCTTCTATTGATGTTATTAAGTTTATGGGCAAGAGAAGAAGCAGTTTTTGAAAATAATTATAAGGTATATTTAGCTAAATGACATATATAAGACATCAATTGTCAACTTTATTGATATTGGCAAAGATTTACCAGCAGTGAAACTGCTACTACTTTTAAATAAAGTAGCTTAAATCACTGTATGATAAGCTGACGGCCAGCAAACAGTTCGCTGTTTGATTTAGTCACACTTCCTCTACGACTGGATTTGATACGTTCTATGGCTATGCTCCAGCGAGGCTGAAACTTGACCCACCCTATCGCGTGAATCCTTCTCTGTGCTGTTCCTCATATGGCACTTCGTAACTTTCCGCTGTGCGACGAGTATGAAATTTGAAATTCCGGCGTGTTGTGTAGCTACAGTAGGGGCTATAAATTCAGTCATTTCAGCACGATTTATTGGATGGTCCGTATCTTGGCGTGCGGAACAAGGGTGCGTTGTTTGGCGAGTACCATTTGCGTTGGCGTGGAAGTGGTAAACAATATTTGTCCGAAGCATGGACGTCGTGTCGCGATTGAGTTCTCCAAAAATGAGACCGGCGGCGGATATCCGGTGCCACTCGGGACGGCAGGCCATGAATTTCGCACACTGTGTCGTCCATACTTTGCATTCCAGCTTAGAGTGAGCTTAATTCCTGCAAAGTTGCCGATGGGCTGGAGAAGGGAAAGCACCGGAGGACAGAGGTTTCCCTTGTCGTTCCGGTAGGGAATATAACGCTTCTTTATTTTACCATCGTGAAGCAATCATATCACGCGCCTGAAAATTAAATTCCTCGCTACATGAAAATCCTTTCAAAAGTGAATTGCAACCGAACCCACTTTTCATGTAAATTGCAGGCCAAACTTTGTATTTATTCTGCACTTCAGTTCCAAACCATCATCGTCGTGGCATTCGCCGTTAGTATCGGAGCGGTCATCCCGTATTTTAACCCGCTGGCAAATTTTCGTGGGTAGTTGGGGTTTGATTTCATACCACCAGGACCAGCCTTACCTGAGCAGTATTTCACTTTGAACAAATGGTCTGAAAGAAACTATTATAGAGCGCGGCCAGAAGTGGCGAAGAAATATGACGCTCCCTTTTAACATTGACCGTCCCGACAGGACCGACATAGACTGCCGGGAAGGTGTGTCGGTTGACCGTTTTGCGTGCGCCGATTTGTGCGTCCATTTGGGAGAACATGTTCCGTTTCGGGTTTGTTTATGAGTGCAGTAAAGAGATATGACCGTTCGTTTCCCCCTGGTAGGCTGTTTGGTCGGTCGGGTACCTGCTAACGGATATATACGAGCGGAAACACCTTGCGGAAATAGTCGTTTTTGGCTGGGGATTAAAAACAGCGACACTAGGTTTACACCTTCCCCTTTTGATGGGACGTAACATAACTTGCAGTCTAAATAAGGCTTTTTTTGTGCGGACGATGAGTCGCTTTTTTCGGTTCAGCTCAAGCGCCATAATTTACTAGTTTGAAACTATTACGGTGCATTAATAATAATTAGGTGCTACTGACTCACGGAGCAGAAAGCTTTGCATTTACGTAAAAGTTTTATTTTAAATGTTGAATACGAATAAATCCGGACTCACAAAAAATGCTGCCATTAATCAATTTTATGAGATTTTTTTTAGTTTCACAGAATCATATAGTATGTATATGTGTATAAAATCACAGAACTCATATGCTGTACCGGCAAGTTTATTTGCTTACATCATGGAGTTACCGGAACAAGCGCATCGCGAAACGATACTACACGCTCGCAATAAATAGGGTAAGGAACGAGTTAAGCAGTGTTACCTATTTTAATCAGTTGAACATAAATGATCCGAAAATGCACTTTTTTATTCATATTTTCAAAATCTTTTGATAGGATCATCTTCACAAATCACTTAACCATACATTTGATTCACACAAACACAATTTACTGGGTTTCCGACAATGTTTCCGACAAATATGATGAATTAAAAATTGTTGTCCAAAAACGTACATTTTTCAGCTGCTCTTCAGCAATCGCTATTAACGAATTCATCAAATTTTCAGCACTGATTACAACCACTCTGAAAGTCAAGCACTCAATTGTCACATACCATATTATTCAGTCTCTTTTTTTCTATTATCTAAGGCTTTGTCACTAGCCAAAAGTTTTATTATTTTCTAACAAAACTGAAAACAAATTCTGAATTGACGGAACCTGTTCACCACTAGCAGCAGCTGCAGCACAACTGATGAACTATCGTGTTGCCAAGACACTGTTTCGGTTCTGGAAATAAGAATTTTAAGTTTGAAATTAACTGAAACCTCCTATGGTGAAAACGTGGTTCAATACTTTCAAGAGAAATGTATGTTCATAATTAATTTTTCTTTATTAAAAACAACACAAAAGACAGCTTTTTCAATAATTTTCGAAGATTTTCTCAGTGATTTAATAAAGCAACGATGTGTTTCAATGTTATTTGCTTTGACAACACTGTTCTGAGTCGGACTGCTATGTTTACCTCTTTTGTTCTCCTACCATCCTTATGAACAGCAAGTGAGACGTCAAACTCGCAGTTTCCCATAAGAACACCAGAGAATAAAAGAAACGACGAATACCGTTTGCCGAACGGTGCGGTGAGTGTATGCCCCGATAAACAATTTAGACAGATGGCATTTTACGCATCTATGCCGATACGCTATGCCGATTACGCATCAGATGCCGATTAGTAGATCGCGGATAGGAACGCGAACTTACTGAATAGGGGGAAAAGTTCGAGGGATTTTTTAAGGGGACGTAAAAAAATTCAGATTTCAGGATTGCTTAAAAAAGCACCTTGTGGATGAAAATGGGTTCGGTCTGTTCAAAATTAGTTCCGCCGCTCCAACTTTTAAAGCGAAAAATCAAAAGTTTAGCTCAACAATAGTGTCTTCCAATGGTAACAGCTTGAAGAACTAAAGATAGCAAGAAGATTGGTATGCTGATATCCCCCACTTAGTCAACCCATCGCTTGTAATAAGGTAAAACAATCAGTGACCCGCTTAGACTGCTTAAAACTAGTTCGTTACCCTAACATATCCCAAATCCATCGTGTTTGAGGTCATGAAACTGTTTGGAAAACATTTCAGCACTGAAAGTCAACCTGCGGAATAATATCGAATATAACTTCAAAATTCATTGAAAAGTGGTGAACTTTTTCAAACAAAATCCGAAGTTGTACTGGTTTGAGAAATACAACAAGGCGAAACAACGTTTGGAGGCAAAGTAGGAGAAGAAACTTCCGGAGCATTGGATGGAAGAAGTGGTTTGTCCCATCTACAGAAAGGGTGATCGGCTCGACTGCTGCAACTATCACGCATAACGCCGGTAAATGTCGCCTACAAAGTACTCTCTCAGATCCTGTTACGCCGGCTGTCACCGATAGTAAGATTTCGTAGGGAATTGTCAAGCGGGTTTCACGGGGGCTCACGCCACTACGACCTAATTTTTTACCATTCGACAGATCTTGCGGAAACGTCGGGAGTAACGTATGCATTAAAAAATGGACTTTTTTCGGATAGTGATAAAAAAACTAAGACAGATAATTGAGTTTGATAAATTTCCCATGGAAGGTAATTATATTAACTTACTTGCTAAAAAATTCTACGCCATTGCGAGTAGCCTTCCGGCAGTAAACCGCAACATTCGTCATGACGGACGAAAACATGCGTGTAGGAATGTTTTTGAGTTCTTTCTTCGTTTTATTTATCAATTCTACCTCAGTTTTCGCGACAAAATTGTTGGAGTAGATCTTACGTTTCTGGGTTGTCCAGTAATTCTTGATGGTACGCAGTTGGGGGATGTTGGGCGGATTCGCTGACTTCGATATTCAGCCGCTCCATCTCCTCCAACGATCGCTTCGAGTAGAGCACTACACCGCGTCTTCACTCTTATGGTATTTCTTGATGAACGACGCAACTTCCGGCAGGCACTTCGTACTGTAAATTTCCCCATTCACGGCCAGTCCGGGGCGAAAGAAGAGCGGTTTTGACATCCTCTTCTCGCTGATTGTCAGCCACAGTTAACTTCCTTCGTGGGGGAAGTAAAATACGAAGTGCTCTGCTAGTCGTTGCCATCCAGGGTGAGATAGATCTCTTAGTCCATCACAACCGTCACGTTGCGATTCGCCGGGAAAATCGTCTTGACCATCTTATACAGCCGCTGCGGCTCTGTCATTGCCTGCAGCTCCCAGACCAGTGGACGGGACTGCCGCTTCCTGATATCCATCCATGTTCGTCAGGTACATTTTCACTATTTGGCCGGTTGCACCGAGCTCTTGTTCAAGCGCACGCAGCGATATAGCCACTTTTTCCTCGGTCTTCCTCTTCAGCATCCTTTGGAGCTTCTTATCGCTTAGGGTCGTCGGCCGTCCGGAACCGGGCTTTCTTTCGATGCTCTGATTGTTATCCAATAGTACCAAGATGTTGTAGATACCGGAACGGGCGTATCCGGCGTCCACAGAGAGCCGCACGATGTCCGTTTTCGACGCGGCGGGGTAACGTTTTTTGAACGCGCACACTTCTGAACGGAGCAGCTTCACTGTTTTCGCCATCGAGCTGCAGAATTTTTTTGCAAGTAAGCTAATATAATTACCTTCTATGGGAAATCTATCAAGCACAATTAGCTGTCTTAGTTTTTTTATCACGCTCCGAAAAATGTCCATTTTTAATGCATACGTTACAATGTGCCCACGCATTACATCTTTATTGATTTCAAAGCAGCATACGATACAGTCAATCTAAACCACGGGTTCTGGATAAACTGACGCGACTGATCAGAGCTATATGCATCTTGGGGACACTTTCAAGTCCCTTTGAGACACGGCGAGAGTTCAGATAAGGTACATGTTTATTTTGTGTGCTGTTCAACATCGCTCTGCAGGGGGTGATTCGACGGACGGGTATCGAAACGAGAGACGCAATTTTCACCAAGAGTATCTAGCTGTTTGGCTTTATTGATGACTTTGATATCATAGCCCGGAACTTTGCGACGGCTTTGACGGTGACGAACTAGAAGTAAAATATGAATTCGTGCATGTGGAATCGCTGGTGATCGCGGACAACAACACTAGTAAGAAGATGATTAATTACTGCTAGTAGGGAAATCCATTAGGAATTCAACCGTATACAAGCGGGAAATTGGGCCTACTTTGCCCTTCGCAAAACGCTACGATCAAGTGCTTCTTGATCGCCGCCCAGCTGGCACCAAATCGTATATCAATGTATGAAAAATATACATATACATGATTAACATGAGAACTAATCAAGCGAATGGAATCAAATTTGGCATGTGGGGTTTTTAGGAGGCAAGAATTTTTTTTATTAAATAGGACCCCTCCCCTGAGGAGGGGGAGGGGGCTCCCATACAAATGAAATACAAATTTCCTCATAACTCCAGAACTAATCAAGCAAATGGAACCACATTTAGCATGCGGGTGATTATGTAGGCAAATTTTTTTTCTGTGGTGAATTGAGACCCCTCCTCTGTTTAGGAGGGGAATTATAACCCCGCTTCCCTTTAAGAGGGGGGGGGGGGGCTTCGATACAAATGAAATACAAATTTCTTCATAACTCGAGAACTAATCAAACAATTGGAACCAAATTTGGCATGTGAAGGTGTTTGGAGACAAGAATTTTTTCTATGGTGAATTAGCACTCCTCTCCACTTCAGGAGGGGGGGAGGGCTCCTTTACAAATGAAATACAAATTTCGTCATAATTCGAAAACTAAACAATCAATTGGAACCATATTTGGCATGTGGGTGTTTTCGGAGGCAAGAATTTTTTCTGTGATGGAATAGGAACCCTTACGTTTTTAGGAGGCGGGGCTCCCATACAAATGAAATACAAATTTCCTCATAACTCCAGAACAGATCAAGCAAATGAAACCAAATTTAGCATGTGGGTGGTTTTGTAGGTCATTTTTTTCTATGGTGAATTGAAACCACTCCCCTCTTTCGGAGGGGAATTATGATCTCTCATCCTCATCCTCAATATCCTCATAACTAGAGAACTAATCAAGCAAATGGAACCAAATTTGGCATGTGGGAGGTTTTGGAGGCAAGAATTTTTTTATGATGATTTGAGAACCCTCACCCCTGTGGTAGGGGGATAAGGACTCTCATACAAATAAAACAGAAATTTTTGCGTACCGTCATCCGGGGCGAGATTGTGCCAAAAAAGCATATGTTTTTGTTCTCTAGCTCAGTATACACACAGTTTAGGAACTAAATTGATTTCAAAGCTGTCAATATATACTAAATTGTTCAATTAACAACTACCGTAGAGATGGTTTAGTTACAATGAAACCTAATTTTACTGGAAGTGCATGAACTTTGGCACAATCTCACCACTTCTAGGGGGTGACATTGTGCCAAAAACATAAAGTTGAGCTAAAAACCTAAACAGTGAACATTAGCATGCTTATAAACCATACGCATAAATATCAGTATAAAGTAGTTCATATGGGGCCGTCCAAGAACTAAGTGGACTATGAGGGGCAGGGGATCGACCAAAAACAACGCATCATGCAAAAAGTATGAACCAAAATAACCCGGGGAGATCTGAAATAACTAAAAATGAATTCGCAGTCAATGGACAGCCTTTATATAGCCAGTAGCGTTTCTAGGGTTAACAAGGGGGAGACATATGAAGGGCGTGTATCCTAAGGGACATAACAAAGTAACCATTACTTCGTTCGAGAACCCGCGGCCGCAGCACATGTAGCCCATCCCACCCCCTTCCCCTCCTTAAAACTGGCAGTTTATACACGGTATAATATATTCGTCTTATGTTAAAGTGTTTATTCAAAGCATTTGAAATTTCCAGAGAAAAAGTAAAAACTAGTTTAAATTATTTAGCGACCTATGATTCTGTTTGCTCCAAAATAGATGATGCAATCTAATCTGTCAAAATATTGTGCTCAAAAGTAATGAATGTGAGTTAACTGGTGTATATTGACGTATTTTTATTGTGTATGTGAAATCCACAAATTGGATCGATCATTATGGCTTGGCACAATCTCACCCCCGTGAAGCTCGAAAAGTACAAAGTTTCGAAAAATAATATTTTCGTAATCAAAACTTATCCAACGCAAAATAACCTTTCAATACATTGTAAATGATTAGTTTATATACCTTCAAAATAGCAAGTTGATGGGTTTTCTTGTTTGGGTTAGTTAATGGGGGACATTTTTTACAAGCGTTATTTACGAGTATTTTTGATCGCGTATTTTGAAACCCTGTTTAGACTAAATAGTTTGCTAATATTATCTGTGTTCCATTCTAAGTTATGAATAAATATATTATTTTCATCATCATTTTGAATTTAAATCACCAGTTTCTATAGATATAATAAATTTTCACAAATAAACATTTTTGGTTTTTGGCACAGTCTCACCCCCGTGGCACAATCTCACCCCGGATGACGGTATATTAATATTTTTTTGAAACGATGGTTCTACAATTGATGAAGGGACGGTAGGGGAAAGAAATGATTTTTTTTTGTGATGGAGGGGAAAGAGCGGAAAGGTGAGGAGGGGGGAGGGGATATTGGTAGCTACGTATGAC
Organism: Sabethes cyaneus; assembly: GCF_943734655.1. Lineage (NCBI taxonomy): Eukaryota > Metazoa > Arthropoda > Insecta > Diptera > Culicidae > Sabethes > Sabethes cyaneus. Next base: position 56,275,368 of record NC_071355.1, read on the forward strand.
CGCATTTCAAGGTCAAGACCACAAACATGAGATTAGTCTATTTCATAGGAACGGAGTCTTCCCTCGAAAACCCGCGCCGAGAATCGTGGCTAACACACGCTGACAGACGAACAACGTCACGTGCAGTACCTTGCAAGTCGTAAGGGTATGCATAGTATCGTCGTCCTGCCAGTAAAAACCAGTTAGATTTAAACTTCTCGCTCGGTGGTAATCTACACTCAAAAAAATCAGCACGTCAAGTTTACGTGAAAACATAGGTAATTCTCATCCATCACATTTTTCATGTAACATTCACGTGAATTGTTGGTAACTCGCACTCATACTAACCAGTTTACGTGTGATTCCGGCTGGTAAACGGCTGAATAATGCGTACCGTCAGTGCCTTGTGCACGTGTAGGCATAAAATAGACCCTACAGTGGTTCATAGCCTCTTATTCAGCAACTCCTATTCCTACCGCCTCGTGGTACCAGCCGGGATACGAGCAACTTTGGTGGAGATCGGGTAACCAACCCCGGTGGAAGCCAAGGTCGTATGCTGACAGGAAAGGAGGGCTCTTTCGAGCTTCGTTGGCCCTCCGGCGAAACAGGGGGTTGGTGTAGCAGGCTTTGCGAGCCGTCACCACCAAAAACACTAAAGCACGGAACGAAGAACAAATATATTCTTACTGAAACAATCGGAATAGACCCATGCGACGAAAAAGGACTATGGATTGGAAACTCGGGACGTGGAACTGCCGATCTCTCAACTTCCAAGGGAGCACTCGAGTGCTCTCCGACGTATTGAAGAGCCGCAAGTTCGACGTCGTAGCGCTGCAGGAGGTGTGCTGGAAGAGCTCAACGGTACGTACGTTCAGAGATGGACATACCATCTACCAGAGCTGCGGCAACACACACGAGCTGGGTACAGCTTTCATATTGATGGGCGAGATGCGGAAACGGGTGATTGGGTGGTGGCCAATCAATCCTCGAATGTGCAGGTTGAGAATCAAGGGCCGATTCTTCAACATAAGCATTATCAACGTGCACAGCCCTCACCTCAGAAGTACCGATGACGACAAAGATGAATTCTACGCGCAGTTGGAGCGTGAATACGACCGCTGCCCAAGACATGATGTCAAAATTATCATCGGGGACTGTAATGCTCAGGTTGGCCAGGAGGAGGAATACAAACCGGTGATTGGAAGGTTCAGTGCACACCAGCGAACCAATGAAATGGGCCTAAGACTTATCGACTTCGCCGCCTCCAAGAATATGGCCGTAAGTAGTACCTTTTTCCAGCACAGAATCCACCATAAGTACACCTGGAGGTCACCAAATCAGACAGAATCACAGATCGACCACGTTCTGATCGACAGTCGGCACTTCTCAGACATTATCGACGTCAGATCCTATCGAAGCGCTAACGTTGACTCGGACCACTACCTAGTTATGGTTAAGATGCGCCCAAGACTCTCCGTTGTGAACAACATTCGGTACCGACGCCAGCCTCGGTTAGATCTCGCGCGGCTGAAGCAGCCAGATGTCGCCGCAAACTACGCGCATTCACTCGAAGCTGCGCTGCCGGAAGAGGACGAGCTGGACAAAGCCCCTCTCGAGGACTGTTGGAACACTATCAAAACAGTCATCAGCAGTGTAGCGGAGAGCTCCATCGGGCATGTGGCCCGGAATCAGCGGAACGATTGGTTTGACGATGAATGTAGGAGGGTGATGGATGAGGAGAACGCTGCGCGGGCGGCCAAGATGCGCAGTGCCACACGTCAGAACGTGGAAAGACACAAACAGAAGAAGATGCAGCGAAACCAAATCTTTCGGGAGAAAAAGAGCACCCTGGAAGAGCAGGAATATGCAGAGTTGAAGTGGCTGCATCATTCGCAGGAAACGCGGAAGTTCTACCAGAAACTGAACGGATCCCGCAAAGGCTTTGTGCCGCGAGCCGAAATGTGTCGGGATAAGACTGGCAGTATTCTGACGGACGATCGTGAGGTGACGGATAGGTGGAAGCAGCACTTCGACGAACACCTGAATGGCGCCCAGGCGGAAAACCATGGCTGCGGGGAAAGCGATTCCGACGGTGCAGCAAACGGGGACGAGGTGCCAGCCCCAACGATAGGCGAAGTTAAGGAGGCCATCATGCAGCTAAAGAACAACAAGTCAGCTGGAAAAGATGGCATCGGAGCGGAGCTTATTAAAATGGGACCAGAAAAGCTGACCGTTTGTCTGCACCGACTAATTGTTAGAATTTGGGATACGGAACAGCTACCGGAGGAGTGGAAAGATGGGGTTATCTGCCCGATCTACAAAAAGGGCGACAAGTTGGACTGTGAGAACTATCGAGCGATCACCGTTCTCAATGCCGCTTATAAAGTGCTGTCCCAAATCATTTTCCGCCGTCTATCACCAATTGCGAATAGATTTGTGGGAACTTATCAAGCCGGCTTCGTCGAAGGTCGGTCTACAACGGATCAAATATTTACACTGCGGCAAATCCTCCAAAGGCGTAGAGGAGTTCCAGATAAGCTAGTCCATCTCATCGAGGCTCAGTACGAGGCGTTCTCGTGCAAGGTTTTGCACGACGGCGTCTTGTCCGACCCCATAAGGGTTACTGCTGGCGTGAGACAGGGCTGCATTTTATCACCGCTTCTTCTGTTTCTCATCGTTATGGATGAGATATTAGTTGGAGCAATTGACAGTAGACCAAATCGAGGATTGCCTTGGAATCCTCTAACGATGGAGCAGCTAAATGACCTCGACCTATCCGACGACATTGTCTTGCTCGCACAACGCCGAAACGATATGCAGAGCAAGTTAGATGACCTCTCCGACAGCTCCCAGGCAGCAGGTCTCACAGTCAATGTAGCGAAAACTAAGTCTATGGTAGTGAACACTGACAATTCCACCAACTTTACAGTAGCGGGACAACAAGTTGAGCAGATAGCCGTCTTTCAATATCTTGGTAGCCAAACAACGCCCGATGGTGGTACCAAGACTGATACAGCCGCACGGATCAGGAAGGCCAGGGGTGCCTTTGCAGGTCTGCGAAACATTTGGCGCTCAAACCAGATCACTCTACGTACGAAAACCCGAATCTTTAATTCAAACGTTAAATCCGTACTGCTGTATGCCTGCGAAACGTGGTGCGTCTCAGCGGAGACAACGCAAAAACTGCAGGTATTCATTAACCGGTGCCTGCGATATATTATTCGTGCCTGGTGGCCTGATAATTGGATATCCAATGAGGAACTCCATCGTCGGTGTCATCAACGGCCGATAGCCACAGAATTTCATGAGCGTAGGTGGAAGTGGATCGGACACACCTTGAGGAAAGGAGCGAACGAGGTTTGCAGAGCAGCACTCGACTGGAATCCACAAGGACAGCGTAGAAGAGGCAGACCCAGAGGCTCATGGCGACGGAGCTTAGCCAACGACATCCGGGCTGTAGACGAGAACCTGTCCTGGCGACAAGTAAAAGCCATGGCTGTTAACCGTCAGCAGTGGAGATCTCTGATTTCATCCCTTTGTTCTGCCGGACCGGCGGACATGGACACATAAGTAAGTAAGTAAAAATCCTCCAAAAGGGCCGTGAATACAGAGTTTCCACGCATCATTTATTCGTTGACTTCAAAGCCGCATATGATACCATCGACCGGAAAGAGCTATGGAAAATCATGGATGAGAACAGCTTCTCCAGGAAGCTCATCAAACTGATTAAATCTACGATGGATGGTACACAGTGCTGTGTTCGGATTTCGGGTGGATTGTCAAGTTCATTCGAATCACACAGAGGGCTTCGTCAAGGTGATGGTCTTTCATGCCTGCTGTTCAACATAGCGCTACAAGGTGTTATGAACCGAGCGGATATCAACACGCGGGGCACGATATTCAACAAATCTAGTCAATTCGTCTGCTTTGCCGATGACATGGATATTATCGGCAGAACATCTGTGGCGGTGGCTGAACAGTACACCAGACTAAAGCGCGAAGCAGAAAAGATTGGGTCAAAGGTAAATACGTCTAAAACAAAGTACATGCTGGCCAGCGGAACCGAGGCCGAACGACACCGCTTGGGCAGTAGTATATTGATCGACGGCGATGAGTTTGAGGTAGTCGATGAATTTGTCTACCTTGGCTCACTGGTAACGGCGGACAATGATACCAGCCGTGAGATTCGGAGGCGTATTATCAGCGGAAGTCGTGCTTACTATGGGCTCCACAAGCAATTGCGGTCGAGCAAACTAAGTCCCCGTACAAAGTGCACCCTGTACAAGACGCTTATTAGACCGGTTGTTCTCTACGGGCATGAAACATGGACAATGCTCGAGGAGGACCTGCGAGTGCTCGGAGTTTTCGAACGACGAGTGCTAAGAACTATCTTCGGCGGCGTACAGGAGAACGGAGTTTGGAGGCGGAGGATGAATCATGAACTCGCACAGCTCTATGGCGAACCCAGTATCCAGAAGGTAGCTAAAGCTGGACGGATGCGATGGGCAGGGCATGTTGCAAGAATGCCGGACAACTACCCTGCAAAGATGGTGTTCGCCTAAAATCCGGTAGGAACAAGATGACCAGGAGCGCAGCGAGCAAGATTGTTAGACCAGGTGGAGCGAGATCTGGCAGAGAGTACTCGGTGTCCGAGGAATTGGAGAGCGGTAGCCCTCAACCGAGTTACATGGAGAAATTTTATTCAACAGGCTTTGTCTTAGGACGGCAAGCCATCTAAGTAAGTAAGTTACGTGTGATTCCGGTAAGTTGTATCAATTTTCCCTTTAAATAGTACATGAAGTTGCTGTACAGAAGTTTACATGATTTTTCACGTGGATGGTTTTGACACAATGTCACCCCTAGAAGGGGTGTGTGTGTGTGTGTTTGTGTTGTACCGATTTAGATCAGCGGCAACAGTCGAATCGAGCAGGATAGTTGAACAGTTGAATCAAGCTGTCCAGTCGAGCTGTTAAGTCGAGCAGTTAAATCGAGTAGCGTAGCTAGTCAAGCAGTCGAGTTGAGTAGTAAATCGAGCAGCCGATTCGAATAGTCGAACCGAGCAGTTGAGTCGAGTAGTTCAGTCGAGTCGAGCAGTTGAAACGAGCAGTCTGGTCGAATAATTGAATCGAGTAGTCGAATAGAACAGCATTGTTGACATTTCAGTAATACATCGCAAATTTTCTTTCCGCATATTCCTTAAGTTGTACCGTGAACGCGCGGAATAATTTTGATATTCTTTTTTGGTTCGCCAACCCCCTGGCGGAATTCCCTATACCTACTATTCTGCTGCGAACTAAATTTTTGGCGAACCCCCACGGAAACGCTTTTATAAAACATTAAAAATGGCATTAAACATTCGGCCCAACGACGACGAATATACTAGATGTTGTGATAGATAGATTCCGTAGCTTCTTTCAAAATCTGGGAAGCCAAATTTCTCCACGTGTTTTATAAGTGGTCTATTAATTTTTTTTCTCTGATGGCTTCGTAAGTAGCCGTTGCACCACGAAACCTTCATGTTTTCCCTACTAATCATTAGTGGTATCAATTAAATAAACGTAAACAGTTTACTGAAAAAGTGCTGAGTCATTTTTGAGCTCATTATCAATGATAAGTATTGCTAGCAGCATTGAAACAGGTACACAGAAAAACGAAGAGTGGTAATAACTTTCACACAAACAACTATTATAAATACGAATGAAACTAGAAAACCTGAGCCGATTATAAAACGTAGAGCATTCAGTTTATGTACCTACAGTATGCACAAAGTAGTTTCCATTCCGTTCCAGCTTCAATGATTATTTTTCATTAATGATAAATTGATAATGAATTGATTCGAAAAACAGAAACTGCGGATCTATACACCGACATAAAGACGGAAATTTATGCATAACGTAAGAATTGAAAAAGTTTTCACGAACGTTGTTTTACGAATCCCACAAAAATAACAATAGCAACAGCTACCAACAGTAGCACCGACATTCAGAAAACGAAATAAATATTTTAATCATTTGTGCGGCAACCCTTGATGGGCCACCCTTTTGACCTATACCGGTGGTGCAACCCACCACCACGGGCCACGGGCGACATACACGGAACACCAGGTGTAACACAAAAATTTTCCGAGCCCGACTTCATTGTCAAAGCCGGTCCCGGTCCGAGATTGTGTATGCTTCGTGCACGCGAAAGGGAAAAAGGGGGATTTCACTATGTCATTAAAAGTTGTATAAAATATTCATATGAGATTTTTGTTGTCGTTGTTGTTTCTGTTGTCATTGTTGGTTTGGCCGTTGACATATCCACGTGTCATATCCGACGAATGCAGACCTGAATGGGAACCGAGGATTTTGGGCCTGAATTTTCTACCATTCACCTGGCGCAGGGTGGAGTTATCCTTTCGCTTCGCCACACGGATCAACCGGTAGCGTTCAACAAGCCCTAGGCAACGAGTGAAAAAAAAACAGCCGGAATATACTGCTTAATGGACGAGATTACCGTCGCCGACAGCAGCGGAGGCCGACTGCCGTACGGCTTACCGATGTGATGGCGTATTGTGATAAAGAGTTGACGAACGAAGATAATGTGTACAAATATTACCTTCTAAAAAGTTAGCAGGAAAAAATATTTAATACCCAAAGCTGTGCGTTCATCCCGGCAACGATAGGCTCGCAGTTCCAAAAATAAGTTTTAACGAGCGTCGCGAGAAAAAGAGACATATTATAGGTATTACGGAGTTTTTACGTTAACTGCAATAGAGCGAGGCTAACAAGCGACCCAACGCGAAAATTGTTTTCCTGGAAACACTAACTTATACCGTACATCATCACACATTCATACAACTCGGAAGGGAAACGTTAATCATACCGATCAACAGAGATTTCAAATTGAATCTGAAGCAGTTAACGACTGAATTTTGTAAACATTTAATATAAATCTATTACAAGTAAATCTGGTACAAGTTTTCGTTTCGCGATTACATTCAATGTGGACGCATGGTTATTTGTGTACCGAGAGTTCATTGGAGCACATGTCAAAATGTTCGTATTTAGCTCGATGGAAACCAACGACCGCTTGCAGTGAACCAACATATTTAGCACAGGAAACAAGTCAAAAGCACAGTTCAATAATGATTAATAAATGAAGTATTATAGAATGGCTACAGCCCACTGTCTGTAAATCTGACGCTATATAATAACATTTTGATATTATATACCTACCTAGTATTGAAACTATTTTCGGTAACTGCTACTTATTTTCTGGAAGAAAAAGTTGACAAGTAATTTTATCGTTAAGTTTTCTGCTAAGTTCCGTTAAAACCGTTCTAGCGTTTTGAAATTAATTTCTAAGAATTTCTATGCATGAACATTGCAGATACACAGTATTATTGCTAAGAAATTCGGAAGCAAAAGCATAAGAATGATGTATTAATCCGATTCTTCGCAGTATTGTTTAGAATTCATCTAAACGTGTGAACAGGGTTTTCTAAGAAAACATCATTTTATTGTCATTAAGTTTCATTCAAATGCTAATATAAATGACAAATGCTTCTAATAACAACAAAACAATTGTTTAGAATTTTTCAACTCTAGCTTTTCACTTCATAGCCAGGTAATTCTTTTCCCGAGAAATTCTATTGAAAGGCATTGAATAAAACGCATACCTATCTACCGTTCTCGGTTATCATACTTGGCTAATCCTTTCCCGAAGAAACAACGTCTCCTGGAATGACACCTCAGCTCAGCTAAAATTATTGTTCCAGTGCAGCGCCGCAGCTGCATCCACGAACGGAGGACGAAACGAGCGTCTTCTCTTCGGCACCGAAAGCATTTTGTCATACAATCTTCCGGAACAATTGCTCTACACCACGCTCAAGTGAGGTGCTAGCACAGCAAATAGCTCTTCTGACAGGTGTTCCTGCGGAAGGAAACAAAGCAGCAGCAGAACGGAGTGACGGAGTGATAAGTGGCTTCGGTAGTTGTTCATTTCCGTTTCTGTTTCGTTTGCAGCAAACTGTGTGACTCGACAAAGTCTACAAAAGTCTGTCTCTCGCCCGGGCCTGAAGTGCAAGATTGTGCTTATCCTAAATTGCGCTGATGCTCACGATAGAAAATGCACGCCACCCAGCAGCCAGCCAGCCAGCCAGCCAACCAGGCTAGAGCTAGCGGTTCGTTGTCATTTGGCGGGAAAAGTTCTGAAAGACTGTCGTCACATGAACGTATTCAACGGAAGGTATTAGCAGAAAGTAGACCGCGGATTTATTGCGGCATGTTTGCACGGTTTGCATGTCAATTATTGAGTCATTTCGCAATTAGACATAAGTGCTACCACTGTTGGTTGTTTGGTTGTTTTTCATTGGTCAGAAGGCGGTGGTCAATTCTGAAGTCATTTCACGATTGCACTGTCCGGCCATCGCCAGAGGGTACAAAACTTAATGCGGTTTGGCGTTTGAAAATTGGACTGCAAGCAATTAAAATCTATTTCTTAATTTTTATGAACACAAATTTACAAGGAAAATTGTGGAAAAGCTTATTGTAACTCAAACTGTTATTTTGTCTCTCACCACGGCTCTCTCGCAAGATTGACTGAGTCAGAACATGCAATATGGTTGTTTCACAAAAACTAACCAAGCCCTAAAATATAAAGTTAGGTAAGTTTTGGTGCACTAAAATAGAACACAACGTACAATACCCTAAATAACAAATTAGGACAACAAATCTAAAGAAACGAGGCGTGTTGTAGCTTAATTTCTTTGGTCCGCACTTTACCTCCGTTTTCCTAGAAGAACGAATCTGAAAACGTTATTTTGTGCATAAGATAAAGATAGGACTCTCCCATACAGTTCTAAGAGCTGTTTCACACGAGATAAACCGAGATGTACCTGATGAATTACAACTAGTTCCTATAATTAGCAGAGCTTCGCTCGTGAGAAGAAACGATTAGTTGCCTTTGGATGCACAGAAAGCAATCCAGCAGTAGTCTAGTCTAACTGCAGATCGTTTTGGATCGTTTGGTCTTGCGATATCAAACCTTCTTAGAATAAAAATACTGCAACTTGTCGGTTATCTTAACGAGACCTCTGCCACAATCTGCCTAGCAATTTTATTTTTCGCTTGCACGCAACAATGCGCCCAAGTCCACTAACATGTGCTGGGTGAGGCATATTTGAGCACGTAATCCAGCTTTTGGTTAATAATGTTGTACCTATAGGACCTATACAATTCTGGACAATACGAATTAGATTCCCATTTGGCCGGCCGCCAGCACAGCTAGGGCTATATGGGAATACGAATTAGATGCTTAAAGTTCCATTAATTGAATGGTACGCTACAGCAGTTTTCTACTTGTACTATAGGAGAAAGTCCCGCAGTACCGAACACCTACGGATTTTGACGTACCTATATAAAATCAGCACTTAGAAGTCTATTTTTCAACAAAAATTAGGATACATGTATTTGTATCTCTAATGACCTATTTTAGAATAACTCCAGAACGCATTGACCGATCTCCACCAAACTTGGCACACATGTCCTTTGATATAAGAGAATCAGCACAGGGGGGTTGACAAAACGGAGGGTGGTTCGTAACCCAAGTTGCACACTTTAGGTCCATTTAGTTGAAACAACCGGATTACGACTGAAATTAGTCACATTTCGGTTACCATAACAACTTTATAACAACCGTGCTAGTAGGGAACAGAGGAGGAGGCCATAACTCCGAAATGCCTGGACGGTTATTCATCAAACTTGGCACACATGTTCCATGACATAAAAGAATCAGCACTGGGGGGTTAACAAAAACGAGGGGGGAAGTTCCCTGACAGGGAAGAGGATCCCCAATAGGGGGGAGGCCATAACTCCGAAACGCCTTGACCGTTCTTTATCAAACTTTCATACATGTTCCTTGATATAAGGGAATCAGAACTGAAGGGGTTGACAAAAGAGGGGGGAGTAACAGGAGGAAGACTCCGAAATGCTTGGACGGTTCTTCCTTGTTTGACGGTTCGGTGGGACTAAAGAAGGAGCTGATGACAGGAGGTTGCTGACACATGACTGTAATAATTTATCCGTACAACAGAAAAAATCAAAATACGAAAATATTTGAGTCACAGGAGCAATGAAACTAAAAATATTGTTTACAAACATGTTTTGTCTTGAAGTGAAATGAAAGGAATGACAGGTTTTTTGTATCCATGGAAGAAACACTGTTTCACCTTCTACTTTTTTTGAAAAGTACAATAAAAACACTGATCATTGGGGTGGCCATTGTTAGCGGAAGGTGCAAATAGAATAAATATCTTTGTTTCTCTTTCTTTATTGGGTTTTATAGGGATTTCCGAAAACAAATCAGATGTGTAAGTGACCAGGTAGACAAAAGAGGGGGAGCTGACAAATGGGGAGGAACGTCCAAAAGAGGAACAAGCGTTGTATTTTTGCAACATAAGCATTTCGGTTACAATAACTGATGTGCAAGTGGCTGTGAGATAAAGGCGCCCCGAGTAAGACCGGGCACTCAGCTAGTACCAAATACTTAATAGAAATTGTAAAATAAACGAAGTTAAAGTTAGTATTTCTGAAAAATACATGTCAAAATATTTAAATTCTTCAATTGCTTGCATATTTGTTAATAAATCATACTTAACAGGACGATCCGTGAGTGTGAAAATCGGGGATGAGATTTCCGGTTTGTTCCCTGCTACATCCGGGATTGCACAAGGCAGTCATCTAGGTCCGCTGCCATTTGTATTGTATTTTGATTGACGATGAAGCTCATTCGCTAGAATACCCACATGTAACTTTTGCAGATGATTTAAAATTGTGTGCGAGACGAATCATATGCTGCTAAATCTGACCAAATGTTCTGTAAATGCTTTAACGAGAAAAAATCAACCGACACACTTCAACTACAACCCATTGAGGGTTTCCAATTCAACGAGCGGAACAAGCCAACAAGTCTCGGTGTGTTATTTTTTGTTAAGCTAACTTTCAAACAACACGTTTCATTAATTGTTGCCAAAGTCTCTAGACAACTAAAGGGTGTCAGCGGTAAAATTGCAACACACAACATTAATTCGCAAAGTTCGAGTTTTTATCCGATTGTCATCAAACTTTCAGGGCATCAAATGAAACAATTAAACTTAGCTTTAGCGTTTCTATTCCATTAAGTTAACCTTAACCCCATCCATGAGATCTTGCACAACCTCAAAATCGACATGGTTTCCATATTTACCCATACTTTCTTCATTTCTTCAACTGTTTTGACTACTTTAGGATGTTTCAGAAGATTCTGCTTCATAATAGCGTAGTGTTTCTCGATTTACCGCAGCACCGGTGTATTTGAGGGGTCTTGATGATCCTTTGGCGCGAAATCGACACTATTTGCCTCATGCCACTCCAGCACGGCATTTGCACAATGGTATGAAGTCAAATCCTACCAGAATATCGTATGACAGTTGTTAGACTTCAGAAGAGGAAGAAATTGCTTTTGGAGACACTCTTTCAAACACATTTGGTTATGTTTATGGTACCTGGGGTCGCGAAAGGTGTACATACTCCGCTTTCCACATGAACAAATTGCTTCCCAAATCAGGAATTTCTTGGCAAAGTTCAACATTTTCTGATACTGATTTTCGATGTACTTGGGCCAGGGATGGAAGATCAGTGATTTTAATAAAATCTGTGAGTTATCGCCACACGCACAAATCACGATCCGTACAAATCATGACAAACAGTGAATCTTTAGCGTTGATCACAAGATTTTGTTCTCTAAACAGTCTCAGCAGTCGATCACAGTGTTACATCCTACCTAGCTGCGAGAAAAAAGGTCACACAATGCGTTTGTATTCTGATTCATACGATGCACACAGCCAATCGTCTGTATCGGTTATATTTCTCAACGCAATCATGCAATGAACATGATCTGACATGAAGTTTGTCATAATCTGTGCGGATCGCGACAAACTGTTTGTCGCTTACAAGTAGTGATGTCAATAAATCTGAATCTGATCGCTTCTATGATCTTGATCACTAGAAGCGATTTTTTCCTGTCTTGGGCATAAGTTGTTCGCAAACGAGCTATTCTTTCGATGGCATTTTTTCGTATCTTTGCGCACCTGATAAAAAGACTCACAGAGTATAAACAATGCACTTTGAACTTTCTTCATGCAAATTTTCGGTTGATTTTACCCAACAGTTCAAAAGTTGAGTGTGTTGCAATTTAACCGTGGACATTCTTTAGGCTTGAATATGCGAATGACACGTGACTTCAACAGCATCGAGTGTTTGGTAGCGCTCTGCTGGTCACTAGTTCGATCCCTCACTACAACAACGCTATCTATCCCATCGAAACCATCCAGCTCTTCTAATGCTTCCATGGCGACAGCTAATGAGCAATACTCAATACGAGAATCGTTGCCAACTGGTCCGAATCGATACTCTCTAACTTCGCCGAGAAACAACACGTGCCATGATTGTTTCGAATATCCTGATACCCAACATCGAGTGCGCTACCATTCTTTCTCAGACCAACCTGAATGCACCAACAAGATCATTGCGGAGACTATTTCTACTGAATTTACCTTTTCGTCGGACCAACTGTATCAACTGCCAACAGAGCCCCATCTCAGATCTATAGCGTTCGTTTAACCGAGTTTCCTCAGTATTCGAATTCAATTTATCACAACGCGTGTTACGTTCGAAATTTACCGCTATGTTTTGACGTATTTTGAACTAGATACCACCTTGGCTACCCGTGTACGACCTGAGTTTTTACCGGAGTGACAAAATCTCCCCCTCCCAACCGTTCGAAGATTTAACCTAGGCCAATTAGATGTCTTCGCCTGGGAAGTACGAGAGAAAAGTGACATAGCCCCTACATCTAAGAAACAGTGACAAGGTCTCCTCATCCCTACAAGATTTCTTTGGACCTCGATTAACGTACCACCAATTTGATGCATGTATCAGGGAAGTGTGACCAACGAGCTGGGATCGGGCTTCGTAGCAGGATCACCTAATGGACTGGAAAGCGATCAAGGAGCGGATGTGCATAGTTATTTTACTTTAGCAGCCGAAAGCCGGAGTGGCTCTTGCCGTATCAAGAATACCTCTCCATTGTACTCGATCCTGAGCTACTCGTCGCCAATTCGTTGCGCGTTTCGACACACTCAAGTCGGCTTCAACCTGGTCGAGCCATCTGGCACGTTGGGTCCCTCTATTCCTGGTGCCGGTGGGGCTCTTGAAGAGAACGGATTTCACTGCACAGTCGTCCGGCATACTTGCGACATCGCCGGCCCACCCGTAGTCTCCCAACTTTCGCCAGGTGTACGATGGGAATCTCTCCAAGCAGTACCTGAAGCTCATGATTCATACGCCTCCACCACTCTCCACTTACCGTTTGTACTTCGTCAAAAATAGTCCGCAACGCCTTTCGTTCAAATACGGCTAGAGCAAAGTTACTGTCTCAAGTCCGTAAAGGATTACCGGTCTGATTAGTGTTTTGTACATCGTCTGCTTTGTGCGGCGGCGCATGCTCCTCGATCTAAGCATCTTGCAGAGGGAAAAGTAGGCTCGATTTCCAGTTTGAATGCGTCGTTGGATCTCCTTACTCATATTATTGTCGGAGGTGACCAGAGATCCCAAATATACAAACTCATCAACCACTTCCACTGAAGTTGTTGGAGCGTCTTAGTAGAATACGAAACCTAACAATAAAAAATAAGAAAACTTATCCAATTTTAATTCTACTATGTGTATTTTATTCAATGACAGATACGTATTTCGCCTACGACTTGCAGGCTTCCTCAGTGTCTGTTTTCGAACTAAATTAGCTAAAGCAATTTTACAGTTTTTATAGGAGCTTGAAGATCACCATAAGAGTACAATAAAACTCATATTGCTGCTTGGGAATGCTAACTATTGAAATTCAGTAGTAAACAGGTTTTGTAGACGGGGTATGATATATCATACGTTAGGACATAATGGGTTAAGGAGCGTTGGGGGACCACCGAATATTATCACAGAGGCCTTAAGAGCATATCATCTTCTTCTGCATGGCAAACCGAACATTTTGTGATGTTGAAATCATCACTAAAATGAATAAAGGATGACCAAGCGTACGCACTATAGTGGCGTATTTGTCATTGTGTGGAGAATCCGATCATTAATAGAATTTCATCTAAAAGTCCGTTGCGGGACCACTTAATGTCATCGCAGAGACCTTAATAGCACGTCATTTTATTCTGCATAAAAAACGAACATTTTGTGATGTTGAGCTCATCGCTAGGTCCATTTTTTTCAAATAAGGGACGGCCTAAAGAGTATACGAATTAACTAACAAAATTGTTATTCAAATGCACAGTAATGAAAAATATTTACCGTAACCGCTCCTAATTCTGCGCATTTTTTTTATATACGTATTTTTTAACAATGTGGATAACTATGATCATTGCGTTATTTTTTTATGAATGTCTGTTGAATATTACGCCATTATTCACAAAAGGGCCATAATATCTGAGAGCGAAATAATTTAACGTGAAACTGAAAGTAGGGGAGTGTCGTCGTGGTTGGGCCACGTTTTGGAATTCGCCCATAACTTTCGTTTCAAAAGGAATTTTGGAAATCTAAATACGTCGTTGCAAAAGTCCAAGAATAAGGTATATTTCCAAAAAGTTTTGAACTAATTGCTTGAAAAATAAAAAAGTTATAGGCTTTTTTGTGAAGACAAAAAATGTTGTCATAGTCGAGCCATTTTATACAGGTTGGGCCACCGCAGAAAATCTAAGACATACGTATTGAAAGTCTATATAGAGACATGAAAAGAATGAATTCCGTAAACAATGGCTCATATAGGTACAAATACCCTATGTTAAATTGCATTTTTGCAAAATTTTGGCGATCTTGTAAAATCAATATTGCTACAATCGCCTTTTCCGAAGTGTACAACTACAATAAAAAAAAACAACAAAAATCTAGGTTTTTATCGTACTAATTTTGCTTTATTTCATCACATTTTACGTGACTGATATTCTTTAGTGATTATTGCGCTTCAGCGCTTAAAATTATGGTGGCCCAACCATGACTACTCAAGTGGCCCGACCTTTACAAATAGCCCTTTTCTAGTATTTCACCTTAGCCTTCTCAAATACCTTACTGGAGGGGATTTTTCTATAGTCTTCGTGTGCAGCACAACACACTTAATACATTTTCAAAATTTATCTCGATAATTGCATTTCATGAATCATTTCTTGAAGAAAAATTCATTACGCCTGGAAAACTTTTTTTGTAAGATTTAGTCACTGAATTCAGTACGGGTGTTTTGAATAGACGATTGAAACTCACAATATTGTGAAAAGTTAGCTATCACAGTAAGAAGTTTTACAATTGTTGTATCATAGATATCATGAGCTACTAAACCTGTAAAATCGGGATGGCCCGACCATAACAGTGTCCCGACGATAACGACAATACCCTATTTTATTGACAAAAAACATCGTCGTTAGCACCAACGCTAATATTGTCCTTCTAGAAAATTAACAAATTTATGATCGAAATTCTTTGCAATCATCAAATTACCCAGCAAAATTAGAAAGAATAATTAGTTTTAGTCATGTTTTAGACAAAAAGAGTGATTGCATGCATTGCTTTCTTTAGAAAAATGCGATGCAATAATGCGCAGATTTAGGCACAGATTTTTCATTCATGTTCCAAATTCTGCGCAGTAATGTATCCTAAACGAAGAAATCGCGAAAGAATACGCAACCCCACCCAAATGGCTGAGGTATAGAAGCATGAAAATTCGAGTAGAATCTTTAACTTGCATTGATTGGAATCCTGTGCTTTGTCTTGGGGTCCGAACCTATGAGCGCCAATTCATGAAACCATGTCTTCTATTTTTTTTTTAATGTCCAACCTAATGGGGCTGTCAGAGAGTGGGGAAGTGGTTTCTATATGAAAACACAATTTTTAGTATTAGTCTAAAGTGTAATGTTCAGTATGCAGAAAACCAGAATCAATTCGCCCTTCACGTTATCGCGAATAAAATATTTACAATGAGGCAATCAAAGTGATAGCAATATTCCTTTGCCACCCGGACAGCACAAGAAGGCCGGATCATGGATTTAATAATGGTAATGGCTAAACCGAATTTTTTTATGTGCTTTCAGCGTAAAAAGACATAAACAGCATGGCAGCAGTATTTATTTTCACTTTTTGGGTGCCCAGAATTAGGAGCAAACATGCGCAGAATTAGGAACATGGGCAAGAAAGTGCGCAGAATTAGGCACCGTGGATAAGTTTACAAAACAAAAAATATATTCAATTGTTGGTCGACTTATAATTCCCATATTTTTTACCAGATATTATAGACCGTAGCACTACATGTTGCTGCTATCCACGTTGTTAATTTAAATCTAGAATGCTTAGAGTAGCGGAAGAATCATAAAAATGTCTTTACTGCGCTAAATATTGTTCGTTCACGGTATAAGTTCTTCTTCTTCAGCAGCATAGAGCCGGGGTGGCTCGTGCTGTTTCAAGCACTCGTCTCCATTCAACTCGGTCTTGGGCCACTCGTCGCCAATTTCCTAGTCGTCTCAGAAGTCGCAAATCGCTTTCGCCCTTGTCGAGCCATCGCGCACGTTGGGCCCCCCTGTTCCTGGTACCGGTGGAGTTGTTGAAGAGGACTATTTATGTCGCACTGTCGTCCGGCATCCTTACGACGTGTCCGGCCCACCGCAGCCTGCTAACTTTCGCTAGATGTAAGATGGGAGTCTCCCCCAGCAGTGCCTGTAGCTCGTGATTCATATGCCTCCGCCACTCTCCGCTTTCAGTTTGTACTCCGCCAAATATCGTCCGCAGCACTTTCCGCTCGAACACGGCAAGGGCGTATGTCCTCCGTGAGCAGTGTCACGGCTTCAAGTCCATAAAGAACTACCGGTCTAATAAGGGTTTTGTACATTGTTAGCTTCGTGCGGCGGCGTATGCTTCCTGATCGTAGCGTTTTACGAAGGGCAAAGTCCCTTTGCGGGCGATTTCCCGCTTGGATGCGCCGCTGGATCTCCTTACTAGTGTTGTTGTCCGCGGTCACCAGCGATCCCAAATACACGAACTCCTCTACCACTTCTAGTTCGTCGCCGTCAACGGTTACCGTCAGTGGGACTCCCACAGTGGGAGGCACAGATTTGTTTCCTTTGAGCCTCTTCCTTTCATGTATTTGGTCTTCGACGTATTTATTTTTAGCCCAATTCTCCTAGACTCCGCTTTCATTCTGGCGTAGATTGCCTCCGCCGTCGCAAAGTTGCTGGCTGTGATATCGAAGTCATCTGCAAAGCCTAGAAGTTGGCTATCCTTGGTAAAAATCGTGCCTCTCCTTTCGATGCCCGCTCGTCGGATCAGCCCCTCAAGAGCGATGTTGAACAGCATGCAGGATAAACCGTCACCTTGTCTCAACCCTCGCCGCGTCTCGAAGGGACTCGAGAGTGTCCCAGAGATGCGTACGAAACACATCACTCGATCCAATGTAGCTCTGATCAGTCGCGTCAGTTTGTCCGGAAAACCGTATTCGTGCATTTTCTGCCAAAGCTTGTCTCGATCGACTGTATCGTACGCTGCTTTGAAATCAATAAAGATGTGATGCGTGGGCACGTTGTACTCCCGACATTTCTGCAAGATCTGTCGGATAGTAAAAATTTGGTCCACAGTTGTGCGAGCCCCCATGAAACCCGCCTGATAATTCCCTACAAAACCTTGTGCTATCGATGACAACCGGCGTAACAGGATCTGGGAGAGTACCTTGTAGGTGGCGTTTACCAGCGTAATACTACGATACTGGCAGCCAGCCGTCTAGCCGATTACCCTTTTTGTAGATGCGACAAACCACTCCTTCCATCCATTCCTCCGGTAACTTTTCCTCCTCCCAAATCCTCGAAATAACCCAGTGTAGGTACAGTTTTAATATAATGTATTGTAGTTTCAAACTGAGACGACACGTAACAACTGGCTTCTTTGTCTTCTTTTCGGCAAACTTTTGATACTTTTCTCACGTTGCCTAGCAGTTTTACAAAAAGTTATGAATATGTTGTTCTTGACAACACTGCTGAGTGTCTTGAGTGAGAATCAGTGGCTGGTCTAAAATGGTATAAAAAACTGCTACGAGTTGACACGTCTCATCTCAGGTTTTAAACAACAACAAAATTGAGTCAAAATATTTCGAGGGAGAGGAGGCGACCTCCAGGCTTCACGTTTGTACGTCAGAATTAAATAGGTTGTCATAACGGAGGGTAGATGAGCTGGTTTCAATCTGGTTTTCATTTAGTCGCTTCTGCTAGTGAGAGTAGACAACATCTGGCAAAAGCTTCCTCAATTTTTCTTCTCCTGTTAAAGGAATTGTAAAAAATTGTCAATACCCGGTTCGTTCCTTCTTACCCAGAATGATTTGAATAGTTTTTTCATAAAAATCATTGACCCATTTCCTCCTAGCGTTGCGAAAACGATTCTCGATTCGATCCCTCGATTCTAAGAAAGGCTAGGGTTAAGGCACAAACTAACAGACGTAACACTTCGAACAAATTTTCTAACAAAACAGCGTTTCATTGACATCCCTAAAACTTGGAACACTAGCATCACCTGATGTAGTTTTCGCACTACGCATAGCAGGTCGCTATAAATTTAGCAATGCTATAAATTTACTTGTATATTATCTGACAACAGCGCCAGCGCAGCAACTGTTGTTTCAGTCTTGGCTTAAGGGAAAATTTGAAATGATCGTTTTTATTGGCGATGGAATGGGACTTCTGTGTTATGTCTGTTAGTCTGTGGTTAAGGTATCAACTCAGACTCTAAGAAACAAAGAAAGATTGGAACGAAATCAAATCGACCTGTTTTTGCTCAAAGTACTAATCAATCATAGCAAAATTACAGCCATGCAAACATAAGAGGTCTTGCCATTGTCCAACCAGCGCAAACTAATAATTTTGCCCCCGGAAGGCGTAGACTGATTTAAGTGAAAGCGAGAACATCAATGACAGTGTATTCCTGGATTCGAAAGTAACGTTCTATTCTAACCTTTCCGAAACTACGAAGCTGTACAAAAACGGTATGCCTCCCTCCCCCCTCTCCGTTTAAGTCCCAACGTTTGTGTTTTCCAAACGTGCCGTTTCGGGCTATAGAGATAAAATTAAAAATACATGTCTGCGGTTTCCTCTTAGTTGCTCTAAAAACAAACTCCTCTGAAAGTTTCAGCTTTTTACCTCTACTGGAAAAAGTATGGGTCTTAATGGGTTAAGTCTGGCAGTTTTGTACATACATTTCCATTCATTCAGTTTCCTTTCTCCATTAGTACGGACAGTTTCTGTGCGATGAATCATATGCTGGAAAGGTCCCATCTTAAACTGGAAGGAGAGATCTGTTTCTTAGCAATAGTGTAAAACTAGAAACCAACTAGTAGTATCGAATGAACAATTTCATTCTACCGACCGGCGTTATTGGATATCTCTGAATTCACACATCAACAAGGGATAGAAATGTATGCCAGAATACTCCTACTCAAAACAAACTATCTCTGAATTGAAGGTCGAAAAGTCAATCTACCGACCCGTCTACAACAGACAACAGATCGGACTGTTGTTCTCATTCCGATCTAACCCATATTGAATAATTTATATACTCACTATTTTACAGTCAGTCTCGATGACGGTGTAACTATCTCTCTCCGCCCGTTTCCGATCAAACGCTTTCAAACACAGTGTTTTACAAACCCCATTCTGTTGGTACCTATATAGTATTGCGTTGTCCTCCCAGCAACAGGGTAGTGGTGATGGTGGTCGCAAGTATCATTCCATTCCGAGCCTGCTCTACCCGTCATCGGCACCCACACGCCGTGTCTGTGTGATGTCGAAAACAATACCCGCAAGGAATTTGAGATTATGTAATGTGCACCCAAATTTCCAATATTTACTCGCACTCGCAGTGTCAGTGAATGGAAACGAAAGAGGCGTAAAATTAAGGACTAAATTTACAGTGGCATATTCTCCTAGAAAGATATCTAAAGTGCGAAAGTTCAGGTGATATAAATGAGAAACCGATACCGAACGCTGAATGGAGACAACGAGCTGTTGTTTAACTGGGTAAACAAATAAACAAATAACAATCCTTTATTGAGAGAAACTACATCCAATTACTGGAAAGAAATAAAAGCACTAAATGGGACAGGTGCAAGGGATGAACTTAGGATTTCTAAATTATGTTTGAAATTATTGCACTGTTTTAAGTATCTGAATTAGATTTGAAAAAATAGTTTAAAATCTGAAATTTTAACAAATCATATGAGATCATATGAGAAACGCAAAATTGCGACTCTGCCACAAACTGCCGGGAAAACAACCCTTCGTTTGCCTCAAACCACAGATCTTCGGCGGGACGCTCGTCGAAGTTCATCCCTTCGATTTAGTCAAACAAACCCACATTGATTTCTGACCCATCGCACCGCACGCGAATCCGACCGAACGCAGCGAGAGAGACCTAACGAACAAGAAGCAGGAGCACAAAATGCGGAAATGACTCACGCGGGGACGACGACGACGACGACCAGGCGGCGGCGATGAAGTGGCTGACAGGCAAGAGGCGTATATTTGTGTCATCAATTTCACCTCCCCCTTTTTTATCGGCATGCTCTACCCGACGCTTTCGTTCAGCCTCCCTTCCATCCCGGGACCCTTCAAACCAACAACCACCACCGCTCGAAGTGGAGTTTGAAATTTCTGTTTGTCTTGCTATCTCGATCATCGAATTTACACACTCGCACTGCAAATAAAGTCGTACTGAAATGGCACTACGTAAATCGGAAGCAACAGCCAGATAGAAATGCGGGAGAACAAAAAACAACATCCGAACAGACAAGTAGTGGAATTTGTAAATGTGCTGTGTTATCGATTTGTGGTACGATTGTTTTTTTGCTGTGCTAAAAGGACTTACCGATATTTTATTACCCATTGATTTCGATTCCAGTGCCTTGAGCCTTGCTACGGCGCTAGTATGCTGTTAAACATCGTATAATTCATGATAGCTTATAGTTAAACATGGAAACTGGAAACGGAACAGCTTTTTATGTTGTGCCGAATGTAAGTTCACATGAATGGACAGAAACTTTAAGTGGATATTCTGACAGCGGATTTTATAGCAGCACACACAACCGTTCGGAAACATGCGTCCTCCAAATATATTCAATCGTTGGGTTGCAAAAAAAAACAAGCAACCAACAAAACTTGTAGAAGTTTATCCATCAATTTCTACCCTCCGTCGTAGACTGTCCACCATCGATTCTGCGAAGCCTTTATGCACCCACCGACATCTACTAGGAGAACAGCATTCAATGATTCTACCGCTTTCCGCTGTCTTTTCTGTTCCGGATTTTTATTTCTTTTTTTCCATTCATAAACATGCTGTGCACTCAAACAACTAACGTAAGCACGCCGCTGCGGAAGTATAAATAAATGTAGACGTTTTATTCTATCCGGTTTCCCGTAAGCGGCACACACAAGAAAGGCTAACTGTTCCGTTCGGATCCGTATCTTTTCCGCGTTCGGAGTATAGTTCATTTCATAGACCACGTCGCGTCGTCCACTGCCATTATTCGGGATTCATATTTATGGCATTTATTAGGTCGAATAGCACTGATTTCCGTTGCCGATTTAATGGATATCCTAATGGCACCACGGGGGTAATAAGACGGTCTGCACGCCGAGACGGCCGAGTTATCGACGAGATTTACGACCGATGACGGGCTAAAGATGTGTGATACGGGGCAAACAGTCTATGTACTGCTGCTGTTGCTGAAGTCCGGGAAGTGTGCTGGCTGCAAAAACCTTGTCCCGGGGAATGGTATTTCGGGAAGAAAAATTATATTATTTTATTTTATCGTTATTGATATAATCAAGTAAGGCGAATTACCAATGTATAATAGCAAATAAAATGGAAATAATATATATAACATTGACATTTAAAAGAATATGTTCATTTTAATGTTTATGATTATTACCGGAACAAATAAATCAAGTCCACTCAGTCCTATTGACGTTTCTCCACATGATTTTTATTCAAACACATAGAATATAAACAAAACGTTACTTTTGTTTGCTATAATCAATCGCACTTTAGCAACTAGGTTCAGTAAGCTGTTTTGTTTAGCCTTTCAAACAGCCACAAATAGTGCACCAAGAAGCTATCATCGCGCGCAATAGCGAAAGTCACGAATATTCAAAATGTGCAGGATTCAAAACCGTCAAAAAGTGCAGCTAGCAGAAACAATGACAGTTGATGGGAATCTTCATAAACAGTAGGTTAAGTCACTTATGTGACAATATTTAATACAATATTTTAGATATTAAAATTGTTTCAACAATTAACTAATTTCACAAATAAGTATGGCAAACTGGTAAATACATATATTCACTTGCGTGCCCAGACTTAAACAAAAGGTGGACCACCCGACCTTTCAGAAGAATGTTTTGGCCTGCATACTCGAGTAATCATAAAGTAGCAAATATATTACTACTTATTACAAAAATATCGGCCAATCAGATTGAAAGTTCCATACTTTCGGATGCAATTGGATTTAATACCAAAGCTTAAAATAAACTTAAAATTAGACTTGGAACTGTATTAGATATTAGATTTGAAACAAGGCTGGACATACCTAGGACATTAAATTAAACTTGAATTTGAACTATTTTGGGCTTAAACCTTTATTTCAAATTGAACTGCAAATTGGACTTAAAATTGGATTTGAAATTGCACTGGACTGGAATTTTTACTTGGAATTAGACATCAAATTGGACTTAAAAAAGAATTTGAAGTTTCTATTTTATATTAGAATTAGAGTTGGACTTGAAATTGGATTTGAAATAATGCTCGACATTAAACTTAAAATTGAAATTGGACATAAATTGGTTTTAAATTAAGACTTAGAATTGCATCTTATTTATATAAGAGGCTTATGTCTGTACCGAAAACCAGGTCTCTGACAGGACGTCATAAGAGGCTTATCGATAATTAAAAACAGGTCCCTGACAGGACGTCATGCTTTCGTAGCAATGGGTTGTATTCTCAGTCACTTCACTGGTCGACTGCCGAACTGCTCGATTGCTCAACTGCTCGACTGGACTACTCGACTTAACTGCTCGATTAAACTGCTCGATTAAACTGCTCGATTAAACTGCTCGATTAAACTGCTCGACTCAACTGCTTGACTTCTGTTTGATTCGACAGCTCGACTGCTTCTGACAAACAACTGCTCAACTGGACTATTCGACTGGACTACTCGAGTCGACTGCTCGAATCGACTGCTCGACCCGACTGCTCGACTCAGCTGCTCAACTGGACTACTCGAATGAACTGCTCGAATAAACTGTTCGACTATACTACTTGACTCAACCGCTCGACTCGACTGCTCGAATGGACTTCTCGACTCAACTGTTCGAGTTATCCGCTTGACCCGACTGCTTGATTAAACCATTCGATTCGGTTGCTGACTAGACTACTCGATTCAACTGCTCGACTGGACTGCTCGATTTAACTGCTCGACTTGACTGCTCGACTCAACCACTCGATTCAACTGCTCGACTCAACCACACGATTCAACTGCTCGTCTCGACTACCAGGCTTGTTAGTTCCTCACTCATTGTGCAAAAAGTGCAACTTTTTTTGTTCAACAATGAGCAGAACTGTTTTCAGAATGAGAAATAAATCCACACAATGAGAAACAGACTAAACATAATGAGAAAAACTGACGCGCAGAAAAACTTCTTAATGCGCTCTTTTAATGAGCAATTTTCGGTTTTGCTCCCGGTCCTCTCGGTAGCTACAGCAGTAAGCGTGAAAACAAAACAACCGGTGCGCGATTATCTTTGTTTATAATGGGACTTTCCTGTTGGTGCGCGTCAAGAAGCAAATGCATGGGAATTCAAATGTTGTCATATCTAAATAACATTTTTCGCACTGTTGCCGTTGTGACAAGCTTAACCATATGATGCAGTTGCGTTCACGGGCAGCCAAACTCAACTAAATATACTAAATGTAAGAATCATGATTCAACTGCATTAATAGATTAATATTTTTCTGATGGCAATGACCGCTACTGACAATCGTCGTTTTTTCTCAACGCAATACCCATGTTAAAACTACCCATAGTTGTCATATGTCAGCGCATCGCATCAACGTATTCAAAGTGTATTAACATTCTCCTCAATGAGTTGCACAGTGTGCGGTTGCTCATACAACTACGTTCAGCAAGAAAGAGAAAAGTTAAAATGAAACGGAGCAGAATAAATCGCGTTGAAGACTGAGCACAGTTTGAATTTTTCTCTTCTCTTTTTTTCTTCTGAGGAGGAACCATCCCTGTCGACTACTCGACTCAACTGCTCGACCGGAATGCTTGATTTTACTGCTCGACTAGACTGCTCGATTTGACTGCTCGACTTGACTGTTCGACTCGACTGCTCGACCCAACTCGATTGCTTGATACGACTGCTCGACTCGCCTGCTCAACTCGATTGCTTGTAGCGATATCATATGGACGGTGTTAAATCAGACCGGACCAAATTGCAAAATTTTAAAAAATGAGTTCATGATAGCAAACGATCAAGAATTTTCTAAGCAACATTTTACTCTAATCAGACTACATAAATGTGGCAAACAACCAGCTGTTCCTATTCAGTTAAATAAAATCCAATACGACCATAAAAATTTGTTTCAGTTTCCGGCTATGACTCTTTTGTTTACAATATCTTAGAGCTCTATTATGCAATAGAAGAACTCAAAGAACTAATACAAAGATTAAACATCTTCGCAAACACTGGCCAATGGAATGTATCCGCAGTTTTCTAAATTCTGAACAGACATTTATATTCTCCGGGTCGTAAGATTCGGGCTCAACTAGTTTGAAAATAAAATCGAAATTGGAATTCAAATTTTACTAGAAATTAGACTCAGAGTTTGAATTTGACTTTAAATTGAAATTAAATTAGGCTTAAATTTGGACTTGGACAGGAAATTAGACAGGAAGTTTTGCTTGAAAATAGGATTGACATACTTCTTTTTTTCTCTCCCGTGATTTCTGTTTCATTGTTCTGTTTTTCTTCGTTTTCTGTCCCACTTTTCTTATTTTCAGTCTCGTTTTATCTCTTGTTTATTACTCATTTTTCTTGTAATTCATATAATTTCCTACTGTTTCCTACTGCTCCCGTTTTCATTTTCTCTTTTCCTAACTCATCGTTTTTTGTCTTCGTCTGTTTCGTTTTCCCTCTTTGAGATGCGCCGTTTTTCCTTGTTTTCTGTCGCGTTTATTATGCTTTTCGGTTTTCCTTTTTCATCTCCTGTCATCCAACCTTTTCCTCTACAGTTTTACCTTTTCTTTTGGTCTCTTTTTCTTGTTTTTTTCTTCTTGTTCTGTCCTATTTTCACATCCCATTCTCATTTTGTCCCATCTCTCTGTTTTTGTATCCCATTTGTTCTCTTTTTCCTCGTTTCTTTTATCCACTTTTTTCTATTGACCAAACTCGTGACTTTAGTCATGACCTTGAAATGCGGTCAGGCATATATTAATATTTTTTTTTGAAACGATGATTCTACAATTGATGAAGGGACGGTAAGGGAAAGTAACGAAGAAGGATTTTTCGGGATCGGAATGAAGGGGAACGGTGGAAAGGAAGGGGGTTTTTTCTATTTTGTTCTTGTTCCGTTTGGTTTCTCTTGTTTTCTATTCCATTTTCCCTTTCTTGTCTCGTTCTCCCTCCTTTTCGCTCTCGTTTTTCCTTTTTTCGGCCCGCTGTTTCCTCTTTCCCTTTTTTTTTTGTTCCCTTTGTTACCCTTCTTAATGCTGATTTTCCATTTGTTTATCGTCCGTTTATCGTGTTTTCTCTTCTATTTTCAGGTTCGTTTTTACTTTTTCCAGTCTTGTCTTCTGTTTTTTGTCCCTTTAATGCCTTTTCCTCTTCCTCTTATTACGGTACATTCTTTTTTGTAACGGTCTATTTGGCGTAGTATCCTCCGTATTTTCATTTTTGCTCCCCATTTTCCTCTTTTTCTGTTCTCGTTTCTTAATTTTATTGCTCCCGTATTTCGACATTTTCTTTTCCTCCTTTCCTAACCCGTTCTTTCTGCTTTTTCAGGTCTTTTTCCTTTTCTGTCCAGTTTGTCTCTATTTTCTTAATCGTTTTCCTGATTTTCAATCGTTTTTTTTTTCGTCTTTTTTATCATTTTTCTTCTTCTCTCTTCCGTTATGCCTCTTTTCCTGTTTAGGCTCTTCTTTTTTGCCCCTTTTTCCATTTTTCTCTTTCACTTTTTTTGATAAACCTGACGAATTTTGTCGTAAATCTTCTCCAAACGTTGCTTGATCCACAGTCAATCGTTTGATGCTCCCTAGTTTGCTTAGCATATAAGCCCATGCATAGAAACCGAGAGGACTCAAATCAGGCGAAGAATCAGACAGGCCACTATTTCGACGAAATAAAATCCGGAAAATCATCCCCACACCACTGCCCATAAATGAAGACTTGGCTAATATGCCACGAACATGAAATTGAGAAAAATGCAATTTTATTACTTTTGTCTGACAAAGAGGTTTTACGCGGTAATGGCAACCTGTATAATGTGCATATTGCTCGTCATACCTGCCGGAGCCATGCCGTTAAACTGAAATAACGATACCTGTGGCCAAATTACCTCCGGGGAACACTTTTAACGCAGTAGCTATTTTTTCATTCATAAACACAGGGAGAGTAGACAATCCAGGGAAAAATTTGGCTAACGTGCATACGTTATCAATTATCTTATGCTGATAAGCCTTCAAAATGGATTTAAGCTATTTAAGACAATACGGAAGCACAAGTGAGGACGAAGTGGACGATGGAACATCTAATCCGTGCACCCGAAGAAGTTACCAACAAAGCATGAGGTTCAAGCGCTTGAAACTAGAAGGTAGAAGCAGTTTCATTATGCCGTCGTTAATGGGAGGTGTGAATCCTGCCACGGCACTGAAAAAAATAAGAAGATTCGATCCAAAAACTTAGCGATTGCTAGTCTTACGCTTGAAAATGCTACACCACATGATCAAAATGCAAAATAAGAACACATCGGTTGCTGTTCGTGCGGTTTCAAATAATTCCGGATATTAACCAACTTCTCATTTATTTTGGATATTAGCCAAATTTGTTTCACGTCGTGTGCCTCCGGAAATGCAATTTTTTACAACCGGCTTTCGTAGGGACCTTGTTTGGGGTGTATCCTATCATTATCATGTGTTATTATGAACTCAATTTTGGAAAAAATGGCATAATAGCCAATTTCTCATTTATGGGCAGACCACAAACGTATTCGGCCGTTTGGTAACATAGACCGTATAGAGGTTCTTACCTCATCGTGGTACCAGCCGGAATACGAGCAACCTTAGCGGAGATCGGTTAAAGAACCCCGATGAAAACTAAGGTCGTATAAAGACAAAAAAGGAGGCATCCATGCGAACGCTGAGTGAACCAACGAGGTATAGCCTTGTCCACCTTAAGCGTCTAGCAGGGGCGGCTCTTGGTAGCTAGGCGATTCCTCAACCAAGTTCGCGGTTGTACTTCGCAGGTTAGGACCGGCTCACAACAGCGTCTGATCCGGAGTAGGCGGCTGAATTTAGAAATGCGTTGTCTCGGCAATACGCCTTGGATGGAAGCCCCATCACGAGACCTGGTAGCGTAGTCTAAATAAGGCAACCTACTCAAACCAAACTACCTACGAGAAATGAAGAAAGTTCGACTCGAAAATTGTAGGTGAACTGTCGCAAAAACGAGAAAGTGCGAAGATCCGTGGTGGCAAGGGTCAATTTTACAAGAGCGGTTGAGCGACCAATGAGCTGGGGACAGGTTTTGCAGTGTTGGGCAGAATGTAGGATTGTGTGATGAATTGGAAGGCAATCTACGAGAGGATATGTTTGTTGAGGAGAAACACCATTTCTTCAACTACATCATCATAAACGTGCACTGTCCTCACGAGGGCACTCCCGACGACGAGAAGGAAGCATTCCTTGCGCAGCTGGAGGCAACGAACGACAGCTGTTCGGCACGAAACATCAAGATCGTCATTGGGGATATGAACCCCCAGGTCGACAGGAAAGCGTTGTATAGAACGGTAGTCATTGAACCAAATCAACCACATTCTCATCGACAGCCGATTTCTCTCAAATGCGGATGTCCACTCGGAACATTATTTAGTAGTAGTACATGCGCGCTCAAAAATACCGATGGCAGTTTCAACACCTCGAAACAAAGCCGTACCCGAGACAGATAGCGCAGGATACACTCGGTCGTCATTGAGGTCATCATGATCATCATCAGGGAAACAGTTTTGGTGTTAGGTGAAGAAACCTTGAGTGCACTCGACAAAATGAAGGCATTGAATAAATGGTACGTGGGAACTCTATATTCACGGCCTTTTTGGAGAATCTACCACAGTGTAAATACTTGAGCTGTTGTTGATAATAAATATATCTTGTGAACGCGTCGCAATTCTTAGGTGATACCAAGAATACTCATAACTACTCTAAAATACAACTGCCTTCGGAAAAATGGTTGTTTTTGCAACGAGCGAGGCACGAAGGCAAATGGTGCTGAACCGCTATAACAAACAACATTTAATATTTGAGCACTCGGTTTTGTAGAACCTATTTGAATATTTGAAAATGTCCTCATAAAGTCAGTAAAAACGAAAACTAATGTGAAACATTTATTTACTGCATATGAATGTAATATAATCCATTTAACCATATAACCATATGCCATTAATCATATAACAAACTCGAGTATCTTTTTCCTAAGTATCATTAACATTTTTGTTAAATTCAACAATTTGGATTATTATATCCAAAAATAAAAATTAGACAATAAGAGCCTATAACGTGCTCCTCCAATGCAAGAATGTAAGTGAATACAACCAACGCAAATTGTTAACGATGCACCCTACACACTTAACATATATAGAAAAACATGAGAGTAATAAAAACTACCAGATACGATGAGGATGCTCAGTCCAATTCTTAATTTACTCCATTGTCACCAGTGAAAACTCTTGTTCTCTTGTTTATTCAGAATCATTGCAGTAAGAGTCAGAGAATGGCAATTCAATACCAATAAATGCAACGAGTCCATACCACAAAAGATTCGACTGCTGAACAAATCAATTCCAACTCTGAAAGCAAAAAGCAGTACGACAGCACTCCCTTTACCATACGGACAAAATATTATTAGAGAAAGCTAAAGAATTTGAGTTAATTAACCGACGTTTCATTCCAGTAATCATTCAAATAAATAAAATTGATCTTCATGTTGACGTATATTACACTGATAAACACGATTTATATTTTTTCGAAATTTCGAAATTTGGTTTTGGTTGGTTTTGATTAGGTTCAAAATTTGCTTATCCTATCCTATCAGCCATACCATAAACACATATGACTCATCACAAATTTTCCGCATTTTGTTACTCCGTGCTACCCGAGCTCTTTAACTCACATCATAAATTTTGCCCATTCGATTTTCTGCCTATAACCACAATCTCTTTAAACTATCTTCATTGTATTTCATGGAAAACCAGTTTCATTTACGCAATTCACCTTTTCAACCTAAGAACGATCCTGCTGCTGCTGCTGCTGCAATCTTCCTACATACGACGACGTGTAGCGCCATATACAGCCTAACCTAATCCCATCGACCGCCAAGGGTTGGTGAGAGGAATCTAATGATCACATACACGTCCATACACATCCACACCCACTCGGTGGCTGGCTAGCACTCTCGAAGAATGTTAAGCCACGGCCGGCGCTCGGTCGTAAGAACACTCGTATTTCTACAGAGGGTAGTTTCGTAGCGTCGTTGGTTGCTTGCCGGCAAGGAAATGCACCGCTCTGGATAGATTGAAGCTGGAGGAAGCTGTTGAATCCCTATCTGCATACCTTTCGGCCGACAGAAGAACAAAACGAGCGCATACTCTACAGACATGTTTAGGTGGTGGAAAATTAATGACCATAGACGTATTACTTGACATCTCAAGTATGCATCATGCGGTCTCATATCCTTTTGCGCTCCCACACACACAATACATCATGGGTGTCCAAGCGTTGCCACGGGATGCAATGGGAACGCCAGGTTACGGAAGGTGGGCGAAGGGTTCACCTGCGTGCTTATGCAGATGAATGCCATTTCAAGCGAGATGATGTTGAGCTGATGTGCACGAGTAAAATGGGACTTTTCTGCCACGATAATTACACTTTCTCAAGTGTTTCGCGTTTCGAGGTCAATTCATTGTGAAGTGCGTCGTCGAGTGAGTAGATGATTTAATGATTAGTGTATAATTATATTAACCAGTGACCTACAATCAGACTGCTCTGTTCTTCGGGTGGTAGAAAAATTAGCATAAGACGGTTAAAAGCTATAGTCACTTGACATTGACGAGGCTCGACGGTACTGCAATCCGATTGCTTGAGCACCCACTTGATCTGCTTACGTTTATCACGGTTGCATCAAAGCAGTTCAATACACTTTTTCTTAACGATTAGCTAGCTTATGACGATAAAAACCATTTCATGCGAAAAACATGCGTTCAAGTGTGTTTGCATCGTATCACGACGATAAGAGAGGAGACACGAAGAGAATCTCTAATTGGCAGTTTGCACCTATTCAAAAGTGAAGGGCGAGAAGAAAACTGGTTTTCGTGACAGTCGTTTCACGATAAATTAGATGTTTACCCTGCGTCAGTTACTAGACAAGTTTGGGGAGTACAACTGACAGACTCGTCGTCTGTTTGTGGACTTTAAGGCGGCGTTCGATTTAGTCAAACGAAATGATCTGTGACAAATAATGCTAGAATCTGCTCTTCCGACGAAACTAGTTACGGTGATTCGTGCGACGCTGGAAGGGTCAAAATCGTGCGTCAGAATAGCGTGCGAGACTTCAGCCACTTTCGTGACGTTGGATGGACTGAAGCAAAAGGATCCACTCTCTAACCAGCTATTCAACAATGCCTTAGAAGGTACAATACGAAGAGCAAACGTGGAAAGGAATGGAACTATTATCACTAAATCTCACATGCTTGTCGGTTTTGCGGATGACGTCGATATTTTTGGAATCAACCGTGGAGCTGTGGAAGAGGTCTTTATAGGTCTTTTAACTAAAGCAGCGCGATTGGGACTTAACACCGGCAAAACGAAGTACACGGTTGCAAGCAGAGAACGAGGAGTCCAAATGGTGTTAATGCCAGACTGGATCTGGAATGATGTGAAGTAGTAGAGGAATTCATATGCATTGACATGGAACATGTGACATGTGACATGTAACATGTGTAACATGTGACAACGATGTAAACCGTGAAGTAAAACGACGAATTGCATCCGCCAATCGAGCTTTCTACGGATTACGTAAGCAGGAAATGCAAGTCGCGTAGTTTGCAAATTCGCACATAACTGACGCTCTACAGAACACTAATCCTCCCGATGGCCCTTAACGGATCTGAATCATGGACGCTAAAGGAAGCTGATTGACGAATAATTGGGGTTTTTGAGCGTAAAATTCTGCGATCAATACTTAGTGTCAAAATGGAAAATGGAGTGTGGCGCATACACATCAACCACGAGCTTTATCAAGTACGCAAATATGCTGATATAATAAAGGTAGTAGAATGTGGTGGACTACGGTGTGCTGGGCACGTGGCCAGAATGCCCGACAAAAGAGTAGTCAAAACTATTTTCAGTAGAGAACCAGGAACAGGTCGTTAAGGGCGTCCCACATCAAATTGGATCACGGAAGAAACACTGTATAAAATTACCCATTGGTTATTTTCTTTTATAAATTTAGGTAAAAAGTAGTTTAGAGTGTATTGTTTACACTGAATTTTTGTTGCTAGTTTTTCGAAAATTGGAAAAAATCACATCACTCGAAAAACAACGCCGCGAATTGATTTTGCGCAGGCAGAAAATCCTTAACTATCTTATCGGGACATCGGAAAACAACTAGGAATGGTGCACTCAACTGTGAGTACGGAACTCTGAGCATCGGACGGAAGAAGACATGCGATCAGAATGGATGTTCCATTAGTGATCAGGAACACAAGCCTGTTGTGAAAACGTTTAAGCGGAATCCCGAAGCTTCGGTCAGGGATAGTGCCAAAAAGTTGAATCCGTCCAAGTCTTTTGTTCAGAGAGCCAAGAACCGAAAGAGACTACAAAGTGCAGAAGGCTTCAAACCGTGGCGAACGGTAAAATACCGTGGGGAATGTCACGGGCCCTGAAACTGTACACCCAGATGCTGACGAAGCCTCATTGTCTCAGCATGGATGATGAGGCTTATATCAATGCGGACTTGCAGCAGCTTCCGGGGCTACTGTTCTTCACCGCCCAGCACAAGTTTGATGGTCCGGAGAAAATAAGGAAGCAGAAACTTTCTAAGTTTCCCAAGAAATACATTATTTGGCAAGCGATCTACTCATGTGGCAAACGGAATACGCCGTTCGTGACTACCGGGGCTGTAAATGCGCAGATCTACCTCAAGGAGTATCTACAGAAGCATCTGATTCCTCTGTTGAAGCAACCCGAGGGCCCTACGATCTTCGTGCCATTATTAAAAAAGCCCTGGAGTGGAACGAAGCCAACGGGGTAACCATCGTATCCAAGGATATGAACTCATATAACGCACCCGAACCCATCCAGCCCATCGAAAAATACTGGGCTATTATGAAACAGGCATTACAGTAGCGTCCCAAGAAGGTCAAATCCGAGGAA
Source organism: Sabethes cyaneus (assembly GCF_943734655.1). NCBI lineage: Eukaryota > Metazoa > Arthropoda > Insecta > Diptera > Culicidae > Sabethes > Sabethes cyaneus. Next base: position 56,308,140 of record NC_071355.1, read on the forward strand.
GACATGAAAAAAACTGAGTTTCCGTACAGAAGAAGCTGCAACCAATTAGTTTTATTGTCTGAAATCTGTCTGAAATCTATTGTCTGAAATTGAGGAATTTTCTACCGCGTTTCTTCCGCGGTACAATTTGATGTGGGCCACCCTCTACTTACTTATAAATTTTTACTGGTCACTTCCGACAACTTACTACTTACTACTCGCCTCTTACTTCTCGTTTCTCAATTCTCATTACTCATTTCTCAATTGTCACTTATCCTTTTTCACTTCTCACTACTCTCTGCAAGACCATGTCGTTGCACGGTTACCGAGTCTACCTTGACAATGACTTTAACGTGATTTTATTTTCAGCCCCCTAGTAATGTATGTTTCATACTGATATCTGCCTGCACCAGCAATGAAGCCTCAAGCCAGGACAAAAGCTATTAAAATGGTACAGACTCTTGTAGAGGAAAATGAAGCTTCTTATCCATGACAAATTATAGCATGTTCTGGTACCTGGTTCTAGACACGAGATTGGTAATATAAAGTGATAAGCGAAACACAAAAAAACACCCTCCCTTTGTGCTGAACTCTACTTTGTCGACGATGAAGCCTTTAACCGGATCTAGTTACAACATAGATACTCAGAACGATACACTCAAGTCTTTTTTTACTCGGTTTATTTTTAAAATCTTTGAATTAATGCGGCTTTTTACGACGGTTTCTTTACATGGTTTTCTTTTGCCCGTGTAAAAAAAGACTTGAGTGTACTGCAGACGAGCAATGTACGGAGTAAATCCGGATGATGTCATAATAGAATTAAATACTGGTCGCAGTGATAATATCCATACAAAAACTCACTTTTCTCTTTTGATTTCATGCTTCATACTTCTCACTTTTCACTTTCCATTTCTTATTTCTCAGTTCCTATCTGTCATTTCTCATCTGCCACTTTACACTTGTCACATCTCACTTCTCACCTGTCAGTTGTCACTTGTTACTGCATACTTTTCACACTTGTAGAGTGTATATAGATGATGCAAATACTCTAAGGTGATTCACTGTGTAGCTTTTCGCAGTCCTCGTATCGATTCACTTCTTATAAGATGTATGAATTTTATGAAATCATGAATTTTATGAATTTTATGAAAACTTGCTAACAGATGTCTCAATGTAATATTGGCATTGTAAGAGACATAATAAGAGACTGAAATAAAAACTTATCCAATGTGATGAATGGGGCAGTATTGAGAAGATGTGGATGTGTTTCGAGTTCACTAACTGCAGGTTGTTCCTGTGTGGAATTTACATTTCGCCCGATCGAGTACGCTACGGAGCTTTAATCGACGTTCACTCCCGCTCGGTCATGTCAGTGCTCGATTTGGCAACAGCAACCGACGAGCTCATTATTATAGTTGATTTCAACCTACCGGGACTTGTATGATAACCATCCAGTAATGGTTTACTGCATCCGGATCTCAATCACTACACTGTGCACTTTGCAGCATTACGGCTTCTTACCTGCTACAGCTCTGCCTCATTGCGACAGATCAAGCACGTGACCAACGAGAACATTCGCTGTCTGGATCTCTGCTTCACCAGCGCACAGGAAGTTGCCCTAGTAATTTCGCTCGCTCCATCGCCACTAGTTAAGCAAGTGAGCCTCGATTCATGGAACCATAAGAAAAAAAATTAGGTAACCCAAAAACTACGCATGAAGATAAAGTAAATTCGAGATATGCTGGTGATTGAAGGGACATTCAAGCTGTGTTTTCAAATAATGAGGAAAAAATCGTGTCCGATTACGCTATTGCAGATACAGAGGCGAAGGTCACCATGAAAATATTGATGCAGGACAGAAGACGCCGAAAAATATATTGAGAAGTTAGAAGAATGCGATTGCTAAATTGGGAAAATTCAGTATCAGCGGAAGTAGGGTAAGTTGCTGCTTCGTCGTAATTGCCTATTCTCGTCCTATCTAACATAAATTATTAAAAATATCAGCATTTTTATGACACACAATGCAAAACTAGTTATTCCCTAATATTTTAGTTTGTTGTCTATCATACGCGATCAATCAAAGTGAGCTGAGATCTATTGAAATGCTTTTTATCATTAAAGAAGTCCTACCAGTCAAATTTCCTACGTTTTTTTCGTGCGACGAAGAAGAAAATCTTGACTAATCGTTTAAATTTCCGACATTCATAAATGAAAATAACTCACGCAAGGCATTGTCGTTATTCTACAGCCAGGAAAACTTGCCTGACCTGCAGAAATTTTGCAGAATAACATTTGCCATGCCGTCATACACAAATACATGCCCGTTAGCTTCGTAAACATTGTTGTGATTTTTAGTTCGGACGATGAAAAATTTTGATGGACGGATTTTAAAACGGTACGACGAATTTAAGAAATAATGTCAGTTGCCTAATTTCAATAATATGGTTTAATAATCGCTTTTCATTGATTTCAAAGTTCACGGATCGGAAGGTAAATGTGTTTTAGTCAAATCAGCACAAGAACTTTTGGAGTATTCATTAAATCCATCCAACAAATGATGAAAATTGGAATGGCTTTACTTACTACGACGGGAATTAAAAATAAACCCTTTGTTGCATTGGTTCAGTTCCTGCCTCGTAGGTCGTAAACTGTCAATACGTACTCAAAGGTCCTCATTTCGCTGTCGATTTGAAGATATACTTGTAGATACACCTCAAGATTTTTACGAATTGGTGCAATCTGAACTGCATGCTCGTTAATCCTGAGAAGTGGTCTATTATTTCTCTTGTCCGTATTAGAGAACCTGTCATTTTTAACTAAGCGGAAAAGCTCCTCATTGTGGACAGGCCATCCAGAACTTTGGGATTTGTCTTCCGCATCGCTAAAGACTTCACCGGCGTATACCGCCTCAAGGCATTCACTCGGCCGTTCGACTCTCGAGTATGGATCCGTTGTTTGGCATCCATATTATCAAAGCGGAGTGAAAAGGATTGAGTCGGTTCAACGTCACTTCATACGCTTTGCTCTTCGTCGTTTACCATGATGCAACGCGTTCTAGTCGATACTTGCTCTTTCACTATTCAATGCTTCTATCCAGCAGTGTAAGTTCCTTACCCTAAAGAATCAGCCCAAGTAACAATTTGAATTTTATTACACTCTTATAATGGCATTTAAGACTGAAATTAGCCATGAAAACCGCCATAAGAGTACAATAAAACTCACATTGCTGCTTGGGAGTTATATTCCCTGTATACAAGAACCGCCACGTTGAAAATTATCGAGCGATTACATCGTTGTGCTCCATTTCTCACATCGTTGTGCTCGAGATAATCGTGAACGATGCTTTGTTCGCTAGCTGCCAAAATTACATTTCGTCAGACCAAAGTGGGCTTTTTTCTAAAACGTTCAATTGCTACGAATCTCGTTCTGTCTGCGCAACATGAATCTAAGCAGCTTTACTTGTAATTAACCGAACTTCAAAGTTGCCTAGAGTTCGCTGCATAGAGCGCTAAGCAGCTTCTGAAGAAACTTTGGCAAAAGTCTATAAAACAGCACTTGTAGTTCTATTTTTATACTTTTCCATTTTCTACCTCCGCCTCCTCCTAACTTTTGTAAAGTCGGTTCATGCGATTAAGATAGACCATTTAAAAAAAGCCTAACTAACACCGATCGCTACTGGATTTGAACCCGAGCGTTCTTCGTTGCATGCCTATCCTGATGCATTGCGCCATCTCTGACGCCGCTAGTGACATGAATTTGCCGATGAGTTGTTCTTAAGTGTAAGTTCGGTTCGGGGCTGTGATAAATGAGAAATTAGCACATCGAGTAAAAACGATGCAAATGGCATATTCCAGCAACGGAGCAGTGGTATGCGTCTAAGTTACCGAAAAGAAGTACTCGAGTTCAAATCCCCGAGGTTTATGTTGGTGGTGTGTGGTAAGTTCCAATAAATTAATATTTATAAAAAAAAACAGTCGATTATTAACCGAAATTAAACACCTTAGTTAATGAGAAATGTCATGAATCTGCAAAACAGGAAGAAGTGGGAAAATATTCCCCCAATCTTTTTTATTTTGAAAATTATTGGAGTTTCTCTTTGGGCTGAATAGTGTTCTATATAGCGACTTAAGCGAACTTTTTGCGAACTTTCTAGTTTTGTTAGAAGTTACTTTGTATTCCCTTCGAAGTTTAAACATCAAATACGAACTTGAAGTACGGTTAATTACTTAAAAATGAAGTTGAATAGAGTTCTATTCATGATCATTTCGTTGGCTGATTAAGCCAAAAATCCCCAATTATCGGAACTTTTGGTTACTTGGGCGTGCAAGTTTTACGAGAAGGTGAACTAAACTCGTAAGGGCTACACACCGAACCTTGACATGTGTTGGGACGAGGGAGGGGATCCAATCACAAACGAGCGCGAAGTGGTCGAAAAGCGGGATTTATGGGGGCCTGTGCTACACTACGGATCAAATCCCAAGTGACAATACGTGTTTTTTTTGCACACTTATGGAGGTTTTCATGACTAACTTTGGTAATAAAAGCCATCATAAGAGTATGATAAAACCCAAATTGTTACTGGGGATTTTTTCTCTCTGACAAATCCTCCAGCAATGTCGAGAAATGTTCGACGCGCCCACGGATCATATTTTCGTGGATTCCAGGGCAGCATACGATACAGTTGAATGCGAACAGCTATGGCAGATAATGTACGAGTACGGTTTTCCGGATAAACTAACGCGGCTATTCAAAGATGCCTTGGAGCGAGTGAAGTGTTACGTGCGCGTTTCGGGGACACTCACGAGTCCTTTCGAATCGCGCAGAGGGCTGCGGTAAACGGACGGACTGTATGTCCTGTATGTTATTCAATACCGCTATTGAAAGTGTGATCCGGTGAGCGGGAATCGAAGCGAGAAGTACGATCTTCAGCAAGAGAAGCCAACTGCTTCGCAGATGACCTCAACATCCTAAAAACCTTGGGACGGCGGAGGCAATCTACGTTAGAAGAGGCGAACCAGCCGCAGGCTGAAAACCTCTCTAATATAGAATTAAAAAAAAAAATCTACGTTAGACTAAAAGAGGAGGCTAGGAGGATAGGGTAACAAATCAATGCGTCAAAAATCAAATATATGGTAGGAAGAGGCTCCAGAGAAAGCAACGTTTGTCTCCCACGGACAGTGACTATTGACGGCTATGAACTGGAAGTGGTTGATGAATTCTTTAGGATCTCTGGTCACCGCGGACAATTATACGAGTAAGGAGATTCAACGGCGCATTCCAGCTGGAAATCAGGCCTACTTTTCCCTCCGCAAGATGCTTCGATCAAGGAGCATTCGCCGCCACACAAAGCTGACGATGTGCAAAACCCTAATCAGACCGGTAGCTTCTACGGACTTGAGACAGCAACTTTGCTTACGGAAGACGTAAGTACGTGCACTTGTTGAATTTGAACGAAATGTGTTGCGGACTATTCTTGGCAGAGTACAAGCGGATCGCGGAGAGTGGCGTAGCCGTATGAACCATAAGCTTCAGGCATTACTTGGAGAGATTCTCATCGTACACCTGGCGAAAGCAAGGAAACTACGATGGGCCGGCCACGTCGCAAGTATGCCGGACGACTGTACAGTGAAATCCGTACTCTTCAAGAACCCCACCAAGGAACCCTTCTTTAACGAACGGCTTGTACCTCACCGGCACCAGAAACAGAGGGCCCAACGTACTAGATGGCTCGATCACGTTGAAACCAACTTGCGTGTGTCGAGACGCTCAACGAATTGGCGACGAGTAGCCCAGGACCGAGTACAATGGAGAGGAATTCTTGATACGGCAACAGCCACTCGGGCTCTCGACTGGCTTTGAATACCATAAATATCTCGAGAATGGCTTGAAACCAACTTGTGTTATAATTTTTTGGTGTCCACTTCGCTGCAACAAGCTAGCAAGAGACGAGAATATAGGTACAGGGGACAGATTGTACCGGTAAACTGATGTAATTATTTGCATCTATACATTTACTGCTCGCAAGATAGAGCTCATGAAGAATAATATCAATCTTCTCTAATGGTTCGATTTCAACTATAATCGAAGTTGATAAAATTTAACGAGATTATTATTCTCCATGCCTTTGATGCTGCGATGGAAAATTATTAATCCACTAAACAGCGAACGAGAAACGATGATTATTATAATTTCAATTTGGACCTATGATTGACACCAGAGATTACCTCTAGAGGGCGGATATTATCCGATTATTCTCCGCGTCCAGTAATTTTGATTACAGTATAAGCTGTGGCAAATTTGACTAATGCATAGCCGAGGTAAGGTTCGAAACAATTCAGGTGGCTAAATAATTAACGCTAAATTAAGTCATGATGGTATCGCGACTCAGAATTACTACAGACATCAACACACACGTCTGACCTGTCACGTTGTGTGCCGGAAAAAATACCCGGCTCCATGTCAGGAAATGCAAACCGTCCGTCCGTCGTCGTCGTTTTTCTTCTTCGTTTCGTCGTCCTCTTCTTTTTTTTTCACACCCCATTAGTGCTGAATCGATAAATTATTTAGTCCTGCTGGCACATCGCCTGGCTTCTATTAGCGCAAATGCACTGCGGGACATTTCCGGTTTCCTGATGATGAGAATGACCAACCGCCGTCACAGCCACCGACCGGTACCGCTGGCTGAGCTCATCCCATTCCTAGTACCGAGTACACAACAATCGCAACTGTTGCCACCATCGCATCGCATCGCATCGCATGGGCCAGCTTCGTGATGATCCTTTCTGCGTTCCGGGGGTTGCGAATAGTGTCACACGACGTCACGTTCAATTTAATTCGATGCGTTCCAGGAGGGATGGGAAACCGATGGCGGCGAGGGTTAAAGGACCATTTTTGCTATAATTCGCTTTGTTCCACAATGGGGGAATGTATGGGTATTTGTCTGTATGTGTATGTATGCGAATGCAAACGCACGCCGGACGATTGCCCTGATGTCATAAATTGGTGCAACTTTTCGGTGTCATTTAATTGTGTACTAAAGTGGCAATAAAACGAAATGATGGGTGAAAACGAGGGTTTCGGAATGAATAAAATTGTTGATTTTAGACCATGAATGAGTTCAGTTAAGTGAAATTTTGAACGGACCATTGAACCGGCTAGCACAATTCTAGTTTTTAGCTAATGATGTCAGCAGATTTTTCAGTTGGTGCAAATCAAATGTATCATATTCTAGAACATGATCGTTCTATTTAGACACCATTATTTCCATGCTTACAATATATAACAATATCTATGAAATTTAGGAAATCTTTGCTTCCGATTGGCAAATTATCCCAAAGATAAATATATTCCAAAATTCGTAGAAGAACAGTTCATTGAAGTTTTAACTTTTTGGTGCTATAAACTGTTAGCACAAACCATCTACAACACCATTAAGACCAGTACAATGCTCGATAAGCAAATATCTTTTGGCAGCTTTTGAACTTTTCCAACATCGTTTACTCGTTCAAGTGCCATAAATAGCACTGAAGCAACAGCAGAAATGTTGAAAACTTCATAGTCTTTTCTGCCACAATCTGGTACAGAAGCCGTTGAACACTCGATGCTGGACTGTTCGAGTACCGAATATCTTTCCAATCTGTTCGTCTAAAATTGCACACGGGAACATGACAGTGCAATTTTCGCTTCACAAATCTGCAACAACAAAAAATAACGACTATATTCTCTGTCCTGTCGTAAAGCAAAATCGCATCCCGTATGTTCAACATTTTGCATACTTTGTCATCAAGATGACACTTTTTGCAAACCCAATTCAATCCGATTGTCTGGCACAACTCCGGTTTAGAACCGTTTCTATCTATCATATTTCGTCATTGATTGTTGACATCATGATCATCATCATCATCGTCGTCGGGTGTGCACTTTTCGGGTCGGAAAAAATGAAACATGTCAATCTAGATAAAGGAGGTTTCCAGCTTTTGTCAGGCAGGCTTTTGTTGTGTGTTTTTGGCTGCTTTCGAACAGTGCCTATAGAAAATCAATAAACGACACACACTACTAACCCAGCCCATGTTGGGAGACCTACTTTGGGGTTGCTCTTTTAAATTCTCCTGTGGGGAGCCGTTCACGGCTCGGTGTCACTCCATTAGTGCTGTTATCAACTTAATGACTTCATTCAATCACCGAAATTAAGAAACAAATGGGCTTTGGTCACAAAAAAAAGCCTGGCATTCGCCCGGCCGAATATTTGTTGGACGAATAATAATCAAAACAGCTCAAACTCGTAAGTACGAATGGACGAGTGCGAACGCAAATTGCCGTCGATAAGCTAATCTGGCTGTTGAGTTTCAAAAAAGCTTGGTGTAAGCGGAGTAAGAGGAATCATTGGAAAAATCGAGTGTTACGTCAAACGATTTACGCTTCCATGATGATTGGAGATTTTTCAGTGTATGTTAATGAATGAACTAAAAATAGGATCGTGTATGCTTTGGTATAGGGGAAATGTGTATAATGTGCCCCCCCTAAGAATAAATGGATATATCTCCGTTATACTTCCCCAAATTAACCTTACAACTACGTGTATATGTTGGTATTTAAGCTGACAACCAATTGCAATTGTTTATTTCATTTAGTATTGTGGAATAAACATGCTAGGAATTATTTAATAAAAGCACCTAAATGTTGTGTTTCTCATCTGCGCGGGGTAAAATGCCCCACCTGCGGTATAATATGCCCAATGCGGTAATTTGAGTGTTTCTACCAGTGACAGACCAACTCTATTTTGTAGAAAGTAAAACTATTTCCTTTGTTTTGCAAAATATTGTTATTTTATGTAAAATAAACCTAGTTTCGGCCTTCTGGTGCACTTTTTCTTTTCTGCATGGGGCACATTATACTGCAGCTGTGGCGTTTTGTACCGGGTAGTTGAATTACCTACAACTTGGACGTTGGTAATAAATTATTCCCACCACGGTTGCTCTACAATACTAATTGAATTAAATAATGGCAATTGGCTTCAACTTAGATCTGTTTACCTATGTTTATAGCCACATTTGCAAGGGGGGCAAATTGCACCACCGCAAGTGGGGCATATTGGCCTGCTTTTACTTATTTGAAAAAATATTAAATGCTAAAGCAAATCAAGCGTTTCATACCGTTATTTTTGGCACGGATGCCTTTTTGAAGTTCACTTTACGCAATCGAATCGCAAAAACCGGTTATTTACAGATTTTGACAAGAAAATAGCTTATGGAAATGACGCCAAAAGTTACATCGGAAGCTACTCAAAAACAAATTTATTTTTGTTTTGTTTTAACAGCATGTGACAACTGTCATACTTGCATAGTAGGCTAGTTCCATCAAATACTATGGTTTCTGGGTGGTTTTGAATTTTGATTACGCTTGTTTAGCGAAAAACGAAGGGAGGGCACATTGGCCAGGGGGGGGCACGTTATACACAATTCCCCTACATAAACCTTTAGCCGATAATCGAACCCGATATGTTACAAATTGTACAGCTTATTTATTTATCAGAAACCGTGAAAGAAAATTAGCAAAACGAATTAGATTGAAATGGAAGTTCTCGATATATTAATTTCAGTAATAGGGTAAATCATATATTTTGGACAGGCATATATTTTGGACAGGTTACATATATTACCGAGTATTATTCGGTATTTAATATACAAAATCCTGGTTTAATTATCCAAAACGACTAGGACAACTCTAATTCTCAAGTTTATATATCTTTTCAAGGCGAAATCCTTTGCAATTGTTGCTATTTTTTCGAAAACAAAACTTGTCTCCGCTTGCTGTTACTTTTCAACGTTGATTAAGAAGAGCCACAGTAAACCGACTCAACTTAAATTTATCATAAACTAGCTGACCCGACAAACTTCGTATTGCCACAAATTACCCTGTGTTGTACATAAATCATGAATCTCGGATGATCTTTGTCACAATCTCGAGTTTTGCAAGCCCCCCAGTGGGCGGCGCTTCCGACGGCAGGTCACCGGCAACACTCGCGACCGTCTCGTCCTGAATGATCTAGTGTTACTATAGATAGTTTTTGTGGTCTTGTATTGACTAATGTTTTATGAAAGAGTCTCGAATTTCTCGAGTTCGATTAGTTTTTGAGTTTCGCAAAAATTTCTGTTTTATTTGTATGAGAGTACACAGGGGTGAGAGGTCTCTAACTATCGTAAAATAAATTCAAGACTCCAAAATCTCCCGCATGCCAAATTTGGTTCCATTTGCTTGATTAGTTCTCAAGTTATAAGAAAATTTGAATTTCATTTGTATGGGAGCTCCCCTCTTAAAAGGGGAAGGGGTTGTAATTCACCATAGAAAAAATTTCTGCCATCTAAAACTCCCACATGCCAAATTTGGTTCCATTTGATTGATTAGTTCTCGAGATAAGAGGAAATTTGCATTTCATTTGTATGAAAGCCCACCCTCTTAAAGGGGAGATGGGCCATAACTCGCTTTCTAAAGAAGAGAGGTCTCAATTCACCATAGAAAAAAATCTTGCGTCCAAAACCACTTACATGTCAAATTTGGTTCCATTTGCTTGATTAGTTCTCGAGTTATGAGGAAATTTGTTTTTCATTTGTATAGGAGCCCCCCCTCCTCTTAAAGTGGGGAAATCCATAGAAAATATACCATAGAAAATATTCTTGCCTATAAAAACACCCACATGATAAATTTGGTTCCATTTACTTGATTAGTTCTAGAGTTATGAGGAAATTTGTATTTCGTTTGTATGAGAGCCCCCCCTCTTAAAATGGTAAGGGGTCCTAATTCATTATAGAAAAAATGGTTGCCTCCAAAAACACCCACATGCCAAATATGGTTCCATTTGCTTGATTAGTTCTCGAATTATGAGGAAATTTGTATTTCATTTGTGTAGAAGCACCCCCTCTTAAAGTTGGGAGGGGTCCTAATTCACCATAGAAAATATTTTTGCCTCCAGAAACCTCCACATGCCAAATTTGGTTCTATTTGCTTGATTAGTTCTCGAGTTATGAGGAAATTTGAATTTCATTTGTATAGGAGCCCCCCCCCCTCCAAAAGTGGGTCATCATAGAAAAAAATTTTGTCTCCAAAAACACCCACGTGCCAAATTTGGTTCCATTTGCTTGATTAGTTCTCGAGTTATGAGGAAATTTGTATTTCATTTGTATAGGAGCCCCCCCTCTTAAAGTGGGGAGGGGTCCTTATTTACCATAGAAAATATTCTTGCCCTCGAAAACTTTCACATGCCAAATTTGGTTTCATTTGCTTGATTAGCTCTCGAGTTATGAGGAAATTTGTATTTCATTTGTATAGGAGCCCCCCCTCCTAAAATGAGGAGGGGTCCCAGTTCATCATAGAAAAAATTTCTGTCTCCAAAAACACCCACGTGTCAAATTTGGTTCCATTTGCTTGATTAGTTCTCGAGTTATGAGGAAATTTATATTTCGTTTGTATAGGAGCCCCCCCTCTTAAAGTGGGGAGGGGTTCTAATTCACCATAGAAAATATTCATGCCCTAGAAAACTTTCACATGCCAAATTTGGTTCCATTTGCTTAATTGATTCTCGAGTTATGAGGAAATTTGCATTTCATTTGTATAGGAGCCCCCCTTCCTAAAGTGGGGAAGGGTCCCAATTCATCATAGAAAAAAATTTTGTCTCTAAAAACACCCACGTGCCAAATTTGGTTCCATTTGCTTGATTAGTTCTCGAGTTATGAGGAAATTTGTATTTCGTTTGTATAGGAGCCCCCCCTCTTAAAGTGGGGAGGGGTCCTTATTTACCATAGAAAATATTCTTGCCCTCGAAAACTTTCACATGCCAAATTTTGTTCCATTTGCTTGATTAGTTCTTCAGTTATGAGGAAATTTGTATTTCATGTGTATAGGATCCCCCCCCCTCCTAAAACGGGGAGGGGTCCTAATTCATCATAGAAAAAATTTTTGTCTCCAAAAACACCCACATGCCAAATTTGGTTCCATTTGCTTAATTACTTCTCGAGTTATGAGGAAAATTGTGTTTCTTTGGTACAGGAGCCCCCCCTCTTAAAGTGGGTAGGGGTCCTAATTTACTATAGAAAATATTCTTGCCCTCGAAAACCTTCACATGCCAAATTTGGTTCCATTTGCTGTTCTCGAGTTATGAGGAAATTTGTATAGAAGCCCCCCCTTTTAAAGAGGAGAGGAGTTATAATTCCCCTTATAAAGAGGGGAGGGGTCTCAATTTACCATAGAATAAATTCTTGTCACCGAAAACACCCACATGCCAAATTTTGTTCTATTTGCTTGATTAGTTGTCAAGTTATGCAGAAATTTGTGTTTCATTTGTGTGGGAGCCCCCCCTCTTAGTGGGGGGAGGGGTTTCTAACCATCACTAAAACCTTTCCTGGCCCCAAAAAACCTCTACATGCATATTTTCATGCCGATTGGTTCAGTAGTTTTAGATTCTATAAGGAACATACGGACAGACAGACAGACAGACAGACAGAAATCCTTCTTTATAGGTATAGATTTCGGTATTAACCATATTTCATAAAACTTATTGTCTCATTCTATCCGTATTAGATAACTTCACGCTTGTGTTCGTTACTAACCCTTATTTTACGAGTAGGGAAATCTGCTATCAGACACCTAAGAAGACAACTCAGGGAGTGAGGTTTGATATCCCGACCCCCCTAATGGGGATTGAGGATCCAGATCCACTAAAACCCCACTCGTGTCTCCAGTCTCAATCCCCCCTGGCACCACCTTATCGGTATTACTTCAGGGAGGGGCTATTGTGCTTAACGCACCCTCTTAGATAACTACTGGACTATGGTAGTTAGGCTATTTACTCGCCGTTGATCGGCTCTCCAGCGGTTTTGTAGCTCAAGTACAATCTGGGTTGCAGCCGCATTGACCGCTCCCCAGACGTCCGAGCTAGAACACATCCTTTGGACTAAACTTTCCGGAGTAGTGTCATGTCCGCTCACTGCCTGCATGTTGCTTCTCGCGCCCACGAAACGAGGGCATATAAAGAAAACAAGTTCAACATCCACGCATTCGGGACACGCGGGGGACCCCGCATTAAATGCATTTCTCACGTCGAGCGTGACAACTGCGCAATAGCGGATACCCGTCCTTTTACGCTGGATTGCCACCTCGGCTGTCTTAGTGATGGCATCCACAGTAGATTTGCCTTTACGGAAGTCGAATTGGTTCCTTGACAGACCGTTTGTACCCTCCGTGTACTGTACGTGTCTGTTAACCCTCTCTAGCACCTTGCCGGCAGTATCGAGCAGGCGGATCGGCCTGCAAGACGAGGGGACACCCAGTGGTTTTCCCGGCTTCGGCAATAGGATCAGGTTCTTTCGCTTTCATCTGTCCGGGAAGTGGTCATCTTCCAGGCATCTACTCATTACTGCTCCGAATAATTCGATAGTCTCCAAAATAGCCGCTTTAATAGCCAAATTCGGGATTCCGTCTGGTCCTGGTGCCTTGCTCACCTTTAGGGATTTACGATCTCCATGAGTTCCTCGTTCATAACCATCGCTTCCTCCCCAACCTCTAAGCCGCCGTCGCCCAAGTTACTTTGGAAGTTCGGCATGGAGGCCGACCATCCTACGCTATGGTCTGAGATACTGGAACATCGGCTGTGGGACGACTCAGCGGCCTGAGGCCAAGGCCTTGGCTCGTGGCGCGGAAAGAGGCCCTCGATGATTCGCTCCAGTATCTCTGGCGATCGCTCTGCGGGCGCTATCACGCCCTTGGTCTTAGCCATTACGACCCTGTAGGCATCACTCCACGGATTCGCATTAGCACTAGCACATAACCTTTCAAAGCAGGCTCGTTTACTAGCTTTTATTCCACTCTTAAGCGCTGCGCGTGCAGCAACAAGTGCTACTCGACATTCAGCCCTACCTTCGTCCGAACGAGCTCTTTGTATAATTCTCCTCGCACGAAAGCACACTCCGCGGAGTTCCGCAATTTCAGCTGTCCACCAGTAAGCCGGTGACCTCCCATACCTAGGTCGGCTTTTCCTAGGCTGTGTCACACGCTCGCGACAGTACCTCAATCAAATTATCAGCGTTAGGATCGGGCATACCGCGATCACCGCACTCTCTTCGGATCGCTTCCACAAATACTTCTGGATCGAAGTATGATATCTTCCATCCACGGGTGGTCGAAGTGTCGGCTCTACCCGCCGCCTGCCGCCTCGTTGTCTGACCGATACCATAGCAGACCGCCTGATGGTCACTGTGAGTGTAGCCATTGTCTACCCTCCAGTCTCCTGTCAGACCAGAACTGCCGAATGTCACGTCGATGATAGACTCCGCACCGTTCCTACTGAAGGTATTTGTGTTGCCGACGTTGGCCAGATCTACGTTGAGCTTTGCCAGAGCCTCAAGCAGAATCCGAACCCTATGGTTCGTGCGAAGACTTCCCCACTCTACCGCCCAAGCGTTAAAGTCGACCGCCACAACCACCGGCCTTAAACCAATCAGCACAACTGATACCGAGGTCTACCATCCGCGTAAACTGCCCGATAGACCAACTCGGCGGAGCATAACAACTACAGTAGAACACTCCACCCGCTTTCGAAACCGCAAATCCCTCGTCTGCAGTTGACACAACCTCCCGCACCGGGAACCTGCTTGTCGTCCATATATCCGCCGTCCTAGACCTATCCGAGACCCAGTTGCCGTTTCTGGCAGGGATGCGATATGGATCCGAGATTATGGCAATGTCCATTGCTGACTCAGAAACTGCTTAGTGTAACAGCTGCTGAGCCGTGCTGCAGTGGTTCAGGTTGAGTTGTGTGACTTGCACTATGGACGTGGCACATCGGCCGGGCACCTTGGACCTCCCGTTACGTGCTTTGCGTCCCGTTTACCGGGGGCACTTGGGAGGCTCCGCGCAGTCTCTTGCTTTATGGCCAGCACTGCCACATCTCCTGCACAACTGGCTCCTATCTGGCCCCTTGCAGTTCCAGGCTTTATGTCCGTGCTCGAAGCACCGGAAGCAAGCTTCCGACTGCTTGAGCACGCTAAGTGGGCATACCGACCACCCCACTTTTAGCCTAGCAGCTTTCAGGGCTTCGTTTCCGTCAGTCAGCGGAAGTCGTATGGTGGCTACCTGGGTCCCGGCTGGACCCTTGCGTAGGCGAACCGCCTCGGTTGCCACCAACACTCCACTTTGATCTTTGAGAGCTTGTACGACATCGCGCACTTCGGTGATCTCGTCCAGGTTCTTAAGCTGGAGAGTCACTTCTGGTGTGAAAGCACGTACCTGCACTCCGTCCCCGAGCACTCCTTCCACTATGGACTTGTATGCGGAACTCTTCTTGGTGGCGTCCTTCTTTAACTTGAGGATTATATTGCCCGTGCATGAGCGGCGTCTCCTCTCATGGCCTTCAGAACCTCCGAGTATTTCGACCTGTCGGTTTTCAGGATAAGAGCGTCGCGTTTCTTCGCTCGCTTCCTTGTCGGTTTAGGTGGAGCTGTTTTTTTTTACCGGAGCCTCCTCCGCCTTTCCTCTTGGCCTTAACCTCGGTCCACGGGCCACCCGTCTTGGAGCTTCCCGCTGGTTCATCGCTTAGCTCTGCCAACCCGCTAGCCTGAGGACTTTTACCGATCAGGCGTTTTTTTCGGTCCACCAGAGGTGCTATCCCCCGGGGACTGTCTCAGACGCTTGGCGGACGCCTTACCGCTGCTGGTAGCGCCTTCCGTGGCCTCCTGTACTGCCTTCGACGCCTTCCCGGTCACCTTCTTCGCCTCTCCTGCACGCGCCACGAGGTCGTTGTGCGTTTTGGTCGCTGCATTCTAGGTTCTCCGAAGCATGAGCAAGCTCTGCTTCAAGTCCTTGGAGAAATTACCACGACCTGACGTGAACTCGATTATTATATCAAGCTGCTGTGACGCTGCTACCACTTTAGGTACAGCGTCTCTATTCTTCTCCATCGTCCTGATTACCGCTGGGCCGTTCATCGCGGTGTCCGGCGTGGTAGTCATACCGTTGCCTTTGCCACCCACACTAGCGCTCCTAGTTGCATCCTTCTCCACCCTTGGTGGAGAACGCTGGATGCCTCCTCTCGCGAACGGGTTTTCCACCGTATCTACACTTGTTGTATTTTTGATTTTATTTTCCATGAGAATCCCACGAGTTGAGGGGAAAGAAAATTCTCCACATCAGAGCCTCTCATGATGCGGTAAGGGCTGATTACTGTGGAGGGCGCTCTGGTACTTCAGAGGCTCCGTTTGAGGCCGAGTATTACAGAACCCCCCACCATTCATCCCTCGGAACGGGTCGCATGACACCTTAGATTAGGGGTTTATCCATTCATGTTTTTACTTTTAGCCATGGATAACAGCTATTAAAACCATCCTCCTTTGGGGGCTTTGGACCCTCTGCTCAGGTTCTCAGTATTTTCAGATTCATCGAACATGCTTCTACCGAGATCCGTCATTTGCAGGCGGAGAGTTTACACTCAGCCTTCGCATGAGTGCCCTCTTCTCTGTCCGCATGCGACCCTAGTTTCCGTCGGTTGTCCGATTTCTACTAAGGAACGTATCCCGGATGGTACCACGAGGAGGTAGAGATAGAAGTTGCTAAATAAGAAGCTGTGGAACTTCGTGGGAGTTCTGGAGCGCATTTTTCAACCATTTACCATCGTGTGTGTGTGTGTGTGTGTGTGTGTGTGTGTGTGTGTGTGTGTGTGTGTGTGTGTGTGTGTGTGTGTGTGTGTGTGTGTGTGTGTGTGTGTGTGTGTGTGTGTGTGTGTGTGTGTGTGTGTGTGTGTGTGTGTGTGTGTGTGTGTGTGTGTGTGTGTGTGTGTGTGTGTGTGTGTGTGTGTGTGTGTGTGTGTGTTCCATCGTTCCAAACCCCAAGTTCCAATTTCAGTTTTATTGCACTCTTGTGATGGTATTTATTGCCAATTTTAGACGTAAAAACCATCACAAAAGTGGTATAAAATCCTCATTGGTACCTGTAAAACTACATTTTCTTCGGTCACTTAAAGAGAAACCTAATTTAACTTACCATTATTTCAATACACAGTATTTATGGATAAGCCACTGAATCGGAAACCTTTTGTCAATTATTTGTCAACCACACTAAATAGTGCGTCGTGACCCGCAATAATGATTCTCCGGGTATGTTTCAATTTTGACAGTGTTATTCCCAAACATTCTAACAATAAGATGCGAGGATTATTAGTCTGCAATCTCTGGCATATACCAAATTTATGCTACGCTATAAGTTATGTTTATGATAGCACATTAGGAAATATTTATTTTACCACAACGACAGTTAAATAACAATCTGTAGTTGCTCTTTAATTTTCAATTTTGTTTAAATAACTTCAAGTTTAACTTTCCTCGAAGTTTTTTGGCAAAGTGCATAGAGCAGCATATTTCCGTTTCAATCAATTCCCTTGCCAATTGAATGACAAATGGTACTTGTTGTTTCGCCCTGCCGGAGAAAGCCCGACTACGATGTATTACAATCCTATTGCTCGACTGTGTTGTTGCCCCGTGTAGACGACGTTGGTTCACAGTGAAACGGTCCCTTATTTATTGTTTGCTATTATGGTTGTCCCATCGTGCAAACTGCTTTCCATTTTATTTCCTTTTATTTCATTTCTCTTGCCGCGAATAAGGCTCTTTTCATATCAACAAGGGTCGTAGCAGAGAAGGCAAAAAAACACCTCAACACTCAATGAACACTAGGGTGTCTCAGTTCTGAATCAAAACCAGTTGAATTGGCCAGTGCTTAGAGTATCTCTATCAGAAACATAACTTTCATTTGATTGAATCAATATTGAGACACTCTAGTACCTACACATATTCTTACGCCTGATGGTGCTAGAATATATAGCGAGATGTGGAAGAAGAAAAAAATCGTATGGCAATTTGCCAATAACGATACAAAAATCTAGAAGGACTTGACCAGGAAAGAAGTAAGCCGTAAGCGGAAATGCCAACAAAGACATCACCGGGGAAAAAAGACGAGAAATATCGCAAGGAATATATTTTAGTGTTTTAAGGACAGCCAATCTGGTCGCACGTCGGCTTAGCGAATGAATTCTCCCTATCCAGGGTACGCTCGGCTATTGACCGCAAGCCATATATATTGGCCTCAATTTCGAACTTCACGCCACTCGGGACTCCATCAAGCAGTTGAAATGAAACCGAACGACAGCACGAACCAGTGTATACTGCGCTGCTACTCAGCAGAAATGCTTTTCCAGTAAGCGTTTATTTTTAATGGGTCCCACTGGTGCCAAGGGCCATCGTTTTCCTTCTGTTTTTCAGCACACAACATTAGAGCGAATATCGTCGTCCCCGTCGTCGTCGTCGTTGTTTGCCGCATCCACATTACCCCCATTGTTATGTGAATACTTTTCTTCAAGGTTTCGCGGTGAGCAACACGAAACATACAGGACATACCGCCCACCCGTAAGCAATGTGCACACTTTTTATCCTAATGCAGCAAAATTGCAAGAGCAGATGCTTTTCGATAAGTGATCAGAAAGGGCTTTTGGACTACGTTTGGAAACAGCTGGGAATGTTCGCTTTGCTGATTGTCGGTTTTCGAATAAACGAGTCTTCAACAGACAAAACTAAATTAGGTAACTACTTTAAAATGTAACTGGAAATGTGTACACGACTCTATCGATCAATGATAGATGAAGAAAACATCGCTTGGGAAAATTATGTCAACCGGACACATATGCGGCCGTATTCATTGTGAGAAATCTTAAAGCACGAACCGACTGATATTCAACCCCCAAGTCGGCGGTTGAAAAAATTCTTTAGGATTATGTTTTGTATCTCATGCAGGAGAAAAACAAAGACTTTGTACTCACCTGTCCTGAAATTTTGCACCCACTGACAGGCCGCGTCAGGAGCCTTGTTCTAAATTGAAATTTTCGTTGTCATCCGACCCGAAAAACCGCAAAACAACCTGGCATTATTCTGCACCGACGTGCAGTTTTTTCTTTCTTTCTTTTTTTGCACTTATGACAGCCGTAAATTGAACCGAGAAGCCCCATTGCTGACTGTGCAGGAAATTACTTTCGACTACTATCTAGTATCTACCAATGACATCCTGCAGCAGCAGCAGCAGCAGCAGCAGCGGGTGGTTTTCCTTCCCACGTAACCAGCTAACAAAAACCTGATAAAGATGGGATCAGTTCTCATGGCAACAAATTCCTATCGCAATTACGGGCAACGAAACGGAGACCAAGTGGGCGTCGTGTTTAATTTGGCAGACGGGCGCTGCTTTTTTTTTTCTCGCCGCTTACCGTGAGTTCCCAAGCACTGCAACATTGCAGTGAGAAAAATGGGCGGAAAATACCGAGAATGAAAATATCTTTCCTATTGTGCGGCAAGGCATCGAGACCGGTCCGAAATTTTGCCGCGCTGACGGGTGGAAAATAGGCGAAGTGTGTGCATAAAACAACATCACAATGCCTTAATTAGAATGTCATAAACACCAACCGGGGTCGGGGCGTGATGTCGACATTTAGCGAATGTTTCTTAAAATTTCCTTCTGAACTATTTTGAACAAGGTTGCAAAACTTTGTTTAAATAAACGGTTCACCTACTCACGTATAAGAATCCATGTAGAAAGGAAACCACTTCATGAAATACATGATTTTCTAAAGTGCATCAGCAGTGTATTGAATGAAGAAGCATGGGTTTCTATCCGGTTTTCTGATGCCGCGTGGATGCACTCTTTCCATCCGGAAAGCAGGACCCAGCCAACTTTGAGATTGCAGCTCAGGTGCATAGCTAGAAGTAGTTTTATGCTAATCGAAAAACTCACCACTGGCACTGTGTGTGAATTTGCTCAAATGAGATCGAGAATTGCTGCCCTATGCAGGTCTCGATGGGTCTAGTTCGCCAGATTTTCAACGTGTTGATTTCAACCACCGTGCGTTGATCCGAACCTAGGAATCATTCAGTTGGATGCAACCACAATGCTTTTAATTAGAAGGTAAATCCATCCACATATACACCCACTCAGGGGATGAAACCGAAAAGTGGAAGATGAGAACTTTCACCTTACCGTCAGTAGTGGTTGAATGGAATGGAAAAGAAAAAGAACGAGCAGCAAATTATGCAGCTAATCAGCGCACGATTGCTCAGTTCGTTAGGACGCCAATTGAGCAATCATTGAATTTGGAAACAAGCACTAATTTGAATTTAAAATTTCGATTTGCTCGAATAGGTACACTTGCTGCCGTTCCATAAATAGTGGTTTTCAATTATTATTCATGTGCCCTAAGCTTATTTGCGTTTACATTATTTGCTCAGCTAACAGTTGGTTAAACTTCCCTAATAAATGCAAAAATTATTTTCATAATAAATAGGAAATGTCCGGTCAATTCTCACGTTACAATTTAGTAAACCAAATTAGTTTCAATTTAGTTTTATTTGAACTGGATTAGAAAAATACTCTCCCCGCTTTCAAATAACAATGGCATAATTAAACTGTTACCAGTGTTGTCAGATTCCCAAAAAAAAAATAAAACATCTTCGGGAATATATTAATTAGGAGTTGAGTTTTTTACATTCGCTCGGTAAACAATTTTCTGCATCATTGAGCTCCTTGGTGTACAAAAACAACTGGAGAACCGCGAATTGCAAACAGTTGATTGGTAGAATCAAGATATGCATTTGTAAAATAGTTATGACGGCACCGTACAACGCTCCTGTTTCGACATCAAACGGAAGCTTCGCCAAACAACCGATTACAGATTTTTTTTTTTCAACAACGGACAATGTATTTTTAGTGTCAGTAAATCAGATCTTCTTCATATACCTTTGTCTATTTTTGACAGCTTGAGAAATAAATTCCAAAACTTTTGTTGCCACCGTAATACCTTTCAAAGGAATGTTTTAGCATGAAAAATCGAGTCACCGTAGAAAGACGAATCTATTATTACTTATCACGAAAATACCGGCTGATTAGGTTGAAAACTTCGGACTTTCGGGCGCAACTGCATTTATGATCAAAATTGAAATTGGACTTGAAATTAGACCTGGAACTTGATTCGTAATTAAAATTGATATTGGATTTGAAGATAGGACATTACATTAGACTTGAAATTGACCTAATTTGGGCTTGAAGCTTTTTTTCAATTAAGCTGGTAATTGAACTTAAAATTGGTTTTGAAATTAGACCTAAATTTGGAGTAAATTGGACTGAAAGTTTTGCTTGGAATCAGACATAAAATCGGACTTAAAAGAGAACTAGAGGTTTTTATTAAAAATTAAAGTTGAAATTTTACTTGAAATTGGAATCGGATTAGACTTGGAATTAGATTAGACTTGGAATTGCACCTGATTTAAAATTATGCTCGAAGTTGGACTTGAAATCAGAATTAAAAGTTAGTTTAAAATCGGACATGCAATTGGATTTGACATGGGGCTTAAAATAATTTCTTTCTTGAATTTGGACATGAACACGAAATTAGACTCAAAGTTTTAGGCCATTACAAATATTTAAGAGTTTTTTTTAGAGCGAAATAAGGCGCTATAACCTTGGCCTATTGCAGCCTGGCTTTTGGTCTAAAAACCACAAGTTCATCGCCGAGGGTCCGGAGTATCACTTAACCTTTATTAGCAAAGATACTCCCAACGACTGTATACTGTATACTGTATACTGTCTAACGTAAACTGTAAATACACCAATATCTTTACGGGAAGCGTTTGGTACGGGAGGTCCACGCTTCCTTCCTTCCCTTCGATTTCAAAGAGTTGAATGAAATTAAGTATCATTTATAATTTCCACTTGATTCTTTGAAATTCTCTTTGCGGTACATGCTGCGCAGTTGGCCTGGCCGTTGACAAGAAAAATGATCGATTCAGACAATCGTCATTTTCCAGAATGCCTTTAAGTATTGGCTGCGTTAGTGTGAGATTAGATTAGATTAGATTAGATTACAAATATTTAAAAGAGTTTTTGTCCCTCTGGTGTTGGGCCACTGAAGGGCGCGGGGGCGAAAAAAAAATAAAGAGAATTTTTTAATCGAGCAAAAAAAACAATGGATTTTAGGCATTTTTACTTAAAGTTTAAACGTGAAAACCGAATCTATTCTTGCTCTTAATAATCGCGTTGTTATTTTTCATGCAAAAATCTACTAACAAAAAATCAGAGGGGTTGTGTACAAGACACGACCGCATATATAGGTGACACAAGACTACGGAAGTCTCTTTGTAGTGATAATAGCATGTATTCATGCTTGTAATCATTCGATTCTTCATGTATACATGCTATATGCAACATATATACATGCTACATGCGTTGTATGTAACATTTATCAAAGTAGTAACATTTGAACATTGCATTTGAAAACAATTTAAAAAAATCAAGAACACAAACAATTACTTTCCTGCTGCCTTACTGAAATTAAAGATTGTTTTTACTATCCATGGTTTCCCACGTTAAAGGGATTTTACCAATTCAATCCTATTTTATCAACAGCACATCTTTTCACTACACTTCTAATGAAACGGCAAGCACGCGTATTCAGAGCCGTATTATAACCGAACACTACAGCTGTAGCACATTTTTCCAACACAGATATCAAATTCGCCTAGGTTCAATCGTCACGCAGTAAAGAATTTGCGATCTGTTGGGACAACGAACTTGTGTCATTTTTTCTGGCACACTTCCCTAACACAGACATCAGATTGGACTAGGTTTAATCGCGTTCGTAAGAAATCTGTTGGCACGAGGGGAGCTTTGTCACTCTCTCTGGCGTACTTCCCAAGCAAGGACATCAAAATGGTTTAGGTTAAACCGCGGTGTTAAGAAATCTTGTTGAAATGAGGAAACTTTGTCACTTGTTTTGGCTTACTTCCCAAGCACAGATATCAAATTGGTATAGGTTTAGATCATCGTAAAGAATCTTCCAACCAATCACGAAGCGAGAATTCTGGTAAAATATAGGTTCATTATTTTCAATTTTTCAATAGTTCAACATCAAGAATCCATACTTTTCTTCATTTGGGTCAATTCTTAGAAGATTTTCCGTTCGATTGGTGTAAGAATATTGAAAATCGATCGGAAAACCGCTGAGCTATTAGCGCTCAAAACCTTTCATTTTTCGTGACGCTCGCATTTTTCGATTTTTTGGAATGACACCCTATCTCAAAACTTGCCGTAAGACGTAGTCCTACGTCAAAAAGACAAAAAATCAGAGGGGTTGTGTACCAGACACGACCGCATATATAGGTGACGCAGGACTACGTAAGTCTCTTTGTAGTGATAGTAGCATGTATTCATGCTTGTAACCATTCGATTCTTCATGTATACATGCTATATGCAACATATATACATGCTACATGGGTTGTATGTAACATTTATCAAAGTAGTAACATTGCATACGTTCAATTCTCAAAAGATTGTGCATTTGAAAACAATTTAACAAAATCAAGAACACAAACTATTGCTTTCCTGCTACCTTACTGAAATTAAAGATTGTTTTATTACCCATGGTTCCCCACATTGAAGGGATTTTACGAATTCAATCCTATTTTATCAACAGCACATCTTTTTACTACACTTCTAATGAAATGGCAATCATGTATATTCATACAGAGCCGTATTATAGCCGAACACTACAGTTGTAGCACATTTTTCCAACACAGATATCAAATTCGCCGAGGTTTAATCGTCTCACAATAAAGAATTTGCGATCTGTTGGGACAACGAGCTCGTGTTATTTTTTCTGGCACACTTCCCTAACACAGACATTAAATTGGACTAGGTTTATTCGCGTTCGTAAGAAATCTGTTGGCACGTGGGGGGGCTTTATCACTCTTTCTGGCGTACTTCCCAAGCAAGGACATCAAAATGGTCTAGGTTTAACCGCGGTGTTAAGAAATCTTGTTGGAATGAGGAAACTTGGTCACTTGTTTTGGCTTACTTCCCAAGCACAGATATCAAATTGGTATAGGTTTAGATCATCGCAAAGAATCTTCCAACCAATCACGAAGCGAGAATTCTGGTAAAACATAGGTTCATTATTTTCAATTTTTCAATAGTTCAACATCAAGAATTCACACTTTTCTTCATTTGGGTCAATTCTTAGAAGATTTTCCGATCGATTGGTGTAAGAATATTGAAAATCGATAGGAAAACCGTTGAGCTATTAGCGCTCAAAACCTTTCATTTTTCGTGACGCTCGCATTTTTCGATTTTTCGGAATAACACCCTCTCTCAAAACTTGCCGTAAGACGTAGTCCTACGTCAAAACGAAAGAAAATTTTTTAGGCCGAGTTTCGGAAATTCCACTCTTTGAACTTCCATTTTTATTTCGTGCTAGAAGCGTTAACTCAACTCGTACACTCATTTTTCGAGTTTTTCAGGCTGTAGAACCCACAGGCAATTGATTTTATAAAAAAAAATTTAACTCATATCCTACGAATTATTTTTTTGCCCCCCCCCCCCCCCATTTTTCAAGCCGTTTTCCAAGGGGGGGGGGGGTGACAAAAACTTTGAAAATGATTTGCAATGGCCCTACTTGAAATTTTAATTGACAAATTTCGACTTTCTCTCTCATACGCTTTATCTCTTTTCTATTTATTTTTTCACTTTTCCAGTCCCGTTTTACTACTTTTTGTTTCGTTTTTTCTCCTTTTTTGTACCGTTTTCTTGGTTTTTGCTTTTCTTTTCGTCTTTTTCCTACCATTTTTCCGCTTTCTCACTCGTATTTCTTTTTACTGTCCCGTGTTTTCTGTTTCGTTGTTCCGTTTTATCTTCGTTTCTTGTGCAATTTTTTCATATTTTCACACCTGTTTTTCCTCTTGGATTTTTTTGTAATTGTCTTTCTCGCATTCCTTCTTTTCTCGTCCATTTTTTCCATTTTTATCCATTTTCAGTTTTCATCTTTTTCCTACTCACTTCTTTCTCGTTTTTAGTTTTCATCTGTTCCGTTTTTCCCGAGACCTCGGTTTTTATTCAATGTGTTCTTCGCTTTTCCTTTTATGCATCCCGTTTTTTTGTATTTTTCTCTTCAGTTTTACCTTTTTCTTTGATTCATTATTCTTGTTTGTCTTTCCTTCTTTTTCCCATGCCATTCCCATTTTGTCCCATCTTTCTCCTTTAATTTTCTAATTGACCTTATTTTACTATTTTCATCGTTTCTCCTATCGATGTTCTTTTTCCTCTTTTATCAATGTTCTTCTCTCTTGGTTTCTCTTGTTTCCTATTCCATTTTTCCTTTTTTCTCTCATTTTCCCACCTTTGCTTTTTCACTTTTCCTTTTTCATACTCACTGTTTTCTCTTTCTCTTCGTTTCCTGCCCTTTTCGTTCCGGTTTTCTCTTGTTTTTTCATTTTTTGATCCGTTTTCTGGTCCATTTTTCCCCCTTCTGTCCTTAGCTTCTTTTTTTGGTTTCTGTCTCCTTGGTTCTTTTTCCTTCTTTCGGTTTCGTTCGTCTTCTGAATATGTCCGGCTTTTTCTCCTTTTCTGTCACGTTCTGTTTTATGGTCTACCTAAGCTAAACTAACTAAGCTTATCTGTCACGTTCTGTTTTTGTTTTATCCTGTTTGTCTTCCGCATTCATTTTTTCTTAAATTTCTTAACATTCCCGCTTTCGTATTTTCTCCTTTCCTTTTCCACTTTTTCCATCCCGTTTTTTCCTTTTTTGTTCCGTTTTTCTCCTTGTTCCCTTCTCCTTCTCCTTCATATATTGTTTGGCCAGTTTTAATTTTTTGATTTGTTTTCCTTTTTTCTCCCGTTTTCTTATTTTCACTCTTTTATCTTCTTACGTCCCTTTTTTTTCTTCCTATAATATCACGATTTTTCTTTCATTATTCTTTGTTATATTCATCAAATTCTTTTTTTAATTCTTTCTCGTTTTTCGTTTTTTCCTATTTTCCCTCATTTTTCTTCTTTACTCTTCCGTTCTCACTCTTTATCTGTCCGGTTTCCACTTTTTTTGCTTCATTTTCCCTTTTTCTCCCGTTTTCTTTTTTTTGCACTTTTTAATCTTTTTACGTCGCGATTTACCTTTTTTAGAGCACGGGGAAAACTGGTAAAACTGGCAAGCGAGATAAAATAAGAGGAGAAACGCGACTGAGAAAAAGGAGAAAAACCGGCATAAAAATAGGAAAGAAAAACGAAACACAAAAGGAAAGAAAAAACAAAGTTAAAAAAAACAACGGTACAAAAAGAGAAAACGAGGCGTACATCAAAAGAGGCAAAACAGAAGAGAATAAAAGAAAAATAATTTTCTCGAAACAGGAGAAAAAAGAAAAACAAATCAAATAAGGCCAAATAATTTCAAAGGTTTTTGTCACCCCCTTGGCTTGAAAAATCTGGGGGCAAAATATTTGTAATAATAATTTGTAGGATATAAGTTAATTTTTATTCATAAAATCAATTGTCTGTGAGTTCTTCAGCCTGAACAACACGAAAAATGAGTGTACGAGTTGAGTTAATGCTTCTAGCACGAAACAGAAATGGAAATTCGAACAACGGAATTTCCGAAAATCGGCTAAAAAATTTTCTTTCGTTTTTGTCTTTTTTCGTAGTTTTTTGCATGGAAAATAATAACGTACCTATATATTAAAAGCAAGAATAGATTTGGTTTTCACGTTTAAAATTTAAGTAAAAATGCCCTAAAATCAATATTTTTTTCGCTCGGTTAAAAAAATCTCTTTGTTTTTTTTTCACCCCCCCTCCCTTCAGTGGCCCAACACCGGCAGGACAAAAACTTTACAAAATATTTGTAATGGCCTAAGTGAAAAATGGACAAAAAAGAGGGAGAACGGAAGAGAAAAGAAGAAAACGACAAAAAAATTAAAAAGAACCATTCGTTAAAATTAAAAATTAAAAAGAGCCAATTGAGAACAAACTGGACCAAAGAAGAGAACGAAAACAACGGAATGCGAGATAGAAAAGAGGAAGAGAAAAAGTGCGCGAGCAAGAAAATTGAGAAACAGCAAAACAAAAATTGAGGGAAAAATTAAAGTAACTGCAAAGGAAACAGAGCAGGACATAATAAGAGAAAGAACGGAACATATGACAACAACAAAATATTAAAGCATTTAACGGGACCAAAAACAAAAAAAGACAGAAAACAACGGGCCTGAAAATGGAAGGAAAATGCGAAAAACGAAACAGAAACAAGAAAAACAAGACAGGAACAGGTAAAAACAAGAGAGATGTAACAAAGGACAGAAAAAAGGAATAAACTAGAGAGAAACAAACATGTAGAAGAAAAACGGGACAGAACGAGAAAAAAAATCGTAAAAGAAAAGATTGGAAAACGAGAAATAAAAAGAAGTTGTGGGTTCAAGTCCTACCTGGATAGTCAATTATTTTTCACAATTTGTATATCATTCTTCCAATGTTCGTTCTTCATAAAAAACACATTTACTCCCTAGTAAGAAGTACAAATTAACTTGACCAGTATGAGTCAATATCAAAAATGATAAAAAAGCAGGAAAAATTAACTAAAATAAAAGGTGAAACAGATGGAGACCGGAGACAAAAAAGCAAATAAGAAAGCAAAAATAGAATAATAGACATGACAGAGAAGAAGAAGAAGAAGAAGAAGAAGAAAACGGAGCATCAAAAGACGAAAATCAGAGCGTTAAAGATGAAAAACGAGGAGAAGAGTCAGAAAAAAACGAAAGCTGGAAACGGAAAAAGGAAAAACGGAAGAGAAAATATAGAAAACGTGAAAAAAATGACAAAAAAAAGAGTTAAAAACAAGAGAAGCACAGGACTATAAATAAGAAAAAATGGGACAATAGACGAAGAAAAATGAAACAATGAAAATAGAAATTCGGTGCAGAAAAACAGAAGAAAAGACGAAAAACTGAAGGAAAAGAAAGAAAAATGAGACCAAATACCATAAAAACCGTACAAGAAAGAAAGAAAAACGGAGTAAAAGGTAGAAAAACAGAACTAAAAAGGAGAAAGGAACAGAAATGAGGTAAAATGTGTGAGACGAAATGTCAACGTGTGAACGTTACGTGTGTCAATCCTAATTTCATGTCGTGGCTTCGTGTCAAATTTCATGTGCAGGCTCATATTGAAGTGTAATTTAATATCCAATGTCAAGTTCAATTAGAAGTCCAATCGCATGTCCGATTTTAGGCATAATTTCAAGTCTAATTTAATTTCAGTTTTAAGTCAAATTCAAACTCTGTCCAATCCAAATTCAAGAACAATTTCTATTAAAATTTTAATTTTAATTTCAAATATAATTTCAAATGTAATTCAAATTAAAATAGATCTTCAAGTTCAAATTAGTCCAAATTTAAGTCTAATTACATGCACTATGTCAAGTCCGAATTAAAGCACAATTTCAACACTAGTTTCTAGTCTAGATCCAAGTCTAATTTCTAGTCCAATTTCAACTTTGATTTTAAATGTAACTGCATCAGTATGTCCAGGCCAAAACCTTCTTCTGAAAGGTTGAGTGACTTTTTTATATGTGTGAGGGGTGAGCACGCTTGTGGTGACAAATTACCTACATTTAAAACTGCAAACTTCTGAGTTACAGAGATTATATTGTTTTATATTAAATACTAAAAAGAAGGTACACTAGTGTGCCTCTGTCTGGGCCCGCCAATGACCGCCAGGACAGATTATCGTCAACAGCCCGGATGCCGTTAGCTAAGCTGCGCGGCCATGAGCCTCTGGATCTGTTTCTTCTTCGTTGTCCTTGGGGATTCCAGTCAAATAGTTCTCTGCATATCTCGTTCACTCCTCTCCTCAAGTTGTGTCCGACCCACTTCCACATACGTTTACAAATTTCTGTTGCTATCGGCCGTTGATGACATCGACGATGGAGTTCTTCGTTAGGTATCCAGTTGTTCGGCCTGTGATATCACAGGCAGTGATTAATAAATACTTATAGTTTTTTGCGTTATCTCCACTAAGAAGCACCAGGTTTCGCAGACCTACAAAGAGCCTGCGACCCGAAGGCTTACTTTTTGCTCCAATCCAATCCAATCCTTCTGCCCACCAACTGTGCACTTTGCCGAGGGTTTCGTCACTGGCCGTAATAAAGGTGTTCTTGAGGTGAACTGACGGTCTTTGACAGTTCCATCAGGTAACAACTCCGAGGTTCGGGAAACAAGTTGTTCGGCAAAGGCCCTGTTCACCTTCTTCGGGATTCTTCAATCGACGGACGTCGTAACGGGAACCAACTTTCTATTCCCGTCGCTGGCCATGTGTGATGCGTAAACGTATCTCAGCGATAACAAGGTAACGATCGGATGCAATATCAATTTGGTTTTCTGTGCTGCCGTCGCCGCCGCCGAAAACTCACGTGACCTTATGTGCTGGTCTACGAAGGAAGAGTGATTCACCAATGACTATGAATATACTTGAATATACTTGAATAAAATTGAACTATTAAGGCTTGTAACGTATATTTACTACAGGAGGTACCTTATTCGCTTAAAGTTGGGCATGTGGAAAAGCCTGCGGGTACATCGCGGGAGGGTCATGTAAGATTGTTGGTTTTTTATTCCTTTCCACGGTTTATGAATATCGTCGATTTGATTTCCGATAACATAATGATCGAAAATTGAACTTTTTAGATATTTCACAATCGTAATCAGTATGAAAAATTACAAAGAAGTATAGTGCTCAACCCATGAATACATTAAAATTTCATCGAATGTTCACAAGATAATATCACGAACTGAAGATGAAGATGAAAATTTCCAGCACAACGGGTAACTCCGAGCATAGGAATGAAAGCAAAAATGCCCACGAAATGGTGTCAGCAGCTTCGCTTTTTATCCGGTGAATAATGTTTTCGCAGAATTTGTCGACTTATTTTGCTAAATTCAATAAAGATTTCCACACAAAGCTTGCAAAATACATGCCGCTGTTTGCCACTCCTCACTTTAAGCCGCTGTTTTTCATCTCCCAGTTATATCCATAGCACAATATCGCATCTGAAAACAATAATACCGACTTCTACCAACTGCATATAGCAAAAAAAATCCAAAGGAACATATTTAAAAGCCAAAGAAGCAAGAACATGACAGCGGAAAAAGGATCCGCAGCAAGAAGCAAATAAAATGCTGATTGCTTTGGCTCATGATTTAATAATGTACTACACAATCCCACCCACTCATTTCCCAACAAATAATAAAAGCGCACCACTCCGTCGCGTCGCCCGCACACCGCGTGCAACACTCATCTTGCTAAGTGTAGGACGGCGTTAGATCAGAAACGACAACAGAGTCATTCAAAGGCATCGCCGCCGCCGGCTTGTCAGATGAACCAGAAAGCTTTCACTCAGTCGTCTATCGTCGCCGAGAGCAAAACAGGGGAAAAAATCGAAACGAAACCTGAAATAATGCTTTCTCTTTCTCAACTGTACAGCACTCTGGCTTCCGACCGGCTGCTCGCCCCTGAACTAAAATGGAGGAAGATCGGGTAAAGGGCTGTAGGTTTTTTTGATGTTTCACAATTGGACAATCCTTCCCCATGTAGGTGCATAAACTGAACAAGTTCGGCATTCGTTGGAATAGCAAAATTCAAACATTTTATGTTTCCCATCAATTACAAAGTGCGCCAGGGAGCTTTTTACCTCAACAATAGCAGCAACTTCTAGTCCAGTAAGAAAAGTAAGGTTATACGAGCTGCAGCTCGTGAAACACTTTTTAATATTATTCATTGAGTTTATTATACAATGAATATCGATTTGGTCTGCACTGCGATAGATCTCATATTTGATAAAATGTGAAAAAATCGAATCGAATGCATAAAGCATTTCTGTTGTGAAATAATTCTCGAGATGCAAAACCCAAGCAATTAATTTGATTTAATTGAGGTGTGTATTTTAAATGTGCAATAAACTGTCTGCTCGAATTATTGAACGCATATATGTACATAAGCGTTTGGAAAATCACACATTTGTTTCAATTCAGATCCTCGTATATTATATTTGTTTATTTGTTTATTTGTAAAAAAAAAATCATCGGACACAAGGTGGTCTTCATGATATAAACACATATGACAGTAAATACATACAATAGTACAATTACAAATTTATCGTCTACGAGAGAGTCGTCGTTGAAAATTATTAGGCGTCATGTTGAAATCGAACCAACCGTAGAGTTCGTTAAACCGCATTGCCATAAATCGGATAGGGTCGTACAGTCCGTAGTTTGCATTCCGTCCCTGCAAGTGCAGGAAATACCTGGTTCTGAGGGGTCGTTCAGGAGCATACAGATTTAGTTGGCTCAGAAGAGCGGGGCTGTCAATATCTCCTAGTAGCAATCTAGCCAGGAACGTGGCTTGAGCGTTGGCACGTCTTCTTTCAAGAGTCTCCAAGTTAAGCAGACGGCAGCGTTCCTCATATGGCGGAAGGTTTCTGGGATCGCGCCATGGAAGACTGCGCAAAGCATACCGTAGAAATTTTTTCTGCACTGCTTCGATTCTAGTGATCCAAATTTGTTGATATGGACACCAGATCACTGATCCGAATTCCAAAACAGACCTTACAAGTGCATAGTACAAAGATCGAAAACAGTACGGATCACGGAACTCCTTGGCGATTTTAAAAATAAATCCAAGTTGCTTATTGGCTCTGGAGATAATGTCGTTGTAGTGTATACGGAAGGTTAGTGCGCTATCCAGGACGACACCAAGATCACGAATGTGGTAGACGCGTTGTAACAAATGTCCTGCCATGTTGTAGCTAAAAGCTATGGGCTTATTTTTACGATGAAACGAGATGGCGAAGCACTTTGAGATGCTGACGGTAAGCATGTTATTCGAGCACCAATCTTCAAATTTATCCACAAGGCGTTGCAGTTCAATGCAGTCGGAGTCCCTTTTAATTGCTTTAAAGATTTTTACATCGTCAGCATAGAACGATCGACAACCAGGTGGCAGAAGAGCTGATAGTTCGTTTATAAAAAGAGAAAAGAGCAAGGGTCCAAGGTTGCTCCCCTATGGCACGCCAGAGATGTTGTTGAACGAGTCGGAGACCTCTGATCCGATCTTCACACTTAGCCTACGGTGTGTTAGGTACGAACGTAGCCACTTGCAGAACGGTGCGGTAACTCCCAGCTTCTCCAGCCTAGCAAGGAGGATGCCGTGATCCACCCGATCAAACGCAGCTTTCAGGTCCGTATACACTGCATCAGTTTGCACCCCTTCATTCATGTTGCGCAGGCAGAACGAGACGAAATCGACGAGATTCGTGGAAACTGAACGTTTTGGAAAAAAACCATGCTGGTCTGAGGAAATGTAGTGTTGGCAGCTAACGAACAAAGCGTCATTTACGATTATCTCGAGAACTTTAGAACTTGAGCATAACGATGTAATCCCTCGATAGTTTTGTACGTTGCGCTTATCACCCTTCTTGTGTACAGGGAACATTACTGATTCTTTCCATAGAGTAGGGAACTTACACTGCTGAATTGAAGCATTGAACAACAGTGAGAGAGGTCTAGCGAGTACAGTAGAACACTTTTTCAGGATACAAGATGGAATTCCGTCAGGTCCGGCCACTAACGAATATTTTAATTTTCCGATGGCAGTTTTCACGATCTCCTCCGTTACACGAAAGACGTTGAGGTTGATGACTTCGTTAGGTGTATTTCTAACAGCATAAGCAATTTGTTCTGAGGAAGCAGGAGCACGATTAAAAGCCTGCTTGAAGTGAGTAGCAAAGAGGTTGCATTTATCGCGAGCAACATTCGCTTTACGATCGTCCAGAAACAGATCAACAGGTAGGCCGCCTTCGTTTTTCTTAGAGTTGACAAATGACCAAAATTTCTTCGGATTTCTGCGGAGGTATCCTTGCATTCGTAGAGTATACTGCTTATACAAAGAACGGTTGTACGCTCGAAAATCACTACAGGCACGGTTAAAGTTTCGCTTGGTGGCTTGGCAGCGTGATCTTTGAAATGCGCGTAGAGCAGAGGATCTAGCACGTTTCAATCGACGGAGATGCGCGTTTCCCCATGGAGGCTTGCGAGCGGGTCGGCGTGTGGGAACGAAATCGGTGATCAAACTGTTTAAAGTGCGAATGAATTGTTCAACAGCCGTGTCAACATCAGGATACAGTAACAGGGATTGCCAGTCGATCTGCGCAATTGCAGTGGCTAAGCCATTAGAATCGATTCTATGGAAATCTAAATCGATGCTGTCGATAACGTCCTCAAACGCGACAGGGATCGGCAAACTGAATGTAACCTCAAGAGCGGGGTGATCGGCATCAAGCGTGATAATAGGATCGGCCGCCACGGTAACCGAGCAAAGTTGTATGGCTGGATCATTGGCAAGTATCAGATCTAACAAGCGATTATTCCTGTTTAATACTGGATTAATTTGCGTCAGGCCGTGGAAACAGAAACCATCTAAAAGCGCGGTGCAAGCTGCGGAAGCGTGAGAGCGTTGGTAGTCGATGCTAGGACAACCGTTTACAGGAACATTCCAAACTAAACTGGACTGGTTGTAATCACATAACAGCAGCGCTAGGTCACTCAACGCTAGGTGGGAAAACACACTACTAAGTGAGTCGATATGTTCGCTGATACTCATGGCATCGTCCTTACGGTAGGGGGGTAAATAGATTACGCCAATGCTCAGAGAGAGATCGCCTACTAGGACTTTCACCCATAGCTGCTCAAGTGTTTCGTAGATCGGGGAAGGGTCGGTGGAGCAACTCAGCTTATTAGAGACCGCGATCAACACACCACCGCCACGGGACTTTCTGCTGTT
This sequence comes from Sabethes cyaneus, assembly GCF_943734655.1. Lineage (NCBI taxonomy): Eukaryota > Metazoa > Arthropoda > Insecta > Diptera > Culicidae > Sabethes > Sabethes cyaneus. The sequence goes on from NC_071355.1 coordinate 56,341,833, forward strand.
TTGCTGGTTGCGATCGCATCTAAAGACGGAGAATGCGTTCCCAAATAACTGTTGGGAGTGAATCTTCTCGTCGAACCAGGTTTCCGTTAATACAATTATATCGAAGTTTGACTCAGCTACAGCAATATAAAAGTCGTCGATTTTGGTTCGAAGTCCGCGCACGTTCTGGTAATAAATCAGCAATGGAGAATTCGAGTTCGGCTGCGGGTCTGACACAGAGCTGGAAACGGGGACGGCGTCATCGAAGGAATTGTTATAGGAGTTGTTGCACTTGCCTGGTGTGGAATTTTGGGAGCCCCGTTCCGTACACCCACACGCAGGCCCGGGACGACTGTTGTTCGCTGGCAGGAATAACTCGACTGCGGTGGGGAGGTCGGGGGCTACCATAATACCGTAATCATTGCATCCCGGTACAGCATCAGATGTCGGTAGAGTCGCGGTGAGTTGCCTAGAGTGGTGAGCTACGTCAAGCAGGTCTGGATTAGTGGTGAGATCGATGTGTGAGGCGATGCAAGGGTCACTGGGAACAAAGGGTGTATCAGCGGTAGTGAGGAAACAAACACACTGATACTTGCCAGGATTTCCGGTTTGGAGGCTTCGTGCCGTACAATTGCACACAGGGCCGGGACGACTGGTGTGCGCTGGCAGAAAAGGCTCGACTGTGGCAAGGGGAACAGAAGCCTCCATGATGCTAGAAACGTTGCGTCCCAGCTTCCGAATGGCCGACGGTGAAGTGGTAGTGTTGCTAGGAGAGTCAGAAGCAGTTACATGACCGAAGATCCTGGAGTTATAGCTGATTCCGAGGTCGTCGCAGGAGTTACTGCGATCCTTGGAGTAATAGGCGATGAGTGGAGGTTTAATGGTGCCCAGTAGTTTTTTGAGACGGCACCCTCAAACTCTCTAAAGAGAAGACCTTGTGGCCATATTAAGCGTAAATGCCAGTTTTTGTTTTCTCCTTCTTTAGGTTATAAGCTATAACAAGGATAATGGTTTCGGTCATTTTACTGAGCATACCGGTTAGCAACAAGAATGTATTACTCCTTTCACGAACTCGAAATAAATATTCCTGACTGCATGAATAGATCAAATAACTGGATCCAAAATATTAAAGATAAAACTCTATTTATACCGGATGTCAGTCTGTTTCAAAAACTTAGAGGCAAACTAACAGCGGGTAACAAATGAGCCGTTCGAATTATATCAGTCTACTGACCATTTGTATCGAAAATGCGATTTTTGCATAAATCGCAGCTTTTGCATAGATGTACTCTACAAATAATAAAATATTCTTGGGTCAGTCCCAGTGTAGTGGTTAACATTCACACCTCTTACGTCGAGGACCCGGGTTCAAATGCTAGCCGCAGAAGTCACGAATGACCCATGTGACTATAATGTAACAAAAAATAAATAAATATTTCGAAATAGTAGGTTTCCAGCCTGCTCTGATACCCATATTGTAATGATTTTGCATTATTTCAAGTTATATGCGGTCATCTTCACGAAACCAATAGTCGCCATATTTGATTCCAAAATGGCGTCAGAACACGATATTCCATACCCGGTCATCATACTCTTTCACCACTTTATATATGAAATCATAGTGGTCTTTGTACATTGGTATGAATAAATCGCATATTTTGACAAAAGTAAGGCTTTTTATGAATTCCCATGTTAAATCACTTTATATCCTGCACAATAGAACACTTAGTTTGAAGAAATAATTGATAAAAAAATTTATAGATATTTTTATAGGATTTGAACTTGGATTTGGACTTGGACTTGGACTTGGACTTGGACTTGGACTTGGACTTGGACTTGGACTTGGACTTGGACTTGGCCTTGGACTTGGACTTGGACTTGGACTTGGACTTGGACTTGGACTTGGACTTGGACTTGGACTTGGACTTGGACTTGGACTTGGACTTGGACTTGGACTTGGACTTGGACTTGGACTTGGACTTGGACTTGGACTTGGACTTGGACTTGGACTTGGCCTTGGACTTGGACTTGGACTTAGACTTGGACTTGGACTTGGACTTGGACTTGGACTTGGACTTGGACTTGGACTTGGACTTGGACTTGGACTTGGACTTGGACTTGGACTTGGACTTGGACTTGGACTTGGACTTGGACTTGGACTTGGACTTGGCCTTGGACTTGGACTTGGACTTGGACTTGGACTTGGACTTGGACTTGGACTTGGACTTGGACTTGGACTTGGACTTGGACTTGGACTTGGACTTGGACTTGGACTTGGACTTGGACGTCGAAAACTTCGGTTCTTCTTGACTGAACTTGATTGCACAGTTTTGCTTTTTTTATGGACACTAGACACGAAGTTTTACTTGAAATTAGCATTGACATATTTTGTCTTACACTTCCACACGTTTTACCTCTTTTCAATTCCATTTTGTCACGTTTCCAGCACCGGTTTTCATCTTTTGTACCATTTTTTCTCCTTTTCTGTACCGTTTTCTGTCAATTTTTGCAGTTTTTCTTTCACTCGGTATTCTTTTTATCCGTCCGTGTTTTCTTTTTTTATTTTCCGTTCTTCTTCAATTCTATTTTGCTTTTTGTTTTTCATTGTTTGTAATTATCTTTCACGTTTTCTGTTCTTTCTCTTTCTTTTTTCTTCTTTTTTCGTCTGGGGCGAACCAACCAACGGTTGAAAGCCCCATCAATTAGTAAATAAATAAATAAATTCTTTTCCGTTTCCAGTTTCCGTACTTTTCGTACTCTTGTTTTTTGTCCTTGTCTGTTCCGGTTTTCCTCTTTTAGATGCTTCGTTTTCATTCTTTTCTATCACGCTTAATCTGTTTTTTACTGCTTTTTTATCTCCCTGCGTCCCATCTTATTCTTTACAGTTTTACATTTTTCTTTGATGCGTTTTTCCTGTTTTGCTATTCTTATTGTTATGTCTCATTTTCCAATCCCATTCCCATTTTATCTAATTTTAGTCTTTTTATATTCCGTTCGACTTCTTTTTCCCGTTTTTCTCAGTCCTCTATCAGTTTTCTTTTCTCTCGCTATTCCTCTTTTCCCTTTTTTGTCTCGTTTTCCCTTTTTTCTTGCCCTTTTTCCCACCTTTTTTTATCCCTCCTCCCTCTATTTGTCTTGTTCTCCTTTTTCCTTCCATTATTGCTTTTTCTTGCCAGCTGTTTCCTCTTATTCTTCTAATCCTGTTCGATTTTTCGTCCTTTACGGTCCTGATTTTCCCCGGTTTTTTTCTCTTTCCCAGTCTCATTTTGGTTTTCTATCTCGTTAATGGGTGACTTTTAGAGAACCTTCTGAATTTTCATAAAAAATATTGAAAAAAATAAAAATCATTTCTACACTGAGAAAACAAGCATTTTAAAAATCAAAATTCGTTTCGCCTAAAAAGCTCATCCCAGAAATTGATAAAATCCGTTTTAAAGGTAGATAATTATATGGCCTACAAGTCTCTTATATATTGCAAAATTGACATATTTAATAGGTAAAAGTTTTTCGACAAATAACTTTTTCGGGAAAAAAAAGTATAAATGTATGGTATGTTTTTATTGAAAAAAAATTGTCCTTACATATATCCATTTTGCAATATATGAGAGACTTGTAGGCCTTATATATATCTACCTCCAAAAAATTTCATAAATTTTCGAGATGGGTTTTTTTGCAAAAATGAATTTTAGTTTTTAAAATGCTTTTTTTTCAGTGTAAAAAAAATTCAGAAAATTTTGTAAAATCACTCATAGATCATTTTTATGTAAGTGCCAAAATTTTCGAAAATACTGAAATATTTTTTTTTTTCGATAAAAGTTTTTGTTAGAAAACAATTTCATCAATTTCCGAGATGGCCTTTTTTGGCAAATCGAATTTTAGTTTTTAAAATGCTTTTTTTAGTGAGGAAATAATTTTAATTTTTTTCAATATTTTTTTATGAAAATGCAGAAGATTTTCTAAAATTCACCCACATTTTTTTAGGTCTTATAGTTTTCGAGTTGTGGAAGCACTTTTGTTTCGTGCCAAAAGCGTTAACACTCCGAAAACTCTGTTTTGGAGTTCTTTAGGCTGTAAAACCCACAAATAATATATTTTATTCAAAAATTTTTAACTCTAATGTAACAAATTTTTTTTGCCCCTCGATTTTTAGAGCCAATTTTGAAGGACGGCGTCTCCCCCCGAAAAAAAACTTCTTAAACCAGGTAGTGGTTTTAATTACGACACTTGCCGCAGCGACTGTCGGCAACGCACGACTTGTTTCTATCAAACTGACCAATTTATCTTCTCGGCGGTAGAATCAAAAAGGATTCATACAAAAAATAATATCGTCGCATAGGAAGTGTGTGGTGCGTATACGGGGTATGATAGAATTGAGATAATAAAACAAAATTAGATATTAGACTATCTCATATAATGGGCGGCAGTAGTTTAGTGTGCAACATATTCGAGTACCAACCGAAAGAGCGTGAGTGCGAGCCCCACCTGTCATTGTACAACCCGATGTTTTTTGTCTATATCGAGATTTCCCGGATCATCCAATTAATCATTCCTCGCATCAGACACTTCCTCCCATTCCAAAAAAAATATCTGGAATACGTCCTGATAATTAATTTTGCATGACAATCCAAATCTGAGCTTCTTTTGAGTGTACTTTCATGAAAAAATAATCATAAGCTTCATCGCATCAGTGAGGATGTGCTTTCTAGTCGTAACTTATGACTCATAAGGCGATTTCATGAGGTGGACGAATACACTCGTCACACAAATAATTCTAGCTGCGAGTGATTCTCTTTCACAGAATTGATTTTGAGCCGGCTCGTTTGATGCGCTTGACCGACTTGCAAACCAGCGATAGGCAAAATATCAAAAGATCCATATGGATACTCGAATCAACAATGTAAAACTTAAAGAAGTGCATTCTAGTACTACCATTTTAATTTAAATCGCCTGTGAACTCAGTTTGTAAACCAACAATTATTTTTAATGAAAGTTATCTTTACGTATCTCACGCTATTTGTACCTGTTATCGCTTAGAAAATGTAGTGCGTCATTAAAACTTTTATCACATATCTTTCGGGGCATAGCACATCGTGACACATGTACTAGGATGGTGTTGAAATGTACACGAAGGAAAGTACATCGGCAAAGGATTCCGAACGGTTGACTTTCGGTTGTTGCACGTCAGCAAGACATAAATCAGGCTTTAGCGGAATATTAGAAACTCTCAAATCAGAAACATGAAACACCCTAGCTTCGGCTTGGCATTCCACTAGAAAAATCCGTGTCAACAGCAGCTGCAGTTGAACGTTGCAAGCATGCAACATAAAAGCAGTAGCAGCCTCGGCGTGATTGAATTTTCTGCAGTGTTCTGGCCGGCAGTTTGCAGGAAGATGCTCGAAATCCATATGCATGAAATTAAATTTCCTAGCAGTCATGTCATGCCCACGGTTTGCGCTGGCTCTCCGGTGTTTCGTGTTTAGATAGCAGCAAAGCTGGGATATGAAAGTAAAATTTTCTATGTACCTACCGGTGTGACGCCCGGACTGCTTGCAGGTATGCAGTGCACTTGGTCACCCGGTACGGCTGTCTCCTGGTGCCTTCTATTTCATCAAATTGAAAGGATTTAGCTATCGGGCCGAAATTCAGCTGGCAGCTCACAAAAAGAGCAAACGACCGACTGGAGAGGACACTTCAATTAAAAAAGCAACAGTAAACATCGAAGTTGATTCGTTCGTTTGCTGGGGTAAATTGGAAAGTTTCAATTCCGGGGTAGCAGGAGCAGGACCCACGGTTTGCCGGATACGGGTTTGCATGGAGTTTGTTTTGGCAGGTTCCTTGAGGATATTGACTTATGCACACACTTGCACTGGCAGTGCAGTGTTGGCGATGACCACTTCAAGGAAAAATCAAGATTGTGCAGTAAAATGTTACATTTTGCAATTCGGTGTGTTGATCTTCAAAGAAATGTTCTTTGTTGACTATTGAAGGGTTCTTCAGTATGGAACATATTTTAGTTACGCTCCTACTACGGACTTGTCAAATCTTTATACTGGCTTGTCAACTTTTCCTGGGAGATCGAGAAATATTTTTAATAAAATGCTTCTCTGCTTTACTTAAAAGTTACGTTTCGCAACTGGAAATGTGTGATCATCATTAATATGATCTATAAGAATATTTGATGCAAATTATGAACAAAAGAAAATTCGTTTATTTTATCACCGCCGTAACACCTAACTGTTAGCAAACACATTTGAATCAATTCAAAGGGGCGATTTCATTTCATTTACTTCACGGTTCGTTCATCTACAGGTTGGTACTTAACTGGAAGTGACATACCCACTCAGGATGTCCGTAGGCCAGCACCACTTTGCGTGTCGGATGCCGGTTTCGCTAATTGTGGAAACCTGAATGGGGAGTAGGAGAGAATGAGCGTAGAAAAAGGAAAAAAACTAGCTGATTACACATTTACGTCAACAGAAAACACGTTTTGCACTAACCGGAGGTTGTGGGTTAGAAGCAAAAAAAAAAGATGGTTGAAACGAACAGCTCGAGTCGCCCCTCGGTATAATTACTTTGCAAACTGCTACGTGAGTTCCGTCGACCGAACAGGAAGCCTTTGTCAGCAGTGATTTCTAATAGAGTTATTTTCTGTTCAGTTCTCGGTTTGAAAAGATTTGCTGTTATGTTGCTTTTAACACAAAGAGGACTCTGGGCGGTTGGTCATCGGACGTCAGTCGTACCTATACCACTACTGTATCAACAATCGGCATTTCTACTGATTGAAAGTTGCGTTGAAGTGCGGTAAAAAGTAACAAATGATAACGAGCAATCACTTCCAGCAAGTAAATACACTCCGTATGATACAGTAGGCATTCTAATCTCATTAACTCGCACATGCATCATGATTAAGTCGCATGCGGCTACCCACTTTTATGTAGAAGGCTCATTACCACACTGAATAATGGCTGGAAGCAATACGGTATGCCATTCAAGCAAACCATCTGGCCGTCCAACCGCGTTTCCTTTTGTAAGTCCTCTAGTAGTTGGAGAAAGCGTTGGCGCATTGAAAGCACCCTTGTACAGGGAACCACCTGGTAGTTACTGTGTGAATGAATTCCTTCTGCCGCTCCTTTCCTAATAGTACGAGCCCACGAAATGCCAGCACAATTCTTACTCGTGCAGTTGAAAAAAAAACCTTCCTTTCATATTGCACATGCAAAAGGGTTTTTCATTCATTATGCACCGAACCGTCCCAGACACATTAGGACCAGGTTGCAGACACGATATTCCAGGATTTATAGACCGTGTACAGGCGAAAGCAAGCAAGAGAGCTGTCTTTCTTTTAATTTTGGCGCATCACCGGACCGCGAAGGAACTGGAAAAACCCGCATTCGTGTTGAGCGGTTGCTTTCTCGAGGAGAAGTGTAGATATATGTAATGGTTTCGCACATGAAATGCTGTAGTACGTGCCCGGTAGAAAAACCGACTACGAATAGGGCCGCTCCGGACTGGAACTGGGACTGGTTGCTAATTTACGAAACCCGGCAAGCGTAAAGCAGTGCATCCGGTAAATCTGGCCGACCGAACACCGCTATGCGCTATTGACATGTTAGTGTAAGCTGTATGACTTCCGGACCTGATGGGTGTGAAAATAACTTAAACGAGTGTTCGTTGGATGACTTGTTGAAGCAGAACTTCTATTCTTCTTGAATCGTTTTAGAGTTGTTATGAGAAAACAGTCTACCCTTTTATATTCGTTTCATATTAGTAACATGTACGATCTGGATAAACTTCTGAAAGCGGGAAAAAAGTGGCCATACGAAGCAATTCACCACAGCAGCGGTTGGATTTATCAAAACAGACATGGGCTTGAGTGTAAAAAGTATAGATTAGAGTGTCCCAAAATAGCACTATGTCAGAAAATCCGGGGGCTCACCCCTCAAATGATAGCTTTGGGTGTCACAATAAAACTTTTATATGACGTCAACATTGGTTGCCGCGATTTAGGGGTCGCACATTTGAGTTTTATGAAAAAATGGCATTTTTCAGGAGTAAATTCAAAATAATATTTTTAGAAATGTTATAATAGATGAAACAAGGTACCTAACTATTTTTTTCACGATCATTGGGATCTCATACATTCATAAAAAAATTATGGTGGCATGTCTGGAGTCATATTTGGTTGCAAAAATTTATGGAATTTGTCAAAAATTTAAAATTTTCGAAATTTCATTTAAATAAACGTCAAAACAGGGTATCGAACACTATCTCAGAGTAACGTATCTATACTGTATAGATGGGAAATTTTATGACGAACAACTTTGCCGAAGAAAGTATGGACGTATCTTCAAATCTCGCTGAGGTATTCACGTTTTTCTGAAGGCGGGACCAAACATATTTTCGTAATTTTCAAATTTTAGTAGTTCCACGTCAAAAAGGAGAATGATAAAACTTGAAGTATGTCTTTCAAACGTTACTTACGTGTTGGATAGGAAGAAATATGCACCTTCCACAGAATTTGGCACCATTTAGGCTCAAGAATCACTTTAAAAAAGGGCGTATTTATTTTAATAGGTACTATGTTTGAAAAATTGTATCTCTCGAAACTAGGGTTGCTGCAAAATGATGCCTAAGCGTGAGTTGTAGAAAATTGATTTTTCAAACTGAAAAAATAAACACTGAAATTTTTTTTGACCCTTTTTGTACTATCAGTAGATGGTAGAATCAGCAAGGTGTATTCAGGCAAATATTAATTCTAGTTGCTAACATGGTAATATAACGCGGATAACATATGAAAACGGCACGTTTATAATAAAAATATAAAATATTTTAAACTTTTTTTTAAATATCCTAAATACGGCTGCATTTAGAAGCTAATTACAACACAAGTGAACGTGAACGTTTAGAAGCTAATTACGACAACACGTGTTGTCAAGCACATATGAAGTTGTTCTAAAATTCAAATTACATATATGTATAACGAGAAATATAAGAATAGTAATAAGAAATATAATAAAAATCTTAGGTTACAAAATATTCATAAAAGTCGTTGTTCTACAAAATCCTTTGATAAATGTTGCTCCATTTCAGAAAAAGTCTCAAAATGTATCAAATCACCACTATTTTTCCAAAAATAAATCGAGGTTACCATTTCCTGAATATTTTAATTTTACATTTTTTCCTGACTTTGGAGCATAGTGAATTTTTTTTCAGTCTTTATTTTTTCATGTTTAAAATTCATTTTTCAAAACCTCACGCTTAGGCTTCATTATGGAGCAAACCTAGTTTCAGGAGATACAATTTCTCAAACATAGCACCTATTAAAATAAATACGCCCTTTTTAGAAGTGATACTTGAGCCTAAATGGTGCCAAATTTTTTGGAAGGTGCATGTTTCCTCTTATCAAAAACGTAAGTGACGTTTAGAGTAAACAGTTCAAGTTTTTTCATTGACCTCTTGCACCTGAAACTGCTAAAATTTGAAAATTACAGAAATGTGATTTGTTCCGCCTTCAGAAAACGGTGAATATCTCAGCGAGATTTAAAGATACATCCTTACTTTCTTCGGCAAAGTTGTTCGTCATAAAATTTCCCATCTTAACAGTATAGCTACGTTGCTCTAAGACACTGTTTGATACCCTGTTTTGATGTTTAAATAAATGAAATTTCGAAAATTTTAAATTTTTGCCAAATTCAATAAATTTTTGTAACCAAATATGACTCCAGACATGCCACCATAACTTTTTTATGGATGTATTAGGTCCCAATGATTGTGAAAAAAATAGTTAGGTACCTAGTTTCATCTATTATAACATTTCTAAAAATATTTTTTTGAATTTACTCCTGAAAAATGCCATTTTTCCATAAAACTCAAATGTGCGACCCCTAAATCGCGGCAACCAATGTTGACGTCATATAAAAGTTTTGTTGTGACACCCTAAGCTATCATTTGAGGGGTGAGCCCCCGGGTTTTCTGACATAGTGCTATTTTGGGACACTCTAGTATAGATGCATAATATTTCTCCTAGTTCTGCCTATAAGGCGCTCTCCCTTATTCTATTCCGTAAATTCAGACCATCGGCGAGCCAGAATCATCGGAAAGTAAAAAGCAAGGTTTCGTTAATAATGGGACTCCACGACGGATCTGATGTTTACCTTACGTCAAATAGTAGGCAAACTCCGAAATTTATTCTTCTTTCATTTACTTTGAAGCGGCGTACGGCTCAGTCAAACGAAATGAGCTGTACCAGATAATAATAAAACATGACTTTCTAATGCAGCTGGTTACACTTCTTCTTCAGCAGCAGCATAGAGCCGGGGTGGCTCGTGCTGTTTCAAGCACTCGTCTCCATTCAACTCGTTCTTGGGCCATTCGTCCGGCATCCTTACGACGTGTCCGGCCCACCGTAGCCTGCCAACCTTCGCTAGATGTACGATGGGAGTCTCCCCAAGCAGTGCCTGTAGCTCGTGATTCATACGCCTCCGCCACTCTCCGCATTCAGTTTGTTCCCGGCCAAATATCGTCCGCAGCACTTTCCGCTCGAGCACGGCAAGGGCGCGTATGTCCTCCGTGAGCAGCGCCACGGCTTCAAGTTCATAAAGAACTACCGGTCTAATAAGAGTTTTGTACATTGTTAGCTTCGTGCGGCGGCGTATGCTTCCTGACCGTAGCGTTTTACGAAGGGTAAAATAGGCCCGATGTCCCGCTTGGATGCGATGCTGGGTCTCTTTACTAGTGTTGTTGTCCGCGGTCACTAGCGATCCCAAATACACGAACTCCTCTACCACTTCTAGTTCGTCGCCGTCAACGGTTACCGTCCGTGGGAGACGCGTGTTTGTTTACTTTGAGCCTCGTCCTTTCATGTATTTGGTCTTCGACGCATTTATTTTTAGCCCAATTCTCCTAGACTCCGCTTTCAGTCTGGCGTAGATTGCCTCCGCCGTCGCAAACTTCCTGGCTACGATATCGAAGTCATCTGTAAAGTCTAGAAGTTGGCTACGCTTGGTAAAAATCGTGCGTCACGTTTCGATGCCCGCTCGTCGAATCACCCCCTCAAAAGCGATGTTTAACTGTATGCAGGATAAACCGTCACCTTGTCTCAACCCTCGCCGCGTCTCGAAGGGACTTGAGAGTGTCCCATAAATGCATACGAAACACATAATTGGATCCACTGTAGCTCTGATCAGTCGCGTCAGTTTGTCCGGAAAACCGTGTTCGTGCATTATCTGCCATAGCTTGTCTCGATCGACTGTATCGCATGCTGCTTTGAAATCATAAAGATGTGATGCGTGGGCACGTTGTACTCCCGACAATTCTGCAAGATCTGTCGGATAGTAAAAATTTGGTCCGTAGTTGCGCGAGCCCCCATGAAATCCGCCTGATAATTCCCTACGAAACCTGGTGCTATCGGTGACAACCGGCGTAACTGGATCTGGGAGAGTACCTTATAAGCGGCGTTTACCAGCGCAAAACCGTGATAGTTACAGTAGTCGAGCTGATCACCCTTTTTGTAGATGGGACAAACCACTCCTTCCACCCATTCCTCCAGTAGCTTTTCCTCCTCCCAAATCCTCGAAATAACCCAGTGTAGAGCCTTTGCTAGCGTTTCTTCGCCATGTTTATAATGCTCTGCCGGTAAGCGGTCCTTCCCAGCGGTTTTATTGGTCTTCTTACTTACTTAATCAGCTCCAGGCCGTGGTTTCCTCTACTGTACGAAGAAGTCGTCTCCATTCCACTCGGTCCATGGCCGCAATTCGCCAGCCACGTAGTCTACGTAGGGTCCGCAGGTCGCCTTCCACTTGATCGATCCATCTTGCTCGATGCGCGCCTCGCCGCGGCCGTCTCGTTCCAGTCGGATCGTTATTGAGAACTTTTTTAACCGGGCAGTCGTCCGACATCCTCACGACATGCCTAGCCCATCGCAGACGACCGATTTTTGCGGTGTGAGCGATGGGCGGTTCTCTAAGCAGCTGATGCAATTCATGGTTCATTCGCCTCCTCCACGTTCTGCCTTCCATCTGCACTCCGCCGTAGATGGTGCGCAACACCTTCCGTTCGAAAACACTAAGGGCCCGTTGGTCCTCCACGAGCATAGTCCATGTCTCATGGCCGGAAAGGACTACCGGTCTAATCAGCGTCTTGTAGATTGTTAACTTCGTGCGGTGGCGAATTTTGTTCGATCGCAGCGTCCTACGGAGTCCAAAGTAGGCACGATTTCCTGCCATAATGCGACTTTGTATTTCTCTGCTGGTGTCGTTGTCTGCAATAACCAGTGAGCCCAGATACACAAACTCTTCTACCACCGCGATTTCATCACCGTCTAAATGAATCCGGGAGGGAGGTCAGCATTCACTTCTCTAGAACCTCTTCCTTTCATGTATTTTGTTTTCGATACATTAATGACAAGTCCAATCCGCCATCCTCTCAAAGGTACGTGTAATGATGTCGACGTCGTCAGCGAAACCAAGAAGCTGGACGGACTTCGTGAATATCGTGCCACTCGTGTCTATACCCGCTCTTCTTATCACACCCTCCAAAGCGATGTTGAACAGCAAACATGGAAGCCCATTACCTTGCCGTAACCCTCTTCGAGATCCAAAGGGACTCGAGACTGCCCTTGATACTCGAACAACACACGTTACTCGATCCATCGTCGCCTTGACCAATCGCGTTAGTTTATCCGGAAATCCGTAGTAGTGCATAATCTGCCATAGCTGATCTCGATCGATCGTGTCGTACGCCCATTTGAAGTCGATGAGTAAATGATGCGTGGGCAGGTTGTATTCGCGACATTTCTGCAACACTTGCCGAAGCGCGAAAATCTGGTCCGTGATGGCACGGACACCCATGAATCCCGCTTGATATAGCCCCACGAACTCCTTTACAAATGGTGATAATCGAAAAAGTTGGGAGAGTACCTTGTAGACGGCGTTCAACAGTGTGATTGCGCGGTAATTACAACAATCCAACTTATCGCCCTTTTTGTAGATCGGACACACGATGCCTTCCCTCCACTCCTCCGGTAGTAGCTCCTCCTCCCAAATCTTGACAATGACCCAGTGCAGCGCTCTAGCCAGTGCGTTCTCACCGTATTTCAGCAGCTCGCCGGGTAGCTGATCAGCCCCAGCCACTCTATTGTTCTTCAGCCGACCGATCTCTGCTGCTACCTCCTGGTGGTCGGGGGCTGGTATTCTGTCGTCTTCTGCACGTGCTCCAAGATTTATTGCCATATCGTCACCTTCGTGTTCTGCTACCTCGTTGTTAAGGTGCTCGCCATAATACTGCTTCCACCTCTCGATCACCTCACGTTCGTTCGTGAGAAGATTACCGTCTGAGTCTCGACACATATCGGCCTGCGGCATATAGCTTTTGCGCGAACGGTTTAACTTCTCGTAGAACTTCCGTTTATCGTTAGCATGGTACAGTTCTTCCATTGCCTCGTGATCTCGATCTTCCTGTTGGCGCTTTTTCCTCCGGAAGACCGAGTTTCGCCTGACCCGTGCTTGTTTTTATTTGCTGAATAAAGTGTTGCTGTAACTTTTGTAGTTACAGTGCTACAATGCTAGTACCTCTTTAGTAACTAATTGAACGTTCATTTAGTTACTAAAGAGGTACTAGCATTGTGGCGCCGTAACTACAAAAGTTACAGCAACACTTTATTCAGCAAAATTGTAGATAATAACGAGTTCTACAAATGCTCATGCATCAAATTGTCAAATTTTGCTCGGTTAAGACAGTAATGACCAATGAATCAAAATTGAGTCAAAGTGATCGAACCATCCCTGGCAACCGGATTACGACTGAAATTAGTTATAATTCGGTTACCACAACTACATTGTAACAACCGTGCTAATAGGATTTCTATGCTACACTACTCCGGGTTAGAATTCCCTTTATCCGTACCCGGGAATAGAAACAGAGTGACTGCAGATTGCAAATGAGAATAACTCGACTTTACTGCTCAGTTGCGTCTAAAACGCATGCAGGTATGGACTTCGCTGGTGGAGGATTCTTGGTGACGGGTGACGGAGCGTTAATTGAAACACATCCCTGAGTAGAAGTGATAAAGCACTCGTAGGTATGCAGATCGCTGATGTTTTAGAAGGCAAGGAAGTAAGGAACGGATCATGGCATTTTGAAGAATCCCTCCAAAGGATCGAGATGACTGGTGAACGCTGAACGCAATGGTTCGACGACGGAGCATTCCGGGCTTATTTATTTTATTTATTTATTATTGACCAGTAGTATAAAGATAAATCTTTTTAAATTCACTACCTCCGAAATTGACTTTGTTTATACGTCCCAAATTTACTAATTAATTTTAACCTATTCTCTCAATCACGGTTCCAGAATCGTAAACAGTCTCTCCTAAATATTGCCTCCGATGTAGCGCGTTTTACTGTTGTGGATACCATATTCCAATTCACGACACCTCTAACGAACAAAGAATTTCCGTAGAGAGACGTATTATTTATTGGAACCACAAAATTCTGTAAGCGACGTCCTCGGGATAGTATTAATTTCTCGTGCAGAGTCGACGGTGTGCGGGTTGCCATTAATTTCCTGATGAACATGTATGAGCGATGTGCATGAAAGCGTTGCAGTGGGCAGCCAATAAGATTTTTCTGCAAGTGGGTTACTCGTGAATATCGATTTAATCCGTATACGAATCTCACGCAGCAGTTCAAAGCAACCCGCAGTTTATCTAGTGCGCCAACGTTGGGATTGGCATGAGTAAGGCTGGCTTGTCGATGTTATTGAAGCATCAAAAATTACGGTTTGGGTAATACGTGGCAGGAACGGTTGATATTTTAAATGCGTGACAAGAAGAGGCGTTTGCGGTCCTCTCAGGTACACAACTATTTCGATGGAATTTATACCGACGATTTCTTGTGATCAAGTATCGGCCTTCAAAGCTGCATCGCGATATTCCAAAATGCACACCCACTCTGAACAAAAGAGTTTTAACTGAATGGACATCGGTTCCTAGTGATACCATCTCAATCGCGTTTGCAAATTTGCAGATCGTCGCGAAATAGTTTTTCCATCACGGCAACTTTATTGACAGACGGGGTTGAAAAGTTGCCAAAAAGCACAGCGTCTACCCGTGAAAATATCTACGGATAGTACAGACAAGACACAAACAGCGGCATATATGCCGAGTATTACGGGCAGTCTAAACCTGAAAGCTGTGTGGAATTTACCATTGTAACTGAGTTTATACACTTAGTCTCGTTGGCTGTGGATCGATTTTATGGTTTACAACCGAGTAAAAATATATTAAAAGTTAGAAGTAGCAAACCATTAAACCATTATACAAAGACTGATTGGAACATAAATTATAAATAACGAAAGAGCATTAAAAATGCTTTCAAGATCACAATCGAGCGAATTCATTTCATTCCAAATGATTTTCCCAGATATGATTTTCTGCAATCTTGAAGCTAAATAATTCGACAAAGCAGTTGATCCAATCATTTCACCACAGTTCATGTGCCAGTAGAGGGCGAAAAATTTTTTTTTTCGTTGCTTCAAAAATACCCAACCTTTGAAAAATACAATAGAAGCGAACCCATTTAGGCACTTTTTTGCTGAACTGCTTTCATCCGCAACTCGTTGGACCCAAAATAGACACCTCAACCCTGATGCAATTGCAGAACTTTGCAGAACGGGAACGCTTTGATCAATAGTTTTCAAAAACAGAACAAAGCCAAAGCTGCACCCGGCATTCCGGATCGGAAACGCTTCGCCAACAGCGTGCGGTAAATGCATCACAAGGATCCGACTCGTTCCCGTTGCCGTTCCCGTTCCCACCTAGTACCTAGTACCTACCGCTGCAGACAGCTCTTTCACTGCAGAGAGTTTTATTTTTCAATTCTTCGCCAAATTGAACCAATCATAAAAATCGTTCGCATTTCAGCAGCAACGAACGGCAGGCTGGCATTTCGCTTGTCAATGGGGAGGTAGCTACTGCCTTCCATATCGCACCGTGGGCTGTTGTGCTTCTCTGCCATTCCTGGAAGTGTAATCGACTTGGATAGATCGCATGGTGCCAGGGTAGTACCGTCCTCCCCCACGCACGGTTGCAATCCAACATGCCTGTCAGCAGTAACGGGGCAAGCAAGCGGAGAAGCAGCTTTCGCGTGCCTTCCAACAACAATAGGATTAAGCACCGTTGAACACGAATTCTATGAGCTCTGGCGGTTGTAATGCTCTTTGATGGAATGATAAATTTTTCATGTTCTTTGATAAAGATATAAATTTCAGGGCTACAGTGTTTGCTGCTGCCGCCGTATGATGTGTGCTCCGGCCGACAAGTTCATTTCGATTCCTCCCCGCTCGGATCGGTGGCCAATACCGTCAAACAATTTGTACTGCGGGAGTCCCGCTGCTGGCGGAAACGGTCAATTGGTATTCAGTAATGAATTGCTGCTAGTCTGTTGTGGGAAACGAGATACAATTTTAATTTGCTACGAAATTAGAGCACATACCGTGAAGCTGCGGTGTTAGTATTATAATTGTTTCGGAGGTGCCGACGTCAGCCGGGGTATTCTCTATGCTGTATTCTACATGTATATTCTCGTGTTTCACAATGTTCATCGAAGCCGCTTCGGTAGATCCTGAATGTTCCCAACACAATTATTTGACAGTGCATACATTTTCATGAATAGAGCAATTTACTTCACCTGCCAACTTATCTATGCCAAACCTAACCGGTGTGGGTAGCGGAGATAGGGGAAAAACCGATGTCAACTAGCGTAGTACATTGCCATATGCTCACACTTTTAACATACACAGTGGAATAAAACAGTACAAATGACATTTCGATATTTGTATGGCACTTTGCAATCAGTATAATGTGTTATAGGACTAGTTTCGATCCTGTGAATATTCATACTGAATATGCGCGTCGACTCCAGTATCAAGTGCGAACTGCTCATACAGTATGAAATCTTCTCAACGTTTACCGTCAGCATAGAGCGTACCAGTTTCTTCGAAGTTTATTACCGAACTGTAATCCGCCAAAACGCTTGCTAGGGGTATAAAGTACATCTTCAATAGGATCACTGTATCCGAGTGGTGTTCCCACGGTTTCCAGCTTGCGACGGGTGCTGGAGGTGCTTATTGCTTGGCAATAAATTATGGCACAACCATTGCTTCATCTCGATAACTGTCTGTAAATTTAGTACCGTTTAATAGATTTCCCGTTCCGCTGTTCGGGAGCGACTCCAAGGGTGGTTGCATGTTGGCAATAACGTGGCTAGCTGCTTGCCGGTGCTGCTGCTGCTACTGCTGCTGCTCACAGCCTGGATGAGTGGCAGGAAATGCAAAGTTCATTCAAAGAAGACGGTTGATTTATTCGAAAATTCGCACGAATACACGGTGTCTGCATTGGAAATGAGTATGCGGTAATGATGAGAATGCTGCGGAAATAGTGAACACCGTTCTGCAGTATCACAGATCGGTTCGTACGGTATCTAGGATAAAATATTGTTCCTGAAAACTACTTTTCAACTGAAACACGAGCTTATCAACTAATGGATTTTCTATGTCTTGCGATGTTGGGACTTTCTTTCCAGCATTTGGATATCTTCAGTAAAGATTGTACTTGATAAGTTTTCTAGCACTACGGTTCTACAGAAATGTGTCCTTTAAACTTAATTGATACAATATAATGCAATATTACTGACACAACAATACAACAATATTCAAAATATATTTGAACATACCGTTGAGGATTGTTATTGTTGCTATATAGAATACTAGCTGACCCGACAAACTTCGTATTGCCACAAATTAAACTGTGTTGTACATAAATCCTGAATCTCGGATGACCTTTATCACAATCTCGAGTTTTGCCAGTTTCTGAGGAGTTCATGGGTGTTTTAATATACAAATTTTTCTCACAGTAAAATAGAAAACAACCCACCCAATAGCCTGATAAAATAAAGCGGATAACATTTAAATATTCGCCATCATTACAAACCATTTTGCCGAATACCGTTTTGCGGAACACCAATTCACGGTTGACCATAACGCGGAATATAGAGTTTCGCAGAATACTATTTCGCAAAAAAAAACTTACGCGAGATGTACCCTTTCAAGGAAAATCTTTTTGTAGAAAGTACCATTCCGCAAAAGTTGACCCAACTGATGGAAAGTAATATAGGAAAATAAATAAACCTAAATAGAGGTGATCTCTACGGGAGTCTGCCCCCCCCCCCTCCCCCCTCCGCAGTGGCCGGCGCTTCCGACGGCAGGTCGCCGGCAACACTCGCGGTCTGTGTCCGTCTCGCCCTGAATCATCTAATGTTACTAGTGATAGTTTCTGGTGGTCTTGTTATTGACTAATGTTTTATGAAAGAGTCTAAAATTTCTCGAGTTCGATTAGTTTTTGAGTAACGCAAAAATTTCTGTTCCATTTGTATGAGAGTCCTTATCGCCCTACCACAGGGATGAGGGGTCATACCATCATAAAAAAAATTCCTGCTACTAAAACCCCCCACATGCCAAATTTCGTTCCATTTGCTTTTTTTATTTTCCGTCACCGTAACAATTTTGATAATATGTTTCATTGATGTTTTTCGGTGAAATAAAACCCTTCTTTTCTCGATCTGCGTAACTGCGTGGTTCCATTTGCTTGATTAGTTCTTTAGTTATGAGGATATTTCTATTTCATTTGTATAGGAGCTCCACCCCACTATTGAAGGGGGGAGGGATCACAATTCCTCTCCTCAAGAGGGGAGGGGTCTTAATTCACCACAGAAAAAAAATGCCTACAAAAACACCCACATGCTAAATTTGGTTCCATTTGCCTGATTAGTTTTGGAGTTATGAGGAAATTTATGTTTCATTTGTTTGGGAGCCCCCCTCCTAAAAAGGTAAGGGGTCCTGATTCATCATTCTTATTCAGAAAAAATTCTTGCCTCCAAAAACACCCACATGCAAAATATGGTTCCAGTTGATTGATTAGTTCTCGAGTTATCAGGAAATTTGTATTTCAATTGTGTTTCTCCTAGAGTTGGGGGGGGTCCTAATTCACCATAGAAAAAATTCTTGCCTTCAAAAACCTTCACATGCCAAATTTGGAGCCATTTGTTTGATTAGTACTCGAGTTAGAAAGAAATTTGTATTTCATTTGTATGGAAGCCCTCCCTCTCAAAGGGGAGAGGGGTCATAATTCCCCTCCTAAGAAGGGGAGTGGTCTCAATTCACCATAGAAAAAAAAATTGCCTACAAAAACATTCACATGCTAAATTTGGTTCCATTTACTTGATTAGTTCTGGAGTTATGACGAAATTTGTATTTCATTTGTATGGAAGCCCCCCTCTTAAAGGGGAGAAGGGTCATAATTCCCCTTCTAAAGAGCGGAGGGGTCTCAATTCACCATAGAAAAAAAATCTTGTCTCCGAAAACACCCACATTCAAAATTTTGTTCCATTTGCTTGATTAGTTCTCGAGTTATGCAGAAATTTGTGTTTCATTTGTATGAGAGCCCCTCCTCTTAGTGGTAGGAGGGGTCTCTAACTATTATAAGAACCTTTCCTGGCTCCAAAAACCCTTGCATGCGAATTTTCACGCTGATCGGTTCAGTAGTTTTTGATTCTATAAGGAACATCCCGACAGACAGACAGACAGAAATCCATTTTTATAGGTATAGATAAAACTACTAGCTGATCACCCGATCTTACTCAGGGCCCCTTTGCCTCTCAGTCATTTCTACACCTGTTACTGTAACGAAAATTCTTATAATACAAAAAACAAAATCCTTTTTCCATTTCAAAGTGTCTACTCTCTATGTCAGTTTCCCTCATGTTGCCCCCCAGCCACTTGTAAATCTGACTTCTTCCCGGTAATCCCTATAAATCGACAAAAAACCGTTTCTGAACCTTTCCTTTGTTAATGACCACCCTATCCACCCTTTCAGAAATCCAGCAACTTGTACAAGTGCCATCGTTCCAATTGCAAGAGAAACGCACCCCTTTACCCATTTGAACCTTTCTTTCCCCTTGTAAGAGACCATCTCCCTCTTTTGTCAACCCCCCTGCACTGACTCTTTTAGGCCAAAATACTTTTAATGAAGAACAGTCCAGAAGTTCTGGAGCCTAGGGCGAAACATACATTCATACACATGTTCTTCGTCCCCCTACTTGTCGATTCTTTCTAAAGCAGCTCCCTCATCTGTCACGTAGCTAATTAGGCATTGGTTTGCTCTATGAAAATCACTATAATGGAAACTAAACAAAGGTCTTGTTTACCATATTTTCCTCTTCGGTGGAACGCCGTCTTTTCTCAAAGTTATTTGCACAACTGCAATCGGTTTAAATGCAAGAAAAACGCATCCTTCAATTCTAATTCTTTTATATCAAGGAACATATGTGCCAAGTTTGATAAGAACCGGGCGTTTCGGAGTTAGGACCTCCCTCCCTGTTACGACCCCCTCCCCTGGTTATAAAATACCACCGCCTCGTGTTGTCAACCCCTTCAATTCTGATTCCCTTACATCAAGGTACATGCGTGCCAAGTTTGATGAAGAACCGTCCAGGCATTTCGCAGTTATGGCTTCCCCCTCCCCCTGTTCCGAACACCCATCCCCCTTCTTATGAACCCCCCCCCCCCCCCCCCGTGCTGATTCCCTTATATCAAGCAATATGTGTGACAAGTTTGGTGTAGATCGGTCAAGGCGTTCTGGAGTAATGGTGGAACATACAAACAAACTCACGCTCACTTTTATATACAGGGTGTTCAATAAGTTCGAATACACTTGAAAAATGTGTTTAAAAAATGAAAATACAAGATATTCTTTTCTGAGTTAATTTATATTGAAGCAGTGTTTATTGAGAACCTTTACGACATAGTTTGTGGAAGCACCCCCTTTGTGCTTTATGACGAGCTTGAGACGTTTCTCAAAAGAACCACACGCGGCACGCAGCTTCTTAAATTGGTCCACAGTGCTCACAACACAAACTTCGGCCTGTTGAAAGACGTAATAATTTTTCCCGTAGAGGTCTTGAAGTGCCGGGGCCACAACGTTCTCCTGAACCTCGGTCTTATAGTACGCGGCGTTGATTTTCACGTTTTTCTCGGTAAACACCAATGGAAGCTTCCCACGCTTGGATACGGCCCCCCAAGCCATCATCGACGCGGCGCTCTGGAACCGTGGGATGTTTATGTGGGACGGGGGGATGCTGGACAACGTCGACGCCCACAGCCGATCATTTTGGACATTGTACGGCTGTTACAAGATGAAGAGATTCTCATCAGAAAACACGAACTCCTGATCAGCGTACCGCGAAAGTATCAGTTTTGTTCTGTCCAGCCTCTTCTTCGTTGTAGCCTCCATTACCCCGTGAACCTTGCGTTTCTTGTACGACCTGATTCCCAGGTCCTTCGCCATGATGGTGTGGGCAGTACTGATCGACACATCCAGGTCAACAGCGGTCTTCCGGATCGAGCGGTTCATTTTTCGACGAACCCGCTCCCTCATCACCTTGATGGCTGCTGGCTCCTCGCGCTTACCCGGACAGTTACGTCATGAAATCAATACTTTTTCAATAGTTGTAACAAAGTTTCTTCGGCGATGAAAGCTGCTAAATATCTTTTAAACTTTATGGGTTTTGTTGACAAAATGATATTTCTGCCGAATTTTCGAAAGCCGAAGAGAACTTATCTCTAGAGTCTGGTCAGAGGTAAAATCATATGCTATATCTATATGATGAGCCATCCATTCGCATCTCTGCATACAAATCCAAAGACTCAGGACTTTATCCTTTGTCGGAGGAAACTAATGCGGATTTCGAGAGGAACTGTGGATCAAATATTTTCCTTGGGTTTGCAGCATGAATTGCTAGAACGTATCCATTCAAACTCCTCCTCCGCCGAAACAGGGACTTTGCAAGCCACCACCACAAAAAAATACTAAAGCACAAAACGCAGAATAAAGAAATTCGAACTGAAATAATCGGAATAGACGCAAGCGACGAAAAAAGACTACGGATTGGAAACTCGGGACGTGGAAATGCCGATCTGCTAAGGGAGCAGAGATGGACATGCCATCTACCAGAGCTGCGGCAACACACAATCAATCCTCGAATGTGCAGGTTGAGAATCAAGGGCTGGTTCTTCAATATAAGCATCATCAACGTGCACAGCCCTCACTTTAAAATTAGCGATAACGACAAGGATGAATTCTACGCGCAGTTGGAGAGTGAATACGACCACTGCCCAAAACATGATATCAAGATCATTATCGGGGATTTCAATGCTCAGGTCTGCCAGGAGGAGGAATACAAACCGGTGATTGGCGGGATCAGCGCACATCAGCGGCCCAATGAAATGGGCCTAAGACTTATCGACTTTGCCGCCTCCAAGAACAAAATTCTACACAAGTACACCTTACTTACTTTAACAGCCGAGAGCCGGGGTGACTCTTCGCGTATCAAGAATTCCTCTCCATTGTACTCGATCCTGGGCTACTCGTCTCGACACACGCAAGTCGGTTTCAATCTGGTCGAGCCATCTAGAACGTTGGGCCCCTCTGTTCCTAGTGCTGGTGGGGTTCTTGAAGAGAACGGAGTTCACTGCACAGTCGTCCGGCATCCTTGCGACGTGGCCGGCTCACCGTAATCTCCCAACTTTCGCCAGGTGTACGGTCGAAAACTCTTCAAGCAGTGCTTGTAGCAAAGTTAGTGTCTCAAGTCCGTAGAGGACTACCGGTCTGATTAGCGTTTTGTACATCGTCAGCTTTGTGCGGCGGTGCGCAGATCGAAGCATCTTGCGGAGGGAAAAGTAGGCTCGATTTCCAGCTTGAATACGTCGTTGGATCTCCTTACTCGTATTATTGTCGGCGGTGACGAAAGATCCCAAATATACGAACTCATCAAACACTTCCAGTTCACCATCAATAGTCATTGTCTGTGGACGGCAAACGTTGCTTTCTCTGGAGCCTTTTCCTACCATATAATTGGTTTTCGATGCATTAATTTGTAACCCTATCCTCCTAGCCTCAGTTTTTAGTCTGACGTAGATTGCCTTCGCCGTCCCAAGCTTTCTAGTAATGATGTCGAGGTTGTCTGCGAAGGCTAGGAGATGGCTACTCTTGCTGAAGATCGTTCCGATGCCCGCTCGCCGGATCACACCTTCAGCGAGATTGAATAACATACAGGACAGTCCATCCTCTTGTCACAACCCTCTGCGCGATTCGAAAGGACTCGAGAGTGTCCCCGAAACGCGCACGTAGCACATCACTCGCTCCAGATTAGCTTTGATCAGCCGCGTCAGTTTGTCCGGAAAACCGTACTCGTGCATTATCTGCCATAGCTGCTCTTTGTATCGTATGCTGCCCTGGAATCCACGAAAATATGATGCGTGGGCACGTTGTACTCTCGACATTTCTGGGGGATTTGTCGTAGAGTTAAAGTTTGATCCGTAGTAGCTCAGGCGCCCATAAAGCCCGTCTGATACTGTCCTACGAATTCTCTTGCTATTGGGGTTAGACGATGCAACAAAATCTGGGAGAGCACCTTGTAGCGACGTTGACCAACGTGATGACGCGGTAATTACAGCAATCTAGCCGGTCGGACCTTTTGTAGATGGGACAGCTACACCTTCCATCCACTCCTCCGATAGTTTCTTCTCCTCCCAAATCCTAGAAATTATCCAATGAAGTGCCGTTGCTAGCGGTTCTTGGCCATTTTTGTAGAGTTCTGCCAGAAGTCGATCCTTTCCGGCGGCTCTATTATTCTTCAGCAGACGAATTTCTCACCGGATCTCTTAGAGATCGGGAGCTGGCACACTGTAGGCACTCCGAGGTTAACTTTTTTTTGTATGCCAGAAGGGCATTGGGTTAAAAGGCCACTGCGACAGTCTTAAGCGGCCGAGGTTAACTTCCATTGCGTCTCTTGCTGCTATATCGCCGTTGAGGTGCTTATCGAAATACTGCTAGACCTGAAGGTCACCAAATCAGACAAAATCACAAATCGATCACGATTTGATGAATGGTCGGCACTTCTCACACATTATCGACGTCAGATCCTATCGAAGCGCTAACGTTGACTCGGATCACTGTCTAGTGATGGTTGAGATGCTCCCAAAACTCTCCGTTGTGAACCCCACTAGCGGGGCAAAAGTGCGAAGTTTAATTCAATAAAATTAGCGCAGCAGTTGCTAACAAAACCATAATATTTTCAATCTGCGATGTGTTTTGGTAAGGAACATTCTTATTGCACCTTCCCTATTTTCCGCTAGCGTACTGCAACCTCCACCAGATCGAAACATTACCAAACGTTTTTTTGTTTCACCAGCGTATAGACACTGTTTTCCTTCGGCCAGCATCTGTAAAGCGCACAGTTTTCGGCAGATCTTCCATTTCTAGTATCTGTAATATAGTACCTAAAACTGTATATAAATTAAGTTTTTATGGCGGTTGATTTCTCAATTTACGGAGGGAACGGTAGAAGAAAGTAATGAAACAAAGAGTCGATAGAATGTAACAGATTGAGACCAGGCGTGAAGAGAATAGAGTGGAAGATGAGGGGGTAAGGGAGAGTCATAGGAAGCAATGCTTAAGAAGTTGTATACCACAATCTTTTAATCAAACTGAGGGATTCCATGGATCGAACCAAGCTGTAATCGGAGCATTACAGCCGGACTCGGATCCTCCCACCAGGACATGTGGCTCGCCGGTGGTAATGATAATTAAGCGGTGCGACGTATTACGAACTCTACCAACACTTGGCAGGTTGAGTTATTTTCAGACATAAATTGTGCCTTTTCCTCCGTTTACTGTAGAAACCACCGGCAGTTGGTCTATTCCATCACGGAGAATAAAACCCGATTTAATCCACCTAGTGGTGAAAGGAATCTTTGTTATACCATCTTATATGTCATTTGATATGGGCATTTCCAGCTCAAATATTATTTATGATTTCTATTTGAATTTGTAATTTTCATAAAACTGACAGAGTCAAATTCTATACGCATCACTTTGAACTAAATTCTTATATAAACTTTTTCTTATGCCCAGCCGTTCTCAAGTGATTCAGATGTGAAATCTAAAAATTATTTATGAGAGTCAACACATGTAAAGTATCCGATAACCGTGTAATCGATCTTCACGGTTTTGAACCAAATTTTGTCAGATTGTCCAGTTCATCACAATCCTGTGGAGTAAAAAGCGTCAGAAGGGGGACCGGTTATTGAAATCGAAGCCCAAATGGATACTGCTTACACCGATATTAAGGCTGCATTTGATCGCGTCAACTATCGTCTGCTTCCGGCAAAGTTGAAAAGCCTAGATCGTCTTTGGAACAAGAGAAAGCACGCAAAAAACTTTGGGTATTTTCTTCAAAAAGCCAAATGTTTCTCATCAACGGAGCAGTAAATAGCTCAGTGATTTGATGTGCCGCATGAAGAATTATCTTATTCAAAAATGTTCTCATAAATCGTGCACCCGATGTTCCGGAACCGATGGTGAAATGGTCATTTGTCTTCAAATTGTCCTCAAACCTCTTGGAACTCTTTTATTTGATCAAGGCGTTGTGATTTGATGTGCAACTAGATGAATTATTCCAAAATCCAAAAATGTCCCGCGAAACCAGGTACGGGATGTTCTGATACCGTTGGTAAAGTGGCCATTTGGCTTCTAAATGACCTTATTTTACTTCCATTAGCTTATTTAATCAAGCCGATGTGATTTGATGTGTCGCAAGATAAGTTATCCTGAAATACAAAACCAGCCCCAAAAACCGGGTACCGGATGTTCTAAAACCAAAGGGGAAATGGCCGTTTGGGTCCAAAATGTCCCCATTGTACTTCCATTAACCTTATTTTAGCAAGCCAATGTGATTTGATGTGCCGCAAAATGAATCATCTCAAAATATAAAAATGTCCCCCGCGACCTGATAGTGGGTGTTCCAGAACCGACGCAGAAGTGGCCATTAGTCAACAAATATTCCCTAACATACCTTGGGTGCCAGTTTTTTGCTATAGCTTTCGAGGTAAAGAAAACGAAATTCGGATTGAAAATGGATGAATGAGAGCAATTTCAAAACTTGGGTCGTTTTCGACCCCAATGCATAATATGTAACTTTTTTCTAATGCATTAGGAAGGTTAATAAAGTTTGTTAGTTAGTCTAGTTATCGTCTGTGCCTCGAAAGTAAGGCAATCACAACAAAAATGTATGGGAAAATTTGACCTTGAACTCTTTTCTTGATTTTCGCTATTTATTAATTGTAAATCAATGTCATTTTAATTACCATATAATTGCAACCTCTTTTATGAATCGATTGGTATACAAACCATTCAAAATTAGCTGTGTTACTAACGTTCAAAAGCTCTCATTATTTCGTGATGGTCGCCTGATACTATATTCTGGAATGAAACAATGCGGTAAGACGTGAAGCGACCCTCATTTCCCGCTGTAACGCTATATTTACGCGTTTTCATCTAGCCGAGCCCGGATGAATCAACCCCGGTCGGCTAAGAACATAAATTCCGCATTCTATTCGATTGCCCGCGCCGGTCAGTGACTCGATCGAGCGACGGCGCCGGTAGGGCAAAATACTTCCATGAAAAGCAGCCCGTTTTGCACCATTCTAGGTTAATGAACGCGCAAGTTTCTTAACCTGCCGTAACGAACGTTTTGCCGACTAAGGCAAACAACGAAACGCGGGACGGTTTGTTGACAAAAAACAAAGTTCCCGCGCGAGGGGCTAAAATGTATGCGCGAGAGAGAAGCTCAACGGACAGCGTGAGGTCTGCCGCTAGGCAGAATAGGACGGAACTACCTCGAGGAGGAGGAGTTTCCTTAGGGAAAATAGTCTTTAGCGAGTAAGTATTAACTTTGTGATTTTTGAATAAATTAATTCGGATTTGGCACGCTGACCCGTCTGGTCGGTAGTGCGATTAAAAAAAAACGGTGTTTTAGAAAAACGGAAAGAAAAAGTAGTCCGGGAGAATCCGGCGATACAGACGTAATCCTACGTCGAAAATCCTCATGATGTAAAATGGAAGTCCGGAGTTTTAAATTTATTGGCCGGTAATTTGCCATAAGTAAATTAATTGCGCAAAAATAGAACCGCCATCCTAGGATTACTTGATTGTCTAGGACAAAACAAACTGCTGTTTATGTCTGGACACGCCAATGTATATACCAATGTTGCGTTACCAAAATGTCTTATTTATAAAAAATAGCTCAGAGTACATATCTATCCTGACAATTTAATGTATTTTTTAGACAAATTATTACTGCATTTGTATGAGAAAGGCAAAACTGTCCTGCTGTTATTTGAACAAGTTGATTCTATTCCCAGTTCCTAAATAGTTACCGCTCGTTAATCCTCACTATATAAACTGTTTTTTACCGCTACTAAAACATGATATCAACATAAAAACGTATTACTTTACACTGCATCAAAACACAAAATAATAACCAAATCAATAAATTGATGCAATATTTCATTATTTATATTACTTTCGTTACTCATGGCGCCATCCAACATACTCCAACATGTGAGCTGCTGCTGTTGCTGCTGCAAGCCAGTCCCACTCGGTCAACCGACAAACACGCTCCGGCAAACTTGCACCGCCGGCGGTGTTGGTCTTCAGTGCCAGCGTTATGCTGCTGCTACTACTGCCGCTGCTGGTATATATAAAATTATAATTTATGACTTCATCTATAATTCAGCTAGCTGCAACTATTGCCATTGCAATTTCACTGCATCATCGACGACGACGACGACGACGACGACGGTGGCAGTGAGTTGTAAAGGTCCACCATCTCCGCCGAGCCGGGAAAGGATCCAACTGCAAACTTCTACTCTGTTCATAGTTTCAGAATAGAACAGGTTTCATCGTATCATCGTAACACTATACTGTGCACTGATTAGGGTGTCGCAATTTGATACAATATTCGTTCCGCTATTGACTTTCATGATAGTGGAGAAAACATCCGCCGTCGGAAATTTGTCAGCATCAATTCGCCTATATGTGGTACATTCCTGGCACGATTTTCTTGTACCGAACAACGTTGCAAATGTTTTTAAACTTATTTTGTGTCACCCTAACCGCCCACCCAAGGACGATCACACGCTATCACAACCGCACGTAACTGAAACTTGCGAAAATCGCGTATGGCTGCCACGCCGCGAACGCCGCTTTCAGTGCTCGGTTTACGCTGGAAAACCCGGTGGAAAGTTTCGAACGCGCGTTCGATTATATCAGTTATTTTACTCCGAAAAGCCGCTCGTCGATATGCAAATGATACCTACTGAACGCAAGCATAAATATTAGTTGCTTCGTGTGAAAGCACATACGGCACGGATGGGATGTTCGAGTCGAGAGCGTCCAGTTCGCTGGTCGCCGGTCGCTGGTCGGGAACTTCATCACAAATGAGATTCGGTGCGGTGATGACTGAATGAAGGCGTACCTACCTATGCCACCTGCCGGTGCGGCCTAGCAAATCAATGAACACACATCAGCAGATGCCTACTAGCGTATTGACCTACTGCATCCAGTGCTGACGTAGTCGTCGGTATGACAATGGAAGTATTAAATGCTTTGGGAAAATTTAATCCGGAAATTTGGCTTCAGTTTTCTAAATAATCAATAGCTCGTTTATTTCTGAGTTTGTGCCAGAGAAAAAATGGACACCTAATGAAATTTGTCCAAAAAAACTATCTTCTATCTATGTACTATCTTCTTTAGCAGTACTAAATTCCATCAAGACACAGAAATACGTATTTTGTTTGTTTTGAGTATAATGGCAGAGTCACAATACTTGTACCTTGACATTGAGATTGATACCTTTTAATTGAGATGTTTTTGAAGCAGAAAATTTTCCTAGATTACCAAAAAATTTGTCACGGAGAATTCAGATTGTATTTCAAGGTGTCTTCAAAGAGTCATTCGCAAAAAATGCACACGCCTAGATAAGCATTGGAACATGTTTAGTGTGTAATCAATCGATATATATGACGATATAATATGACGATAGCGAAATAATAATTTTCTATCTACTTTAAAAATAAATTCTAAAATTTATCACCACAAAGAAGAATACGGTGTCGCAAACATGAAGAATATCTTTCTTGACTCATTTATTATGAACTTTTACGGTATGCGGAAAGCACAAACATATTTTCGTATCCTTTCAAATGGACGAGAGTAAAACGTGTGTGGTGTGTAACCCACACAACCCTTCTGCTACCGTTTTGCAGGCAGTTAAGGGAAGCGTTCGGAGAAAAAGTGACGCATTGGTGGAAATTTAATATTGTCGATCATAAAAAAAATATTAACATCAGCCCGATCCCGTTGGCCCACTGCAGCCACGTCCATGTGACCCGTAATGGCCTCATGTGTGGTTTTCTCGACGATATCGGGAACCTTCAGACTTTTCCCGGAAGCCAAATGAATGTTTGCCAGATGATGTATTGTCCTAGGGTTTAGCTTAGTTTCACCCGGTTGACTCGGATCTTCGGGCTCGAATCGGTCCTGTCCCCGACCACAACGCACCGCTACCGCAGCAGCAGCAGCAGCAGCAGCAGTCGATACGCTCAATGACTCAAGACACATCAGGGAGCACCGGAGATACCG
The DNA here is from genome assembly GCF_943734655.1 of Sabethes cyaneus. Taxonomy (NCBI): domain Eukaryota; kingdom Metazoa; phylum Arthropoda; class Insecta; order Diptera; family Culicidae; genus Sabethes; species Sabethes cyaneus. The sequence continues at coordinate 56,371,405 of NC_071355.1, forward strand.
AAATTTTATACATCTCATAAATTCTGCACGACACATGTCAAACGAGGCGATAAATAATTTTCAATAAGCTCTGGTGCCGTTCGTCGCCGATAGACCGGGAGGAGCGCCCGGGAATGAGGGCGGAGTTTGATATGATCGGCACTAACCCACTTCCGTACCGTCTTCGGAGCGAAGTAAATGCGACACCGACCGAAATGGCAACCTGCTCATATGGGATACCGTTCCTTTTTTCTGCTACCGGTTTCAATATTTTATATAGGTGCGCCAGATCTTCCGAGAGAGCGCACCCGGTGGGTTCAAATTGTATAGTTTGAACAAAATTCGAATGCAAAAGTTAGTATTTCTGACATACCATTTTAATTCTTGTTTTTGATTAACAGTAGCATATTTAGTTAAAAAATGTATTTTTAACCCATTTTCAAATGACCCACCGTCCGATAGGACGAAAGTTAATAAAATGAAACAAGACGGGCGATATGTGTGCTCAAACTGCGATGATAGCTCTGTAAAAGCGTTAAATCCAGCGCAGCCAGTGCTGTAAAAAGCTGACGAATGGCTCGTTACCTGCGTTTATTCTGCTCGGAATATGTCTCACGAAGTCGGTAAATTATTTGCGACTCGGTCGTGCTAGAGACACAGTGCAATTGAATAATTCAGTCCATGTACTTCACTTATGGTGTAACATGCCGCTATTTTTACCGTGTAACGAGCCGCCGCCGCCGCAGCCTGAAGTGTCGGAATCCAGAGAAATTCTGTCTAAGAATGATATTAACTAAACGGGTATGTTTTAGTTTGCAGACTTATGAGTGCTTTGTAGCGAAGCTTACAAATATTTTACATATGTTTGACGACTTTATGATGAATGAAAATTTAGTCATATTAAATTTTTCGGTTCTTGGTTTTCGAATAATTGTGGGCATTTTCTAAAATTATGTACAGATAATTCTTACCGCAGGAAACCTAAGAATTGGAAAATAACCAACTTCTTTCAAATATTTCTATGATGTTCAACTTTTTTTGTCAACATAGTACAACATGCAATATTTACAATCAAACACAAAATATAGGTATATTTCACAATTGAGAATAAGAGTTCTAAACTGATTCTTAAATGTATTCGTCGATTATTCATATACGTCATTATATATGATGCACATTACCTGAATTGCTTCATGTTGTCCATAATGCGTACGATGGAAAGCGGGTCGAAAAAATTCTCGCTGTCTAAATGGACTAGGCTTCACGAGCGATTCACCTCTATCATACCTAGAAGTTTTGGAGAATCTATTTCCCATTTCAAAAGGGTGGGCTACCAAGACGGTACTCCTTTTGCTCTTGACGTTCAGCAGATTACATCTAGGGTTGGGAGAACCGGCATTTCGGTACTAAAACCTTCAGTACCGGTAATACCTCTCTTTATTTTCTGAATCCCGAGAAATACCGATAAAAAGTAATCGTTTCACTTGCGTTGTCAAAAAAATAGCGCTAGTAACCGTTGATTATAAACAAAAATATCTCATTCTTGGAAAAAGCAGTGAATACTTATATATTTGCCCGTATTCTTGAGTCACGTCTCCAGACCTTTAGATTTGTGCAATCACTCAGGTGACCGGTATCAGGTATTATGGCTCGAGTAGCACGTTCTTCACAATTGTATAGAAGATTTGTGACTTCGACCGAAGTCAACTAATTGTGTTCTTATCAAAAAAATATGTGAGAATAATACCCTTGTAAATATATACTTAGTTCCTACAGTGTTAGTAGTTTCAAAAGCTCGACTTTAAGATTCACAGAATCTTAAATATCAGCGATAAATATATTATATTAATAAAATACATTAAATATAGCGATAAACCAGTTAATCGCTGTCTATAAAACAAACATACATAGCAACCAGAATGTATCACGCTAACAAAATAATAGGACAAATGAATGTTCCTTCACACCAGCAAGTAAGACAACTTTCGATGAGAATATATTTTGACACACACTCGCTTTCACAAGCGCTTGTTGTTGGTGATGCAGGTATACAATAAAATATGTCTTTGTCGCCAGTCGACTGGTTCAAGTCTATACTTTGAACAAATGGGACAAACGGCAAAAACCTTAAGACAAAAACTAGCTTTTGTTGCGTACAATACGTATTGCTTACAGCAGTGTGTCTTTTTTTGATAAACAGCTACGATAACTGCAATAGTGACAAACTTCTCCTGTGCGTTTGTGATTTTTGATTCCCTGCACAGAATATTCAATGTATTATCATCCATGCAAAAACTAATCTCATTAATTTTTTTTAATTATATGCCTCACCTCATTGAACCATATTTCTGGAAGATCTTGAACTGATTAAAAAATAAAATTAAAAAATAATAAAGTTATAGACATTTACGTGAAGACAAAAAATGTTGTCATACTCGGACCACGTTGTACAGGTTGGGCCAGCGCTCTTAATCTAAGAAATACGTATTGAAATTCTATGTAGAGTCATCAAAAGAATGAATTTCGTGAGCAACGGCCCTTATAAGTATAAATATCCTATTTTTAATAACATCTTTGCGAAATTTTTGGTGATCTTGTAAAATCAATATTACTACAATCGCGTTTCCCGAAGTGTACTACTGCAATGAAAAATCAACAACAGTCTAGGTTTTGATTATACTAAGTTTGCTTTATTTCATCACATTTCCCGCGACTGACGTTCTCTAGCGAAAATTGCGCTTCTATGCATAAAATTATGGTGGCCAACCCTGACTACACAAGTGGCCCGACCTTTACAATAAGCGCTTTTGTGGCATTTACCCCCTTACCCTACCCAAACACCTAACTGGACGGGCTTTTTCAATAGCCTTCGAAAAGAACACAACACACTTAATAAATTTTCAATATTTGTCCCGATAATTGCATTTTATGAATCATTTCTTGAAGAAAAATTAATTGCACCTGCAAAACTTTTTTTGTATTGATTCAATCAGTGAATTCAGTACGCGTGTTTTGAATACACGATCGAAACTCACAATATTGTGAAAAGTTAGCTGTCACAGTAAGAAGTTTTACATTGTTTGTACATACGTATGACGAGTTACTAAAATTGAAAAAATCGTGGTAGCCCGACCATAACAGTGGCCCGACGATAACGGCATTACCCTAAATATTTGCTTTTCAATCCTTGAGTTTCGAAGTAAGTGAATTCGTATTTCGCATTCTTAAGATCAACGCACGGCGGTGCCTCATCAAAAATTCCCTCAATTTCGTTGCCTATGTTCAATCGTTTAAATAACTCACCCTCTTGTTTTATCAAAACAATCCGCGCAGTTTTGAAAAACATTCTAAAATTACTCTTGATCTAATTTTTCAACAACGTAGATATTTTACATTAAGTTGGATATTCTTACCATGAACACTTGGGTTCTTTGCTAAAATTGGAAGAGATTCAAGAACACTCATTGTTTGGAATCTTTGTATTCTGCATTAATCCGCAAGTATGCAATACAATTCCGATTTGACAACCCAAGTAACAATTTTAAGTTTTATTATGTTCCACTAGTGGTTTTCATGGCCAATTCGATAAAACCGCTAATAAAACTATGAGCTTCACCAGAACTTTCTGATGACCGCTATAAAACTGCCTTCCGACCAAGTGGCATACTCTTCAGAAGGTTCAGTAGCTGAAGTAGTCTTATCACGTTCTACTGAAAGCAGAAATAAAACTGACTATGCTTTTCGCTACTTGACAGCTACCGTCACAATTTGATAAAGCTTTTCGCTACAAAGCTATAAAGCATACAGCTGGTAGCATCGTTTGCAATTGTGCACCGAGTAAAAAACGACCCAGGTTATCGACTTACAAAAATAAGTGTCTCCAAATCGCGACCAAAGTGGAAACTGAAGAAAGCAGACATTTTCAAATGTATGAAATAGTCGAAATATATGGTTAAGTAAGCTAACTGTACCTGTGGCTTGAAAAGCGACATTTTTATGGCAGGAAAAAAAGGATGGGAAATTTACGTAAACGAGTGTCTGGAAAACTTTTGCTACCTTTATTAAGCAACACGATTGTTTCGTGCTGCTTTGGCCGGCTCTGGTATCCTGCCATTACAAAACAAATTCCATGAAGTGGCTCTAACATCGTCATCGTCAAGGAATCTGAAGAAAACTTAAAAACTATTGGAATTTTTTCTATATTTGGTACTAATGGGATTTTCGTTACCGCACAGTTTCGAGAAACGATGCTGGTTTAACAAGCCAGATAAATAAAGAGAAGTTGCGCCTGGTATTGTTGGATCACTGAGCTTCTTTCACGATAATCATTCGGTATGCGTTATCCCACGGATTGACATCCACACCACGGCGTAGCTCCATTAATATTTTTTGAAGCGGTGGTTCTACAATTGTAAAGGACGGTAGGGGAAAGTAATGAAAAGTTTTTGAATGCAGGGGAAAGAGTGGAAAGGTAACGGGGGAAGGGGTATTGGTAGCAACGCTTAACAAGTAGCCGTTGTGACTCCTACCTTTTGTCCAATACTGGAAGGTGAAGGGTCGAACAAAGCTATAATCTGAGATTATAACCGGATTCGAACACACAACACCCGCCTCGCTTTTTACAGGTTTCATAGAAAACCTAAGAGATATTCCGGCGAAAAGTAAAAGAAACTATTATAGTGTATATTTTAATTTTTTAGAATTTTCAATTCAGTTCCAAAAGAAATAGAAGGGTAAAAAAAACCTAAAATTTCAAATGAATTTTAGAGCTCGAACGTTATAGAGAATACGACAAGAAAACTGCCGAGATTTAAATCGAGGTGTGAGTTTTGTGAAAATTAATATAAAATTCAAGTTCAGGGCAGGATCAAATTTAACATAACATAAAAATTTGGGTTCGGATTGGGTTTTGGTTTGGCCGAAAAAAAAATTCAGGTTCGCTTCGGGTTCGGGCTTAACGAAAAAAATAAATCCGGGTTCGAGTCGGGTTCGGGTTTGACTGAAAATAAAATTTCGGGTTCGGGTCGGGCTCGGGTTTGACAGAAAAGAAAAATTCGGATTCGGGTCGGGTCCGGGTTTGACAGCAAACAAATTTTCGGGCCCGGGTCGGGTTCGGGCTTGGAAAATATGAAACCCGACCATCTCTAGAAGAAACCACCGACCGAGAAGTTTTAATCTAAGTTGTTTTTACTGGCGAGACGACAACCCAGCTAGCATTTTCATATGTATAAATAAGGTAAAAATCAGCATTACGTACAGATATACATGCTAAATAAATCATATTTCACGCGCAAAATTGGCATATCCGTACTATTTTGGAGGCGATATACGTGATTACGAATAATTCTGAGCGTTACGACTATATAAGTATTTATATACGATAATATCCGATTAAACGCGAGTCGCTCCGTACTACTCTACGATTTTGTGCTGAAAATCGTATGTATGTCAGTCATTATCATTATATACGACAGAAAATCAACTTGATCCCACTTTATCCAGCTTTAGTTACGATTTGGCGTTTGTTAGGAGATATTTACGATAGTTTTCGTACATTGATATACGAGTTGGTGCTAGCTGGGAACACTAAGCAGGCCCTTGCGATTTACAAGGTACTGCGCGTGTGGTGACGCTGTTCGTCTGTCAACGTGTTAGCCGCGATTCCTAGCGCGGGTTTTCGGAGAAAGACTCCGTACCTCTAGGATAGACCAACCTCGTGTTTTAGTCTTGACCTTGAAATGCGGTCAGTTTAAACACGAGGTTGGTCTATCCCAGAGCAACGGAGCCTTTTTCCGAAAACCCGCGCTGAGAATCGCGGCTAACACGTTGAAAGACGAACAGCGTCACACGCAGTACCTTGTAAGTCGTAAGGGCCTGCAATCCTGCATAGTGTCGTCATCTCGCCAGTAAAAACAAAGCTAGATTAAGAACTTCTCGGTCGGTGGTTTCTACAATAGACGGAGGAAGAGGCACAATTTGTGTCTAAAAATAACCCAACCCATGTCACTAGTTTAATAAGGGGGGTTGTGCAGTCTCCTTTTGTCCAGCGCCTCTATGGTTCAAAGGTACAAGTACCAGCAAGCCACATGCCCTGGCGGGTGTTGTGTGTGGGTTCGAATCCGGTTATAATCTCAGATTATAGCTTGGTTTGACCCATGCATCTTCCAGCATTGGACAAAAGATAGGAGTCACAACGACTACTTGTTAAGCGTAGCTACCAATAACCCTCCTCCCTCACCTTTCCACTCTTTTCCCTACATTCAAAAACTTTTCATTACTTTCCCCTACCGTTCCTTCCGTTTCAAAAAATATGTTTGAAACCACCGTGTCAAAAATATTAATTTATATGCCTGACCGCATTTCAAGATCAAGACTAAAAACACGAGGTTGGTCTGCTTTATTGCCCTTTTAAGGGAGCTCTAGTTACTCTAAACGCCTCTCTTCGCTCTTTTCTGTCTGCGTCATCCCTTTGTCTGTAAACGCATCTTCTAGCCGAGGAGACAGATGGCACAAAGCACACCGAATTTCTCGTTCCACAAATAAACTGGTGGTCAATTATTGCGCTTATATACTTTCGCTATGATTTGTTTGCTTTCAAATCCAGAGCGTCAAGTATGTACACCGTTGGTGTTTACCCAAGCTGGTGAATCTGTTGACCAAGCTATAATAGTAGCCAATTATAACCGGATTCGAACTCAAGGGCTCGAGGAACGGTACACATTCTTTAATAAGCGTTACTCCACTGATCTTCCCTTATCTAATTCTGCCGCTCTTTGCTCTTCACTTCTCGTCCCACTCTGTTTGGATACTATAAACACGTTAGTTTCATTGCTTTCTTCTTCCGTCCCCTCTGTCGATTGTAAAAAACTACCGTTTTAAAAAATGAAGAAAATTGATTTTATATTCTAACAGAAAATAATTTCAAAACTAAAACTAATTTTGAATTGATGCTAAGCTTCAAATGGTACTTTACTAATTTTGAGGAGGCGCATGGTACGCTACTCAAGTATTGGGATTTTCTCATGAATTGGCTGCTTAACTCTTTCTCCAATCAGACACGTACGCACATAAAGTTCAACAAATGCCTTTGTATGTATACTGTTTAAGACCTACAGTCAATGAAACTGTTTGTTCACACCGATGTAAGGATTATTTCCTGGGTGACCGCAACCTCTGCCGCACAGAAGTGAAATAGATTTTCTGTGCGAATCTCATCACAGACATATGACAATCTATACGGAACGGTGGGAAAGTGCTTATCTCACTGCTGGACTCACCGGTCGGTGCTGTGTGGTTAAGCGTATGAAAGTTAGTTCAGTGTCTAGTGATTATGCGTTATCTGCGACTTCTATCGAAACCACTGTTGTTGACTGCCCTATAGTAACAGCTCCAGAGCTCCAGAGCTGGATGAACGAAGGTTGGAAGAATATGAAGCAAAATGTATTACCCGGTGAATTTTCCAGAAACAGTATCTGACCCTGTCGGTGCACCTTGCAAAAGGATGCCGGTGAATGCAATGCTACACTTGGCTTACCGGCTGTCCTAGCAACGGTCGGTTGAGCTAGACAGTCAACTCTTTACACCAAAATCGGTGAGCTGTATCCACCAGCTATGCAAAGTAGAAGGGTAGTTTTATGACTAGCATTCTGCGGATACACGGATACACGGGAATGCACAAATATTAGTTTCATTATTTCTAGAACTGCATATTGAAAAGTTTTAAAATTACTCAATAAATTACTAGACTTTACAAATTCATTTTAAGCTATCTTACTTAACACAAAGAGAATTCTTTTGACCAAAACTCATCAATAAAAATTGAATTTGAAGGTATAAATATTCGATAATGCATTGGCACTAACTGACAATTTGCCAATGTCCCGTTCTAAGTCAAACCCAACCCTGTAACTGCTTCGGTTTCGCGAATAAACCCCACCAGCTATGTTTGTCCTCTGTGGAATGGTGTTATGTCCTCCCGTGCAGTTGGCGGCTTATGCGGCTGTTTTAAAGTGATTGTAAAGTAGGTATAGCGTTTGCGCCAACCAGCAGCTTTCAGATTTACGATCCGGGGGATCCCCATTGCTAGAACTATAGTCGTCAGACAGACACACACTTGAGATAAACCGCTTGTCCGGAAAACTCGATAGATAAAATTGGAAAGGGCTCTGCTGAAAATTACTCAGTGTGCGCGGGGGTTACAATAACACGGGAATAAATAACAGGATAGTAACAAATAACAGCATAAGGTGAATTTTGCAGAGCAAGATCAAACACAGTCACAGTGTTCTTGTGTATTTTTTATGAAAGATTGTAAAATTCGAAAATGTTTGCAAACTACCACAAACAAGAACTGTAGTTAAATTTCCACTAACATTGTAAAATATCAATTTCCGGTGCTCGTTTTAAACTTAAACCATTCCCAGAGCAAAATCGGTCCTCTGCCAGAGTCACGTCGAATGAATCCAACAACGCAGCCGGCAACAGCTGCTCACGTTCCCATGGAATGATAAATAGTCCCATTTTTGTTCAGGCAAAAAAGTTAGGCACACGACACCATTACTCGACTGCCGATGGCGGTGCCGACGGGCTTTTTCATAGGACCGCTTGAATTAGAGATTTGACTGAATGCCGGATCAAGAGAGTCTAACAAATAGTGAAACTGACGGAACCGGGAATAATTTACCCTCAATCATATCTGCTTCACAAAAATGGGCGCTAGTGGAAAAATAAAAAACTGGTTTACATTGGACATCATTAAAATGGTTTCAGGTTGCTCAAACTCTAGAACTGAAAAGTTCAGATTCATGCCGTTTCCAGCATGACTCTTTTATATTTGGTTCAAGCTTATATACGCTTTTCCTAAAATTGAAAGCGTGTCAATGTTGGTTGGAAACTGGCATAATCAGTGCACTGCCTGCAGTGTCAGTACAGGATAAAGAAATATTTCACGCAAAATTGGCAGCCGTTGCCCTGATCCATTCCTAGTGCGGTAAAATGCAGTACATTTAGGCTACTACCAACACTTGCACTCCGCCGTCTTCTTAGGAGCCTGTTCATACGAATTTCACATAATTAAGAATCAGAGGATCCTCCCAAAAAACAGGATGGGTGAGATAGCAGGTATTATTGGCTATTACTCAAAGAAACAATTAGTAAGCCTCTACGTTAGGATGAAATACTACCCGCGTCGAGGGCAAAGATGAAGGGAGTTGTATAAATACTCAGCCGTGAATGAAGCCTAGGAAATACCAAGGCCACACAGTATTTATGCCATTACTGGAACTGGATCATGCGAAGTTCTGAGGCAGCGGGCTTCAGAAAAAAACCTCTAAATACCAGCAGCTCAACTTTAACGCAAACATTATCGCGTGTTAAGTAGAGGAACAGTGCGCTACCGCTAGAGTAACGGATCAGCAACTTGAGCAAATCTGTAATCTCGACAAAGTTTCGTTGAACGAAGGACTCTGAGTTTTTTTCATTATCATTCATTATCAAAATAATCATTCTTCAAGCTCTTCAAATGGGAAACATGAGAGCCGAACGGATCATGTTCCCGAGTAGCGCTCCGATTCTCAAAAGAGGCTCTTATTTCTGTCCATCAGCAGTGTGTCGGTAAACTCGAACGCTAAAGGTCCGAAAAATAAGCAACCTAGAGTATGTAGTAACTAAGGGCTTTCGGGATCCAAATTCCAAATTGAGGCTTCATATAGGAAGATGGCAGTAGTTACCTTCCTCGTAATCGTTTTAAGTGATTATCTATATTTCGGCACTCTTATAGAAAAAAAAAACCAAAGGCCACCAGAGAAATGCGGTCAGAATGAATGTTCTATTAGTGATCAGGAACACAAGCGTGTTGTGAAAGCGTTTAAGTGAATCTGTCCAAGTCTTTCGTTCAGAGAACCGGGAGGGATTGCATACGTACAAAGTAAAAAAGGCTCCGAATCGTGAAGAACGGCAAAATACGGTGGGAAAGTCACGGACCCCGAAACTGTACACCCAGATGCTGCCAAAACCTCAGTTTTTCATCATGCATGATGTTAAGGCAGCTTCCGGGGATGCTGTTCTTCACCGCCCAGCACGATTTTGATGTTCCAGAAGAAGTAAGAACGCAGAAACTTTCAAAGCTTGCCAAGAAATTCATGATTTGGCAAGCGATCTGCTATTGTGGCAAACGGAGTGCGCCATTCGTGACTACCGGGACTGTAAACGGGCAGATCTACTTCAAGGAGTGACTACGAAAGCGTCCGTTTCCTCTGTTGAGGCAACACGAGGGCCCTACGATCTTCTGGCCAGATTTAGTTTTGTGGCACTATTCAAAGGATGTCCTAGAGTGGTACGAAGCCAACGGGGTCACTTTTGTACCCAAGGACATGAAGCCCCCAATACACCGTAGCTAAGGCCCATCAGAAAATACTGGCCTATTATGAAGCAGACACTATAGAAGCATCCCACGGAGATCAAATCTGAGGAAGACATGAAGAAAAAGTGGATTTCTGTATAGAATAAGTTGCATCCAGGTGTTGTACAGAACCTTATGAGTGGAGTTAAGCGTAAGGTGCGAGCATTCGATTATGGTATTGAAGTTGAATGAAATAAATATGCCAAAAGCTTACTAATGCGTTATATTTCAATGTCTGAATGTTTGAAAAGGATCGGTCAACTAGGTAATTTTCGACGGCGTTTTTCCGTGATGCAATTTTATGTGGGTCATCTGGATCCCGCAAGGCAGCAATCTTGGCCCCTAATCTTTTTGTAATACGTAAAGGACATTTGATTTCTGCTACCCAATGGATGCCGCTGGCTGTATGCTGATGACCTGAAACATTTTCTCGTTGTTATAAACACTGACGATTGCCGTGAGATCCAAAAAATTCTATATCTTTTCAAATAGTGGTGCAAGTATAGACCGTAGAAACCGAGAAATGCTGTATAATATCATGCATGCATAACAAAAATACAATACTTCACGATTATTTTATCGAAGGAAGTTGTTTGGCAAGAGTTAATGAAGTAAAAGTCCAGTTTAGGATCAGATATGTATATATTGTACAGGATTGGGTTCAGGATAAAACCTTGAGACACACCTGCTTCAACAGGAAATTTATCAAAAAATCTATAAAGATCGATCAGTTGAATAATTTTGTAAAATTTTTGCAATGTAAATTGGAATATTAAAATTTAGCAATTTCGTGATTAAACCTTTATGCCAAACACTGTCGGTTGGTTTTTCTATGTCTTCTAGACATTTTCTAGGATGATTCGAAAGTACGGTAGAAAGCCTTTTGAAAAAAAAATTCGAAAAAAATATCGAAGCTTAAGATGAATAAGAAACATACCTACCGACGGTAGGCTACCGTAATGTAGATTAAGAGGGAAGACAACTAAAAAGAACAATTTCTCAAAAAGAACACTTTTATCCTACCGGGACCTAAGTAACATAGCATAGTTTGACCTCCCGTGAGTTATCCGCGATTGATCTAGATCAGCTCTGCCCATAAATGGAAGACAGTCACATCTGCAAAATCGTGCAACTTCGAAAAACGCTGTTGAAACCACGATAATTTTTCTTTAATTTTGAGTCGATTTTGGAATCAAATAGTCCAAATCGTCATAATATCACTTGGATGTACATAACAGAATACTTTTACAAGCAATTTGTTCACAAGTGACTTAAAATTTGTTACAAAACTTTAAAAAATTGCCGAAGTTACTGTTATGCGTTTATTTGTTCTTGAATAAGCAAGAATAAACGCATAACAGTCACAGTCACAGCATGCCTTGATCCTTGGGTTGCCGGTGACTCGGGAGTATTTTCAAGACTACGTGTCGTTGTTGTTTTGATAATTCACATGCTCGTTCAATTCAATTGTTCAAAATGTCCGTTTTGACTTAAATCTCTTCCTGGCCTTTTCTCCATTTATTTATAATTTGTTATCTTGAGTTTATAGTGGGGTCGCATGATGAGGTTTGTTCGACTCAAAAGCTGGTCGCTTTCCTGTGTGGCCGGGACACTCCCAGAACGTGGCCGAGCATGACCAATGTGATCCTGAACACTATATATGATAACAAATGAACTAATTTGAACTAGTTTTGCAATTTCGAGAACCGACTAAGAGATGTCACATGTTGTATTTTAGTTAAATTCAGAAACTGATCCCCGAAGAGGTATCTGGAACATTCACGGACATGTTCAGATATGGCCAATGACGTTTTGAACACTTTATACGACTACCAATAGTTTAGATTTGCAAATCCGTGTATTTATAGGTGTCACATGATTATCATTAAAGGTGCTTCTATGTTCAAGTTCCATATATTCCGGAACTTGTTCCCACTATGACCTTGGAACCGTATATCCGATCCAAATTCTCTTCAATAGTGTTCTTCTAGACCACAAAATCGTTTGGCAGTTGTTGCAGTCGAATCGGACCAGGCATTTCCAAAAAACAGGTACTTATTGATATATTTTCACTACTGTGACTGTTGTTCGTGTAGAACGAAATGAACACACAGTTCTTATGATAGTGATGATATATTTGAATCAGCTTCAAGCTAGAAATTTTCCCAGTTAGATTTATATAGTTTAATGTAACAATGGTACCTACATTACAGTGTGCCTGTAGAATTTATTCAATGGACACTAGGTTTATATTTTCCTGACGGCAGCAGTGTTTCGCTGGGTGGTTATAGAAATATAATTTACTTCAAGCACAAAGCATTATGAATACATTTTCTAACCTATTTGCACTTCTATTAAAATATATAGAATCCAAAAAATGTGTAATTTGGCCCTTCAAGGAATAATCCTGTAATCTAAATGCATGGAATGTTAGCGCGAATTCACTTATGCCATCTTAATACTATTTTTACCACCAGAGATCAAAGAAAATTTATCAAATAATTATTTAACTAGAGATTATGTAAAGCACGTTTTCTTCACTTGGCACTGACGAAATTCTGCCTATTGTCTTATTGCCTATTGAGGTTGACCGTGACGAGACTGTCAGTGGATCTCCTCAGTGATGTTAGTTGGCGTTACTTAAGTTGCAGATAGGGTTGCCAGTGATTGTGCCCCTGTCGCAATACTGTTATGCGTTTATTTGTAATATGGGACTGACATAGCTTGATATTTTCTTTTCAAAATTTTAGGAACAAACATAACTTTCTTGTCTGAAATATTGAAATAATAGATAATGTAAAGATGATTACCAGGTATATCTCAAAAGTGGTGAAAATTCATTTGGGACTGTTATGCGTTTATGGGCAGAGCTGAGATTGCACAAAGAACCATCAGAATGATGCTTGGGGGTAGCAGATCATTCTCCTTGTGCATTTTCTGGTGATCTAACCACGCCCATGCAGGTCAATTTGGGAGGGAAAGAAATATTAGTCCGACAATTACTGCTACCAGTAGGGTTAGTCCGACACTTACTGCTACTAGAGAGTAGCTTTAATTCACAATAGGACTGTTTTTCGTGGAATTGTTGTATTAAAACAAAAAAACCAAAAGCATGTATATAAAATTAATACTATATTACTATTACATAAGTTTTCAACGGAAGATTTTTGCGTACAAATGAAAACCATTTGTAAACAGTGCCATAAACATAAAAACTGTCAAATACACATGCATAATGAGAAGTAATGCGATTTTTTCACGCTATGTCAGTACTTGTACAAGCTTAGGACTATCGTTGCTTTATTCTCCAATGATTAAACAGTCAAATTTTAATACTTTAAAAACTATAAATAATTTTTGATTTTGTTTGAAAATGTTGATAAATATTGTATAGATGAATATCATTAGCAATGAATAGCATGATATAGTAATATAATTATTTTAAACGTTAATTAGTGAGACATGTTTCTTATCTGAAATGCTAACAAAATTCAGGGTAATGGCCCATATTGTATATAACAATGTTCAACCTGTATTTTTGTTATTAAAACTTGCCTTATGTAACGCTATTGTTACAAGAAATTATTCACAACTGATCAAAGTGAGTAATTCGTGCACTTTGATAGGATTATTGGGTATATTTATTCTAGAATTAGCGTTTTATTGGACGCTGTCCAATAATTGAAATCGTTCAATGATAGGCAAAATACTCTAAGCTTAAACTATAACACATTGCTCAATTTTGCCTATAAGGTGCTCTCCCGTATCCTGTTCTGTAGACTGAGACCGTTAGCGGAATACTTCATTGGCGAGTACCAAACTGGTTTTCATGAGGGTCGCTCCACGACGCATCAGATGTTTACCCGGTGTCAGTTACCAGACAAGTTCCGGGAGTACAACTTGCAGACTCATAATTTGTTTGTGGGCTTTAAGGCGACGTATGATTTAGTCAAACGAAATGAGTTGTGACAGATAATGCTAGAATATAGTTTACGCATACGTCAGAATAGCAGGTAAACGTCAGCGTTAACCGCTTTCGTGACGATGGATGGACTGAAGCAAGGGGATGCACTCTCTAACCTGTTACTTTACATTGCTTTGGAAGGTGCAATACTAAGGGCAAATGTGGCAAAGAATAGGACTATAATCTCGAAATTTCATAGGCTTCTTGGTTTTACGGATGACGACGACATTATCGGAATTAACCGTAGAGTAATTAAAGAGGCCTTTAGACCTTTTGAACGGGAAGTAGTGAGATTGGGACTTGATCACGAACACCGCCAAAACGAAGTACATGGCTGCTGGCAGGGAACGTGGTAGTCCAAACGATGTTGGTGCCAAGGTGGAGTTAGATGGAAAACGATATTAACCCTCTAACGGGTAAGACCGTCTGTAGACGGCCTTCGCTTTTGGAGCTCCAGAGCCGAATACGAAATTTTTCTTGAATTGACAATATGAGAAATTTGTTCAGAACAGATTTCCTGACATGTTGATACTAATATCACAACATTCTGACCATGCGTTCAAAAGTTATCATCTTTCAAAAACAAAAATTCCGAAAAAAAATTATGGTGCGAAAATCCCCTATTTCACGTTTGAAGAAAAATGATATCTAGAACAAAACGTTCAATTTCAAACTTTTCCTATGAGTAATTCACATGCTTTTTTTCAATTTTGTGAGATATTTGAACTGAAAAAATATTTGTGTAAAGCGTTAGGCATAAAAAACTAAAAAGAGAAATTGGACTATTTCATACCTAGCGGTCCTCCAGATAAATATTTTCTCATGAAAATCGACACTCGACTTCTTTTGAGTGTACTTGCATGATAAAGTCATTTGCTCGATCGCATCGTTTTTACGATGTTGCCCGTTAGAGCGTTAAGTAGGTTCATATTCCTTAGTACCCTCGTAACATGTGACAACGATATAAGCCACGAAGTGAAACGACAAATTGCAGCCGCGAATCGGGCTTTCTGCCGACTACGTAGTCAGCTAAAGTCCCGTAGTTTGCAAATTCTCACAAAACTACACAAAACAACTCCACAGAACACTAATCCTCTCGGTGGCCCTTGGAAGGACCATGGAAGCAAGGAAGCTGACTGTTTGAGGATTTTGAGCGTAAAAATCTGCGATCAATACTGGGTGGCAAAATGGAAAATGGAGCGTAATACAGACTCAAAACCAGACCAGGTATACAAATATGTGTGCTGGGCACGTGACCAGAATGCCTAACGAAAGAGCAGCCAAAACTATTTTTTGCAGAAAACCAGGAAGAGGTCCTGTGTAAGCGAGGGAGTAAGATTAAGATGAAAAGAAGAAGTGTAACCATACATTCTAGTATTTCCAACATCAGTGGTTATTTGTCGGACGCTTTTGTTAGTGGAGTAAGCGTTGGATGCTATGCATCTCACACTCACTTGCATAAGAGTAGACATCGTTTGCTTCTCGCTTGATTTGCAACCGAATGCAACCTGAAACCGAATAACCTGCTTGAATTTACACCGTTGAGCAATACGGTGGAATACTTGTGTGAGCACTTCGAAGTGACTGAAAGGAAACAGGATATAGTGAATCCATTTCTTATTAAGGAGACTGAAAGAAAATTTTGTTGGATTGTACGCGGAGAAAGACGAAAGAAGGAGATGACTTTACGTACGATGACGATTTCTTGTCTTGTCTGCGCTATTGCTAGGGTTTTTAAGAATTGCTGTATGAAGAGCGACTTGGTCATACGTTTTATCTTCTTTCAGCATAAATTCCTACGCAAGTATATTTGGAGGTCACCAAATTAAGCACAGATCCACCACGTTTTGAGAGACATCATTGACCAATCATCCATTCATATGGAAGTCCTTACGTCGCCTCGGACGGACTACTACTGATGGCTAAAATGTACCCAAAACTCTGCGTTGTGTACAACATTCTGTACCAACGCTAGCACTCAGGTAAATTTCGCGTAGTTAAAGCAGCCTAACATGTCGAAAATTTCACGAATTCTCTAGAAGCTGCTCCGCCGATAGAGAATAAGCTAGACGGATCTCCTCCATGTTTGGAGGAATATTGGAACGCCATCAAAACAAAAGTTAACAGCGAAACGGAATCAGCAAACCAACTGGTATGACGATGAATGGAGGAGAGTGATGGATGAGGAGAACTCTGCACTGGTGGGAAAGATGTGTATTGCCCCATAGCAGGCAGGAGCAGAATAGTAGGAAATTATCAAGCCGGCTTTGTTGAAGGGTTGTCAACGATAAACCAAATCTTTACGCAACTCTTCCGCTAACGCCGTGAATACAGAGTCCCCACGCAACATTTGTTTATCGACTTTAAAGCTGCGCATGATACCATCGATCCCAAAGAGCTATTGAAAATCATGGGCGAAACAATAACAGTGACACCAGAAGTGAAACCAACTATCAGCGGAAGTCGTGCTTCACAAGTAATTGTGGGCATGAACCACACTCTACCATGGGCACGAAACGTGGACAATACTCGACGAAGATTTGAGGGTGCTCGAAGTTTTCGAAAGACGAATGTTAAGAACGATCTTCGGTGGCGTCCAAGAGAACGGAGTATAAAACAAAGTACTCAAAAACTGACTAAACCTGGACGGATACGGTAGCCTGAGCCTGTTGTTTGTTTCAAATTCGGCGAAAACAAGACGATCAGCAACATAGCGAATAAGGTGGATAGACCAGGTGAGGCGAGATCTGGCGGCAAATGAGCAAGCAAATCTAACATCAACGCTTCTAAAACTGATGGAAAAAACCATGGACAATCATATCTACAATGAGTATTTAAAGAACTCTTCTTTACAGTCTACATCATTACAGGCAACAGGCGTACCTCACTGCAGAGTCGCTTAAGGTCATGCGATGGCACTTTTTGCTTTCTTTCGATATTGAAGGCACTTTTGATAATACGTCCTTAGCTTCAATTAACACTGCTGTCTGTAAAAAGTAAACCATCCGCACTACAATGAGGTGAATGAAGCGTTGGGAGATACGTCAGGCACGATATCGAATTTGAATTTAAAAAGAATATTGTATGTGTTCGAAAAAAATTTAGTGGGGGATTTTAACGAAAACAATAACAACGGCAAATAATATTTTTAGATATTTCTTAGCGAAAATGTTTTTCAAATTTAATATAGTTTGCATTAAAGAGTAATGCAAACTATATTAAAATTTTACACCATCCGAATTGAATAAATTTTATGCATCACTTTATTTAATACTAGGTTTACAGCATGCCAAGCAACTAGAAAAGAGAAGATTCTCATCACAACCAATGATTGCAGTAAGCCCTCCTACAGCGACACCGGGACACTAACTCTAGCGCATTCATCTTTCAACCACGTAAACAAATGTCACCGGTCGGTTCGGACTATTGAAATCGAATTTCTTATTCAAACCGCAATGCTTTTACAACCAGACGGCCACAATTTCACTCTTGTATGTAGGTATTACAGTCCAGTCTGCAGAACCAGCTAGCTAGACTGCACAGCTGTTTGCCGAAGCAGCAAACCCAAGTCCTACCTGAATGGAAATTCCTGTTTTGTCTCACACAATCACCGAACAGTGGACCAGTAACCGGGCAGCTGCTTTTCGCCAACCATTCATTGTGTTTACCATATTTCATGTGAAGATTTTCAATACAGTCGGATCCAACCGGAGAGTGAGAGTGACTGTTCAAGATGTACCTAGATACCTGGGAAGGATTGTGGTTTCATTGAGTTTTATTGAGTTCTAAATTTAAACAAGACGACAACACATTTGCATCCAGATCGAAAACGAAAACGCTCGAAGCAGCACTGAATACATTGAGCCGAAGAACATGCATAGGAAATGTACGCAGGCTTGGTTTGTGATTCCATTTGCATTGTGGTCGGTCAACTTGAATTACTTCGGAAGCACAGCAACCAAGGCCCTGTACTGAGAATGCTGTGAATATTTGAAGGATCAAATCATCGATTGTAATATAAAAAAAACTACCGGCAGACGTCGATCCAGATTTGTTCGCTGTCGGAAACAATTTTGTTTGTCTTCACTCAATTAAATTGAACTTCTCAAAGAACAGCAGACGATTGAGTAACTTATCATGAAGCCTGTTTGCTTTTCCAACTGAATATGATTAAATTTTTCAAACAATAACTTCCTCCCGTTTCATCGTGAAACCGTTATTTATTAGCCATATTGGCATGCCTGCAAAAGTATTGCCGATAGACGAAGCAACGTAGTTCTCTGAATAAAAGATCTGCGTAAAGGATTGCTACCATATATTTACAGCCAACCCAGATTGTTTCCTCCCTTTCGCTCGAGACGTAACGGAACTGTCTGTCTCGTATGAGTCCCACGTGCGTCACGTGCCGCCAATGATTCGCCGCGTCTGTTTCCGTAATATCAATTCCGTGCATAAAAATAGCAATCATGTAGAAGAAGAAGTTCAGCGACACTGCTGCAACAAGGCCCAGCCGGATGAGTCGGAAGCCATCTATAACCAAATGGTTCCATTAGAAGCGAGGGTTGAAATCAAGCTACCGGAGTATTTATGGAACCGTTTGTTTAAGTATCTTCTGAATATTAACTTAATGCGTTTGTTTTATTAAAGGTTGCCAACAGATGTGGAAATTTGAAGAGCATTTCGAGACGAATCAAATCCTACAACTTCTCAGATAAGATAAATATTATGCTACAATTCAGTCTTCAAAGCTTGAGATTCTACAAAGATGCTTGTTTTTCTAGTCAATTTCATCTCTAACTGTTCACCTGCCACAACAATACTATTGATAATCACATTACTATTCTAGTAGTTTTTTCTTGCTCGTACAAAAGGCAACTAGCTTTTTAAGCCTAACTGTCTACCTTCTCTGTATCAGTACCCAACAACCAATGCAATAGAACGACTCGACAAGCATCCTGTAAAAAATCATTCTCCAGAAATATCGTCAATCTGCCACACTAATGCCCACCGTTTACCTTGGTTTGTGGTACACAATGCCAGCTGTTTGTCGACGGCCGACGGATCGAGCTCGGTGTGTCTTCCGGGTTGTTTACCAGCTCAACAGTTGTCGAACAGTTGCCGCAGCCGTAGTACCGTTCGCGGTAGAAGAAGGGAAACAAATAGTAGCAACCCTGGACCTGACCGTACCAAACCGGACCGGCTATCGGGGCATCGGAGTCGCTTACCCAGACTCACCTAACCAAGAATTCAAAAGGTTTCGTTCACGACGACGACGAACGGCGCGCGGCAACAACGGTCCACGACGACGGAAGCCCATCCATCCTTCCAGTCAGTGGGCCCCGCAGTACGAAACGTGACTGTGATTTCAACGCGAAGATTTATAGCAATTAGGCGAAGATCCAATATAATCGACGTTGGAATCATTCAATAAACAAGATAAATGATTTTTTTCCTGGTAGCTGCCAGCAGCCGACCAGCAGCATTGGAACAGCCAGCGACCGGACTATTGCTCGGTCATTGCATTGGCATCGGGGTTGTGTAGGAGGAAGCAATGCAATGTGCACAAGTCGCTATGATGGTTGGCAGGAATAGATAAGAACAGAATTTATAGTATACTTCTTCTAGCCTTGTCCAGTGAGTTAAGTTTTCAGTCAACCCTTATGTTTGGGTTGGGGGTTACAAGGCATAGCTGCTTGCTTTCGGTGGCAATGCAATCAATCATTTTATCCGGAGAGAACTTTTACAGGGTTTTTATTATAGTTTATCCTTACATGTAATCTGTTGCACTACAGCAATCCTTTGGATTACAAACAAATCTTACCCGCATGCTGGGAATGTATAAGTTATACTAAATAAGCGTGGAGCGTGACAAATTGAAAATTAATGAAAAGTTTGATTTCTTCCTTTGTATTGAGCATGATTTTGGACTAAACACCAAAAAGTTGACATAGTTATTATTTTATTTTTTTCTCTCAATTCCAGTGATGATAAATGCATTAAAAAAGGGTTGAATTTCTTTATAGCAGTTAGATGAATTCATTAAAAAATATTACCGCTTCGATCCCTGTAAAATCCACTACCACCGTCGTATGCGGGACCGGCAGCAAAACAAAGTCATGCGAAGCTCTAATTAGAAAGCTCAGCATGATTATGCGCTGTAAAAATTATATTATCCTTTGTCCGAATAGCATGCATAACGTCGGAACTAGCGGGAACTCAACAAAAAATAAAAACATTACCTCATTGTGACAACAATGTTGGAATATATCATAGTATCAATTACAAGTCCGTAATTGGCAATTTCATGTTCAGCGAAAAAAATCCATCGTCACCTTTCGCAACGTTTGTGGGATTAACCTATGCTAGGAAGCTAACCGGTTGTGAGTCAAAAGCTAAACTTTATCAATGCTAGTTACGATTATGATTAGAGCTCTAACGATGAAATATCCTTACAAATGAAATTGCTATTTGATTTGGATATGATACATGTCTTTGTAAAAAACAGTATTAACAGTATAATGTTTCATTAATTAAATAAAACTTCTCTCAACTAAATATCGATTTGCTTGTTCGACAAGTGATACTAAAGGAACACAAACGACTAAGTTTATTGAAAAAACCACTGTTATTATCAGATCTGATTTCTATTCTACAGATTTTCCCGTTTATTTTGATACTTAATTTGTAACGAACCGACCACGGGAAGTGGATGAAAAATGATTCCAGTGTCGAATGGAACAAACTCGTCTTAATAAAGCTTCGTTCCTATAAAAGTACGATTTTGAAACTTTATGTACCTTTTTGTATGAAATGGTATGAAATGGAGAGAGTTACCTGGAAGGATCGTCAAATATAGCTCTGGCTCTCTCAAGCTCCCACCTAGCACCTCCACGCAGATCTAAGTCAAATGATGACGGTCGATGGCCTTACTGGAGCAGCTAAGCTAGGAGGTGCGAACTAGAGCGCCTGTTCACCAGGTGAGTGGCGGCTACTCATACAGCGTTTGTCTCGAAATGGGCGGCTGAATATGAAATGCTGTATCCCGCAAGCTATACCTAAGATGGCAGACCCATCAGCGTGATGTAGGTATCACGACCCCGGTGAGGTAGTATACCGAAAAACTCAATTACCACGAACAACGAAGAAAGAAATTCAGGACGGAGAAGTTCGATGGCCAAATTCCGGAGAAAGGAAGTTTCGTACAGTAGACCCTATTGCAGGCACTTCTTTCAAGTACCACATCTACTACAGTGGCGGCAAAAAAGCAGAACATGGAGTCGGTTTCGTAGTGTTGGGAAAGCAAAAGCAACAAATCATCCGGTGGAGGCCCGTAGATGACCGTATTTGCGTGTTGAGGATTAAGGGCAAATTCTTCAACTACAGCCTAATCAAATTATACGCACCGACAAATGATAAATCCGATGATGCTAAGGACGAGTTTTACGACAGGCTTGAGAGGATCTATGGAGAGTGCCCAAAACACGACGAGAAAACGGAGATTCAAATGCGCAGATCGGGAGGGAGGAGTTCTTCCGTCCAGTCATTGGAAGACATAGCCTTCATCTGTCGACCAATGATAACGGTCTCAGGGTCATAAATTTTGCCGCGGCCAGAGGGATGGCCACCTGTAGCACCTTCTTTCCACGTTTGAATATTCGGAAACACACCTGGAGGCATCCAAATGGAGACTCTAGTTCTCAGATCGATCATGTCTTGATTGACGGTCGACACTTTCGTTATCGATGTACGGTCTTTTCGTGGACCAAATATCGACTCTGACCACTATCTCGTAGTGAGTAAGATTCGCGCAAGGCTGTCGAACACGGCGAAAGCTCGCACTGAGAGGACGCTGCGTTTCAACATCCAGCGGTTAACGGCAGACAGCGTAGCAGTGGAGTAAGCCAGGAAGCTTGACCAGCGAATCGCAGAACAGCAGGTAGAAGAAGAAGATATAAATGGGCTGTGGAGGAACATCCATGGTGCCATCCAAACAGCTGAGAGAGAGGTGGTAGGCACGACGCGTGGAAGACAGCGTAATAGCTGGTTTGATGCCGAATGCAGAGAGTGACAGACGAAAAGAACCAGGCCAGGAGTCGCATGCTCACTGCGGCAACGCGTCAAAACAGAGAGAGATACAGAGATACTAGAGCTGCGGAAAAAAGAATCCATCGTCTAAAGAAACGCGAGTACGAGGAGATGCGGTGAGATGCAGGAATTTTGCCATGCCTGTGATGTGCAATGATAGTGCTGGCAACCTGCTTACCGACAAAACGGCGGTAGCAGCCAGGTGGAAGGAGCACTTTCAGACACTATTGAATGGAAAGGTAAATGCGGAGATCAGCAGGGACAGGATAGGAATTGTAAGCGATGGTCAAGCTGTGGAGCCACCAACACAGGAGGAGGTTAAAAAGGCAATCAGTGAGTAGAAAAACTGTAAGGCTGCTGGGAAGGACGGTATCCCGTCTGAACTCCTAAAAGCGGGGAGCGAGCGGCTGTACGAAGCAATCCACCGGATCATCGTCAGGATCTGGGAGGAAGAACAAATGCCGGAGGAGTGGTTGGATGGCCTCATTTGCCCAATTTTCAAAAAGGGACATCGAATGGAGTGTAAAAACTATCGAGGAATTACATTGCTCAATTCTGCGTACAAGGTGCTTTCCCGTATCCTGTTCTGCAGACTGAGACCGTTAGCGGAGTCCTTCGTCGGCGAGTACCAAGCTGGTTTTCGTGAAGGTCGCTCCACGACGGATCAGATGTTTACCCTGCGCCAGTTGCTAGACAAGTCCGGGAGTACAACTTGCAGACACACCATCTGTTTGTGGACTTTAAAGCGGCGTACGATTCAGTTAAACGAAATGAGCTGTGGCAGATAATGCTAGAACATGGTTTTCCGACGAAACTAGTTACGCTGATTCGTGCGACGCTGGACGGATCCAAATCATGCGTTAGAATAGCGGGTGAGACCTCAGCTGCTTTCGTGACGTTGGATGGACTGAAGCAAGGGGATGCACTCTCTAACCTGCTATTCAACATTGCCTTGGAAGGTGCATTACGAAGGGCAAACGTGGAAAGGAATGAAACTATCATCACGAAATCTCACATGCTTCTTGGTTTTGCGGATGACGTCGATATCATCGGAATCAACCGTAGAGTAGTGGAAGAGGCCTTCAGGCCCTTTAAAAGGGAAGCTGCGAGATCGGGACTTACCATTAATACCACCATAACGAAGTACATGGTTGCTGGTAGGGAACGTGGGTGCTCAAGTTGTGTTGGTGCCGAGGTGGAGTTAGATGGGGGACGATATGAAGTAGTGGAGGAATTTATATACCTTGGTACACTCGTGACATGTGACAACGATGTAAGCCGCGAAGTGAAACGACGAATTGCAGCCGTGAATCGGGCTTTCTACGGATTACGTAGCCAGCTGAAGTCCCGTAGTTTGCAAATTCGCACAAAACTGGCGCTCTACAGTACACTAATCCTCCCGATGGCCCTGTACGGACACGAATAATGGACGCTAAAGGAAGCTGATCGGCGAGGGCTTTGGGTTTTTTGAGCGTAAAATTTTGCGATCTATACTTGGTTACAAAATGGAAAATGGAGTGTGGCGCAGACGCATGAATCACGAGCTGTACCAAATATACAAATATGCTAATATAGTGAAGGTAGTGCAATGTGGCATGCTGCGGTGGGCTGGACACGTGGCCAGAATGCCCGATGAAAGAGTAGCCAAAACTATTTTCAGCAGAGAACCAGGAAGAGGCCGTAGACTCCGAGGTAGACCCCGCACCCGGTGGGTGTGTGCTGTCGAAGACGATGCACGTTCAGCTGGTGTTCGTGGGGATTGGAGAACGGCAGCCCAGGACCGACGGTACTGGAGGACCATAATTCGTTCGGCGCAGGATCCGTAACGGACCGTTGCCACTAAAGTAAGTAAGTAAGTTCAGTGAGTCAATATTATTACAATATTAATATTTTAGTTGGAGTATTTTTCCAAAATAATTATTCCCAATTCTGCTGCTCCCAATTATACTGGCAAAGGCGATAACGCTTGTTACGTTGCGGTCGATTGCCTATTTACCAGAAGCTTTTGGAATAAATTTACGAGAACAGGAATTAACCGTGGGGATAAGTCGAAGCGTGGCTTTCGAGAGTTCGGGAACGTCACACAGCTTATTTTGAAAATAGTGCAGGTAGGAGATTCTTTATATACTTTGCAGAATCTATAAGCATTCTACTAAACAAGGTTATTCCGATATTCAAAAGCACGAGCTACTAATAAACAATTGAGACGGTCAGCCTGGGACGGGACCGACCGTCCGGGACGAAAACTGTTAAAGGAAAATCAAAACGATTCCTTTAACCCAAATGAATCACGGAATGTAAACGAAATCGTTTATAAGAAGAATGAAAAAGACTACGGTGGTGAAAGCAGCGAATCCGTTGGAAGAGTCTTAGATAGTGGAACTGAAAGTGATAATGAGCGACTAAATATCGATAATTCAGGAAACAGTTATAGAAAATTAGGTAGGATTCCTCCGGTTCGCTCTCAACGCGGGCTACAGCTAGTATTCACATGATACTGGAGTAGCATTTTACCATAAATGCAATCGTGTAAAAAACGTATTTGTACATTTGAAAATTAATACAAGGAAAGCCCACTTCTAGGCAAAACCAGAATCAGAGTGGTTATGTTTATCGAACGTTGACATTGACTTGATGTTTGCATCAAAGAATGATATCCGTATGAATAAAATCTGTATTGTAGAGATTTTTATGCTAAATATTGAATATTGACCAAACTCGTGATTTTAGTCATGACCTTGAAATGCGGTCAGGCATATATTAATATTTTTTTGAAACGATGATTCTACAATGTCTCCTTTCTCCGCCTTTCTCCGAACACCCGCGCTGTGAAGACGCGGACTAACACGCTTACGGACGAACAACGTCACACGCAGTACCTTGCAAGTCGTAAGGGCCTCCATAGAGTCGTCGTCCTGAAAGTAAAAACAAGTTAGATTAAAACTTCTCGGTCGGTGGTTTCTACAGTAGGTGGAGGAAGAGACACAATTTATGTCTAAAAATAGCCCAACCCATGTCGCTGCGGTTAATAAGGGGGGTTGTGCAGACTTCTTTTGTCCAGCGCCTATATGGTTCAAAGGTACACGGGTACCATCGAGCCACACGCCCTGGCAGGTGTTGTGGGTTCAAATCCGGTTATAATCTCTGATTATAGCTTGGTTCGACCCATGCACCTTCCAGCATTGGACAAAAGATAGGAGTCATAACGACAACTTGTTAAGCGTAGCTACCTATAACCCCCCTCTTCCTTTCCACTCTTCCTCTCCATTCTCAAAAAATTCTTCTTCATTTACTTTCCCTTACCGTCCCTTCATCAATTGTAGAATCATCGTTTCAAAAGAATATTAAATATTGAATGACCATCCGCCACTTTAATTTTAACATTTTTTTAGTTGCAAAACACGGAGGAGCAAATAGTACAAGAGTCTTAAAATACTACCCTGTGGTACATTAGAGAACATACGAACGGAGTTGTAATGATTAGATTCTATGTATATTCTAGTTATCAGCTTATGCGAGACCCGCAGAGGGGCTCCAATACCCTCCAATATTAAGTCCTATGGTACCAGCCCGGTAAAAACCAATGTCATATATTGACAGAGAATGGGCACTCATGCGAATGCTGAATGTTTGAACGAGGAATAGCCTTGCAAGCCCGTAGCGTCAGTTCAGGGACGAGACTTTTTGGTCATTTCATTGCAAGGCATGCAGGGCAGGCGAGGCGTGAAGGGATAGAGCGGAAAACTAATTGAACGGAGGGTTATTGTAGCAGCCCTTACTAGGACGGTAATATGTTATATTTTACCAAGCTAGGAGATCCGCCTTTGCTTCATTACTTTTGTATTATCTTTTACCTATAATGTACCTTCAACTAACTTGGAGAATTAACTGGTTTCAAGGCCGCTAACGCAAGGCGAATCGCAAAAATTTCTTCTGGATACGCTCAATAGCAAGTAACGGCGTTATTTGGAAAGGCACCCAAACAAGAAATGCATATTCCAAAATGCTTCGGATAAGCGAGCATTACAG
Organism: Sabethes cyaneus; assembly: GCF_943734655.1. Classification (NCBI taxonomy): domain Eukaryota; kingdom Metazoa; phylum Arthropoda; class Insecta; order Diptera; family Culicidae; genus Sabethes; species Sabethes cyaneus. The sequence continues at coordinate 56,397,861 of NC_071355.1, forward strand.
CGTCTTGAAGTAAGAAATTCCATGAGCAGGACGCCGCACAAAACCAAGCACTGTGTTAGCTTTGGCAGTAATTGGGCTTATATGCTCGTTAAACTTCAACTTCGAGTCGGTTGTAACACCCAGATCGCGGATATAATTGACACGTGCCAGCGGCTCCAACAAGTCGTTGATATAGATGATAAAGATGAGAGGGCCAAGCACACTGCCCTGGGGTACCACAGACGATATGCAGAATATTCTGGAGTGCACGAAATTCACTTTGACGAATGCTCTGCGGTCGGAAACGTATTAGCCTAGCCATTCAGTGAACCATAATAGTAATCCCACGTGATTCAATTTGTCGATGACGAGGTTATGTGGGACAGTATCAATGGCTTTGACAAGTTCAAAATATAACGAATCCACTTGTCGCTTAAGTTCAATCTCGCGTGATATCACCATCACATAGTACATTAGATTCGATGTTGTAGATGCTTCATGAAGCCGTGCTGATTGTTCGAGATAATCATCGGTACCATTGCTCTGTACAAGGTTCTGTAGATCAGTTTTTCAAATACCTTACTAAGACAGCAAAGAATGCCCCGATAGTTGGCAACTCTGATACCCCGATAGTTGACAACTGAATTATGACATCCCGACTTGTGAATTGGATCAATGTATGCCATTTTCCATATAGCTGGGAATAGCCTTTCCTGGAGCAAACGCTTAACAACGGCAGCAATCGGTAACACCGGCGAAACGACACAGCTTTGTCAAAGTATTCCGGAGATTGGTAAATGCAAGATCTAAGAGCCTGCCATTCGTATTGACAAAATGATTAACTTTGAGACAAATTGCCCTTGCCAAATATTGGGTCTGTACAATGTTGCTCTATTTCTGCTGAGACGTGCGTAGGAATATATCCATTAATGTCGTCGTCGATATGTCTGCAACTTCAACCAAAACTATTCAGATTTGAGACTGTCAAACTCAATAGAATGGGGGATTTGTGAGTCTATTACTACTTTAGTTCTATCTTCTTGATCAAATAACGTTAATAGCAGTCCTAACACTGAACGATAAATATTGCGTTTGATTTTTATTGAAGACTTTTCGACAATCCAACTGGCAACCAACATGCGCAAGAGATTTTCAAAATCACTGAATGATTTAATTTGCTCAGAAGCTGCTATATGTTTAATTATTAACTAATTGAATTCGGAGAGAGCACCCTTTAGCCAACTGCTAGCCTCCTGACGGTAGGAACCCAGCAGCCAGCGGCGGCTTAGACGAAGTGCGAAATAGATCCCTAATGGAAGAGCTAAGTTGTGCTGTCGGTATGCCGTATAAATCGGATCAGCAAAGTTTTGCTGCTTATACGGTCGCCGTTTCGGAAGTACCTACCAGTGAGCTCAGGTCGAACTTCACCTGCAGCATATGCCCGTGTATGCAAGTCAGCAGAGGTGAGACTGGTTGTTGAATTAAACATTAGTATGGAGCATTGTTAATTAATAGTGATTAATTCAATCTGCCAGATTGCTGCTAACAATCTTAATCGAATTGAAATCTTTTGTACCGTAAAATAACTGGGAAGATAATATATGGCATGTACTTCTAATTGCGATTATGTGTTTAGAAGACACCTTTTTCGCAAAAAAGGGATTTTTCTAGGTGTATCACTTTTTCAACAAGATCGCCCTGATTTGAAAAGGAGAAGTCAAATAATAATAAAGAAGACTAACTTAAAACAATTACACCCCGCGAAGATAAATAGATGTCAGTGCCGAAAAATCCATCCTAATGTAAATCGTGTGCACTCAATTTTAGAGCAAAAAGGAGCAAATTTCTCTTCGATAACTGCCGCTCTTGATAGAAGCCGGCACTTTTGCCTTTTCCAGCAAAAGTTCCACGGGGTGCTTTCACCAGCAGCCGGAGCCAAACGGTACAGTGGCACGTAAATAAAGTTCACTTTTTATCACTTTACTTTGCTAATGAAATAAATTTCCCATGTTTAACATTCATCTCGTTTGTCGGCCTCCGGCGGCGGCAACGGAAAAGAACACAACAGGAACTAGACAAAAAAAACCGCCGCGGTCTTCGCGTTTCGCCGTTTCATTGTGGAAGACGATTGCCGCTGCGCCACCACCGTAGAGGCTTATCGCGCTATTTAGGGGTTGCTTTCGGGTAGCTTACTTTCTTCCGGTTGAGCTTCTGCGGTTTATGCTTTTGTTCATTTTTCCGGCCGAGCCTACCTTCCTAGATACTACCTGCCGCAGACAATGGAATTTCGCTCGGGAGGAAATTACGGACAACGAGATGAGCCGTGGACAGTAAAACCAAAACGCAAAACTTCAAAGCTCGTTCCGTTTATTGCAGCTCGGGTGCAACGTTTCTGGTCGTTTCATGCTGAAAATCATGCTGCGCCCCCATTGAGTGATTATTCTAGGTTCTGAAGGCATGATAATTTGAGAAATTGTGCTTGTTGTGGCGTTTACGATTTTATTAGTCGCCGGATTTTCACTTTAGCGTGCTATAAATAAGTTAAAGCTAATTTTTAAAGTCAAATATTTATTAAATTCATTCGAATTGAGGTTAACAGTTTATCCGTTCACACCAGTAAATGGATAAAATTGTTGTCTTGGTTAGGAAAAATGTAACAAACTTGATTACACAAGTTTGCTTCGTGTTGCATATTGTATTTATTTATTCAAGCTTCTATTTTCTCTTAAGATACAATTCAATCGTTCTTAGAAAACAGCTATTTATCGGTCTATGTAGAGTGTCCATCTGATCTAACTATCTATTTGTCTGGTCTATTTTGTCGGTCTATCCTTCAATAGTTCGTCTGTCGGTATATCTGTCTATCTGGTCTGCTTGTCTGGTCTTGAATCCATTCTGACAGCTGTTTGTCTGCCTATCTGTTTGGCTGACCTTTCTGGCTTGCCTATCTGTCAGGCCTGTTTCTCCGATCTGCGTGTAGCCTGTTTGTCTAGTATGTCTGCTTGGTTTGTCTATCTTATTTGTCCGTCTTGTCTGTCTGCCCAGTCAATCAGATCAGTTTGTCTGACTGATCTATCTATCTAAACCGTCTGTCTGATCTGTTTGTCTGTCTGTGTCTGTGACGAAACAAAATTAATAAAATCTTTTTATTATTTGCTTTAATTATTTGATTTTTGGTTATTCAATTTTACTTTTCACAAATCAATTTTTATTCTCAGAAACGTATATTCGATATGTAGATATAAATGACTTTAGCATTGAATTGCCGCGAAACGCTAAGGAAAGATTCGATTTCCCAGTATCGAGTTCCTACTATAAATAATAAAACCAAAAGGCTAACAGGACTAAAGCAGATAAAATTCAATTTATACCACTTCACTCCGTTTCACCTGCCGGCTTTGCTGCTTCCGATCAACGTGTGTGCGCGCCTGCCTGTGTGTGCGAACAACTTCCTTTGCGTGCTGGGATGTTTTAGGAAAATTAATATCAACAGCCCAACCTGTTCAGTACCTACCTACCACACACCGCACTGCACCGCACCGGTAGGATTGCAACAACGGACGAGAGCCAGAAACACGCACCATCTCCTACGGGCCATCATAACAGGCCAAAGGTAGTATACGGTAGGTGGTAGGTGATCTGGCCGGATACGAAACAAGTACCGGTTGATTTCAAGACTGAAGAAATAGCATCAGACGGTTGATTTCTCTTTGTCTTTCTTTTTTACTTACCTTGTTGTTGCTTGCTTTCAGTTATGCTACGTGATAGGAACAAAAACCTCATATCTGGCAGTTACGTTCATCCAAATACTGATTCATCCTGTTTCTGACCGGCCTTCCCCGAAGAGCTGAAAGTTTCCCTCGCACAGATTCCAACTCCTCCGGTAGAAGATCTATATTTTGAAAGATTTATCTGATAAGAATTGCCAACCGAAAGCTGACTGGTCCAGGGAGCTTTGGTATGTAATCTGGCAAAAGGTCTGGCTAGGAAGTAAAGAGCGGAAGCAAAATGTTTTACCGAGGTAGAGCCGTTCCTCTCGAAGATTCAAATGAGTATGTGAGGCTGTACGAAGCCTTTCCCCCTGCTACTGCGTGCAGTAGAATGGGTACTATAAAGATGCGGGTTACGAGTGGTTTCGTATACAAAGAGGCGATAGGTGAAATTAAAGCTGAAGAAACTTACACATTATGAATTATGGATGCCGAACTTAAGATACTCTACAACGAAGGATTTTTGGGAAATAATTTGCAATGTAGCATAGAGGCTTAAAGACGAAAGTTTGAAATCCAAATAGGCCAAACTAGACAGTTGTGCAAAATGAAAGCTGTAATGTGTAAGCCAATTTGAAAATATTCCCATATCATGTACTGCTCCGTAGTTTTAGAATAAAATATATCTAAAAATAAAAAATAAGAAAACTTATCCAATTTAATTCTACTATGTGTATTTTATTCAATGACAGATACGTATTTCGCCTACGACTTGCAGGCTTCCTCAGTGTCTGTTTTGTAAATTGAATAAGTTTTCTTATTTTTTATTTTTAGGTTTCGTATTCTACTAAGACGCTCCAAAAACTTCAGTCAATAAAATATATCCTAGTTGTAGCATTGTCCATAGATCGTAGCATTGTCCATAGCTGTAGCCGCTGAAGATCTCTCTTTCCAACGAAATTGGAAGTGAATTTGTGGCGGAGATTAATTCCTACAACTGATCGTCCAGAAGGTACAACAGTTTGGCGAAAATACCAGCACTTGCATTGCTTTACTTGAACCTGGGTAGGTTACTTTACTTACTTTAGAAGCCGAGAGCCGGGATGGCTCTTGTCGTATCAAGAATTCCTCTCCAATGTACTCGGTCCTGGGCTACTCGTCGCCAATTCGTTGCGCGTCTCGACACACGCAAGTCGGCCTTAACCTGGTCGAGCCATCTAGCACGTTGGGCCCCTCTATTCCTGGTGCCGGTGGGGTTCTTGAAGAGAACGGATATCACTGCACAGTCATCCGGCATCCTTGCGACGTGGCCGGCCCATTGTAGTCTCCCAACTTTCACCAGGTGTACGATAGGAATCTCTCCAAGCAGTGCCTGTAGCTCGTAATTCATACTTCTCCACCACTCTCCGCTTTCCGTTTGTACTCCGCCAAATATAGTCCGCAACACCTTTCGTTCAAATACGGCTAGTGCACGTATGTCCTCCGTAAGCAAAGTTACTGTCTTAAGTCCGTAGAGGACTACCGGTCCGATTCGCGTTTTGTACATCGTCAGCTTTGTGCGGCGGCGCATGCTCTCAAATTGAAGCATCTTGCGGAGGGAAAAGTAGGCTCGATTTCCAGCTTGAATGCGTCGTTGGATCTCCTTACTCGTATTATTGTCGGCGGTTAATAATGATTAGAATCAACGCCCCCACCCCACATCTCGCCTTTCCGGCTCTTTCTTCGTCACTCAAAGCAAAGCCGTGGGCTTAAACCGTCATTAGACATTACCCTTCTTTATCGACAGACTTCGCAGCCGACTGTATAGCGTACAGGAAAATTACGGGGCCAGCGTAACGTTCCTACTGACTCTATCTAGCAAGCACCGCCTAGCCGAGATTCGAACATACGACAAACTGGCTTGTTCGACCAGCATCGTACCTCAAAGCTAACTGTGCGGTTGCTCCGTCACTCTAAAATTTCATTACTTTCTTCTACCATTCTTCATCCATTGTAAAAGAACTACCGTTTCAAAAAATATTAAGTTGAAGTTGTTTGTAAAATGTTTTGTACCTGACTGTCTTATACTGAGTTGACGGTCAAATAAACATTGGCATCACCACAGATCTCTCCTGCATAGTCTTGTCCATCATTTTCGATAGAAATTAATCTAAATGTACTGCTTGACTACTGAAACTATGTGAATAATTGCAGGCAACTTACTCACTAACTGAAGCACGGTAGTAAATGAAACGTTCAAAACTATTCTTTTCCTCGCTTTGAGAATTGCTGCGTTCGGTCACATGCACAAATATTCCTTTAGCCCTGTTTCCATGTAAGACAACAGATCCGAACAAATTCTAGCAGTATGCTTAAGGTAATGTAGTATAATGTGCCCCCCTTAAGAATAAATGGATATATTTCAAAAGGGCTTCCCAATATTAACGTTATAATTACGAAAATATGTTGATTTTTGAGTTGAAAATCAATTGCAACTGTTTACTTCGTTTAATATTGTACAATAAAAATACAACGAATTATTTAAAAACGGCGTCACCTGCAGTATAATATGCTCCACGTTGTGTTTCAAGTAGTTGTGCAATTGATATGCCTACTCTATTTTGCAGAAAGTTAAACTTTCTTAGTTATTGTCAAAATATTGTATTTTCATATAAATTAAACCTCGTGTCAGTCTCCTGGGATAGCTTTTCTTTTCTGCATGGGGCATATTATACTGCAAGTAGGGCATATTGCCCCGTTTTGTTAAGTAACCTGCAATTTACGTGGAATTTAGACGTGGTTGATAAATTATTCCTAGCACTTTTATTCTACAATACTAAGGCCATTGCAAACCATATTTAAAGTTTTTGTCACCCCCATCCCCCTTGGAAATTGGCTTGAAAAATCGGGGGGCAAAAAAATAATTTGTAGGATATGAGTCAAATTTCTTTTTATAAAATCAATTGTCTGTGGGCTCTACACTCTGAAAAACTCAAAAAATGAGTCTCCGAGTTGAATTAACGCTTCTAGAACGAAACAGAAATGGAAATTCGAACAATGGAATTTCCGAAAATCGTCCAAAAACATTTTCCTTCGTTTTTGTCTTTTTTCGTATATTTTTGCATAGAAAATAATAACGTATATATTATAAGCAAGAATAGATTCGGTTTTCACGTTTAAACCTTAAATAAAAATTCTTAAAATCCATGTTTTTTTTGCTCGATTAAAAAATTCACTTTGTTTTTTTTTCGCCCCTCCCCCCTTCAGTGGCCGAACACCGGAAGGACAAAAACTTTATAAAATATTTGTAATGGCCTAACTGAGGTTAATAGTGGCAATAGACTTTCACTTATATCTATTTTTCTGTATTTAAAGCCTCATCTGCAATGGGGCATATTGCACCGTCGCTAGTGGGGCATATTGGCCGCATACACACTTAAAAAAAAGTACCGAGTTCGGTAAATAATCGTAAATTTTACCGAACTCTGAGCAGCAGAACGTTCGGTAAAAAATTTTTATGATGCCAAACATTACTAATGATCCGTAAGCATCGATTGGCGCCATCGAATTTTACCGCACGTTCGGCTGCTCAGAGTTCGGTAAAAAATATTTAAGTGTGTACGACATTGCGGGAAAAATATTAAATAATTAACTAAGCGTTTCTCACCGGTTTTTCACCTTAGATAATGCTTTAGAGCTTCACTTTACGCAATCGAATCGCAACACCAAGATATTTACAGATTTTAACTTTAAAAAAGCTGACGGAAACGACGCAAAATTTATATCGGAAGCTGTTAAAAAACAAATTTATTTTTCTTTTGGGTTGTCAGTCAGTGACAACTGTCAAACTTGCATAATAGGCTGTTTCCAACGAATTTTAAAGTTTCTCATTAGTTTTGCATTTTAATTTGTGCTAGTTTGTTAATAAACGAACTGAGGCGTATTGCCCACCTGTGCCACATTATACACATGTCCCCTATATGAATACAATCTGGCAAAAGGAAAGGATTACCGCCCACTTTTCTATATCATTTCACTTTCAGCACATCAATTTGTACTAGATTCAATGTTTAAAGATAAACCCGGTTAGAAGATAGGGGTGGTTTCATACTTTAACAAAAAAAAATACTTTCAGGACATCAAATCAGACTAGGTTGAATGTTCAAACAACAACATCGGTTGAAGAAGAGGGGTGATTTTGTAATCTGGCGTACTTCCTAAGTACAGATATCAAATTGGACCAGGTTTAATCGTGTTCGTCAGGAATTTTGTTGGAACGAAGAGACTTTGTCACTCTTTCTGGCGTGCTTCCCATGCACATATATCAGATTGGTCTAAGTTCAATCGTCGCAAAGAAACTTCGACCTGTGGAGACGGGGAGATTCTGTCTCTATTTTTCTAAAAACACGTTAAAACCATGATGGCGTTTTTTCCAACCAATCACAAAGCGAAGTTTTCCAGTTAGACACTGCTTCATTATTTTCAATTTTTCAACGGTAACGGTAAACATTTCAATGTCAAACCAGTTTACAAAAAATACTGTACTTTTGCTCTGCGCGTATGGTGTGATAATTTTAATGAAAAATTACATTATGAAATGTAGTCCGGTTTTGCAACCTATTTGGCAAAATATTTGGCAGGTAAAGGTCATCAAATATCTCTCTCTCTCTCTCTCTCTATCTATCTATCTATCTCTCTCTCTCGCTTTTTCCTCCATTTCCCGGTATCTGGCCGGGTTCGCTCTGGCCAGATACACGCTAGGAAGATTTTCAAGAAACTGGTAATGGCGGTGACCGAGACCTAGCTCTTGCTAGGTAAAAAAAATCCATTCGTACGGATGCTGACCATGACCGCCACTGCCTTCAAATTTAATTACCGTTCCGTTTTTCCATTTTTTCCCTTACATTTTTTCCCTATATTCCTCATATTTCCTATATTTGCGCTTCATTATGTCCCGAAAGCTTTTCCCATAAAAATTAATACTTTTTTTTAACTTTTCCTTTTTTACTTTTAGACACATAAACTAATTGCTGTTTCTTATTTTTAGTTACTTTTTATGACAAAAATAAAATTAATTCTATTTTTTTTCTATTTTCAGCCCTTTTTTCCCTCTTACATAAAAAATTAATGCCTTTCGCTTTTTTTCTTTCTCGTTTCAGATTTTTTTGTTTTACAACACATGCTTGTTTTTTCTAATTCTTTGTAGGTATTTTTATACAAAACTTAAATGGAAAACCGGAATAAAAAACTGCTAGGAATTGTGTTTTAAAAGAGTAAACTTAAAACTTTTAACCCATTATGACCCGGGTATACCTAAATTTGGACCAAATGAAGTGAAACTCTGTAATCTATTATATTATGGCTCGAATGTGGAGGGAAACGCAAAATCGTCATTTGGAATGCTTTCAAGGCCAAAATATCGCAGGTTAAATATTTTATAGGCTCAGTTTCAAACAAACAAATTACCAAGAAGGACTTTAGATATAAATACTAATTTACATGTCAGGTAATGTTTCGTCACTAAATGTAGACTTTTTCATGCGTTTTGGAGACAAAAATTTTTTCGCCGTTTTTTCAACTTTTTTCCGCCATTTGTCACAATTTTGCACTGTTGAAAATACAGATGAAATGACAAAAACTGACAAATTATATCACACACACATCAGATTGATGTCTTATCTCTCTTGTAGTGATATATTAACAATGCTAACTATTGAAATTCAGCAGTAAACAGGTTTTGAAGACGAGGTATGATGTATCATCGCTGGGTCATAATGGGTTAATGAGAAATAACAGCATATCTGGTGAGTAATTTTATTTTTCCCAACCCTTTTTAGTACTAACTTGGGCCATTGCAAATAATTTCAAAAGTTTTTGTCAATCGCCCCTCCCCCCCTTGGAAATTGGCTTGAGAAATCGGGGGACAAAAAAATAATTTGTAGGATATGAGTTAATTTTTATTCATAAAATCAATTGTCTGTGAGTTCTTCAGCCTGAAATAGGTACTCGAAAAATGAGTGTACGAGTTGAGTTAATGCCTCTAGCACGAAACAGAAATGGAAATTCGAACAACGGAATTTCCGAAAATCGGCTGAAAAATTTTTCTTTCGTTTTTGTCTTTTTTCGTAGTTTTTTGCATGGAAAATAATAACGTATATATTAAAAGCAAGAATAGAATTGGTTTTCACGTTTAAACTTTAAGTAAAAATGCCTGAAATCAATTTTTTTTGCTCGATTAAAAAAATCTCTTTGTTTTTTTTTCGCCCCCCCCCCCCTTCAGTGGTCCAACACCGGAAGGACAAAAACTTTATAAAATATTTTTAATGGCCTCATTAACCTAGATGTAAGTAGCTTTGCGAAAACCATGTTAAAGTTAGGCAAAAAAACATGTAATACACAAAATATATTAAAATAGATGTAAGCTTTTCGCTAACCAAGAAAATTTTGCGCCAACACAAATTTTAATTGGATCCACCACAATATTGGATACATTCCTATGTTGTAGTCATTATTCACCTGCTAAGTGTCGTTCAATGTGACACTGTAGCCAGGCTTCATTCTCGGTTTTTTGCTCAGTAGATGCTCATTTGACTGCAGTGCCTTAACTAAATAGAATTCGAAAAAGATGTGTATACGGCAATTGTAGAGCTAATTCTTATCTACATTATTGTTGAAGAAAGTATAGTTCTATTTTTTTGTATTTACAGCGCTATGCGGTTGCTACCCCGTTGGTAACAAACTGAGCGCTCTTTTTGCTACCAACGGGATAGCAGCCCCATAGCTCCGTAAATACAAAAGATAGAACTATACTTTCTTCAACAATATTGTAGATAATACTTAACTCTACAATTACCTTTTACACTACCTTTTCGAATTCTGTTTCGTTAAGGCGCTGCAGTTAAATGCAGTTAAAAACTGAAAATGATGCCTGACTGTGGCATAATTTTCATCTCTTTTCGACCACCTTAAAGAGTGAACTCGAGGTGTGTTTTATTTTACATCTAGTCACTCATGAGGTAAGTTTCTTTTTAGCTTTAAAAGAGGAAAACAATAGTCGTGTTGTTGCTTCCTTTCTGAAAATTTACTGTTTAATTTTTTTCAATATTAGTTTAATAATTAAAGATCATTATTACCATTAAACTACAGTTAACGCAATGATAAATTCCGCCTAGTTTTATGTGATTTTGGTAAAAACAAAACTGAGTGAGATTTTGCACAGCCTTACGGCCCATAGGAGTGTGTGGTGTCTATACACGGGAGTGATAGAATTGGGAGAATAAAACAAAGTTAGGTAGTAGACTACCTAGTAAACCCGGCGCGTGTTTACTATCAATAGAAAATTTCATTAAAGAGATTAGTGAAAGTCAGTTTTCTGATTTTTGTCCGCCTGATATCTCATAGTGCGGCGGTAGTAGTTTAGTGAGTAAAACAATCGGATATCAGCCAAAAGATCGTGTGTGCGAGCTCCTTCTGCCATTGCACAACCCAATGTTGAACATTTTAAATTCTTTTAAATTTTCTAAAAAGAAAAAAAAATACGATAAAATATTATATTTTCCAATGCTGGATCGCTATCTTCACATATAATAACTACAGCATCAGCATCATAAATAGAACGATGTTTAAGAGCTTTGAGAATTATCAATAAACAATTCTGCGGTCCTGAGTTGCTGGTTTGTGGTCCTCTAAAAGAAGCACAATGACTCGAAAAAATTGGTTTCTACCTTTATGTCCATTTTCGATTTCCAACCAAACCAAGCGCGTCTATTTCATAAAGGGAATCTATTTTATAAACAATGTCATGGAACACATAAAAAATTTAAAAAAATATAATATGAAACAGAATGCATTTGAAGTGACACATATTTCTTAAAGAATTGACAATGAAAAGTAAAAATTTCTAGTCAGATTCAAATGAAAACTATCAAAAATTCAAATTAGTTCTAGCCTGACGCAACTTTCAAGAAAATTATCTCTTAATTTTTCTAGCGTCTTTACATTGCAAACAAACGACGGCCTCCCTTCATGTCCGTTCAACCCAAAACGGTACCATTTTCTTCGAATCACTTCTTTAATTTTTTATTCATCGATTAATGTTTAACGCAGTATTTCCCTTTAAATTGTACAATGCTATTACGCTTTTATCTCTCGCATCACGCAGCGGTAATAAAATTCCTAACAAATGTAAAATACTAATCGCAAACCAACTTCCTTTCTTATAAAAACAAAAGCGAGAGTAAGAATAATACACCCATACCTTTACCGGCCTTTTTTTTTTGCTTCGTTTAGGCCCCGAGATTATTATGTCATCCGTTACCTTTTCGCAAGGAGCGAAAACCTCACGCATACGGTGTATGATGGGGTGACCGTAGTAGAGTAGCGAACCCGAAAGGCCAGCGGAATCAACCATCGGATCCCGGACAGGCTCGGTTATAAAAGGAAATAACAAATTTTAATATTTTATTAAACGTCCTCTCTTTACGCTTTCTTTTACCGATCCGATGAAATGGCTCCTTCGGGTGCGGAAAAGTCATCCATTCTCCCTCCTTCGTTCTTTACGTGGCATACCAGGCAGTCGTTACGGTTGCTGAATGGCCAGTGTACCTTTCCTAGCCACATCGTACGTACAGTTACCGGACAGTTACCGCAGGCGACATTCGATTTGAAAAGAATTAATTTTCATTCAAATTTCCGGATACCTGGAACCCGGCTAGTTAGAAGGAAAATTATAAATAGATGATTTGCAAATATTATCTCTTTGACCAGCTGGACCTTGGGCCACGACAGCAGAATGCAAACCTCTGCACCCTCTAGGCAAACCGTTCAGTCGTAAAAAAAGCTCACGGCCTAATTTTTCCATATACTTGATACTAAGCTGAATTAGATTGCCAAGCGAAAAAAAAGGTATGATTTGATCAAAGTAATTAACAGTAAAACTTATACAAGGAAATGAAGAAAAATTGAATTATTTTAAATTAGCGGATGTTGATCATACGGAGTTTACAATGAGAAAATTACTATTCATATCAGAAATCAGCAATTTAGCTGGGGAATTTGTGCAACATACACCTATCAATTGATGGGTTAATTGTATTGCAACCATACCAGCAGCAGTAAAAGAAGAAAGCAATTTCTCAACACATTACACTCGAAAGTCATAATTTGGCTCACCCCTTCGACCTGTCAGAGGTCTGCGGGGTCCTTTCAAAAGTGAGAAGTTATGGATTGTAAACATTTCTCAACTTTTTGCTGCCTTTTGTCCTGGCCCGAAGTCGGAAGCCATTACGTGACGGTGGCCGCCTGTTTCTGCCTGTTCGTCGACTCCGGTCTGTGGTTTTTTTTTTCGTCGTAAGAGATGGAAGATGTGGCGAGATAAAAAAAAGGTGTACCCTCATTAATATGTATGAAAGTCAAGAGAGTGTAATTTGTTTAAAGAGAGTAAAATTATTTTTGATACGGCAGTATTTTTTCCCTGGTGGCGTTGCGGTGCTTCTTTTTTGCTGTCAGCTTTGATGATTTTTCTTGTTATTATCTTGTTAGGTTTTGGGGGCGACGGACGGTTTCTTGGGCGGGCAGTTTATGATGAATGAATTCTGTTATGTTGACTACCGAAACCAGTATGTTTGACCTAATTCCAAACAATAAACATAAAAATAAACACACTCATGGATTATCAGTTTGTGAAGTGAAAATGTTTCTTTGAGCTTGAATTTAGACTCAGAATTTTGCATATAATATTCAAATGAACAACGCTGCTAACCAAACAATTTACAATTGCAATGTCTCAGTCATTCGGTTGGCTCAATTTCCGCATCGAAACCTCAAATCCGCAGCTTTCAATTGAATCCACTAGTCAGCATCATTCTACCCATTAATTAAGGCCGTTGGGTTAGGCTAAAAGTGGCAATTTCAGCAACTGCCCGTTGCCGTGCGTACAAAAGTCAAATTGGAAAGTGCACTGTAATTATCATCTCACACCTCAGTGCCCGCGCTCGCCGGTGCCGGTGGTGGTGGGACTGCTCGATGGCGGCATCCTGTCGGCCGGCACACGATACGCCGGTCGGTGCACACTAATATGTACCGAGCCGAGCGTTACAATGCAAACCAATCCCAAATTCGCGATGATATCAGATCGCGTGAGACGCTAAACTGTCGCGTAAAGCGATCACTGCCGTGCAATGTAAAGTTCGTTCCGAGAGCTTTCCATTTCTCGTAAATTGCACCCTGGCGGGTTGTGCATCGGTATGTTCAAAACTACGCTCGTAGCCTCCCTTTATGGGTGGCATGAATCGTTGGGAAAAACTGCTTAGTCATCCCAAGCTTAGCAATCCGGATCAACGTGAAAAGGGGTCATCAACGGTCGATGATGTTGGTCACTGGACGGTAATTGTGGTTATATAATGAATATTGTAACTGTCATTCGCCAATCAAGACCGAATCCGACAAAGGTAACTATTGCTCCATCAATGGGTAGCTTTTAATGGTATCGTAATTATTGCTGATTCAATGGTTGTTATAATTTTACCAGTTTCCTGTGAATTACTCCTGCCTTTTCGAATCGATACTATTTTGATAGCAAACCTGTTGTCCTATTTTAGAACCGAAAACGCACTCAAACCATACTCGAAAGTGTTGATAAAATGTTCTCGGAAGTATAGGTAGTTTCGAGAGCTTTCCACAAACATAACCTTCGATATTTGCCAGTTACTGTTCAACATGCCTCTCAATAACTTATCAATTTTTGATTCAAAGGAAACATAATACGTTGATAAACCTCAGAAACGGATAAAACTCAATCAACTGAACCCTTTACCGAAGGGGTTCCCGCTCGAGAGGCAAAGATTATTGTGTACACATTTACTCAGATGTCCATCAGGTAAACAACGGGCGGTCCGGGTGAATAAATAAATAACCTACGGACAACAAGCAGGCCCAGGCTAGGCTAGAGAGCTTCACTCGTGCTGATGTTGACAAGTTAATTACAGCTGCCTAATGGTAAATCGGTTTATTGACTTTGGCAAATGGAGCAACAACGGATACCTGAGGACATTTATGCTGCACACTGTTAACCATTCGTGCTGCTCGCTTTTTGAATTAGCAATCATTATTTGTCCTCCGAGAAACTCCGCACCGACGACGACCGGCGGAATTATGGTCTCGAATACACATGACATATGATGTTTGCTTTACGATTTGTCGGTTGCGGTTGTCAATAGTTGTGTACACAAAAAAAAACACATTTAAGTGCTAGTTGTGATGTTTCCCATTTGCATGGTACTTTAACAGCGCTAGAATATAGTGCGCCTCCATCGAAAGTGAAAACCAGAAAGATAAAAGCGACAGAATCAACATTCGAAACTACTACCGCCGGAAAATCCCAACATTCGATTCAGAGCTTATAAATCTTAACGTCGGAACGAAAATCCGCAAGTGACCCGAACGTAAAATTTAAACTAAGAGCAACCTAGCCGTTATTGGTGGAACAATTTGACTATGGCCGTTCTACTAATATCAATATCAGTAGCCGGTAGCAGCAGCAGCAGCATTAGTACCGGAGAAAATCGTGCGGGTTAAGCCGAGTCATTATTTCAGCAAAACTTTAGCCCGCAAATTGCAACCAAGGCGAAAGCAACTATTGCCAGTGTCTGTTTCTCAGAAAGGTAGCGTATCAAGGGTCGTCGAATAAAAACGGCATTGGAAATTTATTTATGTGACAATTCCAAATGTCATTTTCATTCCATGCCAAGTGATTAGAAATAAATCAAATAAATTACAAGAACTTTCTTAATCACGTCGAATGAGAAAAAATAATTCCAGTTTGGGGACGAAGCTTTTCAACTTGGGTAAAATTTCACACATATTTTTTTATAACGGTAGTTTTTAACAATCGACGGAGTAGTAGAAGAAAGTAACGAAACAAAGGCGATGTTAATATCTCAGAGGGCAAGGCGTAAAGGGAAAAAAAACATTTCATTATAGATACAGCCTTTATCGCTTGGTTCAATCTGCGGATCCTCCAGTTTGGGTAAAGAGGAACGTTATACAAACTTAATAAGTGTTGCTTCAATGATCCTTTCTTGCCTAATTTACCGCTGTTTCCCTTTCACACCATTTCTCCTGTAAGATACTGAGACTGCTGAGGAAACAAATTTAGAAAAGTTGTAAATAACATCCAAGTAGCTACCATATTTATGATTACCATGCACTCAACGAGTACACATTATCTGTATATTTATCCTGCAAAATTTTAAAAGTTCATAACGTAAACAAAACATTATAACCTATGTTTTGGTCTAGACTTTTTATGTGGTCAATCATTTTCAATTTTTTGTAACGTCAAACTTTTCAATATTTAGACAGAGGAAGAAGGGTAAGTAAGTAATGAAACCAAAGGTGTTTTATAGTATCTTTAAAGTGGGACGCGTTGTGAAGGGTAAAGAGCAAAAAATTAAACAAGGGAGGATCATTGAAGCAAGACTTACCAGGCCATTCGTATTTTGTAATCCTTCACCAAACTAGGAGATCCTTGGGTTGAAGCAGATTATAATGGTAGCCAGGCAGCTGACTGAAAACACCGGACTATTGAGTGCAATTGGACTGCAAACTAGACTTGGAATTGGACTTGAAAAGAGATGAAATTCCAAAAGAGATGTTCTGCCTTTTATGGTCTTTAGAAGCAGTTTAGAGCAATTCAAAGCTCAATTTGAGATCTATTTTTGTTTTCTCAGGCCTTTGCAAACAGCTTTGAGTAATTCTAAGCTAAATTTAAGATCATTTTTTGACCTTTAGGAGCGAGTCTAAACTCAATTTAAAATCTTGTTCTGACTTGTCTGGCCTTTAGAAGCAGACTGAAGCAATTCTAAGCTCAATTTGAATTTATTTTTTGTCGTTTCTGGCTGTTTAGAGGGATTTTAAGCATAATTTAGGGTCTATTTCCGCCTTCTTTGCCTTTTGGAAGCAGTTTAGAGCAGTTCTAAGGTAAATTTCGGATAATTTTTCGCCTTACGCAGTAGTTTGGAACGATTCAAAACTCAATTTATTATCTTTTCTGGCTTTTTTGGCCTTAAGAAGCAGCATAGAGCAATTCTAAGCACAATTTGGGGTTACTTTTGACCGTTCCTAT
This sequence comes from Sabethes cyaneus, assembly GCF_943734655.1. Classification (NCBI taxonomy): domain Eukaryota; kingdom Metazoa; phylum Arthropoda; class Insecta; order Diptera; family Culicidae; genus Sabethes; species Sabethes cyaneus. The sequence goes on from NC_071355.1 coordinate 56,414,652, forward strand.
TCCTCAGAAGCAGTTCAGAGAGCGATTCTAAGCTCAATTGTGAAACATTTTTACCTTCTCTGGTCTTTAAGCAGTTTACAACAATTCTAAACTCAATTTGGGGTGTTCGGTTGCCTTTTATGGCCTTTAGATGAAGTTTATAGTGCTTCTAAGCTCATCTTGAAATCATTGATTGCCTTTTCTGGCATTCAGAAGTGGTTTAGAGTGATTCTAAACTCAATTTAAGATCTTGTTCTGCCCTTTTTGGCCTTTAGAACCAGTTTAGAGCAATTCTATTTTCAATTTAAGACCATTGGTTATCTTTTCTGGTTTTTAGAAGCGGTTTTGAGCGATATCTAGCTTAATTTGGGTTAATTTTTTGCCTTTGCAGGTTTTCAGTAGCAGTTTAGAGCGATTATAACCATATTGAACCATTTTTGCCTTTATTGACCTTTAAAGCGCTTTGCAGCGTTTTAAGTTTTAAGTTTTAAGTTTAATTGGGAATATTCCTTTACCTTTCCTGGCCTTTGTAAGCAGTTCAAAGCAATTCTAAACTCAGGTTTAGAAAGATTCTGATTTGATTTGGGACCATTTTTGCCAGCTTTGACCTTGTGAAGCGGTTTAGAACGATTCTAAGCTCAATTCGGGATCATTTTTTGGCTTTTATGGTCTTTAGAACCAGTTTAGAGCAATTCTAAGCTAAATTTGGGATCATTATTTACTTTTCTGGCTTTTTAAAATAGTTTTAAGCGGTTGCTCTAAACTCAATTTGAGGTTGTTTTGCCTTTTATGGTCAGTTTAGAGCAGTTCTAAGCTGAATTTGGGATTTGTTTGCCATTTCTGGACAAGAGAGATGAAAAGAGATGATTGCGATTCTAGCAATCAAAATTGGACTCAAAGTCAGATTTGAAATTGGACATGAAATTGGTTACGAAATTAGATACGAAATTGGACTTTAAATTAGACTTAAATTGAAGTTGAGATTGGACATTAAAATAGACTTGAAGTAGGACTAATTCGGACTTAAAGCTTAGCTTCAAATTAAACTGAAAATTAGACTTAGAATTGGACGTGAAATTGGATTCGACGTTTTACTCAGAACCGCACTTGAAATTGATCACGAAATTAGACGCAAAGTTTGACTGAAAATTAGACATAAAATTTCCTTATTTTCCTTTCTTTCGATTTATCCAGCTGATCGCTTAATAGCGTATAAAACTCTATACCGGGCCTTTTTGTGTTGCCATCATCAGAGTATCAAGGAGACCTCAAAGGCAATGTCGCCCACTAAAACACAGGTAGAACCCTAAGCGTATCCGACACGCAGGCGGAAGTGCCCTAACTCTGCGTGGACTCCACGAACTGACTCTGAGATCTCTCTGCCAAAGGTCAGGATATCATATTTTAAATATGGTGATGATGATGCTGATGGTGATCATGATGATGATAAGAGGAAAAATGATAGATAGATCGAATTTGTAAATGTACTTTGCCCTGGACAGTTTGTACTACTTGAATTGGAACGAATTTCATCTTCCATCCCCCCGACATTTATGCACTGTCCCAAGATAGGTTTACAATTTACTAAGCGCAGGAGGGACTCCGTAGCCACAAGGTTACCGAGTCTGCTTTGACAAACGAATGGGTTCGAATCTTAATAGAATCAGGCCATTCTATGTCAAAGTGACTTTAGCATGGGTTTACTCACTGGCCCCTCATGACCCTTCTTCCTTCATGCTGAATTCCATATTATCCCATATTATAATAATTATTATAATAATATATTCCATATTATTATAAGGCCTATTGACAGTGCAAAACTGACCCTTATAGTGAAAATGCAGTGGTTAGCTGCGCCAGGGATGGCTATAGTTGTCATATGGAACGAGGTGGGTAAAGTAGATAAAGCACTGAAGGAAGGGTACCCAATTACACACAAGCACGCATAAATTTCAATAAGTATATCGCTGACTCAATAGCGATTATAGCAAAAATAAATGCGGTGCGGGTCGCAGTGAAGAGTCCATAGAGGCAAAAAAGGGCCGCACGACGTGGGCGTTCGCGGTAGTTGACAAAAGCTTTAAACCATAGAGCCGCGCCCGTCTCCCAACCCTTGAGACCACACAGCTAGTGCGCAGCATTTATAACGAAAATCCGTCGTCAATCCTATAAACTGACCACTAGCAAGCGTCCCGCTGACCACGTAGCCTGCATAAATATATGTTTGCAACTGTAGAATACGGTCGAATGACAACCTTTGTTTTAGCGGGTCACTTTACCTCTTCTCATTGTGCACCCTTTTCAGGTCCCTGCATTCTACTCAAAACCGACGCCGACCACATCCGAATGCGGGTTCTGGTGGGATAGAAAGAAATGTTAGTTCAATACTTATTGCTATTAAAGACCAGGGAATCCTCTACACCTTCATAGGCATTTCGCGAAAGGAATTGTTGTTGGTAGAAGCGAGGATTATCTAGATCCATCTCAATGGATAATGCAACGCGCGGTTTCGGTGCGATTTCATTAAAACGCCCGTAAAGTCACTTATCACCGACTAAATCGAATATTCGATAATTTCAAAACAAATATCGTAAACAGCTTCGTCTATCCCGGTAAATGAGTTATTTATTCATGTCCGCACAAGACGTGTTGTTTTAAAATGTCATCGAGACATCTTGGAATACCTGACTCTTCTTATATAAACCCAATATGTTGGTAACGAAAGTTATCAAGCATTGTTTATTTATCAGTATAAACGTGCGCGAGACTGTGATATCATCGGTAGTTTAACGCATCGACAACGAGAACTATCCGAGAACGAGGACGAATTCAAAGGCCGACCTCCTGAAAACCACGACATCTCTCATAGAACCGAATACATGATGACAGAAGCTAACACTATCCACGCAACTAGCCCGAACTATATCAACACACTTTAATCCGACAAGTAGTGATGTCCGTTAATCGTTCGATTAATTCAACTAATCGAATAATACTTGGAATATTCGACTAATTTTTAATCGAATACTGCCAGCACGAGTAGTTGAATTAATCGAATAGATCAATGAGTACGAGTAATGCCCGAATAATACTCGTTAATCGTTCATAATCGTTCGATTAATCGAATTAATCAAAGAAATATTCGAATATTTTTAATCGAACACCACTGACACGAATAGTTGAATTAATCGATTAGTGCAGATAACGCTCACCGATTAATCGGTAATCGAATAATTGAAAATTTCGGACATCACTACCGACAAGACATCACAAATGGACAATCAAATAGGGTACGGGAGGGTATTTCCAGCCCATTAAGCGGTAGCCTGAACAATATTCAGGAATTACGCTGAAACTATATTTATTCGAGACAAGATTTTTATACCAGTTGATAGAATAATATTTACTGAATATCGGCGGGTATTTTGGTTTGAAACGCTACTGAATTTGATTTATAGTCGCTAGAAATGATGAAGTCGCAGCGACTAAATTGAGCCCATTTTTTTTTGTGGTGTCTGTTTTTTTAAATCCGACGGGCCGAAATAGCCACACAGAGATTAAATGCTTTTCAAAAACAGATAAAAAAAAGACCGATTGATAACGTGTCGGTATAGCCTATATACCCGCTCATTGAAGATAACTAGTTTTGCAGTGACAACAGCTTGCTGCTGGCGCTAGTGTATCATTGAATCGTACATATACACTAGCACCAGAAGCAAGTGGTTGTCACTCAAATACTAGCTATGCCAACACGATAGAATACTTTCAGGAGTAACTGTCTCACACATTGGTAGCAGTGTAAATAGAGCACCATATGCTGAAATTGAAAACAAAATGCTGCAAGTGCTAGTAAATGAAAATTGATTTATATTTTCATATCAGAAGGGAATTTTTGTGTTCTTCCGTGATGAAAAGAAGTAGAATTGTTCTGTGATAGCATATGCACAGCTGTTTAGTTTCTAGAATAAGTAAACGTGATCATATTTGTGTGTTTTCCAAACCATCATCAAGACCGGATACGCGTAAGCGATTGCTGCTGGTTTTTTCGGCCTGAATACGTGTCAGTGGAAAAATAGTGGTTTTGACGTTTATTGAATAAAATTTAGCAAATTACTTACATTTTTATGAAAATAGTTATAACACATTAGAGCCTATGAGTGCTACATTCGTTTCAGTATTTTTAAATAGCGGCAAAGTTTTTATTTGGGAAAGCGCAGCAAAAAAAGGTAATGTATGTCGAGTTTAGTAGCGTGCTGGGAATACCCTCCCGTATCCTACTTATCTCAGGCAGATAATAGATCCGAAGACTAATGTCAGGTCAGTAGATATTTCGCGAAATTGTTTATTTTTTCAATTCCTCGTCATTCCAATAAGAATGGAACTCAGCCAGTGTGAAACAGCGCATCAAGCGACTGCACTCATACATGCTTAAACTAACGCACTTTTCTTGGTAATACGTACGAATCTAGCACTATTTGCGGAGGAAATTACGATATTTGCCCCTAGTAGACAACAATGTCACTCTATTCGTGATTATATCTGTATCTACACTGCACTCACTCAATTTCCTGTATTGCAATACTGTTAGCGTCTTATTATATCTATAACGAAAACTAGACCCGTGACAGGACATCATGTTTTTGTAGCAAGAATTGCAGCTCACACCGTAAATGTTTATCCTCAATAAGAAGAGAATTCGTAGGACAGCTTTAGGCGGGCTTTATGGGGCCCGTGCTACTACGAATCAAGTTTCCACTTTCTGACAAATCTTCCAGAAATTTCGAGAGCAGAACGTGTGCACGCATCATATTTTCGTGAATTTCAGGGCAGCATATTATACAGTCGAGCGCAAACAGCTATGGCAGGTAATGCACGAGAACGGCTTTCGCGACAAACTGACGACTACCCTGTAGCGAGTGATGTACTTCGTGCGTGTTTCGGGAGCACAGCACAGGGTTGCAACAGGGGATGGATTGTCCTGTATGTTATTCAACATCACTATTGAAGGTGTGATCCGGTGAGCGGGCATCGAAGCGATAGTGTCCATTGACTATTGACGGCGATGAACTGGAAGTGGTTGATGAGTTCATGTATTTTGGATTCCACTTGGAGAGATTCTCATCGTACTCCTGGCGAAATTCAGGAGGCTATGGTAGGCCGGCCACATCACAAGGCTGCCGGATGACTGTGCAGTGAACCATGACCGTAATATGTACAATCCTAAGAACAGAACAAAAGACTAAATTATATTACCCCTGGAAAAAGACACCAACAAAGTGTCGAAACGTCGGGAAAACATCAAACTTCAGTCTTGATAAATTTCTCCGAAGACTGCCCTGCCGAATATTAACAGTTATAAGCGAAGACTCAAACAAGCATCAAGACAAACGACAGTTACGTATTTCAGAATGAGATGAAGTGTCTCATGCGAAGAATGAATAATTGGATGAACTGGAAAATTTCGATATAGACCGAAAATATATTGGGATGCGCAATGACGTGGGGCTCGCACCCACGGTCTTTCGTTTAGTACCCGAATGCTTTACTCACTAAACTACTGCCGACCGTAGTATAAAACCTAGTTTTGTTTTATTCTCTCAATTCTATCATTACGTATACGCACCACAAACTTCTATGCGACTATATTTTTTATTGTATTACTGCTCTTTGTTTCTACCGCCGAGGAGATAGACTGTTATCTACTCAGTTAGTGCGATAGAAACAAGCGGTGCGTTGCCAACAGTCGCTTAGTGTACTTTAGTGAGTAAAACATTCAGGTTCCAACCGAAAGAGCGTGGGAGCGAGGCCAACCTTCCATTGCACATTTTTGGTTCATATCGAAATTTTCCAGTTCATTCATATAATCATTCTTCGCATCAGACAGTTCCCCCCTTTGACCATTGACGGTCGCAACTCTAGTAAATGTAAGAGATGGTCATAGATAGTTATATTTTATTTCCAAGGCTGTTTGTATTATCATCGAATGCTGTTCTTTTTTCAAATTCTGCCATTTCATAACTTACGTAGCAGAACCTTCTCAGCGATTGTTGCCCGAATATTTAGATAACAAAATGAAAGCCGAAAACGGACATAATTTTGATACTACCTTTGTCATGCGGACAAGCGGTATTTCAAAATGTATAGACACGGCGAAAGAGCCAAAGTTTTGTATACTGGTCTGCAGTTTCAGCCGTATTTATCGTTCACAAACTTCTGTTTGTGATCACCATTGTCCAAGAAGGTGTATTGCTGAACATTCAAACCGTTCTTTTGCTAATGGAAACCGAGAAGAAAGTTCAACACTGATAAATTAAGACCTCTGTTAAGCAGCATCTTCAGTTTTTAGAGCACACATTTCTAATCCTGTTTCTGTTTGATTACTACGAATTACCCTAAAATGCGAAACTTTTTACAGAACAACTAATAATTTATTATGTGTATAAAGACCAATGTTTCGAAAACCGAACTCCATCCATTCGTCTAGTACAGTTATCACAGCGAACACGCGCAACTCCCCACGATGGATCGCATCAAACCACGCTGCTGCAAACTGTCGCCTATTCAACTGACCGCCACCGGGGGCATCCAAGCAACTATCCGGGGTACTTTTTCACTTGTCATTTATTGTTCCACTTGAATTATTGTCCTGTAGTCGAAGATTAATTCCACGAGAAATGGCGTTTCGAGGGAAAACAGAACGATAACCGCTTAAAGGAATAGTAAATGGTCTTGTGAGGTTCGCGTGTTGAGCTTCGCAACTAGTTTGGAATGTTTTCAGACAATTACAAGATTTACAAGGCAATTATTACCGATGGTATGCGCTAATGGACTGGTCCTTGCCTCGATAAACTTTATGCTAGCACATTCATTAAACTTTATTAGTGCTATTCGGCATCATTTCAACAGAGAAGATGGCCCGCTACACAAAGCACTTTGTACGGTTGAGCTTATGTACAAGTGCACTCGAATTGCCAAAACAACGACTGTTTTATTGACAGCACACTCCTGGCAGTTGGGCATTTGAAACTGTGTGTATCCAACTCAAAACAGGCTGCAAAGCTGGCGCTAGCACCGGGACCACACAGCTATTTTTCATGAAAATCCCGCGGCCAACAGTGGCCAGCGGCAGCCTGGGCTTGGACGTTAGCACCCTTTCGGCCACCGATGCCGGCTTGCAATTGATAAATTTATTAGCCAGCAGCAGTGACGGCTCGTATGGGTAGGTGCAGTCCATTCTGCGAATTATTCTGTCAGGGCCGGTGCAATTTATGGTACGCATCAGCTGAATCAACTTTCCTCGAGCTGTGCTTTGTAACATACCGGCTCCATGATGGTAGGTACCTGCATCAACGCACTCACGCTAAGCCTAATGCCTGATTCCTTCCATATGGTGGTATCGATGAAATAGTGAACTCGTGATTTCACTCTGTTACTATGGGTAATTTGAATTTCGCTCCTCTAGGGGTTGCGCTTTGTGCCATTTAGTATTCTAATCAGTGCCAGAGTTCGAATTTCAAAACTAATTTTTCAATCAACATCCAGTATAATTTACCTATTCCTTCAAATATTACCGCACCGGTAGTTGAAGTTTTATTCAATATTACCAGTCATAACATCGATGTAGGAGCTCCTGGAAACTTTTAACTATTTCCCGGCAACTCTTTCTTCGCTCGCCAACCAAACGCACGAGGGCAGGTACCAATATACAAATATGGTTGCAAAAACTGTCAACTTAAAAACAACTTATGGTAATGAAGCTCTACAAAGCGTGAAACCAGCAGAGTGCATAAACAACAGCAAAAGTCCTTTGTAACTTGGTATAACTTTGCGCCACACCGGTAAGCGCGAACAAAGTCAGCACGGCACGAAGCTGCCAATGCGATGCACCGTAGGAAAGTGTGCTAGGAACAAAACAGCACACTGAAGTGAAGGGGTTCAGTTGCAAACCCGGAACAAAAGAAGTGGAGAGAAAAAAAAGCAATTCCCATCATGCGTTCCCAGCCAGCGAAGTTACACTGCTGCACTGCTGGGTGGAGCGGCGATCTTTATTCAAATCAAGCCATCTCGAGGAACGCTGACTGGCTCTGTGCTGGCAAAACGGATCGCGACTCGCATATCTCCCCTAGCACTTCACCTGGTGGCTTACTTCGGAAAGAAAACAATTTAGATTAAAACTTTGATGTAATCTCGTTTTCAATTTAATTTCTATAATAATAGTAATTTAAAGTTGTTTTTTGTTTCAAACTGGAAGTTTATGTAGATAATAGTTTTTTTCTGCTGCTGCCTTCTTTTCGCGTACTATTTGCGTGAAAAGTGCCACTTCGTTTACGAGCGCCTCCGCTGGGGATGGAAATCCAAGTTGCATAACTTCCGGAAGGGCTGTACTCCAGCACCGAGATGGGATAAATTGCTATGAAAAATGCTCAAAACTTTCCCACTACTGAGCTCCAAGCCGTCTGGATTTAAATAACTAATTCAGCAAAGTTTCCCACTAACTACAGTAGTTCGGTGCGGGACTGGGACAGAAAATACGACGCAGCAGGTGTTGCTAATTTGATTCTGTAATGGTCCAAATTAGAACCAGTCAAATCGAGTAAACTTTCGACCAGCTTTCGAGATATCTACCACACCGCATCGGAAGCAAGGAATCAGCAACATTTAAAGCTGTCACAGAGCTTAACACGTGTTCCATTTACAGACCATGTAAACAGCGTGCGCCTGTCAGTCAAAATTTGCGGACAGATGAGAGGTGTGCGTATTTCGCACAAATCATGCGTCACAATTACATCCATCAACGTGTAAGCTTGTCCTGTAGCGTATCAGCTGGACTGTCTGTCTGTCCACCCATTGTCATTGTCACTTCTATTGCTGATACCGGTATTTCATGAACATATTCTAAATAGTTGCAAAGGAAAAACTACCTGACACAGTGTATTTCTAACGCAGTCTTCATTGCACTAAGTTGTCCATCATGTCACTACAGTCATTTCATAAAACGAAAAATCAGAATCATTCCATAAAGTTCTCAATCAGAAATCTAATTGAAATATTTTTGAGAAGCTCTCAAAATCAATATTGCGGAATGTTGTAACCAATGGCCAACCGATGTCAATTGGTGTCCGTTGGGCTACCGGTTAACAGCAATTCCGACACGACAATCCGCGGATCACTGTATGCGCTGCTAATTCTACGGATTAAAGCATACTCGGAAATTCCTTCATAGAATCTGCCTCTTTTCCAGCTGGACCACCAATGAGGTAAGACGTGAATTGGCAGACTCACTGTGCTACCTGGCAGTGCCACACAAATACCTTAACCATCTCTTAGGTAGCAGCTAGTGATGTCCGTTAATTGTTCGATTAATTGAACTAATCGAATAACACAAGAGAAATTTGAATAATTTTCAATCGAATACTGCCAGCACGAGAAGTTGAATTAATAATCCCCGAATAAAGCTCGTTAATCGTCCATAATCGTTCGATTAACCGAATTAATCAAAGAAATATTCGAATATTTTTAATCGATCACTACTAGCAGTGCTAGTCTAGCACGAATAATTGAATTAATCGATTAGTGCAGACAACGCTCACCGATTAATCGGTAATCGAATAATTGAAAATTTCGGACATCACTAGCAGCAGGGAGTACATTACCATTAAAAGCTTTGGGTTTTGACGAAGGACTATATCTGTGACTACATCCTAGTTAACTGGGTGGTTTGAGAAAAGAAGTAGGAAAATTGGAATGAAAGATTTTTGTGCTGGCGTTGGGCCTGTGGTAGCTATCGTCTGTTCTCGTGAGTCTATTCAAACTCGCCAAAGACCCCCGGGCCAGCAGTGTGCAGAAAAATTGGCCTGCTGAAAACAACGCCATGAATTCAGTAAAAGGAGAAACCCTCTCTTTTTTCCTTCAAGTAGCAGTCACGAGTTAACCGATCTGGTCACAAAAATCTGCTGTAGGCGTAAGGGGAATAAAACACCTTCGTTTCATCGGATCACATCCAATCGGTGGAGGAGACACTAAAACAGTGGAAGGTGGAATATTTCATCCGCGGTATTCCAAGGGAAAAATTATTTAATGTCGTTCTACGATGGCTCTGCCATTTATATGTCTCGGAGGTGGAAGCAAAGCAGAAGCACTACAACCTTGGTACAAGCCGATCCGCTAGAGCCGAAAGCCAGCCAGCCCAAAGAGAAGAAGAAACCACTTGTATATATCACATTGTCAAATATTACTGAGCAAGTAGAGTCCAACCGAAGCCTCAAACAATAAACTTTAGTTATTCTAAAGTCCGATCTCGAAAGCTTTACGTCCAGGTGCTCACGGAACGCGATAGATGTGTCTGACTCCTAAGGGCCCTATTCTGTAAGTCACGTCGAGCAACTCGACTCGACCCGATCACTGTCGAGTGTCAAGAACGGGCGAGGGGAGAACGGGCAGCATAACGGCTCGATAAATAACCAAAACAAAGCCAACTCAGGTGTCGTTTGCTAACAATTTAGTCACTAGCTTTTTAACGGTTGACTCAATCGAGTTACTCGACAAAATCGTGTCGCATGTGACTTACATAATACCAAAAGTGGACTAGTCGAGGAAAGTGACCCTCGACGTGATAGAATAGGGACCCAAGATTCAGAGAAAGTTGATTTTAACCAAATCCAGGGGTTAAGTTCTACAGACTTGCTCGCGTTAAGGTTCGCAGCAGATTCATCATTGTTTTTGAGGATCAGTTTGTGGAGAAAGTCATGATTTGGCGTGAGATCTATCCCTTTCGAACCAATGTGAAAACCAGTGTTTTGTAACGCCTCTGTAAGTGCCTTACCAGACGGATTTTACCCTCCATTAAGTCCCATGATAGACTGCTTCCATTACAGCAAGGGCATGTTACAATGGTACAACAACAACGGACTTCAGTTCAGAGTTGAGTGCACTAAATTGTCCCCAGGTCTGTCCAATATTGAAATACTGAGGGATAATAGAGCAAAAGCATTCACTAGCGGCATTGGTCAGATGATCCGCATCAGAAATTGTCATTCGATCAGCATCGATCTGCGATAGTTGCCACAGCGAATCGGCAACTAGGATTTATATCTAAGCTCTCTAGAGACTTTACGGAGCCTTACTGCCTAAAATCGCTGTATTGTGCCCTAGTTCGACCAGTACTCGAAAATGCTTCTTTGGTTTGGTATCCCTATCATCTATCTTGGACTCTACGGTTAGAACGTGTACTAAAACGGTTTATTCGTCTCGCTCTCAGGAACCTGCCATGGAACGACCCCGTAAATCTGCCGCCGAATAGCGATCGCTGCCGGTTGTTGAACTTGGATACGCTTGAAACACGACACAAGATTCAACAAGCAACTTTTGTAGCAAAATTGCTCAATGGAGAACTCGATGATCCATGGCTGCTATCGTCATTGAATTTTCGAGCACAGCAGAGACCTACGAGGTCAACAGCGTTACTACAGCACAACTTTCATCGCACCTCCTATGTGCTAAATGAGCCGATCACATCCATGATCCGCACTTTCAGCATGGCCGAAGAATTGTTTGAGTTCGGTGAACCAGCACGCATTTTTAACAATAGACTAAAAAGATGTTCTGTTTTTAGTTTTAATTCTGCTTAATTAAGTTCATTAAAGCCACTAGGCTGGATGGAAAAAAGATTATTAAATAATAAATAAATAATAAATACTGATTATTGTCTGCTAGATGTGAAGGACAACGCAGTCATAATGCGGTCTTATGCCGCAGCACGTCATTTGCCATAAAAGCATCGGCATAAACATTAGGAATAATTGCACAGAAAATCCATATTACGATCTTTTGGTATAATTCCGTGAAAAATGTTTTATAACTTTCCATAGACGATTCAGGGCGTAACCACGAGGATTGCCGGGGACCTGCATTCGGAAGTGCCGGCCACTTCAGGGCCAGCCCCCACCTCGCAAAAATCCCATCTGTCAAAATTTATTCACAAAACTAGTTATAAGACTATATAATGGAAGGTTGCGGCTGTAGTTTATTTGCCTGAAACATTCGGGTACAAACCGAGAGAGAATGGGTTGGAGTCCCACCTGCCATTGAACGACCCAATATATTTTTGGCCTCCTATCGAAATTTTCCAGTTTCATCCAGTTTACCAATCTTCTCACCAAACACTCCTTCACTTTACAAAACAAACGTATCATGAAAGACCGAACCCCTATTTGGCCGCATCATAAGAGACCGAAACACGAAAGCCCGAGCCCCTACTGGGCTGAATCTCGCCGGAAACTATTTTCTCGAGCAATATAGATATAAATAGTGTTTTTAATGACAACACTGTGTTCAAAATACCGTTATTAAAAAATAAAATAGGTCATATAAACGGCATATGCCAGTTGCTAATTTAAAAAAAAATCATTCGACGAGCTTTCGAGTTACGGCCGTTAGATGTTTTAAAGGGCAGATTGTTCATAAAAAGTAAATGAAAATCTTCCATGGCACTTCCAAAACGAATGGAAATCACAACCGGTATTGATTTTTTTGCAACATATGCCCATTGGCGACCATTTTAGGCGTTTTACGCCGTATCCCAGTGGGCCAGTATCGAACATGAACCAAAACGTATCATGCGACACCTAAAATTACGCCAGAATTTAAAAACTAGATCATTCGCAGTCAAATTAACTACCTAGCACCACGTTGGTTAGGTTGGACAAGTTCCGGGCACTTCTGGGGAGTTCCGGCAATACCCAGACAAGTGACCAATTTCGTCCATGAACAAAAACTTATCGTGCGACACCTCTAATCACACTAGAATTCAATAACTAGATCAATGGAAACCAAATCTACTACAGTGGACCCCCGTTCGTTTGAACGATTCCTCATGCAAACTAACGGGGGTAGTTTTTAATTTGAACAACTGGCAACTCTACATATACTGGCACTTGTGTGATCTGGTCACCCTACTCTTTGTTATTGTTTTGGTGGTTTGATTCAGTTGGAAGTTGGAAGCAGCGAATATTTCATTCTCCGATCGGGATTCTATCATAATCGTTGGGAAAACGCAATGTGAAACAGATTAAACACACTAGATCAGGACAAACAAATTACGTTTATGCGCATTGCATAAGCATAAGCAAATGATGTCATGTTGAGAATGACATTTGAACCATTTTTAATTTGCACGTTGCGCAAACCAACGGTGTGCAAATTAAAAAGTGTTCAGATTAAAAGCGGTACTGCTGAGTTTCGGCCATTCGTGATACGCCCATTTGTGTTTCGGTCATTCATATGTAATCTGACTATATGCAATGCATTTTTAAATTGAGTTGTTTAGACTAGTTGCAAGTTAACGGCAGATTTCCTAAATTCTGATATGCCTTCCGCACGTCCATTCATTATTGTTCCAATCGTCCACTATACCTATCGTCCATTATTCCTATCATCCATTATGCCTAACGTCCATTCTGCCTAACGTCCATTATGCCTAACGTCCATTATGCCTAACGTCCGTATGCCTATCGTACTTATGCCTAATGGAGTACATTTCCAAGTGACAACTTGGGTTTTATAACACTCTTAAATTGGTCATGAAAACCAACATAAAAGTTCAATAAAACTCACTTTGTTGCTTGGGCTCCTTGGTAGTCCCTCCGCTCTGGTGAAATCGAGCTTTTCAACTGGGAATTTTCTAAACCTTCATTCTTTCACGACAGATTACCTGCACGATGCCGAATTTGGGCGGCTCAAGGTATTCGAGTAGCACCCGGTTGTCACCAGCGAAATCCGTCCTTGTTTCGTCACCTTGGTCGATACCGTATATTACGATCCGTGTTTGTTTGAATGTTGCTAGTCATTTTAAATTAGAATTTTCCAAGTCTTATGATGGGACTAGCACCATGCCTGCCGAGTTTTAGCTGTCGGGTAGCGGAAAATTTGCCCGAAACCCGCATCCGTACTCGTACCCGCCGGGCTCGGGTCGGGTTCGGATATTGAAAAAAAATAATTTGCGGGTTCGGATCGGGTACGGGTTCTTAATTTTTGTTTTTGAAAGCGGGTACGGGTCGGGTCGGGTATCTTTATTGACCACATTTAATACTAAAGATCATCGGGTAACCGGGCCCGTCCCGTACCCGACGGGTTGCGGTTAATCAAAAATAATAAACTTGCGGGTTCGGGTCGGATACGGGTTTTTAATTTTTTTCTTAATCGGGTACGGGTCGGGTTCGGGTATTCAAACTACTGCCGAGGCACCACGTTTGATAATTAAATTTAAGTCTCCCGCTTTGGATTAGACGCTGTCGTGAGCCACTCTTAAACATCATAATAAAGGCCTAATTTACAACGAGCGATGATCGATAATTTTGATAAAGTTTTATTTCAATATTATTCAAATGGATGTTTCTGGCAAGGAAGCAGACATCATTGGCATTTCTTTGTTAAAAATATCCGTTTCCTTCTAGTTAGAAAAACACCATGCGTCTCCATTCAAATTGTACAGTCCCAACATTGTGTTTTTGTGTTATATTAAGCGAACATAAAGTTAGATATTTGAGTATTTTTTACCTTTGTTATACTATATAACAAAGGTTTAGAAATTGGTCGAAAAACACGAAATTGATCCGAGGCCCGTAGGGCCGAATCACATATACCAATCGATAGAGCTCGACGAACTGAGCAATGTCTGTGTGTGTGTGTGTGTATGTGTGTATGTGTGTATGTGTGTATGTGTGTATGTGCAGCTCATTTTCTATCGCCTGTTTCTCGAAGATGGCTGAACCGATTTGATCGCTTTTACTTTTTTTTGTAAGGTATTATTATCTAGTATATCACTATTGAATTGCTTTGCGGTCCGACGTTTCGTTTAAAAGTTATAAGCAAAAATGTGAAAACTACGTGACACGCGTTTCTCCTGAACTACGCAACCAATTTTAACGATCTTAGTACCAAACGAAAGCTCTTGCTGTTACTAAACTTTTTACCAAGTTTTATTGAAAACGGACAAGCAGTTTAAAAGTTAGCCTTAAAAAACCATTTTTGATAAGGTTCAAATGATCGCCTGTTTCTCAGAGATGGCCAAGCCGATTTATGCGCTATTAGTTTTATTTGGCAGGTAATATAGCCGGATAGATCACTATTGAATGGTTTTTGGATTGGACGTTTAATTTGAAAGTTATGAGCAATCGTATACACCACACCAAAATTAACAATAATTTACAATGATTTTAACCAAGATAATTTACCTAATTTCAATTATTTTAATATCAAACGAGAGGTTTTGACACTACGAATATATATGCAAAATTTCATAAGAATTGGTTTTACCGGTCAAAAGATATTAACCCTTGAACACTCGCGCCAACTTTTATAACACAGTTACTCGCGCGCAGAATAGCCCAAAACCAAAGAAAACGTGCGCACTAGAGTTTTGACTAGCAAAACTTGGTTTTACGTTTATTGAACCTTTGGAAGAGTTTCTTAAAATTGAAAGCTCGATCGTCTGGTAGAATTTGAATTTTGATTAATCCCCCTAAAAGTGAAATAAAAAAATTATTAAAAATACAAAGTTATACAAATAGTAAAAATACACAACTTTGCTGAAAATAGTATACCTCTATGTTTGCTTGTTTAGGAACTGTAGAACTTTGATTATAAAAATACCATGATTTTAACCCCGAATTACTCGACTACCAACTGACGGATACATTTTAAACATTTTACATTTGCTGATAGTTTTGCTACATACAGACATCATTTTTCCATATGAAGTAACGTGAAAAAATTCCAGTTTGGGGCCAATAGCGGTACATCCACGGTTGCCAGTATGCCAGATAAATCGGGATTTTGCCAGATTTTTGATTGCGCGCCAGACCAACAGACAAAGTTTAAAACCTTCCAGATATTTGGCACTGTGCCAGATTTTCGATTATCCGTCTTGCAAAAAGGTCATCACTTCTAATATTGGACAAAATTTTGCATCTACGGTGAGCAAAACGAGCAAGATTTTTTCAGGAAAACGCCTCCCCATCGGACTAATTTACCACCAGATTTTTGCCAGACACTTTTATTCGTGTTCGCCAGATTTTCGGGAAAACCTGGTGGCAACCTTGGGTACACCTCACATGCTGCTTGCTTCGTTTCTGTGCTATCGGTTTATGCTGATCTATTTTCCTAACAATTTAAAGTATTATTACATTGAATAATTCAGACATTTTGCTGAACATTTTTTTGAAGAATATACGTTAGTTAAACACCGATTGGTAAATATGGCATTCAAAAACCTACACATGTTATTCAGTATACAACAGCGTGGGTAACCGAAGGTTAATAAAAATTGATGAAATTTTTTCAAGAAAACCTTATTGATGCATAGTTATGCATAGTTCAAAAACCTATAAACTAGACCTTTACTACGCAATGTATATGTTAAAGAATAATATTTCTTCTTACAACTTACTTTTACTTGCACTTACCCACATTAGTAACAACTTACTCAGCAATTTCATGAGAAAAAGAACTATCAAAATTTGTAAGTGCAACTATTTTGTTCAAATTTTGTAAGCTTATTCAATTTCCAAAATTTTTATGTAAACCAACGCACAATGCAACGTTAACTAATAGATGAATTATGTTCCGAAGACGTGTCGATTTCTATCTCAAATAGCAAGTAAGACCGTATAACAAAGGTTCCTTTCACCAATAGGTGGATTAAATCAGGTTTTTATAACGGTAATCTAAAAAATCTGAATTAATTTTTATAGTGTAATTTTTTTATAATGGTCCTTTGACTTCAGGCTTAAGGTGATACGGTACTGAATCCCAACATGACCGGAAAAATAACGTTCATGTGAGGATATGGGTGCATCGATCCAGCCATGTTTCACCTTAAGAGACACCCAATACTGCTTTAACTCAAAAAACTATCAAAAACCCAATAACATAAATTTAAAAATAACCAGTCCACCATTTAAGGGCTCTCAAAGCATGCTGCTTAGAGTTATTGTAGTATTTAGAAACAATTGCCTTATATACCGTTTTCAATTATAACCAGATTATGAAGCTTATCTCAAAACTTACCACTGTCAAGCAGCTGTTGATTAAATGAACCCCGATTTGGATTCATGGCTGAAAATGGCACAAAATTAAATTGCAATCCGCCAGATTCAACGACCCGCTTTCGCTGGTAAGCTATAGGTACACTTAACCACAGCAATGCGGCTCATTTCCATTGTTCTACCATGGGAACGTTGATCTTCGGTGCAGCTGTATTTGTGCATTCTTCATTACAGTAAAACCAACATGATGAGGCAGACTGTTGCTCTTTGATCATCGCTGAGAATAATTTATTTCAACTGATGGCAGTGGAAGAACAAATCCCATTCAGCGCTAGGCAAGCACGGCATCATCATTTAAATGAATAGTTAGGAGAGCTTAAAACATTCTTTCATATTTGTTAAGAACTGACCGCAAAACCCAATTAGCGTACGGTTTATTTTTAAGTTTTGAAAAATTAATTTTCTCTGGAAGTGCATTCATTTACTGCTAGTTCTATTTACTTTCATGGCATCTACCGGCTACCGAAACAGTTTTGTTAAGGTTTATAAAGATTAATAATATTCATATATGAGAGCAATGAAGAGAGACCATCTCTATTTAATGCAAATGCGATAAATGAGTTAATCCAGAACTCAAAGTAACTGGAATAAAATTGCTGTACACCCGTTTTTAGTTAGTTCGTACACTATCTGCACCCAAAAATTATAAACTTCTGACAAACGCTTGTTGGTTTCGGAGCCTACCGATGGTGGTCTCATTGTGGCCATCCGTGGCTCGCAGTGTTCCTGCACACAACAATCATTTCATCTCCGGGAACAGCACAAACCACGGCCACTTCAACCCAACGGAGCTTGCATAAGCCGGCAAAACCATGCGCAAGTGTAAGAACACCGAAAACCATCGCCGTATTTCACTCAACATTCACGAGCGGTCTCATCCGTTGTTGTGTGCCACAAACGGCACAAGTGCAGTCCTGCGACGGCAAACGAGATCAAACACACAAACAGTGCTCTCATCTGTATGGAAACGTGCTTCGACACAACAAAAGCTCCACACCAGACAACATTTTATGAGATAGTATTATGGAAATGATGATAGCAGCAATAGCAATAATAGCAGTAATGATAATATAAAATTCAATTGCATGGATCCGCACAACGATAACCGGGTATCAAATTTTCAACGATTCATTTCGGTGTCCACGCGCCGCACGTGGGTTGTGAAGAATATGGATGCTGTACTGCCAACTTACCCCCGAAGGACCAATGTAAAATGTTCTCATTTTAAAGCACTTTATCCGATTATAAATTGGTGCGGCAACATTCGGGTGGAACTCGTTCACTATAAAAGGAGTTGTTCAAACAGATTCACAATAACACAAAAAAATCCTTCCGACAGAGCATAAAAAGCAAACATGTCTCTCGCCCACTGAGCAGAGCAGTATGCATGCCCTGGCACTGTTTCACGTTCCATGTCAGCATATTGAATTTAAATGAAGATAGGATTAGTTCGTGTGCATGCGAGCAGCTCTCAAACAGAACGAAAGAAAGTCACTTCGCAAAACTTTCTACAAACAATTCAAATCAGCATCAACTCCACCGTGCTCATTATGATAATAACAACGATAATAAAAGGAACACAGAGAAACGAGCACGTGTTGGCGAACGGAAAACTTTTCCCACCCAGAAAACATTCTTATCACTTTGGATCCTACAGTTATCCGATAGTTGCTACTACCTCATAGAAGTGTGTTTAGATATAGAACTGACAGACAGCCGCGCATTCAGTTTGTGTACCTACTCGAAAGTGTTCTAAGCTTTTTCAATAGACCAACCAACATTCGTAATAGAATGATCCACTGGAAGGAAAAATTCACCGCTGATCATCTACTAAACAAACCACGAAGTGGTTTCAATCAATTGAAAGCTAAATGATTAGTAGAGAAAATAACGACCACAATTGAACCATTCTATAAACTGCAACTATATCGTGCAACAAACAGTGCACTGTTTGCGCCGTACGAGAAAAGCCAAGAAACCAAACAAACAGATAAGCTTCTCTGAGATGAGATCAAAATAGCTTTAATAAAATTGACGAGGAACTTGCTGCGCAATGGCATCGCAAATGATACCTGTTGATGGCGCGTAAACAACCGGAACCAGGCAGTCGTTCGACGTGGTTGAGCAGAAAATTAACGTTTCACTAACAGCCGGTAGTAGACGGGAATGCTTATGGTTTCGCACGTACATACGCCTACACCAGACAAGCCGCAAAGTTGATTGAACATTGATCTGATCATTGATCATCATCACTAATCAGCTTGTGTGAGTCTGATTCTTTCGATGAATGCTAGCAGCTTTCGCTATTGTCGGAACAATGATATGCTACACTGTGAAATTTTGCTAATGAAATTATTGGACAAACTTATTTTCCCACGAATACTTTTCGAGAAACAAAATTTGCATTAATGCAACCAACAAAAGATTATTCAGAATAACAATAAAGTATTTTCGAGCGTCTTAGTATAACTTACGAATAAACGAGAACTATTTTGGAGGAGATTTCAGAACAGAGAAAGGTATAGAGAAGCTAGAGTTACGAAAAAATGAACGCATACATATCGTCAGCAAAGCAGATAAATTGATTAGATTTAAAGGGTGTCCCACATCAATTTGCATCACGCAAGAAATGCTGTAGAAAATTGTTTACACTGTATTTTTATCATAGTCAGCATTTCGACAAAATGGACAATTGGACAAAATGCGTAACCCGAAAAGCAACGTCGCGAATTTATTTTGCGCAAGCACCTGGAAAATTTTCGAATCTCTCATCACGGATGATGAGACTTACGTCAAGGCGAACTTCTGGCAGCTACCGGACTACTGTACTTCACCGCCCAGCACAAGTTTCATGTTCTGGAGGGAAGTAAGGATGAAGAAACTTTCAGTGTTTGCCAAGAAATACATGATTTGACAAGCGATCTGCTCACGTGGCAAACAGAGTGCGTCATTCGTGACTACCGGGACTGTAAATGGGCAGATCTACCTCAAGGAGTGTGTATAGAAACGTCTGCTTCCTCTGTTGAAGCAACACGAGGGCCCTACGATATTCTAGCCGGATCTAGCTTCGTGCCACTATTCAAAGGATGTCCTGGAGTGGTACGAAGCTAACGGGGTACGCACCGGAGCAAGGGCCCAATGAAAAATACTGGCCAATTATGAAACAGGCACTACGGAAGCAGCCCAAGGAGGTTAAATCTGAGGAATACATGAAGAAAAAGTGGGTTTCCAAGCTGCAGTCTGGTGTTGTACAAAACTTTTTGAGTGGAGTTAAGCGTAAGGAGCGAGCATACAGTTATTGCATTGAAGTTTAATGAAATAAATATGCCAAAAGCTTACTAATGAATTATTTATTATTACCTGAAAGTTTGAAAAAGATCGATTAATTAGGTAATTTTCTACAGCGTTTCTTCTGTGATGCAATTTAATGTGGGACACCCTTTACAGCATCATTAACGTGTACTACCCGCATGAAGGAGCACCCGCGACGAGAAGGAAGCGTTCTACGCGAGGTTGGAGGCAATGTATGATAGCTGCTCGTCACGGAACATCAAGATCGTCATCAGGGATATCAAGATCGTCGGCAGGGAAGAAATGTATGGACCGGTCGTAGTACCCCATAGCCCAAGCAGCACACTTCTTTCGCTTTTAGTTACGACTGAAATTGGTCCTAAATCAGTTGCTACAACTGCTTTATAACAACTGTGTTAGTAGGGAGCCTACACGCCGATACGAACGATAACAGCCAACGATGTACAAACTACGCAGCTTCCCGAGACCTGGTGATCCGAGGCACCATTTTCCCACGCAAAGATTCACAAAGCCACTTGGAGATCACCTGATCAATGAACCATATTGACCACGTTCTCCTAGATGGCCGCAAACGCGTCCTTCTCGGCTGAACATCAGACAGCTATCTGCAATGCCGCAATCTACGGAGAACTACTCGCGAATACTGAATAAGGGACTGCCTTCTTCTGAAGAGCTACGTGCTTCAAACCTCAAAGACAGTTGGGGTAGAATACGCTCGACTATCGGAGAGCCTGGTACCACGACACTAAGTAAAAACCCCTGGAGTTTGTATACTCCAATTGGTAATAATCGGTTTGATGGGGAACGCCAACAAGCGGTAGAGAGAAAAAAATTGCTTGGAAAAATTATCTGAGCATTGCCACTAGCGAGAACTTGGTCAAATACCGACGACGAACCACTTGACCACGAACCTAAGGAATAAAAAGCCCGAAAAGGATGACAGAGATCATGAAGAATTAGAACAACTATTCGGAGCTAATGACATGCGCAAGTTTTCGGACAAGGTGAACCAATCTCGTAAGGGCTACAAAACCGAAATCTGATATGTGTAGGGACGGGAGAGGGCATCTGATGACAAACGAGCGCGAGGTAGTCGACAGATGCGATCACTTTTTCGATGAACACCTCGATGGTGAAGTTGCAGAAGGAAGCGGAACAGAGGTTAACCTAGGAGTACAAATGGAAGATAGTAATGTCCCAGCACCTCCAAGAAGTCAAACGAGAAATCTGGTTACTGAAGACCAACAAAGCCACTGGTAAGGACCGCCTACCGGCCGAGTTTTATAAACATGGCTGAGAAACGCTGGCAATGGCTTTACACTGGGTTATTTACTTGATCTGGGAGGAAGAGAAGCTACTCGAGAAATGGATGGAAGGAGCGGTTTGTCCCATCTACAAAAAGGGTGATTGACTCGACTGCTGCAACCATCGCGGTATAACGCTGGTAAACGCCGCCTACAAGGTACTCTACCAGATCCTGTTACGCGGGCTGTCACCGATCGCACTGATTTTTGAGAATTACCAGTCCGGCATCATGGAGGCTCGCGCAACTGTGAACCAAATTTTTACCATCCGACAGATCTTGCGAAGTCTGTCGATAAAGAAGGGTCACGTCTTGAAGACATTTATAACCCAAGGCTTAGCTTGTTTCAGTAGGGCAAAAATATTCCCTGGTATTATTTACTATCTTTTTTAAACAAAATGCTAAAAAATATTTTCCCAATTATCCCAATTGTGTAGTGGATCACGAGGTTAAACATATTGAACAAAATATTAAATATTACCTGTATAGTTATGAAGTGCTACAAAGTAGTCATCTAGGGTCGTTACTGTTATGTATGTATTGATGATAGATAGACTGTCCAAAAGTTGTGCAAACAAATTTTAATATACCGTGAACGCACATAATTCCGATCACTCAAGTCGGTCTAGAGGTCGATTTAAAAATATAAAATTTAATCGAAGATCGCTGACTAGGAGCAGGCATGAAAGACCATCACCTTGACGAAGCCCTCTGTGTGATTCGAATGAACTTGACAATCCACCCGAAATCGGAACACAGCACTGTGTACCATCCATCGTAGATTTAATCAGTTTGATGAGCTTCCTGGGGAAGCTGTTCTCGTGCACGATTTTCCATAGCTCTTTCCGGTCGATGGTATCACATGCGGCTTTGAAGTCAACGAATAAATGATGCGACTCATTGACTATAGGACATTCAATTTAATCTTCTAAAAATAGACTACTTTAGTTAAGTGATCGGAATTCGGATCTGATCGGAACTATGTGCGTTCATGGTACACAGAACGAAAAAATGAATCTCACATTCGAAATGCATATAAATTAATGAACACGTAACAAAAATCATATATATTTTTCCATCAAATAAAACCTAAATAAATTAAACCTTTTTTAAAGATTTGTTTTTATATCAAACCAAATGTATTAAATGATCCTACATGTATGCAGTACACACTACGACATTTTGTATTGTGAAATAGCACGTAATATGATATGATTAGTGATGTTCCATTTATGTGCCTGTTGAAAGACGTAAATTTACAGGTTTTTTTCCGAAATGTGTACGCAGGGAAGCAGAGCAATATCTTGGCGTATCTCGTACTCATGATTCGAACCTACGACGGCTGGGTTCTTAGGCCAATATCTTACCTCTTAACTGTCTTGGAGGCCACATTATTAAATCTACATATTTCAATAATATTATTAACCTCGAGTAACCGGTCCGGAGTAAAACTGATCTACATGAGGACACATGCAACGAAGACTTTAGGCTCGGTTCGCATCCTAGCTGTGGTCCGGATTTTCTATCAACATTCTGTACACATGGAGAATATAGCCCCTGACCCTGACCTGTGATTACCTAGCCGTCACTGCCAGCCCATTGCTCGATTCTTCGGTAGGCCAACCACAAAGTGAAAATGTATTGGCTCTTCCCGCGGCACCTCCCGGATTGTGATTCTTCCCTTTTGTGTCCACCTATACGCACATTGTCCGTATATTGGCTGAACCAACTCTTCTGCGGTATGTCTTACAATCCCATACACTGCAGCAACAGATGAGTGGCATCCTCACCGTTTTCTTCCACCGGCCCACTTTGCAGTTCATCACGAATGCAAAATAATGCAACGTTTGCTTGCCGAATTCTTAATCGGGAAAGAAACACAAAGACGATGAAAACTATCTTTCTGTACGCTACACTTTTTTTAGTAATGTGTCTTTTACGGCGATTGAAGCGATCCGAAACAAAATTTATCATATTTTTTAATGAAAACTGTTCTGCCGAACCGAACAAGAAAATTTCATTTAATGTTCTGTCTTCTGTGCGCCGCAAGAAGAAAAAAACAAATGGGAATCGGATCCCCTTCTACTGACAAATGACAACCAGTGATGCCACCCGTTTTTAAAAAGTGCGTATCAGTTTGCAAGTTCTATTTATTTGTCCCCACTAGAAGTTAATCGGATGTATGAATTAAATTACGTAAAATATGCTGTTGTTAGTGCCTAGATGCATTTTGCGGTTGAACTCTTAGAGCTTAGCTATTCTGAAGAATTTGTTTAGAATCACTCAATAAATATATCCTACTAGTTGAGCCCGAATCTTGCGATCCGGAAAATACAAATGTCTGTTCAGAATTCAGAAAACTGCGGATACATTCTATTGGCCAATGTTTGCAAAGATGTTTAATCTTTGTATTAGTTCTTTGAGTTCTTATATTGCATAATTTAGCTCTAAGATGTTGTACATAAAAGAATTAGTACTGAAACAATTAGTTTTTGTGGTCGTATTGGATTTTATTTAACTGAATAAAAACTGCTGGCTGTTTGCAACATTTATGTAGTCTGATTAGATTAAAATGTTGCTTAGAAAATTCTTGAACGTTTGCTATCCTTAACTCATTTTTAAAAATTTAGCGACTTGGTCCGGTTTCATTTAACACCGACCATATGATATCGCGACAAGCAATCGAGTTGAGCAGGCGAGTCGAGCAGTCGAGTCGAACTGTCGAGTCGAGTAGTCAAATCGAGCAGTCTAGTCGAGCAGTTAAATCAAGCTGTTTAGTCAAGCTGTTCAGTAAAGCAGTCCGGTCGAGCAGTTGAGTCGAACAGTTGAGTCGAGCAGTTGAGTCGAATGGTCGAGTCGAGCAGTTAAATCGAGCAGTTCAGTCGAGTAGTTTAATCGAGCAGTTAAATCGAGTAGTCCAGTCGAGCAGCTGAATCGAGTAGTCTAGTCGAGCACTTGAGTCAAGTAGTCGAATCGAATGGTTCAGTTAAGCAGTCGGGTCAAGCGGTTAAGTCGAACAGCGGAGTCGAGCAGTCGAGTCGAGCAGTTGAGTCGAGTAGTCCAGTCAAACAGTTTATTCGAGCAGTTGAGTCGAGTAATCCAGTTGAGCAGCTGAGTCGAACAGTCGAATCGAGTAGTCTAGTCGAGTAGTCCAGTCGAGCAGTTGAATCTAGCAGTTAAGTCGAGCTGTCGAATCAAACGGAACTCAAGCAGTTGAGTCAAATCGAGCAGCTAAATTAAGCTGTTCAATCAAGCAGTCCAGCCGAGCAGTTGAGTCGAGCAGTCAAGTTGGGCAGTTGAAGTCGAGTCGAGCAGTTTAATCGAGCAGTCCAATCGAGCAGTTTAATCGGGCAGTTAAGTCGAGTAGTCCAGTCGAGCAGTTGAATCGAGTAATTTAATCGAGCAATTGAATCGACTAGCCTAGTCGAGCAATCGGGTTAAGCGGTTCAGTCGAGCAGTTAAGCCAAACAGTTGAGTCGATCAGTTCAGTCGAGTAGTTAAGTCGAACAGTAGAATCGGGCAGTTAAGTCGAGCAATCGAATCAAACAGTTAAGTCAAGCAGTTGAGTCGAGCAGTCGAGTTGAATGGCTAAGTCAAGCAGTCTAATCGAGCTGTTGAATTATGTGTCCAGTCAACCAGTCCAGTCGAGCAGTCGAATCGAACAGTTCAGTCGAGCAGTTCAATCGCGCAGTTAAGTCGAGCAATCGGGTCGAGTAGTAAGTCAAGCAAATGTGTCAAGCAGTCGAATCGAGTAGTTAAATCGAGTAGTCCACTCGAGCAGTTAAATCTAGCTGTTCAGTCAAGCAGTCAAGCCGATTTGTCCATTCAAGCAGTTGAGTCGAGCAGTCGAATCGAACCGTTCAGTTAAGCTGTCCAGTCGAGCAATCAAATCGAGCAGTCTAATCGACCAGTCCAGTCGGGCAGTCTAGTCAGCCAGTTGAGCAATCGAGCAGTCCAGCAGTCGACCAGTGAGGTGACTGAGAATAGAATTCATTGCTACGAAAACATGATGTCCTGTCAGGGGCCTGTTTTTAATTACCGATTAGCCTTTTATGACGTCCTGTCCAAGACCAGGTTTTCGGTACAGACATAAGCCTTTTATATAAATAGAAAATAGATAGTTTGTTACTTTTCAATCTACTCTGTTGACTTTCCAATCTGCTATGCAATTCAGAAGCTTTTTTAAATTCTTTCCGACGTTTCGACTTGTATTTAAGTCTTCTTCAAGCATTGAATATTATTTGTTCTTTGTCGTTTGTCTTTAGTGTTTAGAATTTAAATGTGTTCGGCTGATTTTCGTTCCATATCTGTCGTCTGTTAAGGGGGCATAGCACATTTGACATGAGGCAAAAAACATGGTGTAAAAGGTACTATGCCCCCTTAAATTTTTGAATTATGACTATTTTTATAATTAGAAGTAATTCAACACACTACTTTTTTCACACTATAGAAATAAACTTATAAAATTGCTTACGGAATTAAATAGTTACTAGACTGGCAGGCGTAATTTTGAAATAAAGTTAATCACTACACGGAAAAAATTCGATTCCGATACCATGAATAAAATCATGAAACCATAAAGTTTGCGTTGCTGTGAAATCATGACTGAACTGCCATATCAGGCATCACATAATCCTAAACAATAATTTATGATCTTGCGTTGTGTTGTACTGCAAAAAGTGCGTGATATCGAAGTGAAGCATTATTATTCATGGTGTATTTTCATAAAACATAAGCTAAAATACTGAATTCATAAGTCATTTTGCTCATTTTGCACTAGATTGAATTCCTATCCGTGTAATCATAATTGACGAAAGGTGGCGTAATTCAAAGCCAACTATCCTCGACGATCAGTTAGCATATTACTTTGTTGCTAGTTTGGAGTCCTTGTGTAAAAAAATCTCCTCGTAATTATTGCCAGTGTAAAAATATTCCAACCGAGCCAAACAAAGCACTGTTGCTTTTTCATAGTGTTGTCGACTAAATCCCCGTAATCACATATGTATGTACTTTAAAAATATGTCATTTGCCAAAACTCTAACAAAAAAGTACAGTCATTGAACAAAGAGCTTGGCAACGAGAATGTAGCCCAACAGCAGCGTGAATATATGCTATTAACTTGGTGTGATTACTCAATAACGGCCCACCAGGGAACTAACACCAGAACAGGACACCGGCAAAGGAGCACTGCTTCACACCATTGCATTGCATTGTCGAGCGAACTGCTCGCTATCCAAGGCAATAATATTTAGTTATACTTTATAACGATATGGAACTACGAAGCATATAATTCTGAACTATTTCTCTGTCTAGACACGCTGATGCACTTTGCTCGGAGCGTGAGTTCCAGAGTTCGGTATTCAGGGACTTTTGCTGACCTTTCTCTACGATGAACGAATGAACCACCGACTGGGCCGAATCGACTATTGGAGAAAGTTGCTTTTAAAGCGACAGCGACGACGACGACGGGAACCCTAACTGCAAAAGAAAATTTATGATTTGGCTTTGGGGGGGGTCGAAGGAACTGTTTCCATTGCATTGGTTTTGCAGTCCGGGCAGTGGAATGGAGCGTGGCAACCGCACATTCGGTTTTCGAAAAGCAAATGATAAAGTTTGCCTCAAGAAGTTGTCTTCGTCGTCATCGTTGTCCGGACGGTGCGATGTAATACTTCTCAGCAGCCCTGTAAAGTGGCACCGAACGTAAGGATTGACCTCAGGCAGCCGTGAAGTAGACAGGAGAAACCAATTTTGTCATATATCTAAAAGTTTGTCAGTTTTTGAAGCGTTAGCATTTATGGTGCTATCCCTCACGCTACTTTTGCTTCACAATGCGGTTAGGATTCGATCCAGCCAGGAAAACCCCAAGCCAGCCAACCAGCCAGCACCATTGCCAATGTTACTAAGGACCATATCTTTTGGTTACCTTATGCTCGCCGGTAGAAGCAGATCAGCAGCGCGCAAACGGGAAAGTTTGATCGACTGTTGGATTAAGCAATTTTGTAGAAACTTTGTGACACTGACGCGCGCTGCTGGAAAGCTCATATCAAATAATGGTTACAGCACGGCATTAAATTAACCTTCGGTCAGGTGATGTACGCAGGTGACAAATCTGCCGCAGTATCAGAGCTCAAGGGATTGATTGGAAGTGTTTGCAGTAAATTATGCAACGTGTTACAACTGGTCCATTTAGTTTACTGCATTGCCGATGATATGTAAATGGTGTAATAGGATTTATAGCTCACTCAGTGATGCTTAACAATAATGCTTTTTTTTGCAGATTTCGATTTGAATCGATTAAGCAAATTAAAAATATCATCTATTAAATTTGTTTAATCTATTTTGTTACATACGAATATTGTTTAACGTACGAGTTAAACAACACAATTTTCTTTTCACTGATGAAGACTCTTGAACTAACAATGAAAGAAATTTAATTCGTGGGTCTTCCAAAAAAATATTTTTTCCTGAAGTTTCACGATTTTCCTGGCACAAAAACTGTAAAAATTTGAATTAGAATTAAGTAAACTTTCTCGGTAATTCAAAAGAAAACAAAACTTTTGTTCACAAAAATGTACGCTAAAAATACAAAATTTGAACTTTTTTTCACAACCACGCCGAACTGCTCACGATTTGTTTGAATTCGCTACAGTATACAGACTCACAAAAATGGATTCACTTTAGGCAAACCAAAATTAAATCTTCATTCAAAATGCTAGTGAAAATGTTGAACATCCAAGTTACACCCTATTTTTTCCCTAAAAAATTATTTTACCCAAAAACGAATGTGTGCGTTTAAATCAAAGACCAATGAATATGCGGAAAAAATGACTATTCAAGTTCAACAATACCTACCTAAATCTTATTCAACCACGTCAATTCATGCAAAATCAAAAAGCAACCTTTATCAAAGCTGCAAAGCAAACACAAAACTACATAAAACTAGTGAAAACTTTCTGCATTAAATTGAGATGCAGTTGAGTTTGGATGCTCTGACAAAACGTTCGGTGAAAGAGCGGTGGTAGTCTTTTTAAGTTAAGTACTGTTGTACAAAGTTTTAATTTTGAACTAAGTTCTAGGTAGGTATAAGATAGAGAAAGCAGCAAGAACAGCTGGTTTCGCTGGTGCTCACCGAATTGTCAGCCCGACCCAGTTAAGCGTTGTCATTGCTTGTTTGAATTAAAACAATGTTTTTTTTCTTTACAGATTCGAGAGTTGTTTATAAGTTCTTTCATATTGCAATTATGAACAGATTAGGGATAAACCTATATTACGAGGGTATTATAACAAAGTCATGTACTGTTGCGATACCATATTTTCCACCCAAATGTGTGATGACTCTTTATGTTATTTGTTTTTGTAGGTATTTGTTATTGTATTTGTAGAAGAATAATACCTTTTTCAATCCAATCAGTTCTTGATTCAACTGAAATTTGACTTATATTAGTCAAGAACGCTTACTCGTCATTCACTCTTGATATCTGATCATTCGCCTTTCGTCTTCGTTTTTCCGTCTTCTTTGGTGCAAAGGAATACATCCATAGTTTGATAATTATAAAGCAATCATTACAATTTTATTTCATTGTCGAATCCGCGGCACTGGCTTGTTAACGTGACGCAGTAGATATTACGAAGCCAACACTCATAGCTGTAACTTCGAAGCCTAACCTTGTCACAGCTGCTACTTTTTTCTGTGTACTAACCTCCCGGGGGTTCCTCAGGGTAGCTTATTGGGGCCTTTCCTATTCGTACTGGTTTTCAACGATATTACTTTGATACTTGGAGACGGCTGCAAGCTGGTGCATGCTGATGATTACAAATAATATTTCGCAGTTAATTCGACTAGTGTGCCTAGCCTGTGGCACGCATACCACCTTCTCTAAAAAATTCAATATAGAACAAAAAAATTCCTCAAGGTGTAGGTAAACTGGAAGCCCAGAGTTGTCATTTCAAGAGCCGGTATTTTTGCGATAGGTATATTCATTACGTAAATTGCAGATCCTGCCAGTCTCAAGCCCAATGTCATGCCCAACCGCAATTCCAATTTCATGTTCAATCTCAAGTCCAATTCCCTATTCGTTTGGAAGATGAAGCATACATCCAAATTTGATTGCAATTTTGTGCCAAATACAAGTAAAATTACAAGTTCACTTTCATTTTCAAGTCCTATTTCAAGTCTAATTTATAGTACACTTATATGTACTATTTACAGACTGAGTAGTAATAACTGTCATTTAAGTAAATGGTCACAAAAATAGGACACTTGCATAAATTTCAATTTTGACTGTATTTCGTGTAAAGTACATCCATAATATTTGTTTAAAATTAGTACAATTCAAATCTTTCTCCCTTTGCTTTAACTTCCGGTCTCAATCGTTGCTGAAAAGCGTTACAGCTGCGATACGCACGTTATCCCGAGACATTTCATCCCAAATCTTCTCCTAATGTTGTTTGAAAGTTTGCTCCTAATGTTTGTTTGTCCCTCCTTCGGCGCTCCTTGTTGCCTGGCATGTAATCCCATGCTTGGAAGTCGAGAGAATTCAAATTAGGCAAAGAGGTAGGCCATTCTTTCGAAGAAATAAATTCCAGAAAATTGTCTTCACACCAAGCCTGTCAAGCTTATGCCTAGTGAGTCGGTGCAGAATCATGTTGGAAGCTGTATGAAGCAATTCTGTAGTGTTTTTTATCGATAGGAAGCAAATGGTTCTTCAAACCCTTATCGATGTGATATTTAGTGTTGATTTACACATCAGGCAATATACAGCAATGGAACTGTTAAATTTTTGGAGAAGCATCCCCATACCACCACACTAAAGACACTCTGGAACCTTTCAACAGCCCATTGCTTTTGTAGTTGCTTTTGTAGGGCATCAATCGAAGATCATCCTTCTAATATTCTTCATGGTTAATTGCGAAATTCCCAGATCCTTGGTCATCTTACGTCCAGACTGATCTGGTTTCCGTCGAATACGCCGTCTTCCTCTTTTGATGACTTCCGGTGTGAGTGTCTTTCCAGTCCATTTACGGCCAGGTTTGGGGAGTATTTTCTAAGAATCGGTCTCCTTGTTTCGCGTGATGATACGAAAAATGAATCATTTATTTTATTCCGAGTGGCTTCAGCTTCTTAAAATATATATCACACGGTCGATTTTTTCAAAAACAAGCTTGTCACAAGTTCTCTCTTTTTTTAGGGATAGTCCCGGCGTAGTGGTTAGCATCCAAGTCTCTCACGCCGAGGACCCGGGTTCAAATCCCAACCCCGCAGAAGTCACGAATGACCCAAAACTGGTTAAAGTGGCTATAATCTAAACAAAAAAAAGTTCTCTTTTCATGTCCATGATTACCACGAATCTCAAACGAATGAAAATTAAAAACAAACTTGCAAATCATAGTTCAAGTCCTATTTCATGACTAAATTCACGACCAATTTGAAGTCCAATTTCCATTTCAAATTTAAGCTTAAACGCAAATATAACTTTATTTCCAAGTTGTAGATCCACGTCCACTTCCAGGACCAGGGCCAGGTCCAAGTCCAAGTCCAAGTCCAAGTCCAAGTCCAAGTCCAAGTCCAAGTCCAAGTCCAAGTCCAAGTCCAAATCCAAGTCCAAGTCCAAGTCCAAGTCCAAGTCCAAGTCCAAGTCCAAGTCCAAGTCCAAGTCCAAGTCCAAGTCCAAGTTCAAGTCCAAGTCCAAGTCCAAGTCCAAGTCCAAGTCCAAGTCCAAGTCCAAGTCCAAGTCCAAGTCCAAGTCCAAGTCCAAGTCCAAGTCCAAGTCCAAGTCCAAGTCCAAGTCCAAGTCCAAGTCCAAGTCCAAGTCCAAGTCCAAGTCCAAGTCCAAGTCCAAGTCCAAGTCCAAGTCCAAGTCCAAGTCCAAGTCCAAGTCCAAGTCCAAGTCCAAGTCCAAGTCCAAGTCCAAGTCCAAGTCCAAGTCCAAGTCCAAGTCCAAGCCCAAGTCCAAGTCCAAGTCCAAGTCCAAGACCAAGTCCAAGTCCAAGTCCAAGTCCAAGTCCAAGTGCAAGTCCAAGTCCAAGTCCAAGTCCAAGTCCAAGTCCAAGTTCAAGTTCAAATCCAAATCCAAGTCCAAGTCCAGGTACAAGTCCAAGTCCAAGTCCAAGTCCAAGTCCAAGTCCAAGTCCAAGTCCAAGTCCAAGTCCAAGTCCAAGTCCAAGTCCAAGTCCAAGTCCAAGTCCAAGTCCAAGTCCAAGTCCAAGTCCAAGTCCAAGTCCAAGTCCAAGTCCAAGTCCAAATCCAAGTCCAAGTCCAAGTCCAAGTCCAAGTCCAAGTCCAAGTCCAAGTCCAAGTCCAAGTCCAAGTCCAAGTCCAAGTCCAAGTCCAAGTCCAAGTCCAGGTCCAAGTCAAAGTCAAAGTCCAAGTCCAAGTCCAAGTCCAAGTTCAAGTCCAAATCCAAGTCCTAGTCCAGGTACAAGTCCAAGTCCAAATCCAAGGCCCAGTCCAAGTCCAGATACGAGTCCAAGTGTAAGTCCAAGTCCAAGTCCAAGTCCAAGTCCAAGTCCAAGTCCAAGTCCAAGTCCAAGTCCAAGTCCAAGTCCAAGTCCAAGTCCAAGTCCAAACCCAAATCCAAGTCCAGGTCCAAGTCCAAGCCCAAGTCCACGTCCACGTCCAAGTCCAAGTCCAAGTCCAAGTTCAGATCCAAATTCAGGTCCAAATCAGCTATTTGGTCCGCATAGAATCTCCGATTTCCACATACATACCGTGCCGTATGACTACTTTTTGTTGCAATTATTGGCTGGCTAGTTTCGCTCCGAGTTCAGAACCGTGTTCCCAGGACAACGGAAAGTCGAATTGAAAATTCATATATAGCTCTTTTTAGTTTTTGTCAAAATTATAGGTTTGCTTCGTCGATAAAGCAATGAATAATCTGTCTCATTAATATGGTTATTAGTCAGTTTGTTTTGGGCTACTGGACAGGGCTTTCTAGATTGTCATTGAGAAGGCAATCACAAGTTCAATATTTGATATGAAATGACATTTTTCTATTTGATTAAGAAGTCACGTAAAAATACTCAATGAATATCGATTTCATGAATGGATGTGCCAAATTATAAAAGTTTAAATTAACCGGCCCAAGATAGTATAACCATTACTGGAGTTGCCAAAATTGGTTCATTTGTACCGCACTACTACTAAATGCTAACTACTACTAAATGGAAGTTGAATTATTAAAAACCAAAATCAAATAATAAATTAAATACTGCATTCGTAAGGAGTCAATATAATTTTAAAATACAACTTAATATTTTTGTGTTCCCTTTAAAATACCTTTAATTTTCAAACACTTAGCTATCGAGTAACGCTATAATGCGCATCTGAGATTTTCCATGATATATATATTCAAATAATATGCCACCCAGTATTTTCCCCACCCAGCTGCAATGAAGCACATACCGTGCAGGCACATCTCTTAGATCCCGGAAAATGAATGACATAATTTCCGTTGGTAATAACATGGGCAGACCACAGTGTAGTCTTTCCTAACGGCTAAGGCGTCGTTCAAGCAAACCGGCCGTGTGGATGCGACAACAAACTAGACATTTAATATATCTGGGGCATAATTTAATTTAATTAAATGGCGATTTAAACAATTTATTATTCTCTTTTTTAATGTGCGCCGGTCGAGCTTCGCTGGCCAGCAAGCTCGACGCTGGCTGGTGGCAACCAACAATGGCAAACCCAAACTGTCAAAGGCGCTGCAGATTCAAAGGACCATTTCATTATATTCACGTTCTGTGTGTCTTTCTTGCGCTCTCTGTCTCTCTCGCCTCTGTATGCCGTTTAGCAGCCATCGGATGACGATTAATATACTTTTAATCTACCCGCTAGATGCCAAAAGAAATTTAATTTTAAAAGCCTAACGAAAGAACGGTTGTCTCTCCTTTCATTCCTCGAACCATTAGCCGTCCGGGCGTACGGGCGAATTGTGGCGCTCTGCCTCGTGGTGGGTGGTTATACCTGTCAGCGAAAATGTACGCATCCCTTGTTCCGTAAAATTCCACATGACGATCATTATCGTATCAATTTTATTCCAAACCGGTGGTGGTCAGCTGCAATAATCTCCTCCAGCATCCCATTTGGCAACAAAGGTGACAAATGATTCCCGGACACGGTAAATAAATGAGTGCATTTAAAATTTAATATCCCCCAAGTTGCCACCATAGCGATATTCGCTCGGAAATCAACAAACACAAAGGGAAAGGGAGGGAACCGGGAAAAGTACGTCAACGAAAGCCATTTGGGGACAGAGAAAATTGTTGGTTTTTCGGTATCGGTGGTCGTGTGGTTAGCGTAACGGCCATTAAGGTCAGTTGGTCTAGGTTCAACTCGAACTGTATGCCGCAGAAATTTTGGATGGCAAAATTTGCGAAAGCTTGAAAATGAAACCATTTTATAAGATAGGTTTCTTCGAAAGTTAAGTATTCGACTGAATGATGAAAATATTATCAGAAAAAAACACAAAATGAAAACTATTGGGTGGAAAAACAACCGAAGGGTATCGGTTTGCGTGTTGGTTTATTTATTATTTTGGTAAGGCCGGTCACGTACGCTTTATAACGGTTGTCTGGCGCTGATGCTGGCTGGCTGGGGCTACCGGTGACACAAAGCTATGCCCATTTTGAGTTCGGGAAAAAAAATTAATTTTATCTTTTTCTAAGTCTACGTTAGCTGGGAAGTTTTTTTTCTCCTGTTTTCAACTGTCAAGTAACAAATGAGTTTGCTACCGGAACAAAGTCCACAAAAGTTTAGCAATATCGAACGATGTGACCGGCGACACGAACTGGCAGGATCCGGTAAAAAATGTTTTTCTTGAATGGACATGCCCTGTTATAAATTCAGCAAGGAGTTTAAGGCTGTGAGTAGTACAACGCAGTTCCTGGTTATTTTGCAGTTTGTTTAAAAATCTATAAATGGTTGAGTTAATGGAAATTTCTCCAATGAATTTTCAGGCTTGTATAATAATATAAACAGGATTGCTTAGCAAGCAAATTCAAACCAGTTTACTCTAAGCCACTTTACGGGCGTCTAAGATTATGCTTCATTTTGTTGGTCAAAGACAAACAAAAGGCTTCACTGATGCGGGTAAATCGCTATCGCGCGTGCTGTCTTACCGTCCACCGCCTCATGGCAACCTGGGCTAGGACGGACGGTCAGCATCCCACCACCGGCACTGCCATGCCATGGTGCGCCAGCTAGCAGCACTCCTTCAACAGGAACGCGCATCGACTGCAGTCACGGCAAACGGTCCGCAATCAGCTGTGTAACTATAATCGTTTGTTCAAACTCCCCGCGGTGCCGCAAAATGGAGGAATTACATTAGAAGATTAATAAAAGAGTGTTCTTCTTTTATTCCGGCCGATCTGGCCTGGTGCCCTTGTTGCTTGTTTGAACGTATTACGTAACCGGGGTACAGGGAGGTGTGCTCATGCTTACCGGATTCATTTCAATTGATGCCAAAGGTGTTAGCCATGTAATGGGTTAGGTTGTAGAGTCAACATGGAAAACGAGTGATGATGGCATATACAGGGTATTAGGTAACTCGGTGCAAATATTTCGGAGGGTGATAGCAGACCACATTTGACGAAAAAAATCCTTCTAGTTATGCATATGGTCAAATCTCAAGCATTCCAGAGTTAATAAACATTTTTAGTTTTCGGTTCTGTTTGCCTTAAATTAGCTCTAGCTTAAATTAGCTGAGAAAATTTTATATTGATGATTGTTCTTAATCTTTCAACTTCAAGAAATTTAGTAACTTTTCAATAACGAAGAGCTTTGAAATAAGTGTTTTTCAAGCCGTTTTCATCGAACTTACCTTTCAAAGCGTGCTGGTGTATGCTTTACTTGTATCAGCAAAATTTTCTTCAGTGCTTCAACGAGTAAAAGTGTTTTTTTTAAGTTTCAAATGCGACAGTGTAAAGATAAAACCCGATTCAATCCACCAAGTGATAAAAGGAACCTTTGTCATACCATCTTTCTTGTTATTTGTGACCCATCGAGTGCGGGGTCTGCCTTGGAGTCTACGGCCTTTTCATGGTTCTCTGCTGAAAATAGTTTTGGCTACTCTTTTCATTCATGTCCGTAAAGGGTCACTGGGAGGATTAGTGTTCTGTAGAGCGCCAGTTTTGTGCGAATTTGTTAATCCGTAGAAAGCCCGATTCGTGGCTGCAATACGTCTTTTCACTTCGCGGTTTACATCGTTGTCACATGCCACGAGTGTACCAAGGTATATAAATTCCTCCACTACTTCATATCGTTCCCATCTAACTCCACCTCGGCACCAACACTACTTGGTCTCTCTCCCCTCGTTCCCTGCAAGCAATCATGTACTTCGTTTTGGCGGTGTTGATAGTAAGCCCCAATCTCGCCGCTTCCCTTTTAAAATGCATGAAGGCCTCTTCCACTGCTCTACGGTTGATACCGATGATACCGACGTCATCCGCAAAGCCAAGAAACATGCAAGATTTCATAATGATATTTCCATTCCTTTCCACGTTTACTCTTCGTATTGCTCCTTCTAAGGCGATGTTGAATCGCAGGTTAGAGAGTGCATCCCCTTGCTTCGGTGCACCCAACATCACGAAAGTGACTGAGGTTCACCCGCTATTCCAACGCATGATTTGGATCTATCCAGCGTAGCACGATTCAGCGTAACTAGTTTCGACAGAAAACCATGTTTTAGATTTATCTGCCACAGCTCGTTTCGTTCGACTAAATCGTACGCCGCCTTAAAATCCACAAACAGATGATGTCTCTGCAAATTGTTCTTCCAGAACTTGTCTAGTAACTGACTCAAGCTAAACATCTGATCCATCGTGGAGCGACTCTCATGCAAACCAGCTTGGTACTCACCGACGAAGGACTCCGCTGACGCTCTAAATCTGCAGAACAGGATACGGGAGAGCACCTTATAGGCAGAATTAAGCAATGTAGTTCCTCGATAATTTTTACACTCGAGTCGATGTCCCTTTTTAAAAATTGGACAGATGAGGTCATCCAACCACTCCTCCGGCATTTGTTCTTCCTCCCAGATCCTGACAATGATCCAGTGGATTGCTTCGTACAGCCGCTCGCTCCCCGCTTTTAGAAGTGCAGCCGGGATACCATCCTTCCCAGCAGCCTTACCGTTTTTCAGCTCACTGATTGCCTTCTTAACCTCCTCCTGTGTTGGTGGCTCCACAGCTCGGCCATCGCTTGCAATTCTTATCCTGTCCCTACTGATCTCCGCGTTTACCTCTCCATTCAACAGTGTCTGGAAGTGCTCCATCCACCTGGCTGCTACCGCCGTTTTGTCAGTATGCAGGTTGCACTATCATTGCACATAACAGGCATGGCAAAATTCCTGCATTGCACTGTTTTATAGAAACTCCGTGTGTTGTTGCCGGCAGAGGTGGTATAAACCGCAGCGCAGACCAAAAGACACACATTCTTAAACAACACAACACTCGCCATGCGGTGTGTGTTCGCCCACAAATTCCCTTCAGTGTCTCTTTTGCTAAACACGCTCTTTCGTGTTTTATGCGCACCAAGAAAAGGCAGCCGCAAACGCAGAGTGATAAATTTGCTGCGTGCTTTACCACACCAAGAGCCGCACTCTGCGCGGCTGGATTGTACACCCTGCGCTGGGTCAGTTGAAGTGGTGTGATTGAAAAAAACATTTTTACTGTTGCGGTGCCTGATCCGTACTAACTTAACATAGACCATATTAGTTGTTCAGTGCACCGTGTATTTTCACTTTTAAAAGGGCAGAAAATTTGTAAATACAAAACAATTTTTTTGCGCAATTCCGCACGGAGTGTGGCAAAGGGCAGCACCAAGTGCTGTTTGTCACTCACAGGGCGATTTTCACCGAGGGCTGTCGTTCGCTCCCACTCCGCTTTCGCTCGTACGCTGTGTGCATATTAGCTGTAGAGGTGTGTTGCCGAATCGCTCTGTGCGACAAGGCATAATATTGGAACATTGGGCGCATAGTGTGAGCGAATGACAGCCCTGGTTGCCGGCGTATCGCTCCTCTGCGCCGGCGAGCACGTGCTCCTCGTACTCGCATTTTTTTAGACGATGGGTTCTTTTTTTTCCGCAGCTCTAGTCTCTCTGTACCTCTCTCTGTTTTGACGTGTTGTCGCAGTGAGCAATCTCTGGCATTCGGCATCAAACCAGCTGTTACGCTGTCTTCCACGCGTCATGCCTAACACTTCTCTCACAGCTGTTTCG
This sequence comes from Sabethes cyaneus, assembly GCF_943734655.1. NCBI lineage: Eukaryota > Metazoa > Arthropoda > Insecta > Diptera > Culicidae > Sabethes > Sabethes cyaneus. The sequence continues at coordinate 56,452,564 of NC_071355.1, forward strand.
ATGGCACCATGGATGTTCCTTCACAGCCCATTTATATCTTCTCATTCTACCTGATGTTCTGCGATTCGTTGATCTGGCTCCCTGGCGTACTCCACTGCCACGCCATCTGCCGTCAACCGTTGTCAGAGTCGATATTTTGTCCCGGAAAAGACCGTCCATCGTTGATATTCGAAAAATGTCGACCGTCAATCAAGCATGATCGATCTAACAGCTAGAGTCTCCATTTGGATGCCTTCAGGGGTGTTTTCGAATATTCAATCGTTGAAAGTACGTGCTACAGATGGCCATTCCGCTGGCCGCGGCAAAATTCATGAGCTTCAGTTCAGATCGTTATCATTGGTCGACAGATGAAGATGAAGGTGAATGTGATCTGCGCATTTGCATCTCCAATGATGATTTTCATGTCATGTTTTGGGCACTCTCCATAGGTCCTTTCGAGGCTCTCATAGAACTCGTCCTTAGCATCATCGAATTTATCGTTTGTCGGTGCGTAGACGTCGATTAGTCTGTAGTTGAAAACTAGGCCCTTAAGTCTCAACACACATATAACTAGTCTCCGCACTTCCTAGCTTTAGAGCTAGATTGGTTGAAAAGTAGTAAGAAGTGTAGATAGAAAACGGGGTGAAAACACACCGAAACTTTAAGCACGGATAATAAGCAGTTCGCTCACTCTATAGCGATACTGCAATAACAACGAAGTGCGGAACAACACCTGGATAAGATCACAATAGATCAAAATGCTGGTCGTAGTGATAATACCCACACAAAAAAAGTGAGAGTTTCGGTATACAACCTTACCGGGGTCGCGATACCTACATTCCGCTGATGGGTCTTCCATCATAGGTACAGCTTGCGGGATACTGCATTTCATAATCAGTCGATCGCTCTGAGACAGATGCTGTGTGAGCCGCCCCTCATTTGGGCTACAGACGCTCAAGTACGCACCACCTAGCTTAGCTGCTCCAGTATGTACATGAAGCATTTCCAGGTAAGGCGCTAGGTTGAAGCTTGAGAGAGCCAGAGCTATGTTTGACGCTCCCTCCAAGTAACTCTCCCCATTTCATCCCCATACCTTTTGATATATTCCGTCAAAAAGGGTTTATGACTTTTCATCGACGATTACGGAGCTAGTACCGAATGGCCGAAACACCAAATGGCCGAATTTCCGGCCGTGGCCGTGGGTGGCCGGTAGTAACCCACCGTTGGAAGTGTTGGAAGTTCCCGCAGAAACCGCTTCTATTTAGGTGCATGTGTTTTTTCTAGGTTTACTGGCTAGTAGGGATTATCCCTGAGTTGAATCCGAACGAGTGGTTGCGGGTAAGGACAGCATATACTCAATATTTGTGCAGATTGAAGACCGTGAATATTTTCGGCTGAATAAGACATTCAGCAATTCGAGTTTCGGCCTTTTGTGATTCGACCATGTGATTCACTACTGACACGAAGTCTTCAATTATTGGAACTTTTGTACAGTAGACTCTCGGAAAAGTTAATCGATTGGGGAATGGGTCGATTAACTTTTCCGAACTCTTAACTTTTCTGAGTAGTCCTAGAAGTCATTGAAAATGATAAATACAAAAGCGAAAAATACATTAGCGGATATAGGAAATACATTTTTATGCATCTGGATGTTCTAATGGAAAGAAATATGTAGCAAGATCTTTATGAAATAATACTTAGTTCGTTTCAGTAAGTTTAAAATAGTCAGTTATATTAGCTTACTTTTGTTTTACGTAGTCTGCGACTACGTTTTGATAATATTCGTGCTTATTTTTTGTTCTCTGCTATTCCTTCTTTTGCATTTGAAAATCAATCTGAGTTTGCGCTTTTCCAGTATGTGGTCGAAAATCATGAGGTAACTATGCGTCCGTATTGAACTGTTGTTGCAACTGTCAGGTACATGAGTTTAATTTAATTCAAGTTATGATGCGACTCTGTATGAAACTGTGGAAAGGCGATAATCAACCGAAAAATGAGAAATAAAGATAGAAGGTAAACACACGCGTGTGAGCGAACGTTTGAAAGACCAATAAATTCAAACTCTCAGAAAAGTTAAGACAAAAATTAACTTTTTAGAGTGTTACCTGAGAGCTAATATTCTTAACTTTTAACTTTTCTGAGAGTCCACTGTATTTGATTGTTTGGAAATAGTTAAAAAATGAGAATTACACTTTTAATATCGCAAACCAGTGAACACCATGTTACCCAAGGGGTCTGACAGTTAAAAAAAGGTTGATTTTTTAGCAAACCTTGAAATATATATTATGCGATATTTTCAAAATTTGCAGTGAAACAACTAACAAATGGCATGATTCTAGAAAAAAATAAGAACAGGGCTTTCAAAAAGAGTAAAAAAAATTTTGGTGGCCATCTTAGATTTGACCACATTGGGCAAATTGGATTTTATCAGAAAATCACGATTTTCGCAATGATACCCAAATCGATTTTTGTTTTACGGTCACTATTTGAAATTCGGTTTAAGGGGCTCTTTGTGGAAATAGCGATTTTTTGATAAAACCAATATGGCGATCAAATCCAAGATAGCCGTCAAAAAAAAATTTGCTCCATTTGAAAGCCCTGTTCTTATTCTATTCAGAACCATGCGATTTGTTAGTTGTTTCATTGCAAATTTGGAAAATATTACATGATATAGGTCTTAAGGTTTGTTAAAAGTTCACCTCTTTTAAAACTATAGAGCCTCTTGGCGTACGAGGGGTCCACTGTTTCGAGCTATTAAAAGTGTAATTCTCACTTTTTAACCATTTTCAACCAATCAAGTACAAAAGTTCCGAAATTTGAAGACCTTGTGTCAGTAGTGGCCCCGTTTCAACAAGAATTACTCATTTCGGCCTTTTGTGTGTCAGCCATTCGTGATTCGGTCATTTGTGTTTCGACCATTTGCAGATAATCCTGATTTAGGGCGAGACGGTCGCATACGGCAAGGGCGACCCGCCGTCGGAAGTACCGACCACTGCGGGGGCAGCCCCCACCCCCCACCGAAATTACTTCTGTCCAGGTTGATTTGCTCTTCTAGGTCTATCGACTTTTAATAGTTTTCCCTAGCCCTCGCATCGACTCACCGAGTTGGTTCCAAATGACCGAATAAAAAATAGCCGAAATCTAAATGGCCAAGTTTCAACAATTGTTGCAGAAGGACGAAATTATATTTCGCCGTATCATGAAATGCCGAACCCCTATTTGGCCGAAAAATGAAAAACCGAGCCCCTACATGGCAGAATCTTGTCGAAAACTATTGTCTCGTATAATATTGATAAAAATAATGTTTTTAAATGTCACATAATGAAGGTAAGAAAGCATTTTGTAAAATACAGACACCTAAGTCTCAAAACAACAAGCTCACACACTCTGCACCTTATTTTTTATTTTGGTAATTATTTGTAGCACAAACCGTAAGTATATCTAATTGATATTTCTTTCTTTTTCTTAAACGCAAACTCTTACGCTCGTTATAACCTGCGTGATCTATTTACCGTGTCAGTAGCCAACGTTTCGCCTCACTTAGGTGCATGCATTTTCCTAGGTTTATTGGCCAGTAGAGGTTATCCCTTAGTTGAGTCCGAATGAGCTGTAGTGAGTAAGCACAGTACACACACACTTAAAAAAGCACCGAGTTCGGTAAAATTTTGCCGAAATCTTAACAGCCGACCGTTCGGCAAAATTTTTTATGTTACCAAGCGTTACTAAAGATGTATAAACGTCTATATACACCATCGACAATTTTACCCAACGTCCGGCTATTGCGATTTCGGCAAAATGTTGCCGAACTCGGTTCTTTTTTCTAGTGTGTAAGTCCGAACGAGGTGGCAGGGAGTAAGAAGACAGTATGTATCCATTGTTTGCGCAGGGCGTGAATATTTTCGCCCGAATTTGGCATTCGACCATTCGTGATTCCGCAATTAAATATATTATGGCATTTGTTATTTTGGCCATTCGTGATTGAGGCATTTGTGTTTCGACCATTCGTAGGTAATCCCTTCCGGACGTTCATTCCCTATCGTCCATTATCCCTATAGTCCAGTATACCTAACGTCCATTGCGCCCAAAGAAGTACACTCATTCCTGTAATGTCATTCTATCTGTGTTTTATTTTGAATTAAAATTCTATGTTTGTTTACATCGAAGGTTAGTTGCCTTATTTTTATTTGTGTGGGCAGCAGCAAGAAAGGAAATAGAAAAAGCAATTTGGGGCCATAGTTAAGTGTGCTAGGACGATCTTGTCGGTAAGCAATTATTTAACTATAATCATATGACGAAGTTTTACTCCATTCAAAAATATTCAGCTAATTGAATTGTAAAACAATAACCGATCCACTATGATGGAATTAAATCTTACGTAATTTGATGTTTCGAAGTCTAAAAGTAGACCCATAGCCTTACGGCGGCGTACAGGTTTGTTATGTCAATTAGCGAAACTCAAATGCGCATCCCTTGCTAGCTGAAGCATGAGATTTGATTTGTTTCGTACCTATTCGAGTCAACATTGATTCAACCAAGCAGTGAAAAAGTTTCCAAGAACATTTTCTTAGGAGCACGCAGTCTTTCATCGAAAGTCTTGAAAAACTTTCCACATCCTTCTTCATCAACTCGTCATAACCGTATCAAAATCCTTAACAACGGTTCAGTCTAAAGTTCTATAATGACGATCCTTCAAGCCAAAGCAGATGCATTTCCACTCCAATAAGCAACCACTTGTTTGTACTTTTCTCTGAATAATATAAAGGATATGAGAAGTAATAATAAATAAAACTTTCCCATCTGGATTTCCACCGTCTTACATACTGGCGCAGCCGATTGGTGTTGCTTCTTGGAATAAATGACACATATGAAGAGACCCAAACATCCGACGCTGTCTGTCCCGAGTGATGACAGCAATTATAACATTTGAACCTGTACGGTAAATTATTTCCCAACGGCACCAGATGCAACGCCTTAGTTGACTTCAGAAACGAAGTTCAAAAACGAACTCAAACCTTGTGGTTTAGGTCACTATTGAGTTCAATCTCGTTACAACTTTTCAAACAATTCTCCAACGGAATAGTTGCCGCAGCCGCCTCGGCGAGTAAATGGGGAAAAACCACCCACTGCCTATCTTGCATCACTTCCATTAACAGCGGAATGAGAAGATTTCCGTCTCACTTGAAGTTTTCATCAACCATTGGTCGTCGGCGTGTGGGATCCGGTCGCCGTACAAACATACCTCCCTCCGCCTCCTCACCTCGTGTTTGGATCTCTTTTCGCTTGACATGTAGTCTAGATGGGTATATCCGGTGCTTTTCAGTTATCTGCTCCGATTCGCAGTATCTGGGCGCTCTCTCGCTCCGTCTGGTACATGTCGGCTCAAGATAAATATTTCCCGCACTGAATGCAACAGAGTGGTAACGAACAAATTGAAAAACTGTAACCCAACTTATCCGTTCCTCGGCAAAAACTTTATCCAGGCTGCTGTCGCTGGGTTGCTGTTTTTCCTATTTCTGGTATTTTTTTCGGTTCAAATTTTTCCATGAGTTTGCTGTCTTATCTGTCTGCAACGAGGAAGGCACACCATTAAGATACCTTGCCGTCTTTTTGTGCCGATATACTGACAGATATGGGCTGTCATTGGAGAACATTACACACAAGTCGTCTAGATGATTAGAACTGAAAGCGATGTATGCGATGCAATCTAGCAGAAAAAATCAAGCTGATGATGAATACAGAATTATTCAGTGATCTTTCCGTAGAAGTGAAAGCAGGTGATTGTTTAGAGTTTCTAATAAGAAAAGAAAATTATCATTTATTGTGATTCATTGATTTCGGTTCAACAGTTTGTGCCAATTCTGGATGTAGAATATAGAATTACTTTAAATTTACATGCGTATAAGTAACTGAATGTTAATAAAAACACTTCTATTATTTCGAAAACGAGTTGAGTACATATACCTAACGGCAAAAGTTATCAGTCGCCGCGAAATGTGGTCGGTCGGTATAAAATTTGCATTTGTCTGTAAATCATTTAAATCCAGCAGATTAACGATACTCAATCATGGAGATCATTTCTTTGGTAATTATATAAACGGAAAATCACTATTAATTAAGCAGATATGAGATAGGCCGTGCGTACGGTCCGAGCTCGATTTCAATTAATAGCCATTTTAATTAATACTATGGACTGTGAAAACAATTTCCAATCGCTTCGAAGCATGCAGCCCATAACTTATACATTTGCTGAAAATTCCCTGTGGAAGTTTTCCTCCGTTTTCCCCCTTTCGCCGTCCGTGGTATCACCCACTAACAGGACCCAAGGGCACGGCCGGCTGGCCGGGGAGACTGTTGCTTGCCGACTCATCGCACTAATGCATTGCGTACAAACAGCATCGTTACGAAATTTAATTATGTTGTTCCTGGAAAATATTTACAGACAAGACGACGACGACGACAAAGACGCCGACGACGCACGGTTGGCGCAGACATTCGCCACGGGCGGACGAAGATGTGCGGCCACCAGTATGCCAATGTTCCGCTCCATTTACTTTATTAAATTTTATAGAACTTGCTTGAGAGTAGCGCCGCTTTATTCGATTTCTGCCGACCGACCTGTGGACATACGCAGCAGCATTGCTGGTTCAAACTGATTCTCAGCCTCCACCGTGCTTGTAAGGTTCCGTCGCGAGTCGAGTCGAGATACAGTCTGTTGCTCGGCTTTTGACTGGTGGTGATGAATGGGCTTCGGTTTGGATCACATTCTTCACAATCTTTCAACCGAATAGAAGTCGTTGTCATTTTTTGGTTATTTGGCAAGAGCACTTTTCCGCCCGACGACGCGACGTTACTCGGCTTCGGTTTCTTTGGTGCCTAGTCACAAAGGCGGTTGAGCGATGTGGCGTGGGGACTATTTTTGGAGGGTTAATACCATAATTGTTAATTTAAGTAAGTTTGTTTACGTTTCAAAAGTTGTAGAGTCGTTTATTAAATTTGCTTCTTTTTAACGATGCTCCAAAAAATGGCCTTCTGGGTTGAATCACTTATTTATGTGGATGCCGGTCTAAAACAGATTAAGCCATAGTTAATTATAATCCACAAAAATGTAACTCCCATTGATTTTTACGCTAATTTTGACTTTGATTTTAGAGTGACCCTACCACGAATGCGACCAAAAATTTATAAACCTAAGCATTCCCGTGACTTGTGTAATGGTAAGCTCTTTGAACTTTTAACGGGTGGCAACTAAAATTTTGGAATTTTTTCGCGGCCCTTATGCTCCACAGCAAATGAGCTCAGAGAGAAATGAGAGTAGGTATGTGTTAGCTCTTTCTCTCCTCTTTTTATTAATATTTTTTGTTTTGTTTAAGCTTGCCCAGTTTGCGGTTTCGACTATTTACCATATCCTAAGATGCCTAACAACTATTCGCAAGCAAGGTAGTGAAAGACCAGCCAAAATTATGGACGCAGAAGGACATCGTTCTCTTGCTCGTTTCTTCAACAACAAGCCCTCTGGTTTGGCTATTTATTTAAGATGTGCCCAGACGAATGTTTGAAGAAAATTTTGATCCCGTTTGTACAAAAACATCATGCAGATGGACAATACGTGTTTTGACCGGATAGAGCATCATCGCATTACGCCAAAAAAACACAATCGTTCCTGAATATCCATTCCATCCCATTTGTACCCAAAGTCCACGACCCGAAAAATCTGTTTCAGTGCGCCCAATCGAAGATTTCTTCGGGTTTTTGAGTTCCTTGGTGTACAAAAATAACTGGAGAACAACGAATTTCAAACAGTTGGTTGGTACAATCAAGAGATGCATTCGCAAAGTTGACATGACGGCCGTACAACGCTCCTGTTTCGATGTCAAACGAAAGCTTCGCCGAACAGCCGATTACGAACCGTTTTCAAATGTAAACTAATTTTTTTTTCAACAATGGATAATGTATCTTTAATTTCGGTAAATCAGATCTTCTTCATGTATCTTTGTCTTTTTTTGACAGCTTGAGAAAAAAATTCCAAAATTTTAGTAGACACCCGTTATGTTCTATTTTCTCAAAACTAAACAACGTAGTAGATTATTTATCTAAAGTGGAACTATATCGGGTATATTTTCTCGACTGTGAAATTCACTATTTTATTTTTATCGGCTGTCAGTCTTAATAAATCAGAACAGATTTTGTACTTTCTCCGACGTTTCGACTATATTTTGTAGTCTTTATAGAACTATATCTTCTGAGAAGGTAAGGGTGCAAAGTCAAAATCGAAAAAGTAAAAAAGTGGTCTGACTTTAAACGGTCGTAACTCTTTTATTTATTAACGAATTAATAAGGTTTTTAAAACTATCGATCAGAAATTTTTCTGAGAGTTTACTCGCGTGGATCACATTTTGGTTAACAAATAGTGAAAGATAATAAGGTCATTACAAATACTTTATAAAGTTTTAAAGGCGTCCAAGCCGTATCTGGGATACATCTGGGATAATCAGAAAAAAATTTTTTTACTCAAAGGATCTTTTTGCATTATTAGAGTGGTAATGATTCCGCACATTAGGGTGATTCAAAAAAAAAGTTTCAAATGCGTACAAAAAATACGATGTCTTTAAAAAAGTTGCAGTACATATTGAAATAAGTAACTTTGTTGAATACAGTAACTATCAATCTCTTATGGTTGTCGAAATATAATGATCTGTTTGTGAAAAGCACCCTAAAAACTATTTGTGTCAATAATCAATAACTTTTAAGGATACAATCAGATATAGACAACTGATACTTGCTTTTACAGGTACAGGTGTGTGAGTTGTTTGATCTGGCACCATTCGTCGCCTTGAGAAATAATTGAGCTCAAAGAATTACTATTTTTCATCGAAAAAGCTCGATATCTCGGAAAATTTAAAAAAGCGTATAACGCTGTTCCAATAAAACGTGAATTTTAGTTAGATAAATAACTTTCAAGAACACTATGAATACATAAAAATTAACCAGAATAATTTATAGAGAAAAAACTTTTTTAAGAGTTTGCCACAAATAACGCTTCCTCGGAGTATCTACAAACGACAACAGCGTACCGGCTCCCGATCTCGAAGAGATTCGACGAGAAATCGGTCTGCTGAAGAATAATAGAGCCGCCGGGAAGGATCGACTCCCGGCAGAACTTTTCAAAAATGGTCAAGAACCGCTAGTAACGGCACTTCACTGGCTAATTTCAAGGATTTGGGAAGAAGAGAAACTACCGGAGGAGTGGATGGAAGGCGTAGTCTGTCCCATCTACAAAAGGGGCGACCGGCTAGACTGCTGTAACTACCGCGGCATTACGCTGGTCAACGCCGCCTACAAGGTGCTCTCCCAAATTTTGTTGCGTCGTCTATTCCCAATAGCAAGAGAATTCGTAGGGCAGTATCAGGCGGGCTTTATGGGGGCCCGTGCTACTACGGATCAAATTTTTACTCTCCGACAAATCCTTCAGAAATGTCGAGAGTACAACGTGCCCACGCATCATATTTTCGTGGATTTCAGAGCAGCATACGATACCGTTGAACGCGAACAGCTATGGCAGATAATGCACGAGTACGGTTTTACGGACAAACTGACGCGGCTGATCAATGCTACTCTGGAACGAGTGATGTACTACGTGCGCGTTTCGGGGACACTCTCAAGCCCTTTCGAATCGCGCAGAGGGTCACGGCAAGGGGATGGACTGTCCTGTATGTTATTCAATATCGCTATTGAAGGTGTGATCCGGCGAGCGGGCTGTCGTATCCGAATCCAAAACACATCCTTGGTTCTCGAAAATAGCATTCAGAATGACTTCGCTCGTTATTCTCGCGTTCCTCGACCTTACGGGCTATGATTATTCTTCATTTGATCATAAACATTTGCTTACATTCAACCATGTCATTGCTATTCACTACACGGGCATTGAAACGAGGGGAACGATCTTCAGTAAGAATAGCCAACTCCTAGCCTTTGCAGACGACCTCAACGTCATTACTAGGAACCGTGGGACGGCGGAGGTAATCTACGCCAGACTAAAAACGGAGGCTAGGAGGATAGGGTTGCAAATTAATGCGTTGAAAACCAAATATATGGTAGGAAGATGCTCCCGAGATAGTAACGTTTGCCTCCCACGGACAGTGACTTTTGACGGCGATGAACTGGAAGTGGTTGATGAGTTCGTATATTTGGGATCTCTGGTCACCGCCGACAATAATACGAGTAAGGAGATCCAACGACGCATTCAAGCTGGAAATCGAGCCTACTTTTCCCTTCGCAAGACGTTTCGATCAAGGAGCATACGCCGCCGCACAAAGCTAACGATGTACAAAACGCTAATCAGACCGGTAGTCCTCTACGGACTTGAGACAGTAACTTTACTTACGGAAGACATACGTGCACTTGCCGTTTTCGAACGAAAGGTGTTGTGGACTATTTTTGGCAGAGTACGGACGGAAAGCGGAGAGTGGCGGAGACGTATGAATCACGAGCTACAGGCACTGCTTGGAAAGATTCCCATCGTACACCTGGCGAAAGTTGGGAGACTACGGTGGGCCGGCCACGTCGCAAGGATGCCGGACGACTGTGTAGTGAAATCCGTTCTCTTCAAGAACCCCACCGGCACCAGAAATAGAGGGGCTCAACGTGCTAGATGGCTCGACCAGGTTGAAGCCGACTTGCGTGTGTCGAGACGCGCAACGAATTGGCGACGAGTAGCCCAGGACCGAGTACAATGGAGAGGAATTCTTGATACGGCAAGAGCCACCCCGGCTCTCGGCTGAATAAGTAAGTAAGTAACAAATAACGCTTCATAGCTAATTTCTATGAAGAGATACATCTATAATATCTTTGACAAGATTGTTTGTATTGATATTTACTACATCTTTGCTGAATACATCAAACCTGTATCTGGATGTCACCTTTAAAGGGGCTAAACACATGAAGATTCCTGTCAAACGAAGAGCTTTTTATACCAAGAAATATTGGCAAAGACACTATACGCGAAAAATCTCGCGTTTCAGCGTAATCTCACGCGATCACGTATTTCGCTGTTTGCACCACTGTGCAGTGGTTTGATTGCTCTGGAATCGTGAACTTTTTTCATAACTCTTTTCATAGTGTGTTTTTTAATGTGGCGTCTTCGAAAGAATTTCTGTAGAGCAAAGCTTTGGGTATAACCGTCTTTAAGACATTACCCTTCTTTAACGGCAGGCTTCGCAGCCGGTTATTAGAGTACAGGACAATTACAGGGCTAGTGTAAGGATCCTATTAGACTCTAGCAGTACCATACAGCCGAGATTAGTACATACGATGACTGGCTTGTTAGATTAGCATCGTACCTTGCTGTTAACAGGGCTATGGGATATATTAAACATTATGATATGTATGTCTCTAAAAGACTGAGTAACACTTTTTGGAAATGCAAATTAAATTATGAAAATACTTAAAGAGACTAATGACTTAGTATGTTTTAAGATCAGTTTTGAATGTACTTTCACTTTAATTATATCTCGGTCGCAAGTTTTTTCAACTTTTTATTGTATAGCAGTACGAAATATGACTAATTTTTATCTAAATCGTTCATTAACTCGCTCTGTATAGAAGATACGTGTTCACTTTCGTCTGCAAAAGTGCGTGATTTTAATAGATGCAAATGTTTGCAGAACATTATTTTTCCCTAAATCACATAGTTTTGAAGCGTACAGTGAAAACTCCGATTTTTGGGGGTCCGTCATGAAAGACGCCTAATATCTCAAAAACTGTGATACTTAGAGGAATAATGCTTTCAGCAAAAAGCTTCATAATAAGATTATCTAAAACTTTCTAGAACATACTATAGCTCTATATTATCAAATTAGAAAGTTAAATTTTGCAGTGCCACCTGTGTTTTAGTTCCGAAATAATACTAACCACAAGTTGTTGCGTCTATTGATATACAGAAATTCTTCCTAAGACGCCATATTGAAAAATACACTATGAAAAGAGTTATTAAAAAAGTTCACGATTCCGAGCAACCAAACCACTGTGCACTGTGCAGCCCGGTTTATAAAGGATTGAAACGCCTGAAATACTCATTTGGCTGTTCATATGATCTCAAAGGTATCATTAAATAACTTAAAAAGAACAAACAAAAAATTTATTTTTGGGGCTGATATAATCTCAAGTTGATAGGGTAAAGACACCAGAAATCGCCGCTTTTTGAGACAGCAAACAAGAAAACCGAGACTCATTCCCATAGAAGTAGTTCCATATCAATGAGAATAGTTTAGTCTCATTAAACAGCAACATTTCTGTTACGTTTTCAGCATAAAACTTAAGCCCAAATATTTTTAAAAAAGTTGCTGTAAATGTAAAAGTTGTGACGCATGTTGAGACCCAATTTTCGCCATTTCTGTGCTCGAGTTTTCGCCGCCCCCAGGAGCATCGTTTGTATCTTGTTCTAGTCTGAAAATTCTCCAAATATTTTTTATGAAATATAGAATTAATTTTCAGTTAAATAGTAAAAGCAAAACGGATTTCCGTTGAGAAACAACCGTATCACTGATTCCCGCGATGTGCTTGAGAACGGTCCATTGAAATTTGCCAATGGTGAAAAGTGAATCATGTTTAAATCATTTCAATATTTGAATCATTTGAGTTATATAACCATCAAGGGTTTGCAGTCATATTATATTGGTTCAGTACATAACTATATTTAAATTATGGAATATGTTATGCTAATTATGACATTCCAAATATGACTAACACATTTTTAAACATCTGTGGGTGGTGATAACTGGTACCTTGGCAAAAACTGGTGTCGTTGCCCTATAACAAGAGTTAGATATAATCGGGAGCTGACATAATCGGAACCATACTGCAGTCGGATTTTGAAATTCAAAAGTCAAAAATAAAATGTTGATAGGGTAGAGGATCCATATTTCGCCAGGAGCCATATTTCGCCAGTTGATGAATCCAAAGCCTTTTTGCATATTTTTGGTAGACTTAAAAAAAATATTTGACGAATATGTCCTCAATTTTACCAATTCGTCAAATAATTTCTTTTAAGTGCAAAAAGGCTTTGGATTCATCAACTGGCGAAATATGGATCCTCTGCCCTAGTCAAAAGCCCGAATTTGGCTCAAAAAATAAAAATTGAATTAAATTTCACTTGAAATTGGACTTAAAATAAGGCTTATAAGTAGGGTAAATTAGCAATTAGTGGACCAGTTAGTGCTTGAGTAGTTTTCTTCCACGAATTATTTTGAACTGGTGACGCTAAACACGAAACCGATGGCACTCACAGTCAGTCTACAATCATGGGTCACACACAATTATGGGTCATTTTAGCTTTTTCTCCTGATTAATGCGTGAATATTATACGAAGCTATTGTTAAAATTGTTAGGTAGCACTAATAATTTGATTAAAAATTAGGTGATATTTTTACGCTAATCAGCAGCAAAAGCTAAACTGATCCACAATTGTTTGTGACCCATGATTGTGGACTGACTGCACAATACGAGTAACTTTCGATTAAACCTAAAGAAATATCAATTGAAAGTCATTTAAAATCGTTAAAATCGAAATTAAACTTGTTATTGGTTTTAAAAATGAACTTAAGCGTGGTACACTAATTACGTAACGCAAAAATTATAGTTTTTTGACCCCCTCCCTCCCCTATGTAACAATAAGTAACGCTTAGTATAGCCCCCCCTTTAAATTACGTAACGTTAACTAAACCTACCCTCCCCCCTATCATTGGATGAAAATCGCACATTCCGTTAATTTTTTTTTTAGTTTTGCAAACTCAAGAAACGCATCGATTCTACATTCCTATCAAAACTACTATGATCAGAATGTCAATTCTGAATTCTGATCAAACTGTATGATTTAACACAACCAAGTGCGAGTTCAGAACAAAAATTGTGATCAAAATGGATTTGATCAAGTAGAATCAAGGCTAAAATCATAGAGCTACACAGCCGAAACAGCAATTAGGCATCATCCCATGTTGCTTGCTGGGCCAAACGGTTTTCGGCTGCTTAGATTTATTCAGCAAAAAATAATTTCGTATTTTTTCAATTTGATAAATTTGTTACGTAACTCTTCTCAAGACTCCCCCTCCCCCCTACGTAACAAAAAGTAAAGCTAGTTTGACCTCCCCCCCTCCCCTCTGAGCGTTACGTAATTTGTGCACGAAGCCTTAGGTTTAAAATTGCAATTTTCATCGCATTTGGACACGAAAATATACTTGAAAATAAGTTCTCTATACATATCCGGGCTCAGAAGAATGGAGGCTGACCAGTCATCGCATCTAAACCAAAGTCTAAGTCCAAGTCCAAGTCCAAGTCCAAGTCCAAGTCCAAGTCCAAGTCCAAGTCCAAGTCCAAGTCCAAGTCCAAGTCCAAGTCCAAGTCCAAGTCCAAGTCCAAGTCCAAGTCCAAGTCCAAGTCCAAGTCCAAGTCCAAGTCCAAGTCCAAGTCCAAGTCCAAGTCCAAGTCCAAGTCCAAGTCCAAGTCCAAGTCCAAGTCCAAGTCCAAGTCCAAGTCCAAGTCCAAGTCCAAGTCCAAGTCCAAGTCCAAGTCCAAGTCCAAGTCCAAGTCCAAGTCCAAGTCCAAGTCCAAGTCCAAGTCCAAGTCCAAGTCCAAGTGCAAGTCCAAGTCCAAGTCCAAGTCCAAGTCCACGTCCAAGTCCAAGTCCAAGTCCAAGTCCAAGTCCAAGTCCAAGTCCAAGTCCAAGTCCAAGTCCAAGTCCAAGTCCAAGTCCAAGTCCAAGTCCAAGTCCAAGTCCAAGTCCAAGTCCAAGTCCAAGTCCAAGTGCAAGTCCAAGTCCAAGTCCAAGTCCAAGTCCATGTCTAAGTCCAAGTCCAAGTCCAAGTCCAAGTCCAAGTCCAAGTCCAAGTCCAAGTTCAAGTCCAAGTCCAAGTCCAAGTCCAAGTTCAAGTTCAAGTCCAGTTCAAGCTCTATGTCCAGGTTCACGTTTTCCATACGTTGAAAATGGTCATATTCAAGAGAAAAAAGAATTTCTAATAAACACTTTTGCATAAACATACTGACACAAAGATATAAATAGCTATAAGTTTTTGTGCCTGTCTGTCTGTAAAAATCATAAAAAGTAAATTCGGTCAACGTACGGCATACCCAACCCATTTGAATTGCAAGCCCTAATTGCGTATCGCATTGCTACCGGGAAAGCGCGATGTTCGATAAATTCAAACGCAACTTCAAAACACTTCCTGACACACGGAAATCCAATTTTACATTCTTTCATCGTTTTTGATTTGTTCCTTATGATAAAACTCCTACTGCTCAGCAAAGTAAATCATTAAATAATTCAAAATCTTTAACCTGTTTAGGAAATTCGTTATTTGTGTACAAGTGTAATCTACAACAAAAATGAACTTTATCTAGTACACTCAGATCGCCATGGATTCAAATCATATGGTGAAAGCAACGGTCCACTGCATTCCGCAATGATTGAATGCGATTTCCTTACGCAGTCAGCTGAGCACGAGTGCGAATAGTGCAAATCGCTGCCACTACTGGCTGACTGCTATGCTGAGCAATTCCAGTGGCAACTGAGCTTGCATTGCCACTGCACTGCAGCAGCACCAGTAGCCTAGAGCCAGAAGGGCTGTTCGAGTAAACTGTAGCAGGATCAAATAGCATTAAAAATGTATAAATTACTTCGCATTTTATTTGCATGAATCCGTTTAGTAGATTCCTTTTCAATTTCCCTCTATTCGCTTTCGGATCTCGCTGCCATAGATGGGCCCTTTCGCGCGGGCATCCTCTCCGCCGGAACTGGGCCCCGTCTGTTCGACGATTCCGGTGCCAACTCTACTGTACAAAAGGCTGTTCCATTCGTCCATGCGAACCATACGCCCTTTTTCGGTAATTTTTCACTGTGCCCCGGTAAAAGTATCTGCGGACGCGAGAGCCAGGAAGAATGGTTACACGCTGGCAGTAGTCGTAGTCTGGTTAAACAACTATCAGCACTACCATCTGCATTCAATAGTATTTTGAGCGCATTCAACGAATCTTCCCGTTGCTGCACTTCCTCTTGCAATGGAATCATCTCTTCAGTTGCCGCTGAAGGAAACCCAGGAGATTCACTAAAATTTATTGAATTACTCGCTATGATAAATTGGAACATTGTTCGCGCGCTATTTTTGTTACACGTACAAACAGCTATTTCTGCTGCCACATACAAACACAAACACCGATGCATATTTCCTGCGGGTTTTCTAGCTGGTTGCCTTGGCTTCTGTTTGCCGAGCGCCTGTTTTGGCAATGCAAATTTCAACGCGTTCCGTAGCAGTCAGTACGGTCCTGCGGTCGGAAAAGCGACGAAAATTTCGAAAACAGTTGCGGTACGCTGTTGCCTGAGGTTAGGTACGACAAATTGGGCTTTAACTTTTCCATCAGCAGGAATAACTCATTTTGCAGGGCCTCGCTTGGTCGGCTTAAGGTGTATGTAACGAGCCCTTATTGCAAATGCAGCATTACAACGGCTTTAGTTGAAGAGGAAATTATGCGGCAGATTTCCACCGTCCGTAACAGATAATAATTGAGCGGAATTTTGATTTGATCCTCTTGTCAGCATTACTGTCGTTGTTTTTAAACGACCAGATTTTATTCAATTACCATTTCTTATTTTTTCCTCTGGTTTAACTGTTAGTTTGTGAAAGTTTTAATGTAAGTCAAACCGGACGACCTTAAGTTCACTGGCAATTCTCGCCAGATTCGCCCCTGCCATCTGGCCAAAGCTGTCGCCTCTGCGCCATGCAGTTTCTTATTCATGGTTGCTAAAGTTTGGTGGAAGAAGAAGCAGTTTTTACTTCTTTTGGCTGCCTGCGCTTTTCCAGTTTTCGGGACCCCGTGCAGAGTGGAGCGGCGTGAAGTTACATAAGTTAAATATACACCCGAGCCCGCATCAACTAGTTAGTTTCCAGAAGACGCCCCAGCCCATATTGTTTGCCATCATCATCGCCATGGCTCCACCACGTTGGCCCTCATAAAACTCCGCTGCGCAGTTTGTCTCGGGTCTGTTCGGGTGCTTCCAGGCTGGCTTCTCAGCAACATTATACATATCACCGGCATGTAGTAGCAGTGGTACCAGCAAAGCTAGGGTAATGTACAGCAACAGCGGCAGCGTGATTATTATTTATAGGGTTTAACTCTATTTTCGGAACGGCAACTTTTTTGGCATGATTTCATTACCATGACTTTTAAATCTAGTTAGGCAGAAGCAGCCAGCAACTGAACTCAGCCAGACGACAGCGATGTAGTTTTTTTTTTTAATTATTTAAGGGAGTGACAAATCATTTAGCAGCACTTGGGCGCAAAACCAGCTGGTTTCCATTTAGTACGCTTGTCGCAGAACTTTTTGAAGTGCTGATATGCTGCGGTCTAGCTTGACCGTATTTTATTAAAATGATTTGTACTTGAGAATAAATTGAACTGAATAGCATGAATGTTTAAAGACAATCAAAATTAAAATGTAAAGATTCTGTCATTTGCTGTTATAGAATAAAACGTCTATCGAAATAGTCTTACATGACTTCATGCAACGGAGTCTTGCGAGTAAAGTTTTTTTTATAACGAGTAGGGACATCTGCTCAGCACCTTAGAAGATACGGTGCTATCAGACACCTGGGAAGACAACTCAGGGAGTGGGGTTTGGTATCCCGACCCCCCTAATGGAACGTGAGGACCCAGACCCACTAAAACCCTACTCGAGTCTCCAGCCTAAAGGTCAGGGAGGACCCTGGCACCACCATTACTTCAGCGAGGGGCTATTGTGCTTAACGCACTCTCTTAGCCAACTACTGGACTATGATAGTTAGGCTATTTACTCGCCGTTCAACATCCACGAATTCGGGACACACGGGGGACTCCGCATGCCCGAACTTGTGCAGAATCTGTGTCAGGTGCAAGTTGACTTCGCCGTGGCGCCTATCGACCCACCCATCCCGCTACAATGTGGTCATCGAGACCGATCTTGTGGTACTCCGTATGCCAGTAGATCCACGTTGGTTGTCGCACTCAACACCCTCACTGATACTGATGCCAATAGGCATCATTCCCGCTAAGACGCAGATTGCGTCATGTCAAACTGTGCGACACGCACTCGCCACTCTCAAGCACATGAGACGATAGGTACTTTCCAGCTTACCTAGGTAGCTTTTGGTTCCTAACGCCGATGACCACACCGGTCCACCATACCTAAGTATGGACTGAACCACGTTGGCTAAAAGCCTTCGCTTGCTGCCATATCCGCAGAGCTACTAGACATCATAGGATACAATGCCGAAATAGCTGTGGAGGCCTTCTTGCAGGCATAGTCGACGTGGCTCCCGAACTTGAGCTTGTCGTCGACATGACTCCCAGGATTTTTAAGTACCACGTTGACGAAATAGTGCAGTCCTCGACGCTGATATTTGCTTGCTGCACTGACTTGCGGTTGTTCACCACGATAACCTCCGTTTTATGATGCGCTAGCTCCAGTTTCCTGGAGCGTATCCAATCTTCGACAATGCTTATAGAGTGGACAGCCGTCAATCAGAGAACTCTCTGATAGATTCACCGTAGACTACCAAGGCGATATCGTCCGCAAAGCCGACAATCACCACCCCTACCGGGAACTTTAGCTTCAACACCTCGTCATACATGACGTTCCACAACACCGGGCCCAGTATGGAACCTTGCGGAACCTCTGCGGTGATTGGAACGCACTTCTGACCCTCCTCCGTGTTGTAGGATAGCACCCGATTCTAAAAATAATTTTCCAGAATCCTGTACAGCGACACCGGCACTTGGACATTCCGAAGCGAGTTAGCTATGGAGTCCCAACTCATTAAACGCATTTCTCACGTCGAGCGTGACAACTGCGCAATAGCGGATAGCCGTCCTCTTACACTGGATTGCCACCTCGGCGACAGACAAGATGGCATCCACCGTTGATTTGCCTTTACGGAAGCCGAATTGGTTCCTTGACAGACCGTTTGTACCCTCCGTGTACTGTACGAGTCTGTTAAGGATAACCCTCTCCAGCCGGCAGTATCGAGTAGACAGATCGGCGTATATGACGAGGGGACACCCGGAGGTTTTCCCGGCTTCGGCAATAGGACCAGGTTCTGTCGCTCCCATCTGTCCAGGAAGTGGCCATCGTCCAGGCATCTACTCATTACTGCTCCGAATAATTCGGGAGTCTCCAAAATAGACGCTTTAATGGCCAAATTCGGGATTCCGTCTGGTTAGCAGTGATGCCAGATCTACGGATTTATCCGAAGTTCTACGGATTTAGGAATTTTCTACGGACCTACGGGTCAACTGCTCAAATCTACGGATTTTCATAAATTTTGCGGCAAAGATTGAAAGCTTCATTTAGTGACAAAAAGTACGAGTGCGCTACTTGCAGTGAAATGCGTAACTTTATTATTTCTAAGAGAAAGAAGTGAACAGAATAATTTACTTTAATGTATTAAACATGGAAGATTTGCTTTAATGCTGCCAGGCTGTCAATAAGAACTAGCGTTTTCACTTTGACGGCAGATAGAAATTTCCATCGTTATAATTGGTCAATTATATAGGACATTCTTCACTTCTCTGCTTTCGCTTTCTGATCGTAGTGATATTTGCATTTATAGTATTAATTATACATGTATTAATGTTCAATATGCTCTTTTTACGCTATAAATGAAAACTCTTGGACATTCAAACCTTCAGAAAGCGATTAAAAGACAACAAAGCGAAAGACAGCGGAATGTTGACGAAAATGTGATTCAAAGTCAATGAACATTGATAAAAAGATGGCAAAAATACGATAAAAAGACGACGAAAAGATTGCCAAAACTGCGATAAAAACACGACAAAAAATGGGAAAGAGAAATTAAAAAAGTGTCAATTAGGCGATAAACCATGCAAAAAAGACTACGAAAAGATGGCGAATAAACGCTGTCAAAAAGACGACGAAAGAACAACGAAAAGACAAGAAAAAGACAACATTTATCAAATGACAATAAATATACGACAGAGAAATGACAATGAGGTGACGAATATGTAGAAAAGGCAGCAAAGAGATGATAAAAAGACGGTTCCGAAAAAGCAACGATAATATGACGAACAGACAGCGATAAGGTGACGAAAAGATAATTAAAGAACGATAAAACGATAGCAAATAAACGACAAATAGGCAGTGAAATGCCAGCGAAAAGATATAACGAAAAAGTGAAGACAAGTAGGCGAAAAGACGAAAGATGGCAAAAATACGGTTGAAAGACGCCAAAAAACGTTAAAAACAGCGACAAAAATGCCCAAAAACAGCTATACAAACGACGAAAAGACTATAAATAGATGTAGCCTTTGGCTGAAGGTTTTGGGAAGACAATTAAAAGTCAGCAAAACAGTGACAAGCTATGCCGAAAAAACACTAATAATAACCGCATCAGACAAAACACGCCCCAAAAACCAATAAAAAATGACAAAAAATCGCTGAAAAGAGACAAAAAGACGGTGACATTATACTAGATGTTAAACATAACGAAAAACAACCAAAAAACGTTAAGAAGACAACAAAAAACAAGAGATTAACACGGTATAGTGGTATTCACGCCTGTAACACCGAAGACTCGGGTTCAAATTTTAGTTTCGCAGAAATCACGAATGATCCAAGCTGTTAAAGTGACCATAATCAAATTAAAACAAAAAAACGGCAAGAAGAAAAGGCGACACTTAGCAAAACAAAAAAACGAAAAATACAGACAAAACTCGAAATTACCTAACAACGAAAAATGAAGGATGAAATACGGAAAAACATAGACAAAAAACGAATGACGAAAGTCAAGAACTGGTTTGATTCAAAAAAATATTAAGGTGAAATTAGTCGTCATTGATTCTGCCAATTTTAAAAGCAGATTTTTTATTTGAAACAAAAATTCTGTTCATGAAAATATATTCGCTGTGTTCAGATTGGGAAGAAAAATGTAGTATTTACATTTTTATAAACAGAATCCCGCTTTTAGGCCCAAAAACTGCTTCCGAAATTGGGCTCTCTGAAGAAAAGTTCATGACTGTTAATTTCCCGTTAATTACCTTCAAATACAATCAAGAACAATACCTTTGCGATGAAAATTTGACTTTTTTCACTTTTCAGCAAAACTGACAAACACTTTATACGAACAAACCTTTCAATGAACAACAAATATTGGTCAAAGTTTCATTTAAATTAAAAGTTTGATTTAAAATTGAATAAATTTTATCATTTATAACCTTTTTCTCTATGATAAATAGTCAGAAGGTAAAACTACGGATTTCTCTTCAGCAAAACCTGGCATCACTGCTAGTTAATAAAGCTTGGCTCGAATGTATCGTGTCGATTCACAAATAAACTTACTGTACCGCAAGGCGGTAACTTGGGAACAATTTT
This sequence comes from Sabethes cyaneus, assembly GCF_943734655.1. Taxonomy (NCBI): domain Eukaryota; kingdom Metazoa; phylum Arthropoda; class Insecta; order Diptera; family Culicidae; genus Sabethes; species Sabethes cyaneus. The sequence goes on from NC_071355.1 coordinate 56,473,949, forward strand.
GTTTATTTTAATTTTTTATAATTTTTCTTCTCTTGGAACTGGTAGCAGATTTGTACACGCTGATGGTTTTAAAGCCTACTTGACGGATTTCCATCATTTCCACATTCGTTTGGACACATTTGTAAATTGTTTTTTTTTTTGTAAAATGTAATATAACATGCATGCCAAGTTTTATAAAGAACCATTTCAGCTTTCTGGAGGAAAAACGCTTTTTTACCAATGATCTAATCGTGGTGCACTTCCCCACTGGCAAGCCCCAAGCCGCACACCTCTACCACATTTAGTTGAAATAACTTGTTTATGACTTCAATTAGTCATATATCAGTAACTGCAACTACTTTATAACATCAAACAAAAATGTTGGGTGAAATATAGAAGCATGGATCTGGTAGCTTCCACAATGGCACATCAATCAACGTAGAGTTCAGAGTGGAAGCAGTCTCAGCAGATGACACTCCGTTCAGCAAACGGAGGTGAGATATAGTGCACTCACTGAATATATTTTCGAAGTTTTCAGAAACACTATTCGTAAAACTAAATTCGTAGCAGATAACAAAAATTGCATTCGTTTTTAAAAAGATTTGTAGATGTATTTTCTACCGCACATGTTGTTATTACGAATGGTTCGTATTTGGTACGAAAACACATTCGTAGCACATTTTGCATCAGAACACGTTTGATGCACGGTTATTGTCTGGGATCGTTATCAACAAGATCGGGCTGCAAGGATCGTAGCTAAGCGAATATATACTTGTGCAATTATGACCTCCTTAATGTGCAATTGTCGTAAACCTGTGCTTTGCGGCGTTGTCGGCAGAACCAAAACCAAATGGCGCGAGGCTGAATGAAACCAAAGCATTAAGCATTGAACGCAAGGTCAATTGGACACGAGGTCAATTGTACGCGATTCGTTTAACCGTTGCATCACTGGATAAAGGATGGTCTAAAATAGAAAGCTACAGTACGAAAATATGCTTTATCCACTGAAAAACAGACTATAGAAAAGCTGAAAAGATGCTCAGATGCCGAGAAAATTTTCTACCATTTTGAAAAAGGTTCAAACTTTTAAAACAAGCGAATGTGCAAGAAAACCGGAAAATTTTCAATAAAGATTTTTTTTGGGAAAATAAGAAACCTTATATATTCGAAAAAGGTAGGTACACGAATTATACCTATACAATTTTTTAATTTAGAAGCCTTCAGCCCTGAAAACCTATAACTGTATGGTTATTTAAAAAAAATTCCTGCACTGGAGTAAGCATATATGTGCTTGTGTATCACAATATACTCTCACTGGAATTAATCCCGAACCACCAAAATAAACTGAGATTTTAAATCATTTCGATGCGAAACTTTTAAAATCTTGTTACCATGAATCGTGATGAAGAGTTTTTCATATTATTAGCATATAATTAGAGATAAAATTAGGAGATTACAGATAAGTCAGATAGGAAATTACTCAAAATTCCATTTTGTGGATCAATAGGAGCTTTTAGTTTGAATGTCGAATTGTGATCAACTATTTTTATACGAAAAAAACTAAATGCTGTTCATTTTTCTTTAACTTTCGAGCTCGATCAACTAAAGTAATGCGCCTAAAACGTACGAAAAAAATGAACTCGCTTTCAATCAACTAAAAATATTCATCCATTGGTTTTCTACCTTAAAAAAACTTTTACAACATGTCCAAAACGGCACCGATTTCGGCTAGCCAAGCCGCAAACTTTTGTTTTTATTTTACTAACCATATTTTATTTTTCATCCCCGTAGCAGCCTTGCAGATCTTGCGGCCGGTCCACCCGGTACCGGTGACTGTGGCCAACTGGTTTTTGTCGATATTTCACCCATTATTCAAGCAATTTAAAAATAATAAAAAAATACGGTTTCGGTCCCTTTTATTTATTCGGTTAAGTACGGTATCCCCGACCGTGGTATAAATCTCATTTTTCAACAGTTACACTCATGAGCCAACCAGGAAATTATAGGCCCCACATGGGAACCGAGAGAGGCAAACAGCGCAGCCCCAGCACACACCGGCAGGCAGGTAGAAGCGGACCAGCTTATTCATAGATTATAATTACCATCGTTTCTGTGTCCCTGACGTAATTAAAGCTCGTTCGTATTCATATGAGCCTGAAAGAGGTATTCCGGTTTGTTCGTGATTTTTTTTTTCTTCTTCTGTGTACCAACCGTATTTTCCAACGGAGGATTTGCCTCATTACGGGCGAACTACTACAGCGCACTTGTGTCTGTAGGGCACAGGAAAAAAAATCCCACTGGAGAGCAAGCATGTTCGGTACCTTCTGGAGCTCGTGCATCTATAGCTTAATTTTTCCAAAGAAAATTAGTGCCACAGTTCGTAGGGCTTATATATGATACCGGATAACGTTTCCCAAAAAGATTATTTTACCATTTGTAAATACTGTTGCTCAAGTTTAACATTTCCTAGAGAGAATCATTGCTTTTCCCTATGATCCGAAACATTTTCAATTGCACTTCCTAACAAGTCAGCAATTGGTCATTCTAGCGGCAAGCAATAACAAACTTCTCACTCACGAAATTTAGATTGCAGCCGGACGATAATGTTGATCCAATTCTCTTTCTGCCAAACATACGTACACCACCCCCCTCCAGAATGGTGTGAATTTACTCGCTTGATTTCGCATCGCTACAACTAGCGCCACCTGGTCCACCCGAGCAGTAGCAGAGCGGAGCAAGGCGCCGTCCGTCGGTGGCCTGAAGTTCATTCATTTTCGCTGCAATCAAGAATGTGTATCGCAAACAAGGATCAAGTTCCGGCAGCCTGCACGTAGGTATTAGCTGTATGAACGGTTGGCCGCTTCAACTCGACCGTACCGAAGAACCTTTCACTGTAATGCTCTTCGAGTGCATTCTCCCTTGCCGGTGAAGAAATAAAACACTTTCCCTCGTTGGGTACACAATCCGGCCATGTTCGCGAGATTACCCCGGACCCATCCTCCGAAAAGTGAAACAAGTCGGAAAAAGTCTAATTTAATTTCATTATGCACATTATGTCTATAAATTACCAGCTGTGTTTGTTCTCGTGGACTCCACCGTAGTCGTCTGCCAGGTGAACGTTACTTTGAACCGAGCCCTGGACACCAGTAACATGAACCAACTACCGAGCGGCGGCGCCAACCAGCCGAACGAGCAACCAAGCGCATCAACACCCGGTGCCCGCCAGCTAGGATATACTGCATGCGCAAAATATTTCGCATGGCTCGTCGTGGTGCTTCCTTCGAGGGGTCTCCGGTTGCTCCAGTTACTGGTGGAAGCTTTAATCAACTAATCCGGTTTTGGCGAATGTATCAATTGAATTACAATGAACGAAATTAAAATAGTTTGATCACGTATAAAGCTGCAGTATTTGAAGTAAATGAAATAAGCAAATACATTTAGAGAAAATATAATACATGGACTCTTGTATTTGCTCTTATCGTGAATCAGGGAGACAATTTAAGGATTGAAAGTACATCATAAATGAGCCATGCCTCCAAGTTGGTTGTGAGATTTGATACTCAAGTAAAATGTTCCACCAATCGGTAAAACTAGTATTAAAAAACTCTAAGGGACTAAGATTTTTGAAACTTCAAAGCGAAAAATGTATTGGCCCTTATTTGCATCTTATGAATGGCGGCATTTTCAAAGAATTTATGATTTGTATACGAAATGCGGTAAATAAAAAACCATGCGTCCACTTTACTGAGTAATAGATGGAGATGAGTTGTATGCCAAACTAAAAGCGCTTAAATTTCCAATTTGTTACATTTATGTAAGCTAAAACTTTTTTACAAATCATGTCATAAATTCAAAACTTTTAATTATTTTTTGTTTCATTATTTTGAAGCAATAAAATAACGAAAATGATGCAATGTCCTTCATTTTTTACCTGCCAGAAATAGATATTTTCGACAAAGAGAAACTAAGAATATTCTAATGGTACATTCTAGAGATCTTGATCTGATAATAAAAAAAATCTCAGATTTTCTAAAAATATTCAAATTGTGGGTGCTAAAACAACAATTTTTTTTTTGTTTTTGCTCTTTTATAAACAAAAAGCAAAGCCTAGGTGCAACATGCCGTTATCGAAACTTGACCTTCTGTTTTTATACGACAGTTTATGTTTTCGGCATTAGGGGCCCACTGCTAAACTGGCTAAACTCATATTTAACATGCAGAACGCAGTGTGTAAAAATTCACGGCGAAGTTTCACAGCCGTTCATCGTAAACTCAGGTGTGCCACAAGAAAGTCATCTAGGTCCTTTACTTTTCATACTAGTGATGAACAATCTTTCTACTTTCATCGACGAAGCAAATATTCTGGTTTCTGGTATACGCCGATGACGTCAAACTATTCTTACCAATAAAGCCCATCAAAGAATGTTTTATCCTGCAACAAGATCTAGTTAATTTTTGAAAATCAATAAAAACAAATGTGTTAACTTTCATTGTGGTGTGACGTCGCATTGCTAGTGTACGAAAATCATTTCTATATTTTAAATTTTCTAATTTATGACACAATTTCGTTATTTAGATTTTCAAATTTCAATTAACAAATCTTTACACACTTTTCGGTTCTTCGCATTTTTTAATGTCTTAAAACTACAAGACCAATCATCATAAAATTTAAAAGTTAACGATTTGGAAGGCTCCCCTTTCATTTAAAATCAATTTTGTTCGATTAGGAAAAAATTTCGTTTTTATTTCAACATAACCTAACTACGATATAACGTAACTTCGATATAACGTAACGAAAATATAAATAAAGTTGCTTTATATCGAGGTAGGGTACGGGAGGGTATTCCCAGCACGCTACTAAATTCGGCAAACATTACCTTTTCTTTGCTGCGCTTTCCCAAATAAAAACTTTGCCGCTATATAACAATACTGAAACGGATGTAGCACTCATAGGCTTTAACGGGAAATTAGCAGTCATCAACTTTTCGTCGGAGAGCCCAATTTTGGAAGCAGTTTTTGGGCCCAAAAACGGAGTTTTGTTCGTAAAATTGTAAATACTGCATTCTTGCGAATCTGAACAAAAAAACTGCTTTTGAAATTGGCAGAATCGATGACCACTAATTTCACCTTAATGTGGTATAACTATTTTCATAAAAATGTAAGTAATTTGCTAAATTTTATTCAATGAACATCAAAACCACTGTTTTCCACTGGCACGTAATCAGGCTGAAAAAACCAGCAGCAATCGCTTACGCGTATCCGCTCTTGATGATGGTTTGGAAAACACACAATTATGATCCCGTTTACTTATTCTAGAAACTAAACAGCGGTGAATATGGTATCACAGAACAATTCTACTTCTTTTCATCACGGAAGACAACAAAAATTTCCTTCTGATATGAAAATATAAATCAATTTTCATTCACTAGCACTTGCAGCGTTTTGTTTTTTGTTTCAGCATATGGTGCTCTATATACACTACTACCAATGTGTGAGGCAGTTACTCCTGAAAGTATTCTATCGTGTTGACATAGCTAGTATTTAAGTGACAACCACTTGCTTCTGGTGCTAATGTTTATGAACGATTCAAAGATACACTAGCGCCAGCAGCAAGCTGTTGTCACTGCAAAACTAGTTATCTTCAAAGAGCCGGTATATCCCAAGTAACAATTTGGGTTTTATTACACTCTTATGATTGCATTTAAGACCAAAATTAGTCTTGAAGACCACCATAAGAGTACAATAAAACTCACATTGTTGCTTGGGATAGGCTATACCGATATGTTATCAATCGGTCTCTCTTTTGATCTGTTTTTGAAAAGCATTTAATCCTGGCTGGCTATTTCGGCCGGTCGGATTTAAAAAACACAGACACCACTATACTGCCCATAAATGCATAACAGTCCCATCTGACTTTTCATCACTTTTGAGATAAACCTGGGAATCATCTTTAAATTAACTGTTCTTTCAATATTTCAAACAAAAAAGTTATGTTTGTTCCCAAGATGTTGAAAAAAAAATCAAACTATGTCAGTCCCATATTACAAATAAACGCATAACAGTCACAGTAGTAAAGATATATCAATAAGCATCTGTTTTTGGGAAATGCCTGGACCGATTCGCCTGCAGCAACTACCAAACGGAAGATTTTAAGGCCTAGAAGAACACTATTGAGGAGAATTTGGATCGGATGTACGATTCCGAAGTTACAGTAGGAACAAGTTCCGGAATATATGGGACTTGAACATAGTAGCACCATGAATCACAACAAACCCATCATGTGACATCTATAAATACCCGCATATGCAAATCTAGACTATTGGTAGTCGTAAAAGTGTTCAAGACGTCTTGGCCACATCTAAACATGTCCGTGAATGTTCCAGATACCTCTACAGGGATCAGTTTCTGAATTTAACTAAAATACAATATGTGACATCTCTAAGTCGGTACTCGAAATTGCAAAACTAGTTTGAAATAGTTCATTTGTTGTCACATATAGTGTCCAGGATCACATTGGTCATACTCGGACACGTTCTGGGAGTGTTCCGGACACACAGGAAAGCGACCAGCTTCTGAGATCTCAAGATAACAAATTACAATACAATAAAACAACAACGACACGGGGTCTTGAAAATACTGCCGAGTCACCGACAACGCAAGGATCAGGGCTTGCTGTGCCTGTGACTGTTATGCGTTTATTCTTGCTTATTCAAGCACAAATAAACGCATATCAGTAACTTCGGCAGTTTTTCTAAGTTTTGGAACAAATTTTAGGTCATTTGTGAACAAATTGCTTGTAAAAGTATTCTGTTATGTACATTCAAGTGATTTTATGACGATTTGGACGATTTGTTTCCAAAATCGATTCAATATTAAACAAAAATTGTCTTGGCTTCAACAGCGTTTTTCGCAGTTGCACGTTTTTGCAGATGTGACTGTCTTCCATTTATGGGCAGTATAGAAAATGGGCTCAATTTTCTATAACTCAAATTCAGTAGTGTTTTATTAAGATCAAAATACACGCCGATATTCAGTAAATATTATTCTTTCAACTGGTATAAAAAACTTGTCTCGAATAAATATAGTTTCAGCGTAATTCCTGAATATTGTTCAGGCTACCGCTTAATGGGCCGGAAATACCCTCCCGTACCCTATTACTGTATAATTTCATTTTTTGTCATGTTTTTTTTTTGTTTTTGAGAAGTCGTTATTGTCCGGGCATAGAAGCATGTCCGGCCATACACGACTTCCCCTAAATATTATCCCACTCGAGAGGATTCTTTCATTGTAATTTTCAACAGGCGCTAAGTAAACTTAGTATATATGCTACAAATTGTTGCAATTTGTTGAAAAAGTGCTTATAATATTGAAATCTAGCCAAAAACATAACGACTTTGGGATAGGTTACTTTCAAACATCGTCAATTTTCAGCAAACTGGTAACTAACAAATAGCATTTTCAACCGTGACACGCCTGAACGAACGCCTGGAGGCTCTAACCATAAGAAACTGAGGCGACAAGAGTTGTCTTTTAAGTTCTAATTTATGGTACGAGATCAAATTATCCACCAATTTATTCAATTTATTTATTAGCCATCAAGTTCCTGTCAAAATGTCAATAAAAGCGAAACGAACCAATAAACACAGCGATTACAGACAATATGCTCCGTATTTCTATCTCATATACCAAGTAAACGGTTTCTAAAATACCTTTAATTCAGAATCAAAATTTAAATTCGAAATTTTTAACTTTTTAGCAGTTTATAGTCAAATATAAACAAAACTAACGATTTTTAGAAACACCCTAAATTTTTGGAAATATAGGTCCGACTCGATTACCGAACCGAAAAAAAATCATCCGGATAATCTAGTCCGACCTGTAAATAAGTACAAAATAGGAGCCCTTTAAAATTTCGATAATACTTGTTTCTGGAATTGCTGTAAGGCTTCATGCACAAATTACGTAACGCTCAGAGGGGAGGGGGTCGGACAAGCTAGCGTTACTTTTTGTTACGTAGGGGAGAGGGGGAGTCTTGAGAAGAGTTACGTAACAAATTTATCAAATTGAAAAAATACGGAATTATTTTTTGCTGAATAAATCTGAGCAGCTGAAAACCGTTTGGCCCAACATACAACATGGGAAAATGCCTAATTGCTGTTTCAGCTGTGTAACTCTATTTTAGCCTTGATTTCCACTTGATCAAATCCATTTTGATCAAAATTTTTGTTCTGAACTCAGACTTGGTTGTGTTAAATCATACAGTTTGATCAGAATTCAGAATGTCAATTCTGAAAGCTCCATCGCCTAAACAGCTTTATTAACTCGAAAATATATACTCATGAGCAGAAAAGGTAGCTTTACTATCAGATCATCCTGATTGATTTGATTTACAGAGCCATAATAACATATCCGAAAAAATTTATTATATATTTTCAGCAGTTTCCCTAGCGGTACAGTAAATGCGCATTAAATTTTATTGTGCATATTGGAATGATAGGTGGCTAAAATTAATTAGACATCAAAATTTTGCTATACAGTTGGATTTTGAATTTGGCATTGTTCGATTTTGGCATGCCTCGATTTTGGCAACAAAAGTATTCGTTTTTGGCAACACAAGATATTTCTGTTCCAAAAATATGCTTAAATATCAATCAGTTTCCGCATACATGCTCTAAATAACGAAAAAATGATGCCCTGAGTATGTTCATGAAAAAAAGTTATGTGGCTTCGACCAATAATATTCTTATTGTCGTAGGACTACGTCTTTTCGCAGGGTGTCAATAACTTATTTGCACCGGACGGATAGCTCTTGTCGGACTTTTTAAACATTAAATGGTTGCAATCGGCGATTAATGATATTTAGTCAACTTCTAAAGGATTTACGTTAATTTTTTTCATATCGAAAAAGGGTCTCGATTTTGGCACGGTTTCGATTTTGGCAACATAGGCGACACGCATTTGTTGCCAAATTCGAAATCCTACTGTATCTGAAACCCACTTGTTTAAACAAAATAAATTGACTCGATTAGTCAATCTTAGTTTCTAGCAAAATCATTCTGCATTCCGACTAATAATAATTTCTTTCCGTCTACTCACAGTTTGCGTTGATGAATCGTTGTTCGACGATCAAAGAAAGCATTTCTTTCTTTGTGGCAATATGGCCTCGCATAAAAAAATGATTTCGTTGTAGAATGCTAATATTCTTCGGAATAGCAGTAATAAATCTGTTCAGGGTTATAAACTTACTATTATAAGAGATGCGTCGCAGTCAACTAGTTTTATCGTGGTAATATAATTAACCACAATAAATTTGCTTTATTGACAGTTTTATTATGGTTTTATAGCTAGCTATAAGCAGTTTGTGACTTGTATCATATGGGTATTGTGCAACATCATGATAAAACCATAGGTCACAGTCTTCCTGCCCACAGACTCAGGCAAGTACTTATCATCCGGTGACGGTATTTTGCCTGAAGTATCTCGAAATTCCAGCGGCTTCACACCTCTACCATCTCCCACGGAGCATACTACACTCACACGTAGCACTGTGAGAAAGGGCTTGTTGGTGTTTTATCAAAATGTACGGAGATTACGGACCAAAATAGATGACTTCTTTATTGCTGTGGCTGAATCAAGCTTCGACATCATCGTTCTTACCGAAACGTGGCTCGACGAGCAAATCTACTCAGCGCAGTTGTTCGGCGATTCATTTACGGTATTTCGTTGTGATCGGAGTTCACACAATAGCAACAAATCACGCAGTGGTGGCATGCTAATTGCGGACTCAACGAGGCTAAGTGCTTCCAGTGATCCTTTCCCCATATGCAATACACTCGAATAAATATGGATAAGAGTTAAGTTACCTGGTCACACAATGAGCGTAGGAGTTATCTACCTTCCCCCAGATCGCAAAGGGATTTGAACAGCATTAAGTATCATATCAGTTCCATCGAGGCGGTTTACTCAGACCTCAGCCTTTCGGACTTCACGCTATTATTCGGCGATTATAATCAATCCGGTCTTGTTTGGAGCTTTCCTGGAAAGTGTTGGAAATCATAGTTCACGATGCACTTTTTATGTGCAGTTCGCAGGACTTATCCGTTGATCAGCATGGATTTTTCCGTAGGAGATCAGTTGCCACTAATCTAACGCAGTTTGTTTCGTTCTGCTTAAACATCATGGAGGAAAATGCACAAGTAGATGTTATATATACAGACTTAAAAGCTGCCTTCGATCGTGTTGATCACGCGATATTGTTGAATCGGATGGACAAACTTGGAATTTCTGTCACTTTCATCAGAGACCGAGTAGATAACCATATACGGCTCTGCCATCATCCAGTTAGCTTTGAGGTACGATGCTAATCTATTAAGCTAGTCGTCGTATGTTCGAGTCTCGGCTAGGAGGTACTGCAAGAGTTAGTAGGATCGTAACCGTAACTGTACTCTAATAATTGGCCACGAAGTCTGTCGATAAAGAAGGGTTAAGTCTTAAAGACGTTTATAACCTAAAGCTTTGGTTTTTAGAAGGGTGCGGCGGTGGTGTAGAGGTATCACATTACGACCGGCAATCGAGAAAAATGGGTGTAATTTCCACCAGATATATTTTTGGGCCACATGTAAATCGAGATATTTAAGTTCATCCAATTAATCATTTTTCACCTCAGGCGTTTACCCCCTTTACAAAAAAAAAGAGTTTATGTCATGATCGCGTATAAAAAATCAATTGTGTGTAAAATACTGCAATTGAGGTATGTAGATCATAGAGATGCACTGCATGTTATTGATAATTAGTTACTTTAAATTAATTTAGTTTAGCCGCAAAAGCATTGTTTGAAAGAGAAAATCAACCATCCTTTGAACGACCCCTACTAACCGAACGGAGAGTATATAAATTAAGCGCTAATAAAGTTTTTAATGCACCTTACTCGTCCGTCCATGGAAAGCGTGTTTGATTTTCAACTTGTTCTGATGTATGATCCACCCAGCAGCAAGGCTCATATTCACGTATAAAAGGCAAACATGTGGATATTGCAAACATTTTTTCAACTTTTCACGCTTTCATGACTTTTTTCTTCACCAACAAACTGGTAATGCCCGCGGGTACGTTTCTGCGTCGATGCTACTTTACTCAGACATACACGGCTAGCTTTCCTACCAGCAACCATCAGTGCATTGCCGGGATACATGAAAAAATGGGTACTTTAAAGTGTCCATTACCGGACCATTTCTATTCTACGGGTATTTAATTAACGTTAGTTTTATTAAACTCTGCTTCTGCCAACTAATCATGAGAGGTTTACACAATCTAGCAGGAAAACTATATCACTAGACATACAGCTCTTCTTCGTATTAGCGATAGCTTTACACAAAAATCCTTTGCTAATACTACTAACCTATTCATAAGAACCCCGACACACGTGTCATGTCATAACAATGAAGCAGGTAGCGTAATTGTTATGAGTCCGGGCACACCGGTCTGACATCGCAATAGTGACGACTTGATGGGATGGCAGTCTGAGTTTCCACCAATAGAGAAGGTGTTGTTAGTTGAAATTTAAAGTTAATCCCAGATAATCAGCAACCAAATGATTATTACCAACTGCAGATAAACTCCGTGAACAATCACCAATCCCCATTCAGGAAAACGATCAACCGGAGTTATCCTTCCTCGAAGTTTAATATTCCCTGGTTGGTCCTTCCTATTAGATTTGATTGAGTAAACGCTGGGTTGGCAGTAAAGTTGAACATAAAATTATATTTACGCTCGTCCAGCACTTTTCTGTCTACTTTCAACAGAACGCGGAGGGACCCGAGGGCGAAAAGCGCTTAAAATTCAGAGTGTTACTTTTCTAGAAATAAAACTCTTTGTTGTTCGATTTATCGAACAAAACAAAAGAGTTTCTTCATTAAAATGTTAGGAACCCAAAAATTTATTCGTACTGTACCACATACCTACAACAGATTGGGTTCATTACGGGTGCAACCCTTCTACCGAGCTTCGGGAACGGACGTTCAATTCTGCCCGTAACCTATTGTCCATCCGCTTACTCGCAACAGTCATTCACCTCCATCGGGTTCAATAGCAATTCACATCTCGTTTGCTTCGAGCAGTCAAAATTTTCCACAGCACCGTACGATTCAGCGTAGATTACAACCGTATTGAAAAGATACCAAACCCATACAATCCACATGAGGTGCTGCATAATTCATCGCGCTCTCATCATCTGCCGGCGCTGGGGCAGGACGAAAAAGCTTTATGCAAACGCTCGCTCCGACTGACGGCACTACATATCCAAATAGCCTAACAGAAACAGCCACAATAGCACCGTTGCAATCGGAAAACGAGCGCATTCAGCGAGCCACCTAGAACAGGGGCGAGTCCCGTGAACCTGATATCCCTGTGCCCCAGTGTGTGTGATCCCCATTCGCAACCCCCCGCTCGTTGGAGGGTTGTAATTTTTTACCTGGAGTCTCGAATGCCATATTTTTACACCTTCTACGTACAGGGAAAAAAATCCACTCCAATTTATAGGCCAGTTCGAATGAATGTTTAATATTTTGCGTTTGTTTCTGCTCATAGCATGCAGCATTGCAGCTTGGCCTACAGCAAATACTCATTCAGCCGATTGTCATGGTTTGCTGGTTGAGTAACCGATTCAATTAAAATGGAGTACCATAGGTACTTCGGAATAACATGAATACCTGTGGTGGGTGGGCGGGGTGTCTATGTGTGGTTGCGATCGTTAAAGTAGGTACTAACGCAGTCTATTTAGAGCAAAAAGCCTGCGTGTTTAATCGAAAGCACTGATAATAGTGGTGATTGTTCTTGAGCTCACTAATTAATTGTAAAGACTGTGGAAAGACTATACATACCGTGGAGAAGAGAACGAAGGCACAGTGTACAACTTTGTTTTTATTTGAGAATACTGTTCACTGCGTCAAAAAGCAGCAATTTAATAATTTACAGGCTAACAAATGCAGTATAGATATCTCACTAAACGATTTATGAATAAAAATTCTCGTAAATCCCTTCTAAAACAATGCCTTCGTTAGCTTCGAAATACGGTACTTGCCTAACAAGCCAGTCGTCAGCTAGGCGGTGCTACTAAATAGATCCAGTAGGATCGTTGTACTACCCCTCTAGCCTGCACTAACCCAAGGTTTATTTAAATAAGAGTAATATTAAGAGGAAAATTTTTAAGGAAAAAAATCAAGCATAGCTAAAACTAACACTAAAAATGTATTTTACCATAGCAACCCTTATAAAAGACACCAACAAAGTGACGAAACGTCGGAAAAGCACCTCCAGCAAACAACAGTGGGTTGTATCACAAAATTATTGCCAAAAATTGCTTAAGTTAAGTATTAAAGACTACAATATGAACTGTTGTTAATATTGTTAACTAATATAATAATATTTACTCGACGTATTCATCGTAACAATCATCATTCAAATAAGCTGACCTGATGGGTAGAGTAACCTTTAGCTTCCTATGTAAAAGTCCTGATAAGTAAAAAAGCGAAGCAAAAATGAGATATTTACTCTTAAATAAACAGCCAACAATTGACACGAAATATGAAAACTAAAAACAATCAAAACTATAAAAATTGTAATTGATAAAATGGAATTATTAAAAAGGTAATTGGTAGTTTGAAACAAAAAGACTATAATTAGAAGAAAACTAAAAAAATCACAAGTTGCTTTTAATCGACTCAACAGAACGTGAATGGCGACTCCACCTGAGAAATAATGTGAGATTCACTCTTACTGTTATTTTCTTGACAACTTTTAGTCATAAAAACCATAGTTTTTTCCTTTAGTTTTAGTTAGTTTCCTGAAACTAACAGTTCTTTTTTTATTTCAGTTAAGTCAATATTTGATGAAAAAATTAATGGAAATCAAGAATAGAACGATTTGACTGTTTGTCAGATATCAACCAAGACGATGATTGACATGATGTCAGAAGTTCTCTCCATCTCTTCTATCTTTCTGATACTTACTTTACTTTAGTGGCAACGGTCCGTTACCGATCCTGCGCCGAACGAATTATGGTCCTCCAGTACCGTCGGTCCTGGGCTGCCGTTCCCCAATCCCCACGAACACCAGCCTCGGAGTCTACGGCCTCTTCCTGGTTCTCTGCTGAAAATAGTTTTGGCTACTCTTTCGTCGGACATTCTGGCCACGTGTCCAGCCCACCGCAGCCTGCCACATTGCACTACCTTCACTATATCAGCATATTTGTATACTTGGTACAGCTCGTGATTCATGCGTCTGCGCCACACTCCATTTTCCATTATGCCACCAAGTATAGATCGCAGAATTTTACGCTCAAAAACCCCAAGCACTCGCCGATCAGCTTCCTTAAGCGTCCATGATTCGTGTCCGTAAAGGGCCACCGGGAGGATTAGTGTTCTGTAGAGTGCCAGTTTTGTGCGAATTTGCAAACTACGGGACTTCAGCTGGCTACGTAATCCGTAGAAAGCCCGATTCGCGGCTGCAACTCGTCGTTTCACTTCGCGGCTTACATCGTTGTCACATGTCATGAGTGTACCAAGGTATATAAATTCCTCCACTACTTCATATCGTTCCCCATCTAACTCCACCTCGGCACCAACACCACTTGAGCACCCACGTTCCCTACCAGCAACCATGTACTTCGTTTTGGCGGTATTAATGGTAAGTCCCAATCTCGCAGCTTCCCTTTTAAAGGGCCTGAAGGCCTCTTCCACTGCTCTACGGTTGATTCCGATGATATCGACGTCATCCACAAAACCAAGACGCATGTGAGATTTCGTGATGATAGTTCCATTCCTTACCACGTTTGCTCTTCGTAATGCACCTTCCAAGGCAATGTTGAATAGCAGGTTTGAGAGTGCATCCCCTTGCTTCAGTCCATCCAACGTCACGAAAGCAGCTGAGGTCTCACCCGCTATTCTAACGCATGATTTGGATCCGTCCAGCGTCGCACGAATCAGCGTAACTAGTTTCGTCGGAAAACCATGTTCTAGCATTTTCTGCCATAGCTCATTTCGTTTAACTGAATCGTACACCGCTTTAAAGTCCACAAACAGATGGTGGGTCTGCAAGTTGTACTCCCGGAACTTGTCTAGCAACTGGCGCAGGGTAAACATCTGATCCGTCGTGGAGCGACCCTCACGAAAACCAGCTTGGTACTCGCCGACGAAGGACTCCACTAACGGTCTCAGTCTGCAGAACAGGATACGGGAAAGCACCTTGTAGGCAGAATTGAGCAATGTAATTCCTCGATAGTTTTTACACTCCATTCGATGTCCCTTTTTGAAAATTGGGCAAATGAGGCCATCCAACCTCTCCTCCGGCATTTGTTCTTCCTCCCAGATCCTGACAATGATCCGATGGATTGCTTCGTACAGCCGCTCGCTCCCCGCTTTTAGAAGTTCAGCCGGGATACCGTCCTTCCCAGCAGCCTTACCGTTTTTCAGTTCACTGATTGCCTTCTTAACCTCCTCCTGTGTTGGTGGCTCGACCATCGCTTACAATTTCTATCCTGTCCCTGCTGATCTCCGCATTTACCTCTCCATTCAATAGTGTCTGAAAGTGCTCCTTCCACCGGGCTGCTACCGCCTTTTTGTCGGTAAGCAGGTTGCCAACACTATCATTGCACATTACAGGCATGGCAAAATTCCTGCATCTCACCGTTTTATAGAAACTCCGTATGTCGTTGCTGTCGCATTGCTCCTCTGCGCCGGCGAGCACGTGCTCCTCGTACTCGCGTTTCTTTAGACGATGGATTCTTTTTTCGGCAGCTCTAGTCCCTCTGTATCTCTCTCTATTTTGACGCGTTGCTGCAGTGAGCATGCGACTCCTGGCCTGATTCTTTTCGTCTGTCACTCTCTGGCATTCGGCATCAAACCAGCTGTTACGCTGTCTTCCACGCGTCGTGCCTACCACCTCTCTCGCTGCTGTTTGGATGGCACCATGGATGTTCCTCCACAGTTCATTTATATCTTCTTCTTATTCTACCTGCTGTTCTGCGATTTGCTGTTCAAGCTTCCTGGCGTACTCCACTGCTACGCCGTGTGCCGTTAACCGCTGGATGTTGAAACGCAGCGTCCTCTCAGTGCGAGCTTTCTCCGTGTCCGACAGCCTTGCGCGAATCTTACTACGAGATAGTGGTCAGAGTCAGGGCTTGAAAAGGGATCGCAAGTTGAATGTGACTGCCGTGAATGCGAACTTTCCGCATTCAAACTCCGCTTTTTGAACGATCATTTGACTGCTTTTTCCAGTCCAGTCAATCTGCCGCTTGCGCTGCTACCGTCTTACAATTCATGCGGCATCTCAGCAAAAGCAAACAGTCGATCTCCCGTTTTGCTTTGCGCTTTGAGAATATAAACTGCAAACTGACTGGAAGCATACGGTGACGTATTTTTTCGTTTCTCTTTTGCCTCCAAATCGGCTGCTCACAGTAATAGTTTGTCACCCGGACGTCGGTCCGACGCAAGCAAAATATTCGTTTGTGTTGGACGGAGTCCGACCGACTTCTTCCATACACATGTAGTGGTTGTTTTTTTGTAGTATTGAATCATACGATTGTGCGGTTGCTTTTCGTTAGCGTGGTGATTGCCAGTCATTTGACTGTTTTGCAGTCATTCGCTGCTCCAAACGGTAAAGGCAACTTAATCGAAACGAAAATGTCAAAAAGCTCTAGAACAAGGTCGTTCTGCTGCGTGCCATCGGCGTTTGACTGAGCAAACTACCAGTTGTGTTATGCATAGCGTTCGTATTCCACCTCTAAACGGACGGTGTGAACTTGAATGCGCGTTGGTGTGACTGCGGTAGAAAAAAAGGATCGGTCGAAGCCCTGGTCAGAGTCGATATTTGGTTCACGAAAAGACCGTACATCGATAATGTCCGAAAAGTGTCGACCGTCAATCAATACATGATCGATCTGAGAGCTAGAGTCTCCATTTGGATGCCTCCAGGTGTGTTTCCGAATATTCAAACGTGGAAAGTAGGTGCTACAGTTGGCCATCCCTCTCCGCGGCAAAATTTATGAGTCTCAGACCGTTATCATTGGTCGACAGATGCAGGCTATGTCTTCCAATAACTGGACGGAAGAATTCCTCCCTCCCAATCTGCGCGTTTGCATCTCCGATGATGATTTTCACGTCGTGTTTTGGGCACTCTCCATAGGTCCTCTCAAGCTTGTCGTAAAACTCGTCTTTAGCATCATCGGATTTATCATTTGTCGGTGCGTATAAGTTGATTAGGCTATAAGTTGAAGAATTTGCCCTTAATCCTCAACACGCATATACGGTCATCTACGGGCCTCCACCGGATAACTCGTTGCTTTTGTTTTCCCAACACTACGAAACCGACTCCATGTTCAGCTTTTTTGCCGCCACTGTAGTAGATGTGGTACTTGAAAGAAGTGCCTGCAATAGGGTCTACTGCACGGAACTCCCTTTCTCCGGTATTTGGTCACCGAACTTCCTGAATAGCAGCGATCTCCACTCCGAGTTGATGCAGCTCTCGAGCAAGCAAGCCAGCCCGTGCCGGTTCATGGAGAGTTCGGACATTCCAGGTAGCAAGTTTCCAATCGTTATCCCTTAATCGTTTACTTGTCTCTTGCCGTGTCCTATACCGATTGTTCCGTCCTGAATTTCTTTATTCGTTATTCGTGGTAATTGAGTTTTCGGTATACTATCTCACCGGGGTCACGATACCTACATCCCGCTGATGGGTCTGCCATCTTAGGTATAGCTTGCGGGTGGGAGCTTGAGAGAGCCAGAGCTATGTTTGACGCTCCTTCCAGGTAACTCCCTCCATTTCATACCCGCATTGCAGCACTATAATTGTCAAAAAGGTTTACCGCATTAGCATGGATCGTCGAGTTTTCAAGATCCGGGAAGGGAAACCCGCTATGGGCAGGTTTCCATGAGATACCTGGCAGGCTAAAGTCGCCAAGAATGACGATCTCATCAAGAGGAGTGGCCTCTCTCATAATTGAGTACACCGATTGACAGTGGACATCAATAAGATCGTTGTCGCGGACACGATCAGGTGCGATGTATAAAGCACAAAGAAAAAGTGGCAGCTTGATAGCCGTCCAAACTTGCTCTTCACAGTTTCATGCATTGTTCTCTAACCCACGACGGACAAAATCTGATAGCTAGTAGGTACTCTTCAACATCAGAATGCATTCCACCGGCGTTTTGGCAGAAGACGATGATATCTTCCTTGCGGCTCGGAGTCGAACAATCCGCTTCTCTGACAAATATGTTGGGTGGATGTTGTCCATTTTCGATGCTAAAGCAAACAGGATTCTCGCCGTCGTCGGCGGGCTGGGCTATCCTCTTGTCAAAGGATGGCGCAAGTGGACCATTTTCGCGAATATTAACGTAGTCCGCAGTACTGTGAATCGGATCAACATCAGGCAGCGAATGAACAATATTTTGACTATACTTGCATGAGGAGGCAAGTTGGAAGACCCCTAATCCACATCTAGCCACAGGTCCGGGACGACATAGCTGGATACTGATAGGGGATGGCACGACTGGACTAGAGGAACCAAGAGCTTCCAAAGTGCAGTCCAATGCACAGTGGTCCAGCAGCGAAAATTAAGTGGAAAGTTTTTTGTGGTTCAAAATAGCTCCCCACAATGTTCAGTAAAGTTGTACAACTCTAAAAAACAATCAATGCGAAATCAACGACTAAGTTCCAGTTTGGCTTGTAAACACATAACACATAATAACTTTTTAGAAGAAAGAGATAGAAGGATAATTCTTTCTATAAAGTTGTAGCTAAAGATCATACAAGTAACTTTGCCAAAGACATAGTAGGCGTATTTTTAGGCGTTTCTAACTTACAGGGTGTTTTATAAAAAGACCTCTCAAAAATCACTTTTTCGCTGATTACTTCAAATGCAACGATTTTATTGTATCATAATGTTTTACAAAGTTGGTTATCTTATCAAAAGACATATTTTTGTAGAACATTGTAGGTTGAAAACTCATACGTATAACGAGTTATAACGTTTTGCCTTTCTACTATATAAATATATAGTATAAAGGTATAGAAATCACTTGGAAAACCGGAAATGGAAAGAAGGTCCTGCGGGCCGAATGTTATATACCATTCGACTCAGTTTCGAAAACTGAGCATTTTCTGTGTGTGTGTATGTGTGTGTGTGTGTGTGTGTGTGTGTGTGTGTGTGTGTGTGTGTGTGTGTGTGTGTGTGTGTGTGTGTGTGTGTGTGTGTGTGTGTGTGTGTATGTGTGTGTGTGTGTATGTGACGCTTTTAATCTCACTCACTTTTCTCGGAGATGGCTGGACCGATTTTAATGTTCTTAGTGTCAAATGAAAGGTCTAGGTGTCCCATTGGTCGCTATTGAATTTCATACTGATCGAACTTTTAGTTCAAAAGTTATGTATAAAAATACGAAAAATATGGGACTTCATTATCTCATAGGTCTCTTAACCGATTTGAACAAAATTGATTGCATATGAAAGAGGAGCCTTGCAAACCCTTAACTTCCAAATTTCATGACGATTGAACTTGTAGTTTGAAAGTTACATAAAGAAATGTGAAAAAATAGTATTTAAAACATATTTATGTAACATATAAGCATTAATTTAATGAAAAACATCACACATTTTATGATTATTTGAAAATTACTGCTAAGATCTATCAAACGAAACCGAGTTATTTAAAATCGGACGCTTCATTCAAAAGTTATTCAAACTTTAACACTTAAGTCCTGTATATTAAACCGTTAAAACGTGTGAAATCAAAACAAATGTTGATTGTATGCAATGTATGAGATGTGTGTGTATGTATGTATGTATGTATGTATGTATGTATGTATGTATGTATGTATGTATGTATGTATGTATGTATGTATGTATGTATGTATGTATGTATGTATGTATGTATGTATGTATGTATGTATGTATGTATGTATGTATGTATGTATGTATGTATGTATGTATGTATGTATGTATGTATGTATGTATGTATGTATGTATGTATGTATGTATGTATGTATGTATGTATGTATGTATGTATGTATGTATGTATGTATGTATGTATGTATGTATGTATGTATGTATGTATGTATGTATGTATGTATGTATGTATGTATGTATGTATGTATGTATGTATGTATGTATGTATGTATGTATGTATGTATGTATGTATGTATGTATGTATGTATGTATGTATGTATGTATGTATGTATGTATGTTATGTATGTATGTGTGTATGTATGTATGTATGTTATGTATGTATGTGTGTATGTATGTATGTATGTTATGTATGTATGTGTGTATGTATGTATGTATGTTATGTATGTATGTGTGTATGTATGTATGTATGTTATGTATGTATGTGTGTATGTATGTATGTATGTTATGTATGTATGTATGTATGTATGTATGTATGTGATGACAATTTGCAATTTTAAAATTTGCAGTGAAATTCAAGAAAAGTGAGAAACATGTCAATTGTCTGAAGTTTTTGAAGCCTCTTAGTGGAATACGAACTCTGAAATTAAAGAAAAGAAAAAACTTTTACCGACTAAATTCCACTATTTGATATTTATTCGCGACAGATACGTATACGCTTTGAAATAAGACACTGATGAAGCCTGCACATCGTAGGTGAACTACGTATCTGTTGCAAATAAATATTAAATAGTGGGATTCAATCGAAAAGTTTTTTCTTTTCTTTGATTTCAGATTTCAATTGTCATTTTCTTCACTTGCTGTTACTCACAATTGTACAAGAAAAGCAATGAGCGAAGAAAAGCAGTTTATTTAAGCATGTAGGTATAG
The DNA here is from genome assembly GCF_943734655.1 of Sabethes cyaneus. Lineage (NCBI taxonomy): Eukaryota > Metazoa > Arthropoda > Insecta > Diptera > Culicidae > Sabethes > Sabethes cyaneus. The sequence goes on from NC_071355.1 coordinate 56,494,745, forward strand.
TGGTGCATAGAATCAAAAATACTAGTGAGTTGATTTTTCCAAATAAATTTGTACAAATTCCAAACAAATTCTGCGCATCAATAGATGCTCTTTTCAATCAATAGATACTAGAGCTTAGAAATGTCTTATGAAAAATAGGAAGTAAACGTTGCACGGTAGAAATTTTGTAAGATTTGTTTTCGTTAGTGATATTTTAAAGGACAGATGTCTTATGTCATGTATCATGTTTTAATAAATAAATCAAAAAAAGACAAGCACTGGGAATCATATCGATCGTATTTCCCATTCTCAAGCATGTTTATGGCGCAGCTTTGGCACTATTTTTCGACCTCATCTTGTTTTCCTAACCCTCTAACATTGTAAAAACGATGCGATCAAGCTAATGACTATCTTTTCATGAAAGTACATTCAAAAGAAGCTTAAGTTTTGATTTTCATACAAAAAATAATTATCTGAAGGAGCGCCAGCTAAGAAAAAGTTCAATTTCTCTTTTTCATATCTAATGCTCTATTCAGTTATTTTTTCTAATTCAGATATATTGCAAAATTGAAGCCAAGCAAACTAATAGTAAAATTTTGAGATTAATCATTTTGTTGTAGATATCCTTTTTCTTCAAAAGCGAAGTATAATAATAATTTTTCTGAACTCTTGTTTTTCAAAGATGCTAACTTTTGAGCGCATGGTATTAATATCAAAATATCAAAAAAATGTACCCTTTGGGTTTAAACCACTCAAAAAAAAAATATCAGAAAATCTGCTATGAACACATATTTCATATTGTCAGTTCAAAACAAATTTCGTATGTGGCTCTGAAACCCGAAAGTTAGCCGATCGATTATAAAACTAAATAAGATGTTCATCAAATAACATAAATGACGCTTACAAGTATTTACGCACCCAAGGAAAGAAAATATAATTATTCTACGCAATACGTTATGAATTTTACTGGAAAATAAGTATTTTGAGGAATACGGAATGGATATTTAAAAATATAGTCAAGTTAATTATAGATGTTCCTGAAAAATTAAATAATGATTATTGTGGCAGTAGAAAGGCTAGGTCACGCCGCTAGGTGGATTAATTTGGGTTTTTCCTGTGTTTTTTTAGTCTTTTTTGGAATAGAATATCTCAAAAAGGGGCAAATGAAAAAAATCAAACTTGGCCGTTTCTGAAAGCTTAGAGTTTTATCTCAAATATATGTGAAAATAAAAAACTGGTTTTTTCTATAACTCGAGTAATTTCAGTTTAATTATTTCATGTTTGACCATTTTCTACTATGCAGTATTTTCCAATATCTTCTTGAAGACGATTAAAGTCAACATGTCAATAGCAAAAAGGAAATTTGTCGTACCATGACACAATTCGAACTCCGGATAAGTTAAGCGATCTAGTTTTTCGACCATGTGCTAGTTTTCGAACCACTGCTAAAATATTCATTATATAAGTTTTTATAACGGTAGTTTTTACAATTGTTTATTGTCAAGATATATGGGCTTCGCCCATCATCCAAGCCCTACATAAATATAAAAATTATAATACCAAATACAAAATAATATAAAATGCAGAGGTTTTAGTGTACATGTAATTGACCTCTCAGAAATAGTCAGAAAGTTTTTTCTTAGTAGTATCAGTCGACATGTTTAAGTTTAGTATGTTTCTAAAATTGTTCATTAGCTGCATACAGCGGCAGGCTGGTTCATTGCGCGCGTAGTTAGTTCGACGGTGGTTTAGAGTGAAGGGCCTTGGTCTCCACAGAACTACTGTACTCTGGTTAGCAGTTATCCTGGATTTCAAATAATCACTGTCGTATCGTCCTCTCTGCAAATGGAGCTCAGCACCAGCTGTTTTTGATAAATATCTATCTTACAATTTTCATTATTTTACAAATAGTCATGGAAATCTTCACTTGGATATATGCACATGAAATTAAATTTTATATTGATATTTCTGATTCTAGTCTAAAGTAATCTTTTAAATTACTTTAGTGTCAGAAAGCAGAGAAGTCTTAAAATTGATGTCTTATACGTATTCAGGAACAGGAACATGACTATAATCGTAGTAAAAAAGGAGGAACGTTTTCAAGCAAATCCTATTAGAATCCTGGAGTTTTTCGTCAAAAGATTTGAGGGTACCGTTACTGTTATTTTAAATTAGTATCTAAAATGTTCGTGAAAGTAATTCGGTAGTTTAGGAGATTCTTTCCCATTTAATTCTATATTAGCTATATCGCCAATTGTTCATAAAATGCTAGTACACGGCGCAGATATTATTAAGGCTACGGCACTACCCATAGGGTTATTAAGCGAAGAAGTACAGGAAACGCGAAATAAATACATTCGTAAGTTCAGGGAATTTCACGCCAGAAAATTTAACCGGATTGCCAATTTGGAGGATGTATTCAAACGCCTCCTGCTGTCGTCCGATCCAGTCATTGCAATACAAAATCGTACGTATTGTACACGTACTCTGGAGCTTCCACCAAGCGCAAACCAATTAATAATATAATAAATTATTATATTGCTAACAATAATAAAATATTTCGAAAACAAAACATTTTTTGAATCTCTCAAATAAATGACTACCCTTTTTGTTTTCCAAATCAACGATATTCTAATATAAGGTGGTTGAAGTTTGCGAAAAGGATCTAAAGGTTTTTTTCTCTTTTACCTCTTTGCCTGTTTTGATATACTTACCTGCGATTAAAAAATGACATAACTAAAATAACAGTTAACAATATTACGTATGAAATAGCCAATATTTTTTTTGGTGGATTGGTAGATGGTAGATTGAGCATATTTGCAAAATAATGAAAATTGAAAAATAGATATTTATCAAAACCAGCTGGTGCTGATAGAAAACTGATGTCATATTCGGAGTTCGAAAGCTATTTTACGTGACAATCAGAAGAAATTGTGTCAAGGTACGATAAATTTCTTTTTTACTATTGACATATTGACTTTAATCGTCTTCAAGAAGATATTGGAAAATACTGCATAGTAGAAAATGGTCAAACATGAAATAATTAAACTGAAATTACTCGAGTTAGAGAAAAAACCAGTTTTTTATTTTCACATATGTTTGAGATAAAACTCTAAGCTTTCAGAAACGGCCAAGTTCGATTTTTTTCGTTTGCCCCTTTTTGAGATATTCTATTCCAAAATAGACTAAAAAAATACAGGAAAAACGTTAGAACTCGTTATACGTATGAGTTTTCAACATACAATGTTCTACAAAAATATGTCTTTTGATAAGATTACCAACTTTGTAAAACATTACGATGCAATAAAACCACTGCATTTGAAGAAATCAGCGAAAAAATGATTTTTGAGAGGTCTGGTTGTAAAACACCCTGTAAGTTAGAAACGCCTAAAAATACGCCTACTATGTCTTTGGCAAAGTTACTTATATAATCTTTAGCTACAACTTTGTCAAAGAAATTATCCTTCTATCTCTTTCTTATAAAAAGTTATTATTGATTATGAGTTTACAAGCCAAACTGGAACTTAGTCGTTGACTTCGCATTAATTATCTTTTAGAGTTGTACAACTTTGCTGAACATTGTAGGGAGCTATTATAAATCGCTTAGCCGCAAAAGTAAGTTTCCACTTAACTTTCGTTTCTGGACCACTGTGCAATGAGCGTCCCGGTGGTAAAAAATAATGACTCGGGCGATGACATGGATGTTGAATGTTGACGAGAAGAGAAATGCCCGTCGGCGGTAACAGTTTATCACAAATTGTCTCGCACACCAACATACATTATTGACTGCTGGCTCGGCCTTAAAAAAAGAATACATGAGATCTCAATTAGACCAATCAATGCCCATAACACAGCACGTTTCTAAATAGTTCAGAATGGTGTCACACTTCAAATTACGAGACAACTTGTGAGAATAATTAATCGTGCGTGATTCTTTACTTGAAGCAATAAGCTTTCGAATCCATTCTTCGGCATCACGTAAAAGAGTACTCAATTAAAAGTTTTCGTGTATTCAAAAACAAGCAGAATTTTATAGTTACAGGTACTAAATCAAAGTTATCCAAGAGTCTATCTAACTCTCTTTGAACAAAATCTCCAGGCTATTCATTCAAAACTAGTCTAATTACTCTATTTCCAACCGGATTTATCTACTACAGTAACTCCAATTTGTTGAAGCACTATCAAAACTGCCCCGGTGAAACTCTTTTGTCGCCAAAAGAAAGCTTTTAATTGAAACTGTCCAACCAGACCGACCAGTAGTGTAGTGAGTGCTTTTAACCATTAGTCGTGGGCCAATTCCAGTTGGAATAACCTCTCACTTCCAGCCTAGACAGTCGGAAAAGTTAAACAAATCAACCGTGCAAGGTGTGTGTGTATACGTGTACATGTGTACACGAAAAAGTAATATATGTGCACATAGCGTCGATTTAATTTCGGCTAAAAGTTTTCCTTTTGCCGCCACTTTTACGTTCACCACGTTCAAGTGCTCCGTAATGGTTGCAATATGGCTACCGGCGCTCGGCGGCCGGAGGCCAGCGGCATCAGCAACTATCAGTGCCAGATCCAAAAACGCAAAACATAGGGTTTGCGTGACCAGGTCGCTGGTCACGGTAGACTACAAACCGGGAACGGCGAACCGCGCTTCGCCGGCAGGGCTGTACTCAAGGATTTCACTTTTCTTCGTCCGGCGGTCGGTTGAACAATTTTAAAAGTAAATTAATTTATTTCGTGTTGATTGAGCTCAACGGTCCACATTTTGATGGGACAAAATTGAAAGTTCCTACCGAAGGCGATCCACGTTTTCTTCTCACCGGCCCTGGCATCGCTGGAGGAGTTGACTACAGTGGCGAGTTCGGGCGTCAAAGGCAATTTTAAATTAAACGAAGGGGATAAATTAAGTGGCAAAAAGTTTCGTAAACCGGAAAAGAGTCTGTCGAGCTACAGCGTGTGTGCATGTGGCGGGAATGCTTTTCGAGAAATGGCACCGCATGCAGCTGGTGGCAAGCTTTATTGCTCGAGCGTCGCGTTTGGTTTGGTTGCCACGAACGAGGAGGGCGTTAGGGTTTCGTGGAAATTGGTCAGAAAAATTATTCTCGCGAAGTGGTGACACCGCTGCTAGAAAAGCAAATTCTTTTTCGATGATAAAGTTAAAACTCAGCAGAAGTGATTGTGACTTTTAGTTAAGTGATTTTTTTGCATCCTTCATGAAGAAACACGATACAGTCACTCAGTATTTCTAGATTTGAGAGCAAATTATGTCAGATGAATAATAAATCAAATCTATTGGTTTAGACATAACTGTTTATTCAACCTACACCCCCATTACACCTTCATCCTAGCCACAGGTGCTGTATCCTTGTATGTGTCAAGTTATGCAACAACGAAAGAAGCGGAGGAAAATCTATGACGGGAAAAATAACTCCCCGAGCGAACATTAATGTTTTATAACTCCCCGCACGATTATCGGACAATAGTCTGGCACGCGAGAGACCATTCTCTACGGTAGGCTTCTTGCTAACTGTGGATGTCTGTGACCTCGCCGGTAAAAGACAAACAAAAGTGCGTGCCGCATACAAAACCCAAATATTTGGAGCTAAACTGGTTACACGGTTGGAATACTGGTATGTTGGTATGATTGAAAATCTGTTTTTTGAATAGTGTTTTTCTTCTTTTAAAAGTTTTTTATATTTTCACTGATCCATAAACGAAAGTATTCAGTAAACAAATCAATAGTTTTGAATTTCGAATTTTCTCAATTTATGGATGTGTCCCTCAAGCCATAAATAAAAAGTTCACAATTTCGCCCTAATTTCTCATAAAATTTATATGAAAACTGCAATCATTTATTGTGAGACCATCGAAAAATTATTCTTCCAGCGAAGTATCTATCCATTTATTGTTTATAAAATACAATAAGGAAGATAATAAAACTTCCATGATTTGTTTCTATAGATGAAGATCCATCTATCTAGACACATTCGACGCTATTGAGAGTGAAGATGACGGTAAAATTTCCGCAACAATAATAGCGGCAGTTCGAAGGAAACCTGTTGACGAATAAAGTTCATAGTTTTCTCGAGGATGCTTCAAATTACCCTCCTATGATGATGGTCTATCAAGCTGTCCCGCCATAACCGCGCGGGGATGCATCAAGTTCACGATCAATGAGTGGAAAATGATACACAAAGCTTCTCGTTATGCTGTCAAATTAACCGCATCATGCTTATCTGGATGCTCAGACTCGACTGCAGTGAAAACGTTCACTACCGCCCAACCGTAACCGTACATCACCAGTATCAGCAGCGACCCGGCAGCAATCCACGGAAACCAGATTTTTACCCACTTTTAACCACTTGTATGTTATGGCAGCCCCACTTCCGCCGTTCTTCCGTGTCGTCAGCAAATTCTGCTGCAGCTGCCACGGGGCTTAACAGGAGCTGCTGGCGGAAGCCAGTGAGCTGAAAGAAGCATATGGTTACACCATGCATTATTCCCATTCATAACTTTGGCATTAGTGTACTGCCGGTTCCTACTTTTCCTGTCCCTTCGTAGAGCAGAAAAAAAATCCTGCTTACTACTAGAATGTAACTTTGCCTAACGGGACAGCGACTGGGGGAGAGATTGCAATGCTAGCTACCATACGGCAAATGGAAAGATGAATGGACCAGCCAACCAACATCCGACCCTCAGTCAGACCTTGGAAACGAAACGACAGTAGCAGCACCAGCAGCAGTAGCAGCAATAGAAGAAAATAGACTGCAGAAGTTACATACTACCAGCACTACTCCTAGGCCAGGGTAAATATTATACTGGAACATAATTTTTGGATGCATATAAATTTCAATGTTTGCCTTAGAAACCCATATAGGAACTTCGCAGTATTCTGATTCGCCGAAAGCGGTTTCGAGACAATTGTTGACCTGATAAAACTCATACGTGCAATCTATACCTATAAAAAAGGATTTCTGTCTGTCTGTCCTGTGTTCCTTATAGAATCAAAAACTACTGAACCAATCGGCGTGAAAATTTGCATGTAGAGGTTTTTGGGGTCAGGAAAGGTTTTAGTGATGGTTAGAGACCCCTCCCCCCACTAAGAGGGGGGGCTCCCATACAAATGAAACACAAATTTCTGCATAACTCGAGAACTAATCAAGCAAATAGAACCTAATTTGGCATGTGGGTGTTTTCGGTGACAAGAATTTATTCTAGGGTAATTTGAGACCCCTCCCCTCTTTATAAGGGGAATTATAACTCCTCTCCCCTTTAAGAGGGGGGTTTCCATACAAATTTCCTCATAACTCGAGAACTAATCAAGCAAGTGGAACCAAATTTGGCATGTGAAAGTTTTCGAGGGCAAGAAAATTTTCTATGTTGAATTAGGACCCCTCCTCACTTTAAGAGGGGGGGCTCCTGTACAAATGAAATACCAATTTCCTCATAACTCGAGAACTAATCAAGCAAATGGAACCAAATTTGGCATGTGTGTGTTTTTGGAGACAAAATTTTTTTCTATGATGAATTGGGACCCCTCCCCACTTTAAAAGGGGGGGGGGCTCCTATACAAACGAAATACAAATTTCCTTATAACTCGAGAGCTAATCCAGCAAATGGAACCAAATTTGGCATGTAGGTGTTTTTGGAGGCAAGAATTTTTTGTACGATGAATAAGAACCTCTCCCCACTTTAGGAGGGGGGGCTCCTATACAAATGAAATACATATTTCCTCATAACTCGAGAAATAATCAAGCAAATAGAACCAAATTTGGCATGTGGGTGTTTTCGGTGACAAGAATTTATTCTATGGTAAATTGAGACCCCTCCCTCTTTATAAGGGGAATTGTAACTCCTCTCCCCTTTAAGAGGGGGGGCTTCCATACAAATTTCCTCATAACTCGAGAACTAATCAAGCAAATGGAACCAAATTTGGCATGTGAAGGTTTTCGAGGGCAAGAAAATTTTCTACGGTGAATTAGGACCCCTCCCCACTCTAAGAGGGGGGGCTCCTGTACAAATGAAACACAAATTTCCTCCTAACTCGAGAACTAATCAAGCAAATAGAACAACATTTGGCATGTGGGTGTTTTTTTTGGTGACAAGAATTTATTCTATGGTGAATTGAGACCCCTCCCCTCTTTATAAGAGGAATTATAACTCCTCTCCCCTTTAAGAGGGGGGGCTTCCATACAAATTTCCTCATAACTCGAGAACTAATCAAGCAAATGGAACCAAATTTGGCATGTGAAGGTTTTCGAGAGCGAGAAAATTTTCTATGGTGAATTAGGACCCCTCCCCACTTTAAGAGGAGGGGCTCCTGTACAAATGAAATACAAATTTCCTCATAACTCGAGAACTAATCAAGCGAATTGAACCAAATTTGGCATGTATGTGTTTTTGGAGACAATTTTTTTTTTCAATGATGAATTGGGACCCCTCCCCACTTTAGGAGGGGGGTCCTATACAAACGAAATACAAATTTCCTCATAACTCGAGAACTAATCCAGCAAATGGAACCAAATTTGGCGTGTAGGTGTTTTTGGAGGCAAGAATTTTTTCTGTGATGAATTAGGACCTCTTCCCACATTAGGAGGGGGGGCTCCAATACAAATGAATTACAAATTTCCCCATAACTCGAGAACTAATCAAGCAAATAGAACCAAATTCGGCATGTGGAGGTTTTTGGAGGCAAAAATATTTTCTACGGTGAATTAGGATCCTTCCACACTTCAAGAGGGGGGGCTTCTACACAAATGAAATACAAATTTCCTCATAATTCGAGAACTAATCAAGCAAATGGAACCATATTTGGCATGTGGGTGTTTTTGGAGGCAACCATTTTTCCCATGATGAATTAGGACTTCTTACCTTTTTAGGAGGGGGGGGGGCTCCCGTTCAAACGAAATACAAATTTGCTCATAACTTTAGAACTAATCAAGCAAATGGAACCAAATTTGGCATGTGAGAGTTTTAGATGGTAGAATTTTTTTTTCTGTGGTGTATTACGACCCCTTTCCCTTTTAAGAGGGTGGGCTCCCATACAAATGAAATACAAATTTCCTTATAATTTGAGTACTAATCTAGCAAATGGAACCAAATTTAGCATGTAGGAGATTTTTGAGTCTTGAATTTATTTTATGATAGTTAGAGACCCCTGTGGTAGGGGGATATGGACTCTCATACAAATAAAACAGAAATTTTTGCGAAACTCAAAAACTAATCCAACTCGAGAAATTCGAGACTCTTCCATAAAACATTAATCAATAACAAGACCACAAAAACTATCTATAGTAACACTAGATCATTCAGGACGAGCCGGTCGCGAGTGTTGCCGGTGACCCGCCGTCGGAGGCGCCGCCCACCGGGGGGCTTGCAAAACTCGAGATAGTGACAAAGATCATCCGAGATTCATGATTTATGTACAACACAGGTTAATTTGTGGCAATACGAAGTTTGTCGGGTCAGCTAGTACGTAATAAGATATCACAAACGTAGAATATTATTGAAATACACAAAATTGAAATTTATTGGAAGTTAGTATACGAGTTTTAGTTTATATTTAGTCTCAGATCTTCAGTATTCAACTGGGGATTATAACATCAAATCGTACATTCAAACAGTGATTCGAGTGATTCATATTTTGTAAATGTTAAAATGTTGACTTATCCAAAAATACGTCGACAAATTCATAAGATCCAGATATATCAAAATAAACCAATGCTCCAAATTCGGTAACTATTTAAATGAACGTTCACTTAGTTAAGAATGAGGTCCTAGCATTGTAGCACCGTAACTACAAAAGATACAGCAAAAGTTTATTCTGCAAAATTGTAGATAATAACTAGTTCTACAAATGTCCCATACATAAGTTTGTCAAATTTTGCTTTGCTGAGACGGGACTGTCTAATGAATCAAAATTGAATCAAAGTGATTGGACCATACCTGCTCAGGACAATACATCTAATAGTTTACGATGAGAACTAGCGTTACTAACTCCGAATTCAAAGAGGCGGAAAACTTCATTAAATATTGTGCACATAGAATAAAACTGATAACCACGCAGCGGATCTAGCGAATGGAAGCCTGTAGAAGCCATCACGAGCTCTTAAATGCCTGGGTTGGACCTCAGCGCCAAGTAGTTTCAGTAGATCGTGGCAATCAATTCCGGACCAAACCAAAAGCTTTAGCGATTTTCCTCCTATTCTTGAGTGAAGTAATACCAAGTAATCGACAACGGGATTCATAAGGGGGCTACACAGTGGAACGGATTGAATCCGTACTTCTGCTGAATATTTTCGATGCGACGCATCCAATTCATGTGATACAGGGACCAAATAATAGCCGATCCTTGGCTCGAGCAGCCCGTTCCTCACAATAAGGTGGGACCTAACTAACGCATAATACAGCGACCGGAGGCAGAGGGGGTCATCGAACTCCTGAGCTATCTGAAACATAAACCCGAGCTGCCGATTAGCTTTGTCAACCACTGATGCCTTCTGCTGTCTGAACGACGAACGTAAGCGTCGGGTCGACGCACTTCTCTACACTAAGGGCATCTTGTTTACTTTACACCATTAAACAAAATGAGCAGACTTAAAGAACGTGGCAGTCAGCGAGATTGTCGATGATGTTGTAAATTTTACATTTACCGTTGTATAAATTCTCTGCATCGCTGAAGAACAAGGTAAACAAGACAGGTCGAAGAATGCTGCCTTGTGGAACTCCGGATCTATTAGAAAATTCATGTGATAAAGTAATATCAACTTTGACTTGTAACGTTCTATTTTTAAGATAGGATTCCAGCCATGCACAAAGCAGCCAAGAAAAACCTAAATGTCTAAATTTTTTAATGACAATGTCATGATCAATGCGATCAAAAGCAGCTTTTAGGTCCAGATTGATCGCATCTACCTAATGATAATTACCATTACCACGCTTTACTGCAGTGAGTAGAAAACTCCATTAAATAAGTATTTACTGAACGACCGGACATGAATCCATGTTGCTGCAAAGACCACGTAACCACGGCAACATAATGACATCGCAGACAATTGACACCAAAAGTTTACATCCGGAACAGAGTGATGTAATTCCACGGTAGTTCTCAGTCCACCGTTTCACTCCTTTTGATGAAGACAGGAAACATGACTGACTTTTTCCATTTAGAGGAAAATTTCACCTGCTCCATTGAAAGGTTAAAGATCTGTAACAACGAAATTTCGACCATAAATATTCAAATTTTTATAATTGCTGATGGCATTCCGTCTAGTCGTGGCGCGTACGAGGGCTTTAATTTTCGTGTAGCATTCATTAACTTGTCTTCAGTGATAGTAAAAGAATCCAGATCGGTCAGATAAGCCGGAATATTTTCTAGGTATTGATCGGCGACTATTGCACAGGTTGGAGACCTGGAAACTGTAGAGAAATGATCAGCAAAGAGTTCACTTTTCTCCGCGTTCGACGTCGCCACAATATCACCACGGGTTATGTGCACAGGAAGACCACTATTGTGCCACTATCCTTGGTTTTGCTTTTAACGAATGACGAAAATTTGGCAGGAAACCGTCGTTATTGCTCTTGGGTTTTGCGACCGACATTAAAAGCCGTTTTTGTGAAGGAACAATAAAGGTGGGTATATTTACGTAACGTAAAAGTACGGATTCTCTTGAGTAAACGGAGCTGTGCATTACCCCCATATTGGTTTGGAAGGGGATTTAAAACGTGGAGTATATTTGGGGTGAACCAACCAACGGTTGAAAGCCCCATCAAATAGTAAATCTATACCTATAAAGAAGGATTTCTGTCTGTCTGTCTGTCTGTCTGTCTGTCTGTCTGTCTGTCTGTCTGTCTGTCTGTCTGTCTGTCTGTCTGTCTGTCTGTCTGTCTGTCTGTCTGTCTGTCTGTCTGTCTGTCTGTCTGTCTGTCTGTCTGTCTGTCTGTCTGTCTGTCTGTCTGTCTGTCTGTCTGTCTGTCTGTCTGTCTGTCTGTCTGTCTGTCTGTCTGTCTGTCTGTCTGTCTGTCTGTCTGTCTGTCTGTCTGTCTGTCTGTCTGTCTGTCTGTCTGTCTGTCTGTCTGTCTGTCTGTCTGTCTGTCTGTCTGTCTGTCTGTCTGTCTGTCTGTCTGTCTGTCTGTCTGTCTGTCTGTCTGTCTGTCTGTCTGTCTGTCTGTCTGTCTGTCTGTCTGTCTGTCTGTCTGTCTGTCTGTCTGTCTGTCTGTCTGTCTGTCTGTCTGTCTGTCTGTCTGTCTGTCTGTCTGTCTGTCTGTCTGTCTGTCTGTCTGTCTGTCTGTCTGTCTGTCTGTCTGTCTGTCTGTCTGTCTGTCTGTCTGTCTGTCTGTCTGTCTGTCTGTCTGTCTGTCTGTCTGTCTGTCTGTCTGTCTGTCTGTCTGTCTGTCTGTCTGTCTGTCTGTCTGTCTGTCTGTCTGTCTGTCTGTCTGTCTGTCTGTCTGTCTGTCTGTCTGTCTGTCTGTCTGTCTGTCTGTCTGTCTGTCTGTCTGTCTGTCTGTCTGTCTGTCTGTCTGTCTGTCTGTCTGTCTGTCTGTCTGTCTGTCTGTCTGTCTGTCTGTCTGTCTGTCTGTCTGTCTGTCTGTCTGTCTGTCTGTCTGTCTGTCTGTCTGTCTGTCTGTCTGTCTGTCTGTCTGTCTGTCTGTCTGTCTGTCTGTCTGTCTGTCTGTCTGTCTGTCTGTCTGTCTGTCTGTCTGTCTGTCTGTCTGTCTGTCTGTCTGTCTGTCTGTCTGTCTGTCTGTCTGTCTGTCTGTCTGTCTGTCTGTCTGTCTGTCTGTCTGTCTGTCTGTCTGTCTGTCTGTCTGTCTGTCTGTCTGTCTGTCTGTCTGTCTGTCTGTCTGTCTGTCTGTCTGTCTGTCTGTCTGTCTGTCTGTCTGTCTGTCTGTCTGTCTGTCTGTCTGTCTGTCTGTCTGTCTGTCTGTCTGTCTGTCTGTCTGTCTGTCTGTCTGTCTGTCTGTCTGTCTGTCTGTCTGTCTGTCTGTCTGTCTGTCTGTCTGTCTGTCTGTCTGTCTGTCTGTCTGTCTGTCTGTCTGTCTGTCTGTCTGTCTGTCTGTCTGTCTGTCTGTCTGTCTGTCTGTCTGTCTGTCTGTCTGTCTGTCTGTCTGTCTGTCTGTCTGTCTGTCTGTCTGTCTGTCTGTCTGTCTGTCTGTCTGTCTGTCTGTCTGTCTGTCTGTCTGTCTGTCTGTCTGTCTGTCTGTCTGTCTGTCTGTCTGTCTGTCTGTCTGTCTGTCTGTCTGTCTGTCTGTCTGTCTGTCTGTCTGTCTGTCTGTCTGTCTGTCTGTCTGTCTGTCTGTCTGTCTGTCTGTCTGTCTGTCTGTCTGTCTGTCTGTCTGTCTGTCTGTCTGTCTGTCTGTCTGTCTGTCTGTCTGTCTGTCTGTCTGTCTGTCTGTCTGTCTGTCTGTCTGTCTGTCTGTCTGTCTGTCTGTCTGTCTGTCTGTCTGTCTGTCTGTCTGTCTGTCTGTCTGTCTGTCTGTCTGTCTGTCTGTCTGTCTGTCTGTCTGTCTGTCTGTCTGTCTGTCTGTCTGTCTGTCTGTCTGTCTGTCTGTCTGTCTGTCTGTCTGTCTGTCTGTCTGTCTGTCTGTCTGTCTGTCTGTCTGTCTGTCTGTCTGTCTGTCTGTCTGTCTGTCTGTCTGTCTGTCTGTCTGTCTGTCTGTCTGTCTGTCTGTCTGTCTGTCTGTCTGTCTGTCTGTCTGTCTGTCTGTCTGTCTGTCTGTCTGTCTGTCTGTCTGTCTGTCTGTCTGTCTGTCTGTCTGTCTGTCTGTCTGTCTGTCTGTCTGTCTGTCTGTCTGTCTGTCTGTCTGTCTGTCTGTCTGTCTGTCTGTCTGTCTGTCTGTCTGTCTGTCTGTCTGTCTGTCTGTCTGTCTGTCTGTCTGTCTGTCTGTCTGTCTGTCTGTCTGTCTGTCTGTCTGTCTGTCTGTCTGTCTGTCTGTCTGTCTGTCTGTCTGTCTGTCTGTCTGTCTGTCTGTCTGTCTGTCTGTCTGTCTGTCTGTCTGTCTGTCTGTCTGTCTGTCTGTCTGTCTGTCTGTCTGTCTGTCTGTCTGTCTGTCTGTCTGTCTGTCTGTCTGTCTGTCTGTCTGTCTGTCTGTCTGTCTGTCTGTCTGTCTGTCTGTCTGTCTGTCTGTCTGTCTGTCTGTCTGTCTGTCTGTCTGTCTGTCTGTCTGTCTGTCTGTCTGTCTGTCTGTCTGTCTGTCTGTCTGTCTGTCTGTCTGTCTGTCTGTCTGTCTGTCTGTCTGTCTGTCTGTCTGTCTGTCTGTCTGTCTGTCTGTCTGTCTGTCTGTCTGTCTGTCTGTCTGTCTGTCTGTCTGTCTGTCTGTCTGTCTGTCTGTCTGTCTGTCTGTCTGTCTGTCTGTCTGTCTGTCTGTCTGTCTGTCTGTCTGTCTGTCTGTCTGTCTGTCTGTCTGTCTGTCTGTCTGTCTGTCTGTCTGTCTGTCTGTCTGTCTGTCTGTCTGTCTGTCTGTCTGTCTGTCTGTCTGTCTGTCTGTCTGTCTGTCTGTCTGTCTGTCTGTCTGTCTGTCTGTCTGTCTGTCTGTCTGTCTGTCTGTCTGTCTGTCTGTCTGTCTGTCTGTCTGTCTGTCTGTCTGTCTGTCTGTCTGTCTGTCTGTCTGTCTGTCTGTCTGTCTGTCTGTCTGTCTGTCTGTCTGTCTGTCTGTCTGTCTGTCTGTCTGTCTGTCTGTCTGTCTGTCTGTCTGTCTGTCTGTCTGTCTGTCTGTCTGTCTGTCTGTCTGTCTGTCTGTCTGTCTGTCTGTCTGTCTGTCTGTCTGTCTGTCTGTCTGTCTGTCTGTCTGTCTGTCTGTCTGTCTGTCTGTCTGTCTGTCTGTCTGTCTGTCTGTCTGTCTGTCTGTCTGTCTGTCTGTCTGTCTGTCTGTCTGTCTGTCTGTCTGTCTGTCTGTCTGTCTGTCTGTCTGTCTGTCTGTCTGTCTGTCTGTCTGTCTGTCTGTCTGTCTGTCTGTCTGTCTGTCTGTCTGTCTGTCTGTCTGTCTGTCTGTCTGTCTGTCTGTCTGTCTGTCTGTCTGTCTGTCTGTCTGTCTGTCTGTCTGTCTGTCTGTCTGTCTGTCTGTCTGTCTGTCTGTCTGTCTGTCTGTCTGTCTGTCTGTCTGTCTGTCTGTCTGTCTGTCTGTCTGTCTGTCTGTCTGTCTGTCTGTCTGTCTGTCTGTCTGTCTGTCTGTCTGTCTGTCTGTCTGTCTGTCTGTCTGTCTGTCTGTCTGTCTGTCTGTCTGTCTGTCTGTCTGTCTGTCTGTCTGTCTGTCTGTCTGTCTGTCTGTCTGTCTGTCTGTCTGTCTGTCTGTCTGTCTGTCTGTCTGTCTGTCTGTCTGTCTGTCTGTCTGTCTGTCTGTCTGTCTGTCTGTCTGTCTGTCTGTCTGTCTGTCTGTCTGTCTGTCTGTCTGTCTGTCTGTCTGTCTGTCTGTCTGTCTGTCTGTCTGTCTGTCTGTCTGTCTGTCTGTCTGTCTGTCTGTCTGTCTGTCTGTCTGTCTGTCTGTCTGTCTGTCTGTCTGTCTGTCTGTCTGTCTGTCTGTCTGTCTGTCTGTCTGTCTGTCTGTCTGTCTGTCTGTCTGTCTGTCTGTCTGTCTGTCTGTCTGTCTGTCTGTCTGTCTGTCTGTCTGTCTGTCTGTCTGTCTGTCTGTCTGTCTGTCTGTCTGTCTGTCTGTCTGTCTGTCTGTCTGTCTGTCTGTCTGTCTGTCTGTCTGTCTGTCTGTCTGTCTGTCTGTCTGTCTGTCTGTCTGTCTGTCTGTCTGTCTGTCTGTCTGTCTGTCTGTCTGTCTGTCTGTCTGTCTGTCTGTCTGTCTGTCTGTCTGTCTGTCTGTCTGTCTGTCTGTCTGTCTGTCTGTCTGTCTGTCTGTCTGTCTGTCTGTCTGTCTGTCTGTCTGTCTGTCTGTCTGTCTGTCTGTCTGTCTGTCTGTCTGTCTGTCTGTCTGTCTGTCTGTCTGTCTGTCTGTCTGTCTGTCTGTCTGTCTGTCTGTCTGTCTGTCTGTCTGTCTGTCTGTCTGTCTGTCTGTCTGTCTGTCTGTCTGTCTGTCTGTCTGTCTGTCTGTCTGTCTGTCTGTCTGTCTGTCTGTCTGTCTGTCTGTCTGTCTGTCTGTCTGTCTGTCTGTCTGTCTGTCTGTCTGTCTGTCTGTCTGTCTGTCTGTCTGTCTGTCTGTCTGTCTGTCTGTCTGTCTGTCTGTCTGTCTGTCTGTCTGTCTGTCTGTCTGTCTGTCTGTCTGTCTGTCTGTCTGTCTGTCTGTCTGTCTGTCTGTCTGTCTGTCTGTCTGTCTGTCTGTCTGTCTGTCTGTCTGTCTGTCTGTCTGTCTGTCTGTCTGTCTGTCTGTCTGTCTGTCTGTCTGTCTGTCTGTCTGTCTGTCTGTCTGTCTGTCTGTCTGTCTGTCTGTCTGTCTGTCTGTCTGTCTGTCTGTCTGTCTGTCTGTCTGTCTGTCTGTCTGTCTGTCTGTCTGTCTGTCCGTATGTTCCTTATAGAATCGAAAACAACTGAACCAATCGGCATGAAAATATGCATGTAGAGGTTTTTTGGGGCCAGGAAAGGTTTTAGTGATGGTTAGAAACCCCTCCCCCCACTAAGAGGGGGGGCTCCCATACAAATGAAACACAAATTTCTGCATAACTCGACAACTAATCAAGCAAATAAAACAAAATTTGGCATGTGGGTGTTTTCGGTGACAAGAATTTATTCTATGGTAAATTGAGACCCCTCCCCTCTTTATAAGGGGAATTATAACTCCTCTCCTCTTTAAGAGGGGGGGATTCCATACAAATTTCCTCATAACTCGAGAACTGATCAAGCAAATGGAACCAAATTTGGCATGTGAAGGTTTTCGAGGGCAAGAATATTTTCTATAGTAAATTAGGACCCCTCCCCACTTTAAGAGGGGGGGCTCCTGTACCAAAGAAACACAATTTTCCTCATAACTCGAGAAGTAATTAAGCAAATGGAACCAAATTTGGCATGTGGGTGTTTTTGGAGACAAAATTTTTTTCTATGATGAATTGGGACCCCTCCCCGTTTTAGGAGGGGGGGATCCTATACACATGAAATACAAATTTCCTCATAACTGAAGAACTAATCAAGCAAATGGAACAAAATTTGGCATGTGAAAGTTTTCGAGGGCAAGAATATTTTCTATGGTAAATAAGGACCCCTCTCCACTTTAAGAGGGGGGGCTCCTATACAAACGAAATACAAATTTCCTCATAACTCGAGAACTAATCAAGCAAATGGAACAAAATTTGGCACGTGGGTGTTTTTGGAGACAAAATTTTTTTCTATGATGAATTGGAACCCCTCCCCACTTTAGGAAGGGGGCTCCTATACAAATGAAATGCAAATTTCCTCATAACTCGAGAATTAATCAAGCAAATGGAACCAAATTTGGCATGTGAAAGTTTTCTAGGGCATGAATATTTTTTATGGTGAATTAGAACTCCTCCCCACTTTAAGAGGGGGGGCTCCTATACAAACGAAATACAAATTTCCTCATAACTCGAGAACTAATCAAGCAAATGGAACCAAATTTGACACGTGGGTGTTTTTGGAGACAAAAATTTTTTTCTATGATGAACTGGGACCCCTCCCCACTTTAGGAGGGGGGCTCCTATACAAATGAAATACAAATTTCCTCATAACTCGAGAGCTAATCAAGCAAATGAAACCAAATTTGGCATGTGAAAGTTTTCGAGGGCAAGAATATTTTTTATGGTGAATTAGGACCCCTCCCAACTTTAAGAGGGGGGGCTCCTATACAAACGAAATACAAATTTCCTCATAACTCGAGAAATAATCAAGCAAATGGAACCAAATTTAGCACGTGGGTGTTTTTGGAGACAAAAATTTTTTTCTATGATGAATTGGGACCCCTACCCACTTTAGGAGGGGGGGGGGCTCCTATACAAATGAAATTCAAATTTCCTCATAACTCGAGAACTATTCAAGCAAATAGAACCAAATTTGGCATGTGGAGGTTTCTGGAGGCAAAAATATTTTCTATGGTGAATTAGGACCCCTCCCAACTTTAAGAGGGGGTGCTTCTACACAAATGAAATACAAATTTCCTCATAATTCGAGCACTAATCAAGCAAATGGAACCATATTTGGCATGTGGGTGTTTTTGGAGGCAACCATTTTTTCTATGATGAATTAGGACCCCTTACCTTTTTAAGAGGGGGGGCTCTCATATAAACGAAATACAAATTTCCTCATAACTCTAGAACTAATCAAGCAAATGGAACCAAATTTATCATGTGGGTGTTTTAGTAGGCAAGAATATTTTCTATGGTATATTTTCTATGGATTTCCCCACTTTAAGAGGGGGGCTCCTATACAAATGAAAAACAAATTTCCTCATAACTCGAGAACTAATCAAGCAAATGGAACCAAATTTGACATGTAAGTGGTTTTGGACGCAAGATTTTTTTCTATAGTGAATTGAGACCCCTCTCTTCTTTAGAAAGCGAGTTATGGCCCATCTCCCCTTTAAGAGGGTGGGCTTCCATACAAATGAAATGCAAATTTCCTCTTATCTCGAGAACTAATCAATCAAATGGAACCAAATTTGGCATGTGGGAGTTTTAGATGGCAGAAATTTTTTCTATGGTGAATTACGACCCTTTCCCCTTTTAAGAGGGGAGCTCCCATACAAATGAAATTCAAATTTCCTTATAACTTGAGAACTAATCAAGCAAATGGAACCAAATTTGGCATGTGGGAGATTTTGGAGTCTTGAATTTATTTTACGATAGTTAGAGACCTCTCACCCCTGTGGTAGGGGGATATGGACTCTCATACAAATAAAACAGAAATTTTTGCGAAACTCAAAAACTAATCGAACTCGAGAAATTCGAGAAATTCGAGACTCTTCCATGAAACATTAGTCAATACAAGACCACAAAAACTATCTATAGTAACACTAGATCATTCAGGACGAGACGGTCGCGAGTGTTGCCGGTGACCCGCCGTCGGAAGCGCCGCCCACTGGGGGCTTGCAAAACTCGAAATTGTGACAAAGATCATCCGAGATTCATGATTTATGTACAACACAGGTTAATTTGTGGCAATACGAAGTTTGTCGGGTCAGCTAGTCTATACCTATAAAAAAGGATTTCTGTCTGTCTGTCTGTCTGTCCCTATGTTCCTTTTAGAATCGAAAACTACTGAACCGATCGGCGTGAAAATTTTCATGTAGGGGTTTTTGGGGCTACGGAAGGTTCTCTCGATGGCAAAAGTTCCCTCCCCCCACTAAGAGGGGAGCTTCCATACAAATCTATGCCTAAAAAATGGATTTCTGTCTGTTTATGTTCCTTATAGAATCGTATACTATTGAACCGATCGGAGTGAAAATTTGCATATAGGGGTTTTTGGGGCCAGGGAAGGTTCTTATGACGGTTAGAGACCCGTCCTCCCACTAAGAGGGGGGCTCCCATACAAATGAAACACAAATTTCTGCATAACTCGAGAATTAATCAAGCAAATGGAACAAAATTTTACATGTGGGTGTTTTTGGAGACAAGAATTATTTCTATGGTGAATTGAACCCCCTTTCCACTTTAAGAGGGGGGGCTCCTATACAAATGAAATACAAATTTCCTCATAACTCGAGAACTAATGGAACCGTATGTGGCATGTGGGTGTTTTTGGAGGCATGAATATTTTCTATGATGAATTGAGACCCCTTACCTTTTTCGGAGGGGGGGGCTCCCATACACATGAAATACAAATTTCCTTATAACTCGAGAACTAATCAAGCAAATGGAACCAAATTTCCTCATAACTCGAGAACCAGTTAATCAAATGGAACCATATGTGGCATGTGGGTGTTTTTGGTAGCATGAATATTTTCCATGGTGAATTGAAACCTCTCCCCACTTTAGGAGGGGGGCTCCTCTACAAATGAAATTCGAATTTCCTCATAACTCTGGAATTAATTAATCAAATAGAACCATATTTGGCATGAGGGTGTTTTTGGAGGCATGAATTTTTTCTATGATGAATTAGGACCCCTTACCTTTTTAGGAGGGGGGACTCCCATACAAATGAAATACAAATTTTCTCATAACTCGGGAACTAAGCAAGCAAATAGAACCAAATTTGGCATGTGGGGGGTTTTGGAGGCAGGATTTTTTTTAATGATGGTTTAAGACCCCTCACCCCTGTGGTAGGGGGATAAGGACTATCATACAAATAAAACAGAAATTTTTGCGTAACTCAAAAACTAATCGAACTAATCGAGAAATTTTAGACTTTTTCATAAAACATTAATCAATAACAAGACCACCAAAAACTATCAATAGTAACATTAGATAATTCAGCGCGAGACGGCCACAGGCCGTGAGTGTTGCCGGCGACCTACCGTCGGATTCGCCGGCCACTGCGGGGAGTCAGCCCCCCGTAGAGATCATCTCTATCTAGGTTTATTTATTTTCCTAGATCTACTGACCTCTATTACTTTCCTTCAGTTGGGTCACCCTTGCGAAATGGTACTTTCTACGAAAAGATTTTCCGTGAAATGGTACATCCCGCGTAAGGTTTTTCGCGAAATGGTATTCTGCGAAACTCTATATTCCGCGTTATTTCATCAAAATCGGTTTAAAATTATTGATGTTATAACAATATCAATTTTGGGTACCCGGGTACTCTTGTCGCCCTGCTAAAGGTGTTTTTTTTTGTCGCACACATAACGGTTAATTTGTGGCAATACGAAGTTTGTCGGGTCAGCTAGTAAATAAATAAATAATGTGGAGTATATCTTGATATTGCGTCTCGAAAATAAAGGTTGAACTGCGGTGTTACCTCATCCACATCGATGCGGCTTGTGACTGGATCCCAATTTATCGACTCGAGAAAACGATGTAAAGTTGATACGTTAATTCTCTCAAAATTTAACTTGAACTGTGCTGTTCAAGTTAGCAGTTTCGACGACTTGTACGTATACATCGACGCTAGAATCTAGAGCAGAATGATATTCGTCAAGTGGAACTAAAGAGTGTCCCAAATCAAATTGTACCACGGAAGAAACGCTGTAGAAAATTACCTAGACCGATCCTTGTCAAACCTTCGGACAATAAAATATGACCCATTTGGCAAATGCATGGCATATGCTAGCACCTTACGCTTGACTTCACTCATAAGGTTCGGTACAATATCTGGCTGCAGCTTCTTCTGTACGGAATCCCACTTTTTCTTCATGTCTTCCTTTGACCGTCTTGGGATGCTTTCGTAGTGCCTGCTTCATAATAGCCCAGTATTATTCGATGGGCCTTAATTCAGATGCGTTGGGGGGTTAAGTCCTTGGGTACGAAAGTAACTCCGTTGGCTTCGTACCACAAAGTTAGATTCGGCCAGAAGACCGTAGGGCCCTCGTGTTGCCTCAACAGAGGAAGCAAACACTTCTGTAGACACTCCTTCAAGTAGATCTGCCCGTTTTCAGTCCGCGCACTTCGTTTGCCACATGTGGAGATCGCTTGCCAAATCATGCATTTCTTGGCAAACTTTGAAAGTTTCTGCTTCCTTATTTCCTCCGGAACATCAAACTTGTGCTGGGCAGTGAAGAACAGTAGCCCCGCGGAAGCTGCCGGAAGTCCGCCTTGACGTAAGTCTCATCATCCATGATGAGACAATGAGGCTTCGTCGGCATCTGGGTGTACGGTTGCAGGGCCCGTGACTTTCCCACCGTATTTAGCGTTCGCCACGATTTGGAGCCTTCTGCACTTTGTAGATATGCAGTCCCTCCAATTCCCTGGCTCTCTGAACGAAAGGCTCAATTCAACTTTTTGGCCACATCCCCGACCGAAGCGTTGGGGTGCTCCTTAAACCCTTCCACGACACGCTTGTGATTCTGATCACTAATAAAACATCCATTCTGACCGCAGTTTCCAGCGGAGATAAAAAACTAAAACTTTCAGGAAAGTTTTGTTTAGGTTTAATTAAGAAAAAACCGCAGAGATGTATATTTAATTTTGTTGCTATGTCCCGCAATGGTACGTTGAAAAAATGTAAATGCAGGGTCTTACAGCGGGGTGCGAGGATGGTATACAGGTTTTACATACCTGATCAGGAGGTCATAACAAGATTATATCTGTTTCATAACACATTTTGATATTTGTAACATATTATGTTACAAATCGAAAATAGGCTAACTAGGAAGCAAAAGCAGACAAATTCAAGTTTGTAACAGATTCAGATACGAGTAACACATTGAGTTCTGGATGAGCTATATAGATTCCACCACTAGGAATGTTAGATATCACTTTGATAACAAAATGTGTTACTTGCAAACCACTTGTATAACAAAATGTGTTACTTGCAAAAAATTAGTTCTTACGTTAGCGCAAAAAGTGAAGTTAAAAGTTTATGACCATCATCATTTTAAAAGTATATTAAATACGTTACTTCACAGTTACTAACTTCACAGTTACTAATACTTGCTTCAGCAAATAATACTTCATCAGCAAGTTCAGCAGCTGAATACTACATCAGCAAGCAATACTTCCTATTTTAACCACGTTGACGTTCCCGTTTTTACCGGTTTCGCCTTTGTCATATGAGGGCAAAGTTACTAGTCTTGAGCTAAATGAAAATTACCACGACCTGTTGTGTTTATGATACCAGCCGTGAGATTCAGAGGAGTATTATCAGCGGAAGTCGTGCTTACTATGGGCTTCACAAGCAATTGCGATCGAGCAGACTAAGTCCCCGTACAAAGTGCACCCTGTACAAGACACTAATTAGACCGGTTGTTCTCTACGGGCATGAAACATGGACAATGCTCGAGGAGGACCTTCGAGTGCTCAGAGTTTTCGAACGAGTGCTAAGAACGATCTTCGGCGGAGTACAGGAGAACGGAGTATGGAGGCGGAGGATGAACCATGAACTCCCACAGCTCTATGGCGAACCCAGTATCCAGAAGGTGGCTAAAGCTGGACGAATACGATGGGCATGGCATGTTGCAAGAACGCCGGACAACTACCCGGCAAAGATGGTGTTCGCCTCAAATCTGGTAGGAACAAGACGACCAGGAGCGCAGCGAGCAAGATGGTTAGACCAGGTGGAGCGAGATCTGGCGGAGAGTATTCGATGGCCGAGGAATTGGAGAGCGGTAGCCCTCAACCGAGTTATATGGAGAAACTTTATTCAACAGGCTTTGTCTTAGGACGGCAAGCCACCTAAGTAAGTAAGTAACCACATTCATCTTCAAATCGTTTCTCCACTGACAAAGATAGCAAATTGACAACTAATCAGCTTTCTCATTAATATTGTGTATCAGTAAGATTAGTATTCCGTTTGATATTTTATTGAAAGATAATTAATTGGTTAACATGAGAAAAATGGTCTTTTCGTCTATTTTCTCTAGTTTTCCGTCGTCGTAAAGTTTTTTTTTAATTGATATTTTCCCTAGATTGCTGGATACTTGTTTTTGCATTTTCAAACAAAATATTGTTCTCGCTTGATTCAAAAGTCAAGAGCCTTTAAAATTGGCGATGTCCGAGAAATTCGAAAAATTTCACTTAAAGTTTTCTACGAAAATAGCAGCGCGCGACGTTATTGTTTCCATTATTAAGTCCACAAACTATGATAGTATGCAATATTTTATGACATTCTGAGACCCTTCGGTCTATTTTATACAATAATTTTGAAAAATGACCAAATGTACTGCCAGTGGCTGGATGGCAAAACAAGGATGGCTTGTCTGGATTATCCCGCTTCTTTTCAAAATGTTTTAAAATAACAACGGAAAACCAAGAGCAAATCGGAAACAATCTGGGAAATGTAACGTAGTCGTTCGTCCAGCTTCCGTAACTAAGTTTATTGATGCTCGAGATACTAAAGCCTTCCCTCGGTGTGGAAACGCAAAATTCCATCGCTTCTCTATTGATTAACAAACTTACGCAAATTTCAAATCGTTCACTACAGTGAGCAATTTTATTTATTTCGACATGAAAACATTGCTGAATGCGTAAATGAGTTCGTTGATATTTTAACTATACCTACGTCCTTCGTCGCCGGCGCGGGGGAGGAATGCCACTGCAATAGTCATCGTCCTCGCTTTGGACGGACGCCACGGATGGCGTGTTGGCTGGCGCTCTGTTTGCTTTACGATGGCTGGAAGTATTTTAATTAATTTGATAGCCATGCGTGCCAGTCGTGCTTGGTAAAATTTTATTCGTATTAATATGATCTGCTTGTTTGTGTACCCGTTAAAGTGGTACCGAATGCCTAACGGCAGAGGTTGGGTATGGTATTTGGTAGGATAAGTATTGGAATCGAGTTTCGATTTCGGAAAGCATGCAGCAATGAGTGGATATAATTTGGTTAAGCTAGATTGGTGATCTCGAAAACATGCTATGAAAATGAATTCCTAATTAAACTAAATCTCGTTTGGAGAAACTTATTAAAACTAAAATCTGAAAGTTATACCATCGATTATTTTACAGAACTAAAGTGAAAAAACGGCATTGAGCTATTACAGATAGTCTTGATCAGAAACTCGGTTTCATAATGGCAAGGAAGTTCCATGAATGGCATTGCTGGGGAGTGCAGTTTTTGAATTATTCACTAAAATAGTACACACTTCAACAAATTGCACTTTTTCCCCCAATCAACGCACGCCTGGATGAAAGTGGAAGCACTACATGAAAACGTTTCTGAATAAAATATGATTTAATTCATGAAAAATACTGGCCTGTTTTCTTTTCGCAGACTGGTTGTGGTCCTCTCGGTGTTGTGCCGTGCGATACATCCAAGCGTAGGTATTGAATGCTCGGTTCGGTGTAGTGGCTGGCTGGCGAGAATATAATACTTTTTACTCACGAAAGAACCCGGGATAGGGTTGGCCAACGTAATTAAGTAATTATATTGATAAAACACATTTCAGGTAATTTATTATGTACGGTTTTTATATGGTGGGATATCCATGAAAGAGTTCTTACCGGCTAGATAGCATAATTAAGTTCGGTTGAATACCACAAATAATTGTCCTGTGTTTTTTCGCTTTTAACAGGCGGACTGATATGAATCAGATGGACATCAAAGGTTTTGCTCAATATTAACCTTTTTGTTTGAGAGTTTGTCGTATGCTCGTTGAAGGGAAGGTTCGCAGATGAAATGAAGATGGATGCCAATTGGGTCTTATTACTGTCCAATGTCCAGTTTGATGTAGTTAATTATTAAATATGTAAAAGTTGAATAAGGTGAATAGTCAAAAAAATAGTCGCAATATTTGATTTAAGATGGAAAATTTTATGTTTATTCGGGTTAACGAAAAAATCAATTTTGCAAATCTAGTTTTAGGTGCATGATTTCATTGTTTATTCCAGTACCATCAGCAATCGTGAACAGAAATTGTAAACATTAAAAAAACAGACCAGCAGTACGGTCAGGCAAGGAATGCGCACCGTAACCGCCGGCCGTTGACCACATGGAATTCCCGGTAGGCACGCGGAAATGGTGTTATGTCAACCTGGTTTCAGTCCTTCGGCTCTAATGGCCCATGCCGAACTGCACTCTAACCGGAGTGGAACGCAAATTTGACCCACGTTGTTCCATCATCCGGGTGGAAATGAACATTTCATCTGTACTTTGCCGCCACCAACGGGACGAGCTTCGGCTTAAATTACGCTGAAAGTGACAGCACTAGAGACGAGTCGTTTTTCGAGGTAAGTCTGCTTTCCAGCGTAGCTTATCCGATGTTTCCACTAACAGTTTCTCGGTGAAAAGTTAGCACCGAGCCCGGAACGGGAATATGCAGCCTTTAAATATTTATCGTAGCCCGATAAACGACAACATCATCGACCGTTGTTACACTGCTGGACCGCGGGCAGTTTGTAGTGCGATAGAACTTCGTCGGCACACGAGGACTGACGATGAATTGTTGATTGCAGCAGGATTTCGAACGCGGTCAGGAAAACTCATGAAGAGCGAAATGACTCTGTGACCCATTTCGACGCCGGCCGGTGGTGAAAGTTATGGTCAGCGGCTAAAAATTTCCTATACCTACATGTGGCGTCGGCCGTCCCTTTCTGCAGTTTAGGCAACGGGGAAACTTTTTGACGACGACAATTGAAGCATCACTGAGCTTGGAAAATGGCTATGGGTGTCGTTTTTGGCGTTTATCCAAATCACCGCACAGTTTTGTGCCCAACCATGGGATGCACTGAGTGTTTCATTCAACTAGAATTGCAGTCAACCGTTGCGGCAAATTGTAGCAGCGCGTTACGCTGGAAGCCATGTGGTCTTGGGATGGATTCAAAGAAGATCAAATGAATCCATTGCAGCCATAGCTTTTCTGAAATCTGACTTAAGTACAAGTACAAGTAGTGTTTACTGCACGAAATGTCTATAATTTCTGAAAAATACGTAAGCTGCTACTATCGTAACTACGGTAGTGATAGTTATATTTTAAGTTAGTATGGAACTCGCAATGGATTTAAATTTTCTAGTCAAATAATAAACTTAATTTGAAAATAATACCTACGAATACTGCTACTTTGGATGTCCTATTGAATTCCTTCGAGAATGGTTCTGATCAAATCTAATTTTGTGACGCTTTGCGTTCGCATAATGGATAATGGAGGACAAGTGGACAACGGAGTTCTATCAGGTAAAGTGATTTCTTATACCAGCGTTGCCAATTTTGGGTTTACTGATGGTGTTTTGGCCATCGGGTTTCTAACAAACTAGTCAATCTATTGTTTAAGCCAACGTTTCAAGGATTTAATTTCCCGTCATCAGGGCAAATACGGTAATACAGTGTACAATTATTGAGTTACAAAATCAATTTTTCACACGTAACCATTACAAACATTTTAAACTGGTTTTTGTGAAGAGCGTTTAAATTTATTTATTAATTTTTTTTAATGGAGCTCTCAACCAGTGGTTGGTTTGCCCCAAATGTTTTAATGGTTTAGGTAGGTCGAAGTACACTATAAAACACAATACAATTTATTGTAATTTATATAGCCCTAGCCCTAGCGCTAGCCCTAGCCCTAGCCCTAGCCCTAGCCCTAGCCCTAGCCCTAGCCCTAGCCCTAGCCCTAGCCCTAGCCCTAGCCCTAGCCCTAGCCCTAGCCCTAGCCCTAGCCCTAGCCATAGCCCTAGCCCTAGCCCTAGCCCTAGCCCTAGCCCTAGCCCTAGCCCTAGCCCTAGCCCTAGCCCTAGCCCTAGCCCTAGCCCTAGCCCTAGCCCTAGCCCTAGCCCTAGCCCTAGCCCTAGCCCTAGCCCTAGCCCTAGCCCTAGCCCTAGCCCTAGCCCTAGCCCTAGCCCTAGCCCTAGCCCTAGCCCTAGCCCTAGCCCTAGCCCTAGCCCTAGCCCTAGCCCTAGCCCTAGCCCTAGCCCTAGCCCTAGCCCTAGCCCTAGCCCTAGCCCTAGCCCTAGCCCTAGCCCTAGCCCTAGCCCTAGCCCTAGCCCTAGCCCTAGCCCTAGCCCTAGCCCTAGCCCTAGCCCTAGCCCTAGCCCTAGCCCTAGCCCTAGCCCTAGCCCTAGCCCTAGCCCTAGCCCTAGCCCTAGCCCTAGCCCTAGCCCTAGCCCTAGCCCTAGCCCTAGCCCTAGCCCTAGCCCTAGCCCTAGCCCTAGCCCTAGCCCTAGCCCTAGCCCTAGCCCTAGCCCTAGCCCTAGCCCTAGCCCTAGCCCTAGCCCTAGCCCTAGCCCTAGCCCTAGCCCTAGCCCTAGCCCTAGCCCTAGCCCTAGCCCTAGCCCTAGCCCTAGCCTTGTTTAAAAAACTGTTTAAGGTTAGCTTATATCAGACTTTTCTTCCGTCCCGTCGCTATCAATATGAGTGAAACCATCTTTTTTAGGGCTATAAGAATTATTCAAAATTGTCCTTTGTGATGCCACCTTTATTAATGAGGTTATTTTGTTTCTGTTTTAATGTAATCTAATCTAATCTAATCTCTAACGCAGCCAATTCTTGAAAGCGTCTTGGAAAATAACGATAACTTGAATCAATCATTTTTCTGAGAATTCCATGGAATCAAGTGCAATTTGATATAATACCTAATTACCTTCAACTCCTTGAAATTAAGGGGAAGGAAGAAAGCGTGGCCCTCCCGTTCCAGACACTTCCTATATAACATATTAACAGTCGTTGGGAGAATCTTTGCTAATAAAGGTTAAGTGACGGACACTCGAGGATGACCTAATGGCATTTAGACCAGAAGCCAGGCTGCAATTGACCAAGGATATAGCGCCTTATTCCGGTCTCTGAGAATAGATTAAAGACATCAATTACTAAATACTAGCGATCTCACTCGGAGCCCCTTTGTCACTCAGTCACTTGTACATCTGTTTTTGTAACGAAAACCCTCATAATGCAAGAAACAAAACCCTTTTTTTATTTCCTCTCACGTTGTCCCCCAACCACTTGTAAATCTGTCTTCTTTTCGGTAATCGCTATAAATCGACACAAAGCCTTTTTTACGTTTTCGAACCTCACCCTTTTTAAGGGCCATCCTATTCCCGCTTTCAGAAATAAAATAACTTGTATAACTGCTATCGTTCCAAATGCAAGAGAAACGCACCCCTTTACCCGTTTGAACCTTTCTCTCCCCTTGTAAGAGAGCGTCTTCCTATTTTGTCAACCCCCCCGGTGCTAATTCCTTTATACCAAAAAAACATGTGTTAGACAAATGACATTTGATGAAGAACAGTCCAGAAGTTCCGGAGCTGTGGCGAAACATAAATACTGTACGCCCATCGCGATATCTCAGCTTCCCAATAAGCAATAAACTAGAACTAAATAAGAATAAACTGTCAAAAGACAGTTGATTCTACCAGGGTATGAAATGGGGAAGGCAACTAGGAAGAAGCGCCCAACATAGCTCTAGCCATCCCAAGCCCCTACCTAGCGCCTCCACGTGGCCATACCTGGAAATACTTCAATTTGTATAATTGAGTAGCCAAGCTAGGAGGTGCGGGGTCGTGCGGTTTTCAGTTCCTAACCTTACAAATGTAGTTTTAGGCAACCATTAAACCACACGACTTTAATTTCAAGTATTATATGATTTATACTAATTTTTTAGTAAACTAATCTATTTTCAGAGAGCGAAATAAGGCGCTATATCCTTGGCCAATTGCAGCCTGGCTTCTGGTCTAAATGCCATTAGTTCATCCCTGAGGGTCCGGAGTATCACTTAACCCTTATTAGCAAAGATACTCCCAACGACTGTAAATAAATCATTATCTATGTATATGGGAAGCGTTTGGTACGGGAGGTCCACGCTTTCTTCCTTCCCTTGATTTCAAGGAGTTTGATGGAATTAGGTATTTTTTCTAGTTCCACTTGATTCCTTGGAATTCTCTCTGCGGTACATGCTGCGCAGTTGGCCTGGCCGTTGACAAGAAAAATGATTGATTCAACTAATCGTCATTTTCCAGGATGCCTTCCAGAATTGGCTGCGTTAGTGTGAGATTAGATTAGATTAGAAAAGACAGTTGATTCTACCAGATACTAATAATTAATTAATTAATTAGGTGGCTTGCCGTCCTAAGACGAAGCCATGTAACTCGGTTGAGGGCTACCGCTCTCCAATTCCTCGGACACCGAGTACTCTCCGCCAGATCTCGCTTCACCTGGTCTAACCATCTTGCTCGCTGCGCTCCTGGTCGTCTTATTCCTATCGGATTTGAGGCGAACACCATCTTTGCAGGGTAGTTGCCCGGCATTCTTGCAACATGCCCTGCCCATCGCATCCGTCCAGCTTTAGCCACCTTCTGGATAGTGGGTTCGCCATAGAGCTGTGCGAGTTCATGGTTCATCCTCCGCCTCCATACTCCGTTTTCTTGTACGCCGCCGAAGATCGTTCTTAGCACTCGTCGTTCGAAAACTCCGAGCACTCGCAGGTCCTCCTCGAGCATTGTCCATGCCATGTTTCATGCCCGTAGAGAACAACCGGTCTAATAAGCGTCTTGTACAGAGTGCACTTTGTACGGGGACTTAGTCTGCTCGACCGCAATTGCTTGTGGAGCGCATAGTAAGCACGACTTCCGCTGATAATACGCCTCCGAATCTCACGGCTGGTATCATTATCCGCCGTTGCCAGTGAGCCAAGGTAGACAAATTCATCGACTACCTCAAACTCATCGCCGTCGATCAATATTCTACTGCCCAAGCGGTGTCGTTCGGCCTCGGTTCCGCTGGCCAGCATGTACTTTGTTTTAGACGTATTTACCTTTAACCCAATCTTTTCTGCTTCGCGCTTTAGTCTGGTGTACTGTTCAGCCACCGCCACAGATGTTCTGCCGATAATATCTATGTCATCGGCAAAGCAGACGAATTGACTAGATTTGTTGAATATCGTGCCCCGCGTGTTGATATCCGCTCGGTTCATAACACCTTGTAGCGCTATGTTGAACAGCAGGCATGAAAGATCGTCACCTTGACAAAGCCCTCTGTGTGATTCGAATGAACTTGACAATCCACCCGAAATCCGAACACAGCACTGTGTACCATCCATCGTAGATTTAATCAGGTTGATGAGCTTCCTGGGGAAACTTTTCTCGTCCATGATTTTCCATAGCTCTTTCCGGTCGATGGTATCATATGCGGCTTTGAAGTCAACGAATAAATGATGCGTGGGAACTCTGTATTCACGGCCCTTTTGAAGGATTTGCCGCAGTGTAAATATTTGATCCGTTGTAGACCGACCTTCGACGAAGCCGGCTTGATAAGTTCCCACAAATCTATTCGCAATTGGTGATAGACGATAGAGATACCAGATCCAAACAATGTACCAAAAATCAATTTTATTGGTTATTATTGCAACTAAGTAATCGCCGTGGGCACAGCACCCAACGCCTTATTCTGGGGACTGCTGTATATTCATACTCACGTTCCTTGTCCCCTTCTGTGAAGTAGCTAATTATGCATCGGTTTGCGCAATGAAAATTACTATAATGGTAACGAAACAAAGGTTTAGTTACCATATATTCAGTGCTAATTCCCTTATATCAAGGAATATGTGTGCCAAGTTTGGTGGAGATCAGTTAAGGCGTTCTGGAGTTATGGTGGAACATACAAACATACTCACGCTCACTTTGATATATAGAGCTAGATAGATAGATCAGTTTAAAATATATAACGTTTTCAGCAAAAATACTAAACTTTTTCACGCCGATGTACTCAGAGTACCATGGAGATTTCGCGAATGACTAACTGCAAAGCGCGAGTTGTGCATCGATTCGCTGCCGGTGACAGTGCCATACGAGTGCCATATGTCATCATTTCGGGAGTGATATATGAGACATCATGCACTCGTAACTAAATCTGCGAAATTTATACCATTCGCACGCCTATTAAGCAGAAGCACTGTTCCGCTTCGGTCGTTGTTTTTGTGCAGCCAGTAAATTGATTTTACACTTCTACCGTGTCTGTCCGGCGGTACGGTGCTGCTGGACCGGTTTTCGACATGTGACGTATGAACAATATGCGTTTCAGATTATTGTTTATAGACAGTTAACATCCAGCAGTGGCTAGTTGCTGAATAAAAGGCAAACAAAAACAAGCAAAGACAAATATGTATAATCGAGTTTTATGATCATGCAACCATAAACCACTAACTGTTTTTTCTAATAAAATAAGCCATTCGGTATTGTTATTGGCGATTGCTAAGTCAACATATTGAACAAACGTCATCGAAGAGATTCTGAGCGACATCATGTTACTAGCTACATAGAAGCAAATACTGGTCCGTCGATATCTCCTTTTCGATAAATTGCGGCTTTTAACGGGAAACTAGCAGTCATTAACTTTTCGTCAGAAAGCCCAATTTCAGAAGCAGCTTTTGGGATGACAAAATAGAAAAAAAAATTAATCAACTCAGAATATAATCAAAATTTTTAAAGCAACATGCCGAACCGCTATAAACGGCGTCCCTCTATCTCGTTGCTCATGCAGCCCGACTAATCGGTGACAGTTGCTGTCGACCGGCTGCAAATGAAAGTTCGACTTGTTTTTCCACTGTCGAACGGAGTGAAGCGACCATCTTTTGCCGGCGACTAGACTAAGCTCACAGCACTAAACACATGTAGCTGAAAACTGGGAAACATGCATGAGATGTTCGTTTAGTTTTAATGATGATCGTTTCGTCGGTTCTAGAAAGTTCAGATTTACAACCAAAAGTGTCTACCGGAAGGGTTTAACAGGCGGCACAAAACAAGTTATAAAACATAATATTTATTTCAACCAAACCTAAATTTATGTGTCGAAGTTGGGATTCAACTTATGGATGCTTTAAGAGAGCAAATAAAAATCCGCTCGAGAGCATTGAGAAAAAATGTATAACTAGTCTCTCAGTAGCAAATATCCTCTGTTCTACTATTTTGAATCAATTAAATAAGAAAGTTTAGCATAAAGTTGATTTCAAAAATAAAGAAATTTTGAAGAAATGTGGTAGCTCATAAAAAATTATGGACAATCAAATTGTAAATTAGACTTATTTTGTATATTTTTATTGATAATTAAGAGAGATTCCATAATATACTCATGTACTCATAAATTTATAACTAATCATGTGGGTAAAATTTTGTATATTTTATGTGCAAAATAAAATTTGCAACCATTTTCTACCGCCATTTTTCATGTTGTATCACTAATTGCGACAAACTGCTTTTGCTTTTAAATATCCTGTACAAATTTCCTCGATAATGCGCTAAACGATGAATGCGATTCGATAGAGCTACTACACACACGATCCCCGTTCACCGGAATACTAGTTCCGTTTCTCATTTAATCTAATGATTTATCATCTTTTTCCTGTAGCTCTGCCGCCACAGGGCTAAAAAGAGCATTTCGACATTTTCGCCAATTCACCACCAACCACCACGAACCGGTGAAGGCAAAACCCATCAACATCGTTGTCGTCGTCGTCGTCGTCGTCCTCGTTGGTAGCGCGTTGTGTCGCTCGGGAAAAACACACCTACCCTATACATTTCCCAGCAGGATCAGCGGGCCAACCAGTCGCCCAAGCTGCCACCACCGAAGGGACGCAATTTTCCACCGTTTTGTACTTCCGGTAGGCACGTGGATATTTCTTCCATTCTAACAGCTTCCATGCTACGGCGCTTCGTGCTGGCAACCAGGACATCGTGACCATAACCATTATGACTACGCACGTTTAGCGCTTGCTACCATGATGATTTTGCACAATAAATTCTATAATTTACAGTCGGCAGGTTGTGCGATGACGCATACACGGACTCCCTTTGATAACTACACCATTTTACCCTGCCACTGGAAAACGAAAAGGTAAAGGTTAAAAATTCTTCAACAAATATTTTGTACAACTTAAAAAGACCCTCCACTACCATCGAAACTATTTCGAAACTTTTTAAAATAGATTACAACATTTGCAATCAATGTCGGACCCGCTCGCGCTTCCTGTTAATCTAAGCCGAATTTTCCGCCGCATGAAGCTTGACAATTAACGCTTACCTACCTGTGTCCCCTTTACATGTCGGCCATCGAATTCAAATAAATCTTCGTAGTAATCGATCAAGGGCCGGAAGCTAGCGCAGACCTAGCGACTGCTGGGGGAACCAGACAATATTCAATCATACGTACGTACGATTTCTACGTCTATTCGCGACAGACCGCACCGCCAATACGGAAGGGTAACGACACGACAACGAATGCGATTACGATTACGACAACGATGATGGTGATGATGGATTGCAAGAAACGCCCACATTCCATCATCGATTCGCAAATCTAATCGACACGCCCCCTTCACACAACCGTGCGAGTGTAATTAGATTTTGTGGGGTAAAATTGCCGACTTCGGTGAAGTGAAGGGTCACGCAGTGCCTAAAGCAATGAAGTATGTGCGCTCCCGGCTAGGTTGTGCAAAAATTCAATTTTGTTTTGGACTGTGATTTTTTTATTGCTGCGGAAGGAGAGCCGCCAATACGGTTCAAACAAAAAATCCAGCCAAAATGTATAATTGCATTACTGTTAAACGGACAATTCGGAAAGCGATGAAGTTGGACATTTGCAACCGGTGCGGGACATTCGATAGACTTGTTAAAATGTGACTACGTCAGTAATTGGGTCCCCTCCAAGGGAAGGCAGTTCCATTATCTTTGTCGAAACAAATTATAATCTACGGTTCCAGATTCTCACCCTAACAAAACCACGAATGAATGACCAAAATTATTACGGTGAAATTAGTCGTCATCGATTCTAAAAATTTCAAAAGCAGTTTTTTGGTTTGAAACCAAAATGCTGTTCATGAAAATATATTCGCTGTGTTCAGATTGGCAAAAAGAATGCAGTGAATACATTTCTATAAACAGAACTCCGCTTTTGGGCCCAAAAGCTGCTTCCGAAGCTGGGCTCTCTGACGAAAAGATAATGACTGCTAAGTTCCCGTTAACAGAATCCCATTTTTAGATGCATGATTCTTTCGTCATTCTTTTTAGTAATTTCAAACCATATTAAAACAGTAGTAACTTTTCAAATGGACCAGTGCAATAAAATTAATTCTAAATGACACGCTTTTTCAAAGAAAATTACTTTTGTGATTTGTAATGAACTTCATCGCGATAGTAATTACAGTTACAAGATCTTTTAAGAGTAAAACAAAACTATATCAAAAACTGTTATAAACTCATCTAATATTTAAATTGAATAACTAAGTCGCATAATTGATATTATTTATTTATTTACGAGTCACATATTCGTATTATGTAATGAACCATGTAATGAAATACTTCGTGCACTGTGCCTATAATTATGTTTTATTTATCCATCCCATCATCCCAGATTACCATAAATTAAATTTGGTTGGATGGGAATAAGGCCACTTGTGATGATTAGAATTAACACGCCCTGAAGTGAGCGTTCATTATATTTAAAATTACACAGTTGTTTATAAAGAGCTGTAGTATTGCAAACGTATGTTCAATCGATTATAAAAAACCCTCAAGCTAACTTTCCAAATAAAATATCAGACTACCGTTTACGTATATAATAACATTAGGATAGTAATTCCTGAATTCTATTTGATTCTCTATTCTTTAGCAACACAACAAGGTCAGCTGTCACTCTATAGAACGACTTTTGTATTTGAATACTAAATGGATCTGATTCCCAGTTTTTGACTTTCTACTTTTGACTTTCAAGTTTCAATTCCTACTTTCGAATTCTGACTTTCAACTTTTGACCTCTGAATTTAAACCTTTGACTTTCGATTATTCCCTATTGACTTTGACTTTCAGCTCTAACTTTACCTTAAATTTTCAGGTTTGGTTTTTAGGCTATGCAATCTGTAACTACTATAACCGACGTTTCGGTGGTTTTATTCCACCATTTTCAAGGAAACTAAAATTTTAGCAAATTCGGTCTTGTTTCGTTTCAAAAGAATTTAAAATTGAACACAAAAATTTAACTTTAAGTTTATTATTTGATATTTTAACTATTGACTTTTTCACTTTTTGGTTACATTTTCACTTTATAATTAAAAGACGTTTGGATTTTTTGAATTCAGACTTTTAGACTTTTTAACTTTTTGGCTTTTTGACCTTATGACGTTATGACCCTGCAACTCTAAGACTTCAAGATTTTATGATTTTATGACTTTATGACTTTATGACTTTATGACTTTATGACTTTATGACTTTATGACTTTATGACTTTATGACTTTATGACTTTATGACTTTATGACTTTATGACTTTACGACTTTATGACTTTATGACTTTATGACTTTATGACTGTATGACTTTATGCCTTTAAGACTTTATGACTTTGTAACCTTATGATCTTATGACTTTATGGCATTTTAGACCTTTAGACTTTAAGACTTTTGGCTATTAGAATGTTAGACTTTTAGACTTTGAGATATTTAGACTTTTTGGCTATTAGACTTTAAGACTTTTAGATTTTAAGACATTCAGACTTTTAGACGTTTAGAATTGTAGTCTTTCAGCGTTTTAGACTTTAAGACTATTAAACTGTTAGACTTCTAGACAACATGAAACATTTAGACTTTTTGGCTTTTAGTCTTTGAGACTTTTAGACTTTGAGTCATTTAGACGATTAGAATTTTAGAATCTTAGACTTTTAGACTTTTGGAATTTTGGACTTTACGACTTTTAGCCTTTTAGACTTTTAGACTTTTAGACTTTTAGTCTTTTAGACTTTTGGACTTTTAGGCTTTTGAACTTTTAGACTTTTGGACTTTTGGACTTTTGGACTTTTAGACTTTTAGACTTTGAGACTTTTACACTTTTATACTTTTGGATTTTTAGACTTTTACACTTTTAGACTTTGAGACTTTTATTCTTTTAGACTTTTAAAAATTTAGACTTTTTGAGTTTCAGACTTTTAGTCTTTAAGACTTTTAGTCTTTAAGACTTTTAGACTTTGAGTCATTTAGACTTTTAGACGATTAGAATTTTAGACTTTTAGACTTTTATGTGTTTAGACTTATAATCTTTTAGTCTTTTAGGCTTCTGAACTTTTAGACTTTTAGGCTTTGAGACTTTTAGACTTTTAGACTTTTGGACTTTTAGACTTTTATACTTTGAGACATGGGCGTAGCGAGGGGGGGGGGGTTAGGTAGGGGGTCAGCGACGAAAATTTGTTCTACACTTTGAAGCTTGAAATTTCTGCTACCAATTGCTTAGAGCACAAGAAAATTTACGGGACTAGTTGTACGATCCTCGTTTTCGTCGTCAGTAGCATCCAACTAGTCGACTGCATACAACTCAATCTTGGGTTACTCGTTGCCAATTTTCCAGGCGCTTCAGAAGGCGCAAATCGCAAGACCACGTTGAGCCATCTCGCATGTAGAGCCCCTCTGTTCTGGGTGCCCGAGGGGTTGTTAAATAGAAACTTTTTCCTTATGACTGTCCGGTCCACCGTAGTTTGCTTCACCAGGTGGTCCGATGGTAATCTCCCCAAGTTGTGTCTGCTGCTCGTGATTCATATACACGCAAATTTCGTCTTACGTGCACTATTATGGGACGATAGAATAATCGGTCGAAAAAAGGGTGGACGTTAATTCAAATTTTAGACGTAAAACTAGACGACATTAATTCAAATTCCGTATGTAAAAATATTGATGCAAAAGGAAATCACGTAAAATAAATGAACGTAAAAAGAAATTCTAGTGTACCTTCGCCGCTCTTCGCTTCCAACTTTTGCTCCGTGAAATATCGTTCGCAAGTGCGTGCTGTCCTCCCTGAGTATCGTCACATCCATAAAAACAACCTAATAAGGGCTATGAATAGTACTTTGTCAGCA
Organism: Sabethes cyaneus; assembly: GCF_943734655.1. Taxonomy (NCBI): domain Eukaryota; kingdom Metazoa; phylum Arthropoda; class Insecta; order Diptera; family Culicidae; genus Sabethes; species Sabethes cyaneus. The sequence goes on from NC_071355.1 coordinate 56,531,938, forward strand.
TCGTACGATAGCTATCATTTGCTAGCGGATGGAAGCGTTTTGCGAAGGGCAAAGTCGTCTCGATTTTCTGCTTAAATGCGCCGCTAGATCTCCTTATTTGTGTTAACCGCGGTCACCAGCGATCCCAAAGATCACCGTCCACGAAAAGTGCACGTTCGTCTTTTTGAACCTCTACCAATCATGTTCTATATTTGGTCTACGACGCATTTACTTTTAGCCCAATCCTACTAGTCTCCGCTAGTAGCGCAGATGGCCTCCGCCGTTGTGAAGTTTCGGCCTACAATATCAAAGTCATCTGCGTAGCCAAGAAGTTTGATACTTTCACTGAAAATTGAGACTCTCGTTTCGATTTTGCTCGCCGGATCATCTTCTCAAGGACGATGTTGAAAAGCATGCAGGTTAAGCTGTCAACTTGTCTCGACTTTTGCCGCGCTTGGAAGGGACTCGATCCTATTCACTCTAATAGTCCCTCCCAGCCAAGATTTGAATATACAACGTATCACGAGGTCAACTGGGAGGTGCAATTTCAACATTTACCTTCTTTTATATCAATTTGTTTTTTTTAAGTCAAATGAAGAACCCGGAGTATAAACCAAAAACCATATGATGATTGAAAATAATTCCTCATTTCCTTAATAAACCCCTTAAGGTTAGGCTATGTAAATTTTTTTTTGTGAAACCCCCCCTAAGAAAAATTTTTGGCTACGCCCCTGCTTTGAGGTTTTTAGATTTTTACACTTTTAGACTTTTGTGCTTTTAGACCTTTAGACTTTTACTCTTTTAGACTTTTAAATATTTAGACTTTTTGGCTTTCATACTTTTAGTCTTTGAGACTTTTAGACTTTGAGTCATTTAGACTTTTAGACGATTACAATTTTAGACTTTTAGACTTTTGGACTTTTGAACTTTTAGACTTTTGGACTTTTATACTTTTAGATTTTTAGCACAGACTAACAGACGTAACACTTCGAACAAATTCTCTAACAAAACATCGTTTCAATGACACCCCTAAAACTTGGAAAAAACACTAGCATCACCTGGTGCAGTCTTCGCGCTACGCAAAGCAGCTTGCTATAAATTTAGCAAATGCTATAAATTTGTATATCATCTCTTGTATATTATCTGACAACAGCGCCAGTGCAAGCGAGCGGCGTTCTCGCGCAGCGACTGTTTGAGTCTTAGCTTAAGTGAATATTTAAAATGATCGTTTTTATTGGCAATGGAATGAAGCTTCAGTGCTACGTCTGTTAGTTTGTGCTTTTAGGCTTTTAGACTTGTAGACTTTTGGACTTGGAGACTTTTGGATTTTAAGACTTTAAAACATTTAGACTTTTTGGCTTGTGTACTTTTAAACTGTTAGACTTTTGGACTTCTTTTAGACTTTTAGACTTTTGGGCGTTTAGACTTTTAGACTTTTAGACTTTTAGACTTTTAGACTTTTAGACTTTTAGACTTTTAGACTTTTAGACTTTTAGGCTTTTAGACTTTCAGACTTTTAGACTTTTACACTTTTACACTCTTACACTTTTACACTTTTACACTTTTACACTTTTACACTTTTACACTTTTACACTTTTACACTTTTACACTTTTATACTTTTACACTTTTACACTTTTACACTTTTACACTTTTACACTTTTACACTTTTACACTTTTACACTTTTACACTTTTACACTTTTACACTTTTACACTTTTACACTTTTACACTTTTACACTTTTACACTTTTACACTTTTACACTTTTACACTTTTACACTTTTACACTTTTACACTTTTACACTTTTACACTTTTACACTTTTACACTTTTACACTTTTACACTTTTACACTTTTACACTTTTACACTTTTACACTTTTACACTTTTACACTTTTACACTTTTACACTTTTACACTTTTACACTTTTACACTTTTACACTTTTACACTTTTACACTTTTACACTTTTACACTTTTACACTTTTACACTTTTACACTTTTACACTTTTACACTTTTACACTTTTACACTTTTACACTTTTACACTTTTACACTTTTACACTTTTACACTTTTACACTTTTACACTTTTACACTTTTACACTTTTACACTTTTACACTTTTACACTTTTACACTTTTACACTTTTACACTTTTACACTTTTACACTTTTACACTTTTACACTTTTACACTTTTACACTTTTACACTTTTACACTTTTACACTTTTACACTTTTACACTTTTACACTTTTACACTTTTACACTTTTACACTTTTACACTTTTACACTTTTACACTTATACACTTATACACTTTTACACTTTTGCACTTTTACATTTTTACACTTTTACACTTTTACACTTTTACACTTTTACACTTTTACACTTTTACACTTTTACACTTTTACACTTTTACACTTTTACACTTTTACACTTTTACACTTTTACACTTTTACACTTTTACACTTTTACACTTTTACACTTTTACACTTTTGCACTTTTGCACTTTTGCACTTTTACACTTTTACACTTTTACACTTTTACACTTTTACACTTTTACACTTTTACACTTTTACACTTTTACACTTTTACACTTTTACACTTTTACACTTTTACACTTTTACACTTTTACACTTTTACACTTTTACACTTTTACACTTTTACACTTTTACACTTTTACACTTTTACACTTTTACACTTTTACGCTTTTACACTTTTACACTTTTACACTTTTACACTTTTACACTTTTACACTTTTGCACTTTTGCACTTTTGCACTTTTACACTTTTACACTTTTACACTTTTACACTTTTACACTTTTACACTTTTACACTTTTACACTTTTACACTTTTACACTTTTACACTTTTACACTTTTACACTTTTACACTTTTACACTTTTACACTTTTACACTTTTACACTTTTACACTTTTACACTTTTACACTTTTACACTTTTACACTTTAAGACATTTACACTTTTAGACGTCTTTCCGAACTTCCGTCTTTCGGTTTTCGACTTTGGTTTTTTTTACTTTAGACTTTAGTCTATACACTTAAGACTTTACACTTTAGACTTTCGTCTTTCCATTTTCGACTAGCCATTTTCGTCTGTCGCCATTTGACTTTGGACTTTCGATCTTCGTCTTTCATTTTTCGACTTTCGTTTATCGACATGTGTCTTGAGACATTAAACTTTAGATTTTAGACATTAGAGCTTTAAACTTTTGACTTTACATTTTCGACTTTAGACTTTCGACTTTAAACTTGAGACTTAAGACTTTCGCGAATTACGATTTTCTACTTCTAATTTTCGACTTTCTTCATTGGAGTTAATGACTTTCAAATCTCGATTTGCGACCTTCAACTTTCGAGCCACGACTTTCAGTTTCGAGCATTCAAATTTCGACAGTCAAATTCCAACTTATTTTAAACTTACGGCATTCTACTTTTTTATTTTGATACTTGAATTTCAAAATTTTAAACTAAATTAAAGTTTCTGCTTTAGATATTTTACATTCGACTTCGACTTACATTACTTGCGCCTCCAAATTTGGACCATTGACTTTCGACCAAGGACTCATGATATTTGACTTGCGATTTTACAATTTTCTGTTTTCTGCTTCCCGTTTGTCGTTTACTGTTTACTTTCTGTTTTCTGTTCTGCTGCTCTTTTGTTCTTCCGTTGTTCTGTTCTTCTGTTCTTCTGTTCTTCTGTTCTTCTGTTCTTCTGTTCTTCTGTTCTTCTGTTCTTCTGTTCTTCTGTTCTTCTGTTCTTCGTTTTGGTTTCTGTTTCTGTTTCTGTTTCTGTTTCGGTTTCTGTTTCTGTTTCTGTTTCTGTTTCTGTTTCTGTTTCTGTTTCTGTTTCTGTTTCTGTTTCTGTTTCTGTTTCTGTTTCTGTTTCTGTTTCTGTTTCTGTTTCTGTTTCTGTTTCTGTTTCTGTTTCTGTTTCTGTCGATTACTCTTAATTCCAAACAAATCGTAACTCTTCACATCTGAATATTCTCACAGATCTACACTCAAACCAAAATCTAACATGAAACAGAACGTGGCAGTCAGCGGTCAGCTCAGTATTATACGCTCTGCAGCGTCGGTTATAATTTTCATCATTATACATTTTTATCGGTTAAAGTCATTGCCGCATAACCTCCAAGGTAGTCGTACAATAAATCAAAATGACAGGTAAACGTTTTACTGTTGATTTTCGATTCCGTGAATTCAATTGTGTAAGTAAATATGTATAGCGAAGTTAAAGCGAACTTTTAATACACGTTTCTTAGACAATCTTCATAAGAATTCCTTCAATGTTGTTAGGTACACCATCAATTCAAAATCCATCCATTGAGTGTAAGACTATTGCAGATAACATCCAACGCCGGTGGTACTCAGAAATAAATAATTTGGTCCACCCTTCCTAACAAAGGTAAGCTAGCTCAAGCGGAATATGTAAATAACGTTCTCGGAAACGCTTTACGCATGATGCACAAGTTGGAAACCGATGGAAACGGGAGGGAAAAATCAAATATTCAAATGCTCCACTGGGCGATTTCAATCAAATAAATATTTCAACGCAAACACCATTGATGATACCGAAGAATAATACCGATTAATGGATTCGGACACGGAACCGTTGTTCTGCCCACCTAAATCCGCTCTTTACATATATGTAGGTACGGATGAACTAGTTCGAGTTCTGGGATTGGATTTTGGCTGTACCACTAATTTATGCTGTTTGATTAATAGTTAATGTTTGTCTGGTTCAACGACTTTTTCCGTGCATTATTCTATTCGGTTTAGCTAAGCGTATTACGAATGACAAATTCTGCCTCTGTAGTAAAATTGTTAATATTTAATCACTGATGTTGCTGGTTTTCTCGCTGTCTGGCAATTGAATTTCATTCAAGGGTGTTTAAATTTATGCTTAAATATGCACCGTTGATGGTTTGTACTGAACAGTGATCTTAATCAGTTCAATTTTTATCAAGCAGATAGCTATTGACAGCAAAGAAGTTCATATTTATCTCGTATCAATCAATACCTATTATCATGCCCGGCAGCTAATTTAAAATATGTCACCGATGATAACAGTAGATTGGTTTAGGCCAAAAATAAATAATAATTGTTTGTCTATCTTCAGTGTAGCAAAAGATTCCGCGGCGAAATGAAGTTCGTTTCTTCTGAATTTAAACTGAAAGCTTTACTCTTTTCAGTAAGCTTGAGTTGGCTTCTGGAAGGCACTTCTTCCCAAGTTCCACAGGAGAAGGATTGGTGGGAAACGGCACTGTTTTATCAAATATACCCACGATCGTTTTACGATACCGATGGTGACGGCGTTGGAGATATAAAAGGAGTTACGGCCAAACTGCAGTATCTGAAGGATACCGGCATCGATGCCACATGGTTGAGTCCGGTTTTCAAGTCTCCACAGCGTGATTTCGGTTACGATATAAGCGATTTTCTTGAGGTTGATCCACTGTTCGGAACGAATGAAGATCTGGAGGAGCTGTTTACGGAAGCGAGAAAGTTAGGCATTAGGATTATTCTTGATTTTGTCCCGAACCATTCCAGTATCGAGCACTGGTGGTTCATCCAATCCGAACTGGGAGTTGAGCCGTACAAGGATTACTACGTTTGGCATCCGGGCAAACCGGTACCCGGCCAGGACAAACCGGATGTACCGAACAACTGGGTAGGTTATTTCTATGAACAACTGTTTAGATGTTTGAAGACGTTTTATTGTTTGTAGAATTCCGTGTTTTATGGCTCAGCTTGGGAATGGAGCGATATAAGGAAAGAATATTATCTACATCAATTCGAGGTAGGACAACCGGATTTAAACTATAGGAACGAAGCGGTTATTGAAGAATTTGATGAAATTCTACGATTCTGGATGTTGAAAGGTGCCTCCGGTTTTCGTGTGGATGCCATTAATCACATGTTTGAGGATGATCTTTTCCGTGATGAACCAATTGTAGATCCGTCGGATCCGTTAAGCTATGGTTATACGAACCATCAGTACACAAATAGTCTGGTACTGACCCCGTTTAATATGAAATAGTATTTAATAACCAGAAATAATATTTTAGATGGAGACATATAACGTGGTAGGACACTGGAGACGAGTTATTGACAATTTCACCGCAGAACACGACGTGGAAACGATGTCAGTAAAATTTAAAAATTTCTTAAAATAATTTTCACAAACTATTCATCAACAGCATAATGATGACTGAAGCTTACACCAGCTTGGAGAACACAATGCTCTACTATGAATCTCCTGATGGAATCGAACAAAGAGCTAACTTTCCGTTCAATTTTGCCATGATCACTGACTTAAGTGCAGAATCTAAAGCTTCTGATTTTAAGTACGTCATTGATCGCTTCTTGGAGAATATGCCCCGGGGAAAAGTTACTAATTGGGTCGTAAGTTCTATCATCATTTCGAAAAATATATTAATTCTAACATTTTAATATTATTTGCAGCTTGGAAACCACGATCAGCCACGCGTCGGGAGTCGTTACGGCATCGAGCGTATTGAGGGAATGACACTTATGTTGCTAACTCTACCGGGTGTGGCAGTCACATACAACGGAGAGGAAATTGGAATGGTGGACTATCGGGATATATCCTACGAAGATAGCAGAGATCCTCAGGGCTGCAATGTAGGACCCGAAGAATACAAATGGAAATCAAGAGACCCTCAACGGACTCCGTTCCAATGGGATGATTCCTATAATGCAGGCTTCTCCAACTCCAGCAAAACTTGGCTTCCCATTAATCCCTACTATCGTCAAACTAACCTTCTTAAGCAACTGGAAGCCGATTACAGTACCTACAAATTCTACGTAGATGCGGTGAAGTTACGAAAGAATGCAATCTTCACACATGGTCACTTTAAATCGCGAGCTCTAACCGAAAATGTATTTGCCTTTGTTCGCTACCTGAAGGATACAGAAAAACCGGCAGATCTACAAGAATCCTACTTCATAACCGTGATTAATTTATCAAACAAGAAAACGACAATTAATCTTCTGGATCTATTTCAAGCGAAAAATCGGTCCGTTATTAGACTTACCGGAACGGATTCTCACTATCAAATTACCCAGCAAATTGATCCATCAAATGTGTCACTTGATCCATTCGAATCACTGTTGATAGCAGATTCTTCCGCAAACAGTTGGGCATTTGCGAGCTCAATAACAATAATATCATTGCTGGTAACGTACCTGATTTTTCTCCATCAACGCAAGGTGTGCATTACCAATTAAACAAACTAGTGACGGTGACAGGCCACGACAATAATGTACAGTACAGAAGAAGCGCATAACAAACACACTGAATAAATCATGAACGTTTTCAGCAGAAAAATGCGAATCAGCACTTAAGGTTGTGCCATTGTCCTGAGAGCCTTATAAATATTCATGAATGAAAGTTTCTCAACCGGCTCGAAAGTCAAACTTCTTGGAAATTGATTTCCAGCGTCATTAGCGAAGCGAAGAAATATTTTATTGAAAGTAAATAAGCCCGGTTCAATTAATGCAATGCAAGACTATTTTCGTGACTGTGCCCATTCACATCGGCTAGAAGGGTAAATAAATAGACATATACTTCCGTTAAATGAAGCGGAAAGCAACAAGATAGTCCAACATAGTTCAGAACGTTCACAGTGGTGCCAAATATATTGCTTGCACTTGCAACATATATTTTATACAAGCAATTTTAACACAATACAGGATTATTCCGATATAGCAGAAGTATTACAACTTCACAACTGAGGATATTTTCATGTTGTTGAGAAGCGAACCAGGCATTCAGAAAAGAAAACAGGCAACAGTGACAATCAAGCAAAAAGCAACACTTACTTGTAATTGAAATGGAAAAACTTAATGGCGACTCCTGTCTGCTAAGTAAGGGACTTATTTCGGAATGAAAGGTTCAATTTATATACATATAATCCTAGTTTCGTTGGCATTTTATCTTCATCGCACTGCTGACCCGCCCAGTTAGCTACGGGGTACGATGCTGACCTAACAAGCCAGTTGTCATATGTTCGAATCTCGGTTGGGAGGTGCTGCTATAGAGTCAGTAGGATTGTTCACTAGCCCCGTAATTGTCCTGTACTCTAATAACCGATTGCGAACCCGATCAGATGATTCTAACAAAATTCTTACAGAATTGTTGCTCAAGTTGATATTTCTATCAATCTTTGTTACAAATGTGATAGAAAAACTTACGATGCACAAAATTTTCTACTAAGATTCTATCTCGTTCTGTTACTTATAAATCGCTTTGTTACAATTTGGTTATACAGCATGACAGAATACTGATTTTTGTTACTCATATGGACATAAACTAGATCAAATTATATCATTATTTGATATATTTGTGATATGCGTAGAGGCAATTTTACTACAATATTTGTTATTTTAACTGCTAACGAGACCAAGTTTATAACAAAACGCAAAGGAGACTTTGTTATAAAATACTTATTAATTAGAACTCATCCTGTTATTAATTTGATATATTCATTTTATCGGGAAGTCTGTCGATATAGAAGGGTCAAGTTCTCAACAGGACGTTTATACCCTTGACTATGCTTTTTTTGCGGCTGACTTCACTGCAATTAAGCCTGAGGCGACCTATTTATGTTTCTGTCAATCAATCGACGTAAATCGAATGTAAGATTCCTATCACTTATACAGCATAAGGTTCGCATTGTATTATATTCAGGAGTTGATTTTTGTCTTGTTTCTTTAAAACAAATGCAAAACTTTACGCTCACCTAGCTTCCATACAGGGTATTCTATAAGTTCGAATACAACTTTTCATCGTTGTGTAAGTGCACATCATGTGCTTTCTGTGTATTGGTATTGGTGTCCCCTTTAGCCTTATATATACGCTAACCGACGCGCAATGTATCGACTTGATGTCATTTGTTATTTGTACCGTTATTTGAGTACCGCAACGTCGTAGTAAAATTGTTTGCGAGAGATGAGCAACCCGGCGACATATTTCGGCGGTTGAAACCTCACGGGGTGAAGCGGAATTCCATCTATAACACCATCCGCCGGCAGGGGCGGACTGGGAGCCAAAGGGCCCACCGGGTTGAGGTTAGGGACCCCAGTTTGCAATATTCTCATGATAGTAAATTAACACAAAAAAGGGCATCTACTCAAGAGACATTAGCGTTAGAAGGACAGTACATTGAATAATTATGGACTCTATTTTGTAAGTCATATCATGCAACTTGACTCGACTCATTCATTGTCGAGTGTATTGTACGGGCAGAACGGGCAGCATGCTCGATGCACGATTAAAACAAAACAAACTCACTGGTCATTAGGACCGACTCACCATCCTTTAGCGTGTGCGTCATATTGGCGTTTCACGGTACTTTAGTTTGGACGCATTTTTCTTCAACCCAATCTTCGCTACTTTGAGTTTTAGTAACATCCTGTAACGGCATGTTGAATAACCCACATGAGGGACCATCACGTTGATAAAGTCCCCTGTGAGGTTAGAATGGCCATGATTTTACGGTCGATGGTATCATACGCAACTTTGAAATCAATGAAATAATTGTGCGTTGAATTCTGTATTCATGGACTTTTTGGAGGATCTGCCGCAGCTTGAATATTTAATTTGATTTGCGTGGTAAATGATAGGATGTCAATGGTTCAACCCAAGTAACACACAAAACAAGTTAGAAAATAATCTTCATGGAAAGTAGTCGTTTAAGAGTACTATAAACGTACTTTGAAAACATGTGTCGTTATTATTAAGGTTTTGAGATGTTTTGTGATAACATGAATTTATTTGACAGCTCATACCAAATGAATAATGTTTGTATTTGTCAACATGTCAACACGAAGTTTTTATTATGTCTCCATTACTAAATTTAAACTACTGGAAGAACAAGTTGTCGCGTATGCTATAATAACGTTTTAAAATGGTATGAAATAACCTGATACATACTTCTTTCAATTGTTGTTTCATTAGACATCAATTTTTTGCGCTTTTTTGGTAATAGAGAAGTTCTGATGTATGTAATGTTATACTATTCTATAACAAGCTGTGTTGCTTGGGAATATATATGAGTAGCTTACTGCGTCTACACGTCAGAACAGAACAATTCATAGTGCAGGCGACTCCTGTGCCGAGTTATAGCTATCCCTGGGCTATCCCCTGCTTCTATAAGCAAAGTATTCTGTGCGAATCCTCTGTAGAATTTCTTCATACGGTTCCAATATGAGGAATGCCCGAGACTCTGCGCGAATCTTTTTGGTTCGTCCTGGTAGAGCTGCGGAAAAAGAACCCACCGTCTAAAAACGCCAGTACGAAGAGCACGTGCTTGCCAGTCCAGAGGAGAGGTTCGTCGGCAACGACACACGGAGTTTCTACAAAACGGTTAGGTGCAAGAATTTTGCCATGCCTGTAATGTGCAATGATAGTGCTAGCAACCTGCTTACCGACAAAACGACGGGAGCAGCCAGGTGGAAGAGTACTTCCAGGCGCTGTTGAATAGAGAAGTAAGCATGAAGATCAGTAGGTACAAGATAAGAATTTTGAGCGACGGCCAAACTGTGGAGACACCAACACAGGAGGAGATCAAAAGAGCAATCAGTAAACTGAAAAACGGTAAGGTTGCTGTAAACGATGGTATCCTGGCTGAACTTCTAAAAACGGGGAGCGAGCAGCTGTACGAAACAATTCGTCACCTCATTGTCAGGAACAGAATATGGGAGGAAAATAAATATCGGAGGAGTGGTTGATTGGCCTCATTTCCCATAATTTTAAAGATGGACATCGACTTGAGAGTAAAAACTATCGAGACATTACGTTGCTCAATTTTGCCTATAAGGTGCTCTCCCTATCTTGTGTTTTAGCCTGAGTCTATTAGCTGAGTTCTTCGGTGAGTATCAAGCTGGTTTTCATGAGGGTCGCTTCACGATGGATCAGATATTTACCCTGCGTCTAGTAACTGACGAGTTCCGGGAGTGCAACTTGCAGACTCATCATATTTTTATGAATTTCAAGGCGGCATATGATTCAGTCAAACGAAATTAGCTGTGACAGTTAACGCTAGGACATGGTTTTTCCACAGAACTAGTTACGTTGATTCGTGTGACGCTGGATGAATAAATATTATTAGTCAGAATAGCAGATGAGACCTCACGTGCTTTTTGATTTTGCGGATGACGTCGATATCACTAAAATCAAAAGTAGAGCAGCGAAAGAAGGTCATTTATTGAGAAATTGGTACTTACCATTAACACCGCCTAAACAAAATACATGGCGTGGAAATCCAAACGGTGTTGATGTCGAAGAGGAACTGAATATATTTTGGTATGCTCGTGACATGTGACAACGATGTAAGTCGCATAATAAAACAACTAATTGCAGCTGCGAATTGGCCTTTACGCAGGCACTACATTTTGTAGCTGAAGTCCCGTAGCTTGCCAATTCGCATAAAACTGACGCTCTAGATAACACTAATCCTCTTGGTGGCCCTTTACGGACATGAATCATGGACGCTAAAAGAAGCTGATCGACGATTGCTTGGGGTTTTAGCGTAAAATTTGACAAAATCCAAAATGGAGTGTAGCACAGACGCAAGAACCACGAGCTATATTAGGAATGCATATATGCTGTTATAATGAAGATAGTACAGTGTGGCAGTCTGCGCTGGGCTGGTCACGTGTCTAGAATGCCCGACGGAAGAGTAGCCAAAATTATTTTAAGCAGAGAATCAAGAAGAGGCCGTAGACTTTGGAGTAGACATCGCACTGATAGATGTGTGTTATCGAGGATGATGCACGTTCACGTTCAGTTCGAGGGGTTTGAAGAAAGATAGCCCAAGATTGAGTACTGGAGGAGCATAATTCATTCGGCGCAGGATCGATAACGGACCGTCGCCACTGAAGTAAACTGAGTCTAGAACTTAAGCCGACAGTTCAATATTTATAAGTAGTCAAATAACTGCGGATAAAATACTAATTCTACTTGTAAGTACTCAGAATTGAAGCTGAAGCAATAGTCCCATTTGAAGCTGAATTTACAATCATCAAATCGGTCGATTTCATAAATCATGGGGCCCCAGCAATCAAACATTCGTGAGTCGTAGAAAGAGTTTAACTGAAATAAAAATTTTAGAAAATCTCATTTTGTGTAACAGCGAAATTTTTACTGGGGCCCACCGGGCATTTGGCCGGTTGCCCGGTGGGCCAGTCCGCCCCTGTCCGCCGGTACCGGGAGACGGGCCCGGCCAAGGACTGTGCTAGATCCGGGTGGCCGCGTTCGGCGAGGACGCCAGTAGCCATCAAGGTGGTGAGGGAGCGGGTTCGTCGAAAAATGAACCGCTCGATCCGGAAGACCGCTGTTGACCTGGATGTGTCGATCGGGACTACTCACACCATCATGGCGAAGGACCTGGGATGCAAGCCGTACAATAAACGCAAGGTTCACGGGGCAACGGAGGCTACAACGAAGAAGAGGCTGGACAGAGCAAAACTGAGCAAACTTTCGCGGCATGCTGGTCAGGAGTTCGTGTTTTCTGATGAGAAACTCTTCATCTTGCAACAGCCGCACAATGTCCAAAATGATCGGCTGCGGGCGCCGCTGTTGTCCAGCATCCCCCCGTCCCACATAAACATCCCGCGATTTCAGAGCGCCGCGTCGGTGACGGTTTCGGGGCCATATCCAAGCGTGGGAAACTTCCACTGGTGTTTATCGAGAAAAACGTGAAAATCAACGCCGCGTACTATAAGACCGAGGTACTGGAGAAGGTTGTGGGCCCCGGCATTTCGTGACCTCTACGGGAAAGATCATTACGTCTTTCAACAGGACGGCGAATTGGCCCATACAGCGAATATCGTCCAAGTGTGGTGTCGGTAGAATTTGACTGATTTCCTCGATAAGACTTTGTGGGCTTCCAGCTCCCCGGATCTTAATCCCCTGGATTTTTATGGATGGTCGTACATGCTGGCCAAGCAGAGCGAACATAAAGTGAGCACTATGGACCAATTTAAGAAGATCATTTCCAAGATCTGGGACGAGATGCCCATGGACCAGGTGCGTGCCGCGTGTGATTCTTTTGAGAAACGTCTTAAGCTCGTCATAAAGCACAAAGGGTCGATAAAAATTTACTCAGAAAAGTATATATTGTATTTTCATTTTTTAAACACATTTTTAAAGTGTATTCGAACTTATTGAACACCCTATATGAATAGATAGCGATAAAAATTACAAATTTTAAATGTACCTTTACAAATATTCTAGAGAAACTTCTTTAGTATGGGAGCTCCCTAGTTTTATAAGTTATTTAGTCGTTGGATAGCAGTTTTGTATTATGTTTATGTTTTATGATTGGTTTACATATGATTAGTTTTAAGGAGAAAGTACTGCAAACCTCTTTCGTGAAACACAGACACAGCACACGCAGCATTTATCTCAGCGTCTTAGTTTTTGGTACATTACATTTTTTCTAATTTTCAATTAAAAACACTCAAATTTTGGAACCTTACATTTAGGTGTTTCAAAAAAATCTCAAATGTAATTTGCCAGATATGCGTATTTTCACTAATATTCAGTCAAATATAAACAATTTTCAGTTTCAGTTTCAGTAAATAATTCATTAGTACTCTCAGCACGTCGTCAAAATTGAATTACTTCTAATCATGACTTATTATGCCGAACCTACCAAATCAGCACGGAGCGCTAGTTGATAAGGCAATTAAAATTCATGGAGCTGTTTTACTACTGCCTCATCTGAATTCGGTCATTTCTTAGACCCATTCGACCAGCAAATCACTTTCCCGCCTCCCATGGACTGCTGCCCTTACTTACACCGCACCACCAATAGGAAACCGTAATACCCTGTCCCTCCGCAGCTCGAATTCAGCTCGTGCTGCTGTTTAGTGGAGTAATAATTTTTTAAAACTCCTTGCTTCCTTCGTTGTCATCAGTATGTGTGCACTTCAGAACGACTCGCCGGTTGGTGATTCCGCTGTTTTTCCGCGTGGAAGGAGTGCTGGAGCCTACAACAAATGGCCATTACCAGGCCATGAGTCGAGTGTAGCGCACGGAACTCGTGACTGGCAAATGAGTCTCATCAGGCTGAAGTGGACGTGAAGAACAGGACTAGGGTTTTTGTTTGCAGTCGAAAGTGTGTCTGTGTGTCGATTATGGCTTTTATTATTTGGCTTTAAACTGGCCGCAAAATCTGCAGGTTTGTGTTAAACTCGACGAAACTAAAGTTCTAAACGAAAGTTTATGTTGCAATGCATAAGAAAGAAGCAAGCAAGTGAATAGGAGGATTCTAAAATGAAATCTTAGCAGGGACATACTTCTCTATTGCCGCTTCACGGTGGATCGTTGAATACGTACCATGAAATTGTCGCGTCATGTTCATTATGCAAATTTATGCACCCTTCAACAAACTACAGCCTCACAACGCGCTTCGAGTTTAGTCTACATATTTCCAACTTTTATTAATTCCATCTCCAGGGTGCTTTCCTGGATGTTGCGAAGGCCGTTCTGCGGTGCCCCTTTACGAGCGCTTCTTGATAGAAACCTTATTCTCGTCACCTTTTCTGACCGGAATGAACAAGCCGCACAGACACTAAAAGGCTGGAGCCCCGCTGGAGCTGACGAAGGAAATAAGCTAACAATTTGCACAATAATGGAATATCCAACCGGGCAAGGCGTCAGGTATCGTGTAGGTGCGGCCAGCAGCTACGACAACCGGAAGAAACTGCTGTTTTCACTCGAACTGCGATTCTCGGTGTTGCAACACCGCCCGTTCGTTTGGTGACGAAAGGCAAACCGAAAGATCAGATCCCTACGACGACGGAAAGAGGAGGGTAGATGCTGATAATCTTTCCCCGGACTCTCGTCTCGTCTAACCACGCCACGAGTGGAAATGTTGGATGAAGTTATAAATTTAAATGAGAAGTGATGCTTTATCTAGGCTCATCACTAATAGCTGGCAATTCCAGCAACAGAGCTTGGATAGTCCTTGAAAGCTCAAGGATTGGCAGTTCGGATGATGCGATGGTTTATACCGATCGCATTAGATTAGACGTATTCGATGGGAAACTTTCTGCAGAATGCACCGTTTTGATTTTAAAATGATGACAGATTAGTTATCATTTGTTTATTTTTTTAACTAGCATCTGGACCTCGTTCTTGAACACAGGGCTGAAGTCTAATTGAAAGGAACAGATGGTACAGATTATTCAAATTTAAGAAAAACAATTTGAAACTAAGTGATTAACGACGAACAAAAAAATGTACCGGCTAGAACACGCAGTGAAAATTCATAATGTTGCTGATGGTCATGGTCTGAAATCATTGACTAACGTCAATGCATGAACGGTTACTGAAATTTGAAATCTTAAACTTATTTTCCACTAAAAAACTTAATAAATGAAAAAATATTTTGAAGTAGCAATTCCACGGAAAAAGTACTATTGAAATTTAAAAGTGCTCCAAGTTTACTGAGATCTGGTATAACTGTTCTTTATCGGAAGATTTTAAACCCATACTTTTAATTCGCACTTAGATTGCCCCTAACAGTCTCTCCCAGTCAAGATTCAAACATGCGACGACTCGCTCGTTAGACCGGTGTCGTACCTCGAAGCCATCTGGAAGACCTCTTCTTAGGTTGCTCCTATCTCAGTTGGGATGATGGTGCCAAAAATCATCGCTTTTACGTTTTGCGTTTCTTTGAAAATTCATATCTATTGAACCACTGAACCGATTTTAATGATTCTGGTAGGTAAAAAGAGGTGAGACATAAAGTTTTTTATAATTGCAAAGTGTACGACCTCTTGAACGAAGCTCCATCTCGGCACCAACATTAGGACTCCCACGCTCTCTGCCTGCAACCATGTATATACTTCGTTTTGACGGTGTTAATAGTCAGTCCCAATCTCGCTGCTTCCCATTTGAAAGACCTAAAGGCCTCTTTAACTATTCGACGGCTGATTGCGATGATATCCACGTCATCCCCAAAACCAAGAAGCTTGTGATATTCCGTAATGATAATCCCATTACTTTCCACGTGTGCTCTTCGCATTGCGCCTTCCAAGGTAGTGTTGTATAACAGGTTACAGAGTGAATTCCCTTGCTTTAGTCTACCCAACGTCACGAAAGCGGCAGAGGTCTCACACACTATTCATTCGCATGATATTGACCCATCCAGCGTTGCACGAATCAGCGTAACAAGTTTCGTCGGAAAACAATTTTTATCTGCCACAGCTCATATCGTCTGACTGAATCGTATGCCGCGTTGAAGTCCACAGATAGATGACGAGTCTGCAAGTTGTACTCCTGGAACTTGTCTAGCAACTGACGCAGGGTAAACATATGACCCGCCGTGGGACAGCCCTCACGAAAACCAGCTCGGTCTCGCCGACGACGAGCTCCGCTAACGGTCGTAGTCTATATAACAGGATACGGGAAAACACCTTTTAGGCAAAATTGAGCAATCTAATGCCTCGTAAGTTTTTGTAGTCCTTTTTTAAAAATAGGGCAAATGAGACCATCTAAACACACCTCGGGCATTTGTGGGGGGAATCCACCATCAGTTCAAGGTCCTGCCAGTGTATGTGGGTAGACTTACAGTAGATCCAAATTTGATTGTAAAATGAATTTCACACTAAAGCTGTTGTAGAAGGACCAAAAGGGATTGGGCGGACCCACAAGCAGAGACATTTGTGCGCATTCCGGGATTATAAGAATTTCCTTCCCGCATTAGGATCCTTCCATGTAACAATCAATTTCGCTGCACCAACTTTAACCCACGTGATGGTTTGTTTGTTCGAAGAGTGCAACATAAATATTGTTTCAGACCTTAAAGAGTTTCCTTCTAGTAATTCCGGTTGACTCCTCACTTCATCCTCCTGTCTTCCACTCATATGTTGCCTCTATATTCATGAATTTAGCATTTAATGCATATAATGAATTTATCACATGATATATAATGAAATGAAATTAATATGGATAAAAATAGAACGAGCTCACCAGCAGTCCTTTGCATCAGATATAGTTGCATCTTAATGATGCCATCATTTGAGTTTCCATCAATCCTACATGTACAACAACCCAACAATATCCATGTACATTATTAGCAAGTTTTACGGTCAATGTTTCCATTGTATAGTAGGTTTTTCAAGAGCTAGAACGAAACAAACAATTAGAATATATGTTGGGGCTTATCTATCAACGGGGCTGGGCGGATCAGCAGTCTGCCCAAAACTACGATTTGGATATCAGGCAGCCGGGATCTACGCAGCATCGCACCTCCTAGCGTAGCTACCCAATCTTTTGGAAAGAGCCTTATCGGGTATGACCACGTGGAGGTGCTAGATAGGAACTTGGGTTAGTTAGAGCAATGTTGGACGCATCTTCATTGCGTTCCCCCTTTCATACTAGAGATGGTCGGGTAGCGGAAAATTTGCCCGAAACCCGCACCCGTACCCGTACCCGCCGGGTTCGGGTCGGGTTCGGGTATTGAAAAAAAATAATTTGCGGGTTCGGGTCGGGTACGGGTTCTTAATTTTTGTTTTCGAAACCGGGTACGGGTCGGGTCGGGTATCTCTATTGACCTTTTTAACACTAAAGATGGTCGGGTACCCGGGCCCGTCCCGTACCCGTCGGGTTGCGGTCGGGTTCGGGTATCAAAAATAATAAACTGGCGGGTTCGGGTCGGGTACGGGTTTTTAATTTTTTTCTTGATCGGGTACGGGTCGGGTTCGGGTATTCAAATTTTCATACCCGACCATCTCTATTTCATACCCCACACCTCCGGCATTTGTTCTTCATCTCAAAATCGACATCGAAATTTATGAGCCACAGACTAAACCTTGATTAGGTTGTAGTTCAAGAATCTGTCCTTCTCAGCACACATATACAGTCATCTACGGGCCTCCACCAGATCTCCAGCAAATCGTTGCTTTTGCTTTCCCAATACAGTGGTATTCCGATTATATCTACACCTGGTTTAATCTACACCCGATTTTAGGTAGCCCCGATTTTGTCTACCATTTTGACCCGGTTTTATCTACCTTTTTTTAAATTATTATTTTAACCATGCGGCATGAAAATTTGGAAGATTTACTCATAACAGAGAATATTTCTTTTTATTTTATAGTTTACTATATGGCATTTGTGGTGTGTAATTATACACAGAATGGGTATAATAATGCTGAAGTCAAATACGCAAAGTAACTTCCATTTATTTTGTAACGCATAATTTTAACATTTCACAATGATCCTTTGTGAGATTTTTCTATACCGTAACGCTAACGGGCACACCTCGTCTCAGCTAGGAACTATGGTTATCATCTTTCTCTCCTTATAAATTCTCATCTTTTGAACCATTCTCATCTTTTTTAATGATTTTATTACAAAAAAATTGTATTTTAATGAGCTTTTCAGAAAAAAAAACAATAAACTGACGTTCAAAGTTTTTTATGATTGCAAAAATATTTTTTGTAGGAAACCCTTAAAATCTCTTAAAACATATAAAATATTCGTTATCTATTTTTTTAATAATACATACAATGGCAAGCTAGTTGTTTACATACGATATCAAAAAAACAGATGTGACATTTTTTGTTTTTGAGATAGTCTTTTTTTTAAGAAATAAAGATACGAAAATGGAATGGGCTTGCATGGCGTTTTATTTTAGAGACGCATTCCTTTGTCAAAAAAACCCTTTTACTACTAGTAAAAACAAAAACCATTCGTCTCCATTGCATTCTCGACACTTTATGAAAACTTAGAGTTTCTTTGGTCTACACACCATATAAACACAAAAAGTGAATGTTTTCAATGTTTTTGCGATAATAAAAAAAACTGGGCTTCAGTTCAATATTTTTTCTGAAAAGCGCATTAAAATACTTTCCATTTGGTATTAACATCATTCAAATCGGTTCAATAAATCAAAAGTTATGAATTTTTAAAGAAAGAAAGGTGGCAAAAATGGTAACTTTTGAGACCACACTGACTCAGGAAAGAGAACCCTAAGTGCCAAATAAAAATACGGTTCTAAAATTTACTGCAAAGGAATAAGTACACAAAATTTGAATAAAATCGGAGCAATTTTGAATTTCGATATGTCTTTTTTCATAATATGCTGAGTTGACGTGCAATATGGCTAATGGTTGATATGAATAAAATAAGCCCTAAACGCAAAATTACGCTGAAATGATACACAATTGAAGAAAATGGTCAACATTAACAATATTTATCGTTCATTTAAATTATTTTGGAGCAATTTATTTTTCCCCAAATTTGTCTACTTTCCAAATATATCTACCAAAAATTTTCGGATGGGTAGATAAAATCGGTAAACCACTGTACTACGAAACTTACTCTATGTTATGCCTTTCTACCGCCACTGTAGTATATGTGGTATTTAAAAGAAGTCCTGCAATATCTAGAATCTGTTCAGAGAAATTCAGAGAAGTATATTTTCTATTTCTGAGATATAACTTTTTAACGAAAAATAACGCATTGGTAATGCAATGGAGATACATGGCATTCTTCTTTCAACTACAAGAAAACTGATACTTACTTACTTATTCAGCCAAGAGCCGGGGTGGCTCTTGCCGTATCAAGAATTCCTCTCGATTGTACTCGCTCCTGGGCTACTCGTCGCCAATTTGTTGCGCGTCTCGACACACGCAAGTCGGCTTCAACCTGGTCGAGCCATCTAGCACGTTGATCCCCTCTATTCCTGGTGCCGGTGTGGTTCTTGAAGAGAACGGATTTCACTACACAGTCGGCCCTACATCCTTGTGATGTGGCCGGCCCACCGTAGTCTCACAACTTTCGCCAAGTGTACGATGGGAATCTCTCCAAGCAGTGCCTGCATCTCGTGATTCATACGTCTCCGCCACTCTCTGCTTTCCGTTTGTACTCCGCCAAAAAAAGTCCGCAACACCTTTCGTTTAAAAACGGCAAGTGCTCGTATGTCTTCCGCAAGTAAAGTTACTGTCCCAAGTCCGTAGAGGACTACCGGTCTGATTAGCGTTTTGTACATCATCAGCTTTGTGCGGCGGCGTATGCTCCTTGATCGAAACGTCTTGCGAAGGGAAGTAGACTCGATTTCCAGCTTGAATGCGTCGTTGGGTCTCCTTACTCGTATTATTGTCGGCGGTGACCAGAGATCCCAAATATACGAACTCATTAACTACTTCCAGTTCATCGCCGTCAATAGTCACTGTCCGTGGGAGGCAAACGTTACTTCCTCTTCCTACCATATATTTGGTTTTATACGCATTGATTTGTAACCCTATCCTCCTAGCCTCCGTTTTTAGTCTGGCGTAGAATATTGATATTTCTGGCAAAAATAACGAGCACTCGCATGCATTTCGATAGTAACTCGAATATTCCTTACCAAAAATATCCATTTCTTTTCAGTTGAATGTCTCTGTTTTATTTATGGGTTCATTCTAGGGCCCCTCCACATACTTCCTTCATACTAAATGCTGCATTTACCAACAATGAAGACAGCACAAGTTAGAAAACTGGTACTGGCTCGAGGTGGGTATTGAAACCTCTAGTCCATGGGTAAATTACGAATTATTCTACTGCCTAGTTCTTAAAACGCAGATTGGTAATTGGTATGCAAAGTTATAAGGAAAAATACATCACACATACAAACCTTCTTTTTGTGTCGAACTCTGCTTTACCGACCTTGTAGCCTCTGTCGGGGAGTAGTTATTAAAATGGTATTGACTCGAGGTGCGAACGAATCCTCTTGTCTAGGGCAAATTATAACTAGTCTCTGCACTTGCTAAAGCCTAAAACGTAGCCAGAACGGGATTGGTTGAAAAGTAATAAAAAGCATAATATGAAAGAAAGGTGAAAACACCAACATTCGGGCACGGATAATAAGTAGTTGGGTCATTCTAGAACAATACTTCAAAAAGAACGAAGTGCGGAATACAGAAAAAACACCAGGACTATATCACAATAAAGGGTGTCCCACATCAAATTGCATCACGGAAAAAACGCTATAGAAAATTACCTAGTTGAACGATCTTTTTAAACAATAAAATATAACCCATTAGAAAGCTTTTGGCATATTTATTTGATTCAACTTCAGTACCATAACCGTATAATCGTACCTTACGCTTAACTCCACTCATAAGGTTCTGTACAACTTCTGAATGCAGCTTCTTCTATACGGAAACCCACTTTTTCTTCATGTATTTCTCCAATTTGACCTCCTTGGGATGCTTCCGTAGTGGCTGCTTCAGAATAGTTCAGTATTTTTTGATTGACCTTAGTTCCGGTGCGTTGGGGGGGGTTCATGTCTTTGAGTACGAAAGTAACCCCGTTGGCTTCGTACCACTCCAGGACATCTTTTGAATAGTGGCACGAAGCTAGATCCGACTAGAAGTTCGTATGGCCCTCGTGTTACTTCAACAGAGGAAGCAGACGTTACTGTAGACACTCCTTGAAGTAGATCTGCCCGTTTACAGTCCCTATAGTCACGAATGGCGCACTCCGTTTGCCACATGAGCAGATCGCGCCAAATCATGTATTTCTTGGTAAATTTTGAAGTTTCAGTTTCCATATTTCCTCCGGAACTTCAAACTTGTGCTGGGTGCAACAATTTTCTACAGCGTTTTGTCCGTGATGAATTTGATGTGGGACACCCTTTAGATCAAAATACAGCTCGCAGTGTTAATATCCATACAAAACAAAATCCCCATGCAAAGAATGGGGGGATTGATAAAACGATTGAAACCGACAGTGAAAGAAAATTTCTCCACCGAAAAAGCAACACTCTCTAATCCACTACCCCAGCTCTGCCCTCCCGGAAAGCTCTAATATGATAACGTCGAAAACGATGCAAAAAGTTACTTCTTCATCATAAATGTAGTTTACAAATGATCAAAGAAAGCCCGTCCCCGGCTTCACTGTTTTTATTTCAGGTGTCAAACACGTTCAACCCTGCATCGCTACTAATATTATGAGAAAACACTCTATTAAACGTATTAATATTCATAACGCCCATCGTCTTCATTGCTGATCCTTCCTTACACTGTGCCACACACCGAGCAGACCAAACTTCTCCAGTGCTCTACACACTGGTGGTGGAACGTCTTGTTGCTGCAGGGGCTTTTCGGAAATTGTTAGCATATGTGATGTAAAATACTATACACTAGTAGCTAGGATAGCTTACGGTACCTGCCGTGTACACTCGAAAAATGCTGCAGCGTCTTTTTCATTGCCCACTTGTGCAAATCGATAGTCAGATGTGAAGCTCGCTTGTCGAGCGAAAGCAAGCTTCTCTACTAGATGCGACCGGCGGCAGAGTACGTACATAGTTCCGCTGGCTGCGAAACAAGGTTAGCCGATTTTTGCGAACAGCCCTCGCCTAGGCTGCCGACCGAGAACCAACACTCTTTAGCGCCCGTTTTGGATAATTTAATTATGCTTAAGCATATGAAATTAGGTTCACGCCTTGCTGCTTCGCTCGCTTTTGCATATACATACATACGGGTATGGTAGCGGCAAGCTGAGATTGAATCTTTTCCCATGGGAGGGTAAATTGTCCTTAACCCCGAGGCCATCCGGCAGAAGGTGACGCAGTTTGCATTAATAGGTGGAAATTAATTTGCATTTAATAGTTCAAGTGAGAGGCGTTGAGCGAAACTGGGTTGATGGCTATACCGATCAAGAAAAGGGCAAACAAATTAGTACAGGGCTGCTGGCTAGCTCGGGCAGGGACGAGTCCAGTACCGGCTCTTCGGCATATCGGCAGTTTTAAAGTTTTAGTGCTACAATTTGGAATATATGTTTCGGCATTTATCTGCCCATTTCGATAATTGAAATTTAAAACTATTTCTAGTACGATTTGAAACACCTAATTTTTACCCTTGAAAGTTAAGGATTTTTTTAAACTTCACAGACGATAGCAAACACAAAAAAAGAAAACGAAAAAGTAAGCATTTTCCATCTTTTTACATTCAAAGTTCATCGATCGACGCTACAACCATTCCAGAAGTGCAACATGCCTGAAGTCACGAACGAAGACAAGCAGAAACGGTCGTGCTGTCAGACAGGACATACTGCAATGATTGATGATGACCGGTTGATGTGCTGTGCCGCGTATGTACACACAACACAGGATACGATGTACATGAAGCTGATACGTGTCACTGGAAGTGGCTTACAAATGAGCCATCCAAACAGTGAGCGTTCCATTCATTTCAAAGTGATTGAAGGTAAAGCAAATACAAAACTGCATGGGCTGCCCTCGGTAGTACAGGTAGGTACTTGCTTTGCTTTTGCTAGCTAGCTGGCCGGACTGATTGATGATGCTTCGAGCATGTAATGGAAAACTAATTGTCGTCCGGATCCGTACGAAACCATGAGCACGAAAAAACACTTTCTCGATTGAAAGAAAAATGAAACAAGAAGTGCGATAATATGTGCCATATAAATTTTCACTGAAAGCGTTGCACGTTTGATTCATAGCCATCAAAGCCCAACGGCACGAAATGGTTTTCCGGGCGAGCACGTTGCTGAGCCCAATGCTATGGGATAAAAAAGTGCACATCAAAGTTACTGTTTTTACCCGATGTGCTCTATGAATGCGACAGATTTTGTTCGAAACGC
Source organism: Sabethes cyaneus (assembly GCF_943734655.1). Lineage (NCBI taxonomy): Eukaryota > Metazoa > Arthropoda > Insecta > Diptera > Culicidae > Sabethes > Sabethes cyaneus. Next base: position 56,555,552 of record NC_071355.1, read on the forward strand.
TGTGAGACCTGTCCAGCAAAATAAAAAAAAATTTCCCAAGTGCAAGAAGAAAATTGTTATTCAAATCTTTGCTTTGAAAACTCCCAAAATGGACTGCAAAATGACCTACCTCTTTACGAAATAGTTCATTTTAAACCACTATCACTTAGTTACTTTAGTGACAACGATCCGTTACCGATCCTGCGCCGAATTATGGTCCTCCAGTACCGTCGGTCCTGGGCTGCCGTTCCCCAATCCCCACGAACACCAGCTGAACGTGCATCGTCTTCGACAGCACACACCCACCGGAGCCTCGGAGTCTACGGCCTCTTCCTGGTTCTCTGCTGAAAATAGTTTTGGCTATTCTTTCATCGGGCATCCTGGCCACGTGTCCAGCCCACCGCAGCCTGCCACATTGCACTACCTTCACTATATCAGTATATTTGTATACTTGGTACAGCTCGTGATTCATGCGTCTGCGCCACACTCCATTTTCCATTTTGCCACCGAATTTTACATAGATAGATATAGATCGCCGAATTTTACGCTCAAAAACCCCAAGCACTCGCCGATCAGCTTCCTTTAGCATCCATAATTCCGTAAAGTCCGTTGTCCGTAAAGGGCCACCGGGAGGATTAGTGTTCGGTAGAGCGCCAGTTTTGTGCGAATTTGCAAACTACGGGACTTCAGCTGGCTACGTAATCCGTAGAAAGCCCGATTCGCGGCTGCAACTCGTAAGTCCCAATCTCGCAGCTCCCCTTTTAAAGGGCCTGAAGGCCTCTTCCACTGCTCTACGGTTGATTCCGATGATATCGACGTCATCCGCAAAACCAAGAAGCATGTGAGATTTCGTGATGATAGTTCCATTCCTTTCCACGTTTGCCCTTCGTAATGAACCTTCCAAGGCAATGTTGAAGGCAATGAATAGCAGGTTGGAGAGTGCATCCCCTTGCTTCAGCCCATCCAACGTCACGAAAGCAGCTGAGGTCTCACCCGCTATTCTAACGCATGATTTGGATCCGTCCAGCGTCGCACGAATCAGCGTAACTAGTTTCGTCGGAAAACCATGTTCTAGCATTATCTGCCACAGCTCATTTCGTTTAACTGAATCGTACGCCGCTTTAAAGTCGACAAACACATGGTGTGTCTGCAAGTAGTACTCCCGGAACTTGTCTAGCAACTGACGCAGGGTAAACATCTGATCCATCGTGGAGCGACCCTCACGAAAACCCGCTTGATACTCGCCGACGAAGGACTCCGCTAACGGTCTCAGTCTGCAGAACAGGATACGGGAAAGCACCTTGTAGGCAGAATGGAGCAATGTAATTCCTCGATAGTTTTTACACTCCATTCGATGTCCCTTTTTGAAAATTGGGCAAATGAGGCCATCCAACCACTCCTCCGGCATTTGTTCTTCCTCTCAGATCCTGACAATGATCCGGTGGATTGCTTCGTACAGCCGCTCGCTCCCCGCTTTCAGAAGTTCAGCCGGGATACCGTCCTTCTCAGGAGCCTTACCATTTTTCAGCTCACTGATTGCCTTCTTAATCTCATCCTGTGTTGGTGGCTCCACAGCTTGACCATCGCTTACAATTCCTATCCAGGCCATGCTGATTTCCGCATTTACCTCTCCATTCAACAGTGTCTGGAAGTGCTCCTTCCACCTGACTGCTACCGCCGTTTTGTCAGTAAGCAGGTTGCCAGCACTATCATTGCACATCACAGGCATGGCCAAATTCCTGCATCTCACCGTTTTATAGAAACTTCGTGTGTCGTTGCTGGCGTATCGCTCCTGTGCGCCGGCGAGCACGTGCTCCTCGTACTCGCGTTTCTTTAGACGATGATTTCTTTTTTCCGCAGCTCTAGTCTCTCTGTCCCTCTCTCTGTTTTGACGCGTTGCCGCAGTGAGCATGCGACTCCAAGGCTGGCTCTTTTCATCTGTCACTCTCTGGCATTCGGTATCAAACCAGCTGTTACACTGTCTTCCACGCGTCGTGCCTACCACCTCTCTCGCTGCTGTTTGGATGGCACCATGGATGTTCCTCCACAGCCCATTTATGTCGTCTTCTACCTGTTGTTCTGCGATTCGCTGGTCAAGCTTCCTGGCGTACTCCACTGCTACGCCGTCTGCCGTTAACCGCTGGATGTTGAACCACAGCGTCCTCTCAGTGCGAGCTTTCGCCGTGTTCGACAGCCTTGCGCGAATCTTACTCACTACGAGATAGTGGTCAGAGTCGATATTTGGTCCCCGAAAAGACCGTACATCGATAATATCCGAAAAGTGTCGACCGTCAATCAAGACATGATCGATCTGAGAGCTAGAGTCTCCATTTGGATGCCTCCAGGTTTGTTTCCGAATATTCAAACGTGGAAAGTAGGTGCTACATATGGCCATCCCTCTGGCCGCGGCAAAGTTTAAGAGCCTCAGACCGTTATCATTGGTCGACAGATGGAGGCTACTTACTTACTTAGGTGGCTTGCCGTCCTAAGACAAAGCCTGTTGAACAAAATTTCTCCATGTAACTCGGTTGAGGGCTACCGCTCTCCAATTCCTCGGACACCGAGTACTCTCCGTCAGATCTCGCTCCACCTGGTCTAACCATCTTGCTCGCTGCGCTCCTGGTCGTCTTGTTCCTACCGGATTTGAGTCGAACACCATCTTTGCAGGGCAGTTGTCCGGCATTCTTGCAACATGCCCTGCCCATCGCATCCGTCCAGCTTTAGCCACCTTCTGGATGCTGGGTTCGCCATAGAGCTGTGCGAGTTCATGGTTCATCCTCCGCCTCCATACTCCGTTCTCCTGTACGCCGCCGAAGATCGTTCTTAGCACTCGTCGTTCGAAAACTCCGAGCACTCGCAGGTCCTCCTCGAGCATTGTCCATGTTTCATGCCCGTAGAGAACAACCGGTCTAATAAGCGTCTTGTACAGGGTGCACTTTGTACGGGGACTTAGTCTGCTCGACCGCAATTGCTTGTGGAGCCCATAGTAAGCACGACTTCCGCTGATAATACGCCTCCGAATCTCACGGCTGGTATCATTGTCCGCCGTTACCAGTGAGCCAAGGTAGACAAATTCATCGACTACCTCAAACTCATCGCCGTCGATCAATATACTACTGCCCAAGCGGTGTCGTTCGGCCTCGGTTCCGCTGGCCAGCATGTACTTTGTTTTAGACGTATTTACCTTTAACCCAATCTTTTCTGCTTCGCGCTTTAGTCTGGTGTACTGTTCAGCCACCGCCACAGATGTTCTGCCGATAATATCCATGTCATCGGCAAAGCAGACGAATTGACTAGATTTGTTGAATATCGTGCCCCGCGTGTTGATATCCGCTCGGTTCATAACACCTTGTAGCGCTATGTTGAACAGCAGGCATGAAAGACCATCACCTTGACGAAGCCCTCTGTGTGATTCGAATGAACTTGACAATCCACCCGAAATCCGAACACAGCACTGCGTACCATCCATCGTAGATTTAATCAGTTTGATGAGCTTCCTGGGGAAGCTGTTCTCGTCCATGATTTTCCATAGCTCTTTCCGGTCGATGGTATCATATGCGGCTTTGAAGTCAACGAATAAATGATGCGTGGGAACTCTGTATTCACGGCCCTTTTGGAGGATTTGCCGCAGTGTAAATATTTGATCCGTTGTAGACCGACCTTCGACGAAGCCGGCTTGATAAGTTCCCACAAATCTATTCGCAATTGGTGATAGACGGCGGAAAATGATTTGGGACAGCACTTTATAAGCGGCATTGAGAACGGTGATCGCTCGATAGTTCTCACAGTCCAACTTGTCGCCCTTTTTGTAGATCGGGCAGATAACCCCATCTTTCCACTCCTCCGGTAGCTGTTCGGTATCCCAAATTCTAACAATTAGTCGGTGTAGACAAACGGCCAGCTTTTCTGGTCCCATTTTAATAAGCTCCGCTCCGATGCCATCTTTTCCAGCTGACTTGTTGTTCTTTAGCTGCATGATGGCCCAGATGATGGCTATGTCTTCCAATAACAGGACGGAAGAATTCCTCCCTCCCGATCTGCGCGTTTGCATCTCCGATGATGATTTTCACGTCGTGTTTTGGGCACTCTCCATTAGGTCCTCTCAAGCCTGTCGTAAAACTCGTCTTTAGCATCATCGGATTTATCATTTGTCGGTACGTATAAGTTGATTAGGCTATAGTTGAAGAATTTGTCCTTAATCCTCAACACGCATATACGGTTATCTACGGGCCTCCACCGGATAACTCGTTGCTTTTGTTTTCCCAACACTACGAAACCGACTCCGTGTTCAGCTTTCTTACCGCTTTCTTACCGCCACTGTAGTAGATATGGTACTTGAAAGAAGGGCCTGCAATAGGGTCTACTGCACGGAACTCCCTTTCTCCGGAATTTGGCCACCGAACTTCCTGAATAGCAGCGATCTCCACTCCGAGTTGATGCAGCTCTCGAGCAAGCAAGCCAGCTCGTTCGTGGTTCATGGTTCATGGAGAGTTCGGACATTCCAGGTACCAAGTTTCCAATCGTTATCCCTTAATTTCTTTGTTCGTTGTTCGTGGTAATTGAGTTTTCGGTATACCACCTCACCGGGGTCGCGATACCTACATCCCGCTGATGGGTCTGCCTTCTTAGGTATAGCTTGCGGGATACAGCATTTCATATTCAGCCGCCCGTTACGAGACAGACGCTCTGTGAGCCGCCCCTCACCTGGAGAACAGGCGCTCTAGTTCGCACCTCCTAGCTCAGCTGCTTCAGTTAGTACATGAAGCATTTCCGGGTAAGGCCATCGACCGTCATCATTTGACTTAGATCTGCGTGGAGGCGCCAGGTGGGAGCTTGAGAGAGCCAGAGCTATGTTTGAAGCTCCTTCCAGGTAACTCTCTCCATTTCATACCCAAACCACTATCAACCACTATCAAAAAGTTGCGAATTCAATGTAAAAAATTCGTTTAAGATAGTGCTCAAAGAAAGGATGGCCGCTCACCAGTCAGGACATAAAATTGGACTACATTAATTGTTCAAACGATAAAATCGATTAAAGAAAAGGGGTGGTTTTGCACTCTGGCGCACTTCCCAAACACAGAAATCAAATTGGTATAGGCTTAATGTAACTATTTGTATTTGAAATCTTTCATTCAACCTATTGACACATTCCAGCGTTACGGGTCACAATTAGCACCCATTGTTACCCTGTGAATCGCTTTCTGTTTCACCATTTTTTGGCAAATACCTTGTAAAATAGTTGCTTAAAGAATACTTCATTTTCCACTAGAATTCCAGGGATCTGATGAAACAGGAACCAATCTGTATAGTAGGGATAGTGTGCCGTAACGCTGGAATGTGTCTATTACACTTCTATTTTCATTTTCCCAAAGTGCTACCCGCTATAGTGAACAAAGACGTAATCTTACGTCAAAAAATATCAAGTTCCTGGTGTCACTTTTCAATCCGCAGCTGCAGATGGCTTGCCAAATGAGAAATATTATTGAGAATCTTTTTATTTTGCAGTCTACCAGGGAATGGATGAAATAAAATATAAAATCCTCATCGGAGTTCGTCCGAAAATAACCTGACAGTAAATTTCATCAACCGACATCCATTCTTTTTCTCGTTGAGCTTCCTTCAGCGGTTCTTTACCTCCAAATTTTGCTTTGCGTTATGATCCAGTACAATTTGTGCCTTGTTTAAAAGCACATTTCGGGATATAACATTGCGTAATTTCTGCAATTTCCGCCGGATCACTCGCTGACAATTTCGGGTTTTGGATAATCTGCCTTTGTTTTCCGCCACTTCCAGGTTTCCTGTCGATAACCAGCTGATCTCCAAATCGTATCCGGATGTCACAGCATACGATACAGTCAAGCGCGAACAGCTATAGCAAATAATGCACGAGTACAGTTTTCAGGACAAACCAATCAAAGCCATTCCTACTTAAGGCAACTCCTAGCATTCGCAGACGACCTCGACATCATTATTAGAAACCTACGGATGGGGGAGCCCTCCCAGTTGGCCTCGAGGTAAGACGCTGGTCTAATAAGCCAGTCGTCGTATGTTCGAATCTCGGCTGGGAGAGGCTGTTAGAGTCAATAGGATCGTAGCGCTGACCCCGAACTGTCCTGTATTCCAACAGCTGGTTGCGACGTCTGTCGTATAAAAACAGAAGGTCAAATTTCGATAACGGAATTAGCACCCAGGCTTTGCTTTACGGATGGCGAAGGCCAACCACGCCAGACTTAAAACGCAGGCTAGAGGGATTGGGTTTCAAATCAATGCGTCGAAAACCAAATATATGGTAGGAAAACTGACGATGTTCAAAACGCTAGTCAGACCGGTAGTCCTCTATGGACTTGAGACAATAACTTTGCTTACGGAAGACATATGTGCACTTGTCGTATTTGATCGAAAGATGTTGCGGAATATTTTTGCCGGAGTACAAATGGAAAACGAACAGTAGTGTAGGCGTACGAACCACTAGCAGCAGGGTTGGAGAGATTCCTATCGTACATCTGGCAAAAGTTGGGAGACTACGGTAGACCGACCACTTCGCAAGGGTACCGAACCGACCTGCATGTGTCGAGACGCTCAACTAACTTACCGTGAATTTGGGATAATCCATCAATCTGGCCATCTGACGATTGGGATGTTATGGTTTATCTTAATCTTTAGGTTGGAAATATCTTTCAGTTAAACAATTTTTGAGTACGCTACATGCAGTACATATCGAAAAACATAACTTTATTCGTTATGAGCCAATATGAAAGCTTCTAATAGAACACTTCTGAAAGAAAGAAACCACGGAGTATCGCACTTTCTGGCTTAGCTATTCAGTAGAGTATTACCGGTTATGGCCACGAGGAGGCGCTAGGTAGGGGTTTGGGATGGCAAAAGCTATGTTGGACTCTTACCCATTTCATACCAATGTTGATTAATAAAACCAAATTCGACCAAAAATATGCTACCGCTACCCGCATAACAGTCCCATTTCTATAGGAAACTCCATAAATAATGGGACTGTTATGCGAGTAACGGCGATATGTAGGCTTTATAATTTTTTTTCTGAGAAAAGCAGACAAACAATTTCACTTTTAGGCGAATTCATCCGCGTTCATGTTTTCGAAAAGGACGGGATATTTTCTCTCAAAGTACAAGTTTTTCTATAACTACATCCTTCATTTACTATTTGTAGTGTCCTAAAAGCGAAGTGTTTGTTCATAAACGAAACTCCCGTCTTGTACAGCCGGTACAAACCCCGCTTTAAAAGTAAACTATCATTGGCAGTCGCTGTTTGACGACGCAGTAATGTTGCTAAAAAGAATCACCATACTGTGAGTAATTTTAATGCAGCAAGAAGAATGGATCTGAGCTGCATTGAAAAAACTTACCACACTTGAAATAAAGTTGTGAAAGCGATGTTCACAAATGGATATGCTTTATATACATTCCGTACACTACAACAAGAATTAAAACATTTCAATTCACTTTCAAAATGTTGATGTTTGCCTCACACAATTTCTATTTGTATGATGATAAGACTCAGTCAGTCAAACTTTTCTTCATGTTGCTGATTTGCTATCTGAATTGCACACACATATGTCAGAAGAAGCAAATAGGCACTCTCGCTACCGCATGGCATAGGCGCCACCCAAATTTCAATTTCCACAAATTGCAACAAATTCACGTGTCAGCTTGACGTTCCCCAAGGTATCTGCTCGGCTAAAGCAAATTTCGCTTGTTTCGTTTCGCACCGAGATGTCTACATTGGCACAGCAAACTATATTCGACAGGCTGCAAAAGGAATAAACTCCTTCCTTCCTGCCTTTATCCATTTCTACCTTTCCTTGCCTAGCTTCGGATAACTAGAAAGCACCATCCAACCCAACCTTCTTCCCCTGTACGGCTGTTAGTAACAAACGGAACGATTGTTTCCATCGACAACGGCATTCGTGCGGGTTTCCTCCCGCCGGCCGCCTCACAGGTTGAGGAGGAACGAACGCTTCGGTTCAACATGCACACACTAACCGTACATCTACACAACACCATTCTTGCCTCGCGCACGACCGCGACGACTATTTCTGAGCAATAACGTGTCACGCACAGCTCCAGCCAGCGGCAGCATCTTTGCGGAACTATCCGGACGCCAGAGCACGAACGCTGGCTGGAATAGCTGGAAATTTATGGTGATGGCACATCGCAGTGTCTCTATTGGCTGCATGCAGGTAGGTACCGAACCGACACCGGCAAGGCTTCATTTCCCTGAAATCATCTTCGGTGGAAGGACAATGAACCCATTTCTGTTTTGCAGTAAAAGTTGCGCCGTAAAGTTTTAAGTGAAACAGACAACTTTAACATCTATCTTAATTATTCTATTACGACCATATTTCACTCGTTTCCATTTAAATTTAGTGTCAAGACTCTGCTAATGTCTGTAGTAAAAATTTATCTTCCAATCCTTGAATGTTTTCATGATGAAAAAAAAACAATTTTATAGAGTTTAGACTAACGATATCAAATAAGTAACATGTTCGGATAGTTCTTTCTATTGTATTTTTTATTACACAAACTGTCGTACAACTTAGTACACAGTTCCCTCCGCAACCTAGCCCTACTCATAAGAAACATGTCTAATTAGAAGCAAGATACGATTTGTCCTACCTAAGCGTTACTCACCATGCGACCGACCGTCGTCGATATAATCGTGCACAATCCATTTCACCCGGAGCTCGTCGCAACTATTGCTAACGATAAAAAGGATAACAATCAAAAGGACCTATTGTGCTGCAGCATCCAACTTCGTATGGCTTCTATTTCGGGGTAGAAACATTTCCGTGTGCTCAGCATCAGATACACGTGCACATGTCGATGCCTCCCGCCAGCCATTCCGAAACCATTCCGGATGGAACCACTTAAATTATTGATGACACTTTTGTGATGCGTGTATTCGTTTAATTTAATATTTTCGCAGCGAGTGAGGAAAATTGTTTCCTAAATATTTCATGCAGGTACATACCGTCTTCAGCTTTCGTTCCAGCCATTTCGAGTCTATACTACATGTAATACATAGACGAGGACAGTAGTGGTAGCATTTCGTACTTTATTGGCGAATACGAATGCAAGCAGGCAGGGCACGCACTCGATGTAATTGGATGAAAAGGATTCTCGATGACAGGTGAAAGCTGCAACAAACGCAAAGCTGAGACAGTTGTATTTGTGGACAATGCCAGCAGGAATACTACCTATTTGTAGAAACAATCGCTGACAAGATAGAATTAAGTACGGATAGGCCGGATCCGGAGAAAATACATTTTTAGAGACTGCGGTTATTTCCTACAGCCCCAAAGAACTTTCATACAGAACACTAGAGTTGTGTTCAAAATAATAGTAATGTGGGTGGCTAAATAGTTCAGCTTAGGTTAGACTTAGTTAGGTTTCTGTAAGAGAATAGTGTTATCAATAGCATGTTTCGTTTCTTAGCCTCAATGGTTCAACAACCGCTTTCTTCCACCTCGTACCCTCTGGATTTTGCTTCATGCACTATGACACTGCAGAAACCTATTGTCCCCAACATCATCGACGATTACGGCAAAATCCACAAGGGTCGAACTCCCCTCGATTCGGCATTGATGTCCGATTTCGTTTCAAAGCCACCGCTCATGCATCTATCGGTAGGATCGGATCATCCACACGGAAGATAAGTAGTGCTATTATTGCAACCATCGAATCGGAAGATCAATCGATTTTGATGAAATTACAATTCTTCGTATTGAAGCAGCTATCCTCGGAGCTGCCAACTACACCAAATTGACATCTCAGCGTAGAAGCTGCAGAATGCTTAATTTGCAGATGCCAATTCCGGTTCCTGGAAAATTGAGACAATCCCATTCGTTCCGGTCCGGTATATCGAGAAAGCTCGTTGCAACGACCTATACGTAGCAATAGCCACAGGCAGATACATCGTGCGTCTACCGACAGTTGAAAATTCTGAAATAATCCTCAAAGAATCCAGACCAATCGCAGACCGTAGTCTCCTGTGCCTGAATAACCCGGGCAACCAAGAAGTCGTTACCGCAGAAATTCCACTAATCCGATCGCCACTTACGAACTACAGACCAGTGACATACGGAACGGCAAGTGCTTCATGCCTAAGAACAAAGACGGTTTAGCAGATTGCAAAGGATCATGATCAGAAATCATCAGAAAGCTCAATTCCGATGGGCTCACGCTGAAAAACATCTAACGCCCCGGAAGTTCTGAAGAATGTTCCGCCAGAAGATCTGGTAATTCAACCGCTACACGACGTGCAGAATGAGCAGACAAACTCCACAATCGGCCTTTTGTGGGATCCCTTGAATCAGCTTCGGTTTAAGGTTGAGTTGCCTCTCTCTGCGGCCATCCTCACCAAGCGGAATGTGATGTCTTACATCACCCAAATATTCGACATTCTTGGACTGTTATGCCCAACGACATAACATCGAGTTCTTTATGCAACGATTGTGGACACTGAAGCGTGATTGTGAACGGGGCTCTCTATTAGGAAAACTCCAATTTTCACGAAAACTGTTCCACCCTACCCTACTCTATACATTCTCGCCAATATCCTTATTCCTCGATTTAAACTGGCTTCTGAAGTCAAAAATATTCAGCTGCATTTCTTCACCGACGCTTCTTGAATCGCTTACGGTGCCTACAACCAGGCTACAACTATGCGCCGCAAAATTAGTCACTCAACTGGACACTGTACTACAGTGGCTACGTGCCTCTCCATATCGCTGGAAGACATTCGTCGTTAATCGAGTCTCTAAAATCTGAACTATGATGATTCACGCGGCTTAAATCCACCGGACCTTCTCAACTTATCTTATTGGTGGAACGACTCGTACTGCCTCGTGTTGAGTCCCGGTCGCTGACCCAAGACTATTCTCACGCTACTCTGAATACAGAAGACTTCAACAAAATAGTAGCATACTGCGTTACTGCGATATTCAACGATTGCGGAAGTGGGCAATGATTCATCGTTCTGGGTTGAATATCGCTACAATGATCGTGAGCGCACCATACTATTCGTTCATTCCACCACTCACCAAGTTTTTCAGACGCGTCCATTATCCATGTGCGGTGTGGACTATTGTGGACCGTTCTACTTAGAGGCTGCATGGCCATCTTCGTCTGCTTTTCAACTAAAGGTGTTCTAATCGAGTTAGTGAGTGACCTAACAACTCCTGCATTCTTAACTGTGCTCCGATGTCTTTTCGCCCGCCAAGCAAAGGTGTGGGAGCTCCATTCCGACAATCCTACTACCTTCAAGGGGGCCTCAAATGCTCTCAACCAAGGATGGAAAAAATCGCTTCTAGTGATCAAGATCATAGAAGCGATCAGATTCAGATTCATTGACATCACTACTTGTAAACGACAAACACTTTGTCGCGATCCGCACAGATTATAACAAACCTCATGTCAGATCATGTTCATTGCATGATTGCGTTGAGAAATATAACAGACTAGCTGACCCGACAAACTTCGTATTGCCACAAATTAACCTGTGTTGTACATAAATCATGAATCTCGGATGATCTTTGTCACTATCTCGAGTTTTGCAAGCCCCCCAGTGGGCGGCACTTCCGACGGCGGGTCACCGGCAACACTCGCGACCGGCTCGTCCTGAATGATCTAGTGTTACTATAGATAGTTTTTGTGGTCTTGTTATTGATTAATGTTTTATGGAAGAGTCTCGAATTTCTCGAGTTGGATTAGTTTTTGAGTTTCGCAAAAATTTCTGTTTTATTTGTATGAGAGTCCATATCCCCCTACCACAGGGGTGAGAGGTCTCTAACTATCATAAAATAAATTCAAGACTCAAAAATCTCCTACATGCTAAATTTGGTTCCATTTGCTTGATTAGTACTCAAATTATAAGGAAATTTGTATTTCATTTGTATGGGAGCCCACCCTCTTAAAAGGGAAAGGGGTCGTAATACACCACAGAAAAAAAATTCTGCCATCTAAAACTCTCACATGCCAAATTTGGTTCCATTTGCTTGATTAGTTCTAAAGTTATGAGCAAATTTGTATTTCGTTTGAATGGGAGCCCCCCCCCCTCCTAAAAAGGTAAGAAGTCCTAATTCATAATGGGAAAAATGGTTGCCTCCAAAAACACCCACATGCCAAATATGGTTCCATTTGCTTGATTAGTTCTCGAATTACACTCAAGTCTTTTTTTACACGGTTTGTTTTTTTCGATTACTCAAGAACGGTGTAACTTAGGGACCATTTACAAACTACGTGACGAATGTCGGGCCGCTCCCAAATGTATTGAGAAATAGATGAATGGTCCCTGTGTTGCCCCGTTCTTAATGATCGAAAAAACAAACCGTGTAAAAAAAGTACTTGAGTGTATGAGGAAATTTGTATTTCATTTGTGTAGAAGCCCCCCCTCTTGAAGTGTGGAAGGATCCTAATTCACCGTAGAAAATATTTTTGCCTCCAAAAACCTCCACATGCCGAATTTGGTTCTATTTGCTTGATTAGTTCTCGAGTTATGGGGAAATTTGTATTTCATTTGTATTGGAGCCCCCCCTCCTAATGTGGGAAGAGGTCCTAATTCATCACAGAAAAAATTCTTGCCTCCAAAAACACCTACACGCCAAATTTGGTTCCATTTGCTGGATTAGTTCTCGAGTTATGAGGAAATTTGTATTTCGTTTGTATAGGACCCCCCCTCCTAAAGTGGGGAGGGGTCCCAATTCATCATTGAAAAAAAATTGTCTCCAAAAACACACATATGCCAAATTTGGTTCAATTCGCTTGATTAGTTCTCGAGTTATGAGGAAATTTGTATTTCATTTGTACAGGAGCCCCTCCTCTTAAAGTGGGGAGGGGTCCTAATTCACCATAGAAAATTTTCTTGCTCTCGAAAACCTTCACATGCCAAATTTGGTTGCATTTGCTTGATTAGTTCTCGAGTTATGAGGAAATTTGTATGGAAGCCCCCCCTCTTAAAGGGGAGAGGAGTTATAATTCCTCTTATAAAGAGGGGAGGGGTCTCAATTCATCATAGAATAAATTCTTGTCACCAAAAAAAACACCCACATGCCAAATGTTGTTCTATTTGCTTGATTAGTTCTCGAGTTAGGAGGAAATTGGTATTTCATTTGTACAGGAGCCCCCCCTCTTAAAGTGAGGAGGGGTCCTAATTCAACATAGAAAATTTTCTTGCCCTCGAAAACTTTCACATGCCAAATTTGGTTCCATTTGCTTGATTAGTTCTCGAGTTATGAGGAAATTTGTATGGAAACCCCCCCTCTTAAAGGGGAGAGGAGTTATAATTCCCCTTATAAAGAGGGGAGGGGTCTCAAATTACCCTAGAATAAATTCTTGTCACCGAAAACACCCACATGCCAAATTTGGTTCTATTTGCTTGATTAGTTCTCGAGTTATGCAGAAATTTGTGTTTCATTTGTATGGGAGCCCCCCCTCTTAGTGGGGGGAGGGGTCTCTAACCATCACTAAAACCTTTCCTGGCCCCAAAAACCTCTACATGCAAATTTTCACGCCGATTGGTTCAGTAGTTTTTGATTCTATAAGGAACACAGGACAGACAGAAAGACAGACAGACAGACAGACAGACAGACAGAAATCCTTCTTTATAGGTATAGATACAGGCGATTGGCTGTGTGCATCGTATGAATCACAATACAAACAAAATGTGTGACCTTTTTTCTCGCAGCTAGGTAAGATGTAACACTGTGATCGACTGCTGAGACTGTTTAGAGAACAAAATCTTGTGATCAACGCTAAAGATTCACTGTTTGTCATGATCTGTGCGTGTGGCGATAACTCACAGATTTTATCAAAATCACTGATCTTCCATCCCTGCTCTCAACAGAATCTAGAGCATGCTGAAGGCCTAAGCCGCCGATCGTGAACAGATCTTCATCTGGTGTTCAACCAACAAAATAATTTGGAAGTTCATTTCGCCTAGAGCCCCACATTTCGAAGGGCTCTGGGAAACAGTCGTCAAATTGGTAAAAAGTCGTCTCCTCAAGGTAACAGGCAGCGTTAACTTGGTTTATGAGCATCTGCTGACCTTACATATATGCCTGACCCTCGTTCCGATATTGAGGGACCCTAATAATCTGAAAATTCTTACACCTGGACACGCACACTAGACAAGCACCTCGAATTCTTAAATTTCAAACTCGGGGTGCCCATTGTTTAATTTCGTCCATCAGATAGGTTATTGATGTGTGGATTAATGGTGGGAATACTGTTTACCGGACAAACGCTACTGGTGGGATCTGTTATCAAGATAGACTATTATATTTATGATGTTATGTTGTAATGGTGTTATACTAGCTGCTTGCCGATGTGTCGTCAACGAAAGCCGCTGACCGAATGACGATGCGCACCGTAAGGCAAGCAATGTTTCAAATACAACCTTTAAAATTATACCACGGATGTGACTCGAAAGCTGCCAGCCCGATGCGTCAATCACCAAAACCGCTGACTGAATGTCGATGAGCATTGCGAAGGCAAGCAGAAGCAATGTTTCAAATACAACTATTCCTACCGATATATCGTGACCGAATGACGATGTACAGAGCGCAGTAAAAGGAAGGCAAGCAGAAGCAATGTTTCAAATACAACCTTTCCTGCTGATGTGTCACGACCGAATGACGATGAGCAGCAAAAGGCAGGCAAGCAGCAGCAATGTTTAAAATGCAACCTTTCCTGCCGATGTGTCGCGACCGAATGACGATGAGCAGCAAAGGCAGGCAGAGGCATGCAGAAGCAATGTTTCAAATACAACCTTTCCTGCCGATGTGTCGCGACCGAATGACGATCGTTTGCTGGCGGATGAGTTGTTGGATTCTTCGGTTTGCTGGCGTCTCGCTTGGTGAATTTGGATATCTTCGTTGCCTTATCCGGGGAAGCAGCAACAGCTAGGGCGTAAATTAAATACAATGATAAGGGAGCTTAACCCATAGCTCATCTCGTATATATTTGTGTCATCTGTGCTAGGAAAGCATTGACGTGTGCTCGAAGTTTAGGAACGACGAGTGCTAAGAACGATCTTCACCGGCGTAGAGGAAAATGGAGTATGGAGACGGGGGATGAACCATGAACTGGCATAGCTTTATGGCGAACCCAGTATGCAAAATGTAGCTAAAGCTGGACGGATACGTCCAGGGTATGACATGTTGCAAGAATGCCGGAAATTTATCCTGGAAAGATGGTGTTTGCCTCAAATCTGGTAGGAACAAGACGACCAGGAGCGCAACGAGCAAGATGGTTAGACTAGGTGAAGTGAGATCTGGCGGAGAATACTTGGTGTCCAGGGAATTGGAGAGCCGTAGCCCACAACCGAGTTAATTGGAGAAACCTTGTTCAACAGGCTTTATTGTCTTAGGACGGCAAACCACTTAAGCAAGTAAACGTTCTAACATTGTCTGCCACAGTCCACAGCTCATTCCGTTTGACTGAATCGTACACCGTTGTGCTCCCAGAACTTGTCTAATAACTGAGGTAGGGCCAGGGATGGTTCGATCACTTAGACTCAATTTTGATTCATTTGACACTATCGTCTCAGCCGAGCAAAAATTGACAAAGTTATGTATGAGACATTTGTAGAACTCGTTATTATTTACAATTTTGCTGAATAAAGTGTTGCTGTAACTTTTGTAGTTACGGAGCTACAATGCTAGTACCTCTTTAGTAACTAAATGAACGTTCATTTAGTTACTTATGAGGTACTAGCATTGTAGCACTGTAACTATAAAAGATACAGCAACCTTTTATTCAGCAAAATTGTAGATCTAGTTATTATCTACAAATGTCCCATACATCAATTTGTCAAATTTTGCTCGGTTAGGACGCTACTGTCAAATGAATCAAAATTGAGTCAAAGTGATCGAACCATCCCTGGGTAGGGCAAACATATAATCTGTCATGGACTCATGGGGTGACCCTCAAGAAAAGCAGGTCGGTACGCGCTGACGAAGGAATCCGCTAACGACCTCAGTCTAGTCTTGGCAAAGTTGAGTAATGTAATCGATAGTTTTTACACTAGAGTTGATGCCCTTTTTTAAAAATAGGGTCAATGAGGCCAACCAACCACTCCTTCGATATTCGTTCTTCCTCGTAGATCTTGGCAATGTGCCAGAGGTAATGGCAGAGTGCTTCGTACAGCCGCTTATTCCCCGCTTTTAAAAGTTTAGCCGGGATACCGTCCTTCCCAGCACTCTTACCGTTTTTAGCTCACTGATTGCCTTCTTTATCTCCTCCTGTGGTGGTGGTTCAGCAGCTTCGTCATCGCTCACAATTCTTGTCATGTTTCCTGCTGATCTCCGCGTTTATCATTCCATTTAGCAGCGTCTGGAGTGCTTGTTCTACATGGCTGCTACCGCCCTTTTATCAGTAAGCAACTTACGTGCACTATCGTTACGTTAGGCATCGTGCCTAACCACCTCTCTCGTTTTAGTCACCCAACATTGCCCAATTAACTAGCACAAGTAAATAATAAAACTATAAAAATTTGTACGAAATTGTTTTTTTATGCAAAAGTATCCAGAACATCACAATTTGTTATGTTGATTCTATGTTGAAAATGCATTTTTTTCATTAAAATACATGATTTAGTCAAGAATTTTCTTCAGGTACACCTGTTCAAACATACTTTCACTAACAATTTAGATAGAATTACGCATGTCCCAGATATTCAAAACGCCATAACTCCCAAACTACCAATATTGTTTTTTCTAGTTTAGTGATTCTTATGTAGAATTTTATGGCGAACATTTTAAGCATATTTATTTGAAAATAAAATTGGGGGTGTTTTGAGATATTCGCATTTTTAGTTTTAAATTGCACAAAAATGTATGATTTCGACAAATTAGAGAAAAACAGATAACATCATTCGATTGCTCGCCCAAAAACCCATAGAAAAAGTATATTGGCATGACTTCACATCAAACTGTTTCAGAGATATTTAAACCCGTAAAACTTTTTTGACTTTTTTTTGAAAATCTGTAAAAAAGGAAGTAGCACCATTGCTAGGAGAAGGATTGATCAATCGGCATAAAACTTTGGGAAATTGGTTATGTGGGTCGGGATGAACAATTATGCCAATTTTGGTTAAAATCGCTGATGGTCGGATCCAATTTTTCCAATTTTTGTGATAGAACTTGAGATGGAATGACCCATATATAAAAATGTGCCGCTTGTGATATACAGTGCTTATAAAAATATTTTACTACAATTAGGCCTCTAAGAAAGTGAGTTTGACATCTTCAACTTTTGGCATTGCTAATCGACAGACCCGTTTAATTATTTTTTCACGTCAAATAAATGAATAATGGCCTCATCATTCGTTTCTGGACATGCAAGTGACAAATTGTTCGCTGGAAAAAATACAACTCGACAGACGCCTCCGAGATGCCTAATTTACGCGATAAGTTGCGGCGAACAAAATTAATGGAGAAGCTGTCGAAAACCATATTTTCTCGTTAAAGGCAAATTGGCATCAAGAAGCTAGTTAGTTCGTGACTGCTGCCGTGACTCGACTGTACGCCTCCACCCGGCCCATTACCCAGCCAGCCAGCTAGCCACCCTGAGCATAATGTGTATCAATTAAAGTTCCGTTGTTAGCATTGGACAAAATTTATGCAACAGTGAATCTGCGACCATCGCAAGTATGGATGTTATTTCCCCTATTACATAGCACGCTCCCCAACGGACAACGGTTCTATACGGGAATAAATTTAATCTCTTTGCTAATGGTGAGCCAGGTTGGACCATGTTCGAAATGCAATTAAACTAACTTGCCCGCCCATAGGATATAGCAGTCCCGTTCAGTTGGGTTGTCGTTTACAGCAGTACAAACACCTCATCCTCTATACTATCATCACGGGATTTCATAGAAGAAAACTGTATATTTATCACGGTACTACGTACTACTGTTCCGATGCTGACCGGTGTGTGTGCTCTGGAACGACATTCCGAATAGATACCTACCGGTAATCGCGGCTAGCGAAAAGTACAACGATATCAGTTTGCGATAGATTGGATGATTTGGTCGTACCTTCAAAACCGTGGGGGACAGATTTCCCGTCGCATGTTTTACGGAATAATTACCAACGATGTAAAATCAATAACGTGTAACCTGTTTCAAATTCAAATGTAATTGTACTTGCATAGTCATCCATTTAGGGAAAAATTGAAGCAGTAAAAAATTGATAATACAAAAATAAACTAAAATACTGTACTTTTTTAAATTCGGTAACCAGCTCAAATTGAATTCAAAACTAACTATTCTTCCCAAAAAAATCATCATAATGCATTTACCATCTGTTCTCTTTTATAAGTACGATCCTCACTGCACTGCAACGTTTTCATAAAACTGTGTTGGGTTGCATTTATTCATCTAGTTCGCTTCAATTCTCCCGTTGTCTGAACAAAGAGATCAATGCAGTAGCCACAGTTGGATAGAACAACTGCTTTCACTTGTTAAAAGCTTGTTACATGAGAGAGCCTCTAAAACTGATGATCAAACATTTCTCGTTGAAATTTAAAGTTTTAGAAATTTTATTTACAAATTTTTCACCTTTCAAAATATTTTCAATTTGCATCCACCCTACAACAAACCAAACACAAAATTGAATAGATTGTACAAGTCAAATAGGCAAGAAATTTTCCCAATGTAAACTATACCCATAATCCAATCCTCCAAAGGGACCACCTCTACGACCTTCGTCCTCGTCGTCATCATCGTCATCATCATCAGCATCATCATCACTATCATCAACAACAATAGCAATAGTAGAAAGTGCTGCATGGCTATAAAAGTTAACATCAACAACAGCACAGCATGGTTCAAGGCTGAAATCAAATAGTTTTCGAGCTTCGATTCGAATTGTAAACCCCGCCACAGTAGTGCTTTGGGTGGATGGTAATGGATCTGTTCGACGAGCACAAAACACCACTAGGAATCGGAAAGTTCTACTGCCAGTCAGCGCTGTGCTCTATAGTGGATTTTATTGAACGTTCTGGCAGTGCAAACTTGTGGTTACCGTTATGAACCGTTGCCCGATGACGGTGCCCAGTCGCAGGAGGACCACATGGCATGTCCAGCTTTTCAGTGGAGTTTCAAAATGTGCGAACGTATGATATGTCGATGCTCTTGATTGCACTAAATTCCAAACAGTTCAACTGTACCCAGTATGTGCCACTGTGTGTCACAAAAGAGCTTTATGAGGTTTGGTGGTTTTGTGGCGGACAAATATGTTTCCCTCCGTAGAGAATGCATCGGTTGTTCCCCTTCGTTTGGTTCGTTTCAAACTATCAATATCACCCGGCCGGATGGCGTTCGAGGAATGCGACCGATGAAAACCACTGGAAGAAATCCGAAGTAGTTCTATTCTGTTCTCAAATGTTGGATCAAATGATGAATGCATGCAACAATTGCTAGCTACGGGTACCACCCGGAAGAATATTGGTAACAAAATGATTATGGATTAAAATTGAAGCTATTGCCTCATAACTGTAACGAAGCAATCAACTAATGTTGGATAATAAATTTTGACATAGGTATCACAAAATTGGAATAACAGCAATAATAAAAACAGATCTGTCTTAAAATATACAAAATATGTAATATTTAAAATATCATAAACTTATAGTGCGGTAGGTAACATTGTGACAACGTGAAGGTAAATTCATTTTAGTGAAAGATTGTTCTTTGTGAAAGTTGGCAAAGTGTGGGTGGGAAAGGGTGTGAAACTGGGGTAAGGTCAGTGCTAGACGAATCGAAAGGGCTAGAGGGAAAAGTAGTGAACGCAATAAGAACAAGGATATTGTTGAGTCCTAGTTATCCCGCATTTGAGGCTTCTTCAAACACAATCAACAGTCTTTGAATTCAAATGTCAGAAAAGCATCAAAGAAAATACTTACTTGCAAGCAACTACTATAACTCAACTCGATATTCAGATATCAAAACATTATTTTTTATAAACTTGTTTCAACTTTTAAATATCAATTTCCCTAACAGGCAGTATAGTTAGGTTGGACATTTTAAAAAGTATGAGAATTTCCATTACAATACCAGATATACAAATGTCTGAAAGACAAAGGGGTCCCGAGTAAGATCTGGTACTTAGCTACTACGTACACTAGAATCTCTATTTTACGTTCTTTCATTTTACATGACTTCTTTATACTTGCTCGTTTTTTCGTCCAAAATTTGAATTATTGTTCTTTCTTTTTACGTCCAAAATTTGAATTACTGTCATCTCTTTTTGCGTCTAGAATTCGAATTGACTTCCTCGTTGTTCCATGTAAAATTTTAAATTGAAAGCCCCTTTTCTTGGGCGACTTTATTTACCTCCCTCCTTAGGGGACGTTAAACGAGACTTGACTGTATATAACGGGCGGCTTGTATACACAGGGTGTCATTCCATAATTTAAATTGTAGCTTACTTACTTACTTAAGTGTCCATGTCCGCCGGTCCGGTAGAACAAAGGGATAAAATCAGAGATTTTTACTATTGACAGATAGCCGCCTCTGGTCTGCCAGTTCTACGCTGTCCTTGCGAATTCCAGTCGAGTCCCAGATAACACAAAATCGTAATAGAAAGTTCACATTAAATCGTTTTCATGTCAATTTCACATCGGAATTACATAATGATTAGAGTATGTCAAACCGAAGTGAACAATAAGTTGTTTTGCAGTCGTGCGTGTCTTCATATACAATTCATGACTGTGATTTATAAAGCAGTATAGACAATTGCAATATTTGATTATATCTTAATCATATATTCAGAAGTATTTAGTTGCGTGTTATAAAAACTACGCAAAATAGAATTACAAATAGTTGTCAAAATTTTCGCACGTATATCGCCTCCACTTTGGTACATATATGTTCTTATATGGCGTGAAATATAACTTTTTCGTTCAGATATGATTTCGTATATCTCAGTTGTAATCGAGATACAAACAAAATGGTTTACTGGGGTGCTTCTCGAGTGCTCAAATTGTAGCTACCGTCACGAAAGTATGAAAGAATTTGAACGCTGGTAGCTCTGCCAAATTTTCATGGTTTAGATTCCAATAGATCAGAGGTTGGAAAACTCGCAAAATGAATATATACGCCGAGCATCGGCAAACGGTTTTTATCATGATAAAACAGCTACGCGAGTGGTTCAATTCGCCTATAACAATGAGCATCATACACTCACGCTTCATAGCATCGCTGAATATACGAATATCGTGAGCAACGCAAAAGTGTAAATTACTGCTTTCTGGTGCTTGTAAAGCCACTAACACTATTTTAAACTATTCCCTTTTCGTGGTAATATTGTTTTGAATACTTTCTGGCGTCCCCGGACATTCTATATCCGATAAATCGAACACACTCAATGTTCAATATTCAATTTTTGAACGAATTCTGATGTTCACATTGAGGTTCTGTTCGTGATAAAATTCAAAGCTGATGCGTGCATTATCGCCGAGGCAGGCGAATAGTGTGTGTTCATGAGGGATGTTCATCGATTCAAACGATCACTTTTTCGCGAATTCTCCAACCACTGCAATAGATACAAATCCTTGATCACTGATCATTAAGACCAAAATACACGCCGATATTCAGTAAATATTACTGGTATAAAAATCTTGTCTCGAATGAATATAGTTTCAACGTAATTCCTGAATATTGTTTAGGCTACCGCTTAATGGGCTGAGAATACCCTCCCGTACCCTATTAGTTCAATTTACCCAGCTACTATTCCAGCATGGACTGGTGTCTGTGTTTTTTAGATCCGACCGGCCGAAATAGCCTGAATAGGGATTAGCTGCTTTTCAAAAACAGATCTAAAGAGAGACCGATGAATAACTTGTCGGTACAGCAGACTCTCGGAAAAGTTAATCGATTGAGGAATGGGTCGATTAACTTTTCTGGGTAGTCCTAGAAGTCATTGAAAATGATAAATACAAAAGCGAAAAATACATTCTCGAATATAGGAAATACATTTTTATGCATCTGGAAGTTGTAATGGAATGAAATATGTAGCAAGATCTTATCTTATTAATACTTAGTTCGTTTCAGTAAGTTCAAAATAGTCGGTTATATTAGCTTACTTTTGTTTTTTCGTAGTCTATGACTACGTTTTGATAATATTCGTGCTTATTATTTGTTCTCTGCTGTTGCTTCTTTTGCATTTAAAAATCAATCTGAGTTTGCGCTTTTCCAGTATGTTATCAAACATCATGAAGTAAAAATGTGTCCGTATTAAACTATTGCTGCAACTGTCAGGTAAATGAATTTAATTTAATCCAAGTTATGATGCGACTCTGTATGAAACTGTGAAAGGCGACAATCAACCGAAAAATGAGAAATAAAGATAGAAGGTAAACACACGTGTGTGAACAACACACAACCAATAAATTCAAACTCTCAGAAAAGTTAAGACAAAAATTAACTTTTTAGAGTGTTGCCTGAGATACTGACTTTTCTGAACAATTAACTTTTCAGAGAGTTAACTTTTCCGAGAGTCCACTGTATTGCCTAGATACCGGTTCATTGAAGATAACTAGTTTTGCAGTGAAAACAGCTTGCTGCTGGCACTAAAGTATCATTGAATCGTGCATATACATTAGCACCAGAAGCAAGTGGTTGTCACTCAAATACTAGCTATGTCAACACGATAGAAGAGTTTCAGGCGCAACTGCATCACATCTTGGTAGTAGTGTAAATAAAGCACCGTATGCTGAAATTAAAAGCAAAAGGCTGCAGATTGCTAGTGAATAAAAATTGATTTACATTTTCATATCACAGGGGAATTTTTGTGTTCTTCCGTGATGAAAAGGAGTAGAATTGTTCTGTGACATCATATTCACAGCTTAAACAGCTAGTTGCTAGAATAAGTAAACGTGATCATAACGGTGTGTTTTTCAAACCATCATCAAGAGCGGATACGCGTAAGCGATTGCTGCTGGTTTGTTTCAGCCTGATTACGTACCAGTGGAAAAACAATGGTTTTGATGTTTATTGAATAAAATTTAGCAAGTTACTTACATTTACTAGTATTGTTATATAGCGGCAAAGTTTTTATTTGGGAAAGCGCAGCAAAAAAAGGTAATGTATGCCGAATTTAGTAGCGTGCTGGAAATACCCTCCCGTACCCTATCAGGTGATAATAAAGTGAAAGCTGAAGGTGAAGAAGCAGTCACCAGCGACGTTGCTCATATGAAGAATAATTGGTGAAACCGGCAGGCCTAGACCGTAACTGAAGAAGGTGTGCGCTAGCTGATGAACAATATCAATAGTAAAGTGAGAGAATATTTTCGAAATAATGATGAATAATTTGTTTCAGTTTTTTCATGAAATGTAATGTCAATACTTTTTATTGATCTTTCGAAAGTATCTGGATTGAAAGAATGGTTAAACATCCACTAGAGCCTTGCGGATGTCCAGGCCCTTTTTGGCGCCCTCAAGACCTAGCGTCCTTGGCGGGGGCCAGTCTGGCTACCCGCGCGCTACGGCGCTGTCTATAGGTCAATTCATTTGATATTGACATTATCTACATGAAAATTAAATCTAAAATTAAGTCTATTGCAGCATCCTGGACCTTGTTATTCTTCTACTGAAAGCGTGTAGGGTAACTTCCCATGTCAAATAAGTCTTCGACCAGCGTGAAGACACCGTGAATGACAGCGTGAACGATAGTGGTTCATAAAATCCGTACATGGTCCGATGGAATCTAGTTGTCACTTTGTCAGTAGACTCGATGAACGAAACTATCTACATGAAGCTCGAAAATCAATTCGAGACAGCAAACCCGGGGCATCAAGTTCATTATTGAGAAACTTGGCTACAAAAGTCGCTTGTTGATTCTTCCGATGACTCTCTAGTGTTTCCATGTCTAAAAGCTGGCATCGTTCTTCGTAGCGAGGAAGATTATCAGGTAGACGCCACGGTAAATGTCTTAGAGCGATACGGACAAATCTTCGTTGCACACGTTCTATTCTATCTGTCCAGCACAAGTTATGGAGATTCCAGATGATTAAAGCGTTTTCAAGTATTTGTCGTACTAATGCGCAGTACAATGTACAATGCTTTCAAGCAGTGCGGATCTTTAAAGCCGCGAGCGATTTTTGTGATGAATCCCAGTTGATTGAAAGTAAGCTTGTTATCCAACAGAACTCCAAGATCATGAATCTGATCGACGCGTTCGACAACAGCTCCGTTTATCTGATAGTCAAATGAGGAAGGTACATTACATTACAACGATAAAATGGTCGGTGTTAAGTCAGACCGAACCAAGTGACAAAATTCTGATTTCGAGAAAAACGAAGTCAAAGTTCGCTACTCTGGTATGTTTGTAGGTATCGATCGTTCAAAATAATCTCATATCTCTGGCTGTTTACAACATTTATGTAATCTGACTAGAGTAAAATGTAGCTTAGGAAATTGTTGATCGTGAGCTGTCATTAACTCTTTTTTTTAAATTTGCGACTTGGTCCAGTCTGACTTAACACCGACCAAATGGTTTAGCCACACATTTAACGATGCGTATTATTAGCTTGTTTCTGTTACACCGATCAGCAAAGGTGTCCAACAATGTTTGTAATCGGCGGCAATTATCGACAGATTTTACAACTAAATAGATCTTTAGACAGTCGGCAGATACTAGTACACAACCGGAACCTAGCAGAATAGTAATGTCGTACAAGGCGAAAAGCAAAGACCCCAAGTTACTACCTTGTGCGACACGAAATGCACGTGAAACTGTGGAATTCAGTGACATGTAAAGTACAGTCTGTAAGATATGAGTTCGACCATGAAGTCAGTCTATCAGATATACCCAGCTTGGAAAGCTTGCGCAAGAGTAACAAACCGAGTGAGGGTTATTTTCTGCTGAACTAGCATAGGGAAAGAAACCCTCACTCGGTTTTTTACATTTTGCAGATTGACCCCCGTTTGAAAAGTTGGTTCCGATTTGATGATCTACTGTGTCGAACGCGGCCTTAATATCTGTGGTTTGATAATGCATAAAACAGCAACTCCTATCCCTACCCATACGTGCTACTAGCCAGAATACGAGCAACTTTAGCGGAGATCGGGTAACCAACCCGTGTGAAAACTAAGGTCGTATACCAACAGGGAAGGAGGCACCTTGTTGTCTCGACACTATAAGATGGCAGCCCCATCACGAGACTCGGTAGCGTAGGCCCTAGAACGACTACCTATTTGAAAACAGAACAATAACAAGAGTCAAAAAAATTTTACTCGGAACATTCGGCATGGACAAAGACGCCGAAATAAAGACATGGTACCTGGAACTGCAGATCGCTAAATTTTGTTGGTGGCAATAGGATGCTGCTCGATCAGTAAGAAACCCGAAAGTTTGGCATCGTGGCACTACAGCAGATCTGTCACAAAGGCGAGAAGATGTAGAGGATCCGTGGTGGCAGAGCCCAATTATTCCAGAGCGGTGGAGCGACCAACGAGCTAGGAACGGGCTTCGTAGCGATGAGCAAAATGCAGGATCCCGTAATGGACTGGAAAGCGATCAACGAGAGGATGTGCATGTTGAGGATAAAAGGCCGTTTCATCAACTACACCATCATGAACGTACACTGTCCACACGAAGGTAGACTAGACGACGGGAAGGAAGCATTCTATGCGCAGCTGGAGGCATCGTACGATGGTTGCTCACCACGGGACATCAAGCTCGTCATCAGGGATATGAACGCCCAAGTCGGCAAGGAAGCAATGTATAGACCGGTGATCGGGCCCCATAGCCTGCATACCGACACAGACGATAATGGCCAGCGATACATCAACCTTGCAGCTTCCTGGGGCTTTGTGATCAGAAGCACTTTCTTTCCTCACAAAGATATCCACAAAGCCACCTGGAGATCACCTGACCAGCGAACTTCAACATATTCTCATCGAGGGCCTGTTTTTCTCGAACATCAACAGCGTATGCTCCTTACGGACCATTACCTAGTAGCAGTACATGTGCGCTCAAAACACAGCTAAACCTGACATGTGTAGGGACAAGGGAGGGGATCTTATCACAAACGAGCGCAAGGTGGTCGACAGGTGGAAGCAGTTCTTCGATGAGCATCAGCAACAGGAGACGCACCGGAAGTTAACCTTGAAGTGCCTACAAACGAAAACAGCGTGCTGGTTTCCGATCTCGAAGAGAACCGGCGAGAAATTCGACAGCTGAAGAATAATAGAGCCGCCGGAAAGGACTAACTCCCGGCAGAACTGTATAAAAATGGGCAAGAACCGCTAGCAACGGCACTTCACTGGATAATTTCAAGGTTTTGGGAGGAGGAGAAACTACTGAAGGAGTGGTGTGGAAGGTGTAGTCTTTCCCAACTACAAAAAGGGCGACCGGCTAGATTGCTGTAATTACAACGGCATCACGTTAGTCAACGCCGCCTACAAGGTGCTCTCCCAGATTTTGTTCCGTCGTCTATCTCCAATAGCAAGAGAATTCGTAGGGCAGTATCAGGCGAGCTTTATGGGGGCCCGTGCTACTACGGATCAAATTTTCACTCTCCGACAAATCCTCCAGAAACGTCGAGAGTACAACGTGCCCACACATCATATTTTCGTCGATTTCAGAGCACCATACGATACCGTTGAAAGCGAACAGCTATAGATTAGAAATTAATGCGTCGAAAACCAAATATATGGTTGGAAGTGGTTCCAGAGAAAGCAACGTTTGCCTCCCACGGACAGTGACTAATGACAGCGATGAACTGGAAGTGGTTGATGAATTCGTATATTTGGGATCTCTGGTCACCTCCTACAATAATACGAGTAAGGAGACTCAATGACGCGTTCAACCTGGAAATCGTGCCTACTTTTGCTTTTTAGGACGCTTCGATCAAGGAGCATACGCTGCCGCACAAACCTGGCGATTTACATAACTCTAATCAGACCGGTCGATAGTCCTCTACGGACTTAAGACATCAACGCTTACGGAAGACATTCGTGCACTTGCCATATTTGAACGAAAGGTGTTGCGTACTATTTTTGGTGAAGTACGAACGGAAAGCAGAGAACGGCGCAGGCGTATTTATAAGCCACGAGTTGCCGGCATTACTTGCAGAGATTCCCATCGTACACCTGGCACAAGTTGGGAGACTACGGTGGGCCGGCCACGTCGCAAGGATGCCGGACGGCTGTGCAGAGAAATCCGTTCTCTACCCTACCGGCACAAGGAATAGAGGGACTCAACGTGCGAGATGGCTCGACCAGGTTGAAGCCGCCTTACGTGTGTCAAGGCACGGAACGAATTGGCGACGAGTAGCCCAGGACCGAGCAATTCTTGATACGGTAAGAGCCACTCCGACTCTCGGTTGGTAAAGTAAGTAAGTAAGTAAGATAATAATTGGACCACAAGTTAGACTGTCTTGAGCCATGAACACAGATTTAACGCAGGGCGAATTGTGTTCCATCATTTAAAAATATTCAAAGAGTGGAATTCATAGATTGTTGTAGAAGTATCGAATTGTAGCATACACTTCGCCCTATCAACGATATTTTTATATAACATCAAAAGAAAGGTCCGTAGTATCAATATTAGGAGGAAAGACTGCACTTTTAGGTCAACTGGAGATCACTTGATCTTGATACTCTCTAAGAACGAATCGTGTAAAAACGATCACAATATGGCGATCTATTTACTTTGGTGAATAATTCGGGCGTCAAAATATCTATGAGTATTTCGAGTGAAATTAGTCTTGAACTTTCCGAGCTGTATTCCTGCAAGCTGTTCCTAGTTTTTTCTTCTAGGTTCTAAGTGTGATCTAATGCCAGTTAATCCTCGGTTAGGATCTCGAACGTATTCTTGGTGTAAGACTAGGAATGTATTCTAGTCTTACACCAAGAATACGTTCGACTCTTGAGTTACAGATCCTCCTAATTTCAAGAGTGAAAAAAGGTTCAAGGATTGATTGGCATTAGATCACAATCAACTTACTTTTACTTACTTATGTGTCCATGTCCGCCGGTCCGGCAGAACAAAGGGATGAAATCAGAAATCTCCACTGCTGACGGTTACCCGCCATGGCTTTTACCTGTCGCCAGGACAGGTTCTCGTCTACAGCCCGGATGTCGTTGGCTAAGCTCCGTCTCCATGAGCCTCTGGGTCTGCCTCTTCTACGCTGTCCTTGTGGATTCCAGTCGAGTGCTGCTCTGCAAACCTCGTTCGCACCTTTCCTCAAGGTGTGTCCGATCCACTTCCACCTACGCTCACGAATTTCTGTGGCTATCGGCCGTTGATGACACCGACGATGGAGTTCCTCATTGGATATCCAATTATCAGGCCACCAGGCACGAATAATATATCGCCGGCAGTTTTTGCGTTGTCTCCGCTGAGACGCACCACGTTTCGCAGGCATACAGCAGTACGGATTTAACGTTTGAATTAAAGATTCGGGTTTTCGTACGTAGAGTGATCTGGTTTGAGCGCCAAATGTTTCGCAGACCTGCAAAGGCACCCCTGGCCTTCCTGATCCGTGTGGCTATATCAGTCTTGGTACCACCATCGGGCGTTGTTTGGCTACCAAGATATTGAAAGACGGCTACCTGCTCAACTTGTTGTCCCGCTACTGTAAAGTTGGTGGAATTGTCAGTGTTCACTACCATAGACTTAGTTTTCGCTACATTGACTGTGAGACCTGCTGCCTGGGAGCTTTCGGAAAGGTCGTCTAACTTGCTCTGCATATCGTTTCGGCGTTGTGCGAGCAAGACAATGTCGTCGGCTAGGTCGAAGTCATTTAGCTGCTCCATCGTTAGAGGATTCCAAGGCAATCCACGATTTGGTTTACTGTCAATTGCTCCAACTAATATCTCATCCATAACTATGAGAAACAGAAGCGGTGATAAAATGCAGCCCTGTCTCACGCCAGCAGTAACCCTTATGGGGTCGGACAAGACGCCGTCGTGCAAAACCTTGCACGAGAACGCCTCGTACTGAGCCTCGATGAGATGGACTAGGTTATCTGGAACTCCTCTACGCCTAAGTGCGCCCCAGATGTTTTCGTGATTGAGTCGGTCGAACGCCTTTTCGAAGTCAACGAACACCAGCAGAAGAGAGTCCTTGAATTCGTTGATCTGCTCCAATATAATACGGAGCGTTGTGATATGGTCCACACATGATCGGCCAGCACGGAATCCAGCTTGCTGCCGCCGGAGAGTAGCGTCGATCTTCTCCTGAATCCGGTTGAGTATTACCTTACAGAGTACTTTGAGAGTAATACAGAGCAACGTGATGCCACGCCAGTTACCGCATTCCGTTAGGTCTCCTTTCTTAGGGACTTTGACCAATATGCCCTGCATCCAGTCCACCGGAAAAGTTGCGGTTTCCCAAATATTGCTGAAAAGCTGATGCATCATCTGGGCTGACAAAGATGGGTCAGCTTTGAGCATTTCGGCTGAAATACGATCTATCCCTGGCGCTTTATTGGATTTCATACTCTTGATGGCTGCTACAATTTCATCCAGCGATGGCGCCTCCGAGTTCACGCGATTTATTTGACGAACTGTAGGCGTCGTACGCTGCTGGTTTTGTTGGTCTCTGACATTTGAAACTCGGAAGAGTTGTTCAAAATGTTCAGTCCATCGCTTAAGCTGTTCTGTACGGTCAGTCAATAGCTGACCAGCTCTGTCCTTTAGCGGCATCTTTGTATTCATCCTGGCACCACTAAGGCGGCGAGAAATATCGTACAACAAACGGATATCAGTATTGGCGGCGGCGGTTTCTCCTTGTTCGGCTAGGGAGTTAGTCCAGGCTCTCTTGTCCCGCCTACAAGCACGTTTAACAGCCCTCTCCAGTTCGGCGTATCGTTGACGGGCAGCTGTCTTAGCCGATCTGGTCCGCGCTCGCTCAATGCCGGCTTTCGCCTCTCTCCGCTCGTCGATCTTCCTCCAAGTTTCATCCGAAATCCACTCCCTCCGCCCACTGCGCGTTTTGCCGAGGGTTTCATCACTGGTCGTGATGAAGGCGTTCTTGATGCCGGTCCATTGCTCTTCGACGGTTCCACCAGATGGCAACTCCGAGGCTCGAGATTCAAGTTGTTCAACAAAGGCCCTTTTCACCTCAGGATTCTCCAATCGGCGGACGTCGTAGCGACACCCAACTTTCTCCTCCCGTCGTTGGACACGCGCGACGCGCAGACGTATCTCAGCGATAACAAGATGATGGTCGGATGCAATGTCAGCGCTGCGTTTGTTGCGTACATCAAGAAGGCTCCTTCTCCATTTCCGGCTGATGCAGATGTGGTCGATTTGGTTTTCTGTTCGGCCGTCGCGGGAAACCCACGTGACTTTATGTACTGGTCTATGGGGGAAGAGCGATCCACCAATGACCATGTCGTTATTACCACAGAATTCTGTAAACAGCTCCCCGTTTTCGCTCATCTCTCCTAGGCCATGGCGTCCCATGACGCGTTCAAGGTCCGCGTTGTTTGAGCCAATATTCGCGTTGAAGTCGCCCATGTGAATTTGGATGTCCCACTTCGGGACTTTCTCAACCACGCTGTTCAGCTGGCTGTAAAAGCTCTCTTTCTCCTGCAGGTCGGCAGCATCTGTTGGCGCATAGCACTCGATTGCCGTAAGGTTCCTAACCCGTGTTCTAAATCTGGCAACGATTATTCGCTCATTTATTGGTTCCCACTTCATCAGGGCCGCATGTGCCCCTGGGCTCAGTAGGAATCCAACTCCTCTTTCACGAGTAGCATTTTCACCTCGTATGCCAGAGTAGAGCAAGACTTGCCCGGATGATGTCCTGTGTTCGCCAGTACCCGGCCAGCGGATCTCGCTCAGCCCCAGGATTTCAAGCTTCAGGCGGCTAGCTTCCCTTGCAAGTTGAGCCAGCTTGCCCTGCTGGGCAAGGGTCAGTATATTCCATGTTCCGATTCGTGTCCGTGTTTTCATGCTAAAGGTCGTTGCCAATAATCCGGAGAGATTTCTTCTTTCATTTTCATTAACTTTTTGTGTGTTCTGGTACAGTAGGCTGTTAACCTAAGGTCCTTATCGCGCTGATGGGGCTGCCATCTTAATGTGGGCGGGAGCCACTGTGCCCCCTTTCTTGTTAGTATACGACAACCGAAGTTGCGTACCCCAGCCGGCACCTCGTGGAGGTAGGAATAGGAGTTAATGAACAGGTTATGGAATGCACATGTTCACCCTTTGCCAGCCAAATCACAGATCACAATCAACACCTGGAAGAAAACTAAGTACAAACTAGATAAATTGAACATTATTTCCCATTTGACGGACATTTTTATTCATGTAACAAAAATTCGAATTTAATTACGCAACTTTCAAACCACATGAACAGTCATCATCAAACTTAGAAGTTAAGGTGTTGAAGAAATCTTCCTGTAGTAAATTTCATCATCAAAATTAATTCAGCCATCTCCGAGAAAAGCGAAAAGTGCACTTAAACAGAAAATCCTCAGTTGGCGAAACTGAGTCGAATGGAATCTAATACACGGCTCAACTGATCTCGTTTAGAAGTTGGGTGTTAACAGGAATTGCTAAAACTTTCTGGAAAGACAACAATTTCCTATCATCTTAAGCTTTTGCAATTAACTAAGACAGCAATAGATGTAAATACACAGTGTAATTGATTTACCAAGAAAACTGAAGCCATTAACTTGGTCGCTCGTATGTCGAACAAACATCCAATCGCTGTTGAATTATTTTTGTGCAAACTAAGTTGGGAAAGTTTCCCACCTTTCTGCATTTCCAATCAGCATGCAGCCAAAAAGTTTTTCCTCTTCCGGTGAAACCGTGCGCATTGTTTCACGTGCCAAGTGAAGCTTTATGCAGGTGATGTAGGTACCTACCTACTTTCTTACTGCGAACGAACGAGCCCATCGATCGCTCGGTGGAGGTGTCGTCGGAGGGGTTGTCGATGGTCGCCTTGTTTAGGAGGACGGCAGTAGCATGCACTCATCTCCCCGGGGTCCTTTTTCTCTCGGTTTCTTTATGCACATTTTTAATTAAATTACAGAACTTTACTTATTAATTTTCTTGTCGGCTCGTAATCGTGCCGAACAAAATAATGAACAGTCAGCCGACGGCCTCGCGGTGGCTTTATGAACAATGCAAAATGGCAGACACATTCGCTTTGGGGAGGGTAAATTCGACGATTCTAGTTTGGGGATTCGAAGGAGCTTTACCTACATCCAAATTAAATCTTCCTGCATTCATATCTAACTTATATGTAAGTATTGTTACAATCCGTACATTTGCATGTCATCATCGTTACCTTACTTTAGTTTATTCGATTCGAATGAAATCAAACTGAAAAAGGATAAATACACACTAAAAGGTATGAAAGCATCGAATCATTTACAATTTTTCTTCGTTTTCGGTTTTACTCTTTTTTTTGCGAATTGTCATCCAGAACGTGTGTTGATTACTGTCCGAAAGCTGACAGCCAAATAGCAACCCGCAAAGTTCCTCACAAAATAATACATTGTAATTGGATTTCTTCCATTTTTTTTAATTTTCAATTTTTTTCGCCTTCATCGTCGCGGTTACTGCCAAGTTTTCATTCCTGCGGCGGTTCCGTGTGCAACGGTTGCGAAAATTATCGAAAATTAAATTATAAATTACGGCAAGGAATTGCCGATGAACTTCTTTCGTTTTTCTTTCCAGATGCTCGCGGAAGGGAACAAAAAATGCATCTGCAAAAATATGCGGAAATTGTAAGAAAACCGACCCCGCAGTTTTCAGTGAAAGTTTGTCTGCCAGTTCATGCTCAAGCTCTCGGTCGATGTCGGCGGGGAAAAAGTGCAGCCATTCGTCCGACGGAGCTGTCGAGTTGAGAATTATTGTCAAGTAAGCTTAAAACATTTATCACTTCATCCGCGCGATCATCTCGACAACGAGCTGTTTTTTGTCCTTCCTTCGTGAAAATTTCATGTTTGGTCGTTCGTTCCGTTGGAAATCAACAGTAGAGGGTACCTACCCCAGCCAGTCAGCCAGGATTGGGAAAAGAATAAAACTTTGCAAATCTCATCAATAATCACAGCACACGGGAGGGCAGGGAGTGTATTTTTGCAGCTCGTTCTCGTTTCCAGCGCGCGCTCGGATTCCGTTCCGATCGAAAATGAAAACTTTTCCAACTCGCTGCCAGATTAAGTTTAGTTTAAGTTGTCGTTTCAATTGTTATAGAGCGTGTAGCTTTCTTTCGGTTTTTCGTCCGCAATCTTTTTTTTTTCCTCTTTCAACAAATAGAACTTGCCAACTGAGTTGGTAATTCGATTGATATTCGACGTTTTTTTATGCATGAGTTGTCAACAGATTGAAGGTTTTATGATGAAGTTCAGTTATTTCATAAGTTTGCGAGAAAATTTATCAATTCATCTTATTCTAAATGGTTAGTGCTATTTGAATTTGATAGTAACGGTTTGATTGAAATAAATAATTTGATAATCTAACGGTATCTCTACACTCAGGAGTTTTTTCACCTATGATTAGTTTTGGTTATGTGTTAAAATTTTGGAGGAAACATGAAATTATGCCAACCAAATTTTCTTAACTGACATTTAAGAATTATGATAGAAATTTGATTTAATTACCATAAAACTGAAAGAAAAGTTTCGTGAAGATGACGCCATGTCTGATGACTTTCTGATACCTTCCAGCAACTGTTTTCCGTATAATAAATGCAGTAACATATTGCCATTATTAGTTGACGTAAGCCATTGAAAGAGGCATTAGAATGCCAAAATATCAACAAACTTATAAGCTGACTGAAGCCGTATTAATCGGCACTGTTCTTTTCTTGAAATCTAGGGTAAGGGCACTATAATTCGACCTATGAAACCAACGCATAGCAAACAAAATGCAATATATCGTCCAAATAGCGCTATTTTTTCGAAAATATGATAGAATAGTACGAAAGGATGTATATTTAATTAACATTTAAAAGCAAATAAGTGTACGATTTATATTTTTTCACTCATTTTCTCGTTTCAATTCAATATCCCATTGGGCTAATTTTCGCCCCTTTGTTTTAGTTTTCGACCCTTGCGTGTTCTAATATTCGACCCAAGTACAAAGTAATGTATTTTCAAAGTCGAGGGTTGTTTAAATTGATGAATTTAATGCAAAAAAATAACTGCAGCATTTTTGTAATATCACATTGGTATTATTTTTTTTTTACTAAACCGTAAGCCTTGTTTTGTAGACTATTTCAATTACCCTTCTCCTTTGAATGAATAGATGTAACATGTTTGAAATGCAATCCCGGAAAACGCCTGAAGTCATACAATTGCTTTCGGGTCTGAATACTTTCCACTTCCATGGCTTTTGAACGATGGGTCGAAAAATGAAACAAGCGTCTTTGAAAGCATACAGCAGGCTGTTTCGACCGGTCGAAATCTGGAACACAAACAGTTTCGCGTTTCAATTTTCGTACTTTTTTAAACGTCTTTAATTACATCATAAAAAAACAAATATGCACTGCAACAAAAGAAAATTGGACAGAAATATTGCCTTTTCTTTGTATAATAACATATTGCATGAATTCAGTGTCCTAATATACACAATTTATGGAAATTTTGATTCCGTATCTGTTTTCACTAGACGAAAAGAAATCACTCGAACTCCAGTCCCAGTTTCATAAACTTGATTATTTGGACGTGCAGACGCAAATTTTGATGGGGTATTGCAAAATTTCTTGCAAAATAACAACCTTGACAATATCCTAAATAATAGCTTTTCTCTACCTTTTTCTCAGCAATCTATCTGATGAATGTTTCAGCAGTGGTGCGAAAACTAGCACAGGGTCGAAAACTAGATCCCTTACCCTATCTATTTTATTTTTATATTCTATCGAAGCATTCCAACTCGCTGACCAGATCTCCCACAAAGGTCAGGTGTAGGTAGGTGTAAACCACCATGGGAAAAGCAACCAATAACACAGGATTCATTTAGCGCATCGTTACCTGTATAGATTTAATTGAAAGACTAGTACATTTATTTATTGCGTGAAATCGCGTTAACAGCTGGCTGGCCCGTGTAGGTACGTGTTTGATTGGCTTTCATGAGGTCCAATCCCTGTGCAGACGCTCTCGTTGTGGTCGTCGGGCAGAAATTGATGCGTGGCCTAGCGCTGACCGTACGCGTCGTACACCGGTGCGATGGGTGATTTCGACCGAGAGTGGATTAGGTATATGAGGTGCGAATGGGCTAAGAATTACGTGAACTAGGGCTCTCTGGTCTGGTGAAATAATTCTGATGATGACCGAAACCGAATCATGCTGTTCTGTTATTATTAGCTACCCCGACGCATGGGAATGTTTATTGATTTATTGCTGTAGCATTAGAGTTAGAATAATGAGAATTATTTATAAATTGATTACAATTTGTGAGAATTTTCGCGGTGTAATTATGTTTCTATTAATTTTGGATTTTGGATTTTGAATTGTGTGTTTAAATCAAAAGTGTGTAAAAAAAGTGGAAAATGGAAATTATATATTTAATTTTCTGTGTAGATTAATGATGCAAAATGGAAAGGAAAAAGCTATATTAATTGGCAACGATTACATGGCAAGATATCTCTTGTTGTACCACCTGACAAATACAGTGAAAAATTTATTGCGAAATCAATTTTTAACATCTACAGTATCTTTCATGAGATTAACTCCTAACAATGAAGTGTAATCATTTCTTTACAGGTTAGCTCTGTATACACAATTGAACTCAATTCTCACATGCAGGGGGATCCAACAGTTGAACGCAAGAGCTGGTTGCATGCAAGAGCTCATACAAACAACACCTCGCGCGGATAATATCTTGCATTGTATGTTGCATGCGGTGTTAGAGGAGAGCGTCCTACGCTTCATGTCTTTAGCAACAACATAGAAAAAATTTAAGCCCATTTAGAATGACCTATTCTAAGAAAGAAAGCTCTGATAGTAAGTCAAGTTCTTCAATAAATTCTTTTATAAGAACATTCACATTCTCAGTTTCTAAATTAAAGTTTCTGATTGATATAGTTTCTACCGAATTGTTGACAAATTATTAATTGAAACGAAATTCGCACAAACGTACAGCATACCTACTGTGTGTGTTACCTGACTCACTGCGAATATGCGTTGTGTTCGCGGGATCATGTTGGTTCGAAAGGTTACGAAAAATATCACTTTTGTATCGAAAATATCGTTAATTTTGATCACTAAAAATGACGTACTTAGACGTTATATTTCAAGTGCCAGTAGTACGCAATAATTGTATCGTGAAACTAAATTGTTATTTATGGAACTTTTTACAAGTTAAATGCAATAACAAAAGCACAACTTATAACAACTCGTTTGTTATCGATATTAGCTGCATATGCTTTATCTATACCTATAAATAAGGATTTCTGTCTGTCTGTCTGTCTGTCTGTCTGTCTGTCTGTCTGTCTGTCTGTCTGTCCGTATGTTCCTTATAGAATCGAAA
The DNA here is from genome assembly GCF_943734655.1 of Sabethes cyaneus. Taxonomy (NCBI): domain Eukaryota; kingdom Metazoa; phylum Arthropoda; class Insecta; order Diptera; family Culicidae; genus Sabethes; species Sabethes cyaneus. The sequence continues at coordinate 56,592,003 of NC_071355.1, forward strand.
ACTACTGAACCAATCGGCATGAAAATATGCATGTAGAGGTTTTTTGGGGCCAGGAAAGGTTTTAGTGATGGTTAGAAACCCCTCCCCCCATTAAGAGGGGGGGCTTCGATACAAATGAAACACAAATTTCTCCATAACTCGACAACTAATCAAGCAAATAGAACAAAATTTGGCATGTGGGTGTTTTAGGTGACAAGAATTTATTCTATGGTAAATTGAGACCCCTCCCCTCTTTATAAGGGGAATTATAACACCTCTCCTCTTTAAAAGGGGGGGCTTCCATACAAATTTCCTCAGAACTCGAGAACTAATCACGCAAATGGAACCAAATTTGGCATGTGAAGGTTTTCGAGGGCAATAATATTTTCTATAGTAAATTAGGACCCCTCCCCACTTTAAGAGGGGGGGCTCCTGTACCAAAGAAACACAATTTTCCTCATAACTCGAGAAGTAATTAAGCAAATGGAACCAAATTTGGCATGTGAGTGTTTTTGGAGACAAAAATTTTTTCTATGATGAATTGGGACCCCTACCCGTTTTAGGAAGGGGGGCTCCTATACAAAGGAAATGCAAATTTCCTCACAACTCGAGATTTAATCAAGCAAATGGAACCAAATTTGGCATGTGCCAGTTTTCTAGGACATGAATATATTCTATAGTGAATTAGAACCCCTCCCCACTTTAAGAGGGGGGGCTCCTATACAAACGAAATACAAATTTCCTCATAACTCGAGAACTAATCAAGCAAATGGAACCAAATTTGGCATGTGAAAGTTTTCGAGCGCAAGAATATTTTCTATGGTGAATTGGGACCACTCCCAACTTTAAGAGGGGGGGGCTCCTATACAAACGAAATACAAATTTCCTCATAACTCGAGAACTAATCAAGCAAATGGAACCAAATTTGGCACGTGGGTGTTTTTGGAGACAAAAATTTTTTCTATGATGGATCGGGACCCCTACCTACTTTAGGAGGGGGGGCTCCTATACAAATGAAATTCAAATTTCCTCATAACTCGAGAACTAATCAAGCAAATAGAACCAAATTGGGCATGTGGAGGTTTTTGGAGGCAAAAATATTTTCTATGGTGAATTAGGACCCCTCCCAACTTTAAGAGGGGGTGCTTCTACACAAATGAAATACAAATTTCCTCATAATTCGAGAACTAATCAAGCAAATGGAACCATATTTGGCATGTGGGTGTTTTTGGAGGCAACCATTTATTCTATGATGAATTATGACCCCTTACCTTTTTAAGAGGGGGGGCTCTCATACAAACGAAATACAAATTTCCTCATAACTCTAGAACTAATCAAGCAAATGGAACCAAATTTATCATGTGGGTGTTTTTGTAGGCAAGAATATTTTCTATGGTATATTTTCTATGGATTTCCCAACTTTAAGAGGGGGGGGGCTCCTATACAAATGAAAAACAAATTTCCTCATAACTCGAGAACTAATCAAGCAAATGGAACCAAATTTGACATGTAAGTGGTTTTGGACGCAAGATTTTTTTGTATGGTGAATTGAGACCCCTCTCTTCTTTAGAAAGCGAGTTATGGCCCATCTCCCCTTTAAGAGGGTGGGCTTCCATACAAATGAAATGCAAATTTCCTCTTATCTCGAGAACTAATCAATCGAATGGAACCAAATTTGGCATGTGGGAGTTTTAGATGGCAGAAGTTTTTTCTATGGTGAATTACGACCCCTTCCCCTTTTAAGAGGGGAGCTCCCATACAAATGAAATTCAAATTTCCTTATAACTTGAGAACTAATCAAGCAAATGGAACCAAATTTGGCATGTGGGAGATTTTGGAGTCTTGAATTTATTTTACGATAGTTAGAGACCTCTCACCCCTGTGGTAGGGGGATGTGGACTCTCATACAAATAAAACAGTAATTTTTGCGAAACTCAAAAACTAATCGAACTCGAGAAATTCGAGACTCTTCCATAAAACATTAGTCAATACAAGACCACAAAAACTATCTATAGTAACATTAGATCATTCAGGACGAGACGGTCGCGAGTGTTGCCGGTGACCCGCCGTCGGAAGCGCCGCCCACTGGGGGGCTTGCAAAACTTGAGATTGTGACAAAGATCATCCGAGATTCATGATTTATGTACAACACAGGTTAATTTGTGGCAATACGAAGTTTGTCGGGTCAGCTAGTAAACGAATAAAACGTATGGTTACGTTTTATTTTAATAACACGTAGGGTATGGGAGGGTATTTCGAGCACACTACTAAATTCGGCATACATTACCTTTTTTCACTGCGCTTTCCCAAATAAAAACTTTGCCGCTATAAAACAATAATGAAACGGATGTAGCACTAATAAGCTTTAATGTGTTATAACTATTTTCATAAAAATGTAAGTAATTTGCTAAATTTTATTCAATAAACATCAAAACCACTATTTTTCCACTGGCACATAATCAGGCTGAAAAAACCAGCAGCAATCACTTACGCGTATCCGCTCTTGATGATGGTTTGGAAAACACACAATTATGATCGCGTTTACTTATTCTAGCAACTAAACAGCTGTGAATATGATGTCACAGAATAATTTTACTTCTTTTCATCACGGAAGAACACAAAAAGCTCCCTTCTGATATGAAAATATAAATCAATTTTCATTCACTAGCAGTCTGTAGCATTTTGCTTTTAATTTCAGCATATGGTGCTTTATTTACACTACTACCAAGATGTGATGCAGTTGCGCCTGAAACTCTTCTATCGTGTTGACATAGCTATTATTTGAGTGACAACCACTTGTTTCTGGTGCTAATGTATATATACGATTCAACTAGCGCCAGCAGCAAGCTGTTGTCACTGCAAAACTAGTTATCTTCAATGAACCGGTATCTAGGCAATACCGACACGTTATCCATCGGTCTCTGTTTTGATCTGTTTTTGAAAAGCATTTAATCCCTGTGCAGGCTATTTCGACTGGTCGGATTTAAAAAAACACAGACACCACTATAGAAAATGGGCCCAATTTAGCCGTAGCGACTTCATCATTTCTCGCGACTATAACTCAAATTTAGTAGCGTTTCATTAAGACCAAAATACACGCCGATATTCAGTAAATATTATTCCATCAACTGGTATAAAAATCTTGTCTCGAATGAATATAGTTTTAACGTAATTCCTGAATATTGTTTAAGCTACCGCTTAATGGGCTGAAAATACCCTCCCGTACCCTATATTCGCAGTGAGTCAGGTAAAACAGTAGTATATAACTTGACATTCATACAAGTTTCATTTACGTTAAAAGTTTGTAAATTTTAATTTGTTTTTAAGCTCTGTAGGTCAACTGAAATATTACCCAAGGAACAATTTCTGCACAGTAAACGTTTATACGATAAGCTTTATTCAACTCAGGCTGAATAGCTGCTTCCAAAACATATCTAAACGCCTCTGTTAAATGCTTATGCACTTGGTTCTTTGAGCACGTTTGCTGATTGATTATCTACCTTCAAGGATGTAGCCAGAAAATGTTCTTAGAAGTAACCCCCTCTAAAAAAATCTAATATAACCTAACTTCGATAAAGCCTAAAAATACTTTTATATGTTTATGTCTCCTCGCCTTCAATTTATAAATAAAAATAGATAGCAGATTTGGCTTCCATTGATCGAGTTATTGAATTCTAGTGTCATTTAAGGTATCGCACGATAAGTTTTTGTTTATGGACAAAACTGGCCGCTGGTCTGGGTTATCCCGGAAGTCCCCGGAACTTGCCCATATATAACCCACGTGGCGCTAGGTAGTTGATCTGGCTGGCAGTGATCTAGTTTTTAAATTCTGGTGTAATTTGAGGTGTCGCTTGATAAGTATTTGTTCATGTTCGATACTGGCTATTTACCGCAGCAATAACTTAATCCGGAATATTTCCGGTTAATCCCAATACAGCGTAAAACTCCTAAAATGGTCGACAATGGGCAATGTTGCATAAAAATCAATACCGGCTGTGAATTACGTTCATTTTGGAAGTGTCATTGAAGATTTTTATTTACTTTATATGAGCGGTCTGCCTTTTAAAACTTTAAAAAGGCGTAACTCAAAAATTACTCATAGGAAAACTTTGAAATCGAACATTTTGTTCTAGATGTCATTTTTCTTCAAACGTAAAAAAGAGACTATTCGCACCATAATTTTTCGGAATTCTTGTTTTTGAAGGATGATAACTTTTGAACGCATGGTCAGAATGTTGTGATATTAGTATCAACATGTTAGCAAATCTGTTCTGAACATATTTCTCATATTGTCAATTCAAGCCAAATTTCGTATGTGGCTCTGGAGCTCCAAAAGCGAAGGCCGTCTACAGACGGTCTTACCCGTTAGAGGGTTAAACAGGTTTCCTAGGACTCGTAGAGCACGTGGGTTCACCCACTTCTACTCCAGACTTGGACTTGGACCTGAACTTGAACTTGGACTCGGATTTGGACTTTGGCTTGAACTTGAACAGGTACTTGTACTTACTTGCACTTGGATTTGGATTTTTACTTGGACTTGGACTTGGGCTCTTGGTCGCTTTGACTCTTGGGATTTTGGACATTTGGACTATTGGTCTCTTGAACTCTTGGACTCTTGAACTATTGGACTCTTGGGTTCTTGAACTCTTGGACTGTTGGAATCTTGGACTCTCGGATTCTGGAGTCTTGGACTCTTGAACTCTAGGACTCTTAGGACTCTTGGGCTTTTGGACTCTTCGGCTCTTGGATTCTTGGACTGTTGAACTCTTGGATTCTTGGAATCTTACACTCTCGGTTTCTGGGGTCCTTGGACCCTGGGATTCTTTCTTGGATTCTTGGATACTTGGACTCTTGTATTATCGGACTCTTGGAGTCTTGGACTCTTGGACTGTTGGATTCTTGGACTCTTGGACTCTTAGTCTCTTGGACTCTTGAACTCTTGGATTCTTGGACTTTTGGACTCTAGAACTCTCGTATACTTGGACCCTTGGAGTCTTACACCACAGACTAACTGATGTAACACTGAAGCCTCATTCCATCGCTAACGAATTTCCAATTTTCACTTAAGCCAAGACTTAAACAACAGTCGCTGCGCGAGAACACCGCCTGCACTGTTGCCAGATAATACACCAGTAAATTTATAACGTTACTAAATGTATAGCGACCTACTCTGCATAACGCGAAGACTACACCAGGTGTTGCTAGTGTTTTTTCCAAATTTTAGGGGTGTCATTGCAACACTATTTTGTTAGAAAAAATTCGAAGTGTTACGTCTGATGCTGGTACGTCTGTTAGTCTGTGCTTGAACTACTGGTTTCTTAGATTCTTGGAATCTTTGACTCTTGGATACTTGTACTTGGACTTGGACTCTTGGACTCTTGAACTGTTGGACTTTAGGACTCTTGAACACTTGAACTTTTGGACTCTTGTGCACTTGGACTTGGACTTGGACCTACACTTCGACTTGGCTTTAGACTTGGAGCTTGGTCTAGCGCTCAAAATTGGACTTCAGTAGAAACATGGATTTTTGTTTTGAACTAAAACGTGGACGTAACCTTGACTATTAGATTAATCAGGGATTGCGCTAAATAGGAAAAAATGTGGAACAACAATAGCAATGGTTCAAAGAGCTAACGCACATAACTCTCTCCAGACTGTTCTTCGACTTTCGGAAACATCCTGATGCATTCTGTAATCGGTTCATGAGTTTCAAAGGTGGTCCAAACGTGGTGAAACGGTATTTGCAGCAAACAAAGCTTAAGCATACTCGGGTAAGACGGCAGGTTATCAGAATGCCGCCATGGGAGATGCCGTAAAGCCAGTCGAATAAATCGTCGTAACACACGTTGAATCCGTAGGTTCCAAGTAAGATGACTGGGAAGCCAAACCAAATTACAGTTCTCCAGTAGCGAACGAACTAAGGCGCAATACAATAATTGAAAGCAGTGAACACCACTAAAGTTGCGCCCAATGTCAACAATAAATCCAAGTGGACGAGTCACCTTAGAAACAATAATCAATTATTGATTTGTGGTGTAAAACACTAAGGTTGCTAACTTAATCCACTCTGCGTAGTTCAATGTCATCGATAGTATAATTGAAGCAAATTGAATTTCTAATCCGGTGAAAGCTCATAACTTCACGATTTGCTATCCTCATAATAAACCAATTCAGTGTGCACCATTCAGCAAATAGATTGAGCAGATCTTGCATGTGGCGGTAGTTGTTGTGAAAGAAAAACTGCGGAAAACTCCGAGTTCCAGCAGAATCGCAACATCATTAAAGAACAATGGCAAAAGCTATGGTCCCATCGCAAGTTGCTACCTTGAGGAACAATGTATTCTAGTATTGCTAAGATATGAATGAAACCAATCAATCATTTTCTGGGATGCACCAAGTCATTGAAGTTTTCGCAACAGTATTGCATAGTCAGTCCGATCGAAAGCCGCTTTCAGCTCGGTATAGTTGACATCAACCTGTTTCTTGCATTTCCATTTACAAAATACACGTCGAAGTAACCTATAACAAATTAGTATAGACGGATCCAAGGTTAGTCACTCACCTTGGACGGATCGACCAGGCATAAAGCCGTGCTGAACAATGGATTTGTAGTTTTTAGTGCGAGACAGTATTGCACCACTGACAATTATTTCAAACAATGTTGATGCCGCAGAGAGACTAGCAATTCCGCGGTAGGTCCTTACATCATCACGATCGCCAGATTTACTTACTAGAAATATAAACCATTGCTTCCAAATGTCGGGGAATTTGCTTTACTTTGAAATACTTATAAAATATTGTGCATAAAGCCCCAAACTCGGAGAAGTCTACTAAAAATCACACAGGACACAGGTAACACACTGTTTTGGCCTGGTTTCGCGACATGCCGTTATGTGCGTTACATATTGGATTGGTATTCTGAAAACAACGCCGCGTTGGGCTCTGACGAAAGAAAAACTGTGGAAGAAGGTAACGCAGCCTACGATACCGAGAAATTCAAAACGGGTTGGAAAAATCGATGGAACAGTTGTTCAAAACCTGAAAAGGAATATTAGAAAATTAATGCGTGCCTTGGCCAAGTCTACCAAAAATTGACTAATTAATATTTTTTTTGGTTTCTTATATACCTAATTAAAATGAATTTGTTTCATCTGAATTCGGATTACTTCGTATCTAAATAATTTTTTTGTAAACCCATAATTTACGATGCGGTCCACGACTTAAATAAATAAATAAACATTTCAATCGTGGATACAGTCCTCAGTTAGCAGTCAGGCTACACGACATTCCTGAAGAGATAAACCAAAACAAACTTGTTGGACACTATTGTGTCACTCATAACTTTGAAATATCGTCCAACTCTCTGGCAGTGTACCTGTGGATATTTGTTTGGTCAACAAGCACATGGTATAAACAAGATCAACAAGTTGAATTTTTGTTTACAAACAGTAACAACAAATTGCTGATTACCGGCACCCACTTGTTGGAATTGTTTACCATGAATTTCATTCAACAAGTAGTTGAATGAAGCACGTGATTCGCAAAACCCTACGTTACCATCGTCCTGGCGACTACTGCGATTTCGTTTACGGCATTCAAACAAATTGACAGAATTTTCATTCTTAAATCGGAAGACCTAAAATGCATTAGTTCTGTGCTAATTTTCTAAAAACTTTTATAAAATATGTTGAAAAAGGCCAAAAAAGTGAAACCAAAAGCGAAAAGGAACATCGAGGATGTGCCGTTCTATAAATTTGTTTATCGCAGAGACGAACTGCCACTGGATCCGGCCAGGAGCTTCATAGAAGAACAAATTTGTAAACTAAGTCGAAGGTTTTTAAACTTTAAGCTTAATGAAACTACCTTTTTTCAGCAAAAATCAACGTCATAAAACCACCCTGCTTTAGCAGGGATTACAGTCTGCACCGCTATCCGAGAGGCGATGGTCGAGGATTTCGCGATTTACTGCTTCCGGAGAAGCTTTCCTCTACGGAAAGTCCCGAATACCCGCTGACCGGTTCCTCTTCAACGTCTCCGCTTCAAAAACATCTACCGGATATGACCGAACAGCTCGTCAGACTGCACAAAGATCTGCGGTTGAAAATTTTCCACGATCTAGCCCTTACCAAGCCGCTGCTGATGGGTAACGAGTTCTTCCGGCGCTACGGCAGGCCTGGTCAAAATGGCCGCCGCAAGCTAGCCGCCATTCGGCGTCCGAAACGTCCGAAACGTTTTCACTTCGACGAGTTTGCCTACCGTACGCCGGAAGAGAACGACGAAGCCTTGCTGCGCATCCAGCGCCACCTGGACCGGATGATCGCTAAAAGCATTCGCGAGGCGGAAAAACGTCGCCAGCAGAAGGAGGAGCAAGCGCGAAAGGCGCAAGTTGTAAGTGTGGATTTTCATTAAAACTACATAGCATAGTGTTTTGGTGAAAATTTATTAGGAAAAATTTGTTTGTTTTATTCCATTGTCAGTGTACTTCGAAGACCAAAGGAAATAATGTGTATTCAGTGAAGATTAAACGGAAACGGTTGAGTAATGAACAATACATCAAAAAACTAAAACTGGACGAGAGCCTGTAAGTACTGTAAACTAAAAATTTATGGTATTCTATGGTATATTCCTATGCTTAAGTTTTTTTTTCAATATTTGTATATTATTTAATGTTTCTGTGCTTAGAATATCTAAATAAGATTATTTCTGAACAGGAATATGGCTGGCGTTGAAATTGTCATCATGTTACTATTGATAGAACTTTCATACATAGGTTGAACATAACTAAGTAGAAGGCCAATTTGCTTTGAACTGTTTCTCACTTCCTACTGCTTTCTGAGTTTTTTTTTCAGTTTGGGGCAGTTCCGGAAAGTTTGGAGGGCTTTTGTCGTTGGTTACAATTTGCGTGGTTTTGGATCTATTCCTTATTCATTTTCCCTTACTTATAGGAAGCCAGATTAGGCCAAAACAGTACGGAGCAACTTTATTTGCTCAAAGCATGCAACAAGATTTTCTTTTCTTTTTCTTAGCTAGTGATGTCCGGTAATCGCTCGTTAATCGAGTAATCGATAGAGCATGCAATAATCGAATAATTTGTAATTAAATACTGCCGGCACGAGTAATTTATCAATCGAATAGTTCAAAAGGGATAAAAAAAATGCGAATAATCCCCATTAATCGTACATAATCGTTCGATTAATCGAATTATTAAACGAAATATTCGAATATTTATAATCGAATACTACTAGCACGAATATTGAACTAATCGATTAGAGCATACAATGCTAACCGATTAGTCGGTAATCGAATAATTGAAAATTTCGGACATCACTATTTCTTACAAACATTTCTCCACATAAATATGTATCGTAATTGACAGTGTCAGTTTTCACGGAATTTTAAGCCCGCCGGTGCAAATTGCTTGCTAAACCAAGTATGTTGTCGGGAACTATGACAGCTTTTTGTGTTCAAACTTATCTTGAAACTTTCCTTTTCTAATAGACATGTAAAACTCTTGATCTGAAATCTAGGTATCTGCTAGGAATCCGTCTTGACAAATGTTTCATCATCCGTGACGTGTACAACTTACGCGCTCTTGCTTTAGCCGTCATATTTTGCTTATCATCTCGATTAGGTTCACTGTAACCTCGATAAGTTGGCAGTCTGGCTCAATTCTTGCCTTTTTGCACTGTGATATTCCCAAGTTATTTCTGGTGCTTCAATTTTACCTAACAACGTTTATTACAGTCGATTTGGCCACTTTCAGCGAGTCAAATACGTCAGCATAAGGGTACCGTCAGAGTGCAAGCGGCATGTGACGCGACGCGACATTTCTTGCTGTAGTTATACGCGCAGCCCTTTTTTCGCCCGAAGCAGGACTGTGCATTTAGCAACATGAGAGCGAAGTCGTGTCGCGTCGCTGTCGCGTTAACTCTGTACGGGGCCTAAGTAGTAATGTCCGTTAATCGTTCGATTAATTCAACTAATCGAATAACACATGGAGTATTTGAATAATTTTTAATCGAATACTTTCAGCACGAGTAGTTGAATTAATCGAATAGTTCAATGAGTACGAATAATACACCAATAATGCTCGTTAATCGTTCATAATCGTTCGATTAATCAAATTAATCAAAGAAATATTCGAATATTTTTAATCGAACACCACTGACACGAATAGTTGAATTAATCGATTAGTGCAGACAACGCTCACCGATTAATCGGTAGTCGAATAATTGAAAATTTCGGACATCACTAGCCTAAGAATAATTTGGATTTTGAATATGCAGGAGCTAAGTTTAAATATACTGTTCCTCTTACTTCGACCCATTTTTTTAGAACTGAATTCAAACTGCACGAAAATGAAAAAAGAGGGGTTGTGTACAAGACACGACCGCATAGGTGACGCAGGACTACGTAAGTCTCTGAGCAGATAATAGCATCTATCGATGCCTGTAATACGATTCGTCATATATACATGCTAGATGCAGCATATATAAGGTTTGTTGAGACTAGCAGCAGGTTGAGATAATTCGTTTATTTTTAAATGAATGTTAATAGCGCCTCAAATCTTACCTCAACATCAAACACTATTTACATATATACATGATATCAAAAAATTGTTATATTAAATGCTTATGGTTGGCTGTGCTGCAGGTTCAAAAATCCAAATTTTTGCAAGACGATAATTTATTTACATCGTTTTATTCATTTTCATAATTGAAAACTATTATGTAAGTAAGTTAAAGTTGTTTGCAAAACGTTTTGTACTTTGCTGCCTTATACTGAGTTGAGTACTGATTAGTGAGTTTCACTTTCAGGACACCAATTTGGACTAGATTCAATGTTTAAAAATAAAATCGGTTGAAGAAAGAGGATGGTTTTAGACATTAACAAAATTGTTTACTTTCAGGACATCAAATTGGACTAGGTTAAATGTTTAAACGATAAAAACGGTTGCAGAAGATGAGTGGTGGCGTACTTCCCAAACACATCATATCAAATTGGTATAGATTTAAAGGTCGTAATCTTCGACCTGTTGGGACGGGGAGTCGGTCTTCTGCTTACTTTAACAAACTTCTCTGCTTCATAAATAGAACAAACCTATTCAGAAGCTGCCACCTAAACAAAATCTGTGAAATTTAAGCCAGTAAATATTTAAATGAGGAACAAAAAAACAAATGATCCATGGGCATTTCGTTTTCCTTCGTCACAAAATATGTGGGTGTACACTTTCATGCTTTTATTGTTTTATTTTTTAGTGCACCTGCCAGCGAATACTCAACCACCCAAAAGCGTGGTTTAAAAACCGATGCTAAACTAGCAAATCGAAAATGATAACATATGTAAAAGCCGGAGTTTGATGTCCCGAGAGCAAAGTGAGTTGAAAATGTGTACGATAGTCCGTTGTGAAATTTAAAGCAGTAAATATTTAAGTGAGGAACAAAAGAAACAAACAATCTATTGGCATTTTATTTTTCTTCGTCAGCTGCTAGCTAGAGTTGACTTCTGTTTTGAATAGATCATTTGAAACGCATGAATTGATTATAGTGATCACGAATTTCAATTTGCTTTACTTTCAGGACACAAAAAACGGATAATGCGTATCATCTTTGACTTGCCAGCGTTAGTATAGCGCTTTAGTCCTGGCCACGATTGTAAATTTAGTACGTGATATTAACGTACAAAGATAAAACAATATAAGCATAAAAGTCTACAACCACATACGCTGTGTGAGAAGTTAACGTAGGACCGTGTATGAATATTATAACGTAAGTCTTACTATAGGATGACAACAAATTTAGGGGCAGGCACACGTTACGAAATAATTAAAGGTTTTAATCGATAACAACTCTGACAGTTCTGATTCTGTACGAGTTTCAATGGTTTGAATACCAATCGAGTCATAAAATATTTCATACACTGTTCTACATTATCTCCTTGTACAACATACGTTGATGTATGTAGGGTGGTAACCAACCAACGTATTTTGCAGCTGTAAATAATTTGGAAACTTACAGCAAAATCAAATGGAAGGGAAGTGTCCAAATTATGTATAGATGCTGATGGGGTCCAAAATAGGTTAGTTACCCTACACTTTCCTGCTTTTGTTACCTCACCTGTTATTGCACTTAACGTCGAACTTTCCTACCGACAAAAAGCGTGGTTCGAAAGCCGATGCTAAGCTAGCAAATCGGAAATGGTATCATTCGCAGAGGCCGGAGTTTGATGTCCTGAAAGTAAAGTGAGATGGAAATATGTACGATAACTCTTTTCATTCCGATCAATTTATGGTTTTTTATGATCTATTTAAAACTGAAGATTTGTTGTAAAACCGTAATTGATGGAACATATACAATAATTGGGACGAACCAAATAATAAATAAATAAGATAAAACAATAAAAACATGAAAGTATACATCCACATAAGTCACATAGTTACCTTCTCGCACAACATATGTGGGTGTACACTCATGCTTTTATTGTTTTACCTATTATCGCGCTTACCATCGAATTACTAATCATTAAAAAGCGTGGTTCAGAATTTGATGCTGAAGCTAGCAAATCGAAAACGGTAACATACGGAAAAGCCGGAGTTTGATGTCATGATAGTAAAATGAGTTGTAAATATGTACGATAGTCCGTTGTGAAATTTAAAGCAGTGAATATTTAAGTGAGGAACAAAAGAAACAAACTATGGGCATTTCATTTTCCTTCGTTAGCTGCTAGCTAGAGTTGATTTTCAATTTGCTTTACTTTCAGGACATTAAACACCAGATAATGCGTATGTCATCATCTTGGACTTGGATTTTCTAACTCTTTAGTATAAAGTTCATGGCCACGATTGTTAGTTTAGTACGTGATAAAACAATAAAAGCATAAAAGTGTACATACGCTTAGGCTGTGTTAGAAGTTAACATAGGACCGTGTATGAATATTTTAGCGCAATTCTTACCATAAGATGTCATAACCAAATTTAGGTTCAAGCACACGTCACGAATAGTGATGTCCGAAATTTTCAATTATTCGATTACCGATTAATCGGTGAGCGTTGTCTGCACTAATCGATTAATTCAACTATTCGTGCCAGTGGTGTTCGATTAGAAATATTCGAATATTTCTTTGATTAATTCGATTAATCAAACGATTATGAACCATTAACGAGCATTATTCGGGGATTATTCGTGCTCATTGAACTATTCGATTAATTCAACTACTCGTGCTGGCAGTATTCGATTAAAAATTATTCGAATATTCCATGTATTATTCGATTAGTTTAATTAATCGAACGATTAATGGACATCACTAGTCACGAAATAATTCAAGATTTTAAACGTTAACGACTCTGCCAGTTCTGAACGGGTTTCAATGGTTTGAATACCAATCGAGTCATAAAAGTTCCATACACGGTTCTACATTATCTCCTCGTACAACATTCGAGGGTGGATATACACTTTCCTGCTTTTGTTGCATTACCTTTTAGTACACCCAACTTCGAATATAACCAATAAAAAGCGTGGTTCAAAATCCGATGTTGAGTTAGCCAAATCGGAAATCGTAACATAACATACGCAAAAGCCGGAGTTTGATGTCCTGAAAGTAAAGTGAGTTGAAAGCAAAGCATTATTCTGGTGATAATTCTGACGGAATACGACCTTTACGTGATATTAACGCACAAAGATAAAGCAATATAAGCATAAAAGTCTACACTCATATAGGCTGTGTGAGAAGTTAACGTAGGACCGTGTATGAATATTATGACGTAAGTCTTACTATGGGATGGCAACGAAATTTAGGGGCAGGCACACGTTACGAAATAATTACAGGTTTTAAACGATAACAACTCTGACAATTCTGATTCTGTACGAGTTTCAATGGTTTGAATACCAATCGAGTCATAAAAGTTTCATACACTGTTCTACATTATCTCCTCGTAAAACATACGTTGATGTATGTAGGGTGGTAACCAACCAACGTATTTTGGACCCCATCAGCTGCGGTACATAATTTGGAAACTTACAGCAAAATCAAATGGAAGGGAAGTGTCCAAATTATGTATAGATGCTGATGGGGTCCAAAATAGGTTAGTTACTCTACACTTTCATGCTTTTGTTACATTACCTTTTACTGCACTTAACGTCGAACTTTCCTACCGACAAAAAGCGTGGTTCGAAAGCCGATGCTAAGCTAGCAAATCGGAAATGGTATCATTCGCAGAGGCCGGAGTTTGATGTCCTGAAAGTAAAGTGAGATGGAAATATGTACGATAACTCTTTTCATTCCGATCAATTTATGGTTTTTTATGATCTATTTAAAACTGAAGATTTGTTGTAAAACCGTAATTGATGGAACATATACAATAACTGGGACGAACCAAATAATAAATAAATAAGATAAAACAATAAAAACATGAAAGTATACATCCACATAAGTCACATAGTTACCTTCTCGCACAACATATGTGGGTGTACACTCATGCTTTTATTGTTTTACCTATTATCGCGCTTACCATCGAATTACTAATCATTAAAAAGCGTGGTTCAGAATTTGATGCTGAAGCTAGCAAATCGAAAACGGTAACATACGGAAAAGCCGGAGTTTGATGTCCTGAGAGTAAAATGAGTTGTAAATATGTACGATAGTCCGTTGTGAAATTTAAAGCAGTGAATATTTAAGTGAGGAACAAAAGAAACAAACTATGGGCATTTCATTTTCTTTCGTTAGCTGCTAGCTAGAGTTGATTTTCAATTTGCTTTACTTTCAGGACATTAAACACCAGATAATGCGTATGTCATCATCTTGGACTTGGATTTTCTAACTCTTTAGTATAAAGTTCATGGCCACGATTGTTAGTTTAGTACGTGATAAAACAATAAAAGCATAAAAGTGTACATACGCATAGGCTGTGTTAGAAGTTAACATAGGACCGTGTATGAATATTTTAGCGCAATTCTTACCATAAGATGTCATAACCAAATTTAGGTTCAAGCACACGTCACGAATAGTGATGTCCGAAATTTTCAATTATTCGATTACCGATTAATCGGTGAGCGTTGTCTGCACTAATCGATTAATTCAACTATTCGTGCCAGTGGTGTTCGATTAGAAATATTCGAATATTTCTTTGATTAATTCGATTAATCGAACGATTATGAACCATTAACGAGCATTATTCGGGGATTATTCGTGCTCATTGAACTATTCGATTAATTCAACTACTCGTGCTGGCAGTATTCGATTAAAAATTATTCGAATATTCCATGTATTATTCGATTAGTTTAATTAATCGAACGATTAATGGACATCACTAGTCACGAAATAATTCAAGATTTTAAACGTTAACGACTCTGCCAGTTCTGAACGGGTTTCAATGGTTTGAATACCAATCGAGTCATAAAAGTTCCATACACGGTTCTACATTATCTCCTCGTACAACATTCGAGGGTGGATATACACTTTCCTGCTTTTGTTGCATTACCTTTTAGTACACCCAACTTCGAATATAACCAATAAAAAGCGTGGTTCAAAATCCGATGTTGAGTTAGCCAAATCGGAAATGGTAACATAACATACGCAAAAGCCGGAGTTTGATGTCCTGAAAGTAAAGTGAGTTGGAAATGTGTACAATAATTTATTCCGATCAATTCATGGGTTTTTATAATCTATTCAAAACTGAAGATTTGTTTCGTTTCACGTAATTGATGGAATATAATATATTTGAGGAACCTATTGTGATAGCGCACTAAAAGATAACACAATAAAAACATAAGAGTGTATATCCACACATGCTGTGCGAGAAAGTAACGTAAGAGCGTGCTTGAATATTTCAATGCATGTCTTACCATAGGGTGTCATGCCAAAATTAAGGTTCAGGCGAGCATCACGAAATAATGAGACTTTGAACGCTAATAACTCTGCCAGTTCTGAACGGATTTCGATGGTTTGTATACCAAAGAATTTGCACAACATGCGTGGGTATACACTCACGTTTTCGTTGTTTTACCTTTTAGTGCACTTAGCGTCGACCCCTGAACCAATAAAAATCGCGGTTCTGAATTCGATGCTGAAGCTAGCAAATCGGAGATGGTAACATACGCAAAAGCCGGAGTTTTATGTCCTGAAAGTAAAGTGAGTTGAAAGCAAAGCATTATCCTGGTGATAATTCTGACGAAATACGACCTTTACGTGATATTAACGCACAAAGATAAAGCAATATAAGCATAAAAGTCTACACTCATATAGGCTGTGTGAGAAGTTAACGTAGGACCGTGTATGAATATTATGACGTAAGTCTTACTATGGGATGGCAACGAAATTTAGGGGCAGGCACACGTTACGAAATAATTAAAGGTTTTAAACGATAACAACTCTGACAATTCTGATTCTGTACGAGTTTCAATGGTTTGAATACCAATCGAGTCATAAAAGTTTCATACACTGTTCTACATTATCTCCTCGTAAAACATACGTTGATGTATGTAGGGTGGTAACCAACCAACGTATTTTGGACCCCATGAGCTGCGGTACATAATTTGGAAACTTACAGCAAAATCAAATGGAAGGGAAGTGTCCAAATTATGTATAGATGCTGATGGGGTCCAAAATAGGTTAGTTACCCTACACTTTCATGCTTTTGTTACATTACCTTTTACTGCACTTAACGTCGAACTTTCCTACCGATAAAAAGCGTAGTTCGAAAGCCGATGCTAAGCTAGCAAATCGGAAATGGTATTATTCGCAAAGGCCGGAGTTTGATGTTCTGAAAGTAAAGTGAGTTGGAAATATGTACTATAACCCTTTTCATTTCGATCAATTTATGGTTTTTTTATATGATCTATTTAAAACTGAAGATTTCTTGTAAAAATTTAATTGATGGAACATAATACAATAATTGGGACGAACCAAATAATCTATACCTATAAAATCAGAACATATATACATGCCACATGCGTTGTATGTAACATTTATCAAAGTAGTAACATGGCATACGTTCAATTCTCAAAAGATTTCAGTTACTTATATGTGCATTTGGAAACAATTGAACAAAATTAAGAACACAAACTATTGCTTTCCTGCTACCTTACAGAAATTAAAGATTGTTTTTATTGCCCATGGTTCCCCACGTTGAAGGGATTTTACCAATTCAATCCTATTTTATCAACAGCACATCTTTTCACTACATTTCTAATGAAACAGCAAGCATGCACATTCATATACAGTCATATTATAACCGAACACTACAGCTGAAGCATATTTTTCCAACACAGATATCAAATTCGCCTAGGTTTAATCGTCTCGCAGTAAAGAATTTGCGATCTGTTGGGATAACGAACTTGTGTCATTTTTTCTGGTACACTTCCTTAACAAAGACATCAAATTGAACTAGGTTTAATCGCGTTCGTAAGAAATCTGTTGGCACGAAGGGGGTTTGTCACTATTTCTGGTGTACTTCCCAAGCAAGTACATCGAAATGGTATAGGTTTAATCGCGGTGTTAAGAAATCTTGTTGAAATGAGGAAACTTGGTCACTTGTTTTGGCTTACTTCCCAAGCACAGATATCAAATTAGTATAGATTTAGATCATCGTAAAGAATCTTCCAACCAATCACGAAGCGAGAATTCTGGTAATACATAGGTTCATTATTTACAATTTTTCAATAGATCAACATCAAGAATCCATACTTTTCTTCATTTGGGCCAATTCTTAGAAGATTTTCCACAAGAACCACTAAGCTATTAGCGTTTAAAACCTGACCACTTTTCAAGACAGATTTTTTGGAATGACACCCTATAGATACCAGCTACCTTCCTGAAAGACGTAGTCCTACGTCAAAAATGGATTTCTGTCTGTCTGTAAATAAATAAGATAAAACAATAAAAACATGAAAGTATACATCCACATAGTCACATAGTTACCTTCTCGCACAACATATGTGGGTGTACACTCATGCTTTTATTGTTTTACCTATTATCGCGCTTACCATCGAAATACTAACCATTAAAAACCGTGGTTCAGAATTTGATGCTGAAGCTAGCAATTCGAAAATGGTAACATACGGAAAAGCCGGAGTTTGATGTCCTGAGAGTAAAATGAGTTGAAAATATGTACGATAGTCCGTTGTGAAATTTAAAGGAGCGAATATTTAAGTGAGAAACAAAAGAAACAAACTATGGGCATTTTATTTTCCTTTATTAGCTGCTTGCTAGAGTTGACTGCTGTTCTAAATAGATCATTTGAAACGCATCGATTGATTATAGTGAACAGGACTTTCAATTTGCTTTACTTTCAGGACATTAAACACCGGATAATGCGAATGTTATCATCTTCGATTTTCTAGCTCTAGTATAAAGTTCTTGGCCACGATTGTTAGTTTAGTACGTGATAAAACAATCAAAGCATAAAAGTGTACATCCACATACGCTGTGTGAGAAGTTAACGTAGAACCGTGTATGCATATTATGACTTTTACAATAGGATGATGTAACAAAATTTAAGGGCAGGGATAGGGATACCTTACTAAATAATTAAAGATTTTGAATGGTAACCACTCTACCAGTTCTGAACGGGTTTCAATGGTTTGAATACCAATCGAGTCATAAAAGTTTCATACGCTGTTCTACATCAACTCGTACAACATACGTTGGTGTATGTAGGGTGGTAACCAACCAACGTATTTTGGACCCCATCAGAAGCTGTCCATAATTTGGAAACTTGCAGCAAAATCAAATGGAAGGGAAGTGTCCAAATTATGTTTAGATGCTAATGGGGTCCAAAATAGGTTAGATACCCTACACTTTCATGCTTTTCATTACCTTTTACTGCACTTAGCTTCGAACATTTCTACCGACAAAAAGCGTGGTACGAAAGCCGATGCTAAGCTAGCAAATCAGAAATGGCATCTTTCGCAGAGGCCGGAGTTTGATGTCCTGAAAGTAAAGTGAGTTGGAAATATGTACTATAACCCTTTTCATTCCGATCAATTTATGGTTTTTTTATGATCTATTTAAAACTGAAGATTTGTTGTAAATCGTAATTGATGGAACATAATATAATAAGGTCATTGCAAATCATTTTCAAAGTTTTTGTCACCCCTCTCCCCCCCCCCCCCCTTGGAAATGGGCTTGAAAAATCGAGGGGCAAAAAAATAATTTGTAGGATGAGTGAATTTTTTTAATAAAATCAATTGTCTGTGGGCCCTACAGCCTGAAAAACTCGAAAAATGAGTGTACGAGTTGCTTCTAGCACGAAATAGAAATGGAAGTTCAAACAGCGGAATTTCCGAAACTCGGCCAAAAAATTTTTCTTTCAGTTTTGTCTTTTTGTTCGTAGATTTTTGCATGAAAAATAACAACGTATTTATTAAAAGCAAGAATAGATTTGGTTTTCACGTTTAAACTTTAAGTAAAAATGCCTAAAATCCATTTTTTTGCTCGATTAAGAAATTCTGTTTCCCCCCCCCCTTCAGTGACCCACCACCGGAGGGACAAAAACTTAAATTTTTGTAATGGCCTAATTGGGACGAACCAAATACTAAATAAATAAGATTGTTTTATCTAGCATGAAAGTATACATCCACATAGTCACATAGTTACCTTCTCGCACAAGGCACAACATATGTGGGTGTACACTCATGCTTTTATTGTTTTACCTATTAGCGCGCTCACCGCTCACCATCGAATTATACTAACCATTAAAAAGCGTGGTTCAGAATTTGACGCTGAAGCTAGCAAACCGAAAACAATGGGTATTTCATTTTCCTTCGTTAGCTGCTAGCTAGAGTTAACTACTGTTCTAAATAGATCATTTAAAACGCATGAATTGATTATAGTGAACAGGACTTTCAATTTGCTTTTCTTTCAGGACATTAAACACCGGATAATGCGTATGTTATCATCTTCGATTTTCTAGCTCTAGTATAAAGTTCTTGGCCACGATTGTTAGTTTAGTACATGATAAAGCAATCAAAGCATAAAAGTGTACATCCACATACGCTGTGTGAGAAGTTAACGTAGAACCGTGTATGCATATTATGACTCTTACCATAGGATGATGTAACAAAATTTAAGGGCAGGGATGGGACACCTTACTAAATAATTAAAGATTTTAAATGGTAATGGTAACCACTCTACCAGTTCTGAACGGGTTTCAATGGTTTGAATACCAATCGAGTCATAAAAGTTTCATACATTGTTCTACATTATCTCCTCGTAAAACATACGTTGATGTATGTAGGGTGGTAACCAACCAACGTATTTTGGACCCCATCAGCAGCTGTACATAATTTGGAAACTTACAGCAAAATCAAATGGAAGGGAAGTGTCCAAATTATGTATAGATGCTGATGGGGTCCAAAATAGGTTAGTTACCCTACACTTTCCTGCTTTTGTTATATTACCTTTTACTGCACTTAACGTCGAACTTTCCTACCGACAAAAAGCGTGGTTCGAAAGCCGATGCTAAGCTAGCAAATCGGAAATGGTATCATTCGCAGAGGCCGGAGTTTGATGTCCTGAAAGTAAAGTGAGATGTAAATATATACGATAACCCTTTTCATTCCGATTAATTTATGGTTTTTTTATATGATCTATTTAAAACTGAAGATTTGTTGTAAAACCGTAATTGATGGAACATAATACAATAATTGGGACGAACCAAATAATAAATAAATAAGATAGAACAATAAAAGCATGAAAGTATACATCCACATAGTCACATAGTTACCTTCTCGCACAACATATGTGGGTGTACACTCATGCTTTTATTGTTTTACCTATTATCGCGCTTACCATCGAAATACTAACCATTAAAAACCGTGGTTCAGAATTTGATGGTGAAGCTAGCAAATCGAAAATGGTAACATACGGAAAAGCCGGAGTGTGATGTCCTGAGAGTAAAATGAGTTGAAAATATGTACGACAGTCCGTTGTGAAATTTAAAGCAGTGAATATTTAAGTGATGAACAAAAGAAACAAACTATGGGCATTTCATTTTCCTTCGTTAGCTGCTAGCTAGAGTTGATTTTCAATTTGCTTTACTTTCAGGACATTAAACACCAGATAATACGTATGTCACCATCTTGGACTTGGATTTTCTAACTTTTTAGTATAAAGTTCATGGCCACGATTGTTAGTTTAGTACGTGATAAAACAATAAAAGCATAAAAGTGTACATACGCATAGGCTGTGTTAGAAGTTAACGTAGGACCGTGTATGAATATTTTAGCGCAATTCTTACCATAAGATGTCATAACCAAATTTAGGTTCAAACACACGTCACGAAATAATTCAAGATTTTAAACGTTAACGACTCTGCCAGTTCTGAACGGGTTTCAATGGTTTGAATACCAATCGAGTCATAAAAGTTCCATACACGGTTCTACATTATCTCCTCGTACAACATTCGAGGGTGGATATACACTTTCCTGCTTTTGTTGCATTACCTATTAGTACACCCAACTTCGAATATAACCAATAAAAAGCGTGGTTCAAAATCCGATGTTGAGTTAGCCAAATCGTAAATGGTAACATAACATACGCAACAGCCGGAGTTTGATGTCCTGAAAGTAAAGTGAGTTGGAAATGTGTACAATAATTTATTCCGATCAATTCATGGGTTTTTATAATCTATTCAAAACTGAAGATTTGTTTCGTTTCACGTAGTTGATGGAATATAATAATTGTGATAGCGCACTAAAAGATAACACAATAAAAACATAAGAGTGTATATCCACACATGCTGTGCGAGAAAGTAACGTAAGAGCGTGCATGAATATTTCAATGCATGTCTTACCATAGGGTGTCATGCCAAAATTAAGGTTCAGGCAAGCATCACGAAATAATGAGACTTTGAACGCTAATAACTCTGCCAGTTCTGAACGGATTTCGATGGTTTGTATACCAAAGAATTTGCACAACATGCGTGGGTATACACTCACGTTTTCGTTGTTTTACCTTTTAGTGCACTTAGCGTCGACCCCTGAACCAATAAAAATCGCGGTTCTGAATTCGATGCTGAAGCTAGCAAATCGGAGATGGTAACATACGCAAAAGCCGGAGTTTGATGTCCTGAAAGTAAAGTGAGTTAAAAGCAAAGTATTATCCTGGTGGTACATTCTGACGGAATACGACCTTATATGATATGTACATTGTACAACAATCTGAGTACCATTCAAAACGTTAACCATAAGTGCGTCGTTTCAGCAAGCTCAAATATCTGCAAGCTCTGCTTCCGGAACATCCGGACGAACAGAAGCGTAAAATTCTGGACAAATTCGAAAAATCCTACGCAGCAGCTATTGAAGGTTTCGATGACAACATGCGCCAACGAACACTGAACCTTCTGGACGAGTTATCGGTGGAGAAAATCGAACATTATCCCTCGCATCTGATTAAGAAAATTCTTCCCCGCATCGATGACCGCATAGCGTATCTCAATGCAGCGCACAAGTTCATTCTGGAAGAGGAAAAACTTTGGCCCAACGTTCATCCCGAGGTGATGCTGCTGGATTATTTGTTCGATCCCGAACACAACGTTCGTCGCGATCAGGCTGTCTACTTGACTATTCTGCTGATGGATTTGCAGGAAGACTACCGGTATCACGTTAAACGATCTTTTCTACGCCATATTCTGCGTTCTGAGGAGGAACGCAATCGATTGCAACTAATTGTGGAACCACCTGAATTTCCTATAGCAACCTTGATTGCACCGGTTCCTTGGAAATGTTCAATACAAGTTGCCAAAAATCGCTTGGAGGAGGTACTGATGATCAACCACCCGGTTCTTCAAGCCATTAACTTACTCTGGCACAAGCTGTACGGCAACCTGTTGGTTGTGGACACTGCTAAGTTCTACAATACAGACATTCCAATGCATGCGGACAAAATCACGGAAACAATCCACGAAAGTTGTCGAATTACACGGGACGTGAGTTACGTTTTCAAACCATTACGGAAACATCCCTCGGATCTTTCTAAGCTGTTTTGTTAACCTTTCAGATATTGGTAAATGACTGGATGCCTCGTGTTGCCGATTTGGTTGATGTTATGCGTAAGTACTGGAAGGATCTGGTACCACGGAACTCCATACACGGTGGCCGAGGCACGATATTCTTCAACTGCATCCACGCGCTGACTTCCTATCATCTACAAGGACTGATCAAGAAAAGCTTGGATCACCTTGTTGATGCCTTGGAGGTGTATCGCGGCGGTGATGCCCCGGGGCAGATGTCCAAGCTAAAGAGGAAACCTTTCATGACGCTAACTGTATCCGTTGTTGGAAAACCGGACACGGAAATAGATAAAAATACCGAGAAGAGTGATTTGTCACTGTACGAAGCCGACGACGATGATCCCAGTATACTATCATCGGAATCGTCCGATAATCCATTAACAACGACCGCTGACGAGCGGAGAACTTCATTCATAATGAAGAGTAGCGGTAAAATTATCATTTATCCCTATATGGAAGAACTTCCCGATCTATTCAAGAGCTATTTCGTTAAGATCCTTAAAGTGGGTTATAAAATTCCTCGGTTGGAATACTATTTGACACAGGATAAGAAACTGTTGGGTTATCTGCACTACATTCGCGACGATAACGCGGATATGGAGAAGCTGTACGAAAGAGTTAAGTGCATAGTTTTGGCAAACCAAACTGGACCAACGACTTATTTGTATCCAATGTACGAGTACTATTTTCCCGTGTTGGCAAACAAAATGAAGGTCATAACCGAAAGTATCTTCTCGCAACGTGAGCTACCGTCCCTGGAAATCTTCAAAGATCTTGTCGACAAGTTTACCGAACTACTGCACGGCATATACTTTCTTCGGGATTTCATTCCGTTGAACCTGTTTATGCTAGATAACAGTCGACTTAATCGTGTTCTCGAGAACCTGGTTAAAGAACTGAAAGCCTTCGTAATCAATTACTTCATTACGCTCAACCAGGTCGAAAACCGTCGGTAAGTTCAAAGAAAATCAGGTCCACAATACGGAATACAGTATGATTCAATAACGTCGTTTGCAGCATCTGCGACGAATTCGAGGACATGTCCCTGCACGCCGGCGAACGTCCGAAAGAAACTCCGGAAGTGGTCGCACTTCAAAATTACCTAACGCAGTGCCGAGAGGAGCGAATGTACCAGCTGAAGACCGAGATCAAGCAAGTCGCGCAGCGTGTTCTCTTCCTCCTGACCTACGCCATACTCGATAGTAATATGCGAAATTACGAATTGGTTCGCGAGCGTTACACCCTGCTGATGTTGGGTTTTATATTTCCAGCCGAAGATATCAATCTGAACTCGCGTCTCTTTCTGTGGCCTCAGGAGCTGGAGAAAGTGCTTGATCTTAGTGGTGCCCGTCTTTCGGTGGTACGTGACAATCTGGAAACGGCACTTCGTGAGCGGCGAGTCCAATTCGAAGCCTATCTGAATACGGAGAAGAAAAAAATGGACCACTTCCGGACGCGCGAGATTCGCGAAATGCTCTCGCTGGATGATTTGCGGGAGAAAGTCGCTACCGTAGATGGTTTGATGTTGATCCTGGAGGTATTCGTATAGAGTTAAATACAACACTTTCATTCAACAAAGGTTTTGTTTGTTTATTTTTAACCCCACAGAAATGTAGCAAGGAGGCGAGAGAAATCAACTCGGATGAAAATTTGCTGCAGATAGATCAGTCGTTCTTCCCTGCGTTAACCGAAATGATCGATAGAATGGCGCCAATCGAAAAGCTGTGGCACACGGCATACAAATTCGATTCGTGCCATGAAGTATGGTACTTCGGGCCGTTCAAGGAACTGGACGCTACTGTCATTACGAGCGCGGTTGAGGACATGTTCCATTCAATCACTGTCCTACTTAAGGAACTCACAGGCAGCCCTCAGGCGAAACGTGTGGCTGAACAGATTCGTATGAAGATCGACAAGTTCAAGATCTACTTGCCGGTTATGGAAGCAATCTGCAGACAAGGCCTCGGTGAGCGTCACTGGGCGCAGATATCGGAAGAGCTTGGCCAGGAAGTGAATCCAGAGGTGCAGAACCCACTTGGACTTATGGTCGATATCGATATCATGAAGATCCAAAATCGACTGGAGGAAATTTCCAACGCAGCGGGAAAAGAGTACGAGCTTAACATACAGCTGGTGAACATGCAAGAGGAGTGGGTTGATGTGAAGTTTGTGTGCGTCCAGTATCGTGATTCGGACATATCCATTCTGTCGTCGGTGGATGATATCCAAACACTGCTGGACGATCACATCCTGAAAGCTCAAGCCATGCGCGGTTCACCATACATCGCTGCACTCGGAAGCAAAGCAACGAACTGGGAGGACAAACTCATTTCTATGCAGGATATAATCGATACGTGGCTGCAGGTTCAAGCAACCTGGATGTACCTGGAGCCGATCTTCAGCTCGGAAGATATTATGCGACAAATGCCTACCGAGGGCCGTCATTTCAAATCAGTTGACAAATTGTTTCGCAAAGTTATGCGTCACACGATCGCTGATCCACACGTTATCCAAGCCACCGACTATCCGGATTTGTTGAATGTGCTCAGAACGGCCTTCAAGGACTTGGAAGACATTCAACGGGGGCTGAATCTGTATCTGGAGAAGAAACGTCTGTTCTTCGCCCGGTTCTTCTTCCTGTCCAACGATGAACTGCTGGAGATTCTGTCCGAAACGAAGGATCCGATGCGAGTGCAGCCGCACCTGAAGAAGTGCTTCGAGGGTATCTATTCGCTGCAGTTCGATCAGCAGATGGAGATCACCGCGTTCACCTCCTCCGAGGACGAGCAGATTCCGTGCACTAGAAAAATCAATCCGGCGCTGGCAAATGTTTGGCTTCTATCACTTATTGTATCAAGGTAATGGGCTTACTAATTATTCGAATTTTTCAGGGCTTAGTTGAGAGATGGCTCAAAGAAGTCGAGGTTGTTATGTTGGAGAGCGTGAAGGAGCAAATTTGGCAATCATATGACTCATACTTCAAGGATCCACGCAAGATGTGGGTTTTGAACTGGCCTGGCCAGGTCGTTCAGGTGGTTTCCTGTCTGAAATGGACCGAAGAAGCGGAGGAAGCTATCAAAGAGAACAGATTGACAGAATACTCACAACGGTGTACGTCCCAAATTGGTGACCTAGTGGATCTTGTAAGAGGCAACCTATCGGCAGGGGCAACCATTACAATTGAAGCGTTAATAGTCGTGGATGTACATGGTTTGTTTGATTGCTATAAAAATTCGATTTGGATATTCGACTAATGGTCTTTTCAGCTCGCGATATAATTGATTTGTTGATTGGGAAAAATATAACCGATACCGGGGACTTCAATTGGTTCTCTCAACTGAGATACTACTGGAGAATAGACGACGATGACAAGCAAAGCTACGTAGCGTGCAGCATGGTTAATACAGATCTTAAGTACGGTATGGAATATCTGGGAAATACGGGTCGGTTGGTTACGACACCGCTGACTGATCGCTGTTTCCGGACCTTAATGGGTGCATTCAAGCTCAACCTCGGAGGAGCACCTGAAGGCCCAGCCGGTACGGGTAAAACCGAGACGTGCAAAGATCTGGCCAAGGCTGTAGCGAAGAAGTGCGTCGTGTTCAACTGTTCCGATGGGTTGGACTATAAAGCACTGGGCAAATTCTTCAAAGGTTTGGCACAATCTGGCTCATGGGCGTGCTTTGACGAGTTCAATCGCATTGAACTGGAAGTACTTTCCGTCGTGGCTCAGCAAATTCTGACGATCCAACGCGCCATTGCTGGAAAGGTGGTTAAATTTGTCTTCGAAGAGACTTCCCTTAAACTGGATCCTACGTGTAACATTTTCATAACCATGAATCCCGGCTATGCCGGTCGAACGGAGCTACCGGATAATCTGAAGGTGCTGTTCAGAACTGTAGCCATGATGGTCCCAGACTATGCCATGATTGGAGAAATAACGCTTTATTCCAACGGCTTCGATGAAGCCCGCATTCTGGCGCAGAAGATTGTCCATACCTATAAGCTGTGCTCGGAGCAGCTATCGTCGCAATCACATTACGACTACGGAATGAGAGCCGTCAAGTCGGTGTTAACGGCCGCTGGAGCACTGCGCCGTTCGCAACCTCAGCTCTCCGAGGCTCAGATCGTTCTTCGAGCGATTATTGATGTTAATCTTCCCAAATTTCTACAGCAGGATATTCCACTGTTTGAAGGTATTTATAAGGATCTGTTTCCCGGAGTGGATCTACCACCGGTGAGTCTTTCAGGTGAGTAGTTTTCTAATTAAGAAATTGATCAAGCTTTTCGCTTGCAGCCGGCTCGTGAAGACATCGTCCGTTTACTGCTGATCGAACTGGTGAAGCGTAAGCTTCAACCGACACCATGGTTTATTGAGAAGGTCATGCAGATCTATGAAATGCTTCTGGTTCGTCATGGGCTTATGATCGTGGGTGATTCCATGGGAGGAAAGACAACGGCCTATCAAATGCTAGCAGAATCTCTGCGGGAACTGCGCAAGGAAAAGGGACCCACCTGCGAGGAACAGGGAGTTAGCTTCAGGATCATAAATCCGAAGGCCATCTCAATGGGACAGCTGTACGGTAGTTTTGATCCGGCATCACATGAATGGTCCGACGGAGTGTTGGCCAACACCTTCCGCGAGATGGTTTACACCCACAGCATGGAACGGCAGTGGATCATTTTCGATGGTCCAGTGGATGCCGTGTGGATTGAGAATTTGAACACCGTACTGGGTAACGTGATCTGAATTGCTCTTTTTGTAGTAGTAATTAGGAGGTTCTTCTGTATCTCACAGATGACAACCGGAAGCTGTGTTTGATGTCCGGTGAAATCATTCAGATGACAAAGTTTATGAACTTGATGTTCGAACCGGCAGATCTCGATCAAGCATCTCCGGCAACGGTGTCACGGTTTGTAGTGGTGAGGTTTGTCCATGACATGCGAATAAAAACACGAAAAATACTTCCAGTTGCGGAATGATCTACATGGAACCGTCCCAGCTGGGATGGATGGCACTACACAAATCCTACCTACTATATCTTGAGGAGAAAGGAGTCAACGAAATCAACATCGGATTATTCGAGCAACTGGCGGAATGGCTCATTCCACCGGCATTGAACTGGTTAAAAACAGTGGACACTGTTCTGAATATGTCCGAGATGCATCATTATTCTGTTAGAGTTCCACTCAAATTGTGTTTTTATCCGTCACTAATCTAAATACTCTTTATTTTCAGATGCTTTCTCATTTCTTCTCGATATTTATATCACGAACATCAGCCTACAACCAGGTTTGGTTTCAGCAGATTTTCCTCTTCTGCTATGCCTGGGCGTACTTTTCAATCGTAACCGTTGAAGGTCGTAAAACAATCGATCCACTGCTGCGAAAAATTTTATATGGAGCCAACGAAGATCATCCAAAACCGAAGCATTTCTCCCTCAACCGAGGACAAATGTATCCGGAGAAGATGAACTTCCTCGACTACCGTTTCGACGAGCAGGAAACATGGTGGCCCTGGTTGAAATCGGAGGAACTGGTACTTCCCGATAGCTGTGCGGTTTCCGAACTGATGATACCGACTAAGGAAACCGGTTATATTCTCTACTGGACCGAAATGTGTCTTTCTGCCGGTATTCCAATCCTTTTGGTTGGTCCAACGGGAACTGGCAAGAGTGCCACCATTGCCAGCCACATTCGAGATCTGCCGAAGACGAAGTTCATATCCAACATCATCAACTGTTCGGCACGCAGCACAGCCCAACAAATGCAAGACACCATCATGTCCAAATTGGACCGTCGAAGAAAGGGAGTATTTGGGCCCCCCGTTGGCAAGCAGTGTGTAAACTTTATCGACGACGTAGCGATGCCCGCCAAAGACGAATACGGATCCCAACCACCGCTGGAGCTGATAAGGCAATGGTTGGACCATAAACTTTGGTCCGATTTACGGGACACCTCCAAGATAGAGCTGATCGATCTGCTGTTTGTCGGCGCAATGGGCCTTCTCGGGGGCAGCAACTACATACCCAAGCGCTTGTATCGACACACATTCATTGTATCTGTGGACTCGTTCGAGGACTCAACTTTACTGCGAATTTTTAGCTCCATCGGAGAGTGGCACTTCTGGAAGGGTTACCCAGATACGGTGTCCCGTTTGTGCAAAAATCTCAGCCAAGCGGTCATTGCAGTATATCGCGGAGCGATAGCGAACTTTTTACCAACTCCCGCCAAGTCACACTACTTGTTTTCGCTGAGAGATGTCACCAGAATATATCAGGGTATCGTATTGGTGCCGGCCAAGCGACTTCCGGATCCCGAGAAGCTAGTTCGTTTATGGGCTCACGAAACGTACCGCGTATTCTACGATCGGTTGATTGATGAAACAGACAAGCAGACTCTATTGCGTTTGGTCGACGATGCGGCAAATACTCAGCTGCGTATGAAGCTGGAAATCGCTTTCGGCGATCGCCTGGAGAGTGGCCAACGAGTTAACGACAAACACATGCGTGATCTTCTGTTTGGCAACTACATGGAACCGGATGCGGTTAAACGAGTTTACGATGAGGTGGACAATTGGGCGAAACTGGAGAAAAACATGAATTTTTACTTAAGCGAGTACAATGCCCACTCGAAATCACCAATGAACTTGGTGCTGTTTAGATTTGCAATTGAACATATTTCACGAATCTCGAGAGTTCTGCAGATGCCACGTGGACATTTACTGCTCGTGGGACTTGGTGGTGCAGGAAGACGCAGTTCGGTCAAACTCGCCGCAAACATGGCCGATGCAGTCGTCTTTCAGGTGGAAGTCACAAGAAGTTACTCGATGAACGAGTGGCGGGAAGACATGAAAAAGCTTCTCATGAATGCCGGGAATGAAGGAAAGCCGACCGTCTTTCTATTCAACGACTCACAAGCCAAGGAGGAAGCTTTTGTTGAAGACATCAATTCGTTGTTGAATACAGCGGATATTCCGAATCTGTTTCAATCAGATGAAAAGGCCGTCATTCTGGAGCAGATGCAGTTGATAGCTAGGCAAACCAACAAACCTATCGATTCAACTGCTTTGTCGCTTTACAACTTCTTCGTAGAAAGAGTGCGAGAAAACTTGCACATAGCCCTGGCTTTTTCCCCGATTGGAGATTCATTCAAAAAACGAGTTCGAATCTATCCATCATTGATAAATTGTTGTACGATTGATTGGTTTACTGGTTGGCCCGATGACGCCCTGCAGAAAGTGGCCGAGAACTTCATCCGCTCAATGGAACTAGATCAGGAAGCTCCGTCGGCTGAACCTTCTGCAACATCTATTCAACAGACCGAAGAAGACCAGGAAAAACAGAAAACAAGAAAGCTTAATCGACTCGAGAGGAAACTGGTCGAACTAGTCATGGTATTCAACCGTGGAGTGGTGGAGAGTTCCGAACGCTTTTTCCTAGAACAAGGCAGAAGAAACTACGTTACTCCAACGTCCTACTTGGAAATGCTACGGTCCTTCAATACCCTTTATCGTAACAAGTATTCTGAAATCATTTCCCAACGTGACCGGTACACTGTAGGGTTGGAAAAGTTAGAATTTGCCGCCGGACAGGTGTCGGTCATGCAGAATCAGTTGAAGGAGCTCCAACCGCAGCTTAAGAACACCTCGGATGAAACGGAAAAAATCATGGTCAACATTGAGCGCGAAACCGCCGACGCCGAGAAGAAGAAGGAAATCGTCGGAGCGGATGAAACGGCTGCGAACGAGGCAGCCGCATCGGCTCAGGCTATCAAGGACGACTGCGAAAGCGATCTGCAGGAAGCGGTTCCAGCACTGGAGGCAGCACTCATGGCGCTGGATACGCTCAAACCGGCCGACATAACCGTCGTCAAATCGATGAAGAATCCACCGTCCGGGGTGAAGCTGGTGCTGGAAGCGGTTTGTGTGATCAAGGGTATCAAACCCGATCGCAAGACAGATCCATGTGAGTTTTTTGTTTGGAGTTTTTGGGGTGTTCTATCGAGCAATCACTTCTGTTCTCATTTAACGTTGGATTCATTTCTTTAACAATCATTTATTTTAGCTGGTAAAGTATTGGAAGACTACTGGGGACCATCCCAGAAAATGCTGGGAGATTTGAAGTTCTTGGATAGTCTCAAAACATTTGACAAAGATAACATTCCGATTCCGGTTATGAAGAAAATTCGCGATGTGTAAGTTGAGTACTCTGTAGATACAAGAACCTTAACTGAATTATACGCTTTTTGTCTTCAAACAGCTACATAGCCGACCGCGAGTTCGTACCGGAGAAGATCAAGAACATCTCGATGGCCTGTGAGGGTCTCTGCCGATGGGTACGCGCAATGGAGATCTACGATCGGGTGGCGAAGATTGTCGCCCCGAAAAAGGTTGCCCTGGCGGGGGCCGAGGCGGAACTCGCGATGCAGATGGAGAAGCTCAACGCCAAACGGGCCGAGCTGCAGGAAATCTTGGACAAACTGCAGAAACTGAATGATTTCTTCGCCGAAAAATCCCGAGAGAAAAAGCGATTGGAAGATGAGATCGACAGCTGCGAGAAGAAACTGGTTCGCGCTGAACAACTTATCGGTGGCTTGGGAGGCGAGAAGAAACGCTGGTCAGAGTGTGCGCAAAACCTGCACCAATCACTGGAGAACGTAATCGGTGACGTTCTGCTGGCGGCCGGGTGCATCGCCTATTTGGGATGTTTTTCGACAGAGTTTAGAAGCAGAATCATAAGCGACTGGAACCGTATAACCTTGCAAAAAGAAATTCCGTGCTCGGAAAAATTCTCCTTAATCACGACTTTGGGAAATGCTTTGGAAATTAGAAATTGGTCCAACTGGGGCCTACCGACAGATGATTTTTCCGTTGAAAACGGTATAATAGTAAGACAAGCTCGCCGTTGGCCGCTCATGATTGATCCAGAGGGGCAAGCCAACAAGTGGGTGAAGAATATGGAAAAGCAAAATAATCTCAAAATCATACAACAGCTGGATCCAAATTATATGAGAGTGGTTGAAAATGCCCTAATCAATGGATATCCCGTCTTACTGCAAAATATTGGAGAAACAATTGACTCTGGACTAAATCCCATCCTAGAGAAAAACATCCTTCGCCAGCGAGGCGCAAACATGATCAAATTCGGGGAAGGCTTAGTGGAGTACAACGATAACTTCCGCTTTTACATTACAACCAGTCTCAGAAACCCGCACTATCTACCGGAGACAGCCGTAATGGTGACGCTGATGAACTTTATGATCACGGAGCAAGGTTTGCGCTCGCAGCTTCTAGGCACTGTCATCATCCAAGAACGTCCCGATCTCCAGGAAAAGAAAGAGTCCCTCATCATCGAATCCGCTCAGAATCAGGAAGCTCTGTACAATGCTGAAGCGAAGATCTTGCAGGTCCTTTCCTCGGCCGAAGGGAACATCCTGGATGACGAGAATGCGATCAACATACTTACCTCCAGCAAACAACTTTCTGAGGAGATCCAAGCGAAACAGCTCGTTGCGGTCGCTACCGAAGCGGAAATCGATGCTGCCAGGCAACTCTACATTCCGGTGGCACGCCACTCAGCGGTTCTTTTCTTCTGCACCACCGAATTGGCCAACATCGATCCGATGTATCAGTTCAACCTTACCTGGTTTTTGAACATTTTTGTCCAAACGATTCTCAAAACGCCCAAATCGGACAACTTGGACGAACGTTTACAGCTATTGATGGATTATTTCACCAAAGCTATCTATACGAACGTTTGTCGATCACTGTTCGAGAGGGATAAGCTCATGTTTTCCTTCGTTCTTTGCTCGGGAATACTACGCGGAGAGGGCAAAATAGACGATCAGGAGTTATCGTTTCTGCTTACTGGAGGACTTGCCCTTGATAATCCTTATCCTAACCCAGCCTCGGAATGGCTCCCGGACAAAGCATGGACCGATCTTGTTCGCGCAAGCTCGCTAGACTATTTATCACAATTGCGCGTCATATTGCAGGAAAATTTGGACGAATGGAAAGATTACTACAATTCGAGTACGCCGGAGGAGAGCCCGCTTCCGGCACCGTATCACGATTGCGATGGTCTGGCGAAAATCATCATACTGAAGTGCTTGCGCCCGGATAAGGTCGTTCCAGCAATGCAGAAGTTCATCATTCAGAAGATTGGCCATTCCTACATCGAACCTCCCCAGTTCAACCTGCGCACGTCTTACGAGGACAGCTCGCCTAGAATTCCGCTCATATTCATGTTATCCCCAGGATCTGACCCAATGGACAGTTTGTTGGCATTTGCAAACGAAAAATATATGGGAGACGACAGCCGGATCATTTCGCTCGGTCAAGGGCAAGGTCCGAAAGCTACCAAGACTATAATGGATGCCATCAAGCTTGGCCAATGGGTAATTCTGCAGAACTGTCATGTCGCAGAATCCTACATGGATGAACTAGAGAAGTTGGTAATGGACGCCAGTTTGTACGATAACGTACATCCTAAATACCGGTTGTGGTGTACTTCCTATCCTTCCAAAAAATTTCCGGTATCTATTCTGCAAAATAGTGTCAAAATGACCAATGAAGCACCAAAAGGGTTAAAATTAAACATGATCAGGGCCTATACCTCGGAACCACTTCACAACGAATCCTTTTTGGATGAGGCATTCCATGGAAATGCGGTTACTACGCGGGTGTGGATAAGAGGAGTGTTTTCCCTAGTGTTCTTCCATGCCGTTGTGCAAGAACGCTGTAAGTTTGGTCCGCTCGGCTGGAACATACCGTACGAGTTCAACGAATCTGATCTTAAGATTTCACTGATGCAGCTGAAGCAATTCCTGCATCAGTACTCGTATATACCGTTCGAAGGGCACACCTATCTGACGGGCGAGTGCAACTACGGTGGACGCGTAACAGACGACAAAGACCGTCGCCTACTGATGGCCCTGTTGAACCGAATCTACAATCCGGAAACCGTTGAGCAGGACGAATATCAGCTCTCCGAGTCCGGCACCTACCGGGTACCGGTTAATCCCATCAAGGTCGAAACCTTGGAGTACCTATCGACATTGCCACTGACCGCCCATCCGGAGGTGTTTGGTCTTCACGAGAATGCAGATATTACCAGAAATATAGATGAAACCGTTTCGGTGAGATTTATGTTATGTTTTATGCCAAATAAAGTATTTTCCTTACCAATTAATTTTGGGAATCCTTTCAGCTTCTCGACAGAGTCTTACTAACGCAAATGCAACTTTTTGCTGGAAAGTCATCTAGCGGCAAAGATGAGCAGAAGATCGACCCAGTTCTACAAATTTGTTTGGAAATTCTCAAAAAGATCCCGGAACCGTTCGACGTAGAAGGCACTGCCGAAAAGTATCCTATTCAATACATGAACTCGATGAACACAGTTTTGCGTCAGGAGCTAACCCGATTCAATCGTCTGATCGTCTACATCAAGGCTAGCCTGGTGGACGTCCAGAGAGCCGTTCAAGGACAAATCAGTATGATTCCTGAGCTGGAACGGGTGTATCGCTCCATGAAGATAGGCAAGGTTCCGCAGGCATGGCTGGCCAAGAGTTATCCTTCGCTTAAACCACTCGGTAGCTACGTCAATGATTTCGTGTCACGATTAGCGTTTTTCCAACGCTGGATCGATGACGGCGAACCGAAGGTTTACTGGATGAGTGGATTCTACTTTACTCAATCTTTCCTTACCGGAGTCATGCAGAACCATTCACGAAAGAATAAACTGCGTATTGACGATCTGGTAATGTCTTTCGAGGTAACGGAATACGAACAGGAAGATCGAGTGCAGAAGCGTGCCGAAATCGGAACATTCGTTAGGGTAAGTTGTACGAGTTTATCTATTATGAGTATGTATTGCACACATACACACACACATATTCAACACTAGTGTATAATAACACTTCTCCATCACACATTATTGCATGCCTTTCGCAGAATCGTCGCGGTAAAAATGAGGATTTTGTAACCTTTGATGTAAGTACAGGAACACTGTTGAACAAAAAAATGAATTTGTTTACAGAATCAAACTTAAACATAATTATTTCAAACGTAATTCGATGGTTTTTAACAACATCACAAGAACTTAAATATAGTTTATATACGTTATATAAAACCTGAATATTACTAGAACATTTCAGTGATAAAATCTCATACAAAAAAAATTGCAGTAAACGAATTATTACACCTCAGAAATTGCTAATTATAATTCCCCCGTCACAACAGGGTCTATATCTGGAGGGTGCCCGCTGGAACCGCGAATTGAAACATTTGGATGAATCACTGCCGCGGGTGCTGTACGATACGTTGCCTATAATTTCGATGACCCCTACGCCGAAGGAGCGCAAACCCGTTGCCGAGTGGAACCGCTACGAGTGCCCTATCTACAAGACCAGCGAACGACGGGGTGTCCTATCGACAACGGGTCATTCGACGAACTTCGTAATGTTCCTGGACATGGACAGCCGGCGACCGCCGGAACATTGGATACTTCGCGGGACCGCCTGTCTTTGTCAATTAGACGACTAATTCATATATTTCTTGGAACATATTTTTATCAATATTTTATATACACCATTACAGCTTTTATACGAATATTTCTAAAATAATCGATTTTACACACCATAGTGAGTTTAGTGCCAGCAAAGAAATAAAATTTCCTGAGTGTCTTAGTTGCAACGCAAAACAAACACAACTTATCATTTCGTCATATTACTGCCGTACATGCTCTTATCTTATCCCAATTACTTACTCATCGGTGTTGCGAGAACCTATGCTTCAACAATGTATACCATCAACACTATAATACAGATTTGATATCGTACTTTCTTATCTTATCAGCATATTTTTCAGAATTCACCTGCGATGTGGGAAACGCGCGAACAGGTTGCACAGTTGAACGTTCAAAACCGAGTGCCTAGTATTTGTTTGACTGCTTGATCTGTAATTCATTGAGTGTAAGACGACGCATTAGCAAGTGCAAATTGGTGAAAAAACAGCAAATTCGAACTTGGAAATCAACACGATGCAGCTATTCAAGAGAAAAGCTTTCTATTTCACGTTACTATTAGGTAAATAAGTTTATTAGATGAATTACCGTAGTGTATCGTGAAAACATTTCGAAATTGTGACTCATAGTGCAAACTTAGATGTAAGAAGAACCAATGAAAGTAAAATTCAAATTGTTCTAAATGACAATATAACATCCAATTGGTAATACCAATTCATAGTGACTACACTAAACGCATAATATTTCATCGAATGATCAAACCTGTGAATATAAATCCACTGTCGAAACAGTACTCTTCTAGATAAGGGTGTGGTTCATATTTAGCGTGTAATGCTTAAGAAACTCGTACCAAATGAAGCACATTACTCATTGAATCATTCGCCAATCAAAATGTGTAACCTCGAGCAATGGTACTTTATTTGTGGTATCTAACAAATAACAATACATTAATTTTGACGGTAGTGTGCGTGAAGGTTAGAACAATATGTTTTGAATGTGTTTAACTAAACTTTTAATCGACAGACAGGTGATTCAATAAAGGACTCTTCTCTATTGAACGAAAGTGTTAAAAACTGAATGAAATTCCTTTCAAGGTCTGCATTCTGTTTTCGAAACTTGACTTTCTGTTTTATATATGACAGATTATGCTGCCAACTATCAGAATACAGGAAAATTGCAGGGCTAGTGCTGCGATCCTATTGACTCTTACAGCCTCCCAGGATTGTTAGACCTGTGTCATATCTCGAGGCCAACTGGGAGGGGCGATATGAGTTATAATTCCGATTCAAAATAATAATCTCATAATATAGATACCGCTAATTCGCTAATTTGTGATTCGGTAATTGGGCGGTGCGTTAATTGGGCGTTCACTAGTTGGGCTGAAATGTCAAAATTCTCTGTCAAAATCAATCATTTGAGGGGTCTAGAAATGCGATTCGAGATCATATTTATTGTTGCCCATGGAATAATCCGCTGGACTCAACATCACAGATTACTTCTAACTTTTTTTAGAGGTAATGTGGTATATTTGCGCTTAATCGCTGTTCTTCCCGACGATACAGCCATTGCCTGTTTAAAAATGTACTAGTCATGTCAATAGTCGATTATTAAGCATCATACTTAAATGCAAATACAGCAGATCGAAAAGTTTACTTACTCCAATTTTAAGCTTAACCAGGTTTTCAATGTGTATTCCGAGTCACGAAAGTTTTCAAAATCAGAGACAAAAATATAATTTGCTTGCCCCTTAGGAAATTATTATTAACTGTCAGTCAGCCCAATTAACGAACACAACTCGATAGTCGAGGCCCAATTAACGAAATCTGGCTGTAGTAGTTTATTCTAATATCTATACGATAAGTTTCTTATTTTTCATCGGAATTTTTAATATAAACTTAAAAATTCACTTCAAAAATGAAACAATCAAATCAAATCCAAATTGGTGTTATTTGAAAAATCGTATAAAGATTGTAAAAAAATTGATATGACTGTACAGACAACAGGGAATGTCACGGTAATGATGTTTTTAGAAAATATAAGGAATTCTCTTAGAATCGCTTTGCTGAACGATACTTACATTTCAGGGACGTATCTTTGATAGTGATAAATATGTATATCAAACAGCTCTGATTTGACTCTGATCTGATCTGATTATGACTGCCGTCATCATTCTGGCAGAAAAAATCGTTTTTATTTTTCCATTTTCGGAAGACTTATATCTTCAGAAATGTTGTGCCGAATGTTTTTTTTTCGAAATCCGATCTCACTGAAAAGCTACAGCAAAAATTATGCCGAAATTTTTATACAATTTCAATTGGCGATTTTTGTTAATATAAACAGCATTTAAAAGAATTTCAAAAACCGTTACGTAACAATTTAGTTATTGACCTACGTTTCAAAATCATCATTCAAACCCGTGCTCCGATACTCCGTTGAATCGCAGCACGTACCGACAACAAGGAATGTTCTGTAGAGAGCCAGCTGGAAACAGCATGATAATCATTATTTTTGCATTAAAAAAATACAAACTCATTTTCAGATATACTCCACACCAAATATAATATGTATAACCTATAGCCCAATAACATTAATTGCAACATTCAAAAAAAATATCAGGAAAATCCATTATTTTTCGATCTCCCAAAGTAGGGTCTCTTTTAATCCTACTCTGAAACAAAAACCATGGTATCTCGCACAATTTTGCAGAAAACGCATGCTTTTTGTCAGTACCATGAAAAAGCTATTCAAATTTACCATGATTCTTGTACAAGTAATATGTTCTCAGATAATTTAACCATCTTTCATGGTCATATCTAGTAATTTTGACTACGATTCTGTTATTTTTGTTATGTATCAGGGTAACGCCGAAAGCAACGCATAGTAGTTTTGATCAGAACACTGCTTAAGCTAAACAGAAATCTTTTCTGCAAAAATTCACTGGTGTGTCCTCTTAATTTTACCCTCTAATATGGTAACAATTACCATGATTCTTCTTTCAGTGTACTATTGTTACCGTCATCCGGGGCGAGATTGTGCCAAAAAAGCATATGTTTTTGTTCTTTAGCTCAGTATACACGCAATTTAGGAACTAAGTTGATTTCAAACCTGTCAAATTATACTAAATTGTTCAATTTACAACTACCGTAGAGATGATTTAGTTACAATGAAACCTTATTTTACAGGAAGTGCATGAACTTTGGCGCAATCTCACCCCTTCTAGGGGGTGACATTGTGCCAAGAAGATAAAGTTAGGCTAAAAATCTAAACAGTGAACATTGGCATGTTTATAAACAATACACATAAATATCAGTATAAAGTAGTTCATATGGGGCCGTCCATGAACTAAGCGGACTATTAGGGACAGGGGGTCGGCCAAAAACAACGCATCATACAAAAAGTATGAACGAAAATAACCCGGGGAGGTCTGAAATAACTAAAAATGAGTTCGTACTCAATGGACAGCCTTTATATAGCCAGTAGCGTTTCGAGGGTTAACAAAGGGGAGATATATGAAGGGGTGTATCCCAAGGGGGCATACCTATTTGATCATTTATCGACAGTAACCATTACTTCGTTCGAGAACCCGCACCCGCAGAACACACCACGGCCCTCCCCCTCCTTAAAACTTGTAGTTTATATACGGTATAATATATTGGTCTTATATTAGAGTGTTTATTCAAAGTATCTGAACTTTCCAGAGAAAAAGTAAAAATTAGTTCAAATTATTCAGCAGACATATGATGCTGTTTGCTCTAAAATGGATGATGCAATCTAATCTGTCAAAATATTGTGCTCAATTGTAAAGAATGTGAGTGTACTGGTGTATACTGACGTATTTTTGTTGTGTATGTGAAATCCACAAATAGGATCGATCATTATGGCTTGGCACAATCTCACCCCCATGAAGCTCGAAAAGTACAAAGTTTCGAAAAATATTATTTTCGTAATCAAAACTTATCCAACGCATAATAACCTTTCAATACAATGTAAATGATTAGTTTATATACATTCAAAATAGCAAGTTGATGCGATTTCTTGTTTGGGTTGGTTTATGGGGGACATTTTTTACAAGCGTTATTTCCGAGTATTTTTGATCGCGAACTTTGAAGCCCTGTTTGGGCTAAATAGTTTGCTCATATTATCTGTGTTCCACTCTAAGTTATGAATAAATATGTTATGTTCATCATCAGCTTGAATTTAGGTCACCAGTTTCTATAGATATCATAAATTTTCACAAATAAACATTTTTGGTTTTTGGCCCAATCTCACCCCCGTGGCACAATCTCACCCCGGATGGCGGTACTGTGGGAAGTACTGAGTAGATTACCCGCGACTTTTTCGGTGTTAGCAGAGTTCTACCACACTCCCACCAATCAGTTGGCTGATTTACACTCTCATTCATACACCCATTTATTCAAAGGGTAAACAGAATCCTAACCTAACCTTAATTCTATGTTTTTTAACCAGTCACGCGCGGTTCGCTCAGGGTTAATAGTCAAGACAATTGTGCACCGTTAATGTATATTTCATAATGAATTAGGAATCATCCCAATCATGTCAAAATTCACGTTTCCGAGGATTGTTTGTAAAGTCTACCAGCAAGAATAGTCGTTCACTGTTCCTCAAAACGTTCCCAGTTACTGTCTCCATATCAGTGCTAAGAAATCTCATATGCAGTTTAAGCAATACGCCTGAATCGATGCAATATACTTCTCACTCTTTGCTGTTTCTAGTACGGATGAAATAAACTGAGCCAAACTGAAACCAACGATTCGATCGAATCACTTGCGTTCTTGTTCATGATGTTCTCTAAAATCATTCATTTTCGACAATTCGCGATGACGGCATTGAAAAAGATTTCGCAGGCTGCTTGCACTTACTGAAAATCTCATGCCGAACTGTCAACGTGTGCGTGATGACAAAAGCAAAAATACTTCCCTTTCTTTTTTTCTCACGCAAAATCTTGAACAATATCAGCAACGCCGTCACACGCTATGTCTGAAGGGTGCGATTATGCAACTTTGATGTACATAAAAATTTTTTTCACAACGTGTTAGTCCAGGTCTTCACGATTCAAAATATGCTAATTTTAAAAAAATCCATCGGGGAAAAATTGAAAAAAGTCAATTTGAATATTTTAGCTATAATCAACTGGGTACAGGTGTACGCACTTAGTAATTCCATGATAAAAAGTGCTACGATTTTGTTCAAACTTTGAGGATTTGTTCTTTTTATGAAAATTTTAGACCTGTAGTTTTTGTTTGAAGCTTAGGGTATATGCTCTTGGGATAGGGTGTGTGGACCACTTAGGGTAGTGCTAAAAATTATCATCTGTGTCATGACACCTACTCTTAAATAGTTAACTTTTGAATCGCTCAACCGATTACAACAATTTTGATAGCAGTTGAAAGGTACATTAATAAGTATCTAATAAAAACGTTGCATTGTAACCTATATTAGCTTTTATGAATAATATTGGTCTGAAACCCAAACCATCCAAACCATGGCATAATTACAAATACCTACAACAATAAGATCCCTCCTTTTATATTTTTTAAAAGCTTTAAATTTTGTACAAAACTTATCAAAAATCTAGACACGTTTATTTGTTTGTTTGTTTTGGAGATACAGTTTGGTAAGTGGGTTCGCCTATATCCGATTGATCTAACCCGATTGATCAGACTTTGACTGTCCAAAACTCAAATTTCTTCTGCAATATTTCTATTCAAACGATTGAATAGACACATACCGAAATCAGACAATAGAATTTAGAATGAGTTTCAATTGGGAGTTAAAACTAGACCACTATGGGCAAGGGGTCTTTACATATTGAAATTTTTATGCTTGGTTAACAGGAAATGACTAAAAGCTAAGAATTACACTTTTAACACTCTCGCTCACCAAACAGTGGACCTCAGTGGAGTGGAAACAGTGAACCTCTTGCTCATCAGTTTTCAAAAAAGTTGATTTTCAGCGAATCCTGACCTCTTCTTAATGTAATATATCCTAAATTTGCTATGAAAGAAATAACAAACAGCATAGTTTTATAAAGAAGAAAGACAGTGCTTTCAAATTAAGTGGAAATAATGTTAGTGGCCATCTCAGATCTTAGATAAAATCGATTGATGTGGCAAAAAGTCAATGTTTCACCTAATTTGAAGGCCTCATCCTTTCTTTTTACAAAGCCGTGTCGTTTGTTATTTGTTTATATAGCAAATTTAGGGAATATCACACGATAAAAATGTTGAAGTTCGCTAAAAATTAACTCTTTTTAATACTGTTTGGCCACTTGGTTAACGAGGAGTCCACTGTTTCGAGTTATTTCAAGTGAAATTCTCCATATTTAACAATTTTCATTCAATCAAGCACGAAAATTTAAATATTTAAAGACAGTGTTCAGTGTTCAAAAGAAGGTGTCATGACTATGATGCTGATTTTTTGGGCTACCCCAAATCAAGCGGGGGCACCCTAAGCACCAAATTAAAAATACGTGTCTAAAATGTTCATGAAAAGAACAAATCTACAAAGTTTGAACAAAATCGGAGCATTTTTTATCATGGAATTACTAAGAGCGTACACCTGTATCAACCGGGTACAACTAAAACATTCAAATTGGCTTTTTTCAATTTTTTCCCGATGGATTTTTTTAAAATTAGCATATTCTGAATCGTGAAGACGTGTACTAACACGTTGTGAAAGAAAATTTTATGTACATCAAAGTTGCATAATCGCACCCTTCAGACATAGCGTGCGTCATACCGAATACTGAATCAAATGTGAATCATTCACTCATTTTGGACTGCTGAAAACGGCAAACGAAATTACAATAACTGCTCAGAACTTGTTATTAATTTTCTTCAGCCAAGCTTTGGTTGATTTTAAAAGGCAGGCCATTTAAAAAACTAAACTTTGAGGTCTAAAATATCTGTCAAGAACAATAAAATTGACCGACAGGGTAGTTGAGCAATCATTCAGCACTGCAATTCATGAATAAATTGTTTTGAAGGGTAGAAAACTGAGAAAGACAAACACTTTCAGTAGTTCAGTAGCCATGTCCATGGGGTCAGAACCGGCGCTTCACTTAAGCAAAACAAGCAGTTGCTTGGAGCGCCACTTTGAGAGGGACGCCATTTCGGCTACATTAACCCTCTAACTAATTGTTAGAATTTGGGATACGGAACAGCTACCGGAGGAGTGGAAAGATGGGATTATCTGCCCGATCTACAAAAAGGGCGACAAGTTGGACTGTGAGAACTATCGAGCGATCACCGTTCTCAATGCCGCTTATAAAGTGCTGTCCCAAATCATTTTCCGCCGTCTATCACCAATTGCGAATAGATTTGTGTGGGACTTATCAAGCCGGCTTCGTCGAAGGTCGGTCTACAACGGATCAAATATTTACACTGCGGCAAATCCTCCAAAAGGGCCGTGAATACAGAGTTCCCACGCATTATTTATTCGTTGACTTCAAAGCCGCATATGATACCATCGACCGGAAAGAGCTATGGAAAATCATGGACGAGAACAGCTTCCCCAGGAAGCTCATCAAACTGATTAAATCTACGTTGGATGATACACAGTGCTGTGTTCGGATTTCGGGTGGATTGTCAAGTTCATTCGAATCACACAGAGGGCTTCGTCAAGGTGATGGTCTTTCATGCCTGCTGTTCAACATAGCGCTACAAGGTGTTATGAACCGAGCGGATATCAACACGCGGGGCACGATATTCAACATATCTAGTCAATTCGTCTGCTTTGCCGATGACATG
Organism: Sabethes cyaneus; assembly: GCF_943734655.1. Classification (NCBI taxonomy): domain Eukaryota; kingdom Metazoa; phylum Arthropoda; class Insecta; order Diptera; family Culicidae; genus Sabethes; species Sabethes cyaneus. Next base: position 56,635,280 of record NC_071355.1, read on the forward strand.
GATATTATCGGCAGAACATCTGTGGCGGTGGCTGAACAGTACACCAGACTAAAGCGCGAAGCAGAAAAGATTGGGTTAAAGGTAAATACGTCTAAAACAAAGTACATGCTGGCCAGCGGAACCGAGGCCGAACGACACCGCTTGGGCAGTAGTATATTGATCGACGGCGATGAGTTTGAGGTAGTCAATGAATTTGTCTACCTTGGCTCACTGGTAACGGCGGACAATTATACCAGCCGTGAAATTCGGAGGCGTATTATCAGCGGAAGTCGTGCTTACTATGGGCTCCACAAGCAATTGCGGTCGAGCAGACTAAGTCCCCGTACAAAGTGCACCCTGTACAAGACGCTTATTAGATCGGTTGTTCTCTACGGGCATGAAACATGGACAATACTCGAGGAGGACCTGCGGGTGCTCGGAGTTTTCGAACGACGAGTGCTAAGAACGATCTTCGGCGGCGTACAGGAGAACGGAGTACGGAGGCGGAAGATGAACCATGAACTCGCACAGCTCTATGGCGAACCCAGTATTCAGAAGGTAGCTAAAGCTGGACGGATGCGATGGGCAGGGCATGTTGCAAGAATGCCGGACAACTACCCTGCAAAGATGGTGTTCGCCTCAAATCCGGTAGGAACAAGACGACCAGGAGCGCAGCGAGCAAGATGGTTAGACCAGGTGGAGCGAGATCTGGCGGAGAGTACTCGGTGTCCGAGGAATTGGAGAGCGGTAGCCTTTAACCGAGTTACATGGAGAAATTTTGTTCAACAGGCTTTGTCTTAGGACGGCAAGCCACCTAAGTAAGTAAGTAACCCTCTAACGGGTAAGACCGTCTATAGACGCAAGCATGGAAAAAATCATATCAAACAGCATTCATTTTGAAATCATCGACGAACCTGCTCATCGTAAGGTTTCAATCGCACTGACCATCTCTGTACAAAATTGCACACTCCTACGAACGAAGAAGAACCAGCAAAGCAAAGGAAAATATGCGACAGCGTTCGTTGGTGGTTTTGTTCACGCGATGGATCTTTCGTGCGGTGTGTTAATTGCACTACGAACGCTCGGCAAAAGATTCATTTTTGAATGCATTCACTCAGTCGCAAAGAATGTTCACAAAACAATCATTTGAATCTTTCTTGCGCGATCGTTCGAATGTTTCTTGAGCGTTCGTTATTAACCCCTCTATGCGGTCGGCGCAGTGCGGTCAATGAAATAATCGTAATTTTTCATGGTTTCCAATATTGTTTCACCAAATTTAGAAATATTCTCTTCATAATCCCTACAGATCGTGACCATATGTCATTCGGTTCTGGATAGGGTTGGGATAGCGGCCGTACCGGAACCGGGAAAACCGCTAATACCGGCTGATTTTCCAATACCGAATACCGGTACCGGCACGGGAGAATACAGGTTGTTTCGGCACCGACCAATAATGCAATTTTTCTAACATTCGCCCACAAAACCGAAGTGGTCGAACATGAGGAACGGGATTGGCGAAATTATTGGTAAGGCACCGCCGAGCGTTGGTTATGCGAGTAGAACTGAAGGAGAAATTTGAAAGGACTGTAGAAGTACAAGGCAGTGGCAACTTGAAGGGGCTCGATTAGTCCCGTATTCCAAAAAAATTTGGCTATATGAATTGACTTACTTCGAAACTAGACGTTTGAAGGCAAGTATTTGACTATGCTTATGATACCCTGTGTACAGTCTGTCCTACGATGATAGATTTCGAGAGGAGATTTTGGGTGTCGAGCAATTTTGTTACAAAGGCTTATTGCCACATGGAGAATTTGAAATGCATTGAATATTCTGTGCAGCTTAAAGTCGAATTTTGAAACCGCTAATTTGATAACGAACCTGTTATCTTATCTAAACCGGTACCTTAGTATTATTTCCGGACACTGTGCTGTTAACTTTACCTAGAGTTAGTAGAACATTTTCTTTTTCTTCAATTTTTCCATGAAATAAGTTCATATAGGCTATCGAAACTATGTATTCTGAAGGGTATTAAATTGTTTTTATAACCAGGTGGTTCCATCTGTACCGGAGGTACAGTGAAGTTTCGAATTTGGCATGGTTCGATTTTAGCATGCCTTGATTTTGGCAACACAAAATATTTCCCTTACAAAAATATGCTTATATATCAGTCAGTTTCCGCACACATGCTTCAAATGACGCAAAAATGATGTCCTCAGAATGTTCATGAAAAAAAGATTGCTGTTATAGAATGTTTCGAATAATATTTTTATTGCCGTAGGACTACGTCTTACCGCAGGTTACCAAAAACTTACTTGCACCGGACAGATTACTCTTGGCAGACTTTTCAAACATAAAACTGTTGCAATCGTTGATTAATAATATTTACTCAATTTCTAACGCATTTACATTCAATTTTTTCATATCAAAAAAGGGTCTCGATTTTGGCACCGCTTCGATTTTGGTTTCGATTGCCCAACATAGGCGACACGCATTTGTTGCCAAATTCGAAATCCCACTTAACGAATGAGGAACGCTAACTTTATCTCGGTATGTTGGAATTCAGACAATAGAAAACGTTACTGTTTTCAGCAAAATTAATCAGTAGAGCAAGATCTTAAGATCGGTGGACAAAGTTTTATAAATTTGTCACCAGGCAACATTATTATTTGCGTGGATTATGCGAGCATGTCCGTTAATCGAAGTTGATATGTGTATCGAAAGGTTGAAAACTCTTGGGTACCGGTATTACTAGTATTATTGATGTTTCCAGTACCGAAATACCGGTTTTCGAAAAATACTGTCGGCACTCCCAACCCTAATCAGCACTCAGTCCAGGTTTGAACCGCATTGAACATCTCTTGAAATATGATTTAAAGGCAAAGTTTTCTGTTTTGTTTTGCTACATAACTAAAAACCTAGATAATATCATATCTATAATGAGAAATCAGTCGGTTTGTAATCAAAATGACTTAACGGGAAATGAACAGTCATTAACTTTTCGTCAGAAAGCCCAATTTCGGAAGCAGTTTTTGGGCCAAAAACAGGAGTTTGTTTCTTAAAAATATATTTACTGCATTTTTCTTGCCAATCGGAACATAGAAATACATTTTCATGAACAAAATTTTTGTTTCAAACAAAAAACTGCTTTTGAAATTTACAGAATCAACGACAGCTCGTTTCACCGAGCTCTTGTATAAATAGGGTCAGCAATATTTGAGAAATTGGTTAAACGGACCGATATGACGACAGTCATATGATTTGTTCAATGATTTGTTAAAAAAAAATAAAAATGTTTCTAGCAAATTTTAGAAATTCGACAAAAAATCGTTAAAAGCTACATGTTAACGATCATCTGAATAATTCTGGGCCGAATAGCATGTGGCTTAGGTCTGCAGGAAAAATGCAATTAGGAAAAGCATTTCAAAAAAAATTCCCAAAATGAGTAAAAAGTTTTGAAAAATTAAACTCTTGTACCGGAAAGTTGTCTCTATGGTTTGATACAGGCATGCTTAATGATTTTTGTAAACATGCTAAAAAAGCGCAAAATCAGGTTGAATTTAAGGAGAAATGACTCGTCATTGATCCTGTAAATTTCAAAAGCTTTTTATTTGAAACAAAAATTCGCTGTGTTCAGATTGGCAAGAAGAATACAGTGAATATGTTTCTATAAACAGAACCCCGCTTTTGGGCCCAAAAACTGCTTCCAAAATTGGGCTCTCCGATTATTTTTAATGACTTTTAGGATTACTTAGAGAAGTTAATATTTCGAAAAACTACAAGGTATACAGCCCTAAGGGTTGTACGAAAGGGTGACGTAGGACTATATCAGATCATCAGATCAAAGACTAATGTAAACTGTATTTCTAGCATATGTATGTTTACAAGAATCTGTGAGTGCCATTGTTTAAGTGAATGTTTAAAAGAGAAGAGCGAAATATTCAGATTCAATTCTTCATTGAATGCAATGGTGGCTTTCAAAATACGTGGACGGGGTTTCATAAGTACAATGCAGGCAACCTTTCTGACGCAGAGATCAAAAAATCACTTGTGTACATCATAAAGGTTGAAATGGTAATGATCACTGTCTTTTGCTCCGAGAAGGTTTTACTAGTTTACTTTCACAGCTTACCGCTTGTTACATAACAGAAAATATGGCGCATACACAAAAATTTCTGTTTTATTTGTATGAGGGTCCTTATCCTCCTACCACAGGGGTGAGGGGTCTCAAACCATCATAAAATAAATAAATTCATGGCTCTAAAAAACCCCACATGCCAAATTTGTTACCATTTGCTTGATTAGTTCTCGAGTTCTGAGGAAATTTTTGTTTCCTTTGTATTGGAGCCCCCCTCCTTACGCCCTCCTTAAAATTGTTCAGTAGTTTAGTAGTTATTACCATTTGAAATCTTTCATTCAAACGTTATACTTCTATTTTCATTTTCACAAAGTGCTACCCAGCCCCAGTATAGTAAACAAAGACGTAGTCCTACGTAAAAAGTTAATCGACCCGATCGCCAATTAATTAACCGTTCCGAGAGTCTACTGTACATCTAACCATCACTGTTATTCAGCAAAAATCACTTTGAAAATTGTTTTACTTGATGCCATACGTGACCAACATCGTTAACATGATAAAACATGAAATAAAATAATTTAATGGACAGATCGGTCACACAAAGCCCGCACGACCAATTTACATCATTTCATTTTTATTGAGCCTGTTAATAATGAGCGATACCTAAATACATAAAACAAAAATGGCAGGATTATTCCGTCAATACCATTACAAAATCTGCTAAAATATAAGCTTCAGTCAGTGCCTTAGTTTAAAAACTATATTGAATATTCCTTGCATAGCTACGCATTGCGCGGTTTGCGCTTTACCAACCCAGCAGCAAAGATTCTTTTATTTCGTTCAGTAAGAAGATCGTTGAACGCAATCATTTGGATTCGCAATCATGGTTCGCAGATGATTCTTTCCAACACAATCTTTTGATTCAAACGATTCTAAATGAACCTCGATACAACAGTTCCGATCTTGTTTGAATCATTCGCATTCTCTCTGCTGTTGGTCGGCGATTCATCGGTGAATTCACTTTGTAGGGTTCTGTTCGAGAGCTTGCATGTGAGCGAGAATGATTGAAAGCAATACTTCGAAGCAAGCAATATATTCACCAAAAATAATGTGAGTGAATGAATTTTTCCATGCTTGTAGACGGCCTTCGCTTTTGGTGCTCCAGAGTTGCATACGAAATTTGTTTTGAATTGACAATACGCAAAATGTGTTCACAATAGATTTCTTGACATTTTGATATTAATATCACAACATTCTGACTATGCATTCAAAAGTTATCATCTTTCAAAAACAAAAATTCCGAAAAATTTCGAAAATAATTAATGCGCGAATATTCCCTTTTTTACTTTTGGAGAAAAAGGATATCTAGAACAAAATTATTAACCTTAAAAATTTTCCATGAGTAAATTTCATGCTTTATTTCAATTTTGTAATGTATTTGAATTGAAAAAATATCCGGGTAGAGCGTTAGACATGAAAAACGAAAAAGAGAAAAAGGACTTTTTGTAACCTAGCGCTCCTCCAGATAATTATTTTTACATGAAAATCAGAATTTAAGGTTCTTTTGAGTGCACTTTTATGATAAAATAGTCATTAGCTTGATCACATCGTTTTTACGATGTTGCCCGTTAGAGGGTTAAAAAACTGGAGCATTAAATAAATAAGTTGTTAACATAAAACTTTCCTCCCTCTCCTTTAGCAGCATAGAGCCGAGAGGGTCGTGCGTTGAGCCTCTCGAAACATTTCTGGTGCCAGTGAAAAGAACGGATTACACTGCACAGCCGTCCAGTATCCTTGTGTCGTGGCCGGCCCACCTTAGTCTCCCAACTTTCACCAGGTGTACGATGGCAATCTCTCTAAGTAGAGATCCCAAATATACGAACTCATCAACCACCTCTAGTTCATCGTTGTCAATAGTCACTTTCCTTAGAAGGCAAACGTAGTTTTCTCTGGAGCCTCTTCCTACCATATATTTGGTTATCGACGCATTGATTTGTAACCCAATCCTTCTAGATTCCGTCTTTAGTCTGGCATCTTTGTTTTATTAACTTTTTATACCGTCCCTCCGCCAATTGTAAAAAACCACCGTTATAAAAAATTAGTATGCCTGATAAAAGACAAGGTTGGTCTTCGCGACAGTTTGTCATGAAACCCTTTCTCGTGCATTATCTACCATAGGTTTTCACGCTCGATTGTATCGCATGCTGCTCTGAAATCCATTATAATATGGTGAGTGGGCACGTTCAACATACAACATTTCTGGAGGATTTGTCAAAGAGTAAAAACTTGATCCATAGTAACAAGGGCCCCCATAAAACCCGCCTGATACTACCGTATGATGTCTCTTGCTATTGGGGATAGACGATGCAAAAAAATCTTGGATAGCATTAACATTGTCGGCGGCGTTGCTCAGCAATCGAGCCAATCGCCTTTTCATAGATGGGACAAATCACACCTTTCATTTATTCCTCTAAGCTACTAGAGCTACTCTAAGCTACTCATCCTGCCTAATCCTTGAAATTATCCAATGAAGCACCGTTGTTAGTGGTTCTTTGCCATTTTCGCAGAGTTCTGCCGGGAGTCGGTCCTTACCGGCGGCTCTATTATTCTGCAGCTAACCGATTTCTCATCGGATCTCTTCCGAAGAGGACCGGGAACCGGCACGCTGCTTTCGTTTGTAGGTTAACTTCCGTTCCGCCCAAAACTGTCGGAAGTACAATATGACCCCACTACATATTTTAGTCTGTTTTCAGGAAGTACAGTTAAATAGAAACAGCTATAGTAAACAATGCACTTGTATGGATTTTGGAATAAAATGACTGATCAAATCTATTTTGGAACAATTGATGTGCTATATGAGCATATTGGGGACTACGTTGAGTTTCTTTGGATGTCGCCCCGGAAGTTTCGGCAAGTAGATGGGCTGTGCTGTATGTCATTTAACATCGTTGTTGATTGTGTGATCCGGCGAATAGGCATCGAAACGAGAGGCACTATTTTCTACAAGAGCTAACTCCGAGCCATCGCAAAAGTTTTCTATGCTGTTACTAGAAACTTTGGAACGGCGTAGACCAGCGGTTCCCAAATGGGGGTTCGCCAAAACTTTAGTTCACTGCAGAATAGTATAGGGAAATCCGTCAGGGGGTACGCGAACCAAAAAAAGGTTGGGAACTGTTGGCGTAGACAATCTACGTTAGGCCAAAAGCGGAGAGTGAAAGAGAAGAGCTAAATCAAAACATCTAAAATCCAATATATGATAGGTAGGCCCAAGATAAAACGCAAGGATACGCAAGGTGCCTTCTTCGTTGTTGGTTTCCGAAACTTGATTATACCAAAAAGTTTTACAATTAAACTGAATAAAGCGTCTCCGTCAGTTTCAATAAAAAGAAGACGCAAGGTAATTTTTTAGCTTACCTCAAATGGCTGCTGATAACCCATGTCGCTAGCTCAATAAGGGGGGTTGTGCAGTCTCCTTTTGTCTAGCGAAATAACTTTTTCGTTCAGATATGATCCCGTGTATCTCAGTTGCAATCGAGATATACAAACCAAATGGTTTACTGGGGAATAAAATTTAATTGCTTTCTTTTCTAGTCCGTTATGCATATTTTGAAAATCTTTTTATTATACGAGAAGAACATACATATGCATTTCTTAAGGTATAATTGTTTTAGTATTTCATCAAGAAATAGATGTAATTAGTATGCCACCTAAGAATACCAATAAATTTACTGCCGTTAATATTGCTTGTATAGGGTTGTAAAGTTGTATAGGGGATAAAAGCACACAATAATTATTATAGAGCGGTAATAATTGTTTTTGTAAGTTATCGTATCGATCACTGAATGCAAGCTATATGATACCACGCAGAACCTTGTATTGACACTACAATGACCGCCACAACTTCATCTATTCGATAATGACAGCTAGGACATTGGTAGGTAATTAGTTTAATATGCATATCGATTCACATTAATCCACATGTGCAAACATAGTTTATTATGTCAGAGGGAGAGATAAAACAGTCAATCATTGGAAAGAAAAAAGTCAATCAAAGCTCCGATGTCAACACACCGAAATAAAAGATTAATTTTTGGAGTAAATTACAATGAATGTCATCTAAATTGAATTGAAAACTAACGCAAATTAATAACTATTTTAGACATCAACGGATCAAGCTACAATTTTCTGAAAAGTTGATCTTCGGAAAATTTTCTTTGAAACTACAATGACATTTTTATAAAAATAGTTCTTTCAGATTGTAAAAATGTAAAAAGTTTCGTCTTATATTTTACTGAATTCGATACAAACTTGAAACTCGTTAAGGTATAGATTAGACTCGATCATCCGAACCCTTGGAATTCTATTTTAGAGTCATTAGTAATTCTACTTTAAATATGGATAGTCGCGTCTCTCAGGTTACATCGAAAATTTATGCTTTTATTTCTTTTTTTCCTACTTAAATTTTCAAAATTTTTAATTCATTCAAAATTTTAATTTTTTAAAAGGTTATTCAAATCATTTCTATGACTTTTTCGAAATTTAAAAAAATCTAACATGCAAAAAATCTTTTTATTTTCAGTGGTACTGAGCATGTGCTTGGATGAAACCGAAGCCAGACGAAAGATTCTTCGTGGTCGCCGCACTATTAACCGCACACATAAACGTAAGAGTTGAAACTTTCTCGAAAACCTGTAAACTTGACAATCATACTATTTTTTTTACTTTTCAGGAGGAACTGCAATCCCAGCATGGGCAATTGTTACACTAGTCGGAATTGCGAACATACTTCTTGGCGGCATTGCCTATTTGATAATGCGTAAAACGATACTACAAACTCCGATAGAGAATGTCAACTCATACACGCCCGCAATGATGCAGGATGATTCATAAAATTCCCACCTCCCACCATCATTACTTCAGTAGAAGTCGGAGTTTCCTTTGAAATGAACCACTGAAGCGATTAACTTGTGCGTTATTCCCCGTTCTACACTTCAAAAAACAATGGAAAACTTTTACTTAAAATACCACAAACATAATTTAATGACAATGTACACAATCCGTCTGAAACTGATGCAAATTAGGTTAAGCGAACACGAAAACAGTTGGTTGTAAACCCAATTTACTCTACGAATAAAACTAACTAAACCGTTAGTACAATATGATTTATCCACAGGACATAATTAGAGAAATAATACTGACCATTGTTCGTAACACATGCATACCAGGTCAGGAATCGTTGCATGCATCGTTTATCCTCCAATTTCATTCTGCTTCCATTAGACGACTAAAGCCAACCCATCCCATCGCCGGATGGATGAATTGTTTTCCGAACAGTCTGTTTGTTTTTCACATTTCATTTCAAGGACCCTACAAAAGCAATCGACTTTCTCATAAATTAAACATTCAAACTCTTCACCAGAATCAATTACCTACCACCACCCGTCGTAACAAGCACACCAGAAAGCGTATGTTAGTCCAAGGCATCAGGTTTTGAAGGGTGTGTTTGATATGATTGACCATCGAATTGCCACAACATTGAATATTTTATCGTTGGTTTTAGCCGACCGACAGGCCAGACTGCACGCACGGTGGTACTCGTAAGGAAGATCACGTCTCAAGTGGGAAAAATGGGTATTTCAGAAATACAGAAGCGAATACACTGCTATGACCATCGTTTACTCACTATCGAAGCTAGTCTACCAGTTACAAATTTCAGAGCGTTATCAAACCACCCAAAGCTGGACCAGCCTGGATGGAAAGGGCGTCGGTCGCGGGTGATCGGTGAAAAGGCAAGATATGTGCTCGAAGACCAGGGTACCGTTGCGAATAGATGACGCAGCCCTCGACGAAGGTCAACAACGATCGCGTTGGAAACATATTTATCATCGCAAATTCGCACTTCTAAATAGCATAAATGTGATAAAAATCTGCAGATATGACAATATTAGCCTAATCTATTCATAGTGGTACATTTTCACTTTTCCAGTTGGTTGTAGCGATGATCAACATTCAGCACAGTCCACTGACGCTGTTCACACAGCGGCGCTGCTCTGTGGGCAGACGTATTTGCGGAACAATTTAGATTTAATTTATACCGCTCGAAGGGGCCTGGAAACAGATAATACACTTCAGAAGTTGGTTCGCTGTCCATCAAAATAATCGTAATGCGAGCGCGAAACGGCTAGATAATAGCCGTGCATGTAGATTTTTTCAGGGGGAGACCAACGACCATCATCATCATCCCTGACTTCCTTTGGGTTCAGTCCATTGCCGACCGTCGGCGGATAATCACTCGAAAACGGAACTGGATCACGAACAGCGTTACACACTTTCGGGGGGTGTGTCACATTGCATTGATTTCCTTATTCTAGTTTCATAGTAAGAGAAAGTGTTTGACTAATCTGCAACAAAATGCATACCCCGGGATCCTCGTCGGCAGGATATGTACTACTGCTGATAGTGCAATTGGTGTTCATAATTGTGTTTGGATTTTTTACTGATTATTCCGAGTCAATATTGCCGAAAAATGTGACAAACATAGCCTCGGAAGCTGCCGTAGAGGAAAAACCGTTACCGAAATACCCACGTGAGTGTTTTGTTATTATGTAATGTTAACGCTAGTGACTTATCTAATTAGAAACGATCGACAAATTGGACTAGCGGAACATCACACCACATTTCGACTAGTTTAAAAGCGAATGCAAGCCCGAGCCCTTAAGTCACATTTGTTGAAATGTGATCGGAAATCGTGAATGGCAAAATTTCTTGAACAATATATCACCAATCAAAGTAAAACTTTTTTATGCTAACCATCAAATTAACAAAAAGTGATATCTCGGTTTTAGGAAAACTGTGTTCAGCCTCTTAGCTGCAGAATTGATTTCTTTCAGAAGCAAATTTCTAATATCCTTGATAAATCCTTCAGGAATGTCAAAATGTCTTAAAATATGCGAGCAAAAATCACGTAAACACACTAAAACGAGAGATAAATTAAAATAAAAAATAAAATAATTAAATTTAAGAAGTGAAAAAGACGAGAATCTGTTTACTTGAAATAGTAAAGCGTAAACCTGCATTAACGCGGATTTTTTTTTGAACGGTTTTTAGTTACGCAAAAAAGACTTGAGTGTAATTGTTTTTGCACTTTAAAGGATTATTTGAAGATCTATTTGGATCCGTTGGATGTACCTTAAAATTAAATAAAGTATTCTTGTGGACGATTTTTTCCCGTCGTATTAGTCATAAAAAGCTGTAGAGGTAAGATATTTTTTCACTACTTTTGCAGTACCTTGATCAATACAAACTAATCAAAACACGTTGTGACACTTACGTTGACCAATGTCATAGATTGACTAACTGTAATAAACTGTAATAAAAATTATTATAAATTTTCTAAACCTGTAAAGAATTAAAGATTTATGTTGTTTATACACTCCTTATTTTTCCAACCCCCGAATTATTTGAAAGATAAGTATGGTGAACGTTAGATCCACTATTTACGTACCACCACGGCCTTTTAGCACTCTTAAAATTGATATGCTGACTTAGGTTGAGCGACCTGGCGATCCTGACAAATGTTAACAATTAACACCTTCGGAATCGTCGATTGCGAAGGAAACGGACTACTCCGGTGTTATTTGTCACTGTTAAATACTATATACTATATAAAAAATATATTTATTTATTTATTTATTTATTTATTTGAGAAGGGAAAAGCCCGCTGGGGTGGGACAGCTTTGACATTCCTTCTCCAGTAGGCACAAAACCTCCTATCTTTTTGTACCTACAGTTTCCACCAAATGATACATAGCTTTTTTAACACTTAAAACTACGAATACATTGCATTAAATACTAATTGTACAAAAGTTTGAGCTTAGGAGTAATAATTTACTTATAACATGATTAACAATAGTTACATTTATTTCAAGGCACGACGAATTTTTTCTTTTAAAACGGTACGAGATAAATTAAAATCGAACACACTGTAACATTGATTAAAAACACGACACATGCTACTGAGAGGCTCGTTTCTAGCGTAGTTGGTAAGTGAGACAGGCAGGTAGAGAAAAGCATGGGATCGAAGTTCTACGGCGGATGTTTATGTTCAGCAGTTGTAGAATGTCGGGGCAGTCAATATATGATGTTAGGATATTGGAGATAAAGGTAGCCTTGGCAACCTCACGCCGTAGTACCAAGGTATCAAGACTAATAAGGTTACACCGATCTTCATAACTTGGAAGATTTAGAGGATCATTCCAAGGTAGAAGTCGTAGGGCGAAACGCACAAATTTACGTTGAATGGCCTCAATCCGTTGAATGCTATTTTGATAGTACTGATCGCACTGAAGAACAGTACAAAATTTTTAAACATGGAATGCTCGTAAACTGTTTAGTGACTCTGAATAGGAAACCAAGATTTTTAGAAGCTTTAGAACAGATAAAAGCTATGTGATCCTTAATGTCAATTTTGAATCTAATAAAACTCTCAAATCTTTTACAACGTTTTCCCGCGTAAGAACAATGTCCGAGATTTTATAATCAAATGATACGACTGATCGTTTGCGTGTAAAGGAGATACAAGAGCACTTTGAAGCATTTAACACCATTCTGTTGATATTGCACCAATCAGCAAAGATCCAACTGCGATTGTAAAAATTGGGTGTCCGAGATATTCTTAATTATGGAAAATAGTTTGAAATCATCGGCATACGATAATTTCATGCATTTAAGGGTAAGATGAATGTCATTAAGGTACAGCAGAAAAATGTAAGGACCTAGATGACTTCCTTGTGGCACACCAGATGTGACAGAAAAAGGTAGAGAAATAGTATTTCCAATTTTAACGGACATAGTCCTACCGGTAAGATATGATTCAAACCAGTTAAGGATATTGCCACTTAATCCAAGCCTCTGAAGTTTCGAGACGGCGATCTGATGATTTATTTTGTCGAAAACTGCTGATAAATCCATATAGATTGCATCGACCTGAAGATGGTTTTGCATTGAGCGAGCAATGAAGGATGTGTAGGAAATCAGGTTAGTACAGGTTGACCGTTTGGATACGAAACCATATACGACTTTTATCAATGTAGCTAGAGAAATTGTAAGTAAGGAATTTCAGAACAACCAGCTCGAAAAGCTTTGCAATGACACAGAGTGATGCTATTCCACGATAGTTTGAAACGATTTGTTTTGGACCTTTTTTATAGACTGGAAAGACATATGAAGTTTTCCATGCGGTAGGGAAACTACCCGAAAGCAGAGATATGTTGAAAGTGCGGACCAGTGGAGTACAAAGAGCCAAACCACAATTCTTCAGTATGATTGAAGGAATCCCGTGTAGTGCCAGAATTTTTTTGGATTATTACGAAGGTTCAGTTGAATTTGAGTTTGATATGAATTAAACAGTAACTTGTTTAAACGCTTATAACGGTTATTTAAAGATATGTAATGATACTTAAGCTGAGTTGTACGAAACTTTGAAAGTTTTTTGAGCGCTTATCTCTTGGCAGTTTTTAAAGTTTTAAGAGTGTGATTTGACCAAGGAGGAAAAGTAGACTGTCGTTTGATTTTCTTTGGAGTAAATTGATCGATAGCGTACAACAGAATGTTGGATACATTTAGAGCTGCTGACTCAGCATCACAGCCGTCGAGTATTGAGCTCCAGTTAAGGTTGGAAAGAAACTCGTTCATTCTCAAGAAATCAGTTTTACCATAGTTATAAGCTGGATCGTCAGCAGTGTCTTCGTAAGTGAGTGGTGTTAATTTATGGAAAAAGATATAAGGTGGTAATATGATTGTTCATTTTCCAGTGAAATCATACTGATAGAACTAATTGTCATCATATCAATATGTAATGAAAAGGTAGCCTATGAACCTTTTTAAAGTTTTCTAAAAAAATAAGGTCGTTTGGAAAACTAGCCTGGACTCGGAAGAGTAAGTCCCGACCAGGGCTTCGACTGATCCTTTTTTTCTGCCGCAGTCACACCAACGCGCATTCAAGTTCACACCGTCCGTTTAGTGGAATACGAACGCTATGCATAACACAAATGGCAGTTTGCTCAGTCAAACGCCGATTGCACGCAGTAGAACGAACGCGTTCTAAAGCTTTTTAACATTTTCGTTTCGATCAAGCTGCCTTTACCGTTTGGAGCAGCGAATGACTGCAAAACAGTCAAATGACTAGCAGTCACCACGCTAACGAAAAGCAACCGCACAATCGTATGATTCAATACTACAAATAAAAACAACCACTACATGTGCATGGAAGAAGTCGGTCGGACTCCGTCCAATACAAACGAATATTTTGCTTGCGTCGGACCGACGTCCGGGTGACAAACTATTACTGTAAGCAGCCGATTTGGAGACAAAAAGAGAAACGAAAAAATACGTCACCGCATGCTTCCAGTCAGTTTGCAGTTTATATTCTCAAAGCGCAAAGCAAAACGGGAGATCGACTGTTTGCTTTTAGTGAGATGCCGCATGAATTGTAAGACGGCAGCTTGACTGGATTGAAAAAACAGTCAAATGATCGTTCAAAAAGCGGAGTTTGAATGCGAAAAGTTCGCATTCACGGCAGTCACATTCAACTTGCGATCCCTTTTCAAGCCCTGGTCCCGACCAATTCATGCCAAGTAAAACCTGCCGCGTTAGTCAGAAAGTAGAACGGCCAACGGTGGCACAAAGTAACAAAAACGAATCTAACAATGCGCGGACCAGTTTCTCCAAGGGTGCGCGTTTTCGAAGTTGAAATTTGAAAAAAAAAGCTTGATTTGGAAAACAAAAATAAGCATATGAACCTTTCTTCGAGGCTTGCGGATAAATTTGAGGTGCAAGCAAGAAGATGCATCATTTAAGTAGAAAATTTGCTGTATTATCGCAGCTGGAAGTTGTCCTATTGGATCGTCTTTTCTAATTGGAATTTCGAGCAGCTCACATGTCTTTCTAAAGTGCTCTAGATTTGTATTTTCTATACGGTTCAACCTCAAACTGAGGAGAGTGCATGCCGAAGCCAAATTTTTGAAACTTTTGCACTTTTCTCTTTATCAAGTTAAGTGTCTTTATCAAGTTAAGTGTAAGTGTAGTACCAAAGATAGTCAGCAAGACCTACCGGCGACTTTCACCAGCAAACATATACATTTTCTACATGCTATTTAATTAACACAAAACTGTAAAATTCCGCTGCACGTAAATTCGACATCAAAGGACCAGGACCAGTTTGTCTATCAAATTGCGTTTAATTTCAATGATTACAGAGATATTAAAAATCCTTTTTGACAGTACACAGTTGAAATAATCATAAATAATTATCTCAGAAAGCTCCGGAGTACTGGCCGGATTGCACTTTTTGGGAACGACTGACAGGGATGGCACCTCCTCAGAAGAAAAAAAGTGAAGAGAAAAATTCAAACTGTGCTCAGTCTTCAACGCGATTTATTCTGCTCCGTTTCATTTTAACTGTGCTCTTTCTTGCTGAACGCAGTTGTATGAGCAACCGCACACTGTGCTACTCATTGAGGAGAATGTTAATACACTTTGAATAAGTTGATGCGATGCGCTGACGTATGACAACTACGGGTAGTTTTAACATGGGTAGTGCGTTGAGAAAAAACGACTATTGTCAGTAGCGATCATTACCATCAGAAAAATATTAATCCATTAATGCAGTTGAATCATGATTCTTACATTTAGTATATTCAGTTGAGTTTGGCTGCCCGTGAACGCAACTGCATCATATGGTTAGGCATGTCACAACGGCAACAGTGCGAAAAATGTTATTTAGATATGGCAACATTTGAATTCCCATACATATGCTTCTTGTCGCGTACCAACAGGAAAGTCCCATTATAAACAAAGGCAATTCTCCGCTAAGATTCAAAATATAACGACTTTTGATTGTCTTGACGCCTCTGAGTCTATAGCTGCTGTACGCGCACCGGTTGTTTTGTTTCCAGGTTTACTGCTGTAGCTACCGAGAGGACCGGGAGCAAAACCGAAAGTTGCTCATTTAAAGAGCGCATTAAGAAATTTTTCTGCACGTTAGTTTTTCTCATTGTGTTTAGTCTGTTTCTCATTGTGTGGATTTACTTCTCATTTCTGAAAGCAGTTCTGCTCATTGTGTGGAACAAAAAAAGTTGCACTTTTTGCACAATGAGTGAGGAAATAACAAGCCTGACGACTGTAACCCATTGTCGTTGTACCGCTATTTGGCCGAATTTGAATAGTGGTAGTCTGGCAACCCGGGCCAGAAAAAATCGGATACATTGCGTTTTGTAACAGCAGAAATAAGCGGCAAAATTATCCTCCACACATATTTGAGTTACTACCTACTAAGATGATCTGAAATAGTTATTGATTGAAACAAAAATGATTTCTTTCTGTCTTCAACCTGCCACTAGAGGGTTAGTCTAAGTTCGCTCATTTCATTTGGGTCATGGTCAACTCTACTTGGCAGGCTTGTTATTTCCTCACTCATTGTGCAAAAAGTGCAACTTTTTTTGTTCAACACAATGAGCAGAACTGCTTTCAGAAATGAGAAATAAATCCACACAATGAGAAACAGACTAAACATAATGAGAAAAACTGACGGGCAGAAAAACTTCTTAATGCGCTCTTTAAATGAGCAACTTTCGGTCCTCTCGGTTGCTACAGCAGTAAACGTGAAAACAAAACAACCGGTGCGCGTACAGCAACTATAGACTCAGAGGCGTCAAGACAATCAAAAGTCGTTAAATTTTGAATCTTAGCAGAGAATTACCTTTGTTTATAATGGGACTTTCCTGTTGGTGCGCGTCAAGAAGCAAATGCATGGGAATTCCAATGTTGTCATATCAAAATAACATTTTTCGCACTGTTGCCGTTGTGACATGCCTAACTATATGATGCAGTTGCGTTCACGTGCAGCCAAACCCAACTGAATATACTAAATGTAAGAATCATGATGCAACTGCATTAACGGATTAATATTTTTCTGATGGCAATGACCGCTACTGACAATAGTCGTTTTTTCTCAACGCACTACCCATGTTAAAACTACCCGTAGTTGTCATACGTCAGCGCATCGCATCAACGTATTCAAAGTGTATTAACATTCTCCTCAATGAGTAGCACAATGTGCTGTTGCTCATACAACTGCGTTCAGCAAGAAAGAGAAAAGTTAAAACAAACGACGACTGGCTTGTTAGACCAGTTTCGTACCGCAAGGTCAACTGTGGAGCCTCTCTCACGGAAAATTGGAGAGAGGGAGCTCCAAATCTGTGGCCATCGGCTTACGGCACATAATCCCTGCGTGAGTTCTACTTTTCGGCTCCGTAAAGACTTTACACCCCAGTAAGAATTGTCGGACGGACGTCGTCCGACATATGCCAGCTTTATGCTGTTACCGTTTCGCTTCTTTACCCTATACCCATAGGTATGATTACAGAAAAACGCAACTAGATAGTAGTATACTAGAGTTCGGTATGAATTGGTTTATATAATTTTAGAGGTAGGTTGGGTACGCGTTTAATTGGCTGTTAAAATAATATGGTTATAAATTAAAATGAATATAAATAAACTTAAAATCCTAGAGACTAAATGAAATATATACAGTAGGAAACGATTAAAGCTAAATTAAAATTCCTCCGAGTTATCATAAGGTTGACTCCTTATGCCCATAGAATCAATAAAGTGTCGTTTTGCTTCACCGATTGACTGTCCTGCCGAAAACATAAAGTTTAACAGAGATAAAAACACAAAGTAAACAATACACTCGAAACTACTTCTACCCAAGTTTTCAAGTGAAAATATCCAATGGGTAATTTTCTACAGCGTTTTTTTCCGTGATGCAATTTTATGTGGGTCACCCTTTAACCTTCATGGGCATTTCTATCTATTCGCAGATTTCCAGGACATCCACGTGATGATCTTCATCGGTTTCGCCTTTCTGATGACCTTCCTCAAGCGCTACGGATTCAGCGCATCCGGTCTCAACCTGCTGGTCGGAGCCCTAGTGATCCAGTGGGCCATCATAATGCGCGGCTGTTACGAAATGGAACACGGCAAGATACCGCTGTCATTGGATAACCTGATCGGGGCCGATATTGCTGCGGCAGCCGTCCTGATTAGTATGGGAGCACTGCTTGGCCGTACCACTCCGCTGCAGTTGTTGATCTTGGGTATCATAGAAATTGCAGTGTTCGCGGCCAACGAGTACCTTCAGTTGGAACTGATGAAAGTCACCGACGTGGGCGGTTCTATTACTGTGCATGCTTTTGGAGCATACTTCGGACTGGCTGTGAGCTTCGTTATGAGACCGAAGAAAGAGGATGCCAAGGCCGGACCAATGGAGTGTTCCTCGTACAGTTCGGATATTACGGCAATGATCGGGACCATTTTTCTGTGGATTTTCTGGCCAAGTTTTAACTCGGCTTTGGTAGATGGTGCCCAACAGGAACGAGCCATTATCAATACCTATCTGTCGCTGGCTGCCTGCACCGTAACGGCGTTCGTAGTTTCGGGATTGGTTTCACATGAGAAAAAGTTCGATATGGTACACGTGCAGAATTCAACACTGGCTGGAGGAGTGGCAGTGGGTTCGATTTGTAATTTGATTATTCATCCCTTTGGAGCACTGTTGGTGGGTTTCATAGCCGGAGTAATCTCAGTTTTAGGATACAGATTTTTAACTGTAAGTAGAGAAATTGATAAGGTAATACAAGGTAACAAATTTTAACCAATTTTTTAATTCATAGCCATCGATACTTTCGAATCTTCGGATAGCAGATACGTGTGGGGTAAATAATCTCCACGGTATGCCGGCACTACTTTCGGCAGTGTTCTCCGCCATATATGCTTCACTAGCAACATCTGAAACATACGGAAGCTCTCTCATAGAAATTTTCCCTGCAATGGAAGCAGTCACTCCTGCGATGAACTCCACTGTCACCGGGGAATCAAGCAAAGAAATGCATGAATTTATCATTGGGGTCTGAACATGCGAATATTTTATTTTGAACTTATGTGAACAGAGAAATTACTTCTAATCTCATTTCAGGGTTACGGCCGAAGTGCAGCAAAACAAGGTGCATACCAGCTATCGGCTATTTTATTGACAGTGTTGATTGCCATTGTTGGTGGATTATTCACAGGTAATTTAGTTTTAAAATCACCAATAATGAATAAGCTAACACTACTAACTGACCATTTCTAAACTAACATTTACGCATCTAACCCAATAAGGCCTAGTATTAAGAAGTCAATACGTCGGTGGTGTGCTGCCAGCTAAACAACTTTTCCAGGACGATTTGTGGTGGGCGGTGGAACCGCTAGAAATTAAAGTTGAGACGTTTACTTCATCGCCTCGCCCAATACCTTCACTACACATGTCAAACGCCCAGGTTCCGTTTCTGATTCTCAAAGCGGATTTAATTTTTAAAAGAGCAAAGAAAAAATATCGCAAGTAATGATTAGGACCTCGTGGCATTCTGTTGTTAAAAATTTTCACAAAAATTGGCTTGGTGCGTGTCCTGATTGCATTACATGTGACATTGTTGCTTTCGAAAATCGAGCACCGTGAAGGAAACATTCACTTCAATGCACTCCCTTTTTTCACAGGCCTAGTTCTAAAGTCGCCGACGGTTCGTCAATTGGAAAAAGATGAGTTGCATAAGGACGATGCATACTGGGAAACACCCACGGAATCAATTGCAAGCTCCACCTGAAATGGGCTTTTTGCAGAAGAATCTACCCGACAGTATTTGTATTTGTAATAAATTTTACTCACAATTAAATGTTTTGAAAAATCAACACGCTGTTTATGATTTATGATCACATAATTGTAAGCAAAATATATCGCTTTTATCATCAAAGTTTCTACTGAAAGTGGAAATGCAGAACAGCGGAAATAAATTAAATGAAAACCACAAAACAATTACCCTATGCTGACATTCGCAGATTATTGTCAATATATAAATCACCCACAATAACCATTAATCCAATTTGCTGTCATCGGGCTCGAAAATAGAAGACTGCAAAGTAGACAAGATAATTGACATCACAAATTTCAGAGGTAAAAACCAGGCTATGATAGCCGCAATTCACGATACGACATCGATTTTTGACACCCGAAAAAAATAGTTGATTGGCTTTGTTCGGTCAATGCCAACTAAAATTACGCTAACGCCTATCTCATTAGTTAACGGAATTTGCATGCGGTTCCTTTATGCGTGCCGTAATAGGGATAAATACGACAATAATACGGTTCATAAAAAAACAAGCAATTTTTAGTGGAATCTGTTATATTCAAGAAAGCTCGCTTTCTTACGAAATTTGTTTCTTTGTTTCCATGTTAAATCAAAGCACCTGACCAAACTCGAGGAGCTAACTAAGTGCTGGCTGTCTGTCTAGCCAGCACTAATAGGAAACAGGAACGCGAATGTATTTAGCACACCCCCGAAGCCTTACGGTGCAGTGGCTGCTAATTTCCATTAACACAGTTGCGTTGCTAAGAAGTGTGAATCGTTGAACTGGCAGCTAACAACACAAAGGCTTCCTAGGCTAACCCATGCGGATGTTTGATCTGAATAGATTTATTTTTTTCCGAGTTTCAGAATTGAAAATGATTTTAGAGCACGCATAATTCCAAAATTAAAGTAAATTGAGAATAGCTCATTTAATTATAAACCGAAAGCGGGTTGAAAAAAACACTCTCGTTTGAATAATCGTATAATGAGGGCGTTCGAGTAAAAAAATGAGGTTTCAGTACGGAATATGACCAAAAATGTTGAAACGTCGAAATCAAACGTTCAAACCGCTAAACAACATTCGAATCTGCGAATCCATCGGCAGAAACAGAGGCAGCTAAAACAAATCCCAAAATAAGGAGTATCAAACAGGTCCAGAGTATGAAAACTGTACGATAAAGCATCGTAGCTGGAAATTCCAAGTGCATAATAATGGACGACAAAACATACGTCACATTCAAATTTAATTCCTTGTCACAGTATTATACAGTTCGAGAAGGACAAGGAACCAGTCTAAAACATCCATCCATGTCGAGAAATTTGGTAAAAAGATTATTCAACGAACAATATGTCAAAAGGCCCAATGAGCAAATGAGCGATTCTCTTTAAGTCTCCTCTCTTACGTTAGTCTTCTTACAGCGGCATAAACGCATTTCAACCCAATTTTTCTCAAAGATTAGCTGACCAATAACGCCAGCAACCGTTTCATGCTAAACAGATGCATTCAAGTACATTAGCGGGTAAGCGTCAGAGACGAGACACAAAGAGAATCTCTCATTTGCAGATCGGACCTTTTGATATGTTGCTCGAGATTTGTGGCTGCTAAAATATCTCAACTGATCATTACAACTGAGGTATGAAATAAGGAGAGTCACCTAGAAGGAGCGTCAAATATAGCTCTGACTCTTTAAATGCCCTGCCTAGCGCATCCTCGAAAATCTACGTCAAACGATGACGATCGATGGCCGTGGACGAGTTCTACGACAAACTCGGGGAGTTAAGGACACATGAGTGAGTCCTTACGAATTGCAGGAAAATAATAATGTTTTATAGCAACTGAATTCATGAAACATTTGAGCAGGAATGGTTCGATTTTTTTACTTGCCTATTTTTTTTGTTTACCTTTGATTCATTTCAGAGTCATTCAATCAGAGTTTTGTCATTTGGTTCGGTGTTAAGTCAGACCGAACCAAGTGACAAAACTCTGATTTCGAGAAAAACGCGTTCAAAATTTGCTACTCTACATGGTTTAAAGGTATCAATCTTTCGGAATCATCTCATAACTCTAGCTGTTTGCAACATTTATGTAAACTGATTAGCATAAAATGTAGCTTGGAAATCTCTTGATCGTTTGCTGTCACTAACTCATTTGTTTTAAATTTTACGACTTGGTCCGATCTAATTAAACACGGCCCGTTTGAATAAGTTGTATATGGGACATTTGTTAGTATCTAATCTAGCTACTAGTTGATTGCCCGATCTAACTCGGGTCCTATTTTCATCTGTTATTGTAAATTCTCATAATGCAAGAAACAAACAGCTTTTTCTCGTTTAAATGTGTCTAATTCCTATGGCAATTTTTCTCCGGTTATCCCCCAGCCACTTGTAAATCTGTCTTCTCGATAATCCCTATAAATTGACACAAAGTCTTTTTTACGTTATTGAACCTCCTCCTTGTTAATGACCACCCTATTCCCCTTTTCAGAAATCCAGCAACTTGTACAACTGCTATCGTTCCAAATACAAGAGAAACGTAACCCTTTACCCATTTGAACCTTCTTCTTGTAAAAGACTGCCAACCCCCTTACTTACTTTTGTCAAAATTGATACAACTTTGTCAAAATTTGCTCAGCTGAGACGGTACTGTCAAATGGAACAAAATTGAGTCGAAGTGATCGGACCATCTCTGGTTTGACCTAAATTATTCAAGAACGCTACTCTCGGCTTTCGCTCCTAGTCTTTTATCATCCATATTTGTTTTTCCGCCTTTCATCTTCCATTTTTTGTCGTTTGATTTTTTTGTTCATAATTTTCTATCGTATTCTAGTCATTTTTCGTTAGTTTTTCAAATACCTGTTACTCTGTGTTTTTAATCCTTTTTAACATCTGGCTTTCTGGCACCTTCATGTGATTTTTTTGTGCCTATTTTGGTTGCTCTTGATGGCGTGTTTTTGTCTCGTCGTTGTTCTGCTTTGGAATTTATTGTCGCTTCTCTGGTGATGTTTCAGTGTCTTTTTATCAAATTTATGACATTTACCGCTGTCTTTTTGTCATCTCTTTGTTGTCTTTTCTTCGAATTCGTCATCTTTTCCTTTTCTATCATCTTTACAGGATCTTTTTGCCATCTTTCCATTGTATTTTCATCGTCTTATCATCATTTTTAACGTTAATTTTCAACCTTTTTTGTCGCTTTTTTGACAGCGACAGTGACAAAAACGGTAAAATTTTTGTTTTGTAAAATATCAGAGACAGCTGACCCTAAAATCCATCCGAAAGTATGGCTGTTCCTCAGCGGAGCTCGAACCTGTCATCAAGAGACGCGAAAAAATGGCTGGAATTTGGCAATCATAGGTCCAAAAACCTAAGCAAAGTACTGGTCCATGGCGCTAAGCAAGATCTAGAGGCTAGAAACAGGCAAAAAAAAATTTTGATTTTATATATGATGAAACGTACTGCGAGGCCGTTTTCGAACATTTCCCTCGTTCGATAAGCAGAGTCGGCAAAAAGGTCGAAGTGTAGTTGTAGCTGTTGACTGAAAAGTGACGCTATCGAGACTTCTAGAGCCAAGAACCAAGATATTTATCAAAGGAGTGTTTCAAGCAGATTGCCATTGCCATTCGATCAAATAGTAGTGGTACAACGACAATGGCGTCACTGAGCTCCCTAAGGAAGGAGTGGATTCCAGATTGTATCCCAGATTGATTGAGGAATACTAGTCGGTTTTCTGTTTTTTTGTCATTATGATTCATCTGACATTTAATGTCTTAATGAATTTACCAGTATAAAACCTTAATTCATGGCATGGCAGATCTAGAAAACTTATTTTTAAAACAGTGATGGGGTTCGTTAAAAATATACATCTCTTCCACCAACGAATGCAGACGCGAATGCATGCCGTGACTGGTTCATTATATCCGAAAGATAATCTATGTAAATCGGGAAAAGCAGTGTATCGGGACGTAATGTCCTTTGCGAGGCCCGCAAATTCAAAGCCCAAAGCAGCCAGGGGGAGTCGATCTTACTATCCAATCAGTATTGCTTGTTGAATGGTTCGTCGTCGTGGTTCGTTCGATGTAATGTATCTAATCTTAGTCGTCAACATCGGTCAGGGTACGAAGAAAGGTCAGATGGGTTGCGCTATTGAAAATGCTTTAAAACCAGCCTGATAGAACGTTTCTGGATGCGATCGATTCGAATGCTCCAATATGCTTGATGTAAGCACCAAACTACATATATCGTCTTTAGGCAGTGAGGACCGGTAAAATCCTTTGCAATTTTCGAAATAAATCACAACTGACGAGGAGTTTCAAAGTGAAAATAGAAGCTGGCTGCAAACTAAGTAAGAAAACAGCTGGTGCAAAGGTAACAGACCTAATTCTACTTTCCTCTGACACAACCAAGACTCTGACACATTCAAGACTAGAACCTTATTTTTCATACCTATACGCAGTCGAAGATTTGCTTAAAGTAGAGGTGTTGAGGACGCTGCCCAGATAACACAAAATCGTAACAGAAAGTTCACATTAAATCGTTTTCATGTCAATTTCACATTGGAATTGTATAATGATTAGAGTATGTCAAATCGAAGTGAACAATAAGTTGCTTTGCAGTCGTGCGTGTCTTCATATGCAATTCATGACTGTGAATTACAAAGCAGTATAGATGATTGCAATATTTGATTACATCTTAATCATATATTCAGGAGTATTTAGCTGCGTGTTATAAAAACTACGCAAAATAGAATTACAAATAATTGTCAAAATTTTCGCACGTATATCGCCTCCACTTTGGTACATGTTCTTATATGGCGTGAAACTTTTTCGTTCAGATATGATTTCGTATATCTCAGTTGCAATCGAGATGTACAAACCAAATGGTTTACTGGGTGATAGTTGTTTACGTGACACCATTCTGCAAATTGGGTAATAATGCTTTGCAGTAGTAGATCTTTCACAAAACAAACATCACTAAAACAAGTTACTAAGTTACTTCCATGTACGATTCAGTAGAAACTAACTTTACTAAGACCTGCCCATTGATTACGTGCGTTTGAAGCCGGCAGATGCTGCCAAACGATTCAGTTTTCAAAATTGGCAGAGTTATACGCATTTACAACCTTTTATTTGAACCAGTGAATAACATATTTGTTCCCATAACATGCCACCTTATTGAAGGACGACGTTCTCCCAATGTCGAATGTTTCAAAAAACTATAAAGGACTAGAGGACCCGGCGCGCGTTGCTACGCCATTCTAAAAAGGGGATACATGCATAATCCTGAATATTTGATTAATTGTAATCTTGCAACCAAGAGCTTTCTTTTTGACAACCCAAGGTATTCCTAAATCATGCCGCAAATTTCTAATCCAACGCATCAGCATTTGTGACTCGAGCAGCAAGTCCAACGTAACGATTTGGGTTTTATTACCAACCCTTAAAATGGTAATGTTGGCAAAATCGTAATAAAATATCAGTGCAGTTCGATTGAAATCAGTTGAAAACTGGTCAGAAACCATAAGCAAAGCCATGGGTTTATACCGTCTTTAGACATTACCCTTCTTTATCGACAGACTTCGCAGCCGGCTGTTAGAGTACAGGAAAATTACGGGGCCAGTGCAACGATCCTATTGACTCTAACTAGCAAGCACCGCCTAGCCGAGATTCGAACATACGACGACTAGCTTGTTAGACCAGCATCGTACCTCGAAGCTAACTGGGCGAGTTCAGAAGTTTCAGTTGGGTCAGAAACCATAAGCTTAGTGCAATCTCAACATTATTTTCTTCATATTTTCATTTCAACAATGTATTTTGTTTTTAAAATAAGTATTATATTATCTTACTTTTATTTAATTTGACCCATTATCTAGGCTTCACCGATATATTCTTAACAATTTTGTTCCAAATTTATCTTATATTTTAGTATGGACGGCAACACGCGAGTTCGATTACTTTTTGAATATTGCAAAAAATTCGGTTTAATTTGTATGAGAACTCTCCTCCCTCCCAGAAGGAAGAGGAATCTCAATACGCCATAGAAAAAATTTTTGCCTCCAGTAACCCCCAAATTCATTTGCTTGAGTAATAGTCGAGTTATGGGGAAATTTGTGTTTTATTTGTATGGGAGCCCCCCTCTTAGAAGAAGGAGGTTTATCAATCTATCATAGAAAAAAAAATTCTACCTCCAAAAACATTCACATGCCAAATTTGGTGCCATTTGCTTGATTGGTTCCCGAGTTATAAAGAAATTTGTCTTTCATTTGTATTGAAGCCCCCCCCCTTCTAAAGGGAGAGGGGTTTCAAACAACCATAGAAAAAAATCCTGTCTCTAGAAACCCCTCATACCAAATTTGGTTCCATTTGCTTGATTAATAGTCAGTTTATGAGGAAATTTTTGTTTTATTTGTATGGGAGCCCCCCTCTGAGAGGAAGAAGGGTTCTCAATCTACCATAGAAAAAATTTCTGCCTCCAAAAACCTTCGCACGCCAAACTTGGTTCCATTTGCTTGATTAGTTCCCGAGTTATAAAGAAATTTGTGTTCCATTTGTATGGGAGCCCCCCCTTCTAGAGGGGGGAGGGGTCTCAAACCATGCTAACAACATTCCTCACATCAAACGCAATGTGTATACCAAGTTTCAACAAAATCCGTCGAGCGGTTTGCGAGTCTATACCGGACACACGAACAGCATTTCATTCTTATATATATAGATATTCGAAGAATATATAAAATTTATACTATGCATACACACATACATACATACATACATACATACATACATACATACATACATACATACATACATACATACGTACATACATACATACGTACGTACATACATATAATATATATATATATATATATATATATATATATATATATATATATATATATATATATATATATATATATATATATATATATATATATATATATATATAAAATGATAGCTAATGATAAATTATAAACTTGTATTCACTTCATATCAAGTGGCAAGTTTGTATGAATTTCATCATTTAAATAGATTAAAAATAATCAAATTTTCAAATGTTTGAATCAATATCAAATTTAATTGTGCATTATGTAAAAATTACGTATGCAGACGCAGTCATAATGTTGCTGGTTTTATTATACCCCAGAGTTCAAAAAAGTTGATAACTGATGCACAAAATTTCAATCACACTGCGATATTGAAAAATATAAATATATGTGTGATACAAATACATCTCTCAAACTCCTAGAAAAAAAAACATAAAACCGTATGTGGACAAGTATTGTCATATTTATATTAAATTTACATAACAACTATGTATGCGACGTCAAAGCTTTTCATATTTTTCTCGAGCGAAGTGGAAAGAAAATCACAGCGAAAATATCACAAAAGAAGGATGCCTATAGCTCGATATGATTGAAAGAAAACTGAAATACACACAGAACAGTACAGTGCAAAATCGAAACGAAGAAAGTCGACACACAGAACGGAGCTAATTTAGTTGCGCTCGCACACCTGTCGCGGTATGTACACATACTGGAGCAGCTGAAAGTCTCAACTGAAAGATACACGCCAGCCTGGGCAGGACAAGTGGGTCCACACGCGGCTATACCGCACCCGAGTCAGTCAGTTCGCTATAACCAACCAGCAAGCCAGCCAGCCAGCCAGCCAGGCACGGTGGTTATAGAACAATTGAAATTCCATCCGTTAAATCGATACACTACAGCTAGTCGTACGGTAGTCTAATGAACCACCGAAGGAAACCGGAGACCGAATGGATTCGCATCGCATAAACGTAAGCTATCAATTTTGTTGTTCACACGACGAATGCACATGTGAAACGCACGAGACACACGAACCGCATACAATGCTGCAAGTGGTTTTAGATCAGGATTCATAGCTAGACGTGCAAACAAACGACAGACGCAGTGAGAGTGCCACTTCGGTTATCGATAATGATCAATACTTATAGCGAAAAGTGGGAAAATAAAAAGAAATGCAGACACACATGTGAGCAGTGCACTGGAAAATAGAAAACCTAATGAACATGAGAACAATGTAACGGAAAATAGTGTACGGTTGTTGGGATGTCGATGTGCTATACTTAGGGAAGCCTATCGTGTAAGATAAGGTTATTTTCGTCTGTGCCAACCAAGCAGTAAGGACTCCAAACTGATTATTTCAACACGGTCTGGAAAACCAGTTTTAATATTGTTTCAAAGTATGATTGTAACGTCAACGACAAGACAATGCAATCCAAGTATATTAGGTAGATAAAAATCACCGAGAGAAGTTACTTCAAATTGCTTTGTGTCTACACCAATTTAGTTGAAAGTAATGCTTTCAATCAGGGATGGTTCGATCACTTTGACTCAATTTTGATTCATTGACTAAGTGAACGTTCACTTAGTTACTAATGAGGTCTAGCATTGTCGCACCGTAACTACAAAATTATAGATCATAACTACCCGAAAAAAAATTTACAATAGGACAACAATAGGTTTGATAGTCTGGTTATCTTTTCGGACGATAAATTTTATTGTTTTTACTGTATTTTGTATCCTACTGTTACCATAATTTTTATCTTCGTGTAATGGTTATTTTTTTCCGGGTAGTTCTAGGTACATTATAACTTTGTCAAATTTCGGTCGGCTGAGACGGTACTGTCAAACGAATCGAAATTTAGTCAAAGTGATCAGACCATCCCTACTTCCAATACTAAATATATTAATGTAATTATATTTATAGTTTTTTGGCTCGAAATTTATAGTGATTTTAAAGATATAAATTTTTATAAAGGAATAAAATTGCGATAATACAGTGGAGATGCATGGTGTTTTGTTTTTAGCTGCACCTGCAAGTAAACAGATATTTTTCGTGTCCGTTTACTTGCCAGTAATATCCGTTTCGTTGCCATGGTAACCGTGTAGCACGTTCTGGATACCTCGGCGGAAGTAGTCCGTAAAGCCAGATGGGCCATAAAGGTAGGATACTCCTGACAACATTTCCAGAACGGATTACATAGAAATGACGATTTCTCGATTATTTTTCGACAGATTTTCGTGCTCTTTTCACCAGTCAAAAAAAAATTTTACTGTTGAATGCAATTAACTTCATCTAAATATGTCTTATATTGTAAAAGTTATGATCGTTTGGTGATTTTTAACAACAAAATCCATACCTATATGGATTTTACTATGTGATATATTCAATCTAAGTTAAAGTTACTACATGGCATCATATAGTAGGGTAGATGCTCCATAAGTCACGCCTCTAAGCACAATGTGGGATATAAATTTATCAAATACAAGGTATTTGTCACAAGGCAAGACAATTGCTTTCGTTGTACGAGAAGCTTTATAAAGAAAAAATGAATTTTCCAATTGAATTATATTGTACCAACAGTTGCGCTAATGTTTCCTTAATTAAGTTTGGTGTTCCTTTAATTGTGTTATTCCATATACATTTCTAGGTTGCTAAGTGAAAAAACATCGTAGCAAAACTATAGAAATGAGCGCCTATAGTTGTGCGCTCCAACTGCGCGTATAGTTGCGTTAGATTTTAGAAAATTGGCATTTTAGCAAATAATGCTTTAATTTTAAATGGTGTAGTCTAACTACCAATACTTCTAAAAACCTGTTTTATATAATGAACGTAATTGTTTTATCTAAAATGATACGGTGACGAAAATATGCATTAATAATGAATAGTAGCGCAACTATTGGTACTACCACAACTATTGGATCAACTACCCTAATAAGATTTAATATTAAAATTTTGGATTCAGTATAGCCATCGGAGAAGTGAAAGGATGATATTATCTATATAATTCAAAATAAACACAACAAGCTTTACTGTGATAACTATCGTACTATGACCATTCAGAATGCTGGTTACAAAGTACACTTCCAAATTTCAAAGCTGTGTATGATACCGCCGACCGTAAACAGCTATGCAAAATCATGGATGAGAACAGCTTTTCCGGAGAGCTATCCAAACTGATAAGAGCTACGGGGAATGGTACGAAATGCTGTGTGCAGATTTCGGTTGGATTGCCCTTCGCAGAAACCCAAAAAGTTGTTAAATCAAAACGAAAACATTCTGCTACCCCTTCTAATGTATTTCTCGATGACGCTGAAGCAAATAGGGTTTATTTCTAATTCCCGTCGCAGTAAGGAAAGCCACTCTAATTTTTATCATTTCTTAGGTGGATTTAATGAATACTCCAAAAGTTCTTGTGCTGATTTGACCAAAACACACTTATCTTCCGATCCGTGAACTTTGAAATCGCTGAAAAGTGATTATCAAAGCATATTATTGAAATTACGCAACTGACTATATTTCTAAAATTCGTCGTACCGTTTTAAAATCCGTCCATCAAAATTTTTCATCGTCCGAACTAAAAATTACAACAATGTTTACGAAGCTAACGCACATGTATTTGTGTAGGATGGCATGACAAATGTTATTCTGCAAAATATCTGCAGATCAGGCAAGTTTTTCTGGCTGTAGAATAACGACAATGCCTTGCGTGAGTTATTTTCATTTGTGAATGACGAAAATTAAAACGATTAGTCGACATTTTTTCTTCGTCGCACGAAAAAACGTAGGAAATTTGGCTGGTACGACTTCTTTAATGATGAAAAGCATTTAAATAAATCTCAGCTCACTTTGATTGATCGCGTATGATAGACAACAAACTGAAATATTAGGGAATAACTAGTTTTGCTTTGTGTGTCATAAAAATGCTGATATTTTTAATAATTTGTGTCGGATAGGACGGGAATAGGCAACTACGACGAAGAAGCAACATACCCTAGTATTTTGGAATCGTGTGAGCTGCTCGCGAAATTTTTCGCGTCCGTATTCGCAGAAAAATCTACATCTGATTCGCAGGTAGTCGCTGCATCTGCAGGTGTTCCTGCTGATTCAGTGGATATAAGTATATTTGAAATAACTTCCGATATGGTTCTATCAGCTGCTAAGAAAATGAAACGTTCATGTTGTCCTGGACCCCATGGTATTCCGGCTCTAGTCTTCACCCGTTGTGCACTTGCATTAGTGGATCTGTTGTGCTAGATATTCAACAAATCATAAGGACGGAAAATTTCCGACGATCTGGAAGCAGTGATTCATGTTTTTAAAAGTGGCGACCGTCGGAACGTTAGAAACTATCGTGGCATCACTAGTGTTTCTGCTGCGTCTAAGCTTTTTGAAATAGTAGTGAGTAATTTTCTTCTTACTAGAACAAAATGCTATATCTCCACCGACCAACATGGATTTATGCCTGGTCGATCCGTAAGCACAAACTTATTGGATTTCACATCTACTTGTACAGCTCACATGGAACAAAAGGCACAAATTGATGTGATCTACACGGACTTAAAGGCTGCGTTCGATCGAATTGACCATAAAATACTGCTGCAGGAAATTAGCGCGACTTGGTGCATCTCAGTCGCTTACGAAATGGCTCAGTTGCTACCTGTGTGGTAGAGCCCTTTGCATGCAGCTCGACTCGTGCTTCTCTTCCCAGTT
Organism: Sabethes cyaneus; assembly: GCF_943734655.1. Classification (NCBI taxonomy): domain Eukaryota; kingdom Metazoa; phylum Arthropoda; class Insecta; order Diptera; family Culicidae; genus Sabethes; species Sabethes cyaneus. The sequence goes on from NC_071355.1 coordinate 56,666,578, forward strand.
TATCAACTGGGGTGTACCACAAGGTACCAACATGGGACCGCTTCTGTTTTTGCTGTTTGTAAACGATATTGCTTCGCTGCGTGGAGTTAGATGCAAGCTAATGTATGCTGACGATTTGAAATTATATTCCGTATTGTATCCGGTTTCAAAGGCTCTTGGATGTGTTTGTAGGCTGGTGCAAAAAAAAAGGCCTTTAACAGCATCAAAAAATGTCAAGTAATGACTTTCCACCGCATCGCCAGTCCGGTTGTTTTCAACTACCAAATAAATGAGCATGTACTCACAAGAGTCGATCAAGTCAATGACCTTGGGGTACTGCTTGACACCAAACTCACGTTCAACTCACTTTCAAACATTTTGAAAAAATCATTATTTTTTTATTTCAGATTTTGATTCTGCAATCTTTTCCGCTTATTTTGAAACTAAATTTGTAATGATTCGACCACGGGAAGTGGTCGAAAAACGATCATACACATAAGCATTCCAGTGCGGCGTGGAACAACTTCGGCGCAATAAAACGCCGCTCCTGAAAAACCAAGACTTTTATAACTTTTCAGCTTCGTAAACAAAACACAGCTTGAGAAAAACGAAAAAGAAGAAAAATAGATGCCTGAAAAAATAAAATTTAGTCTTCTTTTTCTTTTTTCTCTAGCTGTGTTTAGTTTACGAAACTGAAAAGTTATAAAAGTCTTTGCCAAGCTACTACCTACAAAACAAAAAAAAAGTTTGTTCCAATATGTTGTGTAGTTTCTGAGAAAAAGGTACATAAAGTTTGAAAATCGTGGTTTTCTAGGAGCGGCGTTTTCTTCCGCCGAAGTTGTTCAACGCCGCACTGGAATGCTTATGTGTATAATCGTTTTTCGACCACTTCCCGTGGTCGGATCATTACAAATTTAGTATCAAAATAAACGTAAAAGATTGCAGAATCAAAATAAAAAAAATATAAATAAAAAAATTATGATTTTTTCAAAAATTTTAGTCGTTTATGTCCCCTTAAATGGCGAAATCGATTCACCAGCCATCCTGTCTCTCATCAACTTTCGTGCATGGCAACGTGCCCTGCGCTCCACCGAGATTTCATCGGATCACGTTTGGATCCTATCAGCCAATAACCGCCTGCATCCGGACTTTTTCTATTATTGAAAGCTTATTTGAATTTAATGAACCGTCACACAAGTTCCCTCAAAAATTGTATGGTGTTAACTTTTTATAAACCGACCAGAAACATTCAATAAGACAATCCGTGTCAGTTGTTTTACAACTAAATAAACAAATAACAATATTCCTGTTCCACTTGAACATTGCTGTTGCAGTTGAAAACTGTAATAATCGACGTGCGACATTCGGTTTTATTCTGGTTCAATGTGTCGCAACTACGTCGCAGGTGGTGCACTGTATAGCGCGTCAATGTGCGGACACAGCGCACCACGTGCGACATAATTGCAACACACAGAACAAGAATAAAACCGAATGTCGCACGTCGATTATTACGGGTTTCAACTGCAATAACAATAGCACAAGAAGGCCAGATGGATCATGGATTTAATTCTGGTAATGGCTAATGCCAGATTTTTAGAGTGCTTTCAGCGTTTAAAGGCATAAACAACATGACATAAGCATTGATTATTACTTTTAGGTGCGCAAAATTAGGAACAAACTTGCGCAGAATTAGGAACATACGCAAGAAACTGCGTAGAATAAGTTAACAAAACGAAATATATACTGAATTGTTGATCAACTTTTAGTACCCATATTTTTTACCAGATATTATAGACCGTAGTACTACACGTTGCTGCTATAAACGTTGTTAATAACAGTCTAGAATGTCTATAATAACGAGAGAAACATAAAAATATCTTAACAGCGCAGAACATGGTACGTTCAAGGTAGTTGTACTATTTTCAGAACTCTTGACATTTGGGATGCACTCAGAACAACCTAACAAACAAAAAGTATGAAGGTCTGTTTGTAAAGGCACGAACGAGGGGCTCACGTAGAACTACGAATACAAATTCAATTCAACACAACCTGACATTTTGCTACTGTTGCGCTCACTCAAATTTGTAGTTTACTGTTAAATTCTCCGAAACAATCCCATAAATTTGATACAAGAAGACAAGTTCAAATTTCCTAAATGCCCATGCTTAAATTAGTTTAAGGAGCATGCTTACAACTATGGTTAAACCGAAAAAATAAAAAACTATTCTGATTCGCATTCGCCAATATCCACGGAATTGTTGATAACACCATTCATTGTGATAAATTGATTTGAAGTATAATTGTCTTACAACTATCATGTAGACAGCCAGTTAAAATATCAGTTAGCTAACGTCCTCTTAATTTGATTAGTTCCTTTCGACACACTACTTTACAGCTATTTGCATACTTGACAGAAATATAATTGAAACTATTTATTTATTTATTGTCAAGATATATGGGCTTTGCCCGTCATCTAATATAGGATATAAATATAAAATATAATACCAAATACAAAATAATATAACATGCAGAGCTTTTAGTGTACATGTAATTGACCTCTCAGAAATAGCCTAAGTTTTTCCTTAATAGTATCAGTCGACATATTTAAATTTAGTACATTTCTAAAATTGTTCATTAGCTGCATAAAGCGATAGGCTGGTTCATTGCGCGCGTAGTTAGCTCGACGGTGTTCTAGAGTGAATGGCCTTGGTCTTCTCAGAACTACTGTACTCTGGTTAGCAGTTATCCTGGATTTCAAATAATCGCTGTCGTATCGTCCTCTCTGCAAATTGAGAAAAAAGCTAACGTCCACAATCTGGTATCTATTTTCCAGAGTATCCATATCCAGCAGACAGCACAAATCTTTATATTCCGGAAGATTTCCTCTCCAATTTGTTCATGTATGTTGCATACATTGGCCTCCACACCACACTTGCGAATTCTAATTTTGATCGTACCAGGCTCACATATATAGATTTGATCGTATACGGGTCATCCAGTTCTGTTGCGAATCGTTTTACTACAGCAAATAGTGCAAGACACTCGGAAACCAGCGTATTCACGTGATCGTTGAAAGTCAACCCTGCGTCTAGATTGACTCCTAAGTCCTTAATCCTGCTCACTCGTTTGATGGTTTTTCCATCCAAGCTGTAGTCGAATATTAACGGATTTGAGAAGCGTGTAAACGTTATGGTAGCACATTTTTCGTTGTTGATTTGCAACTTGGATGCTGAACAGAAACGCCCAAAAGTTTGCACATCTCTTTGAAGCTTTAAGCAATCTTCATGCTTTATCACTGGATAAAAGAGCCTCGTAAATTAATACGAGGGCATTGTCAATTGCGGTAGGCAGTTCATTCATCAGTAGGATGAACAGAAGTGGTCCCAAATGACTGCCTTGTGGAACTCCTGATGTTACATTGTAAAGTTCTGAGTTTGCACCATCTACAGTAACGTATTGCTTTCTTCTGGTCAAATATCCATGAATCCATGTTATCAAGGAGCCACCAATACCGGCACGTGCCGCGGCTATGCAAACTATGCAAAGAATTGCAAGCAACTAACTGACGCAAAGCGAAACGCTCAAAAACTATTCTCGGATAAGACAGTTGCTGATTATCCTCGCATTGAGAATTGCTGCGTCACGTCACATGCACAAATATGAAATACCCCTTCAGCCCTGTTTCCGCGCAAGACAACAGTTCCGAACAAATTCTTGCAATATATGGATGCAATCTGATAAAAAAAGGATAATCATTTTTCTACGACGTTTCACATTCAGGACATCAAATTGGACTTGTTTCAATTAAAAATAAAATGGGTTAAAGAAAACGGCTGGTTTTGCACTCTGACGTACTTTCCAAGCACAGATATCAAATTGGTATAGGTTTAAACGTCGTAAAGTATCTTCGACCTGTAGCTTTTTCTTTTTTTTTTTGTGAAAGGAAACAACACTAAACATCTATTGTGATATGTGCCCCGTTTTATTATAGCAATGTTATCAAGATGACGCATCACTATCAGAAGCGATTGTAATTGTTTGACTAATAGCATTTGTCGAGCCCGGCGATGCACTTCGGATGAAGTGCACTACTGCGCTGGGAGTTGTTCTCTAAATATCAGAGGGTCCTAACAGCCCTCTTTCGAAGAATCTTAATCTTTTATAGAAAATTGCTGGACATCGACATAACAGGTGTTCCAGCTCTTCTTTTTCTATGCCACAGAAGCGACATATATCATCTTGAAGTTTTTCCATAAGCTTCAGATGATAACGGCTCGGACAGTGTCCTGTTATAAGACCAATATAAATGCTTAGATCTTTCTTCAAATGCTCCAGGATATTGCGAGTCATTGAAACGTTTGGAGATAAGCCGCAGGCAGACTCAGACTCAACAAATTGATGAGATGATGGTCCGAGTCTTGCAAGCGCATCAGCTCTTCCATTTCCATCGATCCCACAGTGACCTGGGACGCAGTACAAGTTGACTTGGTTACGACAAGACAATTTTTGGAGTGATTGAATACATTCCCAGACAAGTTTTGATGTGCATGTCGCCGACTTTAGAGCATTTAGAGCTGCTTGGCTGTCGGACATGATGCATATATTTGAATGTCTATAGTTCCTGCGCAAGCACACAGTCGTACATTCTAGAATTGGTTGTCTTTCAGGTTGTATTATATGTTGTATGTCAAAGCCGGACCAGTTACTCCTGCTCCCACTTGATTGTCCATTTTTGAACCATCTGTATAGAAAACTGTCTGCCTGGACGAAGATCGGGACCACCCAAGAATCACGTCTAGGCTCAAATACACGGAATTTTCGATTGAAGTTGTATTTTTTCTCCATCCCATCTTCATTATTGATAACAAGAGGATTGATACTAATAGTTTTTAGAATACTGAGCAGGCCTGTTAGATCACCTTTAAAGAGGTTCATTGATCTTTTGATTCTCAGAGCGCTCTTTTTAGCTTCTAATTGTATAAACTGATGTAATATGGAAGTATATAGAGTAAAGCATCCAATTCCTTCAATAGTGTACTTCTCATTACACCTCTTATTGAGAGATCTTTCATTTTTTCGTGACGCTCGCATTTTTTACTCTTTGGAATGACATCCTATCTCAAACCTTACCGTAAAACTAGCCCTACGTCAAAATAAAGCCTTTCTTCGAGAAACAGGGCGAAACAGGTTTTTGATTTTAAAATAACTAAAATACCTATTTACCATATATGAAGGTATAGATCTTCGATAGTTTACAAAAATCTTGTTGGTAATATAATTCTTGTAATTTTTTGGAAATTTAGGAAAAACTAGACTCAACAACAATCGAACTAACTGTTTAAAAGTTTTGATCTTTAATATAACACTAATTTCAACCAACAAAAATTCAATAAAAATACATATAGCCTTTTTGAGTAGAGTAGGAATGAAATAAACTGAAACTCATCCATTTCAATAACGGAATATTGACTGGAAGTAAAACTAATCAAATGTTCAAGGCAATTAGATTTTCTGATAGATTAACCTAATCGACAGCACATATCGATGAAAATGATCTCATCGCACCATTTAAACAAACCGCAACAATTCGATAGCAGTGTAGAAATCTTAACAACCCTACGGCACCTAGGAACATTACGATATATATGTACAGCCCGCCACTCGACAGCGATAATGCCGGCGACGACGATACGAGTCCGTGCGTGTGTTGGTAACCAGACCGGGCCACAATCGCTGGCCAGTCCAATGTAGGTGGCCGTACACTATCCGTCGCGGGACTGCCTTTTGATTTCTAGTAGCGTGGCATAGTACACGCGTGCAGTGCCGCTTCAACGTTGGCCAACACACCACTGAGGCCTGAGCTGCTGACCGGAGTCGATGATCTCACGCACGGTACAACCCTCACAACTAGTTCGCTCGCGTTGCCAGTCAGCGCTTTCACATACGAGAGGAGTTGCCTGCTGGCTGGCTGGTGCCGTGTCGTGCCGTGCTCTGGTTCGGATGTTACCCAAGTGAACTGTATTTTCGCAAAAGTGTTTAGGCGTGCCTCGCGGGTCGCGTCTCATCGGAATGGGACATGTACTTTTCTACTAGCTTCTTTGGAGTGCGTGCCTGTGTAAATAATGATATCATACACCAGCAAGTCATATCGAACAGAATGATATTCTTGAAACCGTGTTTGAATCGACAGGAAAATTGAAGGTAGCGAACCAATCGGTGTTTGTGTTTAACTAGACAAAATAAGCATTCAGAAGTGTGAATTGAGATATGTTATCTGTGAAGGCAAAAAATTACGTATTTGGGTGTTTTCAATCGGAATACCTGAACTAGGAGTAAGAAGATTTCAAGTGAGTCTGCGTACTGTGAAAATGTAATGCAAGCTAGATCATGAAAAAATAAACAAACGTCGTTGAACAGAATGCTGTCAGTCAGGCATAAGGCGTAAAATGTGATAACTTTATCCAAGGAATCGTCATAAAACAGCACTACATTTAACTTTGCTCAATTGCTTCGAAAATACTATTAGTTTCAAACTAGCCAACCTAACATCTTTTGCGGTAACAAAACGAGGTAGCAGAAAAATGACTCATCATAAGCGATTTCATTTCGCGGTCAGATGGGAATTACACCGTCAATTAAGTGCTTCGATGCATTAGATTATTAATTTGTATAGTGAAGAATCAGTCGATCATTTTTGAATTACCGAATTGCTTTCTCATAGTTCCATTACTGAACCAATAAGAAACCTAAAACTAAAATAGTTTGTCCTGTCCAGCAAAAAATAAACACCGATTAAATAATTTCTAATCAATCGCCCACGAGTGATGCCACTGATAGTGACGCACACAGTTGAGATTATATTCACGGATACAGTGAAGGTTTATTTAACCTAAACTCGGGAAACATCGCCTTCGCTCTATATTCGCGAATCGGTGTGGAATCGCGTTGGTGGGTGATGCAAAATTTCGCTAGCAAACGTTCGCTATTTCGCAGTTTCCTCTCCATTAGTTTGTCCGGTGTCGAATGTAGGAAGAGCTGCAGCACAGTTGTGCGCACTCCATACGTAGGTATGTGCAAATTTACCGGGGTAATTACGCTAACAAGCCAAATACGAAGTAAACAGCCAAGACAAGTCAGCAAAAAGTGATGTGTGATTTGAACATATAGGTCTACCTAACGTGTGTAGTGAGCGAGGGTCAAACAACACGAGTAGTGCAACACGAAAGTAATCAGATCTCCGTGCGCTGGTGCTGGGTGAAATCGCGGGCGAAACTTCAGGTTGTAAACTATCACGACATCAGGAATCACTACAGAGCATACTTTCCCAAGCTTATCAACAGGAGAGGAACCAATCTGTGAGTTCGTATTGTTTCATACCCTATCGAAGGTGTGTACCTACTTAACTTATGGCCGAATTAATGGAATAATTTATCAGAGTACAAAAAATATTTTTGCACTGAAGCAGCAATTAAAATTTTCTTTGTTTCTAAAAAATGTGAATGACTGAAAAAACTGGTTAGATTTCAGAATGTCGTAAAAGAATCTTGATCCAGCCCCTTTGCAATTACGCAGTGCCGTTTGGGTCTGATTTAATGCTATTCTGCATTTTTTCCAACTTCAGACTCAACTATGAAACAAAAAATCCAATCCGTTTGTTCGACGACTGGTTTATTAACCTTGGCGATACACTGAAAATAAACCATGTTGAGCAAGCATCGCTCTGCTCAAACGTTATATCCCAGAACAGGTTCGAGCTGTTACGATTTGTGAGCATATGTTTATGACGAAGTAAGCGAATGCAAACCTATTAATACGCCTCCGTGCACGGCACGTGGAACGTGGCACAGTGGGGCGACTCCGTACAAATGCAGGCCAAGCGAAAAATCTTTCTAAATTAAGTATGAAAAACGGTTTCAAGTAATTTTGGGATGCCATAAGATTTTTATATTAGAATATTTTTATTTGTCTTAAGGGCGATTTTGACTGTTTTATAGAACAAAACATTTTATAAAACAGAACTGATATAAGTTTTAATAAACAACACAAAATCACATATTAGTAAATATCGAGCAAAATTTGAAACTTTCCCTCTTCTTATTAGTTTTTTTAATCTTCATCTTCATCTTACTTACTCACTTAGGTGGCTTGCCGTCCTAAGACAAAGCCTGTTTGAACAAAGTTTCTCCATGTAACTCGGTTGAGGGCTACCGCTCTTCAATTCCTCGGACACCGAGTACTCTCCGCCAGATCTCGCTCCACCTGGTCTAACCATCTTGCTCGCTGCGCTCCTGGTCGTCTTGTTCCTACCGGATTTGAGGCGAACACCATCTTTGCAGGGCAGTTGTCCGGCATTCTTGCAACATGCCCTGCCCATCGTATCCGTCCAGCTTTAGCCACCTTCTGGATACTGGGTTCGCCATAGAACTGTGCGAGTTCATGGTTCATCCTTCGTCTCCATACTCCGTTTTCCTGTACGCCGCCGAAGATCGTTCTTAGCACTCGTCGTTCGAAAACTCCGAGCACTCGCAGGTCCTCCTCGAGCATTGTCCATGTTTCATGCCCGTAGAGAACAACCGGTCTAATAAGCGTCTTGTACAGGGTGCACTTTGTACGGGGACTTAGTCTGCTCGACCGCAATTGCTTGTGGAGCCCATAGTAAGCACGACTTCCGCTGATAATACGCCTCCGAATCTCACGGCTGGTATCATTGTCCGCCGTTACCAGTGAGCCAAGGTAGACAAATTCATCGACTACCTCAAACTCATCGCCGTCGATCAATATACTACTGCCCAAGCGGTGTCGTTCGGCCTCGGTTCCGCTGGCCAGCATGTACTTTCTTTTAGACGTATTTACCTTTAACCCAATCTTTTCTGCTTCGCGCTTTAGTCTGGTGTACTGTTAAGCCACCACCACAGATGTTCTGCCGATAATATCCATGTCATCGGCAAAGCAGACGAATTGACTAGATTTGTTGAATATCGTGCCCCGCGTGTTGATATCCGCTCGGTTCATAACACCTTGTAGCGCTATGTTGAACAGCAGACATGAAAGACCTTAACGAAGTCCTCTGTGTGATTCGAATGAACTTGACAATCCACCCGAAATCCGAACACAGCACTGTGTACCATCCATCGTAGATTTAATCAGTTTGATGAGCTTCCTGGGGAAGCTGTTCTCGTCCACGATTTTCCATAGCTCTTTCCGGTCAATGGTATCATATGCGGCTTTGAAGTCAACGAATAAATGATGCGTGGGAACTCTGTATTCACAGCCCTATTGGAGGATTTGCCGCAGTGTAAACATTTGATCCGTTGTAGACCGACCTTCGACGAAGCCGGCTTGATAAGTTCCCACAAATCTATTCGCAATTGGTGATAGACGGCGGAAAATGATTTGGGACAGCACTTTATAAGCAGCATTGAGAACGGTGATCGTTCGATAGTTCTCACAGTCCAACTTGTCGCCCTTTTTGTAGATCGGGCAGATAACCCCATCTTTCCACACCTCCGGTAGCTGTTCCGTATCCCAAATTCTAACAATTAGTCGGTGCAGACAGACGGCCAGCTTTTCTGGTTCCATTTTAATAAGCTCCGCTCCGATGCCATCTTTTCCAGCTGACTTGTTGTTCCTTAGCTGCATGATGGCCTCCTTAACTTCGCCTATCGTTGGGGCTGGGACCTCTTCCTCGTTTGTTGCACCGTCGAAATCGCTTTCCCCGCCGCCACGGTTCTCCGCCTAGACGCCATTCAGGTGTTCGTCGAAGTGCTGCTTCCACCTACCGGTCACCTCACAATCGTCCGTTAGAATACTGCCAGTCTTATACCAACACATTTTGACTCGCGGCACAAAACCTTTGCGGGATCCGTTCAGTTTCTGGTAGAACTTCCGCGTTTCCTGAAAACGATGCAGCCGCTCCAACTCTGCATATTCCTGCTCCTCCAGGTAGCGCTTTTTCTCCCGAAAGATTTAGTTTCGCTGCATCTTCTTCTGTTTGTGTCTTTCTAGTGTTCCAACGGTCCTCGAGGGGGGCTTCGTCCAGCTCGTCCTCTTCCGGCTGCGCAGCTTCGAGTGAATGCGCGTAGTTTGCTGCGACGTCCGGCTGCTTCAGCCGCACGAGATCTAACCGAGATTGGCGTCGGTACCGAATGTTGTTCACAACGGAGAGTCTTGGGCGCATCTTAACCATCACTAGGTAGTGGTCCGAGTCAACGTTAGCGCTTCAATAGGATCTGACGTCGATAATGTCTGGATTCTGTAAATCTGTCTTCTTCATCTTCATCATCATCATCGTCTTTCTTCTACTTCTACTTCTACTTCTTCCTTTTCTGCAGAACCACTCGTTCCGTGATTTTACTTCGATAGTAATATAACGTCCTCAGGAAGATTTTTGAAGGGCCCTATTATGTAAGTCATGTCGAGCAACTCGACTCGACTCAGTCACTTTCAAGTGTCGAGTGTGGGGAGATCGGGTAGCATAACGGCTCGCTGAATAACCAAAACTGTGACAGAATTAACTGTAACAGCAAATTAAAGTACGTGGTTCTCGGGGCTACGTTTGGCACTTTTCAATAAAATCATATGCTTCTAAATTTGGATACACAGCATTTTCCCATGAGCATAATCTTATGGGAAAAACCTTCCCCGATAGCCCTGCCTTAAATATAGGCTTTAACGTGGGAACAGAACATTTCTGGAGTCTAATTACACTCGGACCAACTTTGTGAAACCAATATTGAACAAAAGCAGATGTGTTTCAACCACAGCTAGCAACGGACGTTCTTGTAGTTAGTCTGCTACCTGCTTAGACTGCTAGTGCCGTTAAGGCCCAGACCCAATGCATACGGATTTTACTACGTTGCGGCAATTTGACAGAAAATCCATGGAAAAACTGTCAAATTTCCGCAACGTAGTAAAATCCGCATGCATTGTGTCTGGGCCTTTAGCCCATTCAGAGAAACATTTCCTACTCGCTAAACAATTCTACATATACACCAATGCGACCACCTGTAAAGATTGGAAAACCGCAATGTTACATCGGAGAACATAATGTTACATGGCGACCGTGACAGGACTCAAACAAGCAATCTTCGAATTGTGGTTAATTATGTCCAGATTGTGTTTCCACGTTTACGTTTGCGTATTATATGTTCTCGTAATTTTTAAGATCTTATTGTTTTTTTCTTGTACTTCTTCTGTCAAGCTTCCTAACGGCATTATATTTGTCTGGATTATTACATGACCACGAATTAGAATTCTCTGCATTGCAATCGGTACCAGGCCATCTGCTAGGCCTAGCAGTTAGCTGCCCTTGGTGAAAATCGTGCCTGTGTTTTCGATGCCCGCTCGTCGGATAACCCCCTCGAGAGCGATGTTGAATAACATGCAGGATAAGTCGTCACCTTGCTTCAACCCACGGCGCGTCCCAAAGGAACTCGAGAGTATCCCCGAGCTGGGCACGAAACACATAACTCGATCCAATGTAATGTAATGATGTAATGATCAGTCGCGTCAGTTTATCCGGAAAACCGTGTTCATACATCATCTGCCTTAGCTGGTCCCGATCGACTGTATCGCATGCTGCTTCGAAATCAAAAAAGATTGCGGCTTTGTTGGTCTTCAGCAACCCGATTTCTCGTTTGGCTTCTTGGAAATCTGGTGCTGGGACATTACTATCTTCCTTGGGCACTCCTGGGTTGACTTCCGTTCCGACTCCTTCTGCAACTTCGCCATTGAGGTGTTCATCGAAGAACTGCCCCAACCTGTCAACCACCTCGCACTCGTTTGTGATTAGATTGCCTCCCTTGTCGCTAAACATGTCAGGTTTCGGTGCGTAGCCCTTCCGAGTTTGGTTCACCTTGTCGTAAAACTTGCGCGTGTCATTAGCTTGGAATAGCTATTCGGAATTCGGAATAGTTTTGCGATATCAAAACAATAAGTTTTGAATTTTTTGGATTAATGTGTTCTTAACAAGAAAATACTATGAGAGTATTTCTAAAACTTTAAATTTATTTACACCGATGATGATTTAAGAGCTAATTTCAGGATTGACAAAAAATTTGCTCACAGTGCGTTTCGAATCCATATTTACTGTAGTATCTAAAATTCAGTCGATATACAATATGAAGCATTCAAAACCCGCCAGGGCATGTGGCTCGCTGGTACTTGTACCTTTGAAGTCCAGCACCTCTATGGTTCAAAGGTACAAGTACCAGCGAGCCACATGCCCCGGCGGGTGTTGTGGGTTCCAATCCGGTTATAATCTCAGATTATAGCTTGGTTCGATCCATGCACCTTCCAGCATTGGACAAAAGGTAGGAGTCATAACGACAACTTGTTAAGCGTAGCTACCAATTATCCCCCACCCATCACCTTTTCACTCTTTCCCTTCCATTTAAAAAACTTTTCATTACTTTGCTCTACTGTCCCTTCATCAATTGTAGAACCACCGTTTCAAAAAAATATTGATATTTTTGTTAATGAAATTATGTTGCAATACTTGTCAACTGATGCGGCAGTAGTGCCAATAGTGACGAACCTTGGCTTCAAATCTTTGAAACGTGTTTTAAGCGACAATAGCACACTTTTTTAATTAATATAAAATTGTGGCATACTATGATACAATTACTACATATTTAATGAATAGTATTTATTCTGCACTATTTTTTGAAGAACTTTTTCTTAGACACTGCTAAAATCCGAGCTACCGTTAGACTTCTAAGCAAATTTTGAGATATTGCGTTATTTAAAAAAATGCTAAAACATGCCGAAGTAAGGCCATTACAAATATTTTATAAAGTTTTTGTCCTTCCGGTGTTGGGCAACTGAAGGGGAGGGCGAAAAAAGATAGATTTTGTTATTCGACCGAAAAAATGCGTTTTAAATATTTTAACTTATAAATTTAAATGTGAAAACCAAATCTATTCTTGCTTTTCATATAGACGTTATTATTTTCCTTGCAAAAACCTACAAAAAGAGACAAAAATAAATGGAATTTTTTTGCCGATTTTCAGAAATTCCATTGTTTAAATTTCCATTTCTGTTTCGCGTGAGAAGCGTCAACTCAACTCGTACGCTCGTTTTTCGAGTTTTTTAGGCTGTTAAGTCCATAGGCAATTGATTGTATAAAAAAATTTAACGTATAACCTACAAATTATTGCTACTCAATAGAGCATTACCAGGTATGGCCACGTGGAGGCGCTAGGTAGGGGCTTGGGATGGCTAGAGCTGTATTGGACGCTCCTCATTTGCCTTCCCCATTTCATACCCAAAATATAATGGACTTTAATTTAATTTATTTAAAATAAACTTTAATTTTTTGGCTGATGGCCAGAGATTCCCCCCACTGTGCGTGCTACTAACAGCCGTTTACATTTCAAATAAAGATTCAGATAAATGAAGAGGGATGCACAAAAATACAGAAAAATATGGAACATAGTTTCCTATCAATGAATATAGGAACATTTATCGTTAAGGTGAAATTATTCGTCATCGATTCCGCCAATTTCAAAAGCAGCTTTTTTGTTTGAAACAAAAATTCTGTTCATGAAAACATATTCGCTGTGTTCAGACTGGCAAGAAGAATGACATTTTTATAAACAGAACCTCGCTTTTGGGCCAAAAACTGCTTCCGAAATTGGGCTCTCCGACGAAAAGTTAATGACTGCTAATTTTCCGTTAATGCAGTTTTATACGAGGCATTTCATGTTAAATGACGAAATGACTAAAAAAAATTTTTTCCGGTAACCGCTTTTGATCAATCTTTCTTGTATGTTTCAGTGCTGTCCGCTGCTTCATATATGTTTCCTCAGCTTTACCTTTGTCATAACCCACAAAGCTTTGATAAACTGAATCTCTGGGCAGTTAGAAATACAATGGGGTTTTATTATCCATCATAACTCTAGCAGATGTTTTGTTCTGCAGTTTGTCGAACCGGATTACAATCTTTTGCTTTACAGATTCAGCATATATTATGCTTTATTTTGCATCTGCATCTACTTGCGACCAGTCTGAAGGTCCATTTTCTCCTTGGTACTCAAAAGGAACTTTTTAGCGCATCTTGCTTTTTATGTGCTATTGCACATAAAAATCAAGATGCGCTAAAAAGTTCCTAATGAAAAAAAACAGCATTCGTGCACTAATTGCATTTCCCGGTTCCAATATTATGAACAAAATCATGAAATCATAAAACATGAATTGCTGTAAAATCATGACTGAACTTCCATATCAAGCAATACAAAACCATGAATAATAATTTATGATCTTGTGTTATGATGTACCGCAAAAAGATCGACATTATTCAAGGTGTACTTTCATAAATCATAAGCTGGAATCTTAAGATCATAAGTCATTGTGCTTATTTTGAAGATTGAATTTCTTTCCGTGTACCTTTTAGCTGCTCATCCGCTAGTTGCACTAAAAAGTTCAATTAAAAAGAAGTTACGTAGTTGGTTGTTACGTAATGCTCTTTCTGCATTACGTACCCAAATATGTCCAACACAAAATAGCACAAATTTTATCTTTAAAAACTTCAATAAACTGCACATATATTTATAAAGATTTTAGTTCGTTTCCGCGCTTGCGTAAGTGTATTTGAAGATCTTTTTATGGTAGTAACGCATTACGTTTTAATTTTTAAAACATAGATATGCTGGCAACCCTCCCAGTTGGCCTCGAGGTTCTGAAAAAAATGAAAATAAATTTCTATCACTAAAAAAGCATTTTAAAAACTATAAATCAATTTTCCAAAAAAGACCATTACAGAAATTGATGAATTTGTTTTAGTATAGGTACCAGAAAAAAAGATAATTCAATAATGTTTAATGTAATAAAAATTCTTGTAATGTTAATAGGTATAACTATTTTCTCAAAAATGTAAGTTTTTTTTGTTTTTGTTATAAACCCTTTAATTTCTTATTCGGGTCTCAAAAATGTAAGTAATCTGCTGTTTTTTATTGAAACAACATCAAAACCACCTCTTCTTCCACTAGAACTAGCTTTAGGCTTAAGAAATAGAAGCAATTGTCTAATAGGCTGAAAATACCCTTCCGTACCCTGTCTTGAACGAAAAAGTTGTTTTTGTACGACAAACAAACAACTTAAATAAGCATAAAATAACGCAAATGTAAGTCCTACGATGTGTTAAGTTTAATTCGTATCGCTCTTATTTTTGCCTTTAAGTAAACAGAGCACGTAGAAACGCATTCGATGTGCAACACTGCTAGCTTATTGGTAACGATAAAAAGTCATAAAAAATTGCAAAACATCCGAAGAGTAGCAGGGGCTGTAGTTCAACAGTTTATTTGGATAATATGTGATCCAATGGGTACGCACGGTATAAAATTAAATATTTTAAAATGATTGTTATGAGATTATACTATTTTTTTTCTAAAATGTTCTTTCGTTGCTTTGTCATTTGTCATTTTTTAATTTACATGTTAAATGATATGACTGTAAAATAAATCTTACTTTTACTGAGAAAAAGCGAAATACTTTTTGAATTCATAAAATTAAATAAAATTAAAAGTCACACAAACTAAGTGTAAAAATTTCCACAAATATAATTGAAATATCTGGCCACCGACCTATCTTCGTTAACCGCTCGATTGTGAAATGTGAACTCCAGCGATCGAATTATTTGATTTCCTAGTAGTATTAAAATAGATTTATCATTGGCAAAGTCTAAATTTTTTCGGCACATTTTTCATGTTTATCCATTGATAACGGTAACTGATGAAAGCTCTTAAATTAGCATTGATGTTTGAATAACGCTGATAAGATTGCAGTCTGTTGCACTAAAAATCCAGCTGCACCTAGGTATATCTCAAAAAAATTATCGCAAAACCGAATTAAAAAAGCCAAGTTGATGTCATATGTTATGAAACTCAGTAGATTAGATTATCGGAATATAAAATAAAAAGAAAATTTGCCATCAAGTTTCAAGAAGCTACTTTAGATATAGGATTTCACTCAATTCCAAATGGACGGACGAGTATTTCTCTTTACTTCTGCTTAACCTGTTTCCGATAGAAAATTTAAAATGTATAAAAAATTGAATGCTTTAACACAACAACTCTACTCTACAAATTCTTCAATAAGCACTAGTAAAACATACGATACTAATCTTTAGTTATTTGCCTTTATTTCAGATCAATCATCAACCGGTCATGGAAATAACACTGTCGGTGGACGAAGAGAATGCCCTGACGCTCTACGAAGAGCTTGAAAGGACGGACATTAACATCCTCAACTTGAACGTTGACTGTTGCTGCGGATTACTACGGACATCCCCCTTCCACCAGCAGAAATCTAAATCCAATTCCCGGGAAAAGCTCCGGACAGACTCCGGAGTGTCCTGTGAGGATGAAAAACATGCCGACGATTGTTCACAGACTTTAGAGCACAACACTGACGACGACTGCCAAGGCGCGAGCGACCACGAGTCCGGTTGCCTTCGTCATAGCCATGAACACCTTTGGCACAACCAATCGGAACAACAATCCGGTTCCCGTAGCAAATCTAGTCTTAAGCGGCGGGACAACCGGTACCAGAATTTCAGCCTGCTGCAGTCTAACATTCTGAACAGCTTTCAGCTACAGAACTTCCGGCGAAAAAACAGCAGTCCGTACGATTCGGCCAATTCATCCGGACAAACCAGTTACAGCTCTACTACCTCCAGCATGATCGAGGATATCTCCGATAAAATCGAGGAAATAGGAAAATTGGATACCAACATTCATTCGCTAATGTACAAATCCGTTGAGGTGCATAACGACATTTTGGTAAGAATAAATAATTAGTTAATCCAAAATGGACTGGTTTTTAATCATAAATTATTGCAATTTTAGTCACTGGAAGCAACCACCAATCGATTGCTAGCGGACACCCGAAAACTATCCGAAGACCTCGATGACGTTCGTTACCTGGACGACTTGATAACAATTCTCAATGGCGACATTGGTCCAGTGATTCACCGTGAATGGCCCTACCGTATCCTGTTCGATACTCCAATAGAGGAAGGAACTGCCGTTACGTGATCGCTAGACTGCAGTGGAAATTTTGCGAATATTAAACACAATTCAGCGTGTTGGTGAAAAATGAACGAAAAAGCAATAAGAAGTTACCAAAACAGTCAAACTACTTCTACTATGTATCAGTAACTATCCAATGTAGCCAAAGAACTCTAGCAGGGACAGCAACAGGTAAACAGTCAAGACATTTCTACATCAAATATGTGAATACATTGATAAACTAATGCCATTCAATCGTAATTGGATTGTCCACTTTACTGAAACGTATCCGCTTCCATGAACATGGTTTCACACCCCCGCAAGAGTGAGTAAATTGACCAATAACATTCTGTTATATATAATCGCTCGTGATTATTTAACACTATATCCAAAGCACAAAAGTAAAACAACTGGCTATGATTCTGTCACAATCCACCTAGCAGTGTAACAATTTTGTGAAATTATTGGTGGGTGGTCCATGATTTAACTGTTGAACAAATCAAATTTTAAAAATTGAAATTTATTCATGCATTATTGCGGAAGTTTTTAAACACAGACATTCAGACATTCCTGACCAATTAAGCGATAGATGATAAATGACAAGTCACCAATTATTGCTGGAAGCAGCACAGTGGTGGAAAGCACAGGAATCTTAGCCTGGATTAGATTAATTTTATTAGTTCGCATGGTTTACGATATAAACGATGCTATACAGGAAACTTTTACTAATCTCGATCGGGAGTGATTGTTAGAGCCAATTCCACAATAGTCCTGTTAATAGTCGGCTGTAAACTCTGTTGAATAAACGCAAAAAATCAAGTTCTGAAAACGGAATGTTTCACCTAGACTTTGCTTACATTGCATTGCGGCACCTTTTTTACCGTCAGAAAAGTTCCGGTTAGTTTTTAAATCAAAAACAGAATAGTTACAACTCTCAACCAAGTCTAAGGTTTTTATAGATCCAACTAACCTACCTAATGTTATAAAAAAGTAAAAATGCAGAGAAAATTAAATACCATCCTCACATAATATCTTAGGTTGGATCACATTCCATTTATTGGGTCAGTTATATACGAATAGCTACCTAACCATTCACCAATGAAGAAAAGATTAATCTTTCATTTGATTTAACACAATTTTTTCGCCAATGTTAAATTGCCGTGAAATGAAGATTTTCTGTGCTTCAAAATGGTTTGCCCCAAATCGAATGGGTAAATAAATGCAATGGAAATAAACGAAGGAAACAGCAGATAGTTTACAACAGATAGTGAAAATAATTTTATTTATTGCTACAAGTCTTCGGCACAACGCAGTACAGACATATCTAAAATGGATGAAAATAATTCATCAATCTTCTACCATTGCTGAAAGCAATACGGTACTGAAAACAGGATTAGGTGCTTAAACTCCTAGGTTTGTCCGACCATAACCAGATATTTTCAATTTCATTTTAGAACTAGCTGATTGACCGATCTTACTCGGGGCCCCTTTGTCTCTCAACCACTTGTACATCTGTTATTGTAACGAAAATTCTCATAATACAAGAAACAGAATCCTTTTTTCATTTGAATGTGTCTACTCCCTTTGACAGTTCTTCTCATGTTGTCCCCCAGCCACTTGTAAATCTGACTATCTGACTTCTTCCCGGTAATCCCTATAAATCAACACAGAGCCTTTTTTACGTTTTTGAACCTCCCCTTTATTAATGTGCACCCTATTCCCGTTTTCAGAAATCCAGCAACTTGTACAACTGCCATCCTTCCAAATACAAAAGAAACGCATCCCTTTTCACATTTGAACCTTTCTCTCCCCTTGCAAGAGACTATTTCCCTCTTTTGTCAACCCCCCTGCGCTGATTTTTTTGTGCCAAAATACATGTGTTTGACAAACGACGTTTAATAAAGAACAATCCAGAAGTTCCGAAGCTATGGCGAAACATACATTGATACTCACGTTCCTCGTCCCCCTACTTGTCGGTTCTTTCCCAGTCGGCTCCACTTGAGTCACGTAGCTAAGGCTTGTTGCGACAAAATTTGGACATCTCAATTTTGCAATAAAACAAATTTGCTAGAAGTTTAATCCATGAAACAATTTTATATCATTTATGTGTGTATCGTTAATAATTATCAAACAAATTAACATTATTTATTTGGTCTGCATGAAAAATTGGCAAACTTTGGAGTTTACCCTTGCCATGAGGGTCAGTGCAGACTTGTTGGCAACCAATTTAGCTGCGTTTGTCCAAGATTTTCAAAATTTATCTATAGTTGTTGCTTGTTGTTTGTGCTGGGACAGCTCTCTCTTCACCAAAGCCCAATACCGCTCGATGGGGCGTAACTCTGGATAGTTAGGTGGATTCGCCTCCTTCGGTACAATATGGACTCCATTAGCATCATACCATTCCAAAACATCTTTGGCGTAGTGACAGGATTCCAAATCAGGCCAAAACTGCGAGGGTACATCATGGCTGTGTAGGAACGGTAACAATCGTTTCTGTAGGCATTCTTCACGGTATATTTCCTTGTTAACCGTTCCCGTAGCGATGTAACTTTTGCTTGCTTGAACACAGCTGCCCTGCAATACTAAATATTTTTTGGAGAAGTTGGCGTTCTTCTTTGTCCTAAAATGCTCTGCAACGCTATTCCGTTTCATGGCAGTGTAAAAAGACATACCAGGAAGCTGTTTAAAGTCTTCTAGGACATACGTTTCATCGTCCATTATAACGCATGGAAACTTCGTTAAATATTTGCGATAAAGCTTACGAGCGCGTGTATTGCCGTCGTATTTTGCTTATTATTATGGTTTGGCACAGTCCTCACCTTGAAAGTCTTCATGCCTTGTCGTTGCTTAGAAGTGTGCACAAATGTTGGCGACATTTTTATTTTACGAGCAATGGTACGTACAGAAAGATCTGATCTCCTCCGTAATATTTGTTTTACCTTCGCATCCTTGTGGTTGTTCCTCAAATCCATTTTTGTTCCACTTCCCTTCTTCCTAGCTGTTGTCAAGCGAGTATCGAACGATTTTAAGACACTGTGAACAGTGCTTGGAGGAAATCTAAGCTTTTTGGCATGTTTTACGATACGATACAAAACAAAGGTTTTTTTTACTATATATTCCTTTTCGGTGGAGCCCTCCTCTTTTCTCAAAGTCACTTGCACAACTTCAATCGGTTTAAATGCAAGAGAAACTGAACCTCTTTTACTTAGCCCCTTGCTAGAGCTCTCTCTATTTGTCAACCTCCCGGTGATGATTCTCTTATGTCAAGGAACATGTGTGCCAAGTTTGATGAGAACCGTCCAGACATTTCGGAGTTATTGTCTTCGCCCTGTTAGAAAAATACATAATTTAACTAGAAAAAGCTTTCTAAAAAAAAATTCAAAGCGGAAAAAAACTGTGAGTAAAAAGAGCACAAAAAAATCTATTTTGATCTCAACGCACGGTCTCGATGACAGTTCTGAAATCCAGAAGTGGCCAACGATGACACGTTGCGAAGATCCACCTGTAGTTGACGATCAGCGAAAAAAGAATATGCCAGCCATTGTTCTTTCATCCGGTGTTTGCGGTGAACGGGGAGATACAGATATGTACAGTCAGAAATGACTGCTAGAAGCTGCCGCCTTCATTGAGTATCACGCGAATAAGGATGTGGTCTTTTTATCTGAACTGGTCTAAGCCCATTGTGCCAAGAGATCACTGCACTGGAGGAGAAACACTCATTGAATTGAATACAAACGTTGTACCGAAAACCATGAACCCTCCCAACGTCCTCTATCTGCGACCGATAGGAAATATTTAGACGAATCTGAAATGAAGGATCTACTCTAATTTCATGGCCAAAACTGAAAAGCAGCTAAACGCCAAGGTGCTAATGCCACTTGTTGAAAAACTTATGAAACTTTTTCCACCGTTTGAAAGATCTTGGTCTGTGGATCAACTTAGCTGAAAACAGTAATTTTTTTTATTGCTGTAATCCCCAATATACCGAGATAACAGGTGTTGTACAAAATACAACAGCGCGAGTAACGAAGGGCTAAAGTTCCGGTCATCTGACGTAAAGCCGCCCGCTTCAAAGTATTTTTGTAGAAGGCTTAATAAACGAAGGATTTTAGTAAAATTGGTTCCGTTGAATTATTTTTTGTAGTTTGTTTCATCGCCATTCAAAATTATTCCATTACCGTCATCCGGGATACTTGCAACACTTCTGCGCATCACGCTTTTGACAACTCTAACGCATTTGTTTGTTTACATAACCATTTGTAGCCAATGGCGTTTAAAAGAAGGGATGTTCACCTATTGTTTAGTTAAGTTTATTCCATTATATCGTTGTTTTTCTTGTTTTTATACGATTGGAAAGTAATTTCACTTTCAGGGTAGGAAAAATGGATGTGCAAAGTTGCGTCAGTTCATTGGCACGAAATTATTTTTTATCGTTTAGTTCCTGTACATAAATAGTGCATCATATAAGCTAACAAATAGCAACTTTGAGCTTTGTTTATATTTTGAACTTGGAGAAGTAACGATGAATTCGTGGTGTTACTTCCAATATGGCGCGGCTTGCAGCACTTGTAAAAGAGTTACCTATCATAATAAACAGTATATACAAAGTAAGTTTGCATCTGTACGATGTTATTTTGTCTACTGCCATCTCCAGAAAAAGTAAAATAGTGAAACATTCCACGTGCCTTGAAACGGCAATTTGCAATTCGCCGACATGCTGCATTTTCACCGAATATCTTTGAAAAAGCGATAGACAAAATTGGGAAACAGAACATGCCTCAAGTATGTCTTGTTTTACTAGAAATAGACTCAAAATATCTAAAAATAGTCATTCGCGGTTTGAAATCAAATTTAAAATCATAAGAAACGCAAAATCAGAAAAGTGTTGCAAGTAACCCCGTTTACTGGGTAACTTGCAACACCTCTGTTTTCGGTTCATTCTACAGGCTCATCTAGTTATTCTAGTTGATAATTTTTCTCATAATCATAAATCAAAAGTACTGATCACTATACAATTTTTGGCTACTTACACTTGGACCTAAACGGTACACTTCGAAAGTTATACCAAGTCAAAGTTCAAAAGTATTGCAAGTATCCCCGGATGACGGTATCCATTCTACACAAACTCGTCTGTTGCACACGTTCTCATCCTTCTTCCACGACGGCTGACTTGAATTGTGGACAAACTGCTATTCGTAGGCATAATTTGGAGCCACGGAAGACTCAATTCTATTTGGTGTAAGATGAACCAGGAATGCAAGTATGAATGGAACCCGTCTTTTTCTAATTCCGTTTTTCTATCCTGGAAGACCAACTGGAGCTAGTACTTACTAACTTAATTGGCCTAACGTCTTATGACAAGGCCTGCGTCGCATAATCTCTCCATCTATTTCGGTCCATGGCAGCTGGTCTCCAGTTCCGCGTGCACCCAGTGCTCCACCTGGTCTTGCCACCTAGCTTGATGTGTCCCTCTTCAGTTTGTTCCTACCAGATTCGATGCGAAAACCATTTTTAAATGATAGTTGTCCGGTATTCTACACACCTCCATACACTGTACTCTTGCACGCCGCCAAAGATGATTCTTAGCACCCGCCGTTCGAAAACTCCGAGTGCTCGTAAGTCCTCTTCTAACAGTGTCCGCGTTTTCGTGCCTCCTAATTAGGGGTTTGTACTGTGTGCACTTTTTACGGGGGCTCAGATTGTTCGACCGCAAGTGTTTGTGGAGTCCGTAGTAGGTCCGACATCCGCTGATAATACGCTATGTAATCTCATGGCTGGTATTGTTGTCCTTTATTACCACTAAGCCAAGGTATACGAATTCATCAGTTACCTCAAACTCATCCCCGACGATTACCACGGTACTGCCCAAGCGGGTCCTGTCGCGCACGGTCACAACCGCTTGTATATACTTCGTTTTAAACGTATTTGTCTTCAACCCAATTTTATCTGCTTCGCGTTTTAGTCTGGTCTACTGATCTTCCATCGCCTCAAATGTCCTACCCACAGCATCCACATCGTCAGCAAAGCAGATAAATTGACTGGATTTATTGAAAATCGTGCCCCGCATTTCCATCGCCGCTTGTTTAATAACACCTTCAAACGCAATGTTGAATAGCAGGCAACTGGAACTAGTCTCGATATGAAATTACCGAATGTCTCCAAATTTGCTGCCTGAAAACGGCTTTCATAAGCAACCCGCCGACTCAGACATATTGATTAGAAAAACTGGTTCCCGCATCGGAACCAGATTCGAGAGGAGATCTATCTGATGAACCGCGACAAGATTCAAGGTGTTGAGTCGGCTATGTCTTAACGCCAACGGGTTATCAATCTTGTCAATTAGTGCGTGGAGCAGAAGTACGGGTCCAAGGTTTCTTTGTTTATTCTTCATCAAAAAACTTACATGGTCCCAGAGGATAACTACTTCTTTTTTTTCTCTTTATTTTCGAGATTTCCAACCGTGGGCTGGTTCATCTCGTACGGATAACGACTTAAAATTAGTGGTCAAGATTATGAAATAAACATGAACATAGAACATAAATAAAAAATGCGTCAACCAATTTATTAGATCTATACCTAGTTCTTTGCCAATTGTTTGATAATACTCTGTAGAATGTTACTGTAGCTCGTGCGGTGGTGCAACATCCTCTGCTAGGCAGTGTTTCGTGGCGAGCTAGACTGTGCGTCGAGTCACTCAAAAATTCGCGGGCAGTCTATTTTCGCACTCAGAGTGTCGGCGATTAACATTGCTCTGGATGCAATCCTCCGTGTGAAGAGAGTATCCAGGTGGATAAGCTGGCATCGGTTTTCGTAGTTCAGTAACCCGGATAAGCCAAAAAGATTCGCATAGATTCTCTGGGATTCCTCGCATTGGAATCTTGTATAAGAATCTTGCAAAAAATTCGTACAGAATACCTTGCTTATAAAACCGGGATTCTTGGATTAGAATCCAAAAGGCGAGTCCCCACGATACCTATAACTCGGTAAAAGAATCCCCTTTACTATTAAATACGAATCTTCGGGAATCTGAAACTACTACTGTTTTGATGTTCAAATGAATGGATTAAAAAGTATACCAAATTTGACAAATTATATAAGCTTCGATGTTCTCTTCTGATAACCACAGGCAAACTGTTTCCATCCTGTTTGCTGTTAAAATCTTGCACAGCTTAGCAACATGTAAACCGACACTAATCATAATGTGTCCTTTTACTGCATCAAAGTAATGACTCACTTCCGCCGTGAAGTGAACTAATTAAAAGTAATAAAAATGCTAACTTAACGGGAAAAACTTAGCTCGCTTTGTCAAGCATTAGTTTATTCCACTGTTGACGGTGACTTTCACGTAAATCACGCTAGCGTTTCGTGCAACCATCAGTCGGGAAAGTCCACAAGTCATTCAGTGAACGGCCATGCTAAATATGGTATGTACATCTGTCTATCCTTGTATACCGTCTAGTACTGATCTAAGCAACGCTCATACAAAACCACACAGCCACAGTTTTGATGTAGTTAAGGATAGACCTCCGGACGGAGCATTGAGCCAATAAGTCACCTCATATGAAATGCACTTTCCTACCGTTCAACCGCCCGCAACAAACCTTTAGCAATTCCTTCGTAGGATGCGCTTCAAAGGACATACATACATGCAGACTATACGAGCAGGACTACCTTTTGCCTCAACCAACATGAAGGCAATTGATCGGTCATAGTCGCGACAACCGTTTCCCTCCCACGTAGCACCGCGCTGCGATGTTTGCTACCGAACATAAACAACAAAAAGTGATTCCCGCAGCACGCGGTATGGGAAATTGAAAAGTGCCACCCACACAACTGTGACCGGATTGCATTGATAGCTTTTTCCCGAGGGGCGCAAGATCGCACTCACTGAAATATGTTAAAATGTTATTTGTATTAAATTTCAAGACATTTTCTTTTTGCTGGTCTATGATGATGGAGCAAAAAACGATGGTATTTTGTACCGATGGACCCCTGCAAATGAAAGGCACATCCAATAACGTGCTTTTGCACCTATCATAATAATAGCAAATGTGTTTGCAAATAGTTTGCCATTCATATGAGCAGCGATAACTTGCAGTGTAAATCCTCCTATCAGGTACAACAGCAAAGATTTGAAGAATGGCTTTTGAACATTATGATACCTTTTCCACCCCAATCGTTCAACGGTGCTGAGCGCACGCGAGCTACCATTAACATCGCCGAGCAATTTTCCCTTAACAACATTCACCAAATTGCTAGGGCTTTTTGTTTATATCTAACCTCAATAGACAGTACCGTGCTGCATCGATATCCGGACGGTTGAGCAGGTCACTACATTGTAAATATGCTCCGTAACAAATAATAATAACATAACGATTATTGTGCCTTGACCTATTGAAGTATTTAAAACATATTTCACAGACAAACAGTTTGCTAGAAAGTCACTGACCACATCAATTATTTAGATCTAAAAATGTTCTTAATAGATTACTTACTTTATTTGTATTTTTTGTCTCTCTTTGCCTCATTTGTCTTTCTTCGATATTTCAAGCCAGTCATCGTATGTTCGAATCTGGACTGGGAGGTGGAACACTAGCTCCGCAATTGTCCTGTAGTTTAACAGCAGGCTGCAAACCTGTAACTGTCGAATAAAAAACAGCAGGTCAAAGTCCAAATGTGAAATGTTGCCAAAGTCCAAAATGTTGCATCAAAAACATTTATGGGTTATCTTCCAGGGTAGTTTTTGGAACTCTAAAAGCGATTATTCGGTCCTACATTTCCTCACGCATTTCCTAAAAAAGGCATTAAGCAGTTATTATCAATAGTTAAGCTAATCTGGACTGAAAAAACTCAATCTATTGATTGAATAGGTGTAAAGCGATTACTGTAATTAATTATTGAAATACACTCTATTTAAGCACTAAGTGAATGTTAATGCTAAGCTTGAGAAACGGTCTCCTAATGATAATAAGTTTACAAACTACTTTTGGTAATCTGAAAAAGTCGCAGCAAAAAGACAAGTTTTAACAACAGCGTTACGTTTGGACTTGTTTAAGTTATCTCGCACAGCCTACTTAACCACCGAATACATTTAAACAATCTTTCAAATATTTGAAAAGTTTCCTGTTAATGTTATTGAGGTTTTCCGGATATTGGTACGGCCCGGATTTTGGTGCAGTCCGGTAGAGCCAGTATTGAATTCGCGCACTGCCGTCAAACAAACTCACACATTTACTCACTCACTCGCGCCTATCCTGGCGTTTGCGGGCCCCAACTGCTTGCGGCTTTGCTGCACAACACAACCAACGGCAAGAATTCAGTTCGTGGGACGACAACACAAACGACGCACGCGAGTCGGTGGTTCGGAACCGTTTTGGCAATTCCTTCGCAGTGTAGTTGGTACGGAGAAAAGTTTTATCCTTTGCGAGAAAATTGCCCGAAAGTAGGCAAAGTAGTGTGTAGCGCAATACCTACGGTGCTATGTGGCTTTCCGTGAAGTGCCGTCCATCTCGTTTCCGGTGGTGGCATTATGTGTTTCTAATAAGTGACAGTCAATAATTGTACCGAAAATGAAGAGTTATGAAATTAGTTTGAGTCAATGGATAACGTTTTTCAGCAGTGGGATTATGAGTATTCCTTGAGGTGGTAAGTGGGTTGTGAGGGTAGACGTGGGAGGTCGTACGCGGATAACTAACTAACCGAAATACAACTACCAGTGCAGTTTTACGAGCTAAAGAAGAGTATCAGAAAGACAGCCGATAAAATCCACGGCCAATAGAAGCAAAAGGCGAGTGCAATAAATTCAAATGAGTACATCAAAACTTCGGGGAAAATCGGCAGTTCATATCAATGATAGTGTAATCAGTACCAATACTAGCAGTTCGCACAACTCTTTGCTCAAAATTGAATCTGTCGTGCCAAAGCTTACCGCTCGTATTAGTAATACTAACAATTTGAGCCATTCAAATAGGCTCAAAACGTTTCATCGATCTCACAGCACACTAGGAACTTCCTATTTGAAGAAAGCTGGCGAGAAAAGGCTTTTCGTCCCACGCGAACCCGTAAACGACCAACCAGGCGAGTCACCAAGGGACCAACAGAATCCTAGTCATAGCGAGCCACAACCGGATGGCTCAGTTTTAGTTCAAAATGGAATTACTACTATAAAACGATCGGAAAGGGATCGCGAAAAACATCCGGACCGAGTAAATCTTGATCGAAAGGGTCTCGGATCTATTCCAATTATTGATGATGAGCCCAACCTACGCTTGCTGTCACTGCAGCATAATCTCATCAATACCTTTCACATACCTGCCGAAACGGATTCGAACAACAATGAAACGAAACAAGCAGGTCACAGTGCATCAACTCCGGTTAATTCGGTTAACCAGAACCAAGCAAAATCAACTGCACCGACGGTGCCGTCGAATGCCGCGAATAATGCACACAAGGAAGGCTCCTCGACGAGCACCCCTACAGTCACTGCCACTGCAAGCAGCTCTCCGTTTGCAACCAGCCATAACATAAAGCAATTCCTTCGTCAAAAATCAACATCTCGAAATCAGCTGTACATGAACAGCAACAACATCAACTATCTTTCCAGCAAAGTTACCTTAGGCGCCAAGCCAGTCAATGGCCTCACACACGCCAGCAACGGTCAATCTCCTACAAGTGCCACAAGCCCAACCAGCACCACGTTCCTGCAGAAGCCATCATCCATCCTGCTGACTGCTCAACACCGAAATCTACTAAAAAGGTCCAATAGCTTCATCAGTAATGCAACATTATTTCCCTCTCCGCCCGCCCACCAGCAGCAAACCGCAGCCAACGCCGCAAAGCTGAAAAATAAACTACTACTAACACCTTCCTTCAGCATCGATAACCTAAATAGTGCAAACGAGGTGAATGTAGTCCACGATGCCACCAGCAATGGGAACAGTAATAACAACAGCGGTAAAACAACCCCAACCAACCCACCACCGCCCAACGGTGTCAATCACTACATCAACCCCCAGAGTCACATCTCCCCGATTCTATCGGCGGCGGAGCCGCGGTACAATTTGCAAAATCTAGTTTTTCTGGATCTATACGACAACCAAATCGAGAAAATTTCCTGTTTGGATGGCCTAAAATGCTTGACGGTGCTTTTGCTGGGCAAAAATCGTATCACTGACATCGGTGGTCTCGCTTCTTTACGCCAAACGTTACGAGTGCTCGATCTCCACGGCAACAAAATAAGCAATATTGCATCTAAAATCAACCAACTACAAGAGCTGAAATCTTTGAATTTAGCCGGAAACCAACTACGGCAGATTAATGCTCAAGATTTCAACGGGCTGGTTAACCTGAAGGAACTGAATCTGAAGAGGAACCGAATAAGAAAGATAAACGGTTTCGATGACCTACGCAACTTGGAACGACTGTGGCTCTGCCACAATGACCTGCAGTGTGTTGAAGACATGTCAGCGATCGCGAAAGCGATCAATCTAAAAGAGGTAACCATTGAAAACAACCCAGTGTCGCTAGCGGGAGACTGCGTTTCTTTCCTGGTCAGCTATCTACCCGGACTGGTGTCACTCAGTCAGATGCAGATAACCGAACAAGTTCGACGAGCAGCTTCCGCATGGCGCAAAAATAAAGAACTGTCCGATATGAACTACACAAGCCTCTCCACCGACGTTTGCCAGAGCATACGACGGGAGGAAATAATTTCCAACGCGAGAACAAACTGGGAACTGCTCCGATCTCAGCAGACAATCGCTTGCCGAAACGTTCAACGAAATACTAACAACAGCCAAACAACGGTCAACAAGGACGCAGATGTAGACTCAACGCAAGCTATCGCATCCGAATCCAGCAAGCCTTCCATTAAATCCAAAAAACCCACTGCTAACACTAACGGATCGACCGTTGCAAACGTTCAGCGGCCGTCTCGAGCTGCCAAAAAGACACAAAATCGCAAGCTCATTCGATCTTCATCGCAAGATAATTCCGGATCGCAGATTTCTGAACAAGGCGGCGAAGATTACTTTCGACTGCCACCAATTCTGGCTCCATTCCTGGAGCAGAATCCGGTTACTGTTGCCTCAACTAATAAAATCGAATCATCCGAATCCAGCACTTGCCTGCATCCGGATTCCAGCGTTTCCAGCGCCTTCAGCTCGGATAACGAAGAAGCAAACTTGAAAGATACCGACAAAAGTTCACCAACGGAAGCAATTCAAAGCGAGCTCCTTTTAACACCCGTGAAAACACTAGACTCATCTCCATCGAAAATTGCTCCTAATGACGGGGTCAAAACTACCAACTGCGACGTCACAATACCAGTGGAACTCAATTCTGTAATCGCAAGTCCTCCAGATGAAGCATGCAACGATAAAATGTCCACACTTTCGACGATATCGTCAAAGACGGCATCCGATTCCAACGGTACTGCATCATCGGACGATCGGCACACCGCACCAACAAAAGTGCGCAGCACTGTACCGGTCAAACGATACGGTATAGGCACGCTGGTTCGTACAAACACCGCCCGAAGCTCCGTCATCAACAATGCCAACACCCTAGCCAACACATCGAGCCTAGCAAACCCCAGCATTCCTACTCCAAGTTCCTCAACAAGCGGCCCAAGCATATCCGGCAGTGCGGTAGCTAACACTACCTTTGTTCCATCGACCAAATCCAAGGTAACCGAACGAGAGCGGGAACAAGGCGGCGACTACCTAATAGAAATCTGCGGCCGATATCTGAACGTCTACGGAATGGGGGCCTTGCGCTTCATCGACAAACAATGGAACACGACAAAGGCCGGCGACGTCCACACGGTAAAGTTCAGCTACATTAACTTCAACAACATCACGGCGATTCTTTGTAGAATAAAAATTCGTTTCGTGAACGCAGAGAACTTTATCTTTCGTGAAACGAACATATCCTGTCTGGGACAGATCAACGCACTTGCCGAAAGTCAAGGAATTGCTTCGTTGACCATCGACCCAGAGGGGAACCCAATTGCCAGCAAACCTTGGCGTAATTATGCCATTTATCGACTATCACACTGGGGATTGAAGCAGGTCAATGGTTTAGAGATTTCCGAAGAAGAAGTACGAGCAGCGGAAGATATGTATTCTGGACTATCCGATTTGGTGCTGTGGTCCTTACCGGAGGGGCTGCTACAACCTCTGCTTCAGCGCCTCCGGTTAGAGGAAACAGCGCACGCCACAAAGATGACCGCTAAAGAATGGTTGATGCAAGCTGACTCCTCCCTGAAGAACATCGTCGGTAAGGAAGCACTACAGTGGAAAAAACACAGTACCAACCCAGATGATACGGTAATGCGTGCAAAAGGCAAAGCATACTTCGCACGGATGCTTGACAACACCTGCAACGCAGTCGACAAGCTGCAGCATCTAGAACATATGTGGCCAACGCTACTGGTAGAAATGATACGAAACACTTTGATAGACTATTCGCAAATCGATGTGTACGTGCGAAGTATGCTACAAGAGCTGCTCAAATGATGTAATGCCGCTGGAACAAGGTAATCATGATTTCTTTTATTCGTAAAGTTTATAAAATATGGTTTTATCCTTTCAGCCATTCCAGCACTTCAACCGCCGCAACAACGACCAGTAAGAGAGTCCTAGTTCTAAGACGAATCAAGCAGCAACGCTTCGACAGAAAATAATAACAATTTTTCCGCACATCTGTGTTCAACTATATCAAATTTTTAGATGCTTCCACACGAAGAGCTCAACTTTAGTAGACTTTACCCAATTTACGATAGTTAAATTCTGTTTACATCGGTTGTCAACAAAACAATAGCGTAGAAAACCCTAGCGAATCAATTTGATCTTAAGTTGTAAGTTTTTTTTCCCTAAATTCTAGCGGCAATTTTGGGCACTGTTAGTTCAGTTTACCCTACATTCGTAAGTAACAACAATGATAATACAGACGACAATGTCAGAAAGTAAAGTAGCAATTTACGGAAGAGCAACTCGCAATAAATCAAATAAAGCAAATACAAACAGTCGGCAAAATGTGTCTAATTTCGAACTAATTTCACAAACCACAACACAATGCAGTGCGAATGATTTTTTTATCGCTTGAAAAAATATTCAGGTCTTACGACCCTTGTCTGAACTTTAGCCTTAGCCAGGGTCGATTTAAGATAGATATCGGCATGTGCTTCAGCTCTTTCGTGGGCTTGGCGATCAGCTGATCCGTTTTGGCCACGAAATTATTAGAGCAGGCTTTCCGCATGAAGATCGCCCAAGAACTTTCTATTGCTCGCAGATGGAGAACGTTGGGAGGTTTCGGTCGCTTACGGTTTTCGGTACAACGTTTATCTTCAGCCAGTTAATCTGCACCAAGTCCGGCCAAAAGTCTACATTCTTCTTCGCGTAATACTTCTTGATTCTTCTGACAGCGCCTTCGTATTGTATATTTCTCCGTTCTCCGCAAACCTAAAAGAAAAGAGCAAAGGTTTGGGCACTTCCTTCTCACTGATCGTCAGCCTTCGGTAATTTGATGTCGGAGGTATATTTGATGACACTGATGAGATGTCCTTGATGAGAGACGTAATGTCCCAACCGGTAACTGAACAGTACGCACGACGTCCAGCACAACATCCACTTATACTACCAGAATCTAGGCGGAATGAAGGCAAGCTTCCACGACTATCTGCTAGCGTGTGTCAATAGTCCATACGATATACACCTCGATTCTACATGCCAATTGGGTACGTCCCGATCAGAGACATCCCGGTCGACGTGTGTTATAGCCTACGTTGTATTCCGATCGAAGCCCAATTTCTGATTGGATCTGAGCCCGATTGGTACGATTGGATCGCCACTATAATTAGATTTGCTAAAACCTGGCTCGACGAACAAACCTCCTCCACACAAATCTTCGGATCGATATACGAAGTTTTTCCGTTGTAACCTGGCTGCGCACAACAACCTGAAATCAACGGCGGCGACGTTCAAATAGCAGTTCATGGCCAACTCAAGGCTTATGTCTGGGAACACAACAATTGGCTACCTGTCGAGCAAGTTTGGGTGACTATAAAATTATCCGATCGCTCTTTATGCTTGTGCACCGTCTATTTTCCACCTGATCGGGTAACGCCGTTGTCCTGAAGAATCATATTGTATCGGTCTCTTTCTTCGTCAGCCTCCGCCTCTGACGATTTGCTCATTTTGAGTGTTTTCAACCTTTCCTGGATTAATTGGCGCGAACGCGGCAACGGTCGTCTGTTCGTCGACTTCAGTTCTTTAATTCTTCGCTCGGTCACCACCGAGTTGGTCGGCTGTATAGTACGGCCACTGTGCAACAAATTAACAAAATTCCCAATGAAAGCGGACACTACTTGAATCTTTGCTTCGCTAGTGCTCGCCGCCAGTCTCCAGAATGTATGTTGGCGCCAAATGGCGGCAAATGCCCGGTGGGCCCCAATAAAAATTTTGTCGTTACACAAAATGAGATTTTTCAGAATTTTTATTTCAGTTAAACTCTTTCAGCGACTCACGAATGTTCAATTGCTGGGGCCCCATGATTTATGAAATCACCCGATTTGATGATTGAAAGTTCAGCTTCAAATGGGACTGTTGGGGCCTCGAACTGTAAACCAAAATTTCTCTTTCAATTAAACTTTTTCTATGACTCACGAATGTTCGATTGCTAGGGCTCCATGATTTATGAAATCGACCGTGCTGATTTTGACGCGATTCAAAGTCTATTAAACAGTATCCCCTGGAATGCAGCCATAGAATAATGTAAATACTACCGCTTTGACCTCGCGTATTTTAAATTATATCATTGACCGCCACATGCCGTAAAAGACGACACACATAGGGCCGCACTTGCCTTTGATAAACGCTACGTCGTCTTAAATTCGAAAAAAAAGCTTACCTTGAGGAGGTACTCAAGGTATACAAGCCAATCACTGTGAAAGTTAGGATCTCAGGATCGTTCACTGCTCATTCAGGAATCCCACAAGGCAACAGTCTCGGTTCTTTAATATTCCTCATCTTCAATGACGTCAACTACCTGCTTACAGGTCCGCAACTTTTGTTTGCAACCCATCTCAAGTTGTACTCAAAAGTTGGAAATCTATCCGACGCCGCTGTTTTTCAGGAGGCATAATCGACCTTTGCGAAATGAAGTGTCGACAACCGCATCCTACTATACCCCAACAAGTGTGAAAGTTGAACCCATTTGCCTTTGACTACAGGCTGTCAAATAAGCCATTACGTCGCAAAAATTGCGTCAATAATCTGGATTACTGCTGGACTCTAAACTTACTTTCAAACAGCACACCGCCTTTATCAAATCTATAATACTGCGCTCCGATTTGGAGTCCTTACCATCAAAAAATGGAGTTGGCCGAATCGAGTCAGTGCAGCGGAGATTAATTCGTTTTGTCCTTCAGAGACTTTCGTGAAATAACCCCTTCCAACTACCAAGCTATGAACAACGCTGTAGACTCATTGACCTAGACTCCCTGCATATTCGTCGTGATGTGAATAAAGCGATTATTGTTCCCAATTTGTTAACCCTTCTATGGAAAGAAAAATCGCTTTTTAACTATAGCACGAAATTTTTAGGTTAAGTGTATCATTTGAGTCACAAAGCTTGTTGATATTTTGTGTATAAATAAACAAATAAACCACTATCTGGCTCTCAATACTTAAACAACGTTGAGCGTATACTGAAGCGTAACACCAAGTCATTCTGGAAATATGTTAGAGTTCAACGGAAAGCAGATCAAGCAGGCCGCTTTGAAGTTAAAAAGCTCAACTTTCAGTGAACCGGATGGTATACCTTCAATCTTTCTAAAGAACTATACCAATGCCTCGATGGTTGCTCCAATCCGACTTCTATTTAGCTCATCGTTTAGCTCTGGTATATTTCCTTATGCTTGGAAATCCGCTTACATGTTTCCAGTATACAAAAAAAACATAGACAACAAAAGAGCTCTGCTTTAAATGCATTATCGAAACTCTTCGAGCTCATTGTAATCGTATTTTTTTGAAACGATGGTTCTACAATTGATGAAGGGACGGTAGGGGAACGAAATGAAAAATTTTTTTTTGGTGAAGGAGGGGGAAGAGCGGAAAGGAAGGGGGGGGGGGGTATTGGTAGCTATGGACAAAAGGTAGGAGTCAAAATGACTACTTGTCAAGCATAGCTACCAATACCCCCCCCCCCTTCCTTTCCGCTCTTCCCCCTCCTTCACCAAAAAAAAATTTTTCATTTCGTTCCCCTACCGTCCCTTCATCAATTGTAGAACCATCGTTTCAAAAAAATATTAATATATGTATGACCTCATTCCAAGGTCAAGACTAAAATCTTGAGATTAGTCTATTGTAATCGTGCCAATTTCCTCGTTCGTCCAGCGGTGCATCCTATAATTCGCACATAACTCATAATTGCTAACTTGTTGACTTTCCAATGTAACATTTTTCCTTATAAATCCTTGACCCGGAGCAAAGTTGTAAACTAAGTGGTTAACTTATATCTAATAAACAACAATTACTATTACATCTATATTTGGTGAACGGGACACAACTCTTAAGGCCCAGACACAATGCATACGGATTTGACTACGTGGCGGCAATTTGACAGAAAACTCATGGTAAAACTATCAAATTGCCGCAACGTAGTAAAATCCGTATGCATTCTGTCTGGGCCTTTATAGTTTTTACAAAACTGATAGTTTACCTTTTAAACCGACCGGTTTCGGGAAATATATCCCATCAACGGGGTGATATCCAACTAATTATCTCCTTATCTTACGTTAGCACGCTACTGAATTTGCAGTACAATTACATAGACCAAACCTCGTGTTTTTTTAGTTTTGACCTTCAAATGCGATCAAACATTACAATTACCTAACCAACGAGCAACACGGATTCATGCCCAAGCGCTCTACGTCTACGACGTATTTCGAAAAACTGAATCATCAAATCGCGGTCGCAAAACTGCACAAACTGGGTATTGGAGGGCATTGATGGATTCATCTCACCGGTTTTCACCGCTTTTTCTGGAGCCCCACAAGATAGCCATCTCGGACCATAGGTTTTTCTTATTTATTTTTTCGATGTCAATATAATGGCTGGCAAAGGGTAAACATGTGCTTTCCATAACCTCTGTTCATTAACTCCTATTCCTAACTCCACGAGGTGCCGGCTGGAGTACGCAACTTCGGTTGTCGTATGCTAACAGGAAAGGGGGCACAGTGGCTCCCACCCACATTAAGATGGCAGCCCCATCAGCGGGATAAGGACCTTAGGTTAACAGCTTACTGTACCGGAACACAAAAAAGTTACCGAAAATGAAAGAAGAAATCTCTCTGGATTATTGGCAACGACCTTTAGCATGAAACCACGGACACGAATCGGAACATGGAATATACTGACCCTTGCCCAGCAGGGCAAGCTGGCTCAACTTGCAAGGGAAGCTAGCCGCCTGAAGCTTGAAATCCTGGGGCTGAGCGAGGTCCGCTGACCGGGTACTGGCGAACACACGACATCATCCGGGCAAGTCTTGCTCTACTCTGGCATACGAGGTAAAAATGCTACTCGAGAAAGAGGAATTGGATTCCTACTGAGCCCAGGGGAACATGCGGCCCTGATGACGTGAGACTGAGAACCGATTAATGAGCGAATAATCGTTGCCAGATTCAGAACACAGGTTAGGAACCTTACAGCAATCCAGTGCTATGCGCCAACAGATGCTGCCGACCTGCTGGAGAAAGGGGTTTTGCAGCCAGCTGAACAGCGTGGTTGAGAAAATCCCGAAGGGGGACATCCAAATCCACATGGGCGACTTCAACGCGAAGATTGGCTCAAACAACGCGGACCTTCAACGCGTCATGGGACGCCATGGCCTAGGAGAGATGAGCGAAAACGGGGAGCTGTTTACAGAATTCTGTGGTAATAACGACATGGTCATTGGTGGATCGCTCTTCCCCCATAGACCAGTACATAAAGTCACATGGGATTCCCGCGACGGCCGAACAGAAAATCAAATCGACCATATCTGCATCAGCCGGAAATGGCGAAGGAGCCTTCTTGCGCGGACCAGATCGGCTAAGACAGCTGCCCGTCAACGATACGCCGAACTGGAGAGGGCTATTAAACGTGCTTGTAGACGGGACAAGAGAGCCTGGACTAACTCCCTAGCCGAACAAGGAGAAACCGTCGCCGCCAATGGTGATATCCGTTTGTTGTACGATATTTCTCGCCGCCTTAGTGGTGACAGGATAAATACAAAGATACCGCTAAAGGACAGAGCTGGTCAGCTACTGACTGACCGTACCGAACAGCTTAAGTGATGAAGTGAACATTTTGAACAACTCTTCCGAGTTTCATATGTCAGAGACCAACAAAAACAGCAGCGTATGACGCCTACAGTTCGTCGAATTAATCGCGTCAACTCGGAGGCGTCATCGCTGGATGAAATTGTAGCAGCCATCAAGGGTATGAAATCCAAAAGAGCGCCAGGGATGGACTGTGTTTCAGTCGAAATGCTCAAAGCAGCCCAGATGATGCATCAGCTTTTCAGCAATGTATGGGAAACCGCAACTTTTCTGGTGGACTGGATGCGGGGCATATTAGTCAAAGTCCCTAAGAAAGGAGACCTAACTGAATGCGGTAACTGGCGTGGCATCACGTTGCTCTGTATTACTCTCAAAGTACTCTGTAAGGTAATCCTCAACCGGATCCAGTAGAAGATCGATGCTGCTCTCTGGCGGCAGCAAGCCGGATTCCGTGCTAGCCGATCATGTGTAGACCATATCACAACGCTCCGCATTATATTGGAGCAGATCAACGAATTCCAGGACTCTCTTCTGCTGATGTTCGTTGACTTCGAAAACGCGTTCGACCGACTCAACCACGAAAACATCTGGGGCGCACTCAGGCGTAGAGGAGTTCCAGATAAGCAAGTCCATCTCATCGAAGCTCAGTACGAGGCGTTCTCGTGCAAGGTTTTGCACGACGGCGTCTTGTCCGACCCCATAAGGGTTACTGCTGGCGTGAGACAGGGCTGCATTTTATCACCGCTTCTGTTTCTCATCGTTATGGATGAGATATTAGTTGGAACAATTGACAGTAGACCAAATCGAGGATTGCCGTGGAATCCTCTAACGATGGAGCAGCTAAATGACCTCGACCTAGCCGACGACATTGTCTTGCTCGCACAACGCCGAAACGATATGCAGGGCAAGTTAGATTACCTCTCCGAGAGCTCCCAGGCAGCTGGTCTCACAGTCAATGTAGCGAAAACTAAGTCAATGGTAGTGAACATTGACAATTCCACCAACTTCACAGTAGCGGGACAAGTTGAGCAGGTAGACGCCTTTCAATAGCTTGGTAGCCAGACAACGTCCGATGGTGGTACCAAGACTGATATACCCACACGGATCAGGAAGGCCAGGGGTGCCTTTGCAGGTCTGCGTAACATTTGGCGCGCAAACCAGATCACTCTACGTACAAAAACCCGAATCTTTAATTCAAACGTTAAATCCGTACTGCTGTATGCCTGCGAAACATGGTGCGTCTCAGCGGAGACAACACAAAAACTGCAGGTATTCATTAACCAGTGCCTACGATACATCGTTCGTGCCTGGTGGCCTGTTAACTGGATATCCAATGAGGAACTCCATCGTCGGTGTCATCAACTGCCGATAGCCACAAAAATTCGTGAACGTAGGTGGAAGTGGATCGGACACACCTTGAGGAAAGGAGCGAACGAGGTTTGCAGAGAAGCACTCGACTGGAATCCACAAGGACAGCGTAGAAGAGGCAGACCCAGAGGCTCATGACGACGCAGCCTAGCCAACGACATCCGGGCTGTAGATGAGAACCTGTCCTGGCGACAGGTAAAAGCCATGGCGGGTAACCGTCAGCAGTGAAGATCTCTGATTTCATCCCTTTGTTTTGCCGGACCGGCGGACATGGACACATAAGTAAGTAAGTAAGTAATATAGTGCATAAGTCGGCTTGTGATCGCCGACGACATGAAACTGTTCTCGAAAGTCAACGACTCATCAGACACTCTCGCACTCCAGGAGTAACTGTTAATACTCGCTGGGTGGTGTAAACACAACCCCGACAAATGTGAAGTGGTTACGTTCTCGAGAAAGCTGAATCCTATAATATTCGATTACGGACTATCAAGTCTACCTTTACGCCGTGTGGATTGCGTCAAAGATCTTGGGCTACTGCTCGACTCCAAATTGATATTCAAACAGCATGTCTCGCTCAACAACTCTGGATTCAATATACAATACAATATTTATTGTTTAAAACCACTCTTCTGTGCGCTGGTTCGCTCCAACCTCAAATACTGCGTACCCGTATAGATCCCGTGTTACCCAAAACGGTGCCACCTTGAACGATCCGCTCCGGTTACCAAGCTGCGACAGTAGACTCGGTTATGATTCCCCGAAAAATCTGCACGAAATCTAAGATCTTCCGCTACAAACTCTAACATTTGAAAATTTGTTAACGAAGCCAACATACTAACAACAAATATTGTCGTACGCCCTCAAATATATATTCTGATATGATTACGTTAGTCTCATGTTGTTCCTAAGGAGAAGGAAACTGAAAAAATGTATGTTAAGCGTAGCAGTTCTTCGATCTGCTCTTTTAGATCTACCCTCTGGCCTCTATATTCTCGAGGAATCCGTTTGTGGTAAGTAATAAGTTCGTGAAACGTGAAAAAGCAGAGAGTGCCGAATAATTAAAGTCTACCGAAAATACCGTCCCTTATTTTGTGTGTTTGATCCTCTATTAATTTTAATTAAGTGAGAATTGAAATTAATGGAAACAAATTTGAAAAAAAAAACAAATACTAACTACTTACCTTAATCAACTGGATTCTCCATATGTGTGCCACTACGAACGATATAAACTGTCTAAACATTTCAAACGCCACCATGCCATCAGTTCTTCATCTTTCTAGGCTATTTTAATTTTTTCAACGTCGAAATATAGCGTCTTGCAAAAGCGATCTTAGTCTTTTCCGTGAACAAACTGAGTCAATATTGGGCGGACGTGCTGGCATACTTTGGCCGTTTCTTGGATCTTGCAGACCAAATTCAAACATACATTCTAGGATTCTACAATTCTTTTTTGCTTTTTCTCTTCCAGGACCTACAATTTTCTTGTGTCGATCAGTGAAACTAAGAAGTTATTCGCACTTCTTCCGTCCACCTTGCAATTTTCTTCTTTTTTCTTATAGGTAATTCTCCATTGTGGCATTTCTTGTGTGCCATCCACTATATACTGATTATCTACGTATTCATTTTGAATATTTTAATACAAGTATAACAAAATATGTAAATACCATAATCCTGTTTTCAATTCTTTTAGTTTCAATGCTCCTTCTGTCTGTTTGATATTCGTATTTGTGGCCTATGAAATCCAGGGAATCGTTCAGATCTTAACAAACTTATAACATAACATACGCTTTCATTTCTACATCAGAACACACGGCTTCGTTCGGTTATTTCAGTACGTTTTATATTCACTATTGATTAACCTCTACTTTCTGGCCCTTTTTTGATTTTTTAACTTTCTTCGCTTTTTTACCTTTAACCTCCGGTTCATCAGAGGAGCTTTCTGCGTCCTGGTTGGATGACTGTTCCACCAGGATATTCAAAATCGCATCACAACTGGGATATAACACAAAATTAGTGCTGCGAACTTTCCGTCGTCCAATATACTTTAACACAGCTGGTTGTTCGAAGGCAATATCCAGCGACTGCTGGTGAGTGAGTTGATTCAACTCTTTTGTTGGTACCTTCACCAGGCAGCATTCGTAAGCATTGACCTGAAAAATAATTAAACCACAATTAATATCCAATTTGAATGTAGTCGGGGATTTTAAGGTCCCACCTTAAAGGTCAAATCTAGCTCGTAATCCTCTTCAACCACAGGCCAGTTCTGCTCAAACAATCCTTTCTCCCACTGAATCTCTTCCGAGCTGACGTTCAATCGGTGAGGGAGCGCCAAGAACCGCTCCCACAGCTCAGACGCAAAGTGCGGGGCCATTGGAGCTAGCATAATTATTTGCGCTGCAATCGCACGTTCGTACTGTCTGCTGAAGGCCACTACATCCGGTCCCGCTCGACGGATTGCGTTCGTTAAACCCTGCATCTTGGAAATGCCCACACTCAACTGGTGTGAATGGCGATAGTTAAATGTGGCACCCGCGACAAAGTAATTTCGTGCATCCCACAGTTTTTGATCATGTTGGCGAAATTCTTCCGTTTCCGGTGCTGTTTGTCCTTCGGCTATTTTTAGCCGAAGCAATCGGAAATCGTGCATTGTCATCCAAATACGCTTTTGCCAGTTTAAAATACCCGGGAATGCTGCAAAATAATAGTTGATTAATAGTGTCGAGCCTAAGAAGCCAACTAATATTACTTGCTTCCGACCAGTTTCTGTGCGAAGTTGGTGCAACATCTGCTAGCATAATTAGTCTTAAAGTATCACACCCATGCTGCTTTAGTACATCCAAAGGATCAACACCATTCAGTTTCGATTTGGACATTTTCTCCCACATAGCCACAACCGGTTCCCCGGAAGTTTTTTCTATTGCTTTGTTCTTTTTATCATCTACGATATCAACCTCCGATGCCGGAAGATATCGACCGCTGCCCTTCAAGCGGAACGAACGTCCCATGACCATTCCTTGTATCAGCAGTCGCTTGAATGGTTCCGGCGATGGCACTAAACCTTTACTGTGCAGATAGTGGTTCATAAACCTTGCATAGTACATATGCAGAACGGCATGCTCCTTGCCTCCGACGTAAAGATCCACAGGCATAAGTTGACGCGCTCGGTCTGGATCGAATGGATGCTTCTTGTTTGTGGAATCCAAGAACCTTAAAAAATACCAAGAACTATCTACAAATGTATCCATTGTATCTGTTTCGCGCCGTGCATCTTCGGAACCGCACTTAGGACAGTTAGTTTTAATCCAACCTTCGTTCTGAGATAGGGGCGTTCCTACACAGTCAAGTGGTAGCTGAACCGGTAACATAATGTCCGGTACAGGCACAGTTCCACAGGTTGAACAGTGTACAATGGGAATAGGAGTTCCCCAGAATCTTTGGCGGGATATTAGCCAATCACGCAGCTTGGAACTCGACGGATAAACGTCTGTTTCAAGATCAGCGGCTTGTTG
Source organism: Sabethes cyaneus (assembly GCF_943734655.1). Taxonomy (NCBI): domain Eukaryota; kingdom Metazoa; phylum Arthropoda; class Insecta; order Diptera; family Culicidae; genus Sabethes; species Sabethes cyaneus. Next base: position 56,707,764 of record NC_071355.1, read on the forward strand.
CAAAATGTTTTCTTCGCTGGAATCGCCTTGGGCCCCAATTTCTGTTTCACATTGGTATGAAATAGCTAGCTGACGATCTGCTTCAGCCGACGCTACTCCTAAATAATAATCGCTTCCTTCAGGAAACTCTATGTCATCCGTGACGATAACAGGAATACGGCGTCTCGAAATTGGATTTTCAACTTCTATACTTAATCTGCCTGATTTAACATGTGACTCATTGAGCAAATTTGAGGATCTAACAGCAACAAACAGTGCTTCTTTTATCTGCCTTGGGTCTTTGACCCAAACAGGAACGAAATCATGGCTTCCAGCTACTTTGAGATCAAATACATAACCATCACACTCACCAATCCAATGTTTTTGCAACTTTATAATATCCTTCCAATCCTCCAGTATAGGATCGGAAAGACCATCATACAGTGATTTGGCAAATTTCGTTGTTTTTATAAACCACTGACTGAGAACTTTCTTTTCAACCTTCGCCCCGGACCGCCACGAGCAGCCATTGGCATCAACCTGCTCGTCAGCCAGCACGGTTTCATCAACCGGATCCCAATTAACGAGTGCCTTTTTGCGATACACCAAGCCATCATCGTAAAGCATCAGGAACAGCTTTTGCGTCCACCGGTAATATTCCGGATCACAGGTCGCAAATTCCCGCTGCCAGTCAAAGCTGAACTGCAACATATCGAACTGTTGCCTCATTTGCGCTATGTTCTGCTTAGTCCATAAGTCGGCAGGAATATGCCGCTGCATGGCAGCATTTTCCGCCGGTAAACCAAACGCGTCCCAGCCCATCGGATGTAGCACATTGGCACCGGTTAACCGGTAAAATCTAGCCATTGCGTCACTAATCGTATATACCCGTACGTGGCCCATGTGAAGATTTCCGGACGGATACGGAAACATGGACAGTACGTAGCGTTTTGGTCGACTAGTGCAGTGTGGGTCAAATCGGTGGTCTCCCAAGTTGCTACGCCATTTTTGCTCCATTTCCAGTTTCATCTCAGATGTGAGCTCTCTGTTTGTCTAAAAAGAAAATGTATTAAACGCATTTATTTAAACGGAGTTTAGGACTCTGCAGCATTTACCATAGAGTTTGTGGCAGAGCAAAACCTTAGGATACATCGTTTGTCTAGCTCGATCCGCAAATTGCGTGGAACTGTTTTTAAGGAATAAATTTTTAGAAGACTCATTACTAAACAGCGTATTGGAAATAAACTGATTCCACGAAACCTGGTGTTACAATGTTACAATCACAAAAACGCCGCTTCCATTACACAACACGAGCAAAGCAAAACGAGCAAAACCAAAAGCAAACACGCCAAATGCGGCAAGAGAAAAGTTTTGCTGTCAAAAGCACGATGATCAAAACAAAATTATGAATGAACAAGAAGAACAACGATTAGAAAACACGATATCAAAGCAAAATTTTAAAAAAACAAACGGCAAACTGACGCACACACACACACGCAAAGTGTAAGTCCAGAAGTGCCAGATTAATTCAAATTGTGGCAACGCAACAAGTGCTCGATGTCCAGTAACTGCTCGAACTTCTAACTGAACTTGAATGGCCAAGCTGCTTGCCAAGCTGGTCAGTGTTGCACAAAATATGCTGCGTTGCATATATTTATTCTGGTCGAGATTCTGTCTCACGTTGTTTGCTCTATTGGATTTATTTTTAGAAACAGAAAAATAATAAAATCTAAATTTACATGTTTCCTCTCAAATCGACACTTCAAGCTTCAGTTATGAATAGCCAGGAATACCAGACTTGCAGATTTGTCTGCAAATTCCAGATTTTTGGAATCGTCTTGCAGATCATTATAAATTTGCAGATATTTGCAGTTTTTATGACTTTTATTGCTTTGGTGCAGTTTTTTGTTTGAAGCTCTTCAGATTTTCACAGACTTACTAAAAAAGTGTGCAGATTTTCGCAGTTTATTTTTAACTCGAAAATTCGAGTAGCCGGAAAACAGCTCGATTTTTTTGGTTTTCGAGCAGTTGCAGACATTTTTTTTAGAAAATTGGCATCTTAGGGATGCCATTAGAGATGATCGGGTAGCGGAAAATTTGCCCGACGCCCGCACCCGTACCCGTACCCGCCAGGTTCGAGTCGGGTTCGGGTATTGAAAAAAAATAATTTGCGGGTTCGGGTCGGGTACGGGTTCTTAATTTTTGTTTTTGAAACCTGGTACGGGTCGGGTCGGGTATCTCTATTGACCACATTTAACACTAAAGATGGTCGGGTACCCGGGCCCGTCCCGTACCCATCGGGTTGCGGTCGGGTTCGGGTCTCAAAAATAATAAACTTGCGGGTTAGGGTCGGGTACGGGTTTTTAATTTTTTTCTTGAACAGGTACGGGTCGGGTTCGGGTATTCAAATTTTTATACCCGACCATCTCTAGATGCCATATTGACATTTCCTTCTTTCCGAGTTTTAAGCAAAATTTCAATTTGAATTTTTGACTGTGCAACCGGTGCAAATGCAACTGCAAGTGCAACCCTAAACACACACACTCACGCAATAACACCACTTGTCAAAAATTTTCGCCGAGTGTAGACGTTGTCGTTTTCTCTGAGTGAAAAATTGTGCAAATTTCATTGAAATTATCGTATAAACTTCGTTAAAAGCTGTGATTTTCCCATCCTATCTTGTAAACGATGGGGGATTCACTGGAAACCACTGTCCTGGGCAGCTTGGGCAGTGATCCGCCGCAATCGGTGGATGCTGAATCAGTCGCCATTATGGACTACGACGGCTTCACCAATTACATTCGTAAGGCGGTGACCATTCTACTGCCGGAGGAAGATGTCGTTCCGATGCCGCTGAATGCTGCCCTTGAGGATCCGGTAAATCAGGACTGCATCCGCAAGTTTCTTTCCGATCCGCAAACGCAGGCTTTGTACATCCAACGGTCCTGTTTCAAGGGTGAGCTTTCTCTTTTTTTTTTGCAATATGGCGTTCGGGAATGCACCGTTATCTATTGGTATGTAGCTGGATGAGTCATCACAATGATCTCAGTTCGTTGCTGCTGAAGAAAACATTCGAAATCGATAATTTGGGACTTGTGTTTTGGTTTGGTAGCATCGAAGAAAAAAACAATGAATTTAAAATAATATTTTTTATTCGTCCGGCTTACTGTCAATTAAAGAAATGCACCTTATGTTTTTTTAAATTAAGTACATTGTATAATGAACAAAATAAATAAATTGGAACCTACCCTGTTCAATATTTTAGATGATGAAAATGAGCCGCCAACGGAAGGTGAGGAGGAGAAGGATGCTGTCTCGTACTATATCAGCAACGATGTGCACTTCACAAACCAGCGCATGGCTTCGCTGGTGTGCATCAAACGAAGTGCCGTCATAGAAGCGGATAAATCTATTCTGTCGCAGATTCGGGTGATCAACTTTTCCGAAGGTTCGCCATACGAAACACTGCACTCATTCATCAGCAAGACTCTGGCTCCGTACTTCAAAAGTTATGTTAAGGAGTCAGGTCGTGCCGATCGTGATGGCGATAAAATGGCTCCTTCGGTGGAGAAAAAGCTCGCCGAGCTGGAAATGGGTTTGCTGCATTTGCAGCAAAACATTGACATTCCGGAAGTTACATTAAATATCAACGGAACGGTTGCACAAGTTGTGAAAAAATGCGCTGACGAAGGACGAAAGGCTAAGATTACCGACTTTGGAGATAAAGTGGAAGATTCTACTTTTTTGAATACCTTGCAAAATGGAGTTAATCGATGGATTAAAGAAATTCAGAAAGTTACTAAACTGGATCGCGATCCTTCATCGGGAACTGCACTACAGGAGATCTCGTTCTGGCTAAATCTAGAGCGTGCCCTGCATCGAATTCAAGAAAAACGAGAATCTCCGGAGGTCGCTCTTACATTAAACATTCTGAAACATGGCAAACGATTCCACGCAACCGTGTCATTCGACACTGATACTGGACTGAAACAGACCCTGGCAATGGTGGCCGACTACAACCCTCTGATGAAAGATTTTCCGATCAACGATTTGCTATCTGCTACTGAGTTGGACAAAATCCGTCAAGCTGTTCAATCGATTTTCAACCACTTGCGTAAAATTCGAAGCACCAAGTATCCAATTCAGCGTTGTCTTCGGTTGATCGAGGCGATTTCCAGAGATCTCAGTCAGCAATTGCTCAAAGTCCTGGGAACCCGTCGTTTGATGCATATTCCATTCGATGAATTTGAACGTGTAATGAATCAATGCTTTGAAGTATTCAGCTGCTGGGATGATGAGTACGACAAACTGCAGGGCATCCTGCGAGACATCGTTAAAAAGAAGCGTGATGAGCACATTAAAATGGTTTGGCGCATTGCACCGGCACATAAAAAGTTGCAGCAACGCATGGAGCACATGCGTAAGTTCCGTCGCCAGCATGAACAGCTTCGGACAGTAATTGTTCGTGTTCTGCGCCCGGCTAGGCAACCTTCCGGAATAAATGGTGCCGGAGATGCAGCCAACGTAGACGCAAAACAACCGTACAGTCTTGATAGTGCCGATGCTAATGCAATCGAAGAGGTAAATCTGGCCTACGAGAACGTGAAGGAGATCGAGTGTTTGGATATTTCCAAGGAAGGCTCGGAAGCGTGGGATGCCGCTATCAAGCGGTACGAAGAAAGGATTGACCGTGTAGAAACACGCATTACGGCACATCTGCGCGATCAACTTGGAACGGCTAAAAATGCCAACGAGATGTTCCGTATCTTTTCGCGCTTCAATGCGCTGTTTGTCAGACCGCACATTCGTGGTGCAATTCGTGAATATCAAACACAACTGATTCAACGTGTGAAGGATGATATAGAAGCTTTGCATGAGAAGTTCAAGGTTGGTTTTGTGCATTAGATTTTCCTAATGTTTTCTAAACATGTTCTCATTTTAGGTTCAATACCCTCAAAGCAAAAGTTGTCGTTTGTCGGTGGTACGCGATTTGCCACCAGTCGCTGGTTCCATCATCTGGGCCCGTCAAATCGATAACCAACTGACCATGTATTTGAAGCGCGTCGAAGACGTCCTCGGCAAGGGTTGGGAGTCGCATATCGAAGGGCAGAAGTTGAAAGCCGATGGAGACAGCTTCCGTGCCAAACTGTCCACGGCGGAAGTCTTTCAAGAATGGGCTCGCAAAGTACAGGAACGTAATACTGGCATTACCGGTCGAATCTTCCTCATTGAATCGACCCGTTCCCGTACCGGCAGGGGTAACACGCTACGTTTGAGAGTTAATTTCTTGCCGGAAATTATCACTCTCTACAAGGAAGTACGCAATTTGAAGAGCTTGGGATTCCGCGTTCCGCTGGCAATTGTCAACAAAGCGCACCAGGCGAATCAACTGTATCCGTTCGCGATTTCCCTGATTGAAAGTGTTCGTACCTACGAACGTACGCTGGAAAAGGTAAGTTGAATTTTTCTACCCCAACATCAGGAAATCATATACCTAACACAATCACACTACAAAAAAGTGGTCATCAACACCAAAATGTGAGATTTTTTCATCACTCGTCAAATCGCATTGTTAGTTAGTTTACAAAAAGTTGACACTTTATCTGTAATACGTTTTGGATTTCCCTCACATCGTAAGAGATTTGAAAACACCTCTTTTCTTACACCATTACACATTATTGCTACAACCAGAACCGTATTGTACAACGATATTATTTTTCCATGCAGCTAACAAATAGGAGTTTAGCACAGAATTCAGTATTCAAGGTAGAAATAGTTAAACAATAGCATTGGTTTATTCAGCGGATTGGGCAACTTGCTTATTATATTTTAGTCCCTATATATGTACCCATGTACTGGCTTTTTTTCGTTGCTGTCTCAAGTACAAAACAAAAGAATGCTTTAAATCGGCAATTAGTTACGATTTTGCATATTTTTCGTTCAATCATGCTTTCGATATTTACCCACCTATATAATTTTGTTTATAAAATGCTGTAAAATGGGTCGCTTTCTGTAATACCTAGTGCCGTCAGTGAATTTTGATTGTTCTGACATGGATTAAAATTTGCATCGAGCTATTCTAAATGACCTTTTCTAAATTTTTAAACCTAATGTAATGCAAATTTTGATCCAAATTTGGTTAAATCAAATAGTTTCCGAATTCAATCGAATAGAACCTTGCGTACTCATTTCAAGCCATATTTAAATATATATATTATATTAAGGCATATTAGTATACACACAGCTCAAATTATACAAAATATACTATTTAAAATATTTATATTCAGACGTCACCTTCAGCTTAGGATACATTTTACAGGAAAAAACAAACAGACCATTAATTTCGATAAATCTTTATTAAAAATTTTAAAGTACATTTTAGAGGAACGTTTTCGCAAATATTAACAAAGCGCGTATATTATTTGCCCTCGGAAAAAAGTAGGAGAGAAATAAATATTTTTACCAGATCGTGCCCATCTTACCAAAGATGGAGGGTTCATTGGCGTAGCGATCCTCATCCTGTTCTGTACCGTACCGACTGAACCGTTAGCGAAGTCCTTCGTCGGCGAGTACCAAGCTGGCTTTCGTGACGGTCGCTCCACGATGGACCGTGCCAGGAGTAGAACTTGTAGACTCATAATCTTTTTGTAGACTTTAAAACGGCGTACGATTCAGCCAAAAAAAATTTGATCAGGCTGATGCGTGCGACGCTGGATGGGTCAAAATCATGTGTCAGAATAGTGAATTAGCAGCCCCTTTCGTGACGTTTGATGGACTGAAGCAAGGGGATGCACTTTCTAGCCTGCTATTTAACATTACCTTGGAACTTGCAAAATGAAAAACAAACATGGAAAGGAACGGGACTATTATCACAAAATCTCATATGGTTCTTGGTTTTGCGGTTGACGTCGACATTATAGGAATCAACCGTAGAGTAATGGAAGAGGTCCTTAGGCCTTTTAAACGGGAAGCAACGAAATTAAGACCCCTATTTACTGTAAGCCACGTCAAGGTGTCGCATCACTATTAATATGAGTGATTTCCACTTGTTGACTAATGACATTGTCCCAATAAGGTATTATATAACGAATAAAGTTAATTACCTTATTGGGAGAATTTGTCCACACAACTGAGGGTTGTATTAAACCCTCACTAAAGAATTTGCTCCTTCTATGATAAAGTACTAGGCAGTTACAAAGCAGATGTTCCGCATTTTCGCTATCTAGGTTACTAAAACGACAAGGGTCATCTTCCAGTTTGCCTATCTGTTTTAAGTGATAGTTACTTGAGCAGTGGCCCGTTACTAAGCCGCAGAAAGTACGTAAATCTTTTTAAGATAGACTAAGAAGTCTCTGAGTTACTGTTTTGTCAGGTGACCCCCACAAACACTCTGGTAGTATATTCGATGTTCAGTAGTTCCATCAAGAAGATTTCGTGTGCAAGGTGTGTTCCATCTCTTGCAGGTGACTACAGTACATAAGGTTAGCTTTTTCGAATTATTCGAATCATCGTTCGCCATTTGTTCATAAAAATTCAATCTAATTTGTGCTTCTACAAAAACTATTGAGCAAATCCTGATTGTAAGTTCATATTTTGGTACAATCCTCACTTTATTTGTTAATATTTGCCGATATGTTCTCTTAGAAAATTCTAAGGAATTCATGGTTATTTAAAGTAGACTCAAATTGACTTACAGCTGACGGTTGACCTTTGAAACTTCGCTTCAAATTGCAGCTTAGCCATTTATATCTCACGCTTACGTGCACCTGTGTCTACCATCATCAATCCATATTGTGCACGAACTGTTGAATGTTTCCGGCTTATTTTAAAGAAACCAACAAAAGAATAGTATGCTATCAACTCATTCTAATATATTTTTTTCTCTTCTCCTTTTAATATTTTATCCCACCGAACGGCACAACAGATCGAAGACCGTGCCAGTATCATTCCGCTTGTTGCCGGCTTACGCAAGGAGGTGCTGGCTCTGATCTCCGAAGGAATCGCTCTGGTTTGGGAAAGCTACAAGCTTGATCCGTACGTTCAGCGGCTGTCGGAAAACGTTACCTCCTTCCAGGAGAAGGTTGAAGATTTGCTAGTTGTAGAAGAACAGTTGGATGTTGATGTGCGCTCGCTCGAAACGTGCCCATACAGTGCCGCCACTTTTGCCGATATTCTGTCCAAAATTCAACACGCCGTCGACGATCTTTCACTGAAGCAGTACTCCAACTTGCACGTTTGGGTCGCCCGGCTGGATGAAGAAGTCGAGAAAAAACTGGCTGCTCGCTTGCAAGCTGGCATTCAAGCTTGGACCGATGCATTGACTGGTAACAAGAAAGAACTGGATTTGTCGATGGATACGGATGCTCCGGCACAGCCGACCATTAAACCGGGTGGCGATCCGCAAATCCAGAAGGCGATACACGAGATTCGCATCACCAATCAGCAAATGTATCTTTATCCTTCCATTGAGGAAGCCCGTTTCCAGATCATGCAACAGTTGTTTGCTTGGGAGGCCATTGTGACATCGCAAACACGGCTGCAAAGTTCCCGCTACCAGGTAGGACTCGACAAACCCGTTTCTCAGACATACAGAAACCTGTTGACCAAGTTGCCTGGCGGTTCGGATCCGTTGGAGGGCGCTTACGGAGCAATTGAAAATCAAATTTCCGAAGTGCGCAACTACGTTGACGAATGGCTGCGTTATCAGAGCTTGTGGGACTTGCAGGCGGATATCCTATACGGACGACTTGGCGAGGATATTAATCTCTGGATCAAGTGCTTGAACGATATCAAAAAATCACGAACGACTTTCGATACTTCCGATACACGTCGGGCTTACGGACCGATTGTGATCGATTACGCCAAGGTACAAGCTAAGGTCACACTGAAGTACGATTCGTGGCACAAGGAAGCTTTGAGTAAATTTGGACAGCTGCTGGGTAACGAAATGACCACCTTCCACACCAAGGTGTCGAAGAGCCGAAGCGATTTGGAGCAGCAAAGCATTGAAGCTGCTAGCACTTCGGATGCAGTTTGTTTCATAACCTATGTGCAGTCACTGAAGAAAGAGATGCTCGTTTGGGACAAGCAGGTTGAAGTCTACCGCGAGGCACAACGCATTCTTGAGCGGCAGAGATTCCAATTCCCCAATAACTGGTTACACGTGGATAACATCGAGGGTGAATGGTCTGCTTTCAATGAAATCATGAAGCGGAAGGATTCGGCCATTCAAACACAGGTGGCTAGTTTGCAAAGCAAGATTGTTGCGGAAGATAAGGCAGTTGAAACCAGAACACTGGACTTCCTTAACGATTGGGAAAAGAATAAGCCCACCGGTGGTCGCACCCGGCCGGATGATGCTCTGCAGCAGTTGCATATTTTCGAAACTAAATTCTCGCGTCTCAAGGAGGAACGAGACAATGTGGCAAAGGCAAAGGAAGCACTGGAATTGCAAGAGTCGGCAATTCCTAACAACAGCACCGAACGAATGTCGGTTGTTTTGGAGGAATTGCAGGATTTGCGAGGAGTTTGGAGTGAACTTTCCAAGATTTGGGCTCAAATTGATGAAACTCGTGAGAAGCCGTGGCTTTCGGTGCAACCTAGAAAGCTTCGTCAGTCGCTGGAAGCGATGATGAATCAGCTTAAGGAGCTTCCGGCACGACTGCGCATGTACGAAAGCTACGAATATGTCAGGAAACTTCTGCAGACTTACATCAAAGTTAATATGATGATTGTCGAGCTTAAGTCCGATGCCCTGAAGGAGCGCCATTGGAAACAACTGACCAAGCAGCTACGCGTCAGCTGGGTGCTCTCTGACTTAACTTTGGGACAAGTTTGGGACGTGAATTTGCAGAAAAATGAGTCGATCGTGAAGGATATTATTCTGGTTGCGCAAGGAGAAATGGCGTTGGAGGAGTTCTTGAAGCAGGTTCGCGAAAGCTGGCAAAACTATGAGCTGGATTTGATCAACTACCAGAATAAATGTAGAATCATCCGTGGTTGGGACGATCTGTTCAACAAGGTTAAGGAGCATATTAATTCGGTGGCTGCGATGAAGCTGTCTCCCTACTATAAGGTATTTGAGGAGGAAGCTCTAACTTGGGAGGAGAAGTTGAATCGTATCAACTCGCTGTTCGATGTCTGGATCGATGTTCAACGTCGTTGGGTTTATCTGGAAGGTATCTTCTCGGGAAGTGCTGATATCAAGACCTTGCTGCCAGTGGAAACGTCTCGCTTCCAGAGTATCAGCTCCGAATTTCTAGGACTAATGAAGAAGGTTGCCAAATCACCGAAGGTGATCGATGTGCTGAATATCCCGGCGGTGCAGCGTTCCCTGGAACGGTTGGCCGATCTGCTTGGAAAGATACAGAAAGCTTTGGGAGAATATCTGGAGCGGGAGAGAACTTCGTTCCCAAGATTCTACTTTGTGGGCGATGAAGATTTGCTTGAAATTATCGGTAACAGCAAAAATGTGGCTCGGCTGCAGAAGCACTTTAAGAAAATGTTTGCTGGCGTTGCATCTATTTTGCTAAACGAAGATAACACCATCATCTTGGGTATTGCTTCGCGCGAAGGGGAGGAGGTCAAATTCACCAAACCTGTTTCCACTGTCGAACACCCGAAAATCAACGAATGGCTGACGCTGGTCGAGAAAGAGATGCGATTCACTTTGGCGTCCTATTTGGCGCAGGCCGTTCAGGATATTAAACAATTTAAGGATGAAATCGATACTCAAAAGTACATGGAATGGTGTGATAAGTATCAAGCACAGATCGTTGTTTTGGCAGCTCAAATTCTCTGGTCCGAGGATGTGGAAGCAGCCTTGCAGCAAGCTTCCGACAGTCCAAACAATAAATCTCCCCTAAATCGTGTGTTGGCGACCGTTGAAGCTACACTGAACGTCCTAGCAGACTCGGTTCTACAAGAACAACCAGCTTTGCGTCGTAAGAAGCTCGAACATTTGATTAACGAATTTGTCCACAAGCGTACCGTCACTCGTCGTTTGATCGCCCATGGAGTTAACAATCCAAAATCTTTCCACTGGCTTTGTGAAATGCGTTTCTACTTTGATCCTCGTCAAACGGAAGTTTTACAGCAACTCACGATCCACATGGCAAACGCTCGTTTCTACTATGGCTTCGAGTATTTGGGAGTTCAGGATCGACTGGTACAGACCCCGCTAACCGATCGCTGCTACCTAACGATGACGCAGGCACTCGAATCGCGGCTTGGAGGTTCCCCGTTCGGTCCAGCCGGTACGGGTAAGACTGAATCGGTGAAAGCGCTCGGTAATCAGTTGGGTCGTTTCGTGCTCGTGTTCAATTGCGATGAAACGTTCGATTTCCAAGCGATGGGACGCATCTTTGTTGGCCTTTGCCAAGTTGGAGCATGGGGATGCTTCGATGAATTCAACCGTCTGGAAGAACGGATGCTGTCAGCCGTATCGCAGCAGATTCAAACCATCCAAGAGGCTCTCAAATCTCAGCAGGACAGTCTAAAGGACGCCCAAAGCATTACCGTCGAGTTGGTTGGAAAGCAGGTCCGCGTATCCACCGATATGGCTATCTTTATTACCATGAATCCAGGCTATGCTGGACGTTCCAATCTGCCGGATAATTTGAAGAAACTTTTCCGCTCGCTAGCGATGACAACTCCAGACCGGCAGCTGATTGCCGAGGTTATGCTTTTCAGTCAGGGTTTCCGAACTGCGGAGAAATTAGCCTGCAAAATTGTTCCGTTCTTCAAACTTTGCGACGAACAGCTGTCCAACCAATCTCACTACGACTTTGGGCTGCGTGCGCTAAAGTCCGTGCTGGTGTCGGCCGGTAATGTGAAACGCGATCGTATTATGAGAATCAAGGAACAGAAAAAGCAAAGTGGCGAGGAAAATATCGATGAAGCTTCGATCGCGGAGAATTTGCCGGAGCAGGAAATTCTGATTCAGTCCGTTTGCGAGACTATGGTTCCCAAGCTGGTAGCGGAGGATATTCCGCTGCTGTTCTCTTTGTTGAGTGATGTATTCCCCAATGTTGGTTATACCCGTGCCGAAATGAAAGGATTGAAGGATGAAATCCGAAAGGTGTGCGCCGAAGAGTATCTGGTTTGCGGCGAAGGTGACGAGCAAGGTGGTGCATGGATGGAAAAGGTAAGAGTTTTTTTTCGTTTTGTTACTGTTACTGACATCAACATATTAACAATCGTTTAAAATTACTGAAAAACATATCTCTTCCTACTAATAATATGTAATTGGAACGAATTTCTTTTTCTAACTTTTCTCCACTAACTTCAAAACTAAATTGCTACTAAACCAAAAAAGGGATTTGGCGAAACTTGGGTAGACAAAGTGAGTCTGCGTGTCTTTAATATTGGTTTTTATGTGTGTCGTGTCGTTTGTCTGTTTGTTCTCTTTTTCTTGCGCTCTCTGAATTCAACGCAAATACAGCACTAATCGTCATGTCATGTTTCCCACCCCATTAGGTTCTGCAACTGTATCAAATTTCCAACCTCAACCATGGTTTAATGATGGTTGGTCCGTCTGGTTCTGGAAAATCGACCGCTTGGCGGGTGCTTCTGAAAGCCTTGGAACGTTACGAGGGCACTGAAGGTGTTGCTCATGTTATCGACCCGAAGGCAATCTCAAAGGAAGCGTTGTACGGTGTGCTGGATCCAAATACACGCGAATGGACCGACGGATTGTTCACACACATTTTGCGTAAAATCATTGATAATGTGCGTGGAGAAATTAACAAACGCCAATGGATTATCTTTGATGGTGACGTAGACCCGGAGTGGGTTGAAAATCTTAACTCGGTGTTGGACGACAACAAACTGTTGACTCTACCGAATGGTGAGCGACTTTCGCTCCCTCCTAACGTGCGAATCATGTTTGAAGTTCAGGACTTGAAGTATGCCACGCTGGCCACCGTATCTCGATGTGGTATGGTTTGGTTCTCGGAGGATGTTCTGTCAACGGAAATGATCTTCGAAAATTATATGGCTCGTTTGAAGAATATTCCACTGGAAGATGGAGAGGAGGAGAGTTTCACCCAGGCAAAGGCAAACGATAAGGATGACGAATTGACTCCAGCGTTGCAAACTCAAAGAGAAATTGCTTCTTTGCTTCAGCCTTACTTCACATCAGATGGGTTGGTCGTGCGCTGTCTGGAATATGCCATGGCACAGGAACACATCATGGATTTCACGCGTCTACGAGCACTCAGTTCTCTGTTTTCTATGCTTAATCAAGGTGCACGGAACGTGCTGAATTTCAATCAACAACATCCCGATTTCCCGGTCCCGCCAGAACAGCTTGAACAGTACATTCCTAAGCTACTGATCTACTCGCTTCTCTGGTCGTTTGCTGGCGACGCAAAACTGAAAGTTCGTTCCGACCTCGGTGATTTCCTACGCAGTGTCACTACTGTCGCACTGCCGGCACAATCTGGCAACCCGATAGTCGATTTCGAAGTCAACATACAAGGAGATTGGGTTCCGTGGTCCAACAAGGTACCAGTTATCGAGGTTGAAACCCACAAGGTTGCTGCTCCGGATGTTGTCGTCCCCACACTTGACACTGTGCGTCACGAGTCGCTGCTATATACTTGGTTGGCCGAACATAAACCACTGGTTCTCTGTGGTCCACCAGGTTCCGGTAAGACGATGACTCTATTTTCGGCTCTACGCGCACTTCCCGACATGGAAGTGGTCGGATTGAACTTTTCTTCCGCAACCACTCCGGAGCTGTTGCTGAAGACCTTCGATCACTACTGTGAATACCGAAAAACACCTAATGGAGTTGTGCTAGCTCCTGTCCAGCTAGGCAAGTGGCTGGTTCTTTTCTGCGATGAAATCAATCTTCCAGATATGGATTGCTACGGTACACAGCGTGTCATTTCCTTCCTCCGACAGTTGGTTGAACACCGTGGTTTCTATCGGGCTGGAGATCAGTCTTGGGTAACGCTCGAACGTATCCAGTTCGTCGGAGCTTGTAATCCACCAACCGATCCAGGTCGTAAGCCTCTTTCGCATCGCTTCCTGCGTCACGTTCCAATTATCTACGTCGACTATCCTGGCGAAACATCACTCAAGCAGATTTACGGTACCTTCAGTCGTGCTATGTTGCGTCTGATGCCGAATCTCCGTGGTTACGCCGAACCACTCACCAACGCAATGGTGGAATTCTACTTGGCCTCACAGGATCGATTCACGCAGGACATGCAACCGCACTACGTCTATTCGCCGCGTGAAATGACCCGCTGGGTTCGAGGTATCTGCGAAGCCATCCGCCCGCTGGACAATCTACCTGTCGAAGGACTGGTTCGTTTGTGGGCTCACGAAGCGTTGCGTTTATTCCAGGATCGTCTGGTTGAAGAATCCGAACGTCGATGGACTAACGAAAATATTGATCTCGTAGCAATGAAGCACTTCCCCAGTGTCGATCGCGAAAAGGCCCTTGAACGACCAATTCTGTACAGTAATTGGTTGTCCAAAGATTACATGCCCGTTAATCGTGTGGAATTGCGAGATTACGTCAAGGCTCGTTTGAAGGTGTTCTACGAGGAAGAACTGGACGTTCCCTTGGTGTTGTTTGATGAAGTACTAGAACATGTGCTGAGAATCGACCGTATTTTCCGTCAACCGCAAGGACATTTACTGTTGATCGGTGTTTCAGGAGCCGGTAAAACAACCCTCTCCCGTTTCGTTGCCTGGATGAATGGGTTGTCCATCTTCCAAATTAAGGTACACAACAAGTACACGAGCGAGGATTTTGATGAGGATCTGCGATGCGTTTTGAGACGAGCCGGTTGCAAAGACGAAAAAATCGCCTTCATTCTTGATGAATCCAACGTGCTGGACTCCGGTTTTCTGGAACGAATGAATACCCTACTTGCGAACGGTGAAGTCCCTGGATTATTCGAAGGTGACGAGTACACCACCCTCATGACACAGTGCAAAGAGGGCGCTCAACGCGAAGGACTGATGCTTGATTCAAGCGATGAACTCTATAAATGGTTTACCCAGCAAGTAATGCGCAATCTGCATGTGGTATTCACAATGAACCCTTCGACCGATGGTCTAAAAGACCGTGCAGCAACATCCCCTGCTCTGTTCAATCGATGCGTACTGAACTGGTTCGGTGACTGGTCAGACTCAGCTCTGTTCCAAGTGGGCAAAGAATTCACGGTGCGAGTTGATCTTGATAAACCGACCTGGACTGCTTCAGACTTCTTCCCGGCAGCTTGTCCATTGATCAGCAACACCCCATCGCATCGCGAAGCAGTAATTAACGCATGTGTTTATGTTCACCAAACCCTGCACAAGGCAAATGCACGCCTGGCGAAACGTGGAGGACGAACGATGGCCATAACACCACGGCACTATCTAGACTTTATTCATCACTTTGTTAAACTATACTCGGAGAAGCGCAGCGATCTAGAGGAACAGCAGCTGCATCTGAACGTTGGTCTCAATAAGATTGCAGAAACTGTAGAACAGGTGAGTTTGAGCATAGTCAACTTAATAGCTCACACTGTTTAAACAAAACGTTTGATTTTCAGGTAGAAGAAATGCAAAAATCTCTCGCCGTCAAATCTCAAGAACTGCAAGCAAAGAATGATGCAGCCAACGCTAAACTGAAGCAGATGTTCAAAGATCAACAGGAAGCGGAAAAGAAAAAGGTCCAATCGCAAGAAATTCAACAACAGTTGGCCGAACAAACCATCAAAATCGAAGAGAAACGCAAGGACGTCATGGCTGATTTGGCCCAGGTCGAACCAGCGGTTATTGATGCTCAAGCCGGTAAGTACTATTCTTTTTTTCTTCGCCTAAATGCACACTTTTTAGCAATTCAACTATCATTTTGTGAGTAGCTGTTAGCAACATTAAAAAGAAACAGCTGGCCGAGGTACGAACAATGGCCAACCCGCCGGGTCCGGTTAAACTGGCGCTGGAATCAGTATGTCTACTGCTTGGAGAAGACGACCGCGGTGGCGACTGGAAAGCCATTCGCCAGATTTTGGTGAAAGACAGCTTTATTACGTCGATTGTCAAATTCGACACGTCTCAAATTACGTAATTATCGTTCACAGAACCGCTAACTCCACATATATAGGAGGCTCAAATAATCAAATAAGTGTTAGCGATAAATGTTAGCTAATAACGCTGAACCAGTCTAACTCCAAAATGCAGTGTAGCTTTACGTAATGTTACTCTGAACGTTATTACCATGTGTAATCCAAATAACTTCGGCACGAATGCGGAATGCGGACCGAACAAATAATCGTCTATATATCAATATTCAATTGTTCATAAAAATTACACTCATCCTATTTCGTGATCTCACCAACAAGCAAACTAAACGAAAGTATTTATTTTCTTCTTTTTTCTTTCCATTTGTTTCTCTTACGCGGCTAACATCCAACAATCATACTCAACTAAATTGTTCGCTAACCAAACTGCAATTTTCACGCATCCACTACGCACCCATCACATATATTATACCCCCACATATATTATTCCACTTACCAAAAAAAACAATAACTAAAACCCTACAGCGGTCAAATCGATCAAGAAGCAACACCTGGTGGAGGTACGCTCGATGGCTAACCCACCGGCCGTCGTCAAGCTGGCGCTGGAATCAATCTGCCTGCTACTGGGAGAGAATGCATCCGACTGGAAGTCGATCCGTGCCGTGATCATGCGGGAGAACTTTATCAATTCGATTGTGTCTAATTTCAGTACCGAAGACATAACGTAAGCATGATGTTTTCTCTTCTTTTTCTCCTCCTCCTCCTTCTGCCTCCTACTACAGAACCAGGGGGTTCATTTTTGTTCAGCAGTTTTGCTATTTGCTACTTTTGATTGAAGGGTTTTGTTTGAAAAGTAGTTTGTAGATAGTTGTAGGTAGTTACAATGTTTAAATGATTTTTCCAACGGTTTTATTGTTTCATACTATTTTAGTTTCCTTTTATAACTGTATGTTCTGCTGTTTGCATGCGTTTGATTTTGGCAGTGGAAAGCTCCTTTCTAAATTGTAAAACAAGGTGATGTTTCGCTAGTGTATCAATTATTCCAATAGAACACGCCTTTCAATAGTCATCACTTTTACTTGTGTTTATTGTTTATTATGAAAAAACTATACATATTTTTCCTAATGGGTAAATATTCAGTGTACTACCAGAATGTAAGGGGGCTTCGAACCAGGATCGAGAATTTGTTTCTGGTTGTTTAGAATGCAGAGTACGACATAATCACTCTAATTGAAACATGGCCTAATAAGAAGAAAAATTCTACACACTTGTTCGGTGCCAAGTACACGGTTTACCGGAACGACCGTGACCCTAGTGTTACAGGGAAAAAGAGAGGAGGTGATATTCTCATTGCGGGTTGGACCAAGATTAATTCTTCTAAGTCCGCGTCTCGAGTTAGCAATAGTGTAGAGCAGTGGTGGTCACGCGGTATAAGCATAATGCGGGCTAAATCAGATCACAATAGATCCGCGGCCCGAAATGACTTCTGATATTAGTAAAAACAACCTACAGTTCCCGTTCACCATCCATCAAACCAGTCCGCGGGTCGCAAGGACCATATTCAAGAGCCGCAGTTTGGCCATCACTGGTGTAGAGCATCTTTGGGTGAACGTGTACAAGTTCTACTGGCTTTTTATATCCTGATTCATCATAATCAAGCTTTTCCACTCCAAGCTCCGTTTTCGTTGATGTAATGGCTACGATGAACATGAAGCAAATTAATGATGTTAAAAATAACAGAAACCATATCTTAGACCTTATTTTTATTAATGCCGAGTTTGTTTCGAGATGCTCTATATCAGAGGCAGTTGAACCTCTACTTCAGACTAATTTATTTCATCCAGCTTTTGTCGATAACCTTCAGTATACTTATCCAACTGACTAGCATGACTTCACTGACGAGACTGAATTCGACTTTCATAAAGCTGATTTTGCTTCACTCAGCTCAGCCGTACTATTGGGAATCTCAACTGGTCGCAGTGATTAGATAGCAGTATTGACAACGCAGTGGAAACTTGTACCTCCCCGATGTCGCAGTTCTTCCATCGCTTCGTACTTGCTCCACGCATTCGTAGAAAATTTCCGTGGTTGAATTATCAACTTTGTGAGCTGAAACGCTTACGAGCAGTCGGACTGAGACGATATATCAACTATCGCAATCCGTTTACAAAGTGTGAATTCAATTTTCGCTAGTAGTAGTTACCAGACATTAAATCTCCATCTTAACTTAAAATATGTTCACCGGAAGGAAACAGATCTGAAGCGTAATCCCAAAACCTTTTGGCATTTGGTACAAAAGTAACTGAGTCACGCAAAGAGATCTGCAATTTGTTTGCTGACCATTTTGCTAAAGTGTTTAAAACTGACCCTATGAAAGACGTTATATCTGCCATACGTTTCTGGTAGGACAATTAATACAAATCTTAATCCCCATCGCTATGTATCAAGGCTGTTGAAGACGGATACCAAATGGACACTATATACACTGATCTTAAGGCAGTCTTCAACCGAGTTGATTACCAACTACTGTTGGCTAAAATCAATCGTTTGGGTTCTTGTTCACATTTCGATGGATGGTTGAAATCCCATCTAGTGAATCGCAAACTAAATATTGAGCTGGGTTCGTTTTACTCCTACAGCTTTACTAACAATTCCGGAGTACCTCAGGGAAGTAATCTGGTACCCCTATTGTTCTCAATATTTTTAATGATGTTTGCCTGCTTATACCTCATGCCTGCAAATTTTTGTATGCTGATGATCTGAAGATCTTTATTAAAGTTAAATCAACAGAAGACTGCTAGGAATTACAGCGGTTAGTGAAGCTGTTCGAGGACTGGTGTTGCTGGAATCGACTAGTAATTATTGTTCAGAAATTGTTGTTCGGAAATACCTTCACTCGCAAGAAATCAGTTATTGGATGAGATTACAAAATCGGCGGCTGCTCTCTTGAGAGAGTAAAAGTGGTTAATGATCTTGGAGTCTTGCTGGATTCGCAGGTTTTATTCAGAGATCATTACTCGAGCATCATTGCCAAAGCTAAAAGCAACTAAGGTTTCCTCAAAAGAGTCACCAGGGGCTTACGAGATCTATCCATACTGCCTGCGATCACTATATTACGCACTCGTCGAAACCCTTATGCAAGCTGCTGGATAAATAGAATTGAGGCTATCCAATCTCGGTTCGTAAGGTTTGCTTTAAGACTGCTTTCATGGAATGACACAATACGCCTGCCACGGTATGGGGATCGCTGTCGTTTACTCGGAATGGAGACCTTACAGCGTTGCCACAACTCAACCAGAGCTTTCTTTGTGACTAAACACTAAACTATTGCTATTAGTCTGAACATGCTACTAGCCGAATTCCTGAGATCCAGAGAGTTCTTGAGACTGAATTTTAGACGGACGGACTACGGTAGAAATGATCCACTTCATGCTATTTTTTCTGAATTGAAGAATTTTAACTTGTAAATAGTAGTAGTTTTAGTTTTAATATTTAAATTTTTGGCAAAGCCCCATTTGGAAAAAGCTGCTTTGGACATTAAGAGGGATTGAGTTACGCTATTTTCCCTTAAACTCCGGAATCAGCGACTGTATGAAGGGACATATTGTCTTGAACGCTACAGCCGGAATGGTTGCTAGACTGTGGAACCCTTCGATAACAAAGAAATAGCCAATCGTCTAGGTCTTTTGAAGAAACCAGCAAAAGATCCCATCGTAGGTATCAACGTAGGAAAAATGTTACTCTGGCCGATCCCAAGGCGAGAGACGCCGAACGTTCCCAAGCTGTCAACTGAGGAGAAGAAAACGCGAAACATTTTCTTTCCGCATACCAGTTTAATAATAATTTTCACCAGCTGAGTTTATTGTCATTCTCTGGTTTTGAAGCGCTTGCTTATGTTGGAGAAATAACTCAACCGTAATTCAGAGCTCCAAGTACAGTATGTAGATTTCATGCGGGAGTATGAATCCTCCGGCCATTGCCATGCGGTCAACGAGTCCGAAGATATAGCCAACCAACAAGTAGTACCTGCCGCGCAACATGGTATTGCGGCCATCTACGAGGTGTTTCGTTGTGTTAGACACTAGTGCAGAACCATCCCTTTCAGAACTCTACTTAAACGAAGTACTCCAAGTCGGCCTGACAGTGCAAAATTTGCATCTCATTATGCAACGATTCCACACTCTCAAAGTAGCTTTCTTCTTTTGCTCCATCGGATTCTTGATTCTCGAGAATTTTCTTTAAGGTACACAACCAATTACCATTGCGCATTCTGAAGATGTATACTAGGTCTGGAGTTCCTCAAGGAAGCAACATGGGACCTCTGCTTTTCTTTCTAGTTAACGATGTTGCGTTACTGCTGTATCTTGGCTCTTGGCTACAAGTTAGTGTAAGCGATGGCCTGAAATTGTTTGCTCCAATGTAAGATACAGACGACTGCTGCCGTTTGCAAAATTTGCTTGATTTATTTACTGACTGGTGCAAACAGAAATGACCCGTTGTAAGCATAGACAAATGTAAAATTATGAGTTTTCAAGCATTAAAACCGCGATCATTTGTGGTTACACCGTTGATGGTATTGAATTACACAGTAGACCAAGTTAGTGACCCTGGAGTCCAGCTGAACACCAAACTCACGTGTAATTTACATGTGAGTGGGTGAATTGACAAAAGTGCAACCCTTCCGGGGACCAAACGTCGACTCGGACCACTATCTCGTAGTAAGCAAGATCCGCGCCCGGTTGTCCAAAGTATTCAAATCGAAATTAACAAGGAAGATAGGACTGGAATTCGGCGGTTATAAGCGGAAGGAGTTGCTGCAAAGTACTCTCGGAAGACTGATGAGTGGATCGGTGAACAATTTGGTGAGAACCTGAACGAACCGGCTTGGCGTTGGAAACAACATTTCGATGCATTGTTGAATGATGGACATGATGGAGTGGTCAACAGAAATAGGATGACGATTGAGGATGATGGACATGCTGTGAATCCGCCAACTTTGGACGAGGTTAGAAAAGCAACGAAAGAGCTGAAAAATGGCAAATCCGCTGGAAAGGACGGCCATCCCCGCCAAACTTTTGGAAGTCGCGAGTGAGCGACTGTATTGTGCAATCTATCATGTTATACTAAAGGCATGGACTGAGGAGGAACTACCTATGGACTGATAGGAAGGCTCATAACCCTGTTTACAAAAAGGGACATCGACTCGAATGCAGCGATTACCGAGGCATTGCTCTCCTCAAGTCTACTCAATTCTCAGATTAAGGCCGTTGCAGGAAATCTTTGTTGGCGAATACCAGTGCGGTTTTTGAGAGGGACGCTCCACGACGGACCAAATGTTCACCTTGCGACAAATCCTCGATAAATTCCTGAAATTCAACTTGCAAACTCACCATTTGTTTATAGACTTCAAGGCGGCGCACAATTCAGTTAAACGAAATGAGTTGTGGCAGATTCCAAATATACCTATACAATTTGGTAGTTTCCTTGTAGCACAAAAAAGGCAAATATTCCCAGCTATTTTACAGAATATTTGAAGAATAAAGATTATCGTTCGATTGCCAATTACGTTGCCATATCTTTGGTGTTTACGGTCCACCGTAAGACGATCCCAGTTCTCAATGCGAACATTCCCACTAACAAGAAAATTCGTGCAGCAGTACCAGGTGGGCTCACGCTACTACGGATCGTATCTTCATACTTTGGCAAATCCTTCAGGCTTCAGAAATGACGGAAGCTTGTCTCACCATCCATGATGCTACGACTTACGGAAGATTGCACCATTCGCGTTTTCTTCTCGATCGTCTGATCACACACTGTCATTCAATATTAAACAGCGGGCACGAAACACCGCCCAGTTAGCTTCGGGGTACGATGCTGGCCTAACAAGCCAGTCGTCGTATGCTCGAATTTCGGCTGGGAGGTGCTGCTATGGAGTCAGTAGGATCGTTGCACTAGCCCCGTAATTGTCCTGTACTCTAATACCCGGCTGCGAAGTCTGTCGATAAAGAAGGGACAAGTTCTCAACAGGACGTTTATACGCATTTTGGGCACGAAATCCCACGGTCTTGCTATAGCCCTCTTTGAGATTTGAAAAAACTCGAGTTTTTTACCCATTCTTGGAAAAAACCTTTTTAATTGGTTTTGAACAACCATCCAAAAGATTTGGAGTCCCCGAAAGTTTTGTTGGTAAGGTTAATTTGCTTCGACTTTTTACCAGCGATTATGCCAAAAGAGCTGTTGGTACAAGACCAAACGTTAGTTTATTATATATTTTTATTTTTAAGACACTTGTGATAGAACATATGTCCCGTGGTATTGTGCATGCGCTTAAAAAAAGTCTTGTGGTTATGGCTGCTACTGTAAATATTAGGCTTAATTAACCCCGCTGCCGCTGTAGTTAACCGTCTAATCTTGCTTGAATTTCATAGCTTATCTAGTTTTTAAATGAACAATCTATTCTTCTATTGTGTAAAACAGTGACGATGTTCGCGAGAAGATGAAATCCAGATATCTCAGCAATCCGGACTATAACTTCGAGAAGGTAAACCGTGCCTCAATGGCTTGCGGTCCCATGGTGAAATGGGCCATCGCTCAGGTAATGCGCATTCAGATGTTTCTCATTATACTCCATTCATCCGAGCATCCAAATTTCTTAGGTCGAGTATGCCGACATGTTGAAGCGCGTTGAACCACTTCGCGATGAGTTAAGTTCACTGGAACGGCGCGCCGAAACCAACATCAAGCACGGTAGGGAAGTGAAGGATCTGATTGCACAGCTCGAACAGAGCATCGCTTCCTATAAGGAGGAATACGCTCAGCTCATTTCGCAGGCTCAGGCCATTAAAACCGATCTGGAAAATGTACAAGCCAAGGTGGACCGTTCAATCGCCTTGCTTAAGAGTTTGGTCATCGAACGGGAACGCTGGGAGGCAACCAGCGAAACTTTCCGCTCACAGATGTCGACCATCATCGGAGACGTACTTCTGTCAGCGGCCTTTATCGCTTATGGTGGATACTTCGATCAGCACTACCGCAGTAATCTATTCTCCACCTGGTGTCAACATCTGCAAGCGGCTAACATTCAGTTCCGGGCGGATATCGCTCGTACAGAGTATTTATCCAACCCGGATGAAAGACTGCGCTGGCAGGCAAATGCTTTGCCAACCGACGATCTGTGCACTGAAAACGCAATCATGCTGAAACGTTTCAACCGATACCCGTTGATAATCGATCCTTCCGGACAGGCCACTGAATTCATCATGAACGAATTCAAAGATAAGAAAATCACCAAAACGAGCTTCCTCGACGATTCGTTCCGTAAAAACTTGGAGTCGGCTTTGCGTTTCGGTAATCCACTTCTGGTACAGGACGTCGAGAATTACGATCCGATTTTGAACCCCGTGCTTAATCGAGAGCTGCGACGCACAGGTGGACGTGTGCTGATAACTCTTGGTGATCAGGATATTGATCTGTCGCCGTCGTTTGTGATCTTCCTGTCGACACGCGATCCAACTGTAGAGTTTCCACCGGATATTTGCTCTCGTGTCACATTTGTGAATTTCACCGTCACGAGAAGTTCACTGCAGTCTCAATGTTTGAATCAAGTTTTGAAGGCAGAACGGCCAGATATCGATGAAAAGCGGTCCGATCTGTTGAAGCTGCAGGGCGAGTTCCATCTGCGTCTTCGCCAACTGGAGAAGAGCTTGCTTCAGGCTTTGAACGATGCTAAGGGTAAGATCCTGGATGATGACTCCGTTATTACAACACTGGAAACGCTGAAGAAGGAAGCAGCTGATATTGGTCAGAAGGTCGAAGAAACCGATAAGGTTATTGCCGAAATTGAAACGGTTTCCCAACAATACCTGTCGCTATCGCAGGCTTGCAGCAACATTTACTTCACGATGGATAGCTTGAATCAAGTGCACTTCCTGTATCAATACTCGCTGAAGATGTTTTTGAACATTTTTAGCACCGTTCTACACAATAACCCAAGATTGGAAGGCAAGACTGACCATACTGGACGTTTATCTATAATTACATCCGACTTGTATCGTGTATGCTACGAACGAGTTGCTAGAGGTATGCTGCATGCCGATCGCCTAACATTCGCAATCCTGCTTTGCCGAATCCATCTGAAAGGTACAAGTGAACCTAATCTAGACCAGGAATTCAGCTTTTTCCTGCGCAACAAGGAAGGATTGGTATCGTCTTCTTATCACATCGATGGAGTTAACGCTGAACAACTCGAATCCGTCACACGCTTATCGAACCGGCTACCAATGTTCCGCAAGCTGCTAGACAAGATCAAATCCATGCCAGAACTTTCAGCCTGGTTGCAGCAGGGATCCCCGGAACAAAACGTTCCCGTACTATGGGATGAATCCAAAGCTCTGTCTTCAATTTCAGCTGCTATGCATCAGCTACTGTTGATCCAAGCCTTCAGACCGGATAGAGTTATAGCGGCCGCCCATATCTTCGTAGACACCGTACTGGGCGAGGATTTCATGCCTCAAGCCGAAAAGGAACTCGACTTTGGTGCTTGCGTCGAAAAAGAACTCACCAGCAACACACCGGCTCTGCTTTGCTCGGTGACTGGTTACGATGCTTCCTCTCGAGTGGACGACTTGGCTGCTGAATTGAACAAACAAATCACCAGCATTGCTATCGGTTCCGCTGAAGGTTTCAACCAAGCCGAACGTGTTATAAATATGGCTTGTAAATCTGGACGATGGGTGCTACTGAAGAACGTTCATTTGGCACCACAATGGTTAGTCCAATTGGAAAAGAAACTGCACTCTCTACAACCTCATTCTGGATTCCGACTTTTCCTTACGATGGAGATCAACCCGAAGGTTCCCGTTAATCTTCTGCGTGCAGGTCGTATTTTCGTGTACGAACCACCACCAGGTATTCGGGCCAATCTGTTGCGTACCTTCTCCACTGTTCCGGCGGCACGCATGATGAAACAACCTAGCGAGCGAGCTCGACTCTATTTCCTGCTATCATGGTTTCATGCCATCGTTCAGGAACGTTTACGCTACGTACCACTTGGCTGGGCCAAAAAGTACGAGTTCAACGAGTCCGATTTGCGTGTAGCCTGCGATACTTTGGATACTTGGATCGACGCAACAGCTATGGGACGTACTAATTTGCCCCCGGAGAAGGTTCCGTGGGACGCACTGGTAACATTGCTTTCGCAAAGTATTTACGGTGGTAAAATCGACAACGATTTCGATCAGCGTTTGCTCTCTTCTTTCTTGTCCAAATTGTTTACGGCGCATAGCTTTGAAGCCGAATTTGCACTGGTTGCCAACGTAGATGGAGTAGCTGGTGGACCGAATGGCCAGCGACATATCACGATGCCGGACGGAACACGCAGAGATCATTTCCTTAAGTGGATTGAATCGTTGGCCGATCGTCAGACTCCATCCTGGTTGGGTCTACCGAATAACGCGGAGAAGGTATTGCTAACTACTCGCGGAACCGATTTGATCAGCAAACTGCTGAAAATGCAACAACTGGAAGATGATGATGAGCTCGCTTACAGCAACGATGAAAGTTTGGCAACGCAAACTCGCCAAACTAGACAGGAAGATGGGCGTCCATCGTGGATGAAAACGCTGCATAACAGTGCTCTAACTTGGTTAGAGCTATTGCCGAAACAGTTAGCTACTCTAAGACGCACTGTAGAGAATATTAAAGATCCACTTTATCGATACTTTGAGCGTGAAGTTTCTTCGGGAGCGAAACTACTGCAAACAGTTGTCAGTGACCTGCAGGATGTGGTTCTAATTTGCCAAGGGGAAAAGAAGCAAACCAATTATCATCGCACAATGCTTAGCGAGTTGGTGAGAGGCATTTTGCCGGCCGGCTGGAGACGTTACACGGTGCCAGCCGGGTGCACCGTTATCCAATGGGTCACCGATTTCAGCCATCGGGTGCAACAGTTGCAGAAAGTGTCCACTCTGGTTTCCCAAGCTGGAGCCAAAGAACTACAGGTAAGTTAACAATATGAGTTCATAGTTAAGTTATAATCTAAATTACAAAATCCTTCGCAGAGCTTCCCGGTGTGGCTGGGCGGATTGTTTAACCCGGAGGCGTATATTACGGCCACTCGGCAGTGTGTTGCACAGGCTAACAGCTGGTCACTGGAGGAATTAACCTTGAACGTTACAATTACCGAAAATGGCTCCGATGGTTTCGATAATCTCAAAGATAGCAGCTTCGGTATTTCGGGTTTGAAATTGCAAGGTGCCCAGTGCAAAAACAACCAATTGCTGCTAACTTCGGCCATTATGACCGAGTTGCCATTGACACTGCTCAAGTGGACACGTATCGATGCGGAAGGAGCCCGGGCAATCAAACTTACACTTCCGGTGTATTTAAATTCAACCCGAACGGAGTTGCTGTTTACGGTGGATATGACCGTGGCACCGGGCCAGGATCCGCATAGTTTCTACGAACGTGGCGTGGCTGTTTTGTCGTCGACTGCATTAAATTAAAAAGTGCTTGCAAGGCACTGCATATATCTTAACATTGCTTGTCATATATTAATATTTACTCGGTGGCAGTTTATTACACGTTAATTAAAATATCGTATCTTATTCAAGCTTATGCAATATATAACAACGTACTCATCATAATTGTTCTGCATCAACGGTATCTATTTCATTATTTGTGAAATATTGAAACCCTTCATTCCCTTTAAGTCAAAAAATAATGTCATTCTGAACTAATTCTAATAGTTGCACCAAATGATTGTCGACTCGACATGGAAAACTGGTTGTCTAGCATTTAGAACAACCTGAAAATACCAAATGTTTTCGTTTTCTTCTTCTTTTTATATTTGATGCAGAAAATCAGCGCGAGATCCGAGAGGTTCGACATTTCATCGCAAATAAATACTTCCCTTGTTTTTTTCAATCAAGCCAGGCCGGTTCACAGTGACAATTCTTACCCGGTTTCACCCGACAGCTCGATGCACAAAAACAATCCCAGCTGGCTCCTCTCTCAGGTTCTAAGCAAACGACGTTCGAAAATGACATTGTCCACGTTTCGTGGAAATATATTTAGTACGGGGGTGATGCTTACTAGACCTTAGGATCTTATGGAGTCCGTAGTAAGCATGACTTCCGGCAAAAATACGTCTGCTTATTTCTCTACTGCAATCATTGACGTCATCAACGACCCGAGATATACGAATTCGTCCACCACACGAACTCGTCCCAGTCGACTGCCACACTATTGCCTATGCCATGCGAGCTCGATCACGTTCGGTTCCTCCTGATAACAGGTACAGTAGACTCTCAGAAAAGTTAACTCTCTGAAAAGTTAATTGTTCAGAAAAGTTAAGCGTATATCAGCTCTCATGCAACGCTCTAAAAAGTTAATTTTTGCCTTAACTTTTCTGAGAGTTTGAATTTATTGGTTGTCCAAGCGTTTCTTCACACACGTGTGTTTACCTTCTATCTTTATTTCTCATTTTTCGGCTTATTGTCACCTTTCCACAGTTTCATACAGAGTCGCATCATAACTGGGATTAAATTAAACTCTTGTATCGGACAGTTGCAACAATAGTTCAATACGGGCATATAGTTACTTCAGGATTTTTGGAAATATACTAAAAAGCGCAAACTCAGATTGAATTTTAAATGCAAAAGAAGGAACAGTAAGGAACTAAAAATTAGCGCGAACGCTTAATTTTTAATCAAAACGTAGACTACGAAAAAACAAAAGTAAACTAGTGTAACCGACTGTTTTAAACTTAGTGAAAGGTATTATTTTATAAAAAACTATGAAACTATAATTTCATAAAGATATTGCTACATATTTCTTTCCATTACAACTTCCAGGTACATAAAAATATGTATCCTATATCCCGGAATGCATTTTGAGCTTTTGTATTCATCATTTTCAATGACTTTTAGGACTACTCAGAAAAGTTAATAGTTCGGAAAAGTTAATCGACCGATTCCCCAATCGATTAACTTTTCCGAGAGTCTACTGTATTTGGTTTTAGACATATTCACCACTAATCCAACCTTCGCCGTTTCACGTTTCAGTTTGGTATGCTACTTAGCAACCACAACCAGCTGGAACGTCCTTTCTGCAATGTCCACTTCGTCAGCGAAACATAAATAGGCTAGATTTATCGAAGATCATGCCAGTCTGTTAAAACCCGCCCGTTTCATAAAGGTGCGTTTAGATTGGCAACATGTGGCATTCAACTTTTTCCAAACTGTTGCCCGATGTTTCCAAGCAACATAGCAACGTATAACAAATATTCAGGTGGCGACAGAAGCAACGCTTACCAACAACTAGCAACATGTCGCATTCCGCATGTTGCATTCCACATGTTGCCAAGAAATTGCCCAGTCTAAACGCACCTTAACACCTAGCGCGATGTTGAACAGGCGGGAAATACCATTGCCTTGTCGAAGACCCCTGCGTGTTTCGAACGGGCTTGATAACGCGCCCGATATCCTCAGACAACATTGTACACCATCCATCGTGGTCTTAATCAGTCGTGTTCGTCTTGTGAGCTTCCCGGGAAAGCCGTTTTCGTCCATAATTTCAACTCTTCACGATCGAGAGTATCGTAGGCGGCCTTGAAATCTATGAGAAGGTGGAGCGTAGGAACTTTGTATTCGCGACATTTTGGAAGAACTGTCCACAAAACCGGCTTGATAACTTCCCACGAATCTATTTGCTGGCGGCGATAGACGGCAAAAGGTGATCTGAGAAAGTACTTTATAGGCGATATTGAGAATGGTATTCGCTCGATAGTTCTTACGTTACAACTTGACGCATATAAACCTTTGCACGGTGCCTAACCTCAAATTTGGTTTGAAGTTTTTGTGTGGTTTGTTTTGATTCCCTTTGTAACCTAAATTTATTGCTAGTGGATTTATTACTAGTAATTCGTACCACTTGTTTGCGGAAACCGCGAATGCCCGACTTTTCCGAAGCAGAAAAATGATATCAGTTCTGCACAACATATATTTTTGTCATTTTTGCAGTTTTTTGCTTCTGGGTCTTACGAATAAGTAATCAAAACAAACCCGACAGCACTGTCAAACTTGGGACGAAAAAAACGCACTGACAGCTGCGTGCAATGCTTTATTACTATCTCCTTCCACTCCTCCGGTAGCTTTCCTGCTTCCCAGATCCTGACTGTCAACCGGTGCACATAGGCAGCCAATCTATCCGGGCCCATCTTGAGCTCCGCTGCGATGCCATCTTTAGCAAATGCCTTGTTGTTTTTGAGTAGCTTAACGACTTCAACCGCTACACCTATTGTGGGAGTCGGAACATCACCATCATCCACCGTATTGATGTAGTAATTCTCCCTGCTTCCGTCCCCATTGAGATGCTCACTGTAGTGCTGCTTCCACCTTTCGATCACCTCACGTTCATCCAACAAGATCCTTCCGTCCTTATCCCGACATTTTTCGGCTCGCGAAATAAAGCTTTTACGGGAGACGTTCAGTTTCTTGTAGAATTTACGAGTTTCCTGAGAGCGGCGACGGCTTCGTTTCTTACCACGAAAAAACCAAGTTTGTTCTCTTTGTTTTTGTCTATATCGTTCCACGTTTTGATGGGGGTCCCCTGCTGCAGCATTGACGACCGCTGCATTATTCTCGTCCAACATCTACTGGCATGTCTCTTCGAACCAATAATTACATTGACTCCTTTCAGCGAACCCAATGGCCCGTTTGCTGTGCTGTTAATGGCTGCTCTTAAGCCATCCCAGCAGTCCTCGAGAGGGGCTTCGTTTAGCTCTCATCCACCAGTGCCACCTCAAGGCTTCGTGCGTACTAATTAGCGACTTCAGGAAACTTCAGTCGTTCCAAATTCAAGTAACATATCCCAAGCAACCAAAAGTTCGAATTTTCGCTGAAAAACGAACTCAGAAGTTCACATTTGGTTCACTATTAATTCCGTGGAACTTTATGGCTGCTTTATATGGCACTATACGTGTAAATCGAACTTAAATACCGCTAAATATTTGTTATAAACTGAAAAGTTCAAATCAAAACAATTTTTTAATTCTCTTCAATAAAACTCATTTGAGTCGTGGCGGTATCTTCGGCGCACTTTTTTGTTATATTCCAGCAATAAGTGCGCCTAAGAGACCGAAACGATTTAATGCAAAATAGCACTTTTATGAGCGATATCGCACTTTGGATGGTACAATTTTTCTTGCAATTGACAATAGTGGAAGGAATCGATGTTTGCACCGCGATATGCTCTAACATTGATGATATCCGAAAAGTGCCTTCCATCAATTAAAACGTGGTCGATTTGGGCATCGGTATATTATGGTGATCTCCAAAAGTACCGAGAGACGGTGAAGTCAGTGAGTCGATGAACGTTTTCGTTCGTGAGTGGGTCTGAATTCCTGCTTCTGGCCAAACAGCGTTGATGTCTCCGATGACGATTTTAACGTCATGTCTTGAGCAGTTTTCGTATTCACGCTCAAGCTGCGCGTATAAAACGTCCTTATCGTCCTCGTCACTTCAGGTATGAGCTATGCACATACTTACTTACTTCTACCAGAACCGGAGTAGCACTTGCTGTATCAAGGATTCCTCTCCACTGTATTCGGTCCTGGGCTACACGTCCATTCGTTGAGCGTCTCGACAGTCGACGCCCGCAAATCGGATTCATAGATGGTTGAGCTATCTGGCACGTTAGGCTCCTCTATTCTTGATGCCGGTGGTGTTCTTGAAGAGAACGGATTTCATCACACAGTCGTCCGGCATCAATGAGACATGGTCGGCCCACCGTAATCACCTAACTTTCGTCAGGTGAAAATAGGTGAAATGAGAAAATTTCTAAGTAGTTCCTGCAACCAGGGCTTGAAAAGGGATCGCAAGTTGAATGTGACTGCCGTGAATGCGAACTTTCCGCATTCAAACTCCGCTTTTTGAACGATCATTTGACTGTTTTTCTTATCCAGTCAATCTGCCGCTTGCGCTGCTGCCTTCTTACAATTCATGCGGCATCTCAGCAAAAGCAAACAGTCAACCCAAGTAACAACGGTAGCTGAATTGCAAGAGCAATGACTGTTTACGGGTTGGTTTAAGGCGATCAACGCTGCATAAAGTAAGCGCTCAAATGGTGTTTAAATAAGCGATGTGTAAGCTACTTTAAGTTTTTCAAACCAGTCCTCTCCCAAAAGCTGATAATAAAGCTTAATAGCGGATTTTTTTTGCTAAACAATCTGCTTCTAAACAGCCATAAACATCAAACCGTTTTACGGCTGCTTAAAGGTGTTAAAATGTAGAGTGGAAGCTTTCATTAGGCTCACAGCTTTCAAACTACTTTAAGTCTGCTTAAGGGTGTTAAAGTGGCTTTACAAACTTCTACCAAGTTTTCATTCGGCTCACAGCACACATACTGTCAGATCATAGAATTTCGCAATTCGGCTGACAGCAAAAGTTTGTCAGTTATCGACATTATCGACTGCTTCACGCTTGACGGGCTAGGCTTCAGGTGTAAAGATATTCTCACTGTCTGTTCTGCAGATGCAAATGGGGCGGGTCATACGGTGAGTGCTTATGGATCAAAAGATGGCGGGTTCAATTGCCGGAAAAAAGACTTGCATTTTTAATTAGCTAGCTTACTTGTTCGAATTAAAGTTATTCGAAACTAAAAATATCGCGTTGACGGCGAAATAAAAATGACGCGTTCCATTTTTTTAAATTTAAAAATAGATTTTTTTTTGGCTGCATAAAGGTTGATGAAGCGTTGATTAAGCGACTGGAAAAGTAGATTGCAAAACTATTTCTCATTCTAAAAATAGAATTGACAGCATTGCGCAAATTGGCTATTTAAAAGTGCAAAAACGTTTCTATTAAGCTTCATTGCAGCTTCGAAAGCAGCTATTAATTAGCCTGAAGCTTGATAAAATCACCAGATTTAGATGTTTAAGAGCTGGAAAAAGGTTTTCATTTCTAAACCTAAACCATAGATCAGCCACAGGTTGAATAAAATCAGCTATAAAAGCGTTTGATCAGCCTGAAATTGTTACTTGGGAATCTCCCGTTTTGCTTTGCGCTTTGAGAATATAAACTGCAAACTGACTGGAAGCATACGGTGACGTATTTTTTCGTTTCTCTTTTTGTCTCCAAATCGGCTGCTCACAGTAATAGTTTGTCACCCGGACGTCGGTCCGACGCAAGCAAAATATTCGTTTGTATTGGACGGAGTCCGACCGACTTCTTCCATGCACATGTAGTGGTTGTTTTTTTGTAGTATTGAATCATACGATTGTGCGGTTGCTTTTAGTTAGCGTGGTGATTGCCAGTCATTTGACTGTTTTGCAGTCATTCGCTGCTCCAAACGGTAAAGGCAACTTGATCGAAACGAAAATGTCAAAAAGTTTTAGAACGCGTTCATTCTGTTGCGTGCATTCGGCGTTTGACTGAGCAAACTGCCAGTTGTGTTATGCATAGCGTTCGTATTCCACCTCTAAACGGACGGTGTGAACTTGAATGCGCGTTGGTGTGACTGCGGTAGAAAAAAAGGATCGGTCGAAGCCCTGACTGCAACTCATGGTTCATATGCTATGATGATGTATAATGAGCACATATGATTTTATCCTATTAGTTATGTTAATTGGTATTTCATTGTCAAGTGTCCGAAATTTGAATCAGAGTGGTTTTTCGGTTTCTGTTCTCGTAAGGCTATATTGTATAGTTCGTTAAGGGTGTGCAAGTGCAATACATCGACGCCTATCCCGCCTCCCAGGCTGCTTCGAAAGCGTTACCTAAATTGCATGGTCTCTTGTCACTCGCAGCAAATTTCCCAATTTTTTTCAAATTTGGCCCAAGTATGCCCTATTATGTCGCTAGTTCTAATTTTCAAATATAGGTATCGCATGGAGAAGTTCTTTTACTTCACATACGAATAGCGTTGCAATCTCCAAAAATTGTAGCGAAGCAGTAAGAAAACGGACACGAAAAACATCGCAAGCAATTGCATTATCAGTTTGTTTTGATACCGACGTTCTAAGGTGATGTGCTGGCGCTTTCAAAAAAAAATTTAGTCTCGCCAAGTTATAGTTTTATTTAGTGGAAAAATGGCTAACATAAACAATTTACTCAACATAAACGTTGACAAACTGTTCGAGCAGTACACTGTTTCAGAAATTGACCATGTTCACAAACGGCTTCAAGCGGAAGTTGAACTAAAGCGAGAGGAACTCCGTACTATGGTTGGGTGAGTGACCTGTCTATCTATTTGCATCAACGCTAAAAAATACCTATACCAAATATTTATTCTTTCCACATTTGCTTATAGGGAGCGTTATCGCGATCTTCTGAAGGCAGCGGATACGATCGGTGATATGAACACGACGGCCAATTCCATAATTGGCAATATAGATAATGTAACTGCAAGCTGCCGTCAATTACACGACCATCAGCTCATCGGATTTCGCTCAACTGGAGCACTGAAAAAGAACACCAACAACAAATTCCACGGGATAGTGGTACAAATCAAACTGCTAACTAGCCTACCGGAAATGATTTGGAGTGCAATCGATAGTGAAGAATATTTCGTAGCGACACAATTGTTCATCTTTTCAAGGCACATCTCTACAGGACTTCAGCTGGATTCGAACAGTGAGCTGATGGCTAAGTTTCCGGTCGCCAAAAAGCAGTGGGCGGTTTTGAGTCAATTCTTTTTTACTATTAAACAAAATTGCAGCAAT
Organism: Sabethes cyaneus; assembly: GCF_943734655.1. Taxonomy (NCBI): domain Eukaryota; kingdom Metazoa; phylum Arthropoda; class Insecta; order Diptera; family Culicidae; genus Sabethes; species Sabethes cyaneus. The sequence continues at coordinate 56,741,490 of NC_071355.1, forward strand.
TGCCTGGAGCGTGAGGACCTAGACCCAGAGGTTGCCTCCAAATGCCTTGCCAGCTTGTTGCTACTTGAAAACTGTCAACAGGGACAGATTCTATCAGCTTTTGTTCAAATGCGCTTAAAGGCGTTTTCCGCTGTTCTTTCCGATAATTCGAAACACGAAAAAGTAAAAGATAAAATAGTAGCTAGTTTAAAACTGCTGATGAACACTGTTGACTTAATTTACAAGTGTTTCATTGGAACGCATAAAGAACCTGGTCTGCTGGTGTTCGAACTCATGACGGTGACGTCCGAGGATTCCAATCCCACGATCGCATTAATTAAGTCGGAGGATCAAAAAATAATTCAAACATTACCGGATATAATCCGCAAATTCCGACCTAGATTACAACTTGAAGCTTTGAACTCTGAAGTCGTCCGAAATAGTTCTAAGCATTGGCTGGAAAGCGTGGAAAAAATTGCTACCCATCAACTGGCTTCGTTCATGAATCTGGTACCATCAATTAAAATGCTGCATGATGTCCGAAAGCTTTGTTTAGCTGCTGCCAAAAAACCAGAACTTTGGGAAGAAACCTGCCGGCAATTATCGTTGGACGAAGGCTTGGACTTTTACAAGATGTTCTATCAACCATTGATCGATAACCGAGTGAAAACAATCATCAAGGCTTGTTGGTCAGAAATAGTTCAGAATAATAGCGTTGATATTCTTAACTTGCTTAAAATAGCATCTATTGATAAAACGCTCAAAGACGTTAAATCATTCGTTTGGACCGAATCAGCGGATGACAATCCACCCAACCTAAAAGATGCGCTGGATAGCACTAACTTAGCACGGCATCATCTATTGATGAAGACACGAGCTTTTCCTCCACCTCTAGTGAGACTGGCTTCTCTGCTCGATCAACGCATTCAAGTACTATCTAAAGATGTGTGTTCCTTCCTGGCAAGCTCCGACTCAAAAGAAGTAGAACCGCTTCTTGCGTTTTACAGCGAATGCAGTGCTGAAAATATGTCCCAGTTGATTACATCCATTAAATCAGCCGATTACAAGCAAACTTCGGAGAATCACATTCTAATTGCAAGACTGCTGGTGGCGTTGAAAGAGCTTTGCCCTTCGCTTAAGCAATGCCTAACACCAGCCCTTATGACGAACCATTCCCATAGTGGTCCCTGGCAGGAAGATGATTATCAATACGGCAGCGGAACAGCGGCTGAGCTTCGAACGGACAGGTGGGCTAAAATCGCCGGTTTGCTAGACGATGAATGTTTGAGGTTTTGGAAACTGTGGTCGGAAAATTTTGAAGGTAGATGGCCGCAGCTTAATAGTCATGTTGGTTATCAGACTCTGCTGGTTGATTTTCCTGTAAGTTTTTGAAAATTTGATGAGGAATTATTTTGCTAACATTAGCGTTTTCTTTTGCAGCTCTGGAATACCGTATCTATTGAAGAGAATGATGAGCATAATCAACCGGTTCAATCAACTATCCGAATCCCAGCGTTTCCTACGTTTTCACTGCAGCGCTTCCTGCACGTTATTTCCACACAGCTTAGTCACTTTATTCCACATACGATTCCAAAGGCAATCATTGCTCATATCGTGGAACGAATACTTCAATGTTTAGATGAACGTTACTCCAGCCTTTCGACGGACGAGTTTGTTAAGACCACACAAAACTCCGCCCTGCAGTACTATTTCGATTTGAAATTCATTCAGGCTTTATTCACCGGAGGTCACGAACCGAACCGGCAGTTTACTGAGAGATGCAACCTGCTGCTCGAAGCGTTTAGAAACTGCATAGATCCTTTCGATTTTGACGTATTTCATCCTCATCTGAATGCCAACGTGAAGCATGCCGTTCAGCGGATGCAACATTTTTACGGTGTTCTCAACGCAGGAGATCAATTCAGCACCGCTGCTGTGGTTGGCTCGGGTGAAGCGGTTTCGGGCAAAACAAGTCAGGACAAAAATCCCAACATTTTAGCGGTTAGCTCGAATAGTGCCAGTGAAACCTGGTTTCCATTACTACCGATCGTTACGAAGGAATCGTCTGCAGTAGGGGAAACTGCTGCGGACAGCGAGATTGGTGGTGCTAAAACTGAGAAGGTAGGTGTTACAGTTCCTTCTTTTTTTGAAAAGCATTTTTTCCAAATATTGTTGCATCTGTATTATTTACAGGGTTAGCTTATGAAATGTTTTCTATAAAGAACGTTCATTCTAAAGCAAGTAAGGTGTGGAATGTACTAACACTTTGCGAGGTTATTTCGATTGGCTTTGAGTTAGTAATCTTATATAATCTGTAATCTATCAGTTTTCAAGACTTCTACAATATCTGCTTGATGTTATTAACTCTTAATTCTTTTGTTTTGCGAACTTACTACTGCAAATATCTTTACACAGCAATCAAATTGTTCTGTCACTTTTGACCTTTCATACGGTAGATGGCAACAATCATTTCCTAAATCAGTTGTCATGTTCCAGAGTACCCACTATCGATTGTGCAATTATTGTTTCTAATTAGCTGACATCGTAATAGTTATTTACAAATCAAATTCTCACGAATCCCTCCCTCCGGCGTCCTTCCGTCGTTCCGGTCCCGTCAACTTTCAGTCACTTTTATAGAAAAAGCATCTGATAGTTTGTTCTCAGTCTACTATCAGAACGTGGGAGACTTACGTATAAAAATTATTCAATTGTTGCTGTTGAGTAACTGTGATTATTTTCTTCAAGTTGAACAATAATGCATCATAAGATTCGGAAAAGAGTCATTCTCGTCATGGCCGTGCCATGCCATGTCTTTCTGCCGGTGCCATTTAGGGAATGGGTCGAGATGTCCTGCACCACGTTGTTCTGTCGCCTAATTTCCTTTTCTGCAAGGTTAAAGGTTTAAATTACACAAGGAATTGCATTTACGGAATTCGTTGATACTCGAGGGACTTCAGCGATACGGAAATGAAACAACTAACTTTGCTGCGTTAGGAGACAGATAGATACATCGCATCTCTCCATCAAATTCAGGCTTCGACAGAAATCAATCAGAAAGCAGAAACGGAAGTCCAAAGTGATCCCGAAATATTCAAAAAAGCAAAAAAAAACAATCATTCAGGTACCATGTTGCAGGATGTTTTGTGTGCTTGTTGCGGTGCAATTTTTAGCGAATCGGAAGACGGTACAGGTTGGCGCAAGTGTAACCAATGCGATTTGTGGTTCCACAATTGTGCAAAACATGATTTTGATCATGCCAGGCAATAATCTTTTTGTAAGCCTTGTTATCACTAAACACATTTCTTGTTTATTATAATTCAAAACTTAAAATAAATAGTCAATCCAAATGATAAATATAACTTCTCTACATGCGGTCGTTTTGCCCCGTCATAGTGGCACTTTTGCCCCGTACCTATTAATATCAAACGAAAAAACATCTAAAATGAAAATATTATTTTTTTCTTTCTTTATATTTTTTTGATATTGAACTCACTTAAACTATTTAGATTATACCCTTATACAAGTTTTAGGCTTTTTTAAGCTTAATTTAAACGGTTTTTTTACCAGTAATTGTTTGAAAACTGTTAAGGTGTCCTTTATGCCCCGGGTCCCCCTACATGATTTCTTCGGCGAAGTTATCAAAAATGTCAAAACAAGCAACTTTGCTGAAGAAACGAAATTTTTATCTCCATCAGGTGCAAAGTTTTATAGAGCATTTTCTTTGGAAGTTACTTATAAAGTAGTTTTTCATACTTAACTTTTGTTTGTTGCATTTGACAAGAGTATAATGTTCTAGGACTAGGTAATTATCGAAGTATTCAAACAACAGGTTATCGCAAACAACCGCAAATTTCTTCCCTTGCAAACTAATTGCATATTTAAGGTTAATTTTTACTTAGCTTCACGAACCAATAGGGTAGAATGGGGCAAGTGGAGGCGTCAAATTAGTACTTTACCTTGAAATTTAAGTCAAGTACTACAAACTTGTATAGGTGTCGCTTGTTTCTTATGCACTCATATTGGAGCACTGGACTTACTTTCTTAGTCGGCCTTATGTCTTATGACAAGGTCTGCATAGCATAATTGCTCCTTCTGACTCGGTCCGAGGCAGCAGGTCTCCAGTTCCGCAGGTACCCAGTGCTCGACAGATCTCGCTCAACCTGTTCTTACCACCTCGCTCGCTGTGTCCCTCTTGATCTTGTTCCTGCCGGATTCGATGCGAAAACCATTTTCGCAGGATAGTTGTCCGGCATTCTAGCAACATGTCTGTCTGCCCTACGTATCCGTCCAGCTTTAACCTTGTCGAAGTTACTGCGGGATTCGAATAGGTCCGACAATCCAGCGACGTGAAGTAGTTCTATGAACTTTTCGAGAAGACTTATGGAGAATACCCAGGACATGAAATAAAGATCGTTTTCGGAAATACAAATGATAGGGGAATACAATAGGAACTTTTTGTTGCTGAAAATGACCTGAGCCTCGTCTACCTTGGTACTAGAGCCAACGTTTAACCCGGTAGACAACTTCGGTCGCATGGAGCCTCGCGCTTACTGTGGACACTACACTAGGATACACTAGTGGACAACAGAGAAATCCACAGTGACAGACAGCCCCTCCCAGTCCGTTTTAATCACCGATCCATTCTTTGTTCCAATCCCCGCTCCAGTCCCCGTTTTAATCCACATTTCAATTCCCGTTCCAATCCCTGCTCCAAACCCGTTCGGATCCGAATTTTTGTTCCAATTTTAGTTCCAATCCCAGTCTCAATCTTCGTTCCAATCCTCGCTTCAATCCCCGTTCCAATTCCCGTCCCAATCTTCGTTTCAATATTTGTTCCAATGTCCATTCGAATCCCCGCTCCAATCCTCATTTCCATTTTCGTTCCAATCCCCTTTCCAATCTCCGTTCCAATTCCCATCCCACTCTTTATTTCAATACCCGATCCAATCACCGTTCCAGTTTCCGTTCCAATTCCTGTCCCACTCTTCGTTCCAATCCCCATTGCAATTTCAGTTTCAATCCCAGTCTCAATCTTCGTTCGTATCCCCGCTTCAATCCTCGTTCCAATTTCCGTCCCAATCTTCGTTCCAATCTTTGTTCCAATGCCCATTCGTATCCCCGCTCCAATCCTCGATCCATTCCCCGTTTCCATTGTCGTTCCAATTCCCGTTCGAATCACCGTCCGAATCTTCGTTCCAAACCCCGTTCCCATTTCCGTTCCAATCCCTGTTCCAATTTCAGTTCAATCCCAGTCTCAATCTTCGTCCCAATCCCCGCTTCAATACCCGTTCCAATTTCCGTCACAATCTTTGTTCTCATGTCCGTTCGAATCTCCGCGACAATCGTCTCCATTTCCGTTCCAATCCCCTTATCATTCTCCGTTCCAATTCCCGTCTCACTCTTCGTTTTAATCCCCGTTCCAATCACTGTTCCAGTTTCCGTTCCAATTTCTGTCCCACTCTTCGTTCCAACCGCTGTTCCCATCTCCGTTGGAATTTCAGTTTCAATCCCAGCCTCGAGCTTCGTTCCAATCCTCGCTTCAATTCCCGTTCCAATTTTCATCCCAATCTGTGTTCCATTGGACGTTCGAATCCCCGCTCTAATCCTCTTTTCCACCTCCGTTTCAATTCCCGTCCCACTCTTCGTTCCAATTCCCATCCCACTTTTCGTTCCAACCCCCGTTCTAATATTTGTTCCAGTTTCCGTTCCATTTCCTGTTCTTCTCTTTGTTCCAATCTCCGTTTGAATTTCAGTTCCAATCCTCTTTTCCATCTCCGTTTCAATTCCCGTCCCACTCTTCGTTCCATTCTTCGTTCCAATTCCCATCCCACTCTTCGTTCCAAACCCCGTTCTAATATTTGTTCCAGTTTCCGTTCCATTTCCTGTTCCGCTCTTCGTTCCAATTTCCGTTTGAATTTCAGTTTCAATCGCAGTCTCATTCTTCGTTCCAATTTCCGTCCCAATCTTCGTTCCAATGTCCGTTAGAATCTCCGCTCCAATCCTCGTTTCCATTTCCTTTCCAATCCCCTTTCCATTCTGCGTTTCAATTCCCGTCCCACTCTTCGTTCCAATCTCCGTTCGAATTTCCGTTCCAAATCCAGTCTCAATCTTCGTTCCAATCCCCGTTCCAATTTCCATCCAAATCTTCGTTCCAATCTTTGTTCTCATGTCCGTTAGAATCTCCGCTACAATCCTCGTTTCCATTTCCGTTCCAATCCTCCTTTCCATCTCCGTTTCAATTCCCGTCCCACTCTTCGTTCCAATTCCCATCCCACTCTTCGTTCTAATCCTCGTTCTAATCGCTGTTCCAGTTTCCGTTCCAATTCCTGCTCTGCTCTTCGTTTTAATTCCCGTTCCAATCCCCGTTCAAATTTCAGTTCCAATCCCAGTCTCAATTTTCGTTCCAATTTCCATCTCACTCTTCGTTCCAATCCCCGTTCCAATTTCCGTTCCACTCTTCATTCCAATTCGCGTTCCAATTACCGTCCTACTCTTCATTCCAATCCCCGTTCTATTTACCGTTCCAAACCCTGTTCCAATCTTCATTCCAATCCCCGTCCCAATTCCCATTCCACTCTTCGTTCCAATCGCTGTACCAAACACCGTTCTAATTTCCGTTCCAATCCCTGTAGCAATCCCCGTGCCAATCTTCGTTCCAACCACCGTTCTAAATCTCGTTCCAATCTACGTTCCAATCTTCGTTCTAATCCGCAGTCCAATATCTGCTTTATTTCCCGTTCGAATCCATACTCCAATTCGGAGACGACATCCCTCAGAACATGGAACGTGTCAGTTGAATCGGCCCAGTAAACATCTTGGCTTGTATATCCCGATTGCAACTGAGAAATACGAAAACATATCTGAACGAAAAAGTTATATTTCACACCATGTAAGAACATATAAGTACCAAAGTGGAGGCAATATACGTGCGAAAATTTTGACAACCATTTGTAATTCTATCTTACATTTTATACTGGGAGTTTTAGAACACGCAACTTAATACTCCTGAATGTAGGATTAAGATATAACAATCATCTGTACTGCTTTATAATTCACAGTCATGAGTTGCATATGAGGACACGCAAAACAACTTGTTCAATTTGTTTTGACATACTCTAACCATTATACAATTCTAATGTAAAATTGACATGCATACAATTTAATGTGAACTTTCCTTTACGATCTTGTGTTATCTGCCGGCTCCATAAAGTATTTGTGGAAAGTTTTTAATGGAAAGGGTGGATGATTATAATTTTAAATTAACGCAAAGTACCTTACCACCTGGTTTTCTACGATCAAATCAATGCATTTTATGATTAGGCAATTTGTTTAGCAACATGACGCATGATACACCTATCTGCCGTGTGAATTTTTGGCCATCGTTGTTCACGACGACAACGACGACGACGTTGCTCAGTGTTCCTTTTCCCACCGCCTGAACATTTGTGGCATGTTTGCAGGGTTACCTAGAACATTTAGTATCAAGTTGTATGCCAATCTAAATGCACCTGTAAGAATCCTCAGACGGCAAACAATCAATGTCCGTTTCCGAGAGAGCAACACCCCACCAATTCTTTATAAAAGCTGCATTGAGCAAATTAACATACTACCCATTGTACATTGATATATGGATATACTGGTTGGCTTTTTTTACTTCACTTTTTTTGTTTTTTAAACAAATTTCTTCTGTATGGTATTAACATTTGCATACATCTTTATAACATAAAAATAGTTCGTAACCATTTCGACTTATTACTGAACATCTATTTTTATTTCGTTTATTATACAGGTTACTAAACAATCCCTGAAAGAGATCAACTTAGCGAGCAAACCTAAAGAAACGCTGCCTTCATCGTCCGTAACGGCGCAAAACTACGCCAAGGGAGCTGCGGCCTTCTTTGGCCTTGATAAAGATTGGTTTAAATGAATCGAACAGCCGTTCGATACAGTGGTAAGCAATGCACTTTATAACCGACAGCTGGGTTTTAAATATAGCTTTTGCGTCTTTTTTATTATTGGGCACTACAATAATTACAGTATGTACATCTTAAATACAATTACACAATATAATTTAAACGTGGTCGAGTATATGTGACAAAAAACATTCACAGAAGTAAAATAATTTAACTTAATCTCACAATCAACGGTCACAGTAGTTTAAATTTATCTCTTCCGAAAAGCGATCGAATGTGGATTCTGTCCGGGGAACGGGTTGAAGCTGGTGATACTGCCATCCTTACTTCTTATTCCCACCCTTTTTTCCTCCCTTATCTGGTCCCTTACCTCCAGCAGCACCTTTACCGTCATTTCCACCTTTTGGTTTGCCTCCACCACCTTTTTGCTGAAACCAAGCCCAAATATAGTAAACCGTTTCGAGCGCGATTGACCGAGTTGGCGATGGAATCGAAACCCGCACGGATCTCGATTCCCGCTAAGGATAATTACATTGCCACCCTGGTTTGCTCCAGAACCACCTCCTCCGCCACCACCTTTGCCTTTACCCATTTATCACTGCGTCACGCACGATATCACCGATGAATAGCAATCGTTTGATTTTTGCACCAGGCACCCACCGGGGTCAAAATCTGCAACTCGACTGATTGGATGCCAACAGAATCCGCTTGTATATTCCCATGTATTTCGCCACATGGTATCATCTATCGTAACGCTGTCTCTGTCCCGTGGCCAACAAACCTTCATCAGATGTAAAGGAAAAGAGGGAAGCAAATATCTACGTGAATAAAGTAGCCGTAACTAGCTAAAGGAACGGATAATAAAATAAAAACCGCTAAACTGTACATACGGACGAAACGTGTCACCAGCGCTTTTTAATGGCACAGCTTAAAACCAAAACAAGTGCGACGGCAGTATTAACTAAAAATAGACAAAACAGATGTAATTAAAGGGACAATATTGGTGTTGCTGTAATCTATTGCAGCCTGGCTACGATTGAAGATTGAAGTGATTTCGAACTAATGATAAATATTATTGATGTAGGTATTTATTTGAACTATTTTGAACAATTGAAAGGTCTTTTTTTGTGAATATGAATGATTTTGCTTCCAAAAATAAATCAGTGAATGAAAATAAGATTCTGTTCACTAAAGACATTGCTGAAGGTTACAAGTTGTCATGTTAAACACTTGTGTTCTATGAATATTCTCATATGATTAATGATGAATGATGAAACACCCTTTATAAATCGCTTTTTTGTAGTGCGTGGGACCAAAAGTACATAATAAGACAATTGTCTTTAGTATACTGCCGTGAATCACATAACAGTCCCATTTTCTATGGCATTTCCTATATAAATGGGACTGTTATGCGATTCCGGCAGTATAGTATAGTAGAAGTATAGTATATTTACATTTACGTTTACATTTATTAACATTAATTCATCTGACCACAACGTCTACATGAATAAAACATTACTTTACAACTAACTATAGTACATTTAATCTTCGTAAGCGGCGTCTAAAACTATCACTAGAACAATGAAAATCAAAAAACTGTACACACGATTAAACAAGCAACACATAGCTCTAATGGCTCATTTTGGCCATATTCGGTTCGTCGGAAGTCCAGGCGAAGAAATTGTATGTCTCGAAGCGCATGTGGTGTGGCATTGGAATTGCTCTGGCGAGGATGTTTGGAGAGTCCAATTCGCCCACTAAAACTTTCCTGATGAACAGAACTCTTTCAGTTTTTCTCCTGTTATCGAGAGTTTCAATGTTGAGTAAGTTGCAGCGGTGTTGATACGGCGGAAGCACTGAAGGATTTCGCCAGGGTAAAAATCTCAAAGCATACCGTAAGAATTTGGCTTGTACTGCTTCCAACCTGGAGGACCAAATTTCAGTGTAGGGGCTCCAAAATACAGCAGCATACTCTAGGATAGAACGCACAATAGAGAAGTACAGGGCACGTAACCAATATGGATCTCTAAATTCTCTGGATACCCTAAATATGAAGCCCAAATTTTGATTGGCTTTAGATATTATATATGAGTAGTGTTCCCGAAAACAGAGGCTCGTATCAAGAAGCACTCCCAAGTCTTTGATTACATAAACTCTGTCCAGTACTTCGTTGCTGATGCGGTAGTTCCATATAATGCGTTGTTTCTTGTGACTAAAAGAGATTACCGAACACTTGCGCACGCTAATGGAAAGCTCATTCTTTAGACACCAGTCCGCAAAAATATCGATTAGTTTTTGTAGTTCACAGCAGTCTTCAATAGATTTTACCGGCACCAACATTTTAAGATCATCAGCGTACAGCAATCTGGATCCTCGTGGAAGTACAGCACAAACGTCGTTAAAGAATAAGGAAAACAATAGCGGTCCGAGGTTGCTTCCTTGTGGAACGCCAGAATGATTACAAAACTCGCTAGAGGAGACATCGCCTAGTTTCACCGAGAGGCGATGATTAACCAGGTATGAATCTAACCAGTTTACAAAATGATGCCTAAGATGCCACAAATGATGGCTAAAAGCAGGTTGTGATCCACACGGTCGAAGGCAGCTTTCAGATCCGTATATACTGTGTCGATTTGAACACCATTTTCAAGGTTTCGTATGCAGTATGATGTAAGCTCCACCAGATTAGTGATAGTAGATCGCCCAGGGTAGAATCCATGCTGATCACAGGAAATGTGTCGCTTAGCTTCGTACATTAGTTGCTTGCTCACAAGAATCTCAAGTAGTTTAGAACCACTGCTCAAGGAGGTAATTCCACGGTAGTTGGTCACGGTGCCACGATCTCCCTTTTTATATACCGGGAATAATATGAACTCCTACCAAGCATCTGGAAACGTCGATTGCAATATAGACTGATTGCAAATAGCAGGGAGAGGTGCACAGAGAGCATCACTACATTTCTTGAAAATAATAGGCGGAATACCATCTGGTCCAGGTTGCCACGATGATTTTAATTTGTATATCGCACTTTTAATATCTGCCTGAGAAAACGTAAGGATCCGCATTTCTAGAATACCTTTCTTGAATATTTAGAAGAGCTTTGTTGATTTGATGTGCGGTAATAATTCCGTTTTTGAATGCACGGGCAAAGTGTTTGACAAACAATTCGCAAATATCACTCGTAGAGCTTGCTACATCAGTACTGTTCGACATTACCGATGGTAGACCTTGTGTTTTTCGTTTCCCTTTCACAAATGACCAGAAACATTTGGGGTTTTGTTTCAAATCATTTTGAATTCGCTGAACGTGTGTAAAATATAGCTAACGATTCAAGTTTCTATAAGTCCAAATTCACGTTTCGTGTAAGGGTTCCTATTATTGATGTAGTTTCGAAGAGCTCCAGCACGTTCTTTTTTCAATTCACCTACCCGTCGATTGGACCAAGGAGGGTTTCGTTTCATTCGAGGTTTGGGAACATGCAAGTTAAATAATGCAATCAGTGTACCAGTCATTGACATTAGAGGCTCTGTATGAAGGCTCTCAATCCACAACTGCGATCGCGACTCAGCACGGCAAAATCAGCCTTTCGAAAATTAAACTGTGTTTGGCTGTGTGAGAGAGACAACAGTGGAAAAACGCAGTAAAGTGTGTAGCGCAGGTTGGTACGGGTCCAGTTCAATAAGTGGTTCAACAGCTTCACTAATACTACGCTTCTCTAAGGCATTTTCATCGGCAAACACAAGAATTCGATTTCTACAATTTACTATGGGATTCAGTTGTTTCATGTTGAGTAAAGACATGCCATCAATGAGAAGTGATCTAAACTTTGATTTCATCAAAGAAAAGCTACTCGATGAATGGAGAAAGCGCATCGAACAGGAAGTTTAGGTGGAGGTGGGACGCTAGCGTACAAGGTTGATGCGAAGCCAAAAATTCGGAGAAGAAAAGGTCTACCACCAACCCCCGGGCATCTACTATGTTTCCTGAAACCGCCACAAAATGAGGTGGCGCTACAGGCATTTTGCTTTTAATACGCAGCATTCACACGGCAGTGAAGTGATGCGATCAAGCCAACAAAACATAATCACGTAGAAGTGAAGAATTTTACATGAATCTCAATAACAATTCATCGATAAAAATAATTTACTTTCAACTAACAGAAAACGTCGCCTTTAGGACAAGAAATAAATGATAATGTAGCGAAAATTACGTCTGGCGCTGCAGGAATATCGTGTGAATCGTTCTTTTACACGCACACTAGTGATCCGATACGTATAAAAGTAATCCAGTGATCCAGCTATGTTGGCTTCACCTATTTTGTTCGTAAACGTCAAAGTTGCCACCGGGGTGTCTATCACTACTGCGGCAAGGAGGAACATTTCCGATGCGACTAAATGCCCTAAGTGCGAAAGCTGCCCTAAGTGTACTGAAGGATCTTCTATTGGCCAATGCAAATCAAACACCAAAAATGCACTAATCGCATCACTCTAGTCAGTGGTGGCTACGGTATAAGCACAATGCGGGCTAAATCAGATCTTATTATTTGTTTCACTAGATAGGTGAAGATTGTATACGTAAATCGTGCATTTACACATACATACAGCTATGTTTAAACAAAAAATCGCGAATGCGATGCTAAAATTTGCTTAATATCTTCTTTATCATTCATATTTATTCAGCAGCCGCATCATCCATGCTAATGTAGAGCTGTCTATCTGATTTTTGTGCTAGTTGCTATACGCGACATTGTTGCCTACATGCAGGATGTTATGTTGCCTATCTCGATAACGCCAGATTTTATACTGCACGCTAGCTTATTGCTGTCAGAGTATATAGTTTGATAGCAATATCGTCTTGATTTCTACGTGATCAATTTCACCCGTTATTTGTGTTTTTTCAATTTCACGATTACATTAAGTTTTATCTAAAATAAAACTATTTATATACGATGTACATGATACTGTCGTGTAGCCAGCACTACAGTACTTATTTTAAAATTTAATCATCTTCTTAAATATGTTTCTATTCAAAGATATTTAAAAAATATTCGAAAAAGTGATCAATTTTACCCGAATCCACGGTACCAGGTACGAACGAGGTCAGAGTTAGAAGAGCTGGATTAATGTGCGAACATAGACGATGGTAGAATGGGACAAGCAGAGGTCGGAATGGACAAAAACACCAAGTCAACATTTTCATTTTGGAAGGAAGAAAAAAACAATGGATTGACCGATTATAATATTGCAACTTCAATCAATCGTGGTCTAAAGCAGGTACATTTAACCTTGCTGTATTCAGTATCATTCTTTCGCGATTTTTTACCTTACAATGGGTGGTAGAAGTCAAGAACCAAGAAATTCGGGATGCGATCCTATCACTGGTGCATTCATATAACCAAATGAATAACAAGCTGAAAAGACACAAAGTTCAAAGTTAGACAGAATGTTTTGTCATACTAGTTATCATATCCTAGTGTACTATCCGACAGATATTGCAGAAATTTCAAAGCAGCGTACGATACAGTCGATCGAGACAAGCTATGGCAGATTATGCACGAACACGGGTTTCCGGACAAACTGATGCGACTGATCAGAGCTACATTGGATCGAGTGATGTGTTTCGTACGCATCTCTGGGACACTCGAGTCCCTTCGAGACGCGGCGAGGGTTGAGACAAGGTGACGGTTTATCCTGCATGCTGTTCAACATCGCTCTTGAGGGGGTGATTCGATGAGCGGGCATCGAAACGAGAGGTCCGATTTTTACCAAGGGTAGCAACCAATCTGCAACTTCTAGGCTTTGCAGATGACTTCGATATCATAGCCAGGAACTGAAAGCGGAGTCTAGGAGAATTGGGCTAAAAATAAATGCGTTGAAGACCAAATACATGAAAGGAAGAGGCCCAAAAGAAGTAAACGCGCGGCTCCCACGAACGGTAACCGTTGACGGCGGCGAACTAAAAGTGGTAGAGGAGTTCGTGTATTTGGGATCACGAGCTACAGGCACTGCTTGGGGAGACTCCCATCGTACATTTAGCGAAAGTTAGCAGGCTACGGTGGGCCGGACACGTCGTAAGGATGCCGGACGACAGTGCGACGAAAATGGTCCTCTTCAACAACCCCACCGGCACCAGGAACAGGGGGGCCCAACGTGCACGATGGCTCGACCAGGTCGTAAGCGATTTGTGACTTCTGAGACGACTAGGAAATTGGCGACGAGTGGCCCAAGACCGAGTTGAATGGAGACGAGTGCTTGAAACAGCACGAGCCACCCCGGCTCTATGCTGCTGCTGAAGAAGAAAAAGTTGTCATATCGTGATTTTCCACCAGCTGACTCAGCAACGCCAGGCAGCTGCGTTGTAGCTCATAGGGGGAGGGGGCGAATGCAGCGCCATATAACCTATATTTACCCTCCGATGAGGGACTGAGTCATAAAAAGAAATGTTTCTTGGGAAAAATGCATTCCCAAGTAAACGTGACTATCTAGAAAAATGCATTCCCAAGTAAACATGACTATCGGGAGAATGCATTCCCGAAATAAACATGCAAGCGATAAGCATAGCAAGAGCTATCGCTGCTTATGATCTTGCTCGCACACGACGTACAACCAACGCGAAACATATTTTACGATTATCATCCGGTGCGGCATTCTCCGATCACGAAGGATCGTGGGAGTAAGCGATCGCGCTTATCTCGACGTGGTAATTCAACGAAAGCTGGCATCTGGCTTTTCGTCCTTTTTCTGCTATCGTTCGTGTTCCATACGCGAAGAACCAACGGAAACAGAACCAGCGTTGGTAGGTTTACTTTTTCTTTTTAGGCTAGATGCCTAGGGTTAGGTTAGTTTTAAGATTATTGAATATAGGCAGTCGGGGATTTACCCTGGATGAAGCTCGTCGTCTTTATAATTTTTAAAACTATATCACCACCCTACCCTTCACAGCTAAAGCGATGGACTGAAAATTTTGAGCAACTCTTCCGAATTTCAAATATCAGAGACCAACACGCAACGCAACGTATGGCGCCAACAGTTCGTCGAATTAATCGCGTCTACTCGAATGCACCGTCGCTGGATGAAATTGAAGCAGCCATCAAGAGTATGAAATCCAATAGTGCGCCAGGGACTGTATTTCAGCCGAGATGCTCAAAGCTGACTCATCTTTGTCAGCCCAGATGATGCATCAGATCTTCAGCAATATATAGAAAACCGCAACTTTTCCGGTAGACGTAATGCTGGGTATATTGGTCAAAGTCCCTAAAAGAGGAGACCTAACTGAATGCGGTAACTTGTGTGGCATCACGTTGCCCTGTATTACTCTCAAAGTACATACTCTGTAAGGTAATCCTCAACCGGATCCAGGAGAAGATTCGCTACTCTCCGGCGGCAGCAAGCTGAATTTCGTACTGACCGATCATGTGTCGACCATATCACAACACTTCGCATTATATTGGAGCAGATCAACGAATTCCAGGACTCTCTTCTGCTGGCGTTCGTTGACTTCGAAAAAGCGTTCGACCGTCTCAACCACGAAAACATCTGAGGTGTAGAGGAGCTTCAGATAAACTAGTCCATACAGGCTTCTGCCGTGCTCTGCAAAAAATCTTAATTCTCGGCGTTTTATTGGCAAAGCGCAGAAGACGAAACGATTTGCTTTTTCAGTCGGATGTTTGCTTCTCCAACGCGACGAGTTTTTTGTTGCTTTGCTGTGCTTTGATGCTGTGCTCTGCCGCCGAGTGAGCATCAGTTTGGTTTCGTCTTTCTTTTTCTGTGCTCTCAAGGTCACGGAGCAAATCGTTCCAGTCCATTTAATTGCCTGTCGCATATTCTCTTTGGGACACTGAGCAAATAGTCTCGTGTCTCCAGTGTGCGAAGAAAAGATTAGCTCTGCTTATAGTTCACAGAACGAAAAAACGAATCTCACATTCGACGTAAACAAAAATCAGATACATTTTTACATCAAGTAAAACGTAAATAGCCTAACCCGTTTTCAAAGATATATTTTTACTTCAAACCAAATGTAATGCGTAAGCCTATAGGTGAAATAACACGTAATTTTAGATGTTTTGCAATGCTCCATTTATGTGCATGCCAAAAAACGTAAATTTACCAGATTTTTTCGAAGTGTGTTGTGCTCCTTCTGCGCAAGGTAAGTGGTCGTAAGAGAAAACAGTATTCAGGCATCGTTCGGAGGGAGAGGAAACGGTTGAACAGAAAATGAAAGCACTTGATCGATGTGAGAAGCAGATTGCTCCGCCTCAGTATGTATAAGATGAGCAAAATGAAGCCTGAGTCCATCTCATCGGGGCTCAGTACGAGGCGTTCTCGTGCAAAGTTTTGCACAACGGCGTCTTGTCCGACCCTATTACTGGCGTGAGACGGCTGCATTTTATCACCGCTTCTGTTTCTCATTGTTATGGATGAGACAGTAGTTGGAGATCGAGGATTGCCTTGGAATCCTCCAACGATGGAGCAGCTAAATGACCTCGACCTAGCCATCGACATTGTCTTGCTCGTACAACACCGATGCGATATGCAGAGCAAGTTTGATGACCTCTTCCAGAGTTCCGAGGCAGCAGAATTCACAGTCAATGTATCATATACTGAGTCTGTAGTGGTGAACACTGACAATCCGACCAACTTCACAAGAGTCTAAGAAGCAGAGACAACGCCAAAACTGCAGGTATTTACAATTCGCTACTTGCGATATATTATTCGCGCCTGGTGACCTGACAATTGAATATCAAACGAGGAAATCCATCGTTGATGCATCAGCGACTGATTGCAACATAAATTTAAGGACGTAGGTGGAAGTGGATCAATCACAACTTGAGGAAATGACCGTAAAAGATCTTCAGAAAAGCAGTCGACTGAAATTCGTAAGGACAACGTAGAAGAGGCAGACCTAGAGGCTCATGGCGACGCCAACGGGCTGTAGACGAGAGGTCCTGGCCCTGGCGACAGGTAACCGTCAGTAGTGGAGATCTCTGATTTTATCCCTTTATCCATGCGCACATGGACACATAAGTTAGTAAGTAAGACAGGCAACACCATCTGCTTGTCAAAGTTCACTGCGAGATTCGAATTAGTCCGAAAATCCGTCTAAAATTCTCACACAGCACTCCCATCCATCGTCTAGTAAGCTTCCCCGGAAAACCGTTTTCGTCCAGGATTTTCCATAGCTCTTGTCGGTTTACACTATCATATTGTGAAATCAATAGGTGATGCGTGTGGATTCGGGATTCGCGATACATTTGGAGGATCTGTCGCAAGGTGAAGGTTTGGTCAGTTGTAGACCGACCCTCCATGAAGCCGAGCAATTTCCCACAAATCTATTGGTTATTGGCGACAGTCGATGAAAAATGACGAGGCTTTCTCAAGTCCATGCGGCATTCAGGATAGTGATTGCTCGGTCGTTCTCACAGTCATCGCTTATCGTCAGCGCAGATTGAAACGGCACCCAAACGCGAAACAGTGACTATAGTATTTCGTAAGCAACGAAATAGCACCGCAAAATAGACGCGCTTTCAAACAATCCGGTGATGCTTACCGTATCGTAGTTCTCTCTACAAATAACACCTACTGCAAGGACCATTCGGTTTGCGAATGGTCCTAAAGTTTTGGATATTCGTAAACTTGAAAAGGAAAAGCTCATCCATTTCTTCTGGTGATATCTTAAGCAAAACTAAATCATCAGCAGTTACCTAATCTTGCGAATTGTTTCTTGATCATTCGCCATTGGCTATACCACACAATCTAATGCTGAAACAGCTGCGCTGATCCGTTGGATTTCCCCGGGGGTGCTCTTGATCTGGATACTGAAGAGCTCCTACTCAGCTGGTCCCTCTTTTTATCGCTACGCAGCTATGCTACTGCTCTTACTACCTTTATTTCTAGAGCGCCACAAGGCTGTAACCTGGGTTCTTTGCTATTCGTCTTGTATTTCAACGACATTGCTAACATTGGGTTGCAGATGAGCATGGTACTCTGATATTGGGTAACCCTCGAACCGCAGAGCAAACAGGCACAGCGCTCTAAAAAACGACTTCTTTGATTTTGAAGTGGCCGTCCATCCGGTTAAAAAAAGTTGCTAAGGGCAACGAACTCACCGCTGCCGGTTTGCTTTTGTACCAGAAGTAACATTGAATATGAAGAACCTCACCACGCGGATCAACGGCATCATGTTAAGTGTTCCGTGAAAGTAAATTAATTTACAAGTAATGTCGCGACTAATTAATTGCCTATGTTTCAAGAAAACGAAAACAGTTTCGCTTTAGTTTATGACCTTGAACTTGAGCGGGATTTTTCCATATGTCTGCTACTCAGTTCATCATATGCAAAGAGCGTGCCAAAATAGCACATGTCTCCGTAAACGATGCCAAAACGGAAATACTTCGACTGATGTGTTGTTCGTGTAAAGGGAATTTTAGTTTTTTTCCGAATTCTAGGAAAAGTAGCGAGGTCGCATGTCTATGACGAAGGACAACTGTTTAAGCTTCTGTTGAACGAACTTGAAAATTTCGTTTTTTTGCGTTAGATTCTTCCGACTCTTATGAAAAAATGCTGGCATGTGTCAGCATAGTAAATGCGGTAAGTAGGACTCGGTGTGATCTACTCACGCGAGTCTTTACTCATTCATAAAAATGCTACCGGTGGGACGAGGTAAAATGAGTAATCTTATTTTTAGCACAGCTTCTAAACTGAAGACAGCATAACCTTGAGGGAAGAAAAAATTGCGAACGATATACAAATCAACAGCATCGTCATATCATGTTGTAGTTTTTGTTGTTCAAATAAAACCAATTATCTTGCCATGAGTAAGTAACCTAATTTGAACAGATTTATGAGGTTTTTTTCGGACGCTACAAAATAAAAACAGCACAGAAAACGATGTCATCGAATGGTAAACAGCTTTATTATTGTTGTTTTACGCAAATTAGATACTGATAATCGTTGCCAAGCTTTGCATTGTACGAGAAATAAAAGAATTCAACGGAATCGAATTCACCCATGATTGGTCTTATCTAAATCACAAATTTTCTGTAGCAGATTCACTAAGTGTAAGGCAACTTCCTTAATCACATTGTTCGAGGCAGAGCTGGAGCTGCCTTGCGTGGAATCATCGGCAGTGTATACCGCGGGTCGTTTCTGTAAGGTCAATCCAAACAGCGCCTTGTAGTGCGTGGCTTGCCGGTCCGATTCACCCTTCTTTGTCGTACTCGACGACAGTAGCCATAGTTTGGCTATGGTTTTTAGTATGACTTGGAGACGCTTTTCGAACAGTTCGAGAAGCTTTTGAGTTTCTTCAAAATCTATGTTGTTGCTAGTTGTGCTAACCACGGATTTCGAGGTGCAGAGGCACTCGATCATCGGTTGACTCTGCTTGCAAAGATCGACTGCCTGCTGAAGTAGCCTAAGCTTGGCCGGAATCGTTTGAGCTAGCTCGCACTGGTACTCTTGCAGAGCAATGCGTTCCATCTGAATCTGCAAATACTCTTGGGGTTCGCTAAGACTTTCGAACATTTTCGCTGCTTTCTCGTAGTGCAGCTTGCACAGTTGCAGGGTCGTTTTACGGCGATGTTCTTCGGCAGCGGAACGGAACGAAAAGTGATAGTAGGATGCGATTCTGTGATGAAATATGATTCATAATATATGATTCAGAATGGATTTCGTGAAAAACGACTAACTCACCTATGATGAATCAAAGCTGCTCGGAAAGCATACAGCACATGCCGTGGACCGTTTTGCTCCTGGTCGCAGATTTTCAAAGCTTTCTGGAGCATATCAACCACCTCTTGTTCTATCTCTTCCTGATCGTGCCTTCCATGGCGGTCTGCTTCGCTGTAATCTTGCAATTGTTTCGCCAAATTGAATGTTGCCGTCGATAGCTCCCACGTTACCAGTGACCACAGGTCAGGATTCTTCTTCTTCGATCCTAACACCGCTAGTGCTCGCCGGTAATGTGTAAATGCTTCATTATAAAACTTTTTCTGGAGATTTACGTTGTTTGGACTGCGCAAAGTAGAAAAAATATAAGTATTTTTGTGCTAAAATCATATACAAATTTACCTACCTTTCACCAATCAGATGGATATGCGCCCGGAACCGCATAAACCTTCCCATGTTGCAGAGCAGAAACGCGAGATTGGTGCTATCGTTGACTGCCTCAAACAGAGCAACTCCTTTCTGCAAGGAATCGTACGATTTCTTTGCCAGCACCTGATACAGTGGCTCAACCTTGCAGGGCTCTTCCTGTGGCTTCTCGAATGGTTCCCGTTCTTCCTCCGGTAACTCCCAAAACCGCTGATACTCTTCCTGTGCCCAATGCATATATTTAACGCCCAGTTCATTGCGAACACTTCCCAATCGTCGATTCAACTCGTCTTTTGCGTCGTTATTGGAAGTGCTAGCAAGAGCTGCCTCGTAGCAACCACAACTGGTAATCATGAGCTGCTCAATGTTGTCCGCCGGTGCAGGAAGGGACTGCTCCACGCCGTCACCAATATCCTTCACCAATTCATCCATAATCAATTGATCAATTCGACTTTCTTCGTTAAATTCTTTCAAGTGACTTTGAATGTCGTCCCATTTCTTGGTGAGTTGAAAGAAACAGTCACCTATCCGACCAAGCAGCAGTCCACGTTGCGACGAAACACACGATATGTATTTGGTAACAACTTGCTGGCAACGTACCGCCGAATACAGAAAGCGGAGAGAAGTTCCAAATTTCTCCAACGAGTAAAACCACTCCGCCAGCGTTGCATAGGTAAGACATGCCTTTTCGAAAAGCAAAATCTTCAAGTGGACGTTCCACGATTTAATAACTCCCATTTCACCCTTAAGCAAGAGCGACCGGGCATCGATTTCAGTCGAGGTGTCATCCGCGATCGCTTTCTTTTTGTCGGTTTTCCGTTTGTTTTTCTTCTTAGAAACTTTTTTGCCGACTTCACACGACTTCGTGTTGCTTCCGTTTGTGTCCGGTTTCCAACCCATGGGTATCGGGACGTCAGAATCGGCCATTTGTGGTGCTGGATTGAGTGGACAGTACGGAAGCGGAATCGGATCGTCAGATTTTGCCAAATTCGGATGAGTTTCTTCGTGGTATATTTTGCGTTTTTCTTCTGCCTTTTCTTTTTCTCTGCATTTTTGCTCTTCACTGCTATCGAAATACTGTAAGCAGCTCAACCCATCGGCAATGTGTTGCAGGGCAACTTCACAACGTTCCTCGATGTCACCGACCAATGGCGGTGGTCTTGCGTTGTATCGCCATCGACTGCCTCCATTGCCACCGTTATATTCCTGGAGGGTTTCCTCAATGCTTTTGATAGCCGCTTCTAGCCGATTGTTAATATGATCTGGCCCATATTCTTCCGGCTGTGGGGAAGCACTGGCATCCGTTTCTTCGTCCAATTCCTCATCATCCACATCCAGTGTAGTGTTAAACTTAGGAGAGCCGGGATCCGTTTCCGCTGGGATGTGCAGATCGGAAAGAATGTAATGGGAGGAAGTCACAATCTGGGGATACTTTTCTTTCGGCAACAATTTGATGCAATTATCTAGCAGCATCTTGATAGCACCGGCCTTGGTTGCCGATATTCCTTCCGGTGAATTTTTCATATTTCTAGCAACAGTGTACAGCAGCATGGCCACGGGAATAGTAAATGGATTTTGATTTTTCTGATCTTCTTCGTCGATCTCTTCCTCGTTTTGCGTTTCACACGCGGCATGTTTTTGGCACAGCGTAGTCAAATCATATAATTTCACAACATCATCATTTTTGGCCTTAAATAACCAGTAAGTATGGCCAGCCTTGGTGGCGTTAGCTTTCAAAAAAGCCAGTATATTTTGAGCGACGTTTCGTATCACCTTTGGGGAGAACCTTGAATTTTCCAATTGCGGTAAATCTTCTGTTTTAATCAGTTCATATCTGGAAAAATAATTTGTTAACAAGGTATATAAAAAACATTTAAGCACTCTTTACTAACCTCTGAACAATACCATCCAGATGGTAGCACATGACCACCTCCGGTACGTTGCACATCAAATTGTCCAACCAATAGTCGATACCGGTTAGTACGTTGATCGGCTTGGTCTCGTCTCTCAATCTCAGGCTAATACATGGACGGTTTGCTCCACCAAAAATGGGCATATCGGTGCCAATCAACATTCGAATATCCTCGAAGGTCCACACAACATTCCGATTAAATACGTGATTCGTATGACGTGGATCTGGGAAGTTTTCTTCCTCGTCTGGCTCGGGTAAGATCGGTCCCGCCAGCGGTAGTGGCTTGAACTTCTGGCATCCCGCGTCTTCATCCACCAGCAACTCATTCTCTTCATTATGCTCACCTTCTTCGTCAGCTCGCAGACTGTAGTACAGAAATTTCGAAGTCAAATACTTATGTGCCAGTGCTTCCCGTGATTTTGTATGAATGAAAAGCTTTTTCTCACTGTCACTTAAACTGTTCAGTATATTTTCGTATATAAACGACCGCAACCACTGCCACTCGCTCTCCCCTTGACGTAACAAGTAACGAGCCACATCAAACTCATCAATCAGCAGTGTGTTTTCAATCCGATGAACTATCATCGAAATGACACTTTTCCTCGAGTAGGGCAACTTTAGCAGCCGCTTTATATTTTCCGCATCAGAAACGACATCCACACCGCCAACGCAGTCGGGAAACATGTTCGCCATCCGAAAGCTGCTGAAGCCTCTCTGCTGGGAAAGAAACTGTCCCAGTCCATAGGAATTGGCCGAATTATTCAACCAGTTCGAAGGTGGCAAATTCAAATCGGTGTTACATTTTAATCTGGCAAACGGTGCTGTGCTTTGCACATTCAAGAAGCGAACAATCGCATTCGACTTAACTTCGTCTTTTTCTAGTTTTTCCAGTGATTCTGTGATTACGGAATGTTCCGATTCACCACCGGGTGGTATTGTGCAAACATCAAGGTCGTCTTCCATCTGAAAATAGTAACGAATAAAGTTTGTATCGATTGATGTGTGAACATACAACTTACCTTAGCGTCTTATTCAAAGCATAAAATATTTGATAAATACACTTTTCTGCCACTCAACTACTTAAATGCGACAAAATTCTAGTAAAAGCAAGAATAATCGAGAATTTTATTTGATTTGTGATCCACCAGCTGTTTTTGACAGCGTAATGATTTGATAACATCGACTTTACAACCAAAACGAAGACAGCTAATTTTTTCTGCTCGCAGCGCTATGATATGTGAAACTGGAAAACCGACCATCCGTGCTTTCTTCGATGTTTATTTCTGATCAGCTGTCATTATTTTTTGTCGGAAAAATTTACATCGGCCTGCAAGCTGCAAACAAAAACAAAGGCCCTACCATGTCGGCGACCTCAAAAATCGTTTTACTGGGTGCATCCGTAAGTTCCTTGGGCATTATAGGATATGTGCATTACCGGCAAAACTACGACAGGTTTGTTGTGTGCATATTTTAAATCGATCATAATTTTTCCATCTACCTCCGTGTTTTGTTTCCGTAGAGCGAAGCTGCACGAAGGAGTCATACGAGACGTTCAGCGACAACAGCAGAGGAAAATCGAGAACACCTACAATTTACAGCAGCAAATCGAACGCACCAAGCAACTGAGGCAACAATTGGAACAAGAGGAGCAATCCACAGTACTGATGAAAACCCAATGAAACAACTCGTTATCTAGTTCAATCTTTTGAAATAAAGATCTTATTTTTAATTAACCATATTTATTGACTTGCATTCGGAAATTTCGAATGCAGTGCTATGAAAACCATAGGTTTGTAACTGTAACAACTGAAACTAGAGTATCATCATCAGACCGCACAGGGATAAGTCGAATCGAATGATTTATGCCGTTTTCGTTTTTGCGGTGTAGCTACTCCGTTTGGTGCAACACTTTTCGCTGGATAAACGAACGCTCGTGGTGCAGCAGCAGTGATGTGGTATGGGTGGGAGGATATTTTCCGATCTGCACCAGCTACACTCTTTTTTTCTGGTATAGCTGGTGCAGAAAAAGTGTAGCAATGGTGTAGCCGAAAAATCGAAAACGAACAGTTTTGGTGCAAAAAAGCTACACCGCAAAAACGGAAACGACATTAATCTTCGCCTCGGGGAGGCACGACGCGTCCCATTTCTGCCAAGCGTTGACGTTCAGCCTCCTTAAACGCCTTCTTCTCCGAAGGTGCCATCCCGGTGCACCTTCTAATTACATTAGAGCGACGCGCGTAGGCAGCCGGATTGTATGGCCTTACTTTACAGCCCTGAAACAAAAACGATCGTTTCATTAAAAACGAAAATCGGCGGTACAACGATCCTTTACCGTCTCCCACGATTCTTCATCTATATCATCCTTCGGATTGTACGTATACTCCGTCGTTGCTTGGGCGCTTGCTGCGACCTCTGGAGCAAACGTCGCAGCTGATGTTGAAATGCAATACTTGTATCGGTCGAAAGTTTCCCGATCAGGGCAAACGCTCGAATGAAACTGAAGGACAGAATAAATTGTTAGCTGGTGCGTCTCGAAAATCGAAATTCGTTACCTTCAACTCTTGTTCCGGCATATCGTGAGTTTCGTTAAACGGACACTTGACGTACTTCAAATCTTTGTGGTTTTTTCGGCACTTGAACAAATGCGTCTGCATCCGGAAGGACATTATCTGATGGGCTCGATTATATGGACATTCTACAATGTCCTCGTAGCCAAGCAAACTCAAATCGCTGTGCTCTGCACTATAGGCAATAATTGTGTGGACTCAAGCTGAAAATGATACTAAATGCAAAGTACTTACCTCAACAGTTGACGATTCATTTCTGTTGGAATTACGCTTATTGGCAACAAAAAACTTTATTAGCCAAAATACAACGGTGTTGTACTGAACTGAAATGAATTATGAATATGAAATCGATTCGAACCGGACCACGCTCCGCGCTAGAAAAAAAAGAAATAAAAGAAAAACACGAAAAACCGTTAGCGCAGGGTTGCCAATAAGTTTTTTCTAAAGACTGTCAAGCTCAAGAGATACGCGAACGAATCTGAACGAATCAGCCATTTTCCCGCTTAGGAAAAATTCGGATGCCCGGCAGAAATCGAACAGAATCAATATGGCGCCGGCAAAATTTGACATTCAGAACCGGTTCGTCTTCTTCGTTTTTCGCTCGCTTTTCTGTATGTCAAAAATGACATTTTAAAACGGAAGATCCCAAGTAACAACGGTAGCTGAATTGCAAGAGCAATGACTGTTTACGGGTTGGTTTAAGGCGATCAACGCTGCATAAAGTAAGCGCTCAAATGGTGTTTAAATAAGCGATGTGTAAGCTACTTTAAGTTTTTCAAACCAGTCCTCTCCCAAAAGCTGATAATAAAGCTTAATAGCGGATTTTTTTTGCTAAACAATCTGCTTCTAAACAGCCATAAACATCAAACCGTTTTACGGCTGCTTAAAGGTGTTAAAATGTAGAGTGGAAGCTTTCATTAGGCTCACAGCTTTCAAACTACTTTAAGTCTGCTTAAGGGTGTTAAAGTGGCTTTACAAACTTCTACCAAGTTTTCATTCGGCTCACAGCACACATACTGTCAGATCATAGAATTTCGCAATTCGGCTGACAGCAAAAGTTTGTCAGTTATCGACATTATCGACTGCTTCACGCTTGACGGGCTAGGCTTCAGGTGTAAAGATATTCTCACTGTCTGTTCTGCAGATGCAAATGGGGCGGGTCATACGGTGAGTGCTTATGGATCAAAAGATGGCGGGTTCAATTGCCGGAAAAAAGACTTGCATTTTTAATTAGCTAGCTTACTTGTTCGAATTAAAGTTATTCGAAACTAAAAATATCGCGTTGACGGCGAAATAAAAATGACGCGTTCCATTTTTTTAAATTTAAAAATAGATTTTTTTTTGGCTGCATAAAGGTTGATGAAGCGTTGATTAAGCGACTGGAAAAGTAGATTGCAAAACTATTTCTCATTCTAAAAATAG
The DNA here is from genome assembly GCF_943734655.1 of Sabethes cyaneus. Classification (NCBI taxonomy): domain Eukaryota; kingdom Metazoa; phylum Arthropoda; class Insecta; order Diptera; family Culicidae; genus Sabethes; species Sabethes cyaneus. The sequence goes on from NC_071355.1 coordinate 56,767,372, forward strand.
AATTGACAGCATTGCGCAAATTGGCTATTTAAAAGTGCAAAAACGTTTCTATTAAGCTTCATTGCAGCTTCGAAAGCAGCTATTAATTAGCCTGAAGCTTGATAAAATCACCAGATTTAGATGTTTAAGAGCTGGAAAAAGGTTTTCATTTCTAAACCTAAACCATAGATCAGCCACAGGTTGAATAAAATCAGCTATAAAAGCGTTTGATCAGCCTGAAATTGTTACTTGGGATACGTGCTTCACACGATGCTGCCTAATGTTGCAATTCTGCAGTACAGGTAAGAAAATAATATTCAACCAGTTTCTGCGGGATTTAGTTTCTGTTTTTAAAGCCTCACGAAACATTTTAAATGGTCGATTCCAATAACGTGCGTGCTCCGAGTATATTCTTTTTGTTTGCAGACCGAAGGTCCCGCTCATCTGGTTTCAGCTTCTGAAATGCACCGAAAACTAACAAAAATAAGCTGAACGTAAGAATGAACAATAAAGTAGTGTAAAATGCGCAAATGTATGTATGTGTTGCATTTATTTTTGATGACAGCTTTTTTTAACCAAAAAGTTACGCAAAAAAACAAACCGGTTGAATCGGTTTCGGTATCGGTTCTGTTCGACATGGCTGACAGAAATCGAACAGAAATCTGGCAGACAAAACCGTTAGGCGAAATTTCTGCCAGAATCGGTTGTTGCATTTCTGCTAGTTTTCACGGATGACGGCGGCCAGAAACCCGGCAGAATGCCTGGCAGAAAAAGTTTTTCGCTGCCAGATTTTTGTTCGATTTCTGCCGCGCCTAAGCGGGATTAAGGGCGAGGACGAACATACCCTCTCGTACCCTATTTTTGACGGAGTACAAACGCAAAGCGGAGAGTGGCATGAGCTGCAGGCAGTACTTGGAGAGATTCGCAGCGTACACCTGGCGAAATGTAGGAGAGTATGGCGAGCCAGCCACGTCGCAAGAATGGAAGTGAAATCCGTTCTCATCAAGATCTCCATCACTGAATCCATGAGTGGGGGGGTGTTAGATGGCTCTACCAGGTTGAAGCCGTCTTGCGTGTGTTGAAACACTCAGCGAATTGACGACGAGTGGCCCAGAACCGAGTACAGTGGAAAGAAATTCTTGATACACCCTGGTTCCATACTGATAGAATGTATAGCTAATCAGAATTCAGAATAGAAAATCTGATCAAAATTGGTTATTCAGAACGTAGCACCGAGGCGATGGCTCAGTTCATTAAAACTGTTTAACCGGGATTAGTACTGATCAGAATGTTTTATTGAAATTTAGAATAAGACGTACATATCTACTTGATCAATTCGGAATTCAGTTGCATAAACTCAGCTACATACATCTAAAGGACTGTTGCAAGATTCTTTATTGTGTTGGATTAAAAAAAAATATTTCTCCAATATCCTATATAAACATATTAATTTCAACGAATAAAGTTTACCATGAACAAGAATCTATTTTTAAGCGAGAGCGTTTTTGCTCATAGAATTGATCCAATTTCGTTATTGTGAACGATATTATATATACTTGACCAAGCAAGATAAAGTTCCATAGAAAGCCGAGGATGGGTTTCCTTTCTAGTGCAATTGTAACGGATTATTGTTGCGGTTTTTTAGATTCACAAGGTTTGTGCTCTTAAGGTGCTAACATGATACATCTAATGGGGACACCTGTAATCCATTGCGTGTACCTTGCCTTCTCGCTTAGACCTTAATCTTATCTGCCAACGAACAGGAGAGGCCGGTTCCGTCTGGTTCCACATTCAACGTTTTGATAACACCATCCTCCAGTACCATGGAGTAGCGCTTGGAACGAAGTCCGCCAAGCGGGGGCAAATCAGCGCCAAGCTCAAGCTTTTTGGTAAACACCGCTGCCGGATCGGCCAGCATGCGAACTTTACCGGCAGTATTATGCTGCTTTCCCCAAGCCGACATTACGAACGGATCATTGACGGAAACGCAAACAATATCAGCCACACCGGATGATTTCAGGTCCGCCGCTTTATCAACGTAGCCGGGCAGATGGGTCTTTGAACATCCTGGAGTAAATGCACCGGGAACGGCAAACAAGATGACCTTTTTGCCTGCGCACAGATCGGAGATGTTGACCTTGTTAGCCGGTGAATCTTCATATAAATCGATTGACGGGATTTTGTCGCCTTCCTAAAAAGTATAGTACAAATGAGTCATCTGATTTAGCTCAAAATGAGATCTATAGAAGCAAACTTTTTTGTTGTAATAATTGCAAATGTTTGCAAGGATATTGATTTCTATTCCAGTTTTCGTTTCTACATTCTACTATTCAATCAGATAAAAGTTTTTTCTATAGGACATTTTAAAAAGGATACAATTGTGAAATATCGATTAACATAATATAATAGGGACGTGATAGCACCAGCTGCCACCCCTTGAATAATTAAAACAAAAAACAATGCAGCCATCTAAAGTTTTGAACAGCATATACATAAGTGTCGCCAATACATAGTAGCCTTTATTCCCTGTTAAATTCAATTCGATCAACATTGCTACTTCTAAAATGAAGAACGAAAATACTTCGATACTTATACAGCTTCGTTCAGTAATGTCCCTGCTTCCTACAATCTTCATGTGTAACGTTAATCTAGAAGGGATGTGCTTGCACAAAATAAAAATCACAAAAAATTTCATTACATTTTAATTGATTGTTTTCGGTATTGACTAGGTGCAAATAGCACTACAGTAAATAATTAAATTAAATCATTAAGAGTTATCTTTCTGTCTGCATTATGTAATGCCAGAAAAGCGCTGATAAGACAGGCAAATTGATACATTTTGCAAAATGGGAAAACATACCTTAATCTGCACCATTTTCGTCGTATGAAAAGAAAGCCGCTGTAATACCGCTGCTGAACGCCCGAGTTGTGTTACTAGACTGCACTTGCTGACCAAACACTTCACTAGAACCGGATGCATTGAAAAATACGGAAATGACGGAAAAATTATAAAAACACTGACACTGCTAAGGTGAGAAACAGTCGCAAATCGGCACCAGCTCAAGAATAAAGAATAAACTGCGGCAACGAACAAACACTACTAGGGTCCAGTGTAGCCAGATATTTTCCTATCAGAATCAGAGATGCCGGATGCTCGTAATATTATTTCTGCAACTAAAGAATCGAAACAAATTTAATTAAAAATCAAATTTGTCAATGAAAAGGTCACCGCCTCAAAGGTTTGAGCACAATTTTTTAAGAAATTTTTAAAAAAACAAACGCATAGGAAACAGACATTCAAACTAGGAAGCCCTCTTTAATGTATAACGAATATTTTAAATAAACTGCTCGATTTCGTTAGTTCTGTAATTCACAGCTAACCAGTTAACTGGTATCTTTACCTTTTCGTGATTAAATCAAATGTTAGTTGAGGACAAGGTTGAGGAAATTTTCCTCAACCTTGTCCTCAACTAACATTTGAAAAGGGCTAATCAACCATGAACGTCAACCAAATGCAAATAAAGAAATAAATCGAAGATCGAGGTCCGAGCATCCGAGTGAGAGTTCGTTTGATTGGTTGGATTAGTTAGATTCGTTTCCCTGCTGCTCCAACAAGGCAACAAACCCAACACACGATATGCTTGCAATCGCGTTGCGTTGTGAAGCATAGGGGCCCTTTACATTTAATTTTAAACGAGTATTTTCGTTTAAAATCATTAAAAAATATTTGTTATAAAATGTTTGGCTCATATCAAATTTTAAACCAAGTATGTAATATCCACAAAAGTTGATGTACTGTTTACAGTCGTTAAATATCAACAAAAGTGTTATTTAGGTTGATCTACTCATTTAATGGACATATTGTTCTACATAAAACTGAATTCCAACGGTAGCTGTGTGCGATACCGGTAGAAGCTGTATACTGCATTTTGAAGCTTGCGGCCGTTCTATTTGTTGCACAAAAGGATGCTTCTGTAGTTTGGGATTATTTTCAATACGTGCGAAAGCGGCTTCAATGGTGTGTAGCAATACTTTAAATGTTGCGTTGGACGGTAGCTTGTTCAGTGCTTTAAGTTGACCGTTTAGATTTAGCAGCGACTTTCGGACTTGTGCTTCCAGCTCGATCAGATGTTCGTCCGTTTCTAGAGCGAAATCCCGATGGTCTAATTCAAACACGTAGCTCTCAAGATAATCGTCGGCATCATCTTTGTACACTAATAATTCGACTTTACTGAGTTTTTTCTGTCGTTTGAGTTCCCTTGCGATCAGTAGTGTCTTTTCCATGTAATCGTTTAACGGTTTAAAGATGGAAACTCGTATAGGAACGTTGTAAGCCTTGCGCTCACGGAATACAGCAGGAGGATATAATTCACGCCCAAATAGAATCATGTTCATGTAAATTTCCAACAATTCGATGATTATATCGGTTTCTAAAAGGCAAAAAATTATCGGACATTCTTCAGGGAAAGCTATTTAGTTTTACTTACCATAGTTTGTTTCATTATTTGAGGACATTTTTAGAAGCAAATATTCAAATTTTACGGCTCCCCAGAATATAATACTCGACAATTACGCTCACATTTGCTTACGCATAGAAATATTGAAATAGTTTTATCAACGAATCTTTTTAATTAAATTTGACTGCAACCGCGCTTTGCCGCTGCCGGTGCCGGAATCAAAAGTCACTCAAAACTGATGAAAACAATAACAATCTGCAAACAGAGATGCCAGACTAAAAAAATATTTGCATAATGATCCAAAAACTGCTCGAAATCCGATTAAGGGGATACTAAACTATTTGTCGACCAACATTTGGAAAGGACGGATAAGCCAACTGTCAAACAGAACGAGTGAGAGTTCATTTTCCTATGCTGCTCCAGAAAAAAATAACCTCTCGCTCGGTCTGTTTGACGTTTGGCTTAAGCTGGAATCACACTGACCATCACTGAACATCAACGGCAACGTATAGTAACGGAACGACAGTGATGGTCGCATGCATTTTCAATGTGTGCATTCACACGCATCCGTAACGTCACATCACGGAACGTCAAGGCACTCGTGTGAATGCGATCATTAAAATACCACATTGACTATATATACCCAGGTAACCAATAAGCATTTCCAATGCAATTTAAAAGCAAGTCAATAAGCATTTAAGTTGCCTTAAATGCTACTTAAATGCTATTTTGGCAAAATATGCGGCTACTTTACTGCTAGCCCTCTTATAGTGCTGACAATGCTTATTTGCAGCTAGTTACCAACAAGAAGAATTTAAATAGAATTGTAGATGCCAATTTACAACAGTTATGCAGTCAAAAAGCTGATAAACAACAACCTGCAGTATAAAACGCCAGGGATGCTAATAAACGACAGATTTACTGCTTATTTTAATGCTTATTGGTTACCTGGGTAACTTACAGCGAATTTGTTTAGTCAATCCGAGTTGAAACTGGATAAATTTTTTGTGTTCATTTGCTCCTATCTGACAGATGAAATTTATCCAGTTCCAACCCGGATTGAATAAACAAATTCGCAGTAAGTTATATATAGTCAATGTGGTATATATAGGTGTGGCGGTGTTGGTAAAGTTGTGTTAGTGCCATGAAGAAATTTCATCATGGTGTGAGTGAAATTGTAAATCGACCAATCACGATCAAGCGTGTCCCTTACTCGGTTAATTTACATTTTGCAGATTGGCCTTTTCGAAAAGTTGATGCCGATATACTCTGCGTAGTGCAAAGGCTGCACCAGGTGATGCAAGTTTTTTTCCAAGTTTTAGGGGTGTCGTTGAAACGATGTTTTGTTAGAAAATTTCTCGCGTCGCTTTTCATTTCGTCCAATGTAACAAATGTAAACAAATCCGGTTTATCACAACAAATTATTGCTCTTTTTAAACTCTATATGTTATACAAAAACACCTGCTCAAATAGAATTATTTTGTGGTTAAAAAATTAGTATTATCAAAATGTCCAATGTGCACATTCGAATTACGGATGACTGACTGTTACTTCGGTCGTTCTCATCTGATGTCCAAAGTGCAAAAAAAAAATCAAAACAAACCAAATCTTTGATCGTCATACACATTTTGCTTGCACACTAGCACCACAGATTAACAGACATAACTCTTGGAGGAAAAATCAACAAAAACTATCGTACCTCATATTTAGCCTGAACACTACCCAGGTAACCAATAAGCATTAGAATAAGTAGTAAATCAATCGTTTATTAGCATCCCTGGCGTTTTATACTGCAGGTTGCTGTTTATCTGCATTTTGACTGCATAACTGTTGTAGATTGGCATCCACAATTCCATTTAAATTCTTTTTGTCGGTAACTAGCTGCAAACAAGCATCGTCAGCACTATAAGAGGGCTAGCAGTAAAGCAGCCGCATATTTTGCCAAAGTAGCATTTAAGGCAACTTAAATGCTTATTGGCTTGCATTTGAATTGCATTGGAAATGCTTATTGGTTACCTGGGTAGCACCATCTATGATCGACATTCCCAAATATCAAATAGCAACAGGAGTATTCCTCGAAGTAGCAAGTATTTTTTATGGGGAATTCCCCTTCTTTTGTCAAAAAGCGCCACTTTGACCAAAATGGAGACATTCCCAACTAAGCCCAAATTTGAAATGACAGTTTAGTCGGTACGAAGAATGGTAAACGAGTGTTACGTCTGTTTGTCTGTGCGCCGCGGTATGACCATGTTGCGAAACATGCTTTTTGAAAAAAATGAGTGGTTTTTGATTGGACGATGGAATTAACGTGAGTGGTGAGTGTCCCGTCTGTTTGTCTGTGCTTGATCGTTATGCCCTTAGTTGTCAAATTCTTTTATTGGAAATGTCATTGTGCGCATATGTGTGTGCGTTTCATCGACGCTCGAGCGCCGCGATCTTGCTTTTTCGTTCGACAGTTTGCAAAAACATCACATTCGTCTGTCTGCGGTCAAACGTCGCGTTCGTGTTGGGAGCTTACGTTTTCCTCCGGGTTGCTTAAATTCAGTGCGAAAAAAGTTTGAGTTTTCAATGGAGAAGAAATTTGAATCTAAAATTATTGCTGCAAAAATTTTGAATATAAAAATATTTGTATGATAGATTGGTGTCTAGAATTAGGTTAATAATCTTGCAAAAATAGTACGATAAATGTACGTCAAGCTGCTTCGTTAGCTACCGACCCAACCGTCGATGTGAATGGGTGAAAAATGGCAACAATGAAAAATTGTGGCCCTGCAGTAAACGAATCTGTTCTTGATATCAGTTTTTGCTAATGATATAAAAACAATTTGATGGTTAAGTGCGTATTCGATACGGTGAACAATAAAACAAGTTAGTCTGGCCGGTTCCGGAAGAAGTTTGTTGTGCAAATCGAGCCTCCTCCCCCGGGGAAAATCTTCGCTTTGGATACCAAGTTTCGCGGCCATCTTTCTCTAGACGCTGCGTAGCTACATATACCTATACGTGTGCAAAGTAAATGTAATAGACGTGTGAGTGCTTGCTTATATAGTGTGCGTAGTTTCTGGTAGGATTTTCCGTGGAAAATCCGATATAGGGCAGCTTTTGCTCTAAGAGGAAAGTTAAATAGAAAAAAAGCAAAGGCTCAACGATAAACCTCAAAGGTCACAATCAGTGTTTTTGCTGCTTTGGCAAAAAAAGAAGTGTACTGTCTGTGAAATTGTTTGAAGCAGTAAGAAATTGAATATTTCGGGTGTTTTCATCGTTTGTCTGAAGGCATAGCATAAGACATGGCATCCCAGACGACGACGACGACGGCTGCTGCTGCTGCTGCAGCGGCCGCCAGCATGGAAACCGACGAGATGGTGGATCCGATGAACGATTTTCTACCGCTGCTACCGGAGAACATCAAGCAGGAGCTGTTCGAAAACTCCGACAAGGGTACCGCTAATCCGTGCGATAGTGCAGAGAACAAGGTAGGAATTGGTCGACTGTTTGAGAAGGTAGTTCTGCTAATAAGGCAGAGTTCTATAGTTCGAATTTAAATTTTATACCTACTGAAGAAATTAATTCTCGCGTCACTTTTGATTTCGTCCAATGTAACAATTCCACCATATTGAGAAAAACGAGATCGAAGTTCTTCGAATTGAACTTTAAATTGTTTCAAAATGAAATAATTTTCAGTCATTCACTCAACGTGGTTGATGAATAATAACATTCAATATTTAACGGAGATTTTAAAAATCTAATTAAAACTAAGCAGTTTTGGTTTATTATGGAAAAAGTTACATTGGACTGTTTACCATCTCATGCTGTACTTTGGACGGTTTTATTTTTCCAGGCTCTTGCACATAAATTAAGCGAGATCACCGTAAAATACGTGCGTTGCCGTGCTACGCTATTTTCGAGGTTATTTTTCAATATTAGACCGCTTGTTTCACTTAAAATGCATAAATAATGCGAAAAATAACTTTCACTTGCTAAACGTCCAATGTACAGATTGGGTTTGTTTTGATTTTTTTTTGCACTTTGGACATCAGATGAGAACGACCGAAGTAACAGTCAGTCATTCGTAATTCGAATGTGCACATTGGACATTTTGATAATGCTAATTTTTTCACCTCAAAATAATTCTATTTGGGCAGGTGTTTTTGTATAACATAGAGTTTAAAAAGAGCAATAATTTGTTGTGATAAACCGGATTTGTTTACAATTGTTACATTGGACGAAATGAAAAGTGACGCGAGAATTATTATCTTGGTGAATGACCCTCTGGGTTAAAACCATTCTAATAAAAAAAAATAATTTTTGAGCGTCTTAGTAGTTTTCTATTATGTAGGTACATAATTAATTTACTGAAGTAACATTTTTTTCTTGTCATATCTTTTACTACCTACATATTAAATTTTATGTTTGACAATTATATTTTTTTAACGATTGTAGAATACACTAGAGTCAAATGCAGAACAATGTGAATAAAAAAATAAAGTTTTCAGCAAAAGTAATTTTGGTTCGTTAACCTGATTATCTCCCAGGTCTCAATCAAAATTATTTTATTATATTTCTCAATTCCAATGCTATAACCGGGTCGATAATCGAAAATTTGCAGAGTAATTCAATAAATCATGCTTGTACGAAGAATAATTCAATAATAAAATGAAATTGAGGATTGAAATGAAATCAAAAATTCCATTTCTGCCCGCGCAGCTATGTAGGTAGTCATGAACATGATGTTTGATATTGTTGTTGATGTTGAATCGATATGTCTAATGTAATGAGATTAGTCAAATTCAATATAAGCAATGAATTTTAAATCTGGTTTTTTGTCTAGTAACCGGTTCATTCAAAGATGATGTGTTAATGTGCATTTGCTTCGCCGTGATAAGCGGAAGAGAGGAGCCACGCAGAGGAGAGATTTTCTGCCACTTACGTCCTTTTAAAAAAGTACCCGAGAACGGACGTAAAAATAGATTCTAGTGTGCTGTCTATCATTCAAGTGTCCGCGTAATAAAATGTGTATACGTACTTCCGTACCGAGCTGTCATGGCCAGAATGCGGTCCATCGACTGGAAAAAAGTTATTTCGCGGAATTCGTACTGTCGGACAATGGTTGAAAAAAAAACTCACGTTTCACAACAAAATGTGCTCGATGTAAATCGTTAATTCTGTTCAAACAACTAAAAAGGGCCTAAGCCCAAATTGTAGTCCAACCGAATCCGAAATATGCCTGTTACTTGTTCTCTCTCTTCTAAACCTCACATAAACTGCTTCAGCCAAACCCTTCTAACTAACATCACGTTCTCTATTATACTGTATTACTCCACCATCATTATATGTGTCGTTATATAGGGTATGTTGCTTTTATGACACACACAGGCACCGAAAATGTCGACTAATTGTTTTAATTTCCGTCATTCATAAATGAAAATAACTCACGCAAGGCATTGTCGTTATTCTACAGCCAGGAAAACTTGTCTGACCTGCAGAAATGTTGAAGAATAACATTTGTCATGCCGTCCTACACAAACACATGTGCGTTAGCTTCGTAAACATTGTTGTGATTTTTAGTTTGGACGATGAAAAATTTTGATGGACGGATTTTAAAACGGTACGACGAATTTAAGAAATAAAGTCAGTTGCGTAATTTCCATATTTATGGTTTAATAATCGCTTTTCTGCGATTTCATAGTTCACGGATCGGAAGGTAAGTGTGTTTTAGTCAAATTAGCACAAAAACTTTTGGAGTATTCATTAAATCCATCCAACAAATGATGAAAATTAGAATGGTTTTACTTACTACGACGGGAATTAGAAATAAACCCTAGGCCTTCTTCAAAAAAAATTTGCTAAGTTATCTTGAAATAAGCTTTAAGTTTTGTTAACTTTGTTCAACGCAATTCCTGTTCTCACTCACTTTCAGGGATGGTTCGATCACTTTGACTCAATTTTAATTCATTTGACAGTACCGTCTTAGACGAGCAAAATTTGACAAATTGATGAATGGGACATTTGTAGATAATAACTAGATCTACAATTTTACTGAATAAAAAGTTTCTGCATCTTTTGTAGCTACGATGCTACAATGCTAGTACGTTCATTTAGTTACTAAAGAGGCACTAGCGTTGTAGCACCGTAACTACAAAAGTTACAGCAACACTTTATTCGGCAAAATTGTAGATAATGACAAGTTCTACAAATGTCTCATACATGTCGTTGTCAAATTTTGTTCGGTTGAGATGGTAATGTCAAATGAATCAAAATTGAGTCAAAGTGATCGAACCATCCCTGCCACTTTTACAGAAAAGTATATGCAAAGAGGCCATTAGATATCCTGCAACTCGTGCATGACTGTTCTTGATGCGATGTGACAAGTAAATGTCGAAAAACAAACAACAAACAAATCGAAAATCAAAAACAAAATCGACCACCTTCACTCGTTGTTTAGAATTCCTAATTTGAGCAAAAAAAGTTGATGCACGAAGGAAATACTTTGTCACTGTATTAATACATTCTTAAATAGGAACATTTTGGTTCTCTTTACTTGTTGCTTCTTTTGGAATTTCAAAACATTACCTATTCGCTTAAGGGTTGACAAAAAATTAGCGCAAATTATTGTCTTGCTCTTGGGAAAGTTTCTTGGCATACTATAAAAAAGGTCTTATGAGCTGTTAAACGGTGTTAACAACATGAAACTGTTGACAGAAACAGGATAATGGTTAAGGATGATTGACAAGCTGTGGAGTGTGGAACCATCAACATTGGATCAAGCAGTGAAAAGTAACTAGAATGCTGAAAGAGTGCCCTATTTATAAAAAAGGCCATCTACTAGATTACAGCAATTATCGGGGAATTACTCTCCTCAACTCTGCATACTAAATTCTCTCCTGCATCCTGTTTCATAGACTGAGGGCTTGGCAGGCAAATCGTTGGCAAATACCAGTGCGGTATTCGAGACGGTCGCTCCTCGTCGGACCAAATGTTTATCTGTCATAAAGATCCTTCCTTGATAAATTCCCGGAACTCAAATTTCAGGCTCCCCATTTGTTTATAGACTTCAAGGCGGCGTACGATTCTGTTCAACTAAATGAGCTGTTTCGGATGATGCCGGAACATGGTTTACCAACAACATTTATTAGGCCTGCCGTGAATCGCACAAAAGTTTCATTTATATAGGAAACTCCTTAGAAAATGGGACTGTTATGCGATTCACAGCACTATACGTGCTACTTTTGAGGGTTTAAAATCAATCGTCAAAATAGCGAGTGAGATATCAGACTCGTTTGCGACGTTAGATAGTTTGAAGCATGAGCATGTGACAGGCTAACGAATTTGCTGTCCAGAAAAAATGGGAGCGTTTTTCGAGTGCTTCAATAATTGTCCAGAACAATATATTTCTGTAAAATGCAACTAACAAAAGTTAAGTACGCAAACCTAATTTTTAAGAAAGCTTCAGAGAAAATGCTCTACAACTCAGCGCCCGGTTAAGGTACAAACTCCATTTCTTCAGTGGTTGTTGCTTATTGTTTGTCCACCCAGTGCTGTTGACCTTTCAGATTCACAGTCAGAGTAAAATGGCGATTAGTCAGTCAGGCCGTGTATTTCAAACTTCAACTGGGATTTAACTGTTTTATAATTGAACTGAAATTTTGACTTCAAACTGGGAATTGGAAATTGGATTTTAATTAGACGTGAAAATGGACTTTAATTAGACTTGAAATTGGATTTTAATTCGAACATAAATTGGAATTAACTAGGACTAGTACTAGACTAGTAATTAAACTTAAATTGAGATAAGAAATTGGACTTAATGTTGAAATTAAATTGGGTTTGAAATTGGACTTGAAATCAGGCATAAAATTAGACTTAATACGAACTTAAAATTGTATATGAAATTATGCTTAAGGTTAGGTATGAAATTGGAGTTAAATTGGTTAAATTCTCGAGTACTTTTCCATTTCGACGTATCTGCAAATAAGAGATTCTCTTCGTGTCTCCTCTCTTCCGCTGTTTACGACGATACTAATGCATTTTGACACATCAGCTTTGCATGAATCAGTGGCCGGAGTCAATAGCTAGCCAAATGTTTCGAAAATTTTCTTTTCCATGCATGTAGCCGTGAAAAGCGAAAGAGAGGAGACACGAAGAGACTTGAAATGGGTCTTTAAATCGGAGTTGAAATTAGAATTAAATTTGACTTGGAATTGGTTTTAGAATGGATCATTAAATTGAGTATGAAATAGCACCCCAATTGAACTTCAAATTGCACTTGAAATTAGACTTGAAGGGGGCACAAAATTGGGCTTGAAGTTCCACTGCAAACTAGACTTAAAATCGGACTTTAGGATTAGGAGTTGAGATTGGAATTAAATTAGTTATGAAGTTTGATTAAATTATTTTTAATTATATTTTATTCGAAATTGGATTTAAATTAGATTTAAAATGTACTTGTGATTGGACATGAAATTAAACTGGATTTCAGACCTGAAAATGGATTTAAATTGGTCCTGAAATTAAAGTTAAAATTGGACATGAAACTGAATCTATTTTTACCTATCTTAGGAATACCGGGCCCTTGAATCGACAACTCCGGACTTCCCGGCTTGCACATTGAGGATGTATTTTGTTATACATTATTTATTTTAGAAAAGGTGGAGTACGTTCCCCAGTGTGGCTCAGCTTTTGAATTTCGAAACAATGTTCGGAACCGTCGGGCTTGAAAGGTTTTGTAACAATAAAGCATTTAACATCTGACAATATTGTCTTTTTATGTATGTCAGAAGGGCATTGAATTAAAAGGCCACTGCAACAATCTTAATCGTCTTTTGTGGCAGGCTCCGATTGCTATACATAGTTTGGACTGCTCATACCCATTGATGGAGTTGAGCTGAATAGTTGTAATCCTGTGCCCCAATTCGGTACTGCATGGTTACTAAAGCCAATGACCGTTTTGGGATTTAGGCTCTTCCTTCTTTAGCTTCTTCTTCTTCTTCTTTAGGAAACTTCCGAAGAAGTTGTGCCTTGATAATTCAAGAGCTCCGCAATTGAAAAGCAGATGTGCTGAACTTTCAGGTTCACAGTTACAAAAGCGGCAGGCATATTGTTGCACAGATGTATATTGCATATAGGGCACTGGAGAGTATTTTAAGCCCATTAAGCGATTGCATCTATTTTTCCGGACTATGGCCTAGTTCTAGAGGAAGAACAGGTGGTTTTGACGTTATTTGAATAAAAAATAGTAGATTACTTACAGTCTTAAGAAAATAGTTAGGCCATTACAAATATTTTAAAAAGTTTTTGTCCCTCCGGTGTTGGGCCACTGAAGGGGGGGGGGGGGGGCGAAAAAAAAACAAAGTGAATTTTTTAATCGAGCAAAAAAAATTTGGATTTTGGGCATTTTTATTTTAAGTTCAAACGTGAAAATCAAATCTATTCTTGCTTTTAAGATATACCTTATTAATTTCTATGTAAAAATCTACAAAAAAAAGACAAAAACGAAAGATATTTTTTTCCGCTGTTTGAATTTCCATTTCTATTTCATGCTAGAAGCGTTAACTCAACTCGTGTACTCATTTTTCAAGTTTTTCAGGCTGTAGAGCCCACAGACAATTGATTTTATAAAAAAAATTTAGCTCATATCCTACAAATTATTTTTTTGTCCCCCGATTTTTCAAGCCAATTTCCAAGGGGCAGTATTGAAAGTATTTGCAAAGGCCTTATAACACATTAAAATTGTATGTCGGTTAAGTATTTTTATTGGCGAAGGAAAAGGCAAATAGGCTGAACTTAGAAACCTGCTGAAAATACCCTCCCGTACCCTACTCTTGCTTAAAAAACGGTGAGCCACTTTCCTAATGAGACAGTTTCCCTGACGGCGGATCCGCAGACTCCGGAGCCTATGCAGGCCCCCATTTTTAAACCATCTGTATAAAAGCAGATGCTTCCAGATGGAAGATCGGGCCCACCATTATTCCACATTGAGCGATTTGTTTCAATCACCTCATATGGAATGCCCATTATTGGCCTTGGCTTCCATGCAGTCGGAGACTGAAGTTACTAAGAGTGTCAGATTGAACTCCCGAAGTATGCGAAAATGACCGATTTGGTCACCTTCGAGTATAGTTTTATTCCTTTGCAACCGTAGTGCGCTGAGCTCTGCTTCCTTCTTCAAAAGAAGATGCAAAAGCAGTAAGCATAGCATTGCCTCCATGGCTGCAGTAGGAGTTGTATGCATGGCACTGGTAATTGTAGGACAGGCCAGGCGCTGAACTTTGTTTAGTTTGGCTTGGGCTGTCACCTCATTCACCTTTGACCACCATACGACTGCAGCATAGGTTATCCTAGGCCGTGCAATAGTAGTATATGACCAAAAGGTTAGTTGAGGTTTCAATCCCCAGGTTTTGCTTACAGTGAGCTGTATGTTCAGACAGCCGAAGTTGCGTTCTTAACAGCATAATCTAGGTGGGCCCCCTAGTTCAGTTTTTTATCGAGAATTATTCCGAGGTGCTTGACTTGGTTACTCTGAACCCATTCTGTAGTCTGACACCATTCAGTATAGGAGGAGTAATGGTATGTTTCCTTCGCCTGGTGAATGGTATATCAACTGTTTTGCTGGGGTTTACATTAAGTCCCTCTTGTGAGAACCATAACATGGTGGTGTTTAGAGCTCCTTGCAAGCGACTTGACAATACTGCGTCAAACTTTCCTCTGAGCTCTGACGATAAGTACAACGTCGTTGGCGTCAGCAATGTTCTCATAATTAGGCTGTGATAGCTTGTAAAGAAGTGCGTCGGCCACCAGTGACCAGAGCAGGGGGAGAGAAGTCCTCCCTGTAGACATCCTTTGATCACCTAAATCGTGACCGCCCAAGCAACAATGTGAGTTTTATTGTACTCTTATTGCTGCTTTCAACTTTGGTCTAAAATGCCATCATAAGAGTGTAATAAAACCTACATTGTTACTTGGGCCACGTATCTCCCAATGATGCTGTGATTTCTCTGCTCGAGATCATTGCTTGAATTGAGCTCATTGTAGTGTGGTCGATTCTCTTTTGACATAGAGTCGTATTAATTGACGCGAAGGATGTGTTATCGAAAGCGCCTTCAATATCAAGAAAAGTACAAAGTACTGTCTCTTGATATTTGAGTGATTTCTCAATTACTATCATTAAGTAGTGCAGTGCGGTTTCCGTAGATTTACCGTGTTGGTATGCATGTTCATTTACATGTATCGGAAAGTTTTTTGAAAACTCATTGCGGATATAGTTATCCATGATTTTCTCCATCAGCTTAAGAAGCGTTGAAGTCAGACTTATTGGTGTGAAAGCCTTAGACATGGTTTTATCTTTTTCGCCAGCCTTAGGTATGAACACCACCCTTATTTTCCGCCAATTCTCAAGTGCCAATCCCAAAGTGGTTCGAAAGAGGTTGCTGAACATTATAACATAACATTATAACATCGTCCGTTTTTTGTAAGAAAATGGGTAGAATACCATCCGGACCGGGAGATTTCATTGGTTCAAAAGAGCTGAGTGCCCATTTGATTGAAGTCGTAAACAATCGGCATGCAAGCAGAACAGAGTCATTCGGCACATTGTGTAACGACCCACTCCGCTGCTGCCTGCTGTCTTGTCTAGTGGTCCCTGTCGAGCCAGTGAAGTGCGTGTTAGAACTTCCAGAGTTATCCTGGTGATAACAGCGAGACTCCCATCCGTTCTTGGGCATAAGTATGGGCATTAGTCAATAAATTTGCAACCACAAAACTAGCAACTAAAAATGGAACAAATGTCTGAAAATAATAATTTTAGATAAACTTCAAAGTTAGCGTCAAACAAACGAGAAAATTTTGACGTAAAACTTTTTCACGTCCGTTCGCGGACCGAACACCGAAAGTGTTATTACCTTGTAGAAACAAAGTTAATGTCGTTCCATCCCCCTTCTTTAGTTGTACAACACATTTGCGGCTATAACTTTGAGGAATAATAATGGATGCGAAGCTTTTCATATGCTGATACAGGAAAAGCATTCTTGTATAATAACGCACACGGATCATTTCACACAAAGTGGAGGACGAGCACCTCATAAACGGTTTTCTCGGATTTGAACTAGGTACCTAATATTTTGCTAGTTTGCTCCGTGATTGGTCAAACCAGAAAATTGCAAAAGAAATCAAACCACTGGGGCTCGAAATTAGAATGACATTTTTATTGTGCAACTTTCCCTGATTCATTATGCAAAAGGACGCAATTTTTTCCGCTGTCAAATATTTTCTCTAATATGTGGAAAAGTTGTGAATTATTGACTTTCTCAACTGCCCAGAAGTGCCTTTCCTTGATATAGGCATTTGTCGAACTGAAGTGTAAAGTACACATAATTGTATGATGAAGACTGGACCAATAAGTGAAAAAGTTCGTTCTACTTTAGACGTTTGGAAATGGAAGGTTATGATAATGGGTTTGGCATGTAGCCCAATTCGAAGACAAATTCAAAGATATTAGTTGTCTGCAGAGTTAATGTTCGGAAGAGAAATGTGAAATTGATGACCAACCTTATATTCAATGGCCGGAGGTGGAAAAATTTAATAAGGAACTTTAGTCTCCCACCAGCATTAAGATTAGTGCAAAAGAAAAGATTATGAAAAGACACTAACCTAGACACAGATTTTGATCCAACTGATTGGATGTAATGCATAAAGCGTTGTTATTAGCGGATCTGCAGATTTTACCATGTGCTGGTATTCGAAAACACAATCGAACCAGCTGGTGACAGCAGATGACAGTGTAACTATAGAAACAATTTGGGAATAGAGGATGACGTTCGTTTTGTTCCTTAGTATTATCGTTGTATCGGATTTTAAGCAAAATTATAGATTGAGGGTGGTTTGGCTAGATTCATAGAGATTTTTAAATCAAACTAATTATCCTATTTTAGGGTTGATTAAGATTTGGTAATGAAGTTTTTCAGCCGAGTACCGACGCTTTATCTTAAGTGTCTTGTAACGAGCATAAAAGGAATTAATCTTATTCTATCTTTGAAGGTTCGAAGTTTTGTTTAATCTTTAACAGCAAAATATTCCCAACGTCTGCAATGGTATAAAAAATATCTGAAACTTGGAAGTGGATGGTTTCGTTGTCCTCGAAGTAATCATCAAGTAATAATGGATTCATAGCAAAATTCTTCCAACATTAAAATATGTTTGTTTTTATATTTGCCGTAACGTCTAATAAGCATCTATTTTCGGAGAGCGAAATAAGCTGTAACCCTGGCCTATTGTAGCTTGGCTTATGGCATAAATTCATTCTCAAGGATCGGAAGTATCACTTAACCTTTATTAGCAATTGATTCTCCTAACGCTTAATTACATAGGATCGGATGGTACTGTTGTCCCCGTTTCTTCTTCCCCTGTAGAAGCTCACCAAATCATGTTTAATTTTATTACATTTTAAAGAATCATCTCTGTAGTAAATGGGTCTGGCTGATTCAACATGTATTTTGTGTAGGTATGCGTATCTTAGTTGTATAGTGTTATATCATGAACACAGACAAGATGTGCGTTTGGGATTAGTTCTAACAAACGCCAGGATCAAATTAGCTGAGTATCCATAAAATTGTTTGAATGGTTGATTTACCTATAACAATGCCACAGCCACGACCAAAATGCTGTACTACCGAAGAAGGAAGGGAATGATTATCCAACACTCACTACTGCTAGATACCGCGGACACCACCGCATCCCCATGAGGGTCACAAGATAGGAGTAATGTTACTAGGGGAGGGTATCGGCCAGGATTCACTTTGAAGGATGATATAATCGCCCAAAACAACGCGCAAGATTATTAATCCATCTAAGTTAAATAAACAAATAAACATGCTAGGGTGTACGCGCCATTCACATACAGACCGCAAACTCGCTCAGTATACGGATTTTGGCCCTGCGAAATTTCATAGTTAGGAGAGAAACTGCGATAGAAATATACAGCGTTAATGGAACAAACTTAGTTAGTGCGGAACGTGAGCTTGCAGACTAAATGAACTTTCTTGCCTTCGAACAGTCTCAAAACGGGTGGAAATTGGGAGAGATTGGTAAAATCTGTAAAGAATATACTGTATCAGATAAAACTATCAAGGCTACTCATAGACGAAGTTCTCGAGTACAATCTGCTAGAGGTTGGGAACACGATTAACTCACGCTCCTTCACATACGTACCCTATTATAGTAATTGCAAACTTAATAAGGAAAAATTGAATATGGGCATAATTTCTTTAGAAACTTTTAATCCACGTTTTCACAATTGGAGGTTTCAGTTAGTTTTAAACTTATTATTCTTATTTCTAGAAACGAAACAGTGTTTTGGCAAAACGATAATTCATACAGTTCGGACTGCCGAAAAGGTTCCAGTTACTCAGATTTTGTTTTGGATTTTATTAATTATTAAATGCTAACTTTTGACTTTTGAATAGTAACAGAACTTCAGATCATCGAAAAAAGTGTAGGTACTGAATAATATGGTAAGGTCTGGTACTGCTTCATCATAATGCCTAGTCCCGTTCTATCCAATACAAATTATTGAAAATATCAGTGTTTTTATGGCACACAATGTGAAATTTGTTGTTTTCTAATATTTAAGGTTGTTGTCTATCATGCGCGATCAATGAAAGTGAACTGAGACCTATTTAAATGCTTTTTTTCATCAAAGAATTTCTAGCAGCCCAATTTCCTGCCATTTTTCGAGCGACGAAGGAAAAAATGCCGACTAATCGTTTCAATTTCCGTCATTCATAAAATGAAAATAACTCACGCAACACAGCGTCGTTATTCTGCAGCCGAGAAAACTTGCATGACAAGCAGAAATTTTTGCAGAATGGCATTTGTCGTATTCGCCCTACACTTTTGGTTCGGACGATGGAAAATTTTGAGTCAAACACACCTACAGTTTGACTCAATCAGCACAAGAACTTTTGGATTACTCATTAAATCCATCCTAGAAATGATGAAAATTGAAGTGGCTTTCCTCACTGCGACGGGAATTAGTAATAAACCCTAACGTACATATGAATTTAATCGTAACTTTTTTACGTTAATTCGATGAATTTTCAAGAAGACAATTGAGACAATTACGGTACGAACTTGTTATAGTAGTAATGTATCCTTTAATAATTTGAGGCTTTTTTCTGCACTTTGTATTCTGGGCTGTTACCCCGACAAGACGGATTTTAATAAACGGTCATGAGATGCTTAATTCGGGCGGCAAATTTGAATGCGTAAGTTTTTATTACCGAAAGTATAAAATTAATATGTACCTGATCTGAGCTGAATACTGATCATTGTATTTTGCCGGCAGCGACAAGTTTGAGTAAAGTAAAGGCGCGTGAATCGAACCTGCTCGGATTCACGCTCAGTCGCACGGGTAATTACGATATATGTATATATTTACTGGTCAGTGCTAATTAACATGCTTTCAGTTAGTGGATATCAGATGTGCGTGTCATGTAACTATTAATAATCACGATGTAAAATACGCGGGGCAGGCTAATTATGGTTATCAAATGTGATGCACGAGAATAGTTACATTGTCGATCGATAAATTCGGTTTCGCTTCCAGAAGTACTTCTATGAATATGGTGTGATTTTTGGAAGTTATATTTTTGGTATGAGAAACTCAATTTTAAGCAATTAGGCTAATTGTTGAATTATACCCAAAAACAGTACAATGTGAATCAGCCTAATCCGATGCATTGCAAACTGCGGGTTGGTTCGGTTTCGGTTGACTGAAACATGCAGTCAAAATAAACTATAACCGCAGCAACAACGGGGTACATCTGTCAGAGTTGGGTTTTGGTGTGAATCATCTCTATTCAGTAGGTTGAGCCTTTGCGTTTCTAACTGAAGCCTTCTGTGTGACTTACTACCTGCTGGCATCAGCAGTTGTTGTTTGTCGCTTCATTCTAAACTTTGTTTTCATTACCGGAGAGCGGAAACTATCAACCGGTAGGCGCGTGGCTTGCATGTGCTGCCGTCGCCCAACCAATAATGCCAGGTGGAACAATGAACAATGCCGGCATCATACTACGCGGACAATTGAGGCAGGTAAAAGCAATATTTGGCTAGGGGTAATTCATTCTGATATCATAAAATGGCAACTGACAATGGCGCTCTTCGATACACGATACCACCTATGCCACCGGAGCGAGCGCCACGCACTGTAATGAAGTTGGTGTAAAAAGCATTACTGTTTGTTTTCGATGTAGTGTGTAAAAGCATGTGGAGAATAAATTTAACATCCTTAGAAAAACATTGCTTCATCAAATATTTATTCAGGTGTTTCAACCAGACTGTTGAAGTAATGTACTCTTTGCCGTTTGAAGTGTTCTCGGATGTTCTTCTATATAAAGAAACTTTTGAAAAACCTTCACAGAAAACAAGCATTTAAATTGCAAGTATAATAAGTTGTAGTACCCTCCGTTCGATACGAAGTCAAGTTAAATCAATAACTGCCCACGGTTTCCAGCCGAGCGGATTCGGTTGAACTGCACTTCTAATTCACGGTCAGCCACCGCAGACTGCGATATAATATTCAGGGGGAAAAAACTGAACACCCCCGCCTATCCTGGGCTGGGCATCATCGAACATGCCTCCGCGGCGGCGGCGTACCGGTTCGACCGACATCGGCAGACACAGCGGTAGCACGTGAAAATTGTAACCCCAGCTCACCCCGGCCCGGGCGCTCGCTGCTGACTGTACCGCCGGTCGGCGTTCTCCCATGTCCCATGACAGCAGTACGCGGCAGACGGCGGGCAAACAACATGTGGAAGGAGTGAAAGAGAAGCCGGTCGCGCGGCATCGAATCGCGATACATGACTCTCGCTCTCCTCTACGTTTGTAGACGTGCCGGAATACAACAATAACCAACCCTTCACAGGCTTGATGCGTACTGTAAGTTTAGGCGGTTTGTGTTAATTCATTAATTTCAAATGTTTAAATTGATTCACTTGATTCATCATTCAAAAAAGTTACGGATTATTTTTGTCCTCCCAGCTTAACATATGGAACATAAATATAAAAAGACCGCGTGTAATTTTCCGATTTTCTGCTTCCTCGTCCGACAACCGTATTGAGACGTGCATGACTGTATTAGAAACCGGCTTCGCGCGAGTAAATAGGTTTCTATTTCGTCACTCCAGCCTGAGGAGTGTATGTTTTTGTTTTTGTTTGTCTTATGGTGGTGTGTCCCTACCGTATCGTACCGTGTTTTTCACCACCACCCTACCCGCCCGTGAGCGGGAATCCCGGGATTGGAATTTGATTGGCGGCGACGGCGAAGTGTGACGGCAGCTGATGAGGCCGAAAGAGACTAGCTTGTAAGTCGAAACGAAACCTTGCTACTGTTAGGTATATCCCGCGGGGAATTGACCTTCCAGTGCGACAGATTTCGCAATCGATTAGTGGCAGCGTGGTGCAGGACAGGTTTAGCAGTCGTAATCTCGTAACTTTGTAAATTTCAATTCCATCTTTTCACGTACGTTAAGTTTAATGTTCTTTTTTATGGCTTTTGTATGACTTGTTTGCGTCCGGTGCTCTAGTACTCTGGTATTGGACGTTCTGACATGTTTCTCGTGTGCGGTAAATTTGGACAATATTATACATTGTATTCCTACAATGAAGTGTACCTCGATGTTACGGACGACTCAGAACATCGCAATGTCCGCATTGAAAGAGGTAAATTGTGTCGAAGAGTGACATTTCGACACAATAGTTGGAGTTGTCTATACATTGCAAAGTGATTGTGTCATTTCTGGAATTTTCCTTTTCTTACCGTCAGACATATACAGAGATGGTGATGTTTGAGTTAAATTGAAATGAATCATCACAGAGAGAAAAGTTTAAAACTGCTACCCCCGATTTTATCAGCTTTTTATCACGATTTTTTCAGCCTATAAATTTTGTTTAACTTTTGTGCTTTGAAACATGATTTATAAGGCTTCAGCCTGCTTGAAATTATTCTGATTCTCTGGGGAGAGTTTTTGAATAAAATGATGCCTTCTTGCGAGTAATTCGGGGTCAAAATTAGGGTGTTTTTATAGTGAAAGTTCTATATTTCCTAAACAAGCAAAGATAGAGGTATACTATATTCAGCAATGTTGTGTATTTTTACTATTTGTACAACTTTGTAAAACAGGACAAAGTCATACAACAACTATAAAAACAGCTAAAATAGAAAAACTGATTTTACCGATTTTTCATTTATGAGAAAATTGGGGTGAACCAACCACAGGTTGAAAGCCCCATCAAATAGTAAATGAATAAATAAATTTATGAGAAATAGGATTTTTCTATTCTTGGTGAAGAGATAGAAGGTTACTGTCTTCAGCAAATTTTCTTGTAATAATATACTGTAAAACTGTGCAGAACACATCAATGTGTTATATTGAAACTGAAGACAAATACATTATTTATTGCACTTTTAGGGGGATTAATCGAAATTTGAATTCCGCTGTACGATAGAACTTTTAATTTTAAGAAAGTCTTCCAAAGGTTGCTTAAACCTAAAACCTAGTTTTCCGCCTAGTTTAATGCGCATCAAAAAAGATTCTGGACCAGTGTACTGTGCCCCATTGAGCTTTCGGTTGACCTATTGAGGGTTAAAATTTAATTTGTAGTAAAAGTCTTCGATATTGCAAGGTCTTAAGTCTTGAATTTTGAAAAAATGTTCGAAAAAAAATTTACCGATTTTGTCAGTTTCCCCATTTTGTCAGGCCAAAATTCAACATGGGGTTGACAAAATCGGAACATTCCTGTATTTCATTACGAAAAATAAGAATAAAAATAAATAATAAAGTAAAGTGGTAATTTATACAGGGTGTTAGGTAGCTTAGTGCAGATATTTCAGGGGGTGATAGAGGATCATAATTGACGAAAAACATCCTTCTACGCATATAGTCAAATCTCAATTGTTACAGAGTTATTGAACATTTTTAGTTTTCGGTTCTGTTTGTCTTGAATTAGCTCAGATACAAAACTATGTTAGCTAGCTCAATTCGGTAACTTTCATTCGAAAGCTGAGAAAATTTTGTACTAAAACTAGTCTTAAACCTCCTACTTCATAAATTTTAATAACTTTTTAGAAGCAAAAAGCTTTGAAATAAGTGTTTCTCAAGACGTTTTTATCGAATTTCTCCTCAAAATGCGTGATAATACTGATTACTGTTATTCACCAAGTTAAAGTTCTGGTACCGTTCTACAATTCGTTCTTTGACGTAAAACGCGTCACAATTTGCCTTATGCTTGTCGTGAAATCATTTTCCACAATCCGCACAATTTTATAATCAATCGCTGACGCCACTTGCTCTCCTCGAAGCTTCCTTGAGAAAAAAACGTGCGTTGTCATAGACGTCCCGGATTTGTGTTCACTTACTTGCATTAGGTAGCCGACGGTCAGAAAATCTACAACCATACTCCTACTGGCTGCCGTTGCTACATTATTAGTGAAGCCACAACAAAGGTACGTGAGTCCTTCCGGAGAATACATTTTAATACTTTCAGAAACGTCGCAGAGCGTCCTGAGAAGTCAGTTTCGAAACTGTTTTCCATATGCGTCTAACCGTGTCCGTCGCACGCGTTGATCGAATGTGCTATGCGTGATGTATTAGTTCGAGTAGTTCAACGCCCAAAACCACACGTTTAAAATTAAATTGCAACGAAACTAAAAGAGATTTTATGTCAAAGAACGAATTGTACAACGGTAATAGAGCTTTAAATTAGTAAATAGCTTTTATCAGTTTTAGTTTTATCACACATTTTTAGGAGAAATTCGATTCGTCTTGAGAAACGCTTATTTCCAAGCTTTTTGCTTCTAAAAAGTTACTAAATATCATGAAGTAGGAGGTTGAAAAGCAATTTTTAGTACCAAATTTTCTCAGATTTCGAATGAAAGGAACAGACCTGAGCTAGCTAGCATAGTCCTTGTACCAGAGCTAATTTAAGATAAAACGAACCGAAAACTAAAAATGGTTAATAACTCTGTTACGATTGAGTCTTGACCATATGTGTAGAAGGATTTTTTTCGTCAATTATGATCCTCTACCACCCCCTGAAATATCTGCACTAAGCTACCTAACACCCTGTATATTAAGAAATTATTCAGCTTTTGACTGCTTTTGACTAGCAGGTAAGCGTTATTCTGCCTCATAACCTACCTGGACTGGGACGAACTCTAGCCGACGCCACCAGTGACATTTTCGGAATCTCTCAGTCACGCCTTCCACATGTGTCCTGGGTGGAGTCGTCTTCCTGGGATGGGCGTCAAGGTATGGTTTCGTGAACGACCGACAGATAATAAATGTTTTTGAACAATAGAATGACAAAGGACTGGATGCAGGTCACATTTTTTTTGTTATTTTTTAGTATGCTTTTCTTTTGTTTACAGAACTGTAACAATATCAGAATCATCGATATATTCATAAATCATATTGCTAGGCGTATTTTTCAAAATTATTTTGTTGGTGTGAACCAAAGAGTCCCAGAATTCTATGAATTTTCAAACAGGGGGCATAGTTCGTGGACGAACACATAATTTAAAAATTTTGAGTGCATATTTTCTTGGAAAACTTTAGTGGAAACTTTCCGAGTTTTATTGGCATCTCTTGAACTAAACTTTTTTTTTGATATAATGCAACTGGTAATAAATTGGCATATGCGAAATTTTACCGCAGCCACAAATAGTTTCCCAGACCGTATTCGTATACCACATTTTTCGATATTTGCTCTTCTCGCATCGTATTATACTGTGGCCCCGTCAAGGGTTTATAGTTGAATTTCACGCCGGTTTCGTCCTTATTATACACTTCGAATTTTTAGCAAGTATCGTATCATACAGCTTTTGCATTCTGGACCTGATCGATGTTTCTTGATTAGGGATTCGTTTTAGCAGCATCTGATTCTTGTAGGTATGCAGATTGAAACGTCCTTTGGCGTGATATGAACGTTTGATTTCGACGTGCCAACCTCTTTAGTCACATCCCGCACTGAAACCTCCTTCTTTTGTTCGAACACCTTCATTGAACAAATGATTTCAATCGAATTATCCTCACTGAACTTGCTGATCGTTGTTCGCAAAGTTTCTCATTTGTACCTTTTATTTTCATTAACTTTATTAATGACAATCGAGCCGCTGTTTACCATTTATGTACAATTTTTCGACGTTGTTTTGCTAAAAACACGCGTTTAAAAAAAGTACAGGTCTTCATGATTCAGAATCTGCTAACTTTGAAAAAAATCCATCGGGAAAAATTTAAAAAAGTGTTTTACATATTTCAGCTATTGAACCTCATTGAAATGGGGCCACACGAGGTCTTCAAATATTGGATTTATTGTGCTCCATTGGTTAAAAATGGCTAGAAACTGAGAATTACATTTTTAATAACTCAAAACAGTGCACTTCTCGTTCGCCAAATAGTCAAATAGTTTTCAAAAAAGTTTATCTTTAGCAAACCTTGACATTTTTATAATGATACTAGCTGACCCGACAAACTTCGTATTGCCACAAATTAACCTGTGTTGTACATAAATCATGAATCTCGGATGATCTTTGTCACAATCTCGAGTTTTGCAAGCCCCCCAGTGGGCGGCGCTTCCGACGGCGGGTCACCGGCAACACTCGCGACCGTCTCGTCCTGAATGATCTAGTGCTACTATAGATAGTTTTTGTGGTCTTGTATTGACTAATGTTTTATGGAAGAGTCTCGAATTTCTCGAGTTCGATTAGTTTTTGAGTTTCGCAAAAATTTCTGTTTTATTTGTATGAGAGTCCCCTACCACAGGGGTGAGAGGTCTCTAACTATCGTAAAATAAATTCTAGACTCCAAAATCTCCCACATGCCAAATTTGGTTCCATTTGATTGATTAGTTCTCGAGATAAGAGGAAATTTGCATTTCATTTGTATGGAAGCCCAACCTCTTAAAGGGGAGATGGGCCATAACTCGCTTTCTAAAGAAGAGAGGGGTTTCAATTCACCATAGAAAAAAATCTTGCGTCCAAAACCACTTACATGTCAAATTTGGTTCCATTTGCTTGATTAGTTCTCGAGTTATGAGGAAATTTGTTTTTCATTTGTATAGGAGCCCCCCCTCTTAAAGTGGGGAATCCATAGAAAATATACCATAGAAAATATTCTTGCCTACAAAAACACCCACATGATAAATATGGTTCCATTTGCTTGATTAGTTCTAGAGTTATGAGGAAATTTGTATTTCGTTTGTATGAGAGCCCCCCCTCTTAAAAAGGTAAGGGGTCCTAATTCATCATAGAAAAAATGGTTGCCTCCAAAAACACCCACATGCCAAATATGGTTCCATTTGCTTGATTAGTTCTCGAATTATGAGGAAATTTGTATTTCATTTGTGTAGAAGCACCCCCTCTTAAAGTTGGGAGGGGTCCTAATTCACCATAGAAAATATTTTTGCCTCCAGAAACCTCCACATGCCAAATTTGCTTGAGTAGTTCTCGAGTTATGAGGAAATTTGAATTTCATTTGTATAGGAGCCCCCCCTCCTAAAGTGGGTAGGGGTCCCAATTCATCATAGAAAAAATTTTTATCTCCAAAAACACCCACGTGACAAATTTTGTTCCATTTGCTTGATTAGTTCTTCAGTTATGAGGAAATTTGTATTTCATGTGTATTGGATCCCCCCCTCCTAAAACGGGGAGGGGTCCCAATTCATCATAGAAAAAATTTTTGTCTCCAAAAACACTCACATGCCAAATTTGGTTTCATTTGCTTAATTACTTCTCGAGTTATGAGGAAAATTGTGTTTCTTTGGTACAGGAGCCCCCCCTCTTAAAGTGGGGAGGGATCCTAATTTACTATAGAAAATATTCTTGCCCTCGAAAACCTTCACATGCCAAATTTGGTTCCATTTGCTTGATTAGTTCTCGAGTTATGAGGAAATTTGTATGGAAGCCCTCCCTTTTAAAGAGAAGAGGAGTTATAATTCCCCTTATAAAGAAGGGAGGGGTCTCAATTTACCATAGAATAAATTCTTGTCACCGATAACACCCACATGCCAAATTTTGTTCTATTTGCTTGATTAGTTGTCGAGTTATGCAGAAATTTGTGTTTCATTTGTATGGGAGCCCCCCCTCTTAGTGGGGGGAGGGGTTTCTAACCATCACTAAAACCTTTCCTGGCCCCAAAAAACCTCTACATGCATATTTTCATGCCGATTGGTTCAGTAGTTTTCGATTCTATAAGGAACATACGGACAGACAGACAGACAGACAGAAATCCGACTTTATAGGTATAGATTTTCTCTATTTGCTACGTAACAAATAAGAAACGACATGGTTTGGACATGGACAGCCCGGCCTTTTAAACATAGCATAGCAAGGACTTAGAGACCCTTCGTTTATTTCTCAATATATTTCGAAGGGGCCCGACATTCGTCACGTAGTTGGTAAATACTCCCCAAGTTGCACCGTTCTTGAGTAAACGAAAAAAACAAACCGTGTAAAAAAAAAGGCTTGAGTGTACTCATGTTGTATGTATTGAGATTCATTCACTGCACACAGCCAATCATCTGTATCTGTTATATTTCTCAACGCAATCATGCAATGAACATGATCTGACTTGAGGTTTATCATAACCTGTACAGATCGCGACAAAGTGTTTGTTGCTTACAAGTAGTGATGTCAATGAATCTGAATCTGATCGTTCCTATGATCTTAATCGCTAGAAGCGATTTTTTTCCATCCCTGATCCTTATTGAAGCTGTATTTGCAAATCATCCTGTCAAATGAAGAATGGCGAGTTATGATTGATTGATTGATTGCTAGTGTATTGTGTTCTGTTTTGTCCCTTCTGCCTGAGCTACATACAATATATCTTAATTATTTAAGAAATGAATAAGTCAACATTGGTTCAAAACCTGACCACTTTCCACTATTAGATTTTGATTTTACACCTTTTCCTTTTGGTAAGTTGTACCTTAAGCACGCCCAACTCTGCGAACCCCACATTTCAGTTAAACTTTCCAAATGCTTGCAAATTGTTAACATAATTAACAGAACAAGAGCAGCCACACAGAAACAATATTCTCGCTTATCAAGTATGTTTTTTTTACGTAAGGAAACGCTCTATGCCAGGCACCCTAATGATGTATGTGGCACAGAGTGGGACTCTAACTCACTAAAAACCTCACAGGCGTCTGACCTTAACCCCCCCCCGGAACTACCGTTAAGCATTACTTCGGAGGAATTGCTGATTTAGTATGTGGATAATGGTCAAATTGAAAGAGTGCAACAAAACTAGATATTTGATTACCAAATAGATGTGGCGGTGGAGTAAGAATATCACACTTAACCAGCAATCGAGAGTTGTGAGTCCGAATCTTAGTTGCCATGAAACTTAATATGTTTACTCTGTATTGACGACATAGAACGACATTGACCACGAAGACTCTAAGTAATGTTTAACGAGAATCGAGTTTGTGCGGGTTCAAGAAGAGTCCAAATAGAGACCAAGAAAGGTACAAGAAGAGTGCCAAAAAGTCGGAGAAAGCTTTAAGAAAAGTTCAAGACAAGTTCAATAAAAGTCTGGAAGAATTCAAGGAAGTCTAGGAAATGTTCAACGAGAATTCAAGAATAGTGTATGGGTCCAAGAATAAAAATGATAAAAGCAGTAATAAAAAATACCCAAAGTGGAAAAAATAGGTCCAGAAAAGTTCAAATAGAGACCAAGAAAGGTCCAAGAAGAGTAGAAAAATAGTTCAAGAAAGGTCCAAGAAAGGCCAAAAAAAGTTCAAGACAAATCCAGAAAAGTTCAAGAACAATTCAAAAAGAGTTCAAGAAATATCTTAGAAATGTTAAAAAAAAGTCAAATAAGGATCAACAAAAGTCCAAGAAGGATGCAACAGTCTAACACACTTCGAAAAAATCTTTTAAATTTACGTTTTTCGACATGCACATAAACGGAGCATTACAAATCATAAAATTACGTGTTATTTTACTTAAATTACATTTGGCTTGATGTAAAAATAAATCTTTAATACCGGGTTACGTTTAATTTGATGCAAAAGTATATCCGGTTTTCGTTATGTCGAATGTGAGATTCATGTTTTCGTTCTGTAAAGAAATCCCAAATAAAGGTCAAGAAAGGTCCAAGGATAGTCCAAAAAAATTCCAGAAAAGTCCAATAACGGTTCAAGAAGAGCTCAAGAAAGGTCCAAGATTCCGAGAATATTCAATAATTTGACTTTTATTAAAGACCAAAAAAGTTATGGAAGATCCAAGAAATCAAAAAAGCATCCAAAAAGAGTGCAATAAAGATCCATATAGAGTACAAGAGACGTCCAAAAAAATTTGAAAGTTGAAAAAGTTCCAAAAGAAATCTAAGAATAGCCTAAGAAATGTTGAAGAAGTGTCCTAGAAGGTTGTAAGGGTTCATAAAGAGTCCAAACAGAGACCAACAAAAGTCCAAGAAGAGTACAAAAACAGTTCACGAAAAGTACAAAAAAGTTCAGGTCAAGTCCAAAAAAGTTAAAAAAAATCCAAGAAAAGTTCGAGAAATGTTGCATGATAGTTCGAAAAATGCTTACTAAGAGTCCAAGAAGGATCCATATAGAGACAAAGCTCCAAGAAGAATTCAAGAAATATTCAATGAGAGCCCAATAAGTGCGTAAGGGTTCATAAAAAGTTCAAATAGAGCACCAAAGAGATTCAAGAAGAGTACAAAAACAGTCCAAGTTCCCGACAAATCCAAAGAATCTCTAGAAAAGCCCATAAAGAGCTCTAGAGAGGATTCCATATATAGTCTAAACAAGGTCCAAGAAGTATTAAAAATAAGCCAATAGAATACGAGTTAAGTATGGAAGGTTTTCCGTTTTATTCTACTAAAAAAAACGGAAAACCTTCCAAGCTTAACTCGTATTCGAGATTCTGCTAAGACGCTAAACGTAATAACTTTTAATTAGTTAAGCCAATAGAAGTAAAAAAAAAGTTCAAGAAGAGTCCGGGAGAAATCCAAGAATAGTCCAAGAGAAACGTTCAACAAGAGTTAAGGTGTATGGGTTCATAAAGAGTATTAATAGAAAACAAGAAAAGTCCAAGAAGAATATATTCAAGATGAGTTCAAGAGAATTCTACAAAAGTTCATAAAAATCCAAGAGAGTTCTAGAAATATCGAAGGAGAGTATGAGAAATGTTCATCAAGTGTCCAAGAAGGGGGTTGGTGCCCAAGGAGTGTCCAAGTAGAGACCCAGAAAGCTTTAAGAAACGTCCAACAAGGGTGAAAGAAGAGCGAGGGTCCAAGAAGAGTACAAATAGAGACCAAAAGAGGATCACGAAAAATCTAAGAAAGGCTCAAGCAAAATCAATGCGAAGTCCAGAAAAGTATCAGAAACAACAAAAATACAGTTTTGTATTAATATGGTCATGCGAATATAATATTCTTGTCGATACCAGTTGGGGTGAATATAAATTAGCTTTATTTTCGCTAACTTGCTCAACTTGCTCATTTACTTTTAAATACCACATTTGGTTACATATTCGTGTAATGTTTTATTTTGTGGCAGATAAATAAATGACTTGCAATTAAAACTAAACTTTCTGGTTCGAAACACAGTACACGGTGAAACCTGTCGGATCGAAATATGAATCTGCTGGAGTAATAAATAGCAGAATTAAAAGATAAAGTTTCATCCTTCTTAATTTACGAATTCATTCAACTAAAACACTCACCAAAGCAACATTAGAATTTAATCAGTTCTAGAGCATCCTTCGTTGTTATTGGCTCTGTTTACTCGCTCGAAGTTTCGCCCTGCTTGTGTGCCTGTGTCGTTACTTTCCACTGAACTACTTACTTCTTCAAGCATGTTTCCTGAATGATGGCAACCGGCCAGGTTGGGTATGAACTTTACTTGAAATTTATGTTGGCGTATGAGAAAGGCAAAATGATGTGGCGTTCTTCCTCTATAGATTTCAGTCGTTCGTTATCACACCGAGGAAGTAACGAAGGCCTTGAGTTCGCTCACTCGCTCGCTCGCTCGCTTGCTACTGCCTGCCAAACCCTTGCCAAATCGTAACTTTTTGCGCCAAATTTGTCAACAAAAACAAGATACCCAGTAAAATTTATGATAGTTGGCTAAAGTCCGTTTTGGCATGCATTCCTTCTTGAGGGGGAAGTTTACTGCCAGAGTAGTGTAGGATTTTATGTTTTCTTGGAAAACGATTCCGGTGATGTTGTGATATTACTGCCAGAATTTTATTGGTTTCACGCAAAAAGATAGCCAACCGGACTGGTTTTCACAGATCGATTACATTGCGGAGATATGCCATGAAGCTCACGTGACGGATTGGCGGGTGGAATCGAGCGGAACGTTGGCACGACGTACTACTTTCAGTTATGAAATTATGGTTGTCTCAAATAGATTTATCCAATTTTTAATTATAATTTAATCATTCGGTGCTATCAATTTTAGTTTTTGCAATGGAATCTCTAATTTTTGGTTGTATTTAGGAAGCACATTTTTGCTGTACTGAACAAAACAACACACGATTTTCATGATGGTCCAGTAAGCTGCCGTAACTTTGCGCAAATGTTAATGATGTGTTTTGTGGCAAGCATAGCAGACATTCATAAAAATATACGATGAAACACGGGACAGTTTGACTGAAGTGTGAACAAAAGCTCCCAATCAGGTTTATGATGGTGCTATTGATTACGTTTGTTGTCTTACTTTCTTCTGAAGTCTTTTTTCTAAAATGGCTTTGTCTAAGCGTGTTCGGCTTTCGGAATGTCGAGACAAGTGAACAGTTACGAAATGATTCAGGACCGAAGAATTGGTAATAATGTCTTGACAAGTTGAAAATTACGGTAACTGCACTATTGCTGTGTAAAACATTTTGTTACGATGAAAGTAGCTAGATAGATAATCATTTCCGATACTAACCGTGGTCAGATTTTTTTATTGCTAAGCAATTCTCAAAAGATAATTATTTTAAATTACACATACTAAAGATTTAATGCAGCAAGGATTTTACAACGGGTAAGATATAAATGTCAATCTCTTTACAAGACATAAAGTGACTTTAGGAGCGCTGTTTTATTTTGTGCTAGTAATAGAGTAAACAACTAAAGTTATTGCTTTTTAATTTGAGATAAATAGCTATTCATTAGCAGAAAAGTATGACAAATTAATCATTAGTATGTATAGTATTTATGCTATTAAAGTTGTATGAAGCGTAACGTGAATAGTGAATAACCAATTACCAATTGGGGACATTGAAGTCCGACAAGTACGTTTCATGAAGCTGTTTTCATTATGCTAGAAATAATGAAATTAGTCGATTTGAAATGATTTATTCAGATTATTACATCAACGTTTTCTTAAAAACATAATAAAGCTTTTTTATTTTGAAAAAAAAAGCGAAACTTGGCTAATTTTGAAAGATACCTTCGATACCTAAAACATCAAAGTCAATAAAAAAAATCGAAGAAAAATGCTCAGCCTTTCAAGGTGCTGGTGTTAAGTGTATTTATTTTAATTTTTGTAACACCATGATGTGACTACAGTAAATATGGACCCGCCACAACAGATCAAATAACTGATCGCAGTGGAGAATGTACGCATAAAAAAGTTCAGAAAACTCACTTCAATAATTTCAATTTTAATTCTTACGCTGTATATTCTTTTTTATGTGATAACTTTTCAAAAGAAAAATCTAATCTGTTACAGTTTTTTGATTGCCGCGTAGTTCGAACTTCTGCTTCTGTTCTGCGGTCATGGTCTATTTCGCAGTTCGTGGTTTGATGGTTCTTGTTCAATTCTTGTTTAGACTACTTGTGAGGCAATGCTTTAAAAAAATTGCAATTCCATATTGAAATAATCATTTTTGTCTTTGGGCGCCTTTCAAAAATTAATGACTTTTGAGCCTTTTTTTTAATTATTTTTGTATGAAACGAAAGGTAATGTAAATGTTTAGCAAAAATATTAGCCTTGCTTAACTCTTACTTATAACAGCATAAAGTCGGGGTGGCACTTGCTGTATCAAGAAATTCTCTCCACTGTACTCGGTCCTGGGTTACTCGTCGCCAATTCGTTGAGCGTCTCGACACACGCAAGACGGCTTCAACCTGGTCGAGCCATCTAGCTCGTTGGGCCCCGCTATTCCTGCTGCCGGTGGGGTTCTTGAAGAGAACGGATTTCACTGTACAGTCATCCGGCATTCTTGCGATGTGGCCGGCCCACCGTAGTTTCCCAAATTTCGCCAGGGATATGATGGGAATCTCTCCAAGTAGTACCTGCAGCTTGGGGTTCTCGTTTGTACTTCGTCAAAAGAAGTCCGCAACTCCTTTCATTCAAATACGGCACGTAGGGTACGGGAGGGTGTTTTCGGCAGGTTTATAAATTCAGCCTATTTTCCTTTTCTTTCGCAACTAAAAATACTTTGCCGACATACAATTTTAATATTATATAAACTATTTTATCAAGACAGTAAGTAATCGACTGTTTTTTTTATTGAAAGATCGTCAAAACCACTTGTTCTTCCACTAGAACTAGGCCATAGGCCAAAAAAATAAAAACAATCGCTCAATGGGCCGCCCTATGTCCTCCATAAGCAAAGTTACTGCCTCAAGTCCGTTGAAGAATGCTGCTCCTTAATCGAAACGTCTCGCGGAAGGAAAAGTAAACTTCCAGCTTGAATGTCTCATTGAACCTCCTTAGTCATATTGCGGGCGGTGACCAGAAATCCCAAATATATGAACTCATCAGTCAACAGCAGTCACTGACAGTGACTCACTGTCCTTGGAAGGTGAGCGCTGTTTTATCTGGAGCCTCTAGTTTCCGCTTTTGGACCGGCTTTTTTTGGTCTCAAAGTTTCTAGAAATGATGTCAAATTTATCTGCGAAGGTTAGGAGATGGCTACTTTTACCGAAGACCGCTCCAGCCGCGTCGCTTTCTTCGGAAAACCGTTCTCATGCATTATCTGCCACAGCTGTTTGCGCTCGACTGTATCGTATGCTGCCCTGAAATCCACGAAAATATGATGCGTGGACACGTTGTACTCCCGACATTTCTGGAGGATTGATAGGAGAGGAGAGTAAAAATTTGATTTTTAGTAGCATGAGCATCCATGAAGCCCATAAAGCTTTGCTATTTATGTAGAGTTCTACTTGGGGTCGGTCTTTTCCAGTGGTTCTATTATTCTGCAACTGACTGATTTCGAAGATTGAAAAATATTAGCCTAAATTAGTAGCAAAATATCAAAAATATTCATTATTTTGTGTTTCAATAGTCTGAGGAGCAAAGAGACTCCCATTTTTAATATTTATTTTAGAAAGTTGAGAACTTTCTACATAATCCACCGAATTCTGAAGTCCTTACGAGAAAACTGAACCTTGACGTGGTGTAGGGCTTTTGAACTAATCAGAAAACGAACATCGGTCAAGTTTAATTCTAAATGTGGCTATATATTAGAATGCTCGGGGTAAAAATTACCAAATGCGATTGTTGCATTGTTCAGAAAGTGCTTTCATTCTGAATATGAGTAATAAGTCCAGTACGACAGTATAACTAATAGTTCTAAATTAATCGAATTCTTGAATATCCTTGAACTCTTGAATATAATAAAAATCCTTTGTATGGAAGTGATTTCGGTTGGGGAAGAATAAATGCTTAATGCGAGAAATGTAGATTCGTCATAACAAAACCTTGATATAAGACCACAGAGTATAGACGGCTTAGTGGTGTAATTGGTTAAACAACACGCTCAACTAGAGATTGGGAGCTGTGAGTTCGACTCTCACCTTCGCTAAGTCTATATTTTTGGCCTATACGTCGTTAGAAAAAAGAAAAGAAAAAAGGAAGAAATTTCTGCTAATGTTGATTGAAGTTTTCTAGAATGTATAAAGTCATCACGATAAGCAAGGAAATTCAGGTAAAGCTAACCAGGAAGAGGGTGAGAAGTGGTAAAATAAACCGTTGAAGAAAGGTAGGAGCAAAATATTAAAAATTTTAGTTGATTTTATAAATTCAGAAGAGAGAGGATAATGTTTCGACGTCTTAAAG
This sequence comes from Sabethes cyaneus, assembly GCF_943734655.1. Taxonomy (NCBI): domain Eukaryota; kingdom Metazoa; phylum Arthropoda; class Insecta; order Diptera; family Culicidae; genus Sabethes; species Sabethes cyaneus. Next base: position 56,802,858 of record NC_071355.1, read on the forward strand.
TTGATATGATTGGTCATTCGACTGTACTACGCAGTTGCAAGATTCTTGGCGACAGATTCCCGTTATAACGCTGCGCACTTGCTGTTTGGTCTTCAGGATTGGGAGGCGACTCTATGATTTAAAGCTTCTGTCGACAACCGCGAACGCCCACATCGTGATGCGCTGTGTTAGGACAGTGCGTCAATGCCAGGGGGTCGGAAGATGAAATTAGTTCCATGGGTCGAGTCCTGATAAGTTGAAAACTACTGGTGGTCCGAGAGTTGACTTTCTGTTCGATCATTTGTGGTTATTTGTGTTGAAAAATTGATGGTGTGTGCGCGGTTGAGCACAACCGGTTTTAGGCGGGGCCAATGTGATCTCCATTTCTTTTCTATATTACATTTTACAACTCAAGTAGTACAAAATGCTCAGAGCAAATCAGATTTACAAATTCGATCAATATATCATTTTGCCTCTCATCATCATTACCATCACCATCATCATATTCAAAAACTGACATCCCTGCCTTTGGCAGAGAGATCTCAGAGTCAGTTCGTGGAATCCGCGCAGGGCCGGAACGTCTCCGCCTGCGGCCACGGGTGTGTCGTCTATGCTTGAAGCTCTACGTGTGTTTTAGTGGGCGACGACATTGCCTGTTTCGTCAGATAGAACTCGTGCTTAAGGTCTCCCTGATACTCTGATGATGATAGCACAGATAATTCACCGAACTCGGTTTTTTTAAAGTGTGTTAGGCTTCGCTAAAGCAGTGGAGTCGCATGGTGCTTTTTAATTGCAAGGAAATGAATATTTCTAGCAGGGGCTAGGGTAGTTCTTGAGCTATTCTTCTTCTTCCTAATAACATACATTTCGTTTACTATCAAAATCATTAAATGGTTCAAAAACAATTCTCGGTAACTTTTTAAAAAGACCCAAGTAACATTGAGATACCGCCATCCGGGGTGAGATTGTGCCACGGGGGTGAGATTGTGCCAAAAACCAAAAATGTTTATTTGTGAAAATTTATTATATCTATAGAAACTAGTGACCTAAATTCAAAATGATGATGAATATAACATATTTATTCATAACTTAGAATGGAACACAGATAATATTAGCAAACTATTTAGCCTAAACAGGGCTTCAAAGTTCGCGATCAAAAATACTCGGAAATAACGCTTGTAAAATATGTCCCGTATATACCAACCCAAACAAGAAATCGCATCAACTTGCTATTTTGAAGGTATATAAATTAATTATTTACAATGTATTGAAAGGTTTATATGCGTTGGATAAGTTTTGATTACGAAAATAATATTTTTCGAAACTTTGTACTTTTCGAGCTTCACGGGGGTGAGATTGTGCCAAGCCATAATGATCGATCCAATTTGTGGTTTTCACATACACAACAAAAATACGTCACTCACATTATTTACTATTGAGCATAATATTTTGACAGATTAGATTGCATCATCCATTTTGAAGCAAACAGCATCATAGGTCCGCTAAATAATTTGAACTAATTTTTACTTTTTCTCTGGAAATTTCAAATGCTTTGAATAATCACTCTAATATAAGTCGAATATATTATACCGTGTATAATGTCACCCCCTAGAAGGGGTGAGATTGTGCCAAAGTTCATGCACTTCCAGTAAAATTAGGTTTCATTGTAACTAAACCATTTCTACGGTAGTTGTTAATTGAACAATTTAGTATATATTGACAGGTTTGAAGACAGGACACCCCCTAGAAGGGGTGAGATTGTGCCAAAGTTCATGCACTTCCAGTAAAATTAGGTTTCATTGTAACTAAACCATTTCTACGGTAGTTGTTAATTGAACAATTTAGTATATATTGACAGGTTTGAAATCAACTTAGTTCCTAAATTGTGTGATTACTGAGCTAAAGAACAAAAACATATGCTTTTTTGGCACAATCTCGCCCCGGATGACGGTACTCTCTTCGGTATCCCTCTCTTCCGATTATTGCTGCGCCATTTCAACGAAAGTTCTTTAAGGATTAGGTTACTTGTGACGCCAGCAAGTGAGTCATGTAAGGCTGATGCGTTAAAGTACATTTGCAACGCCGCGATAAGCGAAAGAGAAGTGACCCGAAGAGAATCTCTCATTGTTCCTTAGGTCCTCTAAAAAAGTTACGTGAGAATTTAAAAAATCTAAAGGTTAAACTGAGCAAAATTGATGATTTTTGAGACCACTCCCATGGAGAATGAAGCTAAGAGCCTAACAAAAAAAAAAATAAGTCCAAAATTTTCAAAAAAAAGTCAAACTGTGTTTCAAATCGATTTATTAAAACTGCAGATAAGAAAATATCAAGGAAGTTTTATGGTCGCTTGCTCAGTGAAATTTAGTTGTGAAAACCCAATCACCATAACATGCGAATGACATTCCGTTTTGTGTGTGATCCCTCACATTTAAATGAATTTACAGTGTAAATTAATCGTTATCGTCAGGAAATGTCCAATGAATGGAGTGAAAACAATGTCAAAACACCAAATTCTAGTAAAGTAACCATGATGCATCAAACAACGCATCGAAAGTGATAGGAAAACTCTTTGTACCGTTCGAGTAAACAATTTATACTGACACGGTAGAAGCAGCACGATAGACTATTTGTACACGAGTTGTTTAGTGCTATACGCATGGTGCTATTGAACTGGGCTTAATGTTCCGATAACTTCGTACGTACATCGGTTGTCAAAATACATCGATTTTGCATCAATAATCCGCGAAGGCAAACATATGTTTCAATTTTACCATTGCTGCGCCCTGCCAGGTGGATTATATGTGGTCCGCACTTCAATCTCATGTTTTTATTCAAACGTGTAAAATATTTTTTTATATATTCTTTTCATTTCATCATTAGATGACGTAAATATTTATTTGATCTTTTTTCTCTTTTTTTCAGGTATGTGCAATCGAATATTTCGCTTAGGCAACTAGCATCATGAATGTATGTATGAATGTCTCTATCTGCAATGCAGTCACCTGTTTAGGCGCAGCAGAAATGTCCGTGAAATCAGTCGTTACTCTTACAATAATGTTTTTTTATTAAAATAATACGTCTGTTCTGGTTTAAAACACATTTGTAATGAAAAAGAAAATAGGTTGTTTCGATTAAAATAAATTTTCTTTAAAATTTCCATATTTGTGAGCAGCAAAATCCCATACCATTTGCTGCTGCGAGCTTTTGGGACGTGCACGTCCGTCCCGCTTGAATCAGAACTTCGCCGCATGGGCATTCTTCGCGTCCCGAGCATACAATGAAACGATAACGAAGGCAGCCCAAATATGTCTGCCGTTGTGGCTCACGTAGCCTTTTGTGTCTATATTCAAATGCGGCAGTTTATTGTTTCGATTCAAAAGCATAAACATTAGAAATGAATGGAAAACGTATCCTGCGTTATTCTACAGTGAGCAGATTTTGCAGCAAATGATTTCGATATTATTTTCGATTTCGGCTTGGATAAGATAGATGCTTTCGGGTAGCACGAAAATATGAAGAACAAAAAAAAACACATTACCGGCGTGAGTTGCGTTTTCAGTATTGCCCTAACAGGGGTCATCAATCATAAAAATTTATGATTGTGCGGGTATTTTACTGAATGTATTTTCTAATAGCTTCATATTTTCGTGAGCACTAACATCGGTCTGAGAAGGGCTGCGCTTTGGTTGAAATTGATTCGTGAATCACGCAAACTACCATGCCATTTAATGACAGACTTCATCTAGGAGAAAGTTTTTTTTTCACGTGTAGCATGAATAGGTTTCACTTGGTTGCTAATTAGATCGGAAGGTTTCACCAGCTGGTGGCTCTTTCTGTATAGCTCTTTTGGAGAACAGGCTGCTGGTTGACGGTGAATGGAATGGGAAGCCGCATTTATGGCTAAATTCAAAAGCAATAAAGCAATCCCGCAAAATGGATCAGGTTTCTCAAAAATTTTACTCCGTATTACAGTTCAGACTACTTTTACTCTGTAGAGCGTGCTTCGTGCCAATTAAGAGAATATTTGCTTCAATAGAAAATTCAAGCTAATCAAAGGAATAGTCGGTCATGATAAAATTGATTTAATCTTTCAACAGAACCACCTTTGCTCTGTTAATGTGTCCTGGTTTGTGTTTCTGATCGAGATGCCGAGAACAAGAAACAAACAAAACCCTCCGAGATCCTATTTTCAATGATAACCACCGCTGAAGCATTGAGCCGCACAGTGCCATTGTAGAGAGAAAAAAAACAGAGAATTTCTGCATGAATAAATTACAATAAGATTATCGGATCAGATCAGACCGAGAGCTAACAATCAACGGCAGTACGCGCGGAGTACGCTGCTGGAACAAATCGGCAACAGCGCGGCGGCGCACATGTCGAAGCCCCCAGAACTGCTGTTGTACTTGTTCGAAACAGTACCCGTCCTTCCCTTTTATTCCGGTACCTACCTGCCGCGGCGCGGCTGCGATCCCAAAATTTAAAAAGCAATCTCGAATCTGTATTTTTTTTTTTATTCAGGGCAGAAATGCTGTCGCAGTAAATGTTTTTAAGTCCAGTACAGAACAACAACATCCGCAGAAACATTCGATTGCACAAATGGGATACATAATTGTGTTAAAAAATAAATTATCTTTTATTCAGTGTTGCAGTCCAACCTTTGGGATCGTGTACCAAGCGTGGGCATCCTACTTAAAAGTTTATGAAATTTTCAAGAAAAACTGTAGCGGAAGCCACGTTGCCAAATCAACGTGACCATCGCCGGGCTGTGCCATTTCGAGGGGATGCGAAGAGTGGGATGTTTCAATTAATATTAATGAGAAGTGAATTCGCTGCTAGAAATTACCTATCATTAACAGGGGGTAGAATCCTGAAAAGATAATGCAAAGTGGCAGTTCGGCAGTAAAAAAAAAACATAACATTAATGATGGCGCTTTTTTATGGTGCAATTTATCCGGAGTGCTCTGACTGCGATGCTAATTGGTTTTAAGTCTAATGGGATGTGCTGTGACTGGGTTGCGATAAATGTGCCCTTCCTCCTACGATCTCTACTGCAAAGTAGTGCATGGTTCTAACCTTGTGAGAGCGAGTAGTTTAGAACTTATGTAGAATACCATTATGTAGTTTTGAAATTGGTTATCACTTTTTTAAATCGTCACCTCACATAAAATTATACACTTTGATAGCAGATTCGTTTTACAATCCAGATAAATGATAAACCAATCATCGAAATCCATCAAACCGCTTCGAGAATTGTCAAATGCCACAGTAATCGCCATTTGGCCATTACAATTATTTTATTAAGGTTTTATCTTTCCTATGTTGGGCAATTACAAAGAGCACTTTTAAATAGCATTAATATTTAACATTTTTACTTCTTGAAAACAAAATCACATCACATCACAGCCTTTCTAGCGAAAGCCTACCAAAAGAGAAACGAAATCGAAAGACAACTTTGTTACCACTTTTCAGTCGTGCTAGAAGCCTTAACATTCCGTACGTAGTCCACAGATTAGACCATTGATTTTTTAAACTCGCCCTCGTTCCTCCTGTTTCTAAAACAAATTTAAGAAGGGTGGCGAGGGTGTCCTTAATTAACGGGCTCTTTTACGACGCTTCGTGGCGCATCCGAGCGATTCCGGAGAAACAAATTTGCTGTACTAAAAAGATATCCATCGTTTAAAAAAAACCTTTTCATGGGTTAAAACCACTCAAAAAAAAACCTTTTCAGCGTTGACAGTCAGTAACGTGATACAACACAACTTCTATACCTATTCAGGGTAAGCAGTAAATGGTCACAAAAATAAGACACTTACATAAATTTTAATTTTGAGTATATTTCGAATACCCATAACGTTTGCCCTTTGCTTTAACTACCAGTCGCAAACGTTGTTGAAAAGCGTTACAACTGGCACGTACGATATCCAGAAGCGTTTCATCCCAAATTTTCTCCAAACGTTGCTTGAAAGTATCCACAGTCAATCCTTTGGTACTTCCTTGTTTGCCTGGCATGTAACCCCATGCATCGAACTCGAGAGGAGTCACATCAGGTAAAGAGGTAGGCCACTCTTTCGAAGATTTCTTCGAAAATCCAGAAAACTGTTCTCACATCAAGCCTGTCTAGCTTTTTCGCCTGGTGAGACGGTGCATAATCTTGTTGGAAGTAGTATGGTGCATTCTTGTGGTGTTTTTTGACGACGGGAAGCCAATGCTTCTTCAAAACATTATTGATGTAATATTTAGTACATTGAAATCGCTTTTTACGCGGTTTTTTACGCGACTATTTTTACGTGAATTTCGGAATTTACGCGGTTTTTTACGCAAATTCCGGAGTTTACGCGGTTTTTTTACGCGAATTTCAGAATTTACGCGGTTTTTTACGCGAATTTCGGAATTTACGCGGTTTTGATTTACGTGGGAAAAGCGTAAAAAGCAACTTGAGTGTATTGATTTTAACACCAGGTTCAATGAACGGCAATGGGACCTTCAAATTTTTAGAGAAACATCGCTGTATCATTACCCTGGAAACATTTTGGAATCTTTAAATAGTCAATTTGTTCCGAGTAATATCAGAAATATGTGCTGCATATATCCGATCATTATGTTGGTTTTTAGAATTCGTTGCAGGAACACATTTTCATCCGAAAACATGATTTCTCGATCACCGAGCCGCTTGAGCAGCTTCCAACATTTTTCGACTCTTGCGACCTTCTGCTTTTCAGGTAAACTGTAGTCTTTTCTATGGAATCAATCGAAGATCATCTTTCAAAATATTCTTCACTAGTTATTCTCAGATCTTACTCGGCGCTCCTTTCTCTCTCAATCACTTGTACATCTGTTATTGTAACAAAAATTCTCACAATGCAAGAAACAAAACCTTTTTTGTTTATCTGAATGTGTTTACTCTCTTTGTCAATTCTGGCTTTAGTTTTCAGAAGGTCGCATAATCAACCCTTTTGCATATATTATGCTATCTTCTGCAAACTAAAGCCAAAATTCCCCTTCTGTTGTCCCCCAGCCATTTGTGAATCTGTCTCCTTCTTGATAATTTCTATAAGCGAGACAAAGCCTTTTTTTCGCCTTTGAACCCCTCCCTTGTCAATGGCCACCCTATTCCCGCTTTTAGAAATTCAGCCACTTGTACAACAGCTATCGTACCAAATGCAAGAAAAATGCACCCCTTACCCCATTTGAAACTTTCGCCCCCTTGTAACGAACTGTTTCCCTGGTTTGTCAACGCCCTGCGCTGATTTTTTTTATGTCAAAAACCCCTGTTTAGGGCCCCCGTTTTGTCAATCCTTTACTGCTGATTCCTTTATGTCAAGTAACATGTGTGCCAAGTTTGGTGGAGAACGGTCACGGCTAGTGTGAGTTCTAGTGTTTTAGGCAATGTTGCGAATCGAGCGAGCAGTCAACCATGCCTACTCACACGCGAAAGAGTATGAGAAACATAGCATTCAACGCTTACACCGCACACGCAGGCGTAAAAGAAACAGCCGCCGGTGAAGTGTGTAGACATTCTGCTACCCACAGACTCGCGCACGCACATCCTCACATCGTCTTCCTGCATAGCTTATTCCCAAGCCAAACAACTTGTGGGGAATCAGCTGCTGTGAGGCTGGCGGCGCACTGGGATACATATTTTGCATTATTTTTTCTTCTTCATTTTCACCTTTTTTACTAGTAGGGAAATCTGCTGAACACCTTAAAAGATACGGTACTATCAGACACCTGAGAAGACAACTCAGGGAGTGGGGTTTGGTATCCCGACTCCCCTAATGGGGCGTGAGGATCCAGACCCACTAAAACCCTACTCGAGTCCAGCCTTCATCCCCCTTGGCACCACTTTATCGATATTACTTCAGGGAGGGGTTATTGTCCTTAACGCACTCTCTTAGATAACTACTGGACTATGGTAGTTAGGCTGTTTATTCGCCGTTGATCGGCTCTCCAGCGGTTTTGTAGCTCAAGTACAATCTGGGTAGCAGCCGCATTGACCGCTCCCCAGACGTCCGAGCTGGAACACATCGTTTGGACTAAGTTATCCAGAGTAGTGACCTATCCGCTCACTACCATCATGTTGCTTCTCGCACCCGCGCAACGAGGGCATATGAAGAAAGCATGTTCTGCAGTTTCCTCAACATCCACGCATTCGGGACACGCGGGGGACTCCGCATGCCCGAGCTTGTGCAGATACTGTCTAAAACAACCATGCCCTGACAGAATCTGTGTCAGGTGGAAGTTGACTTCGCGGTGGCGCATGTTGAGTTGACACACCTGGATAGTCTTCACCCTCGATTCTACTTACGGGCGGGTGTATAACCCGTCGCGGTATCAATAGATCGGGCTGCAACGACGAACAACGAGCGACAACTGTAGCTGTTCGCTAAACACACACTCGCAAAAACTCGTTGCAGAGCATCAATCAACAAATCAGAGCGGGAGTTTTAATGGGATGTTTCTGCTGACGTGTTCGTTAGAATGAGTACACGTGTGTGAGAAAATAAGTCCACACGAGTGTGGGCTTCGCAACACTGGTTTTAGGTTGATACAATACAACTGACCAAGAAAAATGCATTAGTGTGTATATGTGTGAGCGCAGTCGCTGGAAGCACTGTTTTACACTATCTGTGTTTCATTTTTATGAGAACGAAGAGAAATTAAACAAAAAACAATTTCGCGAAATACCTACTGATCTGACACCGGTATTTGGATCTATTGAAAGCCTGAGAGGATTTGATTCTTCACTTGTGTATTGCATAATGCTGTATTGAAGTATGTTGATGTAGTTCGTGGTCGTTGCGTGGGGATATGATATGATATTGTATCGTGTGATCGTATAATCGGGTAGGAGAGTTTATGCTTTTATCACCATGCATTCAATTCTATGAGAGATGTCGTATTGTTTCGGGCGGGCGGCCTTCGAATTCGTTCTCGTTCTCGAATAGTTCTCGTTGTCGATGCATTAAACTCACGATGATATCACAGTCTCGCGCGCGTAGTTTAGTGATATTAATTATTCTGTTCTTTATACTGATGAATAAACAATGCTTGATTACTTTCAGTATCAGTATGTTGGGTTCATGAATGAAGAGTCAGACATTTCAATATGTCTCGATGACATTTTAAGACAACACATCGTGTGTCGACATAAATAAATAACTCATTTACCGGGATAGACGAAGTAGTTTACGTTATCTGTAGCATGTACTCGATTGGAATAATCGATTACCCGAGTTGGTCTTCGCTAAGAGACTTCGCGGTCGTTTTAATAAAACCACACCGAAACTGCGCGTAGCTTTCGACAGATTGTATCTTTATCTATAGCTCCCCCTTCTACTAACAACAATTCCTTTCCCGAAATGCTTGTGAAAGTGCAGAGGGTTCCCTGGTCTATATTAGCAATACAGTATTGGACTAACATTCCTTTCCATCCCACTAAGACCCGCATTCGGACGTGGCCGGCGGCGGTATTGATCATGCAGGCATGCAGGAACCTAATAAGGTTGCACAATGAGGAATGGCGTGCTGTCCCAAGTATGCTTTTTCCAGCCATTATTTTGCAATTTTCGCCGGTCTTGGTAAATAACGGTGAAGCAGCACACATGCGGGATCCTATGCTTATGCTTATGCTTATTCTTCCAATTTCATCATACAAAACACGCACAGTCACGCGTCGCCAAAGAAGTGTGTGGTGCCTGTTTGGAATGATAGAATTGAAAGAATGAAATAAAACTAGTGTAAAGGCACACTTGACTGGCAATCGAGAGACGTGCCAACAAAGGTTCCTTTCACCACCAGGTGGATTAAATCGTTCTTTTTTATAGGAGTCGATGCGAGATCGATCAGGGAATCGCTGAGATCCTAGCACTCAAAATCTAACAACTTTTCGTGATGCTCTCATTTTCAGATTTTTTGGAAAAGCATCCTTTCTTCCAGTAAACCCAGTGAAGTTTTACGTAAAAAAAATCTTTTCCGATGCTTGGTTCAAGAGTTATGAATTTTTGAAATAAACGGTGTTCGAGAAAACCGAAAAGTTTCTCTTAGAGTTTTTTTGGAAATACATCAGTTTTTAAAAGTATTGTTTTCGTTCATAAGTCCCGTGTGTAAAATTTTATAGAACTCTGAGATCTTGCGCCCCAAACTTTTATGATGGCCATGGTATGCTATCCTAGATTTTTCAAATTTTACTTCCATATTCCGGAGCAAGCAAATGAAGCACATATAGTTTGAATAGTAAAAAACCTGAAAGTTTCAGTTTGATATTACCTAACTCATATGAAAAGATTATTGCGACACTCGATGCATCTAGATCAATATTCTTGTCAGCCAGCAAGATTACAGGCGTATAAACTTTGACGACCGTTTGGTTTATATAAGGAAACATATCGGTTTGATTACCTTTTCCAGAGTCATACCATAAAGAAGATGGATTTCTCTACGGCGTGCAGCGCCCATCCTGCCAACAACTTAGCCGCCATCGTCGGTCTGTATATTCATAAGCCTCTATATGTAGCAGCAAAAACAGAAACTCTCTCCGGTATTGAAACCCATCACAAAAACAACATACAACATCCGATATACTTCCCTTGCAACACCATTTTCGGTGCAGCATTTCGAAAATGTCATTTTCTGCACTTTATGTTTGACGACCGAGAGAGTGAGATGCCATCGGTGTAAATCGGCACGACTGTGACATTTTCGTATGAATCATTGCACTTTCCACAGATAAGGACCGGTTATAGTGTTCGGAGGAAAGGGCAGTCAACTACAGCGATAACTTTTAAAACATATTTCTTGATAAGACTTCCGGACCTTTTTTGGCTTTGGCATAGATCCAACGGAATCATAGCATAGATCTGAACGCAATTCATACGCGGCGGCAACCTATGCTCGTAGGGAGCTCCCCCATAATCAGCGAGCGAATACACGAGTTCAAAAATAGACGAAAGTAGAAAGGCACACTACTGTTAAATTAACTTCCGTCTTTGGATTTTTTTTTACTCTGTGCCAAGACTGCGATATGGAAAAGTTCCCTGAGTAGCAATTTCTGATTCCCGTACTTTCCTGTCCGCTTTTGGGCAGGTATAACGAAACTATATAGAATGGATGATAATGATATTGTTGTTCGTGCTGATGATGATGATGAAGATGATGATTATGAATGTTATTAAACGAATGGTGATGAGCAATCGTAGCGGAAATAAGTGTTACAGCAGCGGAAATTGGACCCGATTTCACTACATTCTACCATTTAAACGCTTTTCTTTCGGGAGCTTGCAAGAATGATGGAAATAAAGAATGAGCATGTCTAACATCAGGAGCTGCAGAAAGAGAAGAATGCTTGAAGATGAAAAATTTACTTCTGCTTGATCCTTGAGACCATACTGTTGAGAGCTGTTGGCACTGTTTGGCCCCACGAACGGAGGCACAAGTGGTTTTCGTCTAAAACCCTGTACATTGCACAACGCATAGTTGCTAGGGAAATCATACAACGACTTCAGGCGGAAAGAATGATTTTTTTAGCATCTCAACAGCAAGAAGAGTTGCACTTATCTGTTTTTTGCCAAGTGTTTCTCCATAAGGCAGCGTACGTCAACAAGAGTGCACTGTATTGAAGCTTGATGTACTCAAAGAAAATACTTGTCCGGGGCAATCGGAAAGAAATGACGTTTCCCGTTGTACATTCTCAAGATTTCTGTCATGTAATATTAAGTGAATCGAATAGAAAAAGTTTTTTTACGTAACGGTAATACATTTTGATGAATGTTTCTCAGATATGAATAATTGATAGGAAACCAAACGTCATGGACAATTTCCATAATAATTTCCCAAAGGAAGAAGCAAAAAAAATCACACAAGATCCGGATTACCCTTTCTTTTTGAACGACACGGGGCCACAAAAACAAACATAATATCCATCGTGTGCTCATCGTTGGCTTCCTACTGCCGGCACAATTCATTAGCGTTAATGTGGTCATAAAAGGTTTCCAAACAACACATGCGGTGTCGATTTTCTTTCAGACTCTATCGATACGTTTTGAACAGAAATTCTCAGGATATACCGGCAGCCAGTTCGGCACGTGCTAAAGTCATCGGTAACGATCAGCACAAATTACCTCGATCATTGTTCGGTATGGACCTGATTTTCGTCTCCTTTGTACGGAACAAATGGATCAAAACTAGAATAAAAGCTTCTATTCAAAACCCATTTAAAAAGAAAGGAAGAGAAGAGGGAAGAGAAAACATTTCCCACTACCTACATGTAGTTTATTATACCATGCGTAAACGGTTTCTTTGTTTGGATAATGTTGCTGTTTAAGACCTGTACTGAACGATGATAAAATGGCAGTAATAAAATTTAAAGTAAAACATTTTTAGTACTTCCAACGTACAATTACCCACTTTACTTAAACACATATCTATTCCGTTGTATCAAATGATACATCATAGGCGGATATAAAAAGCACATAAACTTGCACTACGATTAATAAATGGCAGAGAAAAACTACATAAAAAGGCTCATAGAAATCGCTCTGCAAGTGCACTTTTTATCATAGGCTCTCGCGGAACACACATTCAGCATTCAACTGAATCCGTCGAGATCGTAAAATGCCACAAGGTGTTAATGTAATTGTTTGTATAGTTTCTTTTTTTATTCGCTGGCCCGTGTTTATAGAAGAATGAAACGTAGTTCGATGCTTTGAGTGGCATTGCTCGACATTATTTGTTTTTCTCATTGATGTTTGCCCTTTTTCATGCTGTTTTATTTCTTAATTTATTTACCTAATTTATTCATTTGCAGCCTGGGTGTATAGGAATATTTTTTAAAAAACTTACGTTTATTATCATTTTATTTATTTTTTTTTCTCAGTGGGTAATTGAAAGTTCAAATTTATTCTATTAGTGAGCAAACTGCATTGAACAGAACCTGTTTTCGTTTCAAGCATACTGAAAGCATACTCAAAAGACTTTGCAAACATTTCTGTATGTGTGTCAGTACACTGTTGCGAATTTTGGAGAAGTTTTTATTCCTGGCGAGCAGCTTTGTAGGGAAATATTGCAATAATCGATCAATTCATGATGTTCTCCTAATCAAACCATCTTTGAAAAATGTTAAATTGTATTTAATCACGCGTGCTTGTTAACTAAAACTAAACTGGAGAAACTACTCGACATCAAGGCATTAGAACAATTAGAAAGTACCGGGCCTTGGTCAGGATTCAAAATTATTGTGAGTTATTAAAAAATGAATATTGATTTCCATTTTAGAATTCAAAATGGTGAACCAGATTGTTGGAAGGCTACGTTCACGAAATTCATTTTTCTGAGTAGGTCATTTCTTCTAAATTAAAATTAAATTCTAAATAAGCAGAATGTTTTAAGTTTATTTCAAGTTCTATTTTGAGCATTTGTTTGATAAGCGAAAACAAAACAGCGGTCATGATAGATATTGAAAAAATCGGTTTGTATGCTGTCCTTACTCGCCACCGCGGCGCGCGCCGGTCAGACTTAGAATTAAGAGATAACTACTAAATTGCGCTAATCCCTCGAAACTGACGTCAGTTGATGTTTCAAAAAGTCCAATGTGCAAATGAGAGTTTCTCTTTGCGTCTCCTCTCTTACGCTTATCACGGTGGCATCAATGCACTTGAATGCGTCTATGTAGCATGAAACGATTGCTGGTATTATTGGCTAACTAATCCTTAAGAAAAATTTAATTGAAATGCATTTAAGCCGCCGTAATAAGCATAAGAGAGGAGATGCAAGGAGAATCTCTTATTAATTTGCAGATTGGACCTTTTGACATGTTGGCCGATAGTTGTATGTGTACGAGAGGTAGCCCTCGCTGATACGACTTGGGTGCATAGATGAGTTAAACCACCCACCCGCCCGTGCAGCAACATAATTTCAATGTTATTGCAATGCCGAGGAGTGGTTGGATGGTTTCATTTGCCCTATTTTGAAAAAAAGGACATTGACTCAAGTGTAGAAACTATTGTATACTATCTGTGGACTGAGAACGGGAGTACAACTTGCAGACTCTTCATCTGCTTGTGGACTTAAAGGCGGCATACGATTCAGTCAAACAAAATGAGCTGTGGTAGATAATGCTAAAATGTAATTTTCCGACGAAAGTAATTACGCCGGTTCGTACGACGCTGTATGGGTCAAAATCATGCGTCTGAATATCGGGCCACCTGCGTGCCCTTGGATGAACTGAAGCAATTGCTATTCCTTGGAAGGGGCAATACGAACAGCAAACGTAGAAAGGAACGGGACTATCATCACAAAATCTCACATGCTTCTTGGTTGGAATCAACCACAGAGCAGTGGAAGAGACGTTTAGACCTTTTAAACGGGAAGTAGCGAGATTGGGACTTACCGTTAACACCGCCAAAACGAAGTAAATGGTTGTTGGCAGGGAACGTAAGAGTCCGTGGGATGGGGAACGATGTGAACTAGTAGAGTAATTCATATGCCTTTGTACTTTCGTAACATGTGACAACGATCTAAGCCGTGTAGTAAAACGACGAACTGCAGCTGCGAATTGGGCCTTTTACGGATTACGCAGCCTGCTGAAGTCCCGTAGTTTGAAAATTCGCACCGCATATTGTACTCTACAGAACATTGACCCTCCCGGTGGCCCTGACCGGACGTGAATTATGGACGCTAAAGGTAGCTGACCGACCAGTGCTTGGGGTTTTAAGCGTAAAATTTTGCGATCAATAGTTGGTGGCAAAATGGAAAACGGAGTATAGCGCAGGCGCATGAACCAAAGCTGTATCAAGCAGGCTTGTCATACACTTTTCGCTTCGAGTTTGCTCTTTTGATTACTGCACCTTAGTGAAGCAGAATTTGAAAAAGTGGTGTATGGGGCATTTGTAGAGTTGGTAATTATCTATAATATTGCTGAAGAAAGTAAAGCTTCATCTTTAGTATTTACGCCGCTGTAGGGCTGCAATGCCGTTGATAGTAAAAAGAGCGCTCTTTTTGCTAAGATAGTGCCATGCTTACTTCAACAACATTGCAGATAATAACTAATTCTACAAATGCCCCATACACCATTTTTTCAAATTATGCTTCGCTGAGGTGCAGTAATCAAAAGAGCAAAATCGAAGCGAAAAATGTATGCCAAGTCTGGTATCAAGTATACAAATTTCTTAATATACAGAAGGTATGTGGCAAGCTACGATGAGCTGGGCACGTGATCAGAATGCCCAACGAAAGAGAAGCCATAAATATTTTCAGCAGAGAACCAGGAACTGGCCGTAGACTTCGGGGTAGATGTCGCACCCGATGGATGTGCGCTGTCGAAGACGACGCATGTTCAGTTGGTATTCGAGGGGATTGGAGAACAGCAGTCTAGGGCCGACAGTACTGGACTGGAGGACCATAATTCGTTCGGCGTAGGATCGATGATGGGCCGTCGACCTATAAAGTAAAGTAAAGAAGTTATTGTAATTAAGAAACTAAGTCAATTCAATATTTTCCTCAAAAAATTCGTTAAAATAATACTCATTATACACACTACCAAAGCCATTATAATCCCTTCATTGGTTCAAAAATTATTTTTCAAACACATCTTAAAGTGAAATTAGTTGTCATCGATTCTGCGAATTTCAAAAGTAGTGTTTTGTTTGAAACAAAAATTCGGTTCATGATACAATACATGATACAATACATGAGAATACAGTGAACACATTTCTACAAACAGAACCCCGCTTTGGGACCAAAAACTGCTTCCGAAATTGGGCTCTCCGACGAAAAGTTAATGACTGCTAATTTGCTAAGCGTTAAGGGAACATACGAAAAGCCGTTCAGTTAACCACTGGTCTAACAAGCCAATCGTCATATGTTCGAATCTTCGACTGAAAAAAACCTTTAAAACCAATAGGATCGTAGCACAAGCCCCGCAGTTGTCCTTTACACCAACATAACTTTGCTTTTTTATTTTTATGGACTCATCACTGCAACCAGTACTGTTGATCTAAGGTGTTGATATCGCCCGGGTGTTTACTGTAACTTGCACTGTATTTTTTGGTCAGCGACAAAGATTATGAATTTTTGAGCGTGCTTGTGTGAATTGTGGTTAACTCTTCCTTCGATGATAGTTCTACTTTACCCACCTTGTTCCTCCACGCCAGTGCTATCTACAATTACAGCCATCCTTGACGTTGCTGGCCAGCACATCTATACCTATAAAGAAGGATTTCTGTCTGTCTGTCTGTCTGTCTGTCTGTCTGTCTGTCCGTATGTTCCTTATAGAATCGAAAACTACTGAACCAATCGGCATGAAAATATCCATGTAGAGGTTTTTTGGGGCCAGGAAAGGTTTTAGTGATGGTTAGAAACCCCTCCCCCCACTAAGAGGGGGGGCTCCCATACAAATGAAACACAAATTTCTGCATAACTCGACAACTAATCAAGCAAATAGAACAAAATTTGGCATGTGGGTGTTTTCGGTGACAAGAATTTATTCTATGGTAAATTGAGACCCCTCCCCTCTTTATAAGGAGAATTATAACTCCTCTCCTCTTTAAAAGGGGGGGCTTCCATACAAATTTCCTCATAACTCGAGAACTAATCAAGCAAATGGAACCAAATTTGGCATGTGAAGGTTTTCGAGGACAAGAATATTTTCTATAGTAAGTTAGGATCCCTCCCCACTTTAAGAGGGGGGGCTCCTGTACCAAAGAAACACAATTTTCCTCATAACTCGAGAAGTAATTAAGCAAATGGAACCAAATTTGGCATGTGGGTGTTTTTGGAGACAAAATTTTTTTCTATGATAAATTGGGACCCCGCCCCGTTTTAGGAGGGGGGGATCCTATACACATGAAATACAAATTTCCTCATAACTGAAGAACTAATCAAGCAAATGGAACAAAATTTGGCATGTGAAAGTTTTCGAGGGCAAGAATATTTTCTATGGTGAATAAGGACCCCTCCGCACTTTAAGAGGGGGGGCTCCTATACAAACGAAATACAAATTTTCTCATAACTCGAGAACTAATCAAGCAAATGGAACAAAATTTGGCACGTGGGTGTTTTTGGAGACAAAATTTTTTTCTATGATGAATTGGGACCCCTCCCCACTTTAGGAGGGGGGGCTCCTATACAAATGAAATGCAAATTTCCTCATAACTCGAGAATTAATCAAGCAAATGGAACAAAATTTGGCATGTGAAAGGTTTCTAGGGCATGAATATTTTTTATGGTGAATTAGAACCCCTCCCCACTTTAAGAGGGGGGCTCCTATACAAACGAAATATAAATTTCCTCATAACTCGAGAACTAAGCAAGCAAATGGAACCAAATTTGACACGTGGGTGTTTTTGGAGACAAAGATTTTTCTATGATGAACTGGGACCCCTCCTTACTTTAGGAGGGGGGGCTCCTATACAAATGAAATACAAATTTCCTCATAACTGAAGAACTAACCAAGCAAATGGAACAAAATTTGGCATGTGAAAGTTTTCGAGGGCAAGAATATTTTCTATGGTGAATTAGGACCCCTCCCAACTTTAAGAGGGGGGGCTCATATACAAATGAAATTCAAATTTCCTCATAACTCGAGAACTAATCAAGCAAATAGGACCAAATTTGGCATGTGGAGATTTCTGGAGGCAAAAATATTTTCTATGGTGAGTTAGGACCCCTCCCAACTTTAAGAGGGGGTGCTTCTACACAAATGAAATACAAATTTCCTCATAATTCGAGAACTAATCGAGCAAATGGAACCATATTTGGCATGTGGGTATTTTTGGAGGCAATAATTTTTTCTATGATGAATTAGGACCCCTTACCTTTTTAAGAGGGGGGCTCTCTTACAAACGAAATACAAATTTTCTCATAACTCTAGAACTAATCAAGCGAATGGAACCAAATTTATCATGTGGGTGTTTTTGTAGGCAAGAATATTGTCTATGGTATATTTTCTATGGATTTCCCCACTTTAAGAAGGGGGGGGGGGCTCCTATACAAATGAAAAACAAATTTCCTCATAACTCGAGAACTAATCAAGCAAATGGAACCAAATTTGACATGTAAGTGGTTTTGGACGCAAGATTTTTTTCTATGGTGAATTGAGACCCCTCTCTCCTTTAGAAAGCAAGTTATGGCCCATCTCCCCTTTAAGAGGGTGGGCTTCCATACAAATGAAATGCAAATTTCCTCATAACTCGAGAACTAATCAATCAAATGGAACCAAATTTGGCATGTGGGAGTTTTAGATGGCAGAAATTTTTTCTATGGTGAATTACGACCCCTTCCCCTTTTAAGAGGAGAGCTCCCATACAAATGAAATTCAAATTTCCTTATAACTTGAGAACTAATCAAGCAAATGGAACCAAATTTGGCATGTGGGAGATTTTGGAGTCTTAAATTTATTTTAGGATAGTTAGAGACCTCTCACCCCTGTGGTAGGGGGATATGGACTCTCATACAAATAAAACAGAAATTTTTGCGAAACTCAAAAACTAATCGAACTCGAGAAATTCGAGCCTCTTCCATAAAACATTAGTCAATACAAGACCACGAAAACTATCTATAGTAACACTAGATCATTCAGGACGAGACGGTCGCGAGTGTTGCCGGTGACCCACCGTCGGAAGCGCCGCCCACTGGGGGGCTTGCAAAACTCGAGATTGTGACAAAGACCATCCGAGATTCATAATTTATGTACAACACAGGTTAATTTGTGGCAATACGAAGTTTGTCGGGTCAGCTAGTTAACCCATAAATAAGAGTGACTTTTTCCACTGTCAACAATGCTTCATCGGGGTGATATAGAATTTAGCACGAAGGAGGGGTAATGATGGGTCTGATAATAAATCCATGCTAAAGTCGCTTTGACATCGAATGGTTTGGTTCTACTAAGATTCAAACTCAAGACCATTCATTTATCAAACCAGTCAAAGTCTTTGCTTTTGGAACACTACGAAAAGAAACGACTGAATACAAATGAAGCTCATTCGCAATACCTGGATACGAATATCCGAATGATGCATGAACTGCTACGTCAATGATCTCAACGATGATAATGGGAATGGCCGGAAAAGCCGCCGAGCCATCCATCAAGTTACTATTGTGATTCGTTCTTCATACGATTCGGAAGATTGAATAGAAAACGTTGGATTATGGTGACTACCTGCTTGACGGTCAAGGTAATCCATGTGGAGGATGCTTTTGTTTTGTCAGCCGAGTCGTTTTAGCCATCAGACGATTCAGGAGAGAGATTCGACGGGAGATTAGCAACGAAACAACTAATGCCCTAGAAGTGACTAACGAGCTACTGGAACATTCAAAGGAAATGAATAAGAACTGTTTGCTTTGATTGCTCATCAACGCTACCACACAATGGTATGCAAATCCTCCAGCCGTTCCCCATATGGGGAAGGCATATGGGAGCGGATGGTCAGGTCCGTCAAAACAACACTTACTTCCGGGGATGAACTAATGGCATTTAGACCAGAAACCAGTCTGTAATAGGCCAAGGATATATCGCTTTATTTCACTCTCCAATCTAATCTTGTCCTAACGCCAATTCTTGGTAGCATCCTGGTGGAAAATGACGATTACTTGAATCAATCGTTTTATGTCAACGGCTATGACGATTACTCGAATCAATCATTTTTTTTATCAACGGGTAGGCCAACTGCGCAACTTAATTAGTATGTTTTTCATGGAATGGAATGCTTCAATCTAGAGCATATTTTTCCATTCCACTCAAATGTTTCGCCTTCTTGGCGCCGTTGTTCGATCAAGTCGCTGAGCGGCACGGATAGTCAACTTTAATTTCATTTTAATTCGCCCTAAACTGACCGGGTTTATTCAGCCGAGTTCTGGCGGGTAAATTCGACTTGCAATATGGCTAGTTGGAGAATACTTATCGAAGAAGTTAAGAAATTAAAAAGTACATTTTAACCATTTGCAAATACTTCAAGAAGCATTGGATAAAACATATTTTACTCCAAGAGAAATGTTACATTTCAGAAACAGTTCGGCAGTAATGTAAAGACAGACAAAAAATTTGGCAGAATGGACCCCGAAAGCCCCTTCTGAATATCTCACGATTGAGAACTGCAAAAAATAAACAAAAATGTTATGCCGAAAAGCTGAAAGTATTCAGCAGCATAGCCGCTTTAAACGCAAAACGTTTTCTTTAAATTATAAAGAATAAGTTGAAAAATCCCGAGTAAAAAACATAGGAAATCTAGCATAGAGTAAGGCGGCATATATTCAACCTACCAGAAGATAACCAAGAAGAAGGCTAAGGATTATGATAATAGGCCGTATGAATAAAAGAGTTAGAGCAAATGCCCCATGCGATTTAAATGGGAAAAGCAAAGTAAACTGTTTTATTCATACGGCCTAATATGATGGCGCAACTAAAGTAAAAATATTTGAAAACAAACACTGATGAAGCCTGTAAGTCGTAGGCGAAATACGTATCTGTCGCGAATAAATATTAATCATGCTCGCAGGAGATGAGGATAGCTTCACACGTACCGTAGAGAGAATTTCAAGGAATCAAGTGGAACTAGAAACAATACCTAATTCCATTCAACTCCTTGAAATTAAGGGGAAGGAAGAAAGCATCAACCTCCCGCACTAAACGTTTCCTTTATAGATTATTTATTTACAGTCGTTGGGAGTATCTTTACTAATAAAGGTTAAGTCATACTCCGGACCCTCGGGGATGAACTAATAACATTTAGAACGTCAAAACAGCGCCTACGTCCGGGGATGGACTAATGGCATTGAGACGAGAAGCCAGGCTGCAATTGGCCAAGGATTAGCGCCATATTTCGCTTTCTGAAAATAGATTAGTCTGCCAAAAATAATAGTTCACTTAATATAACATTTGAAAATAAGGTCGTGTGATTCAATGCTTGCCTAAAACCACAGTTCGGAACGGAAAACCACACGACCTCGCACTTCCTAGCTTGGATACTCAATTATACAAATTGAAGTATTTCCAGGTATGGTCATGTGGAGGCGCTAGGTAGGGGCTTGGGCTGGCTAGAGCTATATTGGGCGCTTTTTCCTAGTTGCCTTCCCCATTTCATATCGCGAGTAAAAATGTTTTACGCTTCTGTACTAAAACTTGAGGTAAAATTTGGAGCATGATAGACGTTTGATGGCTGTGTCGAATTCACACATTTTTCAAATACTCGAAGCAATAAATACCTAGTAAAATTATACTAGTTCAGCATATTCCACTTTCAAAAACAAATTTTTCATTAAAATGTGTAAGGTACGTAAAGATTCACCTTATTTTTATCCACGTTTCGTATCTAACATAACAAAGTCCAATTGGAAACGGAAAAACCTTGATTTCTTTCAAATTTATAGCAAATCAAGAAGTTTGGTTTCTCTTATCTTATCTTAGTTCTTTTATCGCTTTGTTATCCTGAGCGCGTTTTAATCCTACAGAGCCTTTTATCTATCTAATTTTTTTCGCGCTTCATGCATTTTTGATTTGCTTTACAAATTATAAAAATTTGCGTGGTACCAGCAGTAACTGTCATTCAAAGAGTTCAGGTGCAATTTGGAAATTCAAATAAACTACTTTGTTGTACACTCGCTCACACGGTAAACAACTCGTGCGAAACCCCAATTGGCAGCAGGCGGTCGCTTAGTCAGCCTTGGTCGCTTTGTTCGATTCACTTAATCGATGTCGATGCCGATGGTAACATGGTGGTATGCTGACTTGAGCTCTGCGTGTATCCTCTGACTAAGTCATGTCTTATCGTTCACATCTATCTCCGCAGCCCCGACATAGCTATGTAGTATCCCGTTGGTGTTCCTGACAGGATCAATGTCAGCCTTCTTTTATGGCCTGTAATATTCTGTTGGAATTATTATGATTAACATCCAACATTAGCTGCTAGTTAATATTCGGCATCTGTATGTAGATTATGGTAATTTCGTCACTTTGAAGTTTGCTTTCCTATGGTAGCAGATGAACCGATTTAAAGCAGGATCATTGATATTCAGAAAAGTCTTACCTATCCAAAATGGATCTATTAGTAATGCGTGCAATCAATTTCGAAATATCGTTTTTTCCATAGATTACCATTTTAACATTTTCTTTTGGTTAGCAAAGATTTACTTTAATCCCCAAGTAAGTGTATGACCGATCACTTTTCAGCAATTTGTCTTCTTTCCCTATTTATTTTTTCTGCTTGCTAAAAAGTTTAGTTCTACCAACTAGAGAAAAACTTGTTTCGCAGAATGATTTATCCTAACATTCACCCGTAGAACGTTGCCGGAAGATTGATGGCTACTATGGAAAAGTTTAATTTCTGTTCATTTTTTTTCCTCTCTCAGTACTCCTAACGAAGCCCCTTGAGAATGCTCCATCACATTGCGCTCCTCAATTGTATTCGAATTATTGTATAGGAGTAGTTGTCGGAGGAGCAACTCTTTCATTATTTGAGAGTGATGCAGGCAGGAAAGGAGAGGGAACAAGATGTATGACTTCCTCCCGAAATGGACATTGATTGATCGGGAGCTGATTGACAACGGTGATGACGTTGATTGATGAACGTTGCTTTGCCTGCCATATCGCCATTCCTAAAGTGCAAGTTAGATTCTTTCAGTGTCGTTAAGAATGACGCACAAATCCTTTTCGATCTTCCGATACGTACAGGTTGGTAGATAAGAAAGTTCAAAGCTTCTAAACAAAAAGCAACATGACTTACTGTAAATCGTATAGATTAGTTTTTCTGTTGTAATTTTATCGATCTAATCCTGTAAAGCCCCTGGGGTATTTTGAGCCAAAGAAACGCAGCTGACAGATTATCGGCCATATGCAAGTGTGTAAAACGGGTCACAAATCCGAATCTCACTTGCCTGCACCGAAGATATTCAATCTTCCAGATTTGGCACGAACCCATCGTGTGTCGCGACGTAATCGGATTCCGCTTCCTTGCGTCTCACGTTCCGGCTGTAGTGTCCAGTCCAGAGCGTTCGAAAAGTGCCCCACGTTCGAGCGAAAGGAAACTCGATATAATTTAATTTCATGACTTATTCGAATCGAAGCCTGCACGGGCAAGAAGAACCGGTGTGATTCGAACATCTCCTATTTCGTTGGGCTTTGACGTCGGTTTTGAATTTCCAGCCGAGTGAAACTTGGCAACCGAGGCTCCGGGGCTTGGTTCCGAATCACATGGTTCTGTGTTTTTTATCCGTTCTTACTTTGATATATAAAAAGAAGTACAATGCTTTTGTGATACTGCAGATATTACTAGTTGGGAGTGATGCGGAGACGGAAAGATAATGAAGCATGATTCGAGCGAATTGTTCCTGTTCACTGGGTGTGTGGTAAATGGACTGTAAAGTCTACGTTCGGATGAAACACACAGGGTGGTTGGTGGTGGGTAGCGTGCTGGTGTATCATAAAAGTAAGTACCAACCACTCTCAGGGTCTGGCGAATTTCTTGAAGCATCAGACTGTAGAACGTAAAATTAGGGAGTTGATAATTATTTTCGCTTTCAGTTTTAATTGTTGAAACGTTGAAGCAAGAGTTTGAGAAGTAACTTTGGAATGATAATAAAATGCAGCGTGCAAGCTTGTTATGAGTATTGTGTGAATTGTTCTGGTTTCCATTGAAAACTATTGTTTAACATGGGTGTTCTGAGACAGCATCCTAGGAAGCTTACATGTTACAAGTAATTATGAACTAATCACTAAGTGCTGGTTTGATATAATGTATGTACTAGATAGAGGATTTGTTAAACTCTAAAGGACTAGAGATTTGCAACATATAATATTTCCAAGTTGCACGGTAGTCTTTTCTAATGTGTGTTTTTACTTGAACACGTAACCAAATTTATCACATTTCTTTGTGCGTTAATCAATGGCAGACTGCAATGATTAAGGATTTTGTTCGTCATTTTGATACAACTAATCAGAAATGTTATTTCTTCGTTAGCCTAATTTTACTTTTTGCATTGTGAAATAATTTATCACTAAATTAACCTACCATGGTTTGTTTTAACGGCAGTGTTATTTTTAACGAGCACTGCTTCGTCACAATATGAGAATTTTTCTACCCAGCAAGCGAATTCATTATTCAAAAATTGCTGGTAAGCGGCAATTTTTGTATACTCGAAATGCTAGCCATGAAACATTGTATATAACGTGGAGCAGAACTTTTTGCTGCTATTAACTTTGAAAGCAATTTTTTACGACGTACAATGTTGGATTTTATCGCTGTACTAAAATTTCATTATCCCCCAGCTATGATGGTGCAATAACAGTATCCGAGGGTTTGAACTGAAATTAGGATATACGGGTGCGGTTTTAATCTCCTAATTTCGTCCTCTCCTAGCTGCGAAGGATTTTCGTTATTTCGTTAAATACTGAGCTGACCCAAGGTACGAGTGACAAATTTCTTCGGTCTACTTCTATTTTTTTTGGTGTACGTTGTATTTTATAAATTTAGAAGGGAAGACTACCGCAGTTTTTTTCCTAGCAAAATATAGATACCTTCTAGTAGGAGCTGTTTTTAAATTTAGCTGTGTGTGAACGGAACTACAAAGCTTCAGTTTCAAGCCCATAGAATAATATTAATAAAGAATAATTTCATCATAACCAAAAGTGGATAATGATCAGCTGGAGCGAATAAAGGGAATACAAAGTGATTAAACAGAAATAATAGCTGATGGTCACGTGCCCAGACATAAACGGAAGGTGGTTCCACCGATCTTTCCAAAGCATATTTTGTCCTAAAAATTATCAAGTAACCGTAGATTGGCGGATCTTTTTTAAAACCATCCAATTAGGTGATGAACTCCAGACTTCTGAGTTTTATTATAGACTTTATAGGAAACGTCGGAAATGTACCCCAGTCTGAGCCCACCTGTGGACTTTAAATTAGATTTGAGATTACCCTTAAAATTAAACTTGACATTAGATTAGAATTTGACTTTTAATCTTCATTCGGACTTGAATTTGCACTTGACGTTTTATTTAAAACTAGGCTTGGAATTAAATTGAAAATTAGACTTAATTGTACTTTGTTTGTACCTTATTTAACTGAAAAGAAGACTTGAAATTAGATTTTAAATCAGAGTTGAAATTATTGGAATTAAATAGGATTTCAAATTGACTGTAAAATGAGACATTAAATTGGACCTAAATTAGAACAACATAAAACTTCAAAGTGCACTTAAAAAAATAGGCTAAATTCACATGAAATTAGACTTCAAATCGGAGTTGCAATTGGAATTAAATTGAACATGACATTAATCTTAAAATACGCTTGAAAAGGGACTTAAATTGGATTTAAAATTAAAGGTAACGTGTCCTAGCCTGGCACGTGTCCTAGCCTGGGCACACCAGTGCTGACGATTGATTAATTTCCTGTGTCTTCAGCAGGCAAACGACATTTAGAAAAAAAAATTAAATTTTTTTAACAAATTTAAATCCAAGTTTGAAATAAAAATATTTTAAAAAAACGCGGTAAAAGTGTACCTATTTATACACACTCAAGTCTCGTTTTATGTCCACTATTGGGGGGACGTTAAAAGGTTGTAAAAAAGAGGACGTTAATTCGAGTTTTGGACTTAAAACAAGAGGACGTTAATTCAATTTTTAGACGTAAAAGAAGAGGATGTTAATTAAAATTTCGGACATAAAGAAATAAGACACTAATTTAAATTTTGGACCTAAAAAAGAGGACGATAATTCGAATTTTGGACGCAAAAAGAGAGAACGTAATTCAAATTTCGGATCTAAACCAAAGAAGACAGGTTCGGCCTGAATCTACAACTTTGCTGGAGATAGCATTTAAATCCGTCTAGACATTTTCGAGATACGGAAGTAATTTTCATTTTTGTATGCAACCCTTTTCAATCGTGATTCAAAATTTCGCACCAGTAAATTGGTAGCATAATATTTAACCACAGAAAAGAATCGTGCAATTTTTATCCGCACCGAAGATGGTCGGATTAGTGTTTTTTTTTGTTTTCAGGGAAAGAAGAACCGGGACATCCAGTACCATCCATTCCTGAGTTTGTTCTTCAGCAATTTTATAAAATAAAAATTGGCCGAAAACTTCGATTTTGTTCATAATTTGTGTCTTGTTTCTTTTCGGAAAGTTTCAGACTCGTTTTTTTATTTGGCAGTTAATGATGCCTCTTTTTGAGTAATTCTGGTCTGGTCTCAAAAATCATCACTTTTACAAACTTTTGCCTTTAGATCTTTTATTGAAAATCATAATTTTTGAATCACTGAACCATTTCATTTTATTGACTCTTTTAGGAAAAATATATGTTTTTGAGATACAATTTTTCAAAAAAAAAAAAAAAAAGTTTCTATGATGGAGGCACATGATACTAGTTTTAACTACAAGAAAATTGACATTATTGGTTTATAGTTGCGATAAATATCTGTCTGTTAAGGAAAAATACCATGTGTCTCCATTGCATTTTCAAAATTTATTTGAGTTATTTGAGTAGCGGCAATACAGAATACAGTAGAAACAATAAAATTTATCATTCGAAAAGATAACCCAACTATCAAACTTATTGTTGTTCACCATAACTTTCATGGTTTCGAGAGATTCTACCATAAAAATGACGGGTTGTTAAGTATCTTAACAATAAAAAAACTTAGTTTTTTGTGAACAAACATTTTCAATTACAGTAAAAGTTATCGTTCTTTTATGGTAATTTTTTTAGGTGAGAAAACAAAACATTATTAAAAAAGGCAGTAAATTTATGATGAAATATGACCAATTCTATAGCATAAAACTAAGATACAAAAGTATGAATAATATTTGAATTTGAGGTACTTTTACAATAAATTTACCATAAGTTTCAATGTTCACAATAAAAACTGTTGTAGATGCATTGTTTCTAAAAGAAAATTTAATGTAATTTTTTTCGGGTACCTTCGATAAAAGGGAACCAGCGAGAATCGCTTAGCCGACCTCTCTTCACAGCAGCATCGTGCGGAATGCAAAATATACATTTTTTGTAGCTTCCAGTCAGTCGTAGTCCTCAAACTAACCAGTGAGCTTCACCGACAAGAAATAAATGATTACTACACTTTTCTTGAAAACCGTTTACTTGAATACGTGCATACACTGAGAAAACTCTTCGTACAGTTTCTGTGTGTCCCACACTTAGATTTTTGCAATGTGCCCAGTAATTAACCTTTATGTGCACATAAACGATAACTATTTATGTGTTTTTAACAGTTATCATTAAAATTTGCACATACTGTTCATATGTGTATAATTTTTATGTGTACTTCTGAGCGGATTGTGTTTATATGTGGTACATGATAATCATATGGATTTTCATATCGAAATTTACCATTAGTTATGTGCAGATTATTTTAAGTGTAGATGGCTGCTAGATCTCATGTAAAAAATTTACTAGTCTATTAATGAAAAATAACTTGAATTGTTTATGGTTACTCTTGATAATCGAAGATAATCGTACGAGTTTGGGCCAAATGCTCCCATGATTTAATGAAATTGTTTATGGATTAATGAATGAGAAGTTGTATTATAAAAATCGAACTCTTCTAGTAAATATATAATTTATGCCAAAAATTATTCTATTTTTGATATACGTTTTGTTTTCTTTCTTTTCAGGTTTGTAAAACAGCTCTATCACTCATTGTTTGGAAAACAATGTAGCATTATCTTGCAACATCGATGGGACACCGACATGTTCACGTTCATGGAAGAATGAAGTTAGTTGAAAGATGGCTGCTGTAGGACTGCCTAGTTGAAAAGAAGCAAAGCCTAGGTCCTACATTCCGTTATCGAAACTAGACCTTCCGTTTTAATACTACAGATTTCGCAGCCAGCTGTTCGAATACAGGACAATTACGGGGCTAGTGCTACGATCCTATTGACTCTAACTGCCTCTCTCAGTCGAGATTCGAACCTACGATGACTGGCTTGTTAAACCAGCATCGTGCCTCGAAGCGAACTAGGAGGCTTAATGCATGGTTGACTAAGACTGCGATAGTTTTCTGTTTATTTCTGAAATAATTACTTGAATGTTTCTGCGTATTTGTCGAGACGACTGCTGATGTACACTGAGAGCCAACAAGCAAGTCCCTATTAATGGCTTCGCAATCCAAATAGTTAATTTTCTACAATATAATTTGTACCCAGGGGCTGATATTTGGTTAAGAAAACGGATTAGCTAGCGACGCTTTGTTAACCTCCTTTATGGCAGCACAATGCCGAATGAAAACTTTCTTTGCATCTGACGCTAGCACTACTAATGCGACTTGAGCAGCACTTTCTTTGCAATGTTCGAAAAACGAGCTTTGCTTAACTTTTATGTCAAAACTTCACTAGCTGGTTATGAACAAATGACAATAACCATTATCACAAAATTCATGTTGGCAAGCAAAATTTAATTTTCTTCATTAAAATAACTTCACTTCTCCCATGTGTCAAAAAAGATACAAATCAAACCAATACATCAATTTGGCCCTTGCCTGCTAAAAACACAACACCACTCCATAATTGCGATCTTGAGTTTTCAGCGCAGCGGCGACCAATTTAAACTTAAAACCAGAACATAACGGCATGTGTCGTCTGACATGTGTCAAGTCACATGAAACTAGATGAACTGAAACTGAATTCCAACGGGCAAATGTTTGTCACTTTCATTTCGAATCCGAGACTGCGTTGTGAACGGAGAGACACACCGTGCTAATAGGTGTGGAATGGATACCAGAGGAAGAAAACAGACGACGCATTTGAATTAGAATGTATAAAAACCAACAACGATGAATCATGGCATCTGTCTATCTATCAAGTTAAATCCTGTAATCTGTCAGTGTGTCATGCCTCCAGATTTTAAAATAATAAGAGGATTCGAAAGCTTGTTGTACAGTTTGTTGACTTGAATTCCAACAGCTGGCTTCACTAGTGCTAAAGAGACGTTGTTACGCTAGGGTAAATGGTGGGCAATTAAAAATAAACTGTTACCTATTAATTAGTTTAAGTATCGCTTTGCGTTTTACTGTGAAAGTATAAAAAACTTATGAAATACCACTCTTTCAAGTTATATGAAGAAATGTCAATTTAAAGCAGCAAACACAGCCGAAGTTGTTGTCAACAACAATTAACTTCTGGATAAAAAATTGAATATCCACTGAAATTATAACCCCCTACGATAAAACTGAACCTTGTCGTGGTGTAGGGCTTTTTAACTAATCAGTAAATGAACAGCGGTCACGTTTACTTCTGAATGTGGGTATATATCAAAATACTTTTGTGATTTCAAGTGGGACTCGGGGTAAAAATTTACCAAATGTGATTGTTGCGTTGTTCAGAAAGTGCTTTTATTCCGCTTAAGAATAAGGCCAGCATGGGGATCTCTGACAATAGATGAAGTTTTCTGGGATTCATCCTTATTTATCACAACTGTCACAAATATCTCCGAAAAATGTCGGATTGATTGAGTTGGTCGGGGGCTTAGGGTTAGTAAGGGGATGTAAGCGGGATACCAGATCCGATTGGATGCCGAAGGACCACTCTGTAATGATTACGGGTAATAGCACTTCTTAGGTAGCAGATGGGAAAATTAGGTCAATTCGTGTCGCGTGTTCGAGTTTCGGCTGGGCGGTGCTGCTAGATAGAGTAGGATTTTTGCACTGGCCCCGTGGCTGTCCTGAGCTCTGATGGCCGCCCGCGGGCTCTGTCGATGGGAAGGGGTCGAGTCTTAAAGAGACGTTTAAGCCCAGAGCTTTACAGCACTTTGGTCTAGAGGGTTGGAAGGCGGGCGAGTCTCTATATTTTGAAGCTTCTGTCCACTACCGCGAACGTCCAGCTTGTGCTGCGCTCAATTTACTTTGTATCGTGGGAATGCACTGTGAATACTAAGGGGATGAAAGATTAAATTTGCCCTGATAAGTTGATAACCACTAATGCTCCGAAATTTGTTTTACCTATTGGTTCATTTGTGGTTGTTTGTGTTGGAAAACTGAAAGCGGGCGCGCGGTTGAAGACCGGTGTCAGGCGGGGCTGACGAATTCTCCACTTCTTCACTATACCACATATTGCAACTCGAGTGGTACAAAAAGTCCAAAGCACATTTACAAATTCGATCTATTATTTTTCTTCTCATCATCATCATTATCATCATCATCGTCATCATCATCATTATATTTAAAATATGACATTCCGGCCTTTGGCAGAGAGATCTTAGAGTCAGTTCGTGGAGTCCGCGCAGGGCCGAAACGCCTCCGCCTGTGGGTATAGGCGTGACGGCTATGCTTGGGGCTCTACCTGTGTTTTAGTGGGCGCCAGTGCCTGTCTCGTCAGGTAGAACTGATGTTTGAGGTCTCCCTGACACTTTGTTGACAACACAAAAGGGCCCAGCGCAGAGTTTTATACGCTATTAAGCGACCAGTTGGATAACCCGAAAAAAAGGAAAAAAGGAAAAAGGAATATCCACTGAAATTATAACCATTGCCAGTGGAAGCCATTATTTTTTTATTAATTAGTTACGTCTCTTATTAGTTTCAAAGATGTTAGATTAGATTGTGTTCCCTTTCAATTTCACGCTGTGCTATTGATAATCGTATAATCATCTACATTTCGAACGTTCTTGGCAATCGTTCACCCATAGGAAAGCAGTAATGCAGATTCTTTGGAGGGGCTTAGAAACGCGTCATCTTCATCAACTATCGTAGGACTGCAAACACGACTGCGTTGGCGAAATCCACTCAAATAATTTACTCCAAGGTTCAAGCCCTCACTTGACTCAGCGAAAAGCGAGCTTGCCTGGTAACGATCTCAGCTAATCCGAAGGGGAAAGTGTGTGGTACGATCACTAACGGTCGGTTTGACAGGCCGTGATTAAACGAATTGCTACTTGATCTTCCCTTAAAACGCACGGCGTGCCGAGATCACAACGGCAACAGCGCGCGCGTGCGTCGCCGGCTTTCGCGCGTTGTCCCGGCCCGGCTCCTCTCTTGGCTTTCGACTGATGTGCGACAAGCTATACTACGCCTTTGCAGCAACTAGAAAATGTGAAAACACACAGAAACACGGTGATTGTAAATTATTATCGGTGATTCCGTTTTTGGCTTCCCACCGCAGAACCTCCAGCAGCGCGCGCGCAGGGTGGTTCGACATGGCTTGACCGCCCGGTCGGTCACGGTCGGTGCAGTGTGGTATATTGCAATTATTGAGTTCTTGCCGGCAGCTTGCTTCTGATGGCAGTTAATCTTTAACATCTGGACATTTTCAATTTTAAGTTATTTTTGAGGTGTAGATGCGTTTCTTATACTGTAGAATTACGTCCTACGGGAATATAGGACGTCTTTCCAAAGAGTCTAACATTGCGAGCGTCACGAACGACAAGTAGTTATGGTTGTAGTTTAGGTTATTATTTGGAAAGAAAGTTAAGTCTTTATAATATAATGGCTGTACAAGAGTCGAAGTCGTGAAAAAAGTATCCTTATTCAGGGTTTTATAGCGAAAACCTACCTAACGTAGTCCATCTGATCTGATGTTTTTAAACGTTTGGCGTAGTTTTACCGTACCAAGGTATTCTGAGGCTATCAATACCTTTTACATATTTACCAGATAGTCACAACCATTTTTCAGCTTACTCCTCATGTTTTTGTGATGTGATAGTAAATCAAAGATAGTTTCAATATAAGACAGTTCATAAACATCTAGTCAAATTGTCTCATAATGAGAGACCATTCAAACGGCGACTCGCCCTTTTGTGCCTTAAAAACATTAAATAACCCATTACTGAAAATAACAATTTGACACCTATTTAAAATCAAACGTACAAGTTGTAAAATATTGTTTTTAAAAATGTTCTTTCCATGATTAATTTTAGTTCAACATTTCAGAGTCACGGAATTTAGATAAAGTTAACATCGTGAAGTAACGCATGCTGGAAAAGTGTGTAATGTTTTGCTGCTTTGATCAATCTATCAAATTTGAAGCCTTGCATGAAATCGTAGGTGTAAAAAAATGGTGTAAGATCAACATTCATAACATAACATTAATAAGTTGTAATGGAGCTTTCAAATCAACGATGAATCAAACAAAGATGTCCACTTTCATCATTTATTTTTAATAAGAATATAGAAGCAGTAGAAGGCTATTTGGTTTGCGATCTCTTCAATAAGGATGGCTGCCTGCATTTTGCTAATGTCCATGTTAGTTGTATACTAAAGCATAATAGATATTGGCAATAAAATTACTGAAATGAAGGAATATTTGTGAATTGCTGCTTTCAATCTCAACGGATGTAAGTGTAAAATATATATTAAAAATTCCAACGATACCGCTGTTGACAAAATATCGATTTGCGTTTGACGAATCATTGTTGGAACTACTGATCTTGTTTCATTGGACTTTGTAACTCCTTGGCAGGTAAGGTCATTGAAATTAACAGCTTAATGCAGAAGAGCAATACAAGTATGAACAGTTATGGATTTCCTTAAAGATATAAGCATTAAAGAAAAATTACGAAATCGTTATAGTGCCATATAGTTGAAGGAATCGCGGCTTTTTGTTGTTGTGACCCAAGCTCGAACATTTCAAGATTAGTAAGTGAGTATAACACATAACGAATAAATACACATACGCTAGCTGAGCTTATGTTCAACAACAGTCTAGAAGTTATCTACTTTATTGCCAACAGTTTGATGTCTCGATAGAACAGAGTGTTGACACAGGGGGACAATGCTTCGAACTTACCGTGTTACATGAAGACTTTTTCGGCTGAGTAATATCAGATATATGTTTAAGTGCCGCTCACTAGTAAATGTTAGGTTTCATTTTCGAATCGATGGCAGAACTAGAAAGGTGTCTGACCCATTGTTAATGATAAAGTCCATCTGGTTATAAAATTGCAACCTATACAAGTGGTGAACGTATTTTGAAAATTTTGGAAAAATGCGTTTATAAAATATTTTGCATGTTTTTGAAAAAAAAACTATGCTTCTGACTTTCAAAGATAAACCTTACTTCAGGTACATCCATCGTTGGTACCAGCCTACCGAGTGGCCAACCTTTCCCTCCCGCTGCGTACATTCCGCGCGTGGATAACCAATCTGCCGAGCACAAATTTCACACAATCAATGTAGCAGCAAAGATATATACATTACAAATCCAGCCGAGAACGATTCGATGGGATATTCGAGTCAACCCGATAACAACTTCCAATCAACAATAATGGCAACATCACACCACCCCTGTGCGTGCGGTGCTGCCACAGACAGAGCGTGTTCGCGACACTGTTGTTGATGGGGTGGTGTGTACACATTATAATAATGGCTAAAAGCTTTCCGGCCATTCTTGCAAATTTTGATGGACACACACGTTGGAACACGGACGAAAATGTGGCAACGTTGGTGCATTCGCTGTCGGACGGGGATCGCTTTAGCACACTGGCTCTCCGCCAACAGCCATTTATAACAATTTGAATTTGTTAACCTCAATGTTTGAAGTCGTTCGAGTGACGGTTTTCAATCGACGGATGTTATGGTAGTTAAAGCCAGCGGGGCATGAAAAAGAGAAACGAATACGATCGGAATCTTTGGTAGGAGGAAATGGACGTCAAAATTGGCAACAGTGCATGTCGTCATGGCCTGCTGCTGCTACCGCACAGTGGGTTGCTTTTGATGGTAATGAACCGGAGGGGTGGTGCCAGATGAGACGTACGAGCGGATGAATCGGCCGTTCGACGGACCGGACGGATGTTCAGTTAAAACGAGCATTTGTGTTGTTTCCTTTTTCGTTTTTCCACGTTCGATGCTTTTTCGCGCGTAATTTATTTTCGAGCGTGCTTTATTCTTGGAAATCTTAACTCGTTCGAGACAAATGCAATTTATCATTGACAAACGTTTTCTGGTTATTACCCGTAAAATACGGAATTATTCCGCTCAGTGCGCATTTACTTTGATGTAGCAGTTGGAAAACTGCGATCCAGAGCTGAAACATAAAAATAGACGACTTGCTTGTAAAAGATCCTTCCACCGCTATGTTGTATCTGGATCTGATTCAAATGAGGCAATCGTTAATCTCAATGTACGGCGATTTGGAAGCTCAACTCCACAGTATAGCATGACATTAACATTCGGATTCCAGCGGGCTCAAGGTATTAAATTTTCATGACCCCCGGCGAGACAAGTTTAGCGGTGAGGGTCGGGCTTTCCTCGACAGCAGCAGCGAGATCCCGCAGCTCTTAAGTTTTATTACCGATTCTCTTTCGTCCAACGCTTCACAATACCCTAGCAGGAAGCCATAAATGGCACATAGAAGCATGTACGTGACTGTTCGAGAAAATTCCGTTTCAACCTTAATGGCACATTGTTGCCGTATTCGCCTAACCCACACGCTGCCGGCGATCAGACCGCAGAACTTTGGCAACAGTGTAAACATGAAATGTGAAACATAGAAAAAATAATAAAAACCTTTCGAAATAACGCTTACCACATGGGGCCCGGTTCTGCATCACAATAGGGGATTATTTCAAATAAATTTGACGCGTGACTTGTTTTTAATCAATTTGCGCGCTTACGTCCCCGGGGCCAGGCAATACAATACATGATTTTAAAAAAACATTACTATCGTACGTGTTTTATTTGAAAAGCGTTGGAATTTTCACAGTAACGCTTTTCACATTGAATAGAGCAAAATACAGAAAGTTGCAGGTTAGGTGCTTCCTTGCTTTTCTTTGATGTTTCGTGAATTCGACATCGCTTGGCCGTTTCCTGGAACGTGCTGTTGTTGTTGTTATTATTATTGTAGTGCGAAGTGTGCTTGTGAAACTTGGCAACAGCGCGCCCCCTGCCAATGGCGCGTTTTAAGTGCTGTGCGCTCCCAGCCCGTGTTACCAATCTCCGGCGGGGGCTGGCACTTTTTATTATTATTTCGCCTCGTTATTTATTTATATTCCATCCATCTCGTGAATGCTATTTCTTTGGTCTCTCATAAAAAGCGTTATGGAGGCGCAGTACGGTTGGAGATGTTTCGTTTGGTTCTTTTTTTCTTTCATTTTTGTTATTACGTTTCTTTGTTCTTTGTGAGATATTTTGCAAAATAACGGCATGACGGCTGTCATTTTTCACGATTACATTTGTTTTTTTGTTGTTTTCCCCTTCTTAACTTTAGCACCTTGTTTTTGTTTTAACATGGATTACAAAGTTGGGCGATTCGCCTGCGTAGACTCGGCAGACTTGGTGTTCAAATATAAAATTGAAACTCGGATTTCTAGCGTGCTCGGTTAAAATGTTATGATACATTGTCCTTTTCCCTGAGGAAATGTTGATTGTTTCAACATCTGCATGTGATCTCTATCCTGGTTTTAACAACGACAGTAAAGTAATGTCTTGAATTAATGATATCTTTTTATTAGAGGATTTACCTCGTACCAGCATCCAAGCGTGGTAGTAAAACTTTCACCTGTGAATAAACGGGCACAGTGTAGAAATAATGTTTGGGTAAAACGGTTTAAGCAAAGTAAGCGAAGTAATTGCGGCATCGTACAACGGGTTTATTTCTTTTTAAGTGAAACCGAGAGAGATCACTTTATTGAATTGCTGGCCGTATTCGCGCTATTTTGGAAAGGAGAAAGGCTTAAGAGAACTTGAATATGATACATGTCAGTGTACGGTACACCTGTTGT
Source organism: Sabethes cyaneus (assembly GCF_943734655.1). Taxonomy (NCBI): domain Eukaryota; kingdom Metazoa; phylum Arthropoda; class Insecta; order Diptera; family Culicidae; genus Sabethes; species Sabethes cyaneus. The sequence continues at coordinate 56,838,489 of NC_071355.1, forward strand.
GGTTTGGGTATTCCTCTGTACATTTCATATGACACTTCATTCCTTAACTAATATGAGAAGAAATGTTGACAAATTATGGCGTCAGCACCAACATTGACCAGTTCCACTCGTAGTTTGCTATTACTTAAAGCAAAGAGATGATAAAGGTTGAGTTTTAGGTGGTTCGTTTTCCATTTTAAAACAAGTCATACAAAAACTGCAAAAGAGTCAAGTGTATCATTTTCTTTTTGAGTATAACTTCATGCAAATGCTACACGTGCCTACGCTTCAAGTGCTTCATTCGAAAGGTCAATTTTTACACGACTTTTTTGAACATTTTGGGTTGTACAAGTTTAGGGAACATAAGCGACTAAAATTTTGAAACATCACTATTTTTCAATTTAGATTTTAATTCTACAAACTTCTCCTTTAATCCTGATACTAATTTTATAATGATCCAACTACGGAAAGTGAATGAAAAACGATCATACACATTAGTATTCCCTTTTCCCTTGCGGCGTGGAACAAAATCGACGTAATAAAACGACGCTCCTGGAAAACACGATTTTCAAACTTCAGGCTCCTTTTTCTAGCAATGTATTGTAACAAATTTATTCTTGTTTTCTTTGGTAGAAGTATGGAAAAGACTTAAAACTTTTAAGCTTTGTAAACGAGATATTGCTTGAGAAAAAATAAGAAAAAAGGTCGGAAACTTAACCAATTATAATTGTATAACTTTAAATTCTATTAAGTTGAAGTATGACAGCACTGTGTCACCCTTTTGTACAACCCTTTGTAATGTACCCAATAAAGTGCTTTCAGTTTTAGTCTCTAGGGATTCAAAATAAACATTTTGTGAATAAATATTACTATAACTAATTTAGTCTAGCACATCTCGAGAAAAGATCACTCCAGCAGCACTGCATTCAGCCTATCAAGGCCCATGGATGGCAATGGGAATGGTAATGTACCAAAAAAAAACAAGGGAAAATTTATCAGGTCCAATTTACATATTTATCTTATGCTTGAGTTGAGTTTTCAGCCTGCCTGCCTGCATGCATTTTCTGTGTTACATGACGTTCGTTAGGGTACCCTTCTTGATGGGCACATAAAATCAACATAACATTAACATTGACCTGAATAAATAGGCAAATGTTACGAAGAATATTCTGTTTCATGGTGCTTTTACGTCTCTGAAAGGACCTGCGTTAGGACACATTTCATATTTTATTCTTTTGATACAGGATTTTTTTGCATTAGTAAGATTATTTTTGGGAGAATTGGTCGTAGATGGCCGAGGGTATTGTATTCGCTCATGGAGTAACAGAACTTAGTAATCTTAACTTAACTAAAATTAATCTTAACTCGATCTATCATTTTTCCTCTCATAATCATCGTATTTAAAAAAGTATAAGGGTCCATGCCTAGTGGCATGGGCGCAGGCTTGAAGTAGGACTACGAATGTAGAGCAATTCGTCTCCCAAAACCGTCTGCCAAAACCGGTGATTTTTGTACGAATTTCATATAATAGATTCCCCAGTTGCGCAGTAACGGAAGGTTTACTTGCGCTGTTGTATTTTGTACAACACCTGTGAACCGTTGACTTTATCTCGGTATATCTCGGGAATCTAGCAATAAATAACATTACTGTTTTCAGTTAGGTTGATCCGCAGACAAATGGTGGAAAAAGTTCCATAAGTTTTTCACCAAGTGGCATTAGTATTCGAGAGAGTTCTGTTACGTTTTAGCATGCCTATATATCGGAGTTGACGCGAGTAACGAAAGGTAAAGGATTGTGTTCTTACATGTGAGAAATTCATAATTTCAACTCTTCAGCTAATTTAAATAGTGGACCTGCAAAGGTCCGTTTGTTATTCTCGAATTCTCAAATTTCTGACTCGTGGTGTCCATTGTCTATTTTCGTCCATCAGATAGGTTATTGGTGTGTGGATTAATAGTGGGAATACTGTTTATAGGACAAACGCTACTGGTAGGATCTGTAATCAAGATAGACTTTTATGTTTAAGATATTATGAGTCGCAAGCTAGCTGCTGCTGGCTGATGTTTCGCCAACAAATGCCGGCGACAGACTGATCACGCACACCGAGGCAAAGGCAAACAATGTTTCAAATACAACCTTTAAAATTGCCACCGATGTGTCCCGAAAACTAGCTGTCCTATGCGTCGCAAGCTAACTGCTGCTGGCCGATGTTTCGCCAACGAAAGCTGGTGACCGAAGAAGGTAAGGAAAGGAAGTTTAACCCATAGCTCATCTCGTATATATTTCTGTCATCCGTGCTAGGGAAACACTGACGTGGGAAGGCAAAAAACTGCAAATAATGAAATATTAAATATTCGACTCATATTTTCTCAATTATTAAACGTCTGTTAGGAAAACATGTAATCTACTGTGTTGTAATGGATTTTTTGAAAAATTTCCAATCGATTGATACCAATATCTCTAGAAACTGTTGACGGATGACTGAGTTATAAGCGTGCAAACCATAACCACTTTTCGTTACATGTTCCCTTTTCGTTTTTCTAAAGTGCACCCCAATATAGAAATCAAAGAAGTAGTCCTACTTCAAAATGATATTCTGGCCTTTGGCAGAGAGATCTCAGAGTCAGTTCGTAGAGTACATGCAGGGTCGGAACGTCCCCGCCTGCGGGTATAGGCATTTCTGCTATGCTTGGGGCTCTACCTGTGTTTTAGTGGGTGGCATTGCCTGTCTCGTCAGATAGAACTGGCGTTTGAGGTCGTCCTCATACTCTGATGATGGCAACACAAAAGGACGCTATTAAGCGACAAGCCGGATAACCCCAAAAAAAGAAAGATTATCTAAAATTTGCTATGAAACAACCGTACAGTTAACTTCGAGGTACAATGCTGGTCTAACAAGCCAGTCGTCGTGTGATCGAATTTCGGCTGAGTGGTGCTGTTAGCTAGAGTCAGTAGGATCGTTGCACTAGTCTCGTAATTGCTCGGCATTCCTAGCAGTCGGCTAGGAAGTTTGTGGATAAAATAGGGTCAAGTCTTAGAAAGACGTTTAAACACAAGACTTAGTTTTTCTGCTATGAAATAAACAACAAACAACACGGTTTTGTAAAGAGTTAGGATAGGGCTTTTAAATGAAGTGAAAAATAATTGGCGATCGTCTTGGATTTGGCCACCATATTGTACTGTATCGTTAAGGGGAAATCGCAAGTGGCTCAAAGATGGCTGGATAATAAATGGCTACCGTTCGATGCATGTATTGTTTTACGCCTTAAAAATGCATCTGTATTAGAAGAGTACGCTTTCACCACGTAGTCAGTGCGTCCAGTGCTGTTATAATTTTCTAAAACTTGTCATTCCATTCATCGATCCGCTGTATATAATTGCTAATGGAAAATAAATTTAGCTGATCATATCGATCATTACATGTTCATAAAATCGACCAATGCACAATCTGGGATAAGTTTTTATATATTTGGTTGCGCACATGTTTCGTTGCACTAGCAATTTCAGATAAAATAGGAATACGGTATCAAATTTTCGCTACATCAATGATCTTTTAAAAAGCTTTCAGCTTTTGCTGCATCGATTAGCTTAGAGCGAATAAACAAACGAAAAGCTGACCAGGAATCAAAAACTGACCCCCAATGCAAACGGATTAATTAACCATCCTATCAATCCTATTATTCAGTTGCTGCTGCAAATCTTGAATGAATCGGAATGACCTGATAAAGAAAACAAACCATATTTCGGAATGTTCGTAGTCGGTGCAGTTGGCTGCAGATCAGCTGTGTTTAGGCTTGCAAGCTTTGCTATTTGACTTGGATTACCAATACTAAAGCAATATTCAAATCTACGTTTAGGTTTTTAACGAACACATGAGATGTACAGTTCAGTGTTTGTCGCACTAATACAATAACGTTAGCCACTTTCGGTTTCCCCTTAAATCGTTATTTTTGTCATGAGCGCACCAACCGATTTTAATTTATAGTTCACCATTGGAAAGCTGAGTAAAAATGATAAAGATCTTATTGGTTGCTAAAAAACCAACTTTTTCTGAAATTATCGGGTCCTTGGCGAGGGGTCCACTGTTTGTTTATTGAACCATTTTGAACTAATTAAATACAAAAGTTCTTATATTTGAAGACCTCGTGTAAGTAGTGGCCCCGAGAAGTGATCATGTCTTTTATTGTTAGTAGGGTCACCCTTGTGAAAAATAATACAACTATCCTAGTAAAGCATTACGTATTAAACGCTTATAACGAATTAAAATAATATTTCATATTATTTTATTTTATTATACGTCATTCGACTTATTGTCTCAATGATATGACTAAGAAAAGCCGTTTTTTGTAAACATCACATTGACTTTAATACTCAAAGTTGTACTGTTTCCTCGCCGATTGTATTTTAGGGCCATCTAACGAGTGGCAACTAAAATTTTGGAATTTTTTTCTCAAGCTGTCAAAAAAGACAAAGATACATGAAGAAGATCTGATTTACCGAAATTAAAGATATATTATCCATTGTTAAAAAAAAAGTCAACATTTGTAAACGGTCCGTAATCGGCTGTTCGGCGAAGTTTTCGTTTGATGTCGAAACTGGAGCATTGTAAGGCCGTCATGTCAACTTTGCGAATGCATCTCTCGATTATACCAATCAACTGTTTGCAATTCGTGGCTCTCCAGTTATTTTTGTACACCAAGAAACTCAAAATCCCGAAGAAATCTTCGATTGGGCGCACTGAGACAGATTTTTCGGGTCGTGGTTTTTGGGTAAAAATGGGATCGAATGGGTATTCAGGAGCGATTGTGTTTTTTTGGCGTAATGCGATAATGCTCTATCCGGCCAAAACACGTATTGTCCATCTGCATGATGTTTTTGTAGAAACGGGATCAAAATTTTCTTCAAACATTCGTCTGGTGTATCTTAATTGATAGCCAAACCAGATGGCTTGTTATTGAAGAAACGAGAAAGAGAACGATGTCCTTCTGCGTCCATAATTTTGGCTGGTCTTCCACTACCTTGCTTGCGAATAGTTGTTGGGCATCTCAGGATATGGTTAACAGCCGAAGCCGCAACATATTTGCTTTTTAAATGTTGTACCGCATATTTTTTGCCGAGATTTCTGTTGCAGTTCGTAAAAGTGTACAATGCGCTTCCGACATGCTTCTTGTTTCGACGCCATTTTTAGCAAAACTTGTCAGGCATAAACAAAACAAAAAATATTAACAAAAAGAGGAGAGAGAGAGCTAGCTTACACATACATACTCTCATTTCTCTCTGAGCTCGTTTGTTGTTGAGCATAAGGGCCGTGAAAAAATTCCAAAATTTTAGTTGCCACCCGTTAGCAAATTGGTTCGTGAAGGCCGTCATTGGTGCGGTGCCAAACTGACCCATAGAAGTTGATGGTTCCGCTGGGGCCGAAGAGGGTTGTGCAACTGAAGCAGTGACAAAACAGTTGGGCGCCAACCACCCCAACAGAATCCTAATGGCAGTCTTAGCTGTGATATGCTAGCAACGCTGCTCAGGAGGTGCAACGCCAATAAATTGACAGAGGTCCTCGTTGAAGGACATCCGGGTTTCAAGGCAACATTAGGCAATCCGCTCTATACGAAGAATCCAAAAGTCATAGTGCGGATTCCAAACAACACAGCTTTTCTCGAGAGTGGAGCGAACCAAGGAACAGTAAAGTGTGCGTAAAGTACATGGATAACAGAATTCTTTGCCGACACTGAAGATGGTTCCCAGCATATGATGATAAGCTTTATTAACAATATAAATATAATGCTGTTTTAATGACAGTTGCCTGTCCAATACATCGCCAAAATCCGCAACAGTATCACTGCACTGAAGTAATGTACCGTTAATGCGATAGTTAAAAACCAATGGCTGTTCCTTACGACGAAAGCTAGTAACAGAATATTTGTGAATGCTGACTGACATCCTGTTAGAGGTACACCATATCGCAAACAAATCAACCAATTTTTGAAGTGTTAAACAATCATTGGTGGACTTAATTGGCAGACACATTTTTACATCATCCGCATAGCACAACCTTGTTTCAGGAGGCAGTAGCTTAGTGACGTCGTTGACAAACAGCGAAAACAACAACGGTCCCAAAAGGCTGCCTTGAGGTACTCGGAATCGTTCTGAAATCACCTTGTTTGAGAAAATCCGAATTTAAAGGCAATTTTGCGTTTACGAAGATAAGAGCTTAGCCAGGAAAGCACACTGGATAAAACTCGCAATTGGTCAAGTTTGGCTTAAAGAGCTTGAGATCGACTAGATCAAATGTTGCTTTCAGATCAGTAGAACTCGCATCAATTTGGTTGCCCTGTTCCATGGAAGATAAACACAGTGAGGTAAATTCTAATAAGTTGGTTGAAATAGAACGGTCATGATAAAAGCCTTGTTGCGACGTGGAAATATACAATATACAAAACAATACAAGTAGTTTGGAAAATGTTGCATGCAGTTTTAAAAGCCTTTTCGACAAAATTCCTTATGGACACCATATGTTCTGTCTCATTCTGAAAATAGTCACAAAAAAAGGTTTTTTACTTTTATTTTCAGAACGTTTCAAAAGGTTCTAGAATGCGACGTTTCATGCATTAAACCAGTTGGGATACTTACGGTACTAGTAGACTTAAGTCTATTTGTATAAAGTTCCATTTCAAAATTCAATGCGATCATTTGCATTGGTACCCTAGTGTATAGCAATGTAATGTCAGCCGTATTCTTGATTCTAAAAATTTTAACTAAATTTCAAAACCGAGAAAAAAAGCTAATTTGCTCTTTGTCACTAAAGGGTCCGTTTGTCTGCAGTCGCCCCGATAATGACGAAACTGATTTCTGTGCTGGTAAAGCACCTCGTTTTCTTAGCAAATGTACAGAAAATGACAAAAATGAGACATCCCAAGCAACAATGTGAGTTTTATTGTACTCTTATGCTGGTCTTCAAGACTTATTTTGGTCTTAAATGCCATCATAAAAGTGCAATAAAACCCAAATTGTTACTTGGGATGGCATTGTATTTGGTACCTATATTTTCCGATAGCGCGCACTTAAAAATCAATAGGTTGGTTTTCTTTATTGGAGTCGATACATAGAAAATTTTTGGATCGATTGGTCCGAAACGTTCGCATTTTTATACTTTTTTGAAATGACACCCTACTTTCCCGTATGACGTAGTCCTACGTCGAAAACCAAAGTGTTTAGCAAATTAACTAATATTTTTCCGCAGCGTTTAATTATAGTAAGATTAAACTCAATTAACGGGAAACTAGCAGTCATTAATTTTTCGTCGGAGAGCCCAATTTCGAAGGCAATTTTTGGGCCCAAAAGCGGGGTTCTGTTCAAATCTATTCACTGCTTTCTTCTTGCCAATCTGAACACAGCGAATATTTTGTTGAACAAATTTTTTGTTTCAAACAAAAAAAACTGCTTTTAAAATTTGCAGAATGGATGACGACTAATTTCACTTTATGTCTAATCATGTAATGAATGACCCTCCAAATTCGCCGGCAAACTCTGCAGGTCATTGGAGGTCATCGATTGCAATGGTTAATAGGTACTTACTATTATATTTCACAACCTTTATCGCTAAAACAAAAGAGCCAAAGTTCAAGTAGTGTGCGGGGTTATCGCGGTAAACCACAGCGATACCGAGTGAAAATTATTATCTACCTCGGGGAAAGAATAAATCTGGCAACGTCGCTCGCAAGCACCGCCTGCCATGGAACCGTACGCGATATTTCTGCGGTTCATAAACATTCCCGGAGCCGCCGGAGCAGCTGCCATCCGTTGCCGACACCGTCGTCGTCGTCGTAGTCATCGTCGACATCGTCGTTGCGGTCGTCGCCGGTTCGACGAGTCTAAAGTGCAGCACTAGAGTTTTTTTTTGAAGAGCTTCTCGATCGCTCGGTACATTGCTGCGATATTCGCGTGTTTTTGTACCACGCGGGGTTTTGTTTTCCGAGCCATCGGCACGATGAATATGCAAGATTTACGCGCTACAAACGAATGTAGTATACAAGAAAGTATTTTTTTCCAAGCCTCTGTTTTATATAAGTCAGTACTTCAACCGGCGAGAAGTAATTTCGAAAGTATCCGTTTTTTTTGTTGTTGAGACTCTTGTCGAATGAGTAAAGTTAAGCTTGTAAAGCCTTCAAGTAAACTTTTTGTTTCTTGCTGTTACTCAGAAGCTCCTCTGTAGTTATTCAGTAAAACTTGAGATGAAGGCGATGGAAGCATGGACGATGAGAAATGTACCATTAACAATGTTTGTATTATAATTTTAGTTCCAGCGAACTTTTTTAATTAAATATCAGAAAATTAATTGATTAGTGGTTTCCACAAATAAAACCCCCTCGAGCGAATGTTCACCCTGTGCTCAATGGCTGAGATTTGCGCTTTCGAACGGCAGGAAATAGTCGGAATACGCAAGAAATATGAGCACAATGCAGGTGAATTATGCTATTTTAGTAATCATTACCGTCAATTACCAGTAATCAAACAAATTACCGCTGAGTGAGTTTACTGAGCGAATGGGCAGTGTGTGAGGTTCAGCTATAGCAGCTGCCGGTCGAGCTTGCATTTGTATTGCAAATGAAGAAAAATGAATTGTGTTTTATTTTTCCATAGAATTAACTGTTCTACAAGGTTGCAGAGGAAATACACTGAAATTAATTCGGTAAATCGGTAGGTACCGGTGAGATCTTCGTTGAAAAAGTCGAAGCAAAAACTGCAAGCTGCGCCAGTGTCTTTAAAAAAAATCTATCAAGAATTTTTGTAATTATTTATTTTCTGTTCGCATGAAGTAACAAAAAGCTAAAATTGCAACAATCTTGCCGCAAAAACCTGTTGTTGATGACATTACTCTGCAATAAACAAAGCAGTATTCTAGCCGGTGTGTGTATCATATACTTCCACGAAAAAAACATTCTTTAGCCTTTGGTTTATCAAAAACCTGGTATATCCAGTTTGTCTGTTTTTTCTCTGCTGTCATTCTATCAGATAGATTTACAGCAGACCTTTTGCCCAGACAAGTTCTTGGGAAAGGAGCACAGCAGTTATTTTCTTGTTCTATGAACAAAACTTATAACATTAATGAGGAGACAATATTTACGTTCTGCAGGCAGCTCGGAAAATTTCGAAAATATTTGAGTTTTTTTAAGGTGAAACGTGCGTGGCAACTTTCTTAAATTTTATATTTTTTTTTGTATTTTAACGATTTTTAATATGTACTCTGCAACATTTATCTCAATATCTATATTGTAACTACATGACGTCAGATGTTTCCTGTCAGCTGAACTTACCCATTCAACTGAGACAAAAATCGAAATTACCCCTTCTCGAAATTCCATCTGGCATTGCTCATCAGGAGGCGAGGACGTGTCTGATGTTCTGTTTTTTTTTTCATAAAAACAGAAAACCAAGAAAAGGAGATAAGTGAATAAGGCTGTCTAACAAGTTTTCGAACAAAGCAAAAAATTTACATATCATCGTCTCTCGAGGTTTTTGTTTTTATCACTGTCGAAATCCAATCAACGATGATGGATTGAATGTAATCAATTAAAATCAATCGAGTAACGTAGATGAAAAAAAAAAGAAAATGGTTGAGCTACTAGTGTATGTATTGCAAAAATTCAATCTAGTATAAACGCTGATCGAGATGGATGATGATTGATGTTGATGGATAATTTCCAATGTGGGCAAGCCAATTCTGCGTTCTGTGTCATCAGGGTTAGTTCAATGGTGGTAGAAAGAAGTAGAATCATAATCCATAATCCCATTCGTGATGGCATGTTATGTAAATTTGAACTAAAGAATTTCGAATTATGCTTTCAACACAATACACATCGATCTAGTGAAAGCTCCCTCGTCTGGTGCGACGTTGCCACGGCGTGCTGCAATCGGTTTTTCGATTTTCTCCGATGTCATTAGCGTAGCCGATTGTTATCTTATCTCGGGGTGGGGTTAGCTTTTGACTTGTGTGAAGCTGCCGGGTAAATAACAAATAAAGAACGGCTAGCAATCAAATAAAGGAAAGGAGCTTAGCTTATCGCGACGTTCCCTATCTTCGCCGAAAGGCATTAGCTGTCATAAACAGCAGGATTTTCTTGCCTTGCCAACGGGTAAGATTAGTGAAGATAAGAACGGGTTAGGTCCTGAGCGTGACCTTTTTCCCAGGTTGAAAGCAATAAACAGCCACCAAACAGCGCCAGCCATCCGTCCGTCCATTGGTCGGCAAACCAACCTCCTGCATTAAGATGATCATATTCAATTTTTACGGCCTGTGTCATAAAGCCAAAAAGGTTTAATGCCATAAATAGTAATGAGACTGCGATTGGGAAATTAATTATTCTGTTGGATGAAGGTCGTTAGCGAAATATGTGGTTGATAGTGTAATTCGTTTTAACGGCCGAACCAATCTGTTGTCACTGTAGGGCAACGAATAACTAGCCAAACCGGATTGTGTATCGTTTTGTATCGGAAATTAGATCTGTGAAATAGTAGATTACAAACCGGTAATGTTACATTTATCCCCTCCCATGTTTTTAATGGTGTTTGCATTCAATAGGGACCAGAAGAGACGGTATCGTTGGCATTCGCTTTAGTTTACAACTATGACATGGAAATCGTATCGTTATTTATGAGTTGTACGAAAAGTGCGTTGGTGGTGTACTTGCAAAGGTCGGCGTGGAATGACATGTGAGAAGTCAAGGTTGAATTTCACTTCTGTCGTAGGTATTCTTCACTGATTGTGGAACTTTCGAGCAAAAAAATTAAGGACTATGCTTCTCCGTCGTTACTTTAGCGGAGGCATCCAGCTCCGTAAATCTCTGATATTAAGAAATTTAATAAACAGTTTGGTCATAAAGTTAGTTTTGCATCACCTAAGCGTTATGCCGGATTTTTTTAAATAGTATAATTATTTTCTATGTGATCATTTGCTATTAAAATTGTTATATTTTATAGCACGGACAGGAACATTATCTCTAAAACATGTTTGTTATTTAATAACCGTTATACATTTGATTAATTTTCAATCCATTGCGTTTAGAAATTTGGAACTGTTTTCCATTGTATCTGTAGTGGCATGGTTAAAATGATTTGTTCATTCTTTATAACGATAGTCTTTCCAATAGACGAAGGAAATGGTCGAAGAAAATAATGGAACATAGGTAATAGGTAAGAGGACGGTCATTGAAGCAACACTTTCTAGGTTCGTAGTTCGTTACTTTTTGTCAAACTAGGAGATCCTCGAATTGATCCAAGCAATATGTGCCAATTATAACCGGATTCTAACTCACCTCTTTCTTTCCATGGGATTCAATGTTACCCGTCTAGTGCCCAAGTTTTTTCTTAGTTTTCGAGAATTTTTCAACTTGCGCAAGAGATAAATCCCCAAAATTAAAATTATAAATCAAACCATGTATTTGAACGGGTATATTGGACTCTAATGAGAAGGTACGAGTAAATGTTAGAATATATAAATGAAGTATCAGCTATTTATGGTGATTTTAAGAGAAATACTCCTAACCCGCCAATTGGCGGGGTTAGGCACTAGAAGGTTAACTGACACTGCAAGACCTATAACCTTGGATGGAGATGCCAGGATTGGACTTAACGCACCTCAATATTTTCCCCCGTAGCATTCGATCCCTAGTTCTGGTTTTCTTCAAAGTTCTTTGCCGCCTTTCTACACCAAAGTTCTCCTTATAACCTGTTAGATCAATACACACAGTTGATCTTGGCATTTTTAGCACTTTCGCCAACTTTGATCCAGACTACTCTGGATTTTCCAGGTGTTCGTACAAGTTTTTTGTTGCGTTGTTCATGTTCCATTCTGTACTGCTCCGCAATGTGGTGGAATATTTTGAACAAAAACTTGCACCAGTTGTTCTTCATAAACATGTAAACAAAGTTATGTCAAATGGATCCAGTTCTTATCACAAAGGGTGTGCCGGTGACGCACGAGGTGCGTCCAAATTTACTTAAGCCAGGTTTTATGCTGTGCTGCAGCAAAAGCAAAGCTCAGGTGCATTTTGATTTCAGAATCTAACTTTCTATTTCTAATCGACTTCACCCGCCGGTTATAGTACTGAACCATTCGATCCCACTGACTCCAACAATTGCTCATAGTTGACATACGAATATGCGACTATATGAGATCAGTGTCATATCTTGCGGCCAACTGGGAAGCTTAGCTTTAGTAAAAGTAAATTAACTTGCCATAGCGGCTCCGTCTGATTCCGTCCTATCGAATATTAATCATATTCTCGCCATACTTATTTAATTGGCCTAATGTCTTACGATAAGGCCTGCGCAGTATAATTTCTCCATCTGTTTCTGTCCATGGCAACTGGTCTCCAGTTCGCGAGTACCCAGTGCTGGCCATATCTCGCTCCATCTGGTCTTGCCACCTCGCTGGTAAGCTTACCCGGAAAGCCGTTATCGTCCAAAATTTTCCATAGCTCTTATCGGTTTACGCTATCATATGCGGCTTTGAAATCGATGAACAGGTTATACGTGAGGACTCGGAATTCGCGGCACTTCTGGAGTATTCTCACCATAGAATAGTTGAATTCTCGAGGCCCTCATTTTATCAATAGTCAGATCCTCCTCCTTTTCCTCTAGCAGTTTGGAGTCGGGAGGGCTTGTGCTGCATCAAGAACTTGTCTCCATTGTACTCGGTATTGATACTCGCAAGGCGGTTTCAACACCCTGTTCGAGGCACCAGGAATAGAGAGATCCAACGTGTTTCAACAAGTCGGCAGGGCTCTTGAAAAGAACAGATTTCCCTGCACAATCATTCGGCATCCTTACGATGTTGCCGGCACACTGTAGCCTTCCGACTTTTGCCAGGTGTATGATGGAAATCTCTGTTAGCCCGTCAAGTCCGTAGAGAACTACTGGTCAGATTGTCATTTTGTATCTCGTTAAATTTGGGTGATGAGGTATGCTCCTCGATCGAATCGAAACATCCTGCAAAGAAAAAGTAGACCCAACTTCCAGCTTAAATGCGTTGTTGAATCTCTTTATTCTTAGTATTGATGGTGGTGACCAGAGATCCCAAATATATAAACTCATCGACCACTTCGAGTCTAATCGAGTCTAATGTTGGAGGCATATTGTCCGTGTTTCTTCAAAAATAAAGCTGGTTAGACCGTGACAATAAATGATGACCGCTACAGAGCCATGCTCACCTTCATTTTGTATCACAGTTGATAACCCCTAATGTGGGGAAGCTGAGGTTTCGACAAGCCGGTGCAACATTCCGCGGTGTGGCACGCTATAATTGAGTTATTGAAAGGCGCATTTGGCATCCAAATAATTAATTTTGGACCCGTGAATTGGTCTCCAAGATTATGCTATTCAATATCGTTTGAACTAATTCGTTTTGTGGGGCTATGTGAAGTCTCACCGATAGATCACCGACGAATGACGCCTTAGAATACAACGTTTTTTTTACGTTAGCACCGACATACGGTCGCTATTACTGCAAGAAAGGAATCGATAATTAAGTGAACGTCCCGATTGGACTTCTTCCGAAGTACCCATATCCCTTTAAGCACTACCACACACAATAATTGTGTAGGTAAAAGGTTTTAGTAAAAAGACTATCGAAACCGGTTACGTGACCTAAATAGTAGAAAAGTTTAGCAACGTTAGCTGAATAGGTACACATTCCAATAGTTGAATACATTCTAGGAAAAGTAATTGTCTAAAAAATTGAGGAAAACGCGCCGTCTTTAAAGGAATATCCGAATTCATGACAATTTTCATTTTTATTTCTAAATTTATAAAAACACGCTTTACATGTTTTACACATATTAGCATTGACAACATCGTGATTGACAACTGATTGACTTACTTCAAAAAATTTTCAAAACCAACAGAATGAAAAAACTTCCACTACTTGTCTTCATTGTACTGTTGACTGTTGAAAAAGATTCTTGTGCTGCTAATAAACTAATATTGCTAACTTTTTTTTAAAATATCGTTTGTACTCTAATAATCGAGCTTTATCGACAAAGGAATGCATTCATTGCGACATCCTAAAGTGCAATAAATCGTATGTAAAGTCCAATAGCCTCGCTTTTTGTATGCCATTTATGATTTAAATAGCTTCCCGCTCAAATTACTACAATTTTTTTGCGTGCGTTCTATGGCCAAAATTTTCTAAGACTGCATCATTTCGGCTAGTATGGCCGCGCTTTAGAGTGGTCCAATTGTTGTGTTCGAGGTCTGAAATGATGATCAGCAGGCTTTTGCTAAGATAGTCATCTTACCATCTTGATCGAAGAAATTCTACGACAAGTCGCATTAAAATTGGTTTTAGAGAGGATGTTTGGCGAGTCCAATTTGCCCACCAAAAATTTTCCTGATGAACAGAATTTTTTAAATTTTTCTCCTACTCTCAAGAGTTTCATTGCTGAGTAGACTGCAGCGATCTTGATACGGCGGAAGCACTAAAGGATTTTTACAGGGTAGAAATCTGCAAGCATACCGTAAGAATCAGGCTAGAACTGCTTCTAACCTTGAAGACCAAATTCGAGTATAAGGGATCCAAACTACAACAGCATACTCTAAGAAAGAACGCATAATAAAGAAGTGCATCTTTGGAAATTCTCTGGAGACCCTAAGTGTGAAACCTAAATTTTGATTGGCTTTTGATAGGGTTTATTTCTAATTCCCGTCGTAGTAAGTAAAGCCACTCTAACATTCATCATTTCTTGGATGGATTTAATGTATACTCCAAAAGTTCTTGTGCTGATTTGACTCAGAAACACTTACCTTCCGATCCGTGCACTTTAAATTCATCAAAAAGCGATTATTAAAGCATTTTATTGAAATTACGCAACTCACGTTATTTCTTAAATTCGTCGTACCGTTTTAAAATCCATCCATTACAATTTTTCATCGTCCGAAATAAAAATCACAACAATGTTTACGAAATAAGCGCGCATGTGTTTGTGTAGAACGGCATGACAAATGTTATTGCGCAAAAATTTCTGCTGGTCGTGCAAGTTTTCCGGCTGGAGAACAACGACAATGCGTTGCGTGAGTTATTTTCATTTTCTGAATGACGGAAATCGACATTTTTTTCTTCGTCGCATGAAAAAACGTAGGAAATTTGGCTGCTTGGAATTGTTTAATTAAAAAAAGCAAAGGTCTCAGCTCACTTTGATTGATGATATGATATGATAGTCAACAAACTAAAATATTAGGGAATAACTAATTTTGCGTTGTGTATCATAAAAAACGCTGATATTTTTAATAATTTGTGTTGGATAGGACGGAAATAGGGAATTACGACGAAGCAGCAACATACGATATAACATATGAATAATGTTCCCGAAAATTGAGGCTCGTATGAAGAAGCACTCCCAAGGTTTTAATTATGTACACTATTTTCAGTATTTTGTTGCTGATGCGACAGTTTCATATCATAGGTTCCTTCTTACGACTAAAAGAGAAGACCGAATACTTGCTCACGTCAATGGAAAGCTCTTTTTTTCAAAAAGAGTCCGCAAAGATGTTGTTTAGCTTTTGTAGTTCCAAGCAATCTTCAAAAGATTTGACCAACACACACATTTTAAGATCATCAGCATACAACAATCTGGATCTTCGTGAGAGTACAGCTCAATCGTCGTTAAAAAATAGAATAACAATAGTGGTCCGAGAGTGCTTCTTTCAGGAACGCCAGATTGGTTATAAAATTTCGCTAGAGGAGACACGGTCTAGTTTTACTGACAGGCGGCGATTTACCGGGTATGATTTTAACCAGTTTGCAAAATTTGGTGCCGCACCCATATGTTCTATCTTGGCTAAAAGCAGGTTGTAATCCAAACGGTCTAATGCGGGCTTCAAATCAGTGTATACTTTTACGGCTATCAGTATCGATTTGAGAATTATGTCTCATGTTTCGTATACAGTATGATTCCACAGTAAATTCTACAAGATTAGTGATACTAGATCGCCCAGGGTAGAATCCATGCTGATCACAGGAAATGTGTCGTTTAGCTTCGTCATTAGATGCTTGCACACAAGAATCTCAAGCAGTTTAGAGCCACTGCTGCTCAAGGAGGTATCTCTAATGTAATTGGTTATGTCGCTACGTGTCCCTTTTTGAATAGCGGGTATGAGTTGGACTCCTTCCAACCATCTGGAAACGTAGATTGAGATATGGACTCTGCAAACGGCAGTGAGAGGTGCACTGAGACCATCACATTTCTTAAAAATAATGATCTTAGTGATTTTAATTTGTAAATCGCATTTTTATCGGATTTTTAATCGCACTTTTGCCTGGAAAAACATAAGAATCCGCATTCCTAGAATACCTTCTTGAACATTTAGAAAAGCCCATGGGTTTGCAAAGCAGGAATAGTTCCGCTTTCGAATACACTAGTCAAGTGTTTGGAAAACAATTTGTAAATATCACTCGGAAACCTTGTTAAATTGATGAACCTTTTACAGGAGCATAACGGAATAGGGTAAGCGTACCCTTAGTGGAGGTAGTACCAATAGTGGTGGTACTTGAATAAAATACGCCCATCATGAGATAAAACGCAATTATGCTTCTAGATAACGTTTATATAATCTGCACCTGGGTTATACACGTGTACTTGAAATAATCGTCTCTTCTCTTAGTGGTAAAATGAAATTTATAGAAATATTCCACTGATTTTGTTAAGATTTTTTGAATAAAATTTAATTTTGCATAGCTGCTAAAATAGGTTCTGAATTTTATCTTTTTCTGATATTATTTATTCATGAATTCAAGAAATTTAAACCTGTCGAGCATACAAAGTGAGTACGCAAGCTCATGCAAACAAGCAAAACCAGTTTGTATAAATTCTTATTGCAGTAATTGAATGTTTAATGTGTTGCCTCCATTATGGGCTCGCGATGCCTCCAATCTAGGGACCTCGGTAGCAACCATACCACCACTATAGGCAAACCAATGATCGTAGAAAAAATCTTTCTCGTTAACAAAATTTGAATTTTTAATGATTCCAAACGTCATTTTTAGTAAGATTAAGAATCTTTCAATCATATCGTGCGAGTGTGCATGTATATTTGTTCTGATATCACTGTATTTCGACCATAAATTTGAAATTTTACTACTAAATACGCCACTACTGGTACTCACCCTATGCATTTAACGCGTGTCTGTAAGTTTCCATCATGACAATGCTCGGCCACATGTTGCCTTACCGTTCAAAAAATAGTTGGAGAGCAATGACTGGAAACGCATTTGAAGTTGTTTGAGTGTCACTTATGTTTTGATCGATTCTAAACTCCCCTACCATGTGCGGTCTGATAACTTCTGAGCAAGGGATTTCTGAAAATGAAACAAACTGATGAGAAAAACTAGTGTCTAAGGATGGACAGTTCTTGCCAACACATTATATCACTAAGATATTAAAATATAGCAATATTTTCATTTAAAAATGGTCGGCATGTATTGTATGTAGCTGATATTCTTACGAAATGCAACCTATATTTAAGCAAAAGGTTACTTTCATAATTGATTGACGTTACTTTCAAAACAAAGTAATATTTTCACATTTCGAGATATCTTTTCAAAGGGCAAAGCTCGTATCTCAAGTCACCGAAAATCCCTTTTTTACATGTGGAAAATTCAATTTGCCATATATCGATCCTTTTTCAAATGTAGATTCTGCTCCTTGGTATGAGTTGGGAAACCGTGTAGGCTTTTGGAATCAATCTCGAATAGAAAACAAAACCGTAGATTTAAGGGTTTTCCAAAGCTTGACTGTACTGCACAGATCGTAAGCTCTAGCTGCTTTGGCTTCTACAGACTGTTTTTTTCACACGGTTTTCGAGTGAATCTGTCGCATAGCACATTTAATGATTCTTTAGCATGGTGTCGAACTTTTTACAATGATTTATCTGAGGAATCAATGTGTAAAATATGTTGTTATACCGTTTTCTGAGCATACACTATATTTTTGCAAAACAATTTATGTTTATCTCCTGAAGCCAGAAAATGTCACCAAAATGCCATTGTTGGAATTTTTTATTTCAAACTTATAAAATAGATACGGTTGAAGTTTCCGCAACTCTCCGAAGTATAGTTGTGTGGGTTGCCTAACTCTCCAGTATTTATGCAAGATGTGCTAAAAATAGTGTTAAAGTATACTAATCGTTTGTTTATCGAGATCACAATCAGCACGCGAGCGTGCGATATTATAACACCTTAAGACCACACCAAAGTTATAGGTATTTTTTCTATACAGCGATGCTATGATGAACAAGTCACCGGCATCATTTTAATATGCGATCGTTCGGGTTTTCATTTACTTTGCCATTGTGCTCTTTTTCTTTACAGCAGAAGCTTAAAATCCACCGATGGAAAGAAATGTTAGATTGGAAAGCACTCTAAAAGGGAGGGTAAAGGGAGAATGAAAATATAAAAGTTTACGATATACGTGCTATTGAAACTAATGCATCCCATACTATCTTTTAGTCTTTTACCTTCATCTGGTGGTTGGTGATCTGCCAAGAAAGCGAAAGACAATCTTATCTCAATGTAACTACGCAAACGTGATTGATGTGGCTATTCACTGGTGTTGCTATAGAGACTTGATAATTATGACATCTGGATTTTAATTTCAGTATTTTCCTGTGACACATTGGTTAGAAACAATAATGAAGACCCACATTGTTGGAATTTTCCGAACAGTTTTTTACATTGTAAATCTATCAGTAAAACAAAAATATATTACCTACTAAATGTATTCGAACCAAATCTGTGCGTCACCAAGCACACGTGCTTCAACCGACAACTGGTAAATGTCAGAATATTAATGCCGCAATCATTTGCCATTCTAATCATTTCACACTACTAACTTCCCCCGCAACTTTGTCAGAACTTTTTTTTTTACCTTTAAGTAAATTGCCGTCACTCGCTACGCCCGCAGGCCATCCCGAATATTGCACTTGTCATATTGGCTAGTAAATTCCTCTCGTTTCTCGAATGCCCCATCATTGTATGGTGCGGAGTGAGTGGGCAAAAGTTGATTTGGCGTGGTGAAACGATCTTTTTTTTTTTTTAATTTTAAAATGAAACAAAATTTACGCCAGTTGACAAATGTGCCTCCTCCGGTCTTCGAACCGGGCCGAGCTTAGTAAGTAAGCGGTGACTGTCGTTGGTTGAGCACATTGATTGAGGTCGGTTTTTCCATTTTCTACTTTTGGTCTGGTGGCCACGAAAAAGGTGACATTTTCTTCCCCACGCCAATTGAGCTGATACTGACAACCACGCACGTTTCAAAGTGAACCTTTCTGTGAAAGGAAATCGCAACTGTTTATGGTCATGGTTGGCAGTAACGGGTTGAGGCTCGACTAAGTTGTCATTTTTACTATAAGGCATGAACCATCAGTTTGATCATTCGTAAAAGCTAAGTTGGATAAGACTTTGACGAACTTAGCTTAGTGTATCAACGAAAGCAATCGTTTTAGTTTGAGTTCTGAAATTATTACCTTTTATTCCATCCAAATTGTTTCTGCACTGCGGCTAGCTGGACGAAATTTTCCACTCCAAATTCCACACTGTTAAAAAAAATGTAATCGATTCGAATGGCATTCTGAATTCGAAATTCACTCACTCGAATTGGTACATTTTGAATAGAATGCGCAGAGCAGCATAGAGGTGAAAGTTTATTTCCACAGCTTTATCATCAGCTCTGCGATAAAATAAAATCCATTACGAATTCAATCCAGCACAATACGAACTTCATAACATGGTGCGCTACATAACTCGAAAAGGCAATTTAAATCACAATCATGATGAATTTTAAATTATCCCTGGGGCACGCTTGGAATAAATCGAATTTGAATTGGTAATCGTACTCCACCATTCCGTGAGTTTATACAGAAGTTTTTACCGTATTTATAAAGCTCATTTCATTATAATTACAAATCCCAACTAACAAAAACCTATCTTGTTTTCGTTTCAATTCCAGGGTGACGCCCCCGAAACCGCCTCCAACGACACACCGGTCCCGACCAAGTGCGTCTGGTGCCAGCAGATCCTGGCGACGACGGATCACCCGAAGCTGCTGGAATGTTTGCACGTCGGGTGTGATCCGTGTGTGAAGCAAAAATTCTCCGACCTGCCCCACAATCAGCCGGTGTTATTCTGCCCGGTGTGTAAAATGGAATCCCGCCTGGAGTTCATCATCGACAATGTGTTCCTGTGTGAAAACACGGCAGACGACAATCCGGGCAGCGTGGAGTCCACCAAGGATATGATCAAGTGCAGTAGCTGCAGTGACGATGCAATCGCCACGTCCTGGTGCGTTGAGTGTGCCGAGTTCATCTGTGATAGCTGTGTGCAGGCGCATCAGCGGCTGAAAATTACCAAGGATCACACGATCAAGCCGAAGGAAGCCGCCTGTGAAACGCCCGGCAGCAGTGGGCTGTCCGGGAAGAACATCATGTGTCACATACATTCACAGGTAGGTACGAGTACGAGGAGCCGTGTTGCGGTCAATGAGGGGGACGGTGATAGCTAAAGTACGTGACGGGTGAACGAGTATCTCTGGAATATTGGTTCATTTGCTCGGGCTGTACGTGATTATTTAACGATTGTCTAGCGAAGAAGCTGGCTGGCTATGTACGTGTTAGCGTGAAATGGAGGTGAATTTCTGTTTGTGCCTGTGGGCTGCGGAAATGTGGAACGTGTTTCAGACGGTGCTGATAATAATCTAGTTCGCATCTTTGGATTCACGTCCTGTGGCAGAAAGGTTCAGATGTTGAAACTGATAGAGGCCAAACAATTTATGCCAGCAGCAGATTAAGTTTTAAAACTTCTTAAAAGTCATAACATAAACTAAAGACGAGATTTAGTTACTAAATCATGATTTTTCAACCAAAAAAATTTACGTCGTCGGTTTTGTCGTATACGATGTGAAAAATATCAATCCAGTTGATCAGTTGCAAACAACAGATGCTATTCCGAAAGTTGCGTAAAAACCAGCTCTTATTAAGTAAATTGCTTCAATTAAGATAATTACTCAAAACAATGGGTATCATTAAGAAAATAGCATCAAACAAAAAGTAAAGAGAGAAAAACGCTTCCACGGTCGAAAATAATTCGTATGACTTGTTTATGCAGGGCTAAGTTATAAGAAAATGTGAAATTAAGATTGATAAATTATTTTACAATCAATAATAATAATCTCCCCTTTAAAGTGCGTCTGACATAATGTACGCTGGAGTCGCGTTCTACATGAATTTTGTAATTAACGCTGTTTTTGCACTAATTTTAACTTACGCGTTTTATGTGGTTTTCGGAATTTACGCAGCTTTCTTAGGCGAGTCTTAGTATTTTACCTTGATCCTTTTGTGTGATTCGATTGAACTCGATAATCCATTCGAAATCCGAACACAGCGTGGTCAGCTTTCCAGGGAAGCCGTTTTCGTCCATGATTTTCCATTATTCTTTTCGGTTGATGGTATCAACCATCATGGATGGAACGTAGCTTTGAAATCAACGAACAAATGGGGCGTGAGAATCCGTATTCAAGGCCTTTTGGGGGATTTGCCAGAGTGTAAATATTTGATCTGTCACTTATCGTCCTTCAACGAAGCCGGTTTGATAAATTCCTACAAATCTATACACAATTGGTGATAGTCAGCAGAAAATGACTTGGGAGAACACTTTGTAGGCGGCATTGATTGCACGGTAGTTCTCACCGTCCAGCTTGTCGCCTTTCGACTCTTCCGGTATCTATTCAGAATGCCGAATTCTAACAATCAGACGGTGCAGACAAGTGCCCGGCTTTTCCGGTCCCATTTTAATAAGCTCCACTCCGGAGCCATTATTCCTAGCCGATTAACGGGGTGAGTAGTAATAACTGCCAGTAAAGTAAATGGTCACTAAAATAAGACGCTTGCATAAATTTTAATTTTGAGTATATT
Source organism: Sabethes cyaneus (assembly GCF_943734655.1). NCBI lineage: Eukaryota > Metazoa > Arthropoda > Insecta > Diptera > Culicidae > Sabethes > Sabethes cyaneus. Next base: position 56,860,426 of record NC_071355.1, read on the forward strand.
TCGTGTAAAGTATATCCATTTAATTTGTCTAAAATTAGTACAATTCAAATCTTTCTCCTTTTACTTTAATTACCAGTCGCAATTGTTGCTGAAAAGCGTTACAACTGACACGCAGGAATTCCTGAGGACATATTCCAGCGTTACGGGACACAATTAGCACCCATTTTGACTATGTGAACTGCTTCCTGTTTTACCAATTTTTTGGAAAATATCTTGTAAAGTAGTTGATTAACGAGGACATTATCTTCCACTTGAATGTCAGGAATTAGATGAAATAGAAACTGATTTCCATAGTAAGGGATGGTGTCCCGTAACGCTGGAATGTGTCTGAGGCATTTCATCTCAAATCTTCTCCAAACGTTGCTTGAAAGTATCCGCAGTCAATCCTTTGGTGCTCCCTAGTTTGCACAGAATGTAACCCCATGCACAGAAGTCGAGAGTATTCAAGTCAGGCGAAGAGGCAGGCTACTCTTTCGAAGAAATCCGGAAAATTGTCCTCACACCAAGCCTGTGTAGTTTTCACCTGGTGAGACGGTGCAGAATCTCGTTGAAAGCAGTTTGGTGCATTTTTGTTGTTTTTTTTTTTTGAGGATTGGTTCTTCAAAACATTTTCGAATATGTAGTCTTAATTTTTACACCAATATCAACGAACTTCAATGAAATCTTCAAATTTTTTTAGAAACATCCCCATACCATCACCCTGGAAACATTCTGCAACCTTTGAACAGCCAGTTTGTCCCGAGGAATACCAGCAAGGTGTACTACATATATCCAATCATTTTGTTGGTTATGCTGATCCTGTAGCAAGAACATTTTTCGTCCGAAAACAGAATTTCACAATCAGCGTACCGCTTGAGCAGCTGTCGACATCTTTCGATTCTTGCAACCTGCTGCTTTTCAGTCAGTCCGTGCACCCGTTGTTTTTTGTATGGAATCAATTGGTTATCATCCCTCAAAATATTCCTCGTGGTAGACTGCGGAATTCCCAGTTTCTTGGCCATCTTTCGTCTAGACTGATCTGGTTTCCGTTAAATTCGCTCTCTTACTCGTTTGATGGCTTCCTTACCGTCCTTACTACAGTGCGTTTACGGCCAAGTTTGGGTATTTTTTCCAAGAGCCGCTTTCCGATACAAGGTAGTAGTACTTGATAGTACGAAAGATGAATCTTTCGTTTATTCCGAGTGGCTTCAGCGTCTTTAACACGGTCGAAAATTTTTCAAAAAACAGGCTTATCACAAGGTCCCTTTTCTTGTCCATGATTACCACAACTTTTAAACGAATGAAAATTCGATACAAACTTGCAAGCTGTGTTGACATTTGAACACACTCTAAACGAAAAATATGCAGACACATCTGTGGTTAGCCTCGATGGTTGCTGGTTGTTCGAGACACTACGTAAGGCATCGTCGATCGCATCGATCATCGCATATCGCTTGAGGCAAAATCCATTTGTCACATGGCAAAAGGGGCAATCCATATACCACGTGGACAGTTTAGAGGGAGGTGGGGGTATGGAAACGTCCACGCTTGTCCATGGAAGAGGGGGAGGGGGTATCGTAAGTGTCCACGTGGAAAAGTCTTTTATACCAAAAACAGAAATTAAAGACAGAAATATTGAATTAATTATACATAACCATTGATCAGTGATTGTTTTTAGGCTCAAATAAAGTTTTATCTTCTGATGGGGCATATGTTGAAGTAGACGAAAAAGCTGAGGTGCTCTAATTAGACAGGGATACTCTTGACGGAGAAGAATCGACAAGCAAAAGTCAAACTGAAACTGACTTTCTTGCAGTCGATAATAATTCGCTGTAGACAAGATTACTATGAACAGAAGAATTCAGGTCCTAACACCTTGCATACGGATTTTAACGCTGCGGAAATTTGACAGAAAATGCACAGAAAAACTCAAATTTCCGCAGCGACTCAAGATCCGTTTACATTGTGTCGGTTTTTAGACTGGCGTATATATTTTTTTTAAATACTGCATAAATCAAGTTGAAAACAAAATTTAGCACCATGCATTTCTGTTTTGTTAAATCAAAATGTCCACGTGGACAAACAGGGAGGGGGTAGGGGTTGAATCAATGTCCACGCTTGTCCACGGTGGGGGACGGGGGGGTTGAAAATTGGTATTTTTCTGTCCACGTGGTATCTGGATGGCCCCAAAGCATTTTGTCACATGCATAAGCTTGTATCTGGAAAAGAGGGTCCTGAAAATGGAAATTGGATTTAATTATTGTTCCCGTTCACAAATAAATCGCTGGTGTACCTCAAGGCAGTAACTTGGAACCACTTTCGCTAATTTTATTTATCAACGATGCTACCTGTGCTCATGGAAATGGTATGCTGATACTACTATTCGTTACATCGAGAATTGTCGTCCTTTTGGACAGTTATGAATTGGTGCAAATTGAAGTACTTGACTTGACTACTTGTAATGCTAATTACTAAAAGTGAGTTAAAATGTATTCCACCGTATTAAATCGTCCATCGTATTGAGAATTGTTTGCGTTAATTTACAAAAGCAATTAATCCAGACGAAACTTCCGTTTGAGCGTCACAAAAGTGCAAAGATAATTACGAAGGCAACTCGTCAGCTGGCATTTATTGCCAAAATTGTTGGTATTAGATTTTAACGATCCTTATTGTTTCAAAACATTCCAAAGTGGGGATTTTTTTTTGCAAAATGTATCCCAATATCTCCAAAGGCCGTTGGGCTGTATTTAATATTTTGATATAAAAGGAAAGATATTTTCATGGGAATTCCAATGATGATGTCCTTGTTTACAGCACGCGTCTTTACCTTGCAGTTTTGGCCAATTAAAGGGGATTACCCTACTTCTCCAGGAGTACAGAGATGTATTGATCAATACCTCTGGAACTCGATGGGATAAAACCGGTGTTTTTTCGCCGCAAGAAAGCTAACTCTCTGTAAATTTGGAAGGCCGGGCATTTAATCGCGACAAAATTAGTCATTTTACCCTAATATTCTCAGTTAACGTCGCCAAATTAAGATAGCAAAATCTTTATTTGACTAAAACTGCAAGAAACAAACAGATGCTGTAAACAAACACCAAACTCTACGAATGCATATAAAAATTGCTTTCTTTTGATGAAAAAAAATTAATTTATCTCAGCGGAATCCAGAGATATTCACTTTTATTGATAACTAGCTGAGTGCCCGATCTTACTCGGGCCCCATGTTCACATCTGTTATTGTAACGAAAATTCATTCGTTTTCTCCATTCGAATGTGTCTATTCTCTTTGTCAGTTCCCCTCTTGTTGTCCCCCAACCATTTGTAAATCTGTCTTCTTCTTTGAACTCGTTTTTGAACCTCTCCCTTGTTAATGCTACCCTATTCCCCTTTTCAGAAATCCAGCCACTCGTACAACTGCTATCATTACAAAAGCAAGAGCAACGCATTCCTTTATTCATTTAAACCTTCCTTCCCCTTTGTAAGAGACAGTCTTCCTCTTTTGTCAACCCTCCATCTGCGCTGATTCTGTTATGCCAAAAAACATTTTTTAACAAACGACATTTGATGAAGAACCGTCCAGACGTTCTGGAGTTACGGCGGAACATGCAGTCATACGTACGTTCCTCGTCCTCCCCCCTGTTGGTTCCTTTCCCATCATCTTCCCCTTCTGTCACGTAGCTAATTGTGCATCTGTTTGCTCTCTCTCTCTCTCTGGAAATCCCTCTAACGAAAGAAAAAAACCTTTTTTCCATATATCTCTCCTCGGTGAATCGTCCCTCCATTGTGCAAATTGTAATCGGTCTAAATGCAAACGCAACGCCTTTTACTTATTTGGACCTCCTCTCCCTTGTTAGGGATCTCCCTCTTTTGTCAACCCCTCAGTGCTGACTCCCTTATGTCAAGGAAGATGTGTGCCAAGTTTGATGAAGAACCGTCCAGGCGTTTCGGAGTTATGTCCTCACTATGGGTCGAATAAACTAGCAACGTTTAATCACACGATCTAGGCTACCAATTTACAGATCAAATGCCAAAGATCTACTGTCCATCAAACACGGCTCTCAATTGGTCCATTGTTTCACACGTTGTGTGGCAAGTCGCGTCGCCTTGCTGAAAGTACATATCGGCCTGATCCTATACCTGCATTTGGGTTATAAAAATTCATAATCATGAGCCGATAGTGTTCTCCATTGCCTGAGTGAGCCATGTTTTATACGGTTTTAGGCCAAAAACCTCGCGTAACGTCTTTCGAGAAATATTGAACTTAATCCCAAGAGTGGTAATCTACGGATTGACACTTTACGGTCCTTATCAAGACTGGTGACTACGACAGCAGTATCGTTCTCCTCTTTATCATTGCGAAACATATTTTCACTAAACACGTATTTTTTGGCAATAAAATTCAATGATTTCTAAACGTTGCCCGCGTGTAAGTTGAAATGGTAACACAAATTAAGCTTCCTTAAAAAAAATTGGCGCATTATGCGCAGCTGTCTAAAATAAATGAAAGCTTCTGTTAGAAAGTCTTAAAAGCTTAAGAACTACTCACGATAAATTTCCACCTGATTGTTGAATTGACTGTCAGCCCAACGGGCGAAACTGGAAATAAAAGCTGTCTGATTTTATTAATTGCCGATTAAAAGGTTTCGATTGATCAGCGGCCATGCTATTACTACTATTAACTATTAGTTTGCTCGAGTCGCAATTCCAAGCTGAACTACCGTGCAAGCACCATATTCAAGACAGGTCTTTATTCTGGTCAGTTGCATTTTTTTTTCTTAAATATAGACAAAACTCTAGCTATTTAATCCATTTTAATGATATGAAATCATCAGATGTAGTGATCAAATTGTTTAATTAGCTAGAATTTTGTAAATATTTAGGAAAAACTTGCAACTGTCCAGAATTAGGCACTCTCTTGAATATGGTGCTGACACGGCACAATGGCAAGTTGGGTAAGTTCAAAAGTAATTATTTTTTCCTGTGATGAGATTGCGCCGAAACCGCATTCATTATGTTTCACTGTATTATATAAATATTAAATTCCACAACTGCATTTTTTTTTTCTCTTCCGAATGGTTTGGAACGGATAATTTAAATTTTAAATAATGCGGCAAAAAAAAACTACACCGCGCTGTGACTGTGGTGACACCACAAGGATGCAAATAAGATGGAAATCAGTCGAACACAAATGATGGCGAAAAAAAATTTCCACGTGCTAGATGCATCTCCTCTTTTAGGTTTCCTTGGTTTGAGTTAGTTAATAACTTTTTTGCCCGCAACAAATTGATCAATGCAGTCGGCTGCTCCGCTGGAAAGAAGCAAAACCGTTAGCGGTTTTGGCGGTTTCCTTTCGACGGATGTCGTTTTATAGTTTGCTGGTTTGTTTGCTGGCGAATATTTGATGTGGTTTGGTTAGCTGGGCTTGTTCAGCGGAACTTGACCGCAAATTCCTCGCCGAATGAAAAATGACGTGACAAACGCGAAGGGGGTAAAAGCCATTAAATTTGAATCCAGGTGCTTTTATCTTTGGAAATGTCGGTGTGGACCGTCTTCTAAAAGTGTAGATCAAACATCGACAGTTTCGTAATTCAACAATGACTCCTATAAATAATTGTTCTTTTTGTTCCTTACAGGAAAAACTCTCCCTCTACTGTGAAACATGCGACCGATTAACGTGTCGAGACTGCCAGCTTGTGGACCATCGGGATCATAAGTACAAGTTCGCCAATGAGATCGCTAGTGAGACGCGAAACTCTCTGCAAGCGCTGCTCAGCGAAATCAGCTACAAAAAGGTGCTGCTATCCAGCGCGATGAAGGTAATCGATGACCGGCAAGCACTGATCACCGAGAAGAAGAAGGAACTCTCCAAAGAAATCGCAGATCTAGTGGTTAAGCTAACCAATGCGGTAAACATGCGGGGCAAGCAGCTAGTTTATCGGCTAAATCAGGTAGGGTTAATCATGGGGAATGCGTCTTCTTGACGGTTAATAATGTTTCATTTGAATTGCAGGTGTGCGACACAAAACTCCAAGTACTGAACGAGAAGAAAGACGCACTCCAACAACTTTCAGGGCATACCGATCACTGCATCGAATTCGTGCAAGGCGCACTTGACAAAGGCAGCGATAGTGCAGTACTTTACAGTAAAAAAACGTTAGCAAGACATTTGCAAAAGGTGAAATGCCAGCGGGCAGATATACCCAATCCGGAAATTCCAGTGCGAGTTCAACTATTCCTATCCAACGTACCAGAGCTGCAAAATGGTTTGTATTAATGTCCAAATGGTCTGTATTTATGATAACAGAGCATACTTACAGTTGATTGCTTCCTTTCAGTTATTGCACGAATTGGTACGATACTGGTGGACGGTAAGGTCTATCCACCACCACCTGGTCCAGCCGGTAATGGTGTTCCGCAGGGTCCAGGTGCAGTGCAGAATCGTAACAAGCAGCCCAGTCCGAATATAACACCACCGCTAAGGCCCGGTATGCCGGGTCCAGGCATGACGACGCTCTCTTCCAACAATGCCAATGGTCCTGGTGGCTTCCCGAATGTGCCTCCCATGTATAACGGTAATGGTGGCGTTCCAGTGGGAGCTCCCTTTCCACCAAATCATTCTATGAATCGAACGTTCCAGCAGGAAAACGGTCCCGGTGGAAGCTTCGGGCGATTCCCCATGGGACCTCCGCATGGAATGCCACCACAGCAACATGTTAGCTCCTCGACGCACCCTCAAAATATGGGTAAGCAAATCTTCGACCCAACTAGTTAGTCATTTCAGACCTCAACAACAATTTGGACATTTGGTTGTGGCCCTGTTTTTGGTTATCACGCTCATCTGTTTTGTTCCAATGGTTGTGGTCTACCCATTTCATTAGTGTAACATATTTTATTTGTGTTTTTCTTCCTCCCACCCACCTCTTCCACTGCTTCATCATATCACTCTCGCATTCAGATTTACGTAATCTCTTGAGTCATCAAAAGCCGAACGGACCTAGCCGCGGTTCACCCAATGCACCAAGTTCAGCAGGGAATGCTAATGTTGCTAATCAATTTAACACAGCTAATTTCATGGGTAACGTTCCGCCCGGTTCTGGAGGTCCAACTCAGCATCGGATGGGCCCGATGGGAGGTGCTCCACCGGGTTATCTAGCCGGTCCGACTGGCGGTCATCAAAACTACAATCAGGGACAACCCGGGCCCAACAGTAGCGGTATGAGCATGGGTGGCAATAATCCACGCTTCCAAAATTTCCAAAGATTCGCTATGCCTCCGGCAGCCATGCGGCATATGATGGGGAATGTAAGTATCATAATCGAAGCAGGAGGGATCATATTGTTTATCTTCTCGTGAAATTATCCGATATCTACCTGTCCTTTCTAATCGAAGAATACCTCTACTCTACTCACACCAAAGCAGCAGGCGGCGATGCGATATCCGGGTCAGCAAACTCCTCCTGGTTACAATCCAAACTCAATCCAGCCCGGAATGCAACCGCAGCATCCGAGCGCCAGTCCCAGCAGCGGAGCAAGTAGTGGTGCTGGTGGTGGCGGTGCCAAGTGGCATATCCCACAGAATATGCAAGGACAGCAAAACAATGGTAACTAAAATACTATTTTTTGTGATTCTGTGCTTGTTATGACAATCAAATTTGTATCTTTCAGGATTTGGTGGTCCATCTGGATTGCATCTGTTCGGTAATGGTCCGAACGAGTCGTTCAAAATTCCTCTCAAATCCCCGGACACGCTTCGAAACTCAATGATGATGGTGAACGGTGGTGGCAGTGCGGGTGGTGTTGTTCCAGGCGGGCCCAATCAGATTTCCATGCACATTCAACACCAACAGCAGCAGCAGCAACAACAACAGCAACAACAACAGCAGCAGCAACATCAGCAGCAACAGCAGCAAAATCATCACTTACAACAGCTGCAGAATGCTTTGCCGAACGTGAGCTCTACCAATCCGAAAACGCCGTCACCAAGTACGAATGAGGTCTGTAATTTCTCATTCTGCAACGCCTTCGCATTCTAATTCTTAATTTTTTCTGTCATAGCCCGGGAAAGATTTCGCTGAATCGATCGATCGAACATGCGAAGATTCGGTGAATGATCTGATGGCCACCATTGCCAAACTGGACTCGAATGGCGTTCAGGTGCTCCCGGAAGGACATCGAGGAAAAACAACCTCACCGCAGGTGCACAGTTCGACCGATCTCAACAGTAGCAGTTCGGTGGCAGGAGCGGGAGCAGGCGTACTAGTGGACGACAAAAGTTTGCCTAAAGAGCTGGATCCGAATGAGGATTGGTGTGCCGTCTGTATGGACGGCGGTGAGCTAATGTGCTGTGATAAATGTCCGAAGGTGTTTCACCAAACGTGTCACATACCGGTGATCGATTCCCTGCCGGACGAAAGCGAAACCTGGCAGTGTTTGCTGTGCTACAACTTTGCCGATGTACCGCCGGGTAGGATGGCTAACCTCCTTTTCAAGGTGGCATGTTATAAAGGTGAAATTTTTCAAACTTTCTTTTGTTTCAGAACCAACGGGCGAAAAACGTAACATTGGAATTACGCCGTTGGAGCTCAAAATTCTGCAGAGGATTGTGCTGGAGCTGTTCTGTCAGTATGAAACCAGTATGCCGTTCCGACATTTGGAACCAGAAACGAACAAAGCGTACTATGATATTGTTTGCAAGTGAGTATCTATAGACTTTCCGCCGTTGGCTCATCGACCGACGTAGACATTGAATGGCATAACAATGGGTTCTCCTCTTCCTTTGTAGTCCAATATCGTTGTCAATGATCCGTGACAAGCTGGATATGGCTAATAGTGATCATTATACCGATATTCCATCGTTTATCAGCGACGTGAAGCGGTTATTCAACAATGTGTACCTCTTTTACCAGGTATGTATTATTCCGAGCGGGGGGATATTTTACAAACGGAAGTGCAAAATGGGCTGGTTAATTTAGCGTTCGTTGAAAGGTTTTGCCGGTTTGTGCGCGACAATTGACGTTTAAATTTGGCGACTGACGCGTATCCAAAGAAATAATTCATAGTTTGTCACTAGAATTATTATTAGAGCACATACTCATTTTTAGCCTGTTTAGTAACAAGTAGGTATTTATCAAGTTTTGAAATCGATCACGCGAGCATTCATGCAAGCTGTTTTACCTTTGTTTTCACACGCAATTACTAAAAAAACGCATATAAACAGCATAGCTTGTTACACTAATGACAAGTATGCTTTCACATGTTGTTAGGTATAAATCTTTTTTCAAGTTTGTATTAGCGCTTTGAAAGTATCACTATCGCTGCTTGTTGACACGAATTACCTTTGAGCCGTATATTTGGCTAAAAGATAAACGTTTTGTATATTCTTCGGTCGTTTTACACGATTATAAAATAACAAAAAATTAAAATTAACAATTACAATAGGCTTAATCGTCGATCAGAGATTTGACTCTTCTTTATCGATAAATTTTGCAGCCAATTGTTAGTGGGCAGAACAATGGCCTGACTGACGCAACGATCTGCGTCTGACTACTAAAGTTGCATTTGTGCAAGTTATTAAAAAAATACGTCCAGATGCAAGTAAATTAGAAAAAATACGTTTCAGATTCTGTTTTAATCAAATTTTAATTTTTTACCAGAAGCTTTTGATTTTTGAATACCTACAAGTTTAATCATCAACCGGTCATTGAGAAGCTAGAACACCCCCGTAGTTTTTTGTGCTGCTGATTAGAAATCTGTTATTTTAATAGTAGCTAATCATTAAGATTCAAAATTGACGCATGCGGTGCAAGATATATGACACGGTTGTCAAAACGCTGAAACATTTGCATTGCATTGCTTCCTATGCAAAATTTAATTCATCTATTTCTTCAAATCGTTGAAATACATAGAACATCAACACGTAGCACTTTAATATTAAGTTCTGTCATAGATTTCTTTTCAATAAACGCAACTTTGCCGTCGAAATATTTGAAAGGAATCAGCAGGTTTTATTATTTTAGAATTGCGCTTACAAAAACTTTCCCACTTACTTTTATGGCAATTTTATAACGATTTGACAAGGAGAAGTGACGAGAAAAACTTCGTATGCTTAGCGTATACCCACTTCAAAGTTTTTAAAATGTTTAAAAAGGCTTCAGACTTCTATTCTAAAGACTGTTCCACTTATTTTGATACTAATCTTGTAATGATCCGACCACGGGAATTGGATGAAAAACGATTCCAGTATTCCAGTGATGAGCGGAACAAATCAGACATAAAAACCGCTTACGTTAAAAACAATTTTCAAAACTTATGGACCTTTTTCTCGGAAACTATTCAACGTACACACTTAAAAAATCAGTAAAATTTACCACAATTCCAACGGCCGAACGTTGGGTAAAAATTTCGGTGGTGCATATCGACGTTTTACGGATCTTTAGTAATGTTTGGTATCATCATTTTTTTTTACTGAACTTTCGAGTGTAGAGATTCCGGAAAAATTTTACCAAATTCGATGGTTTTTAAGTGTGTATTCCAGTAAGCTTTTCTTTTTGTTCTGTTGGTAGGAGTTTGGAAAGGTCTCAAAAGTTATAAAAGTCTTCTACAAACTTCTACCAACAAAACAAAAACAAAAAAAAAGTTTGTTCCAATACGTTTATTAACTTTCGGAAAAAATGCACATGAAATTTGAAAATCGTGTTTTCACAGGAGCGACGCTTTATTACGTCGAGTTCGTCTCGCTTCTGTGCTGGGCAATTCACCTCTCCCGGGAAAAAAACAGGAAATGCCGGAAAAGTCGGGAATCGGAATTCGGATTGCTCTAAATCGGGAATTTGTTTACTGGCGCGACGTTCAAGCTGTGTTCGTTGCTGGAATTTTACTGGAAGAAAAATATCGAATAAGAATATCGACATCCTTGGCATCCAGTGCCAACTGCCAACTGCATTTCGACGCCCCGAATGAAATCTTCATACCGCTCAAGGCCAACGTAGATGGAATGTGATTTAGTATCAAACTTGCTTTAAACTATATCGACTAAAGATTGAATTAACGTTAATTCTCCGTTTTGAAATTCAGCTGGGAAAATCTCATCAGCACCTGCCGATTTATAAGGTTGAAAGGATTTCACTACGTTTTCCACCATACTCATAGTGAAAACCACCCCAGAAACTTTGGTTGCCATTTTTTCTCTCAAATCATATTTCTTTTGCTGAACCCAGTTTCTTTTGAGAACGTCTTATCCTACAATCAAATCCCAAGTTGGTTACAGCATGGTCACCATCATCAAATCTAGTACTCCTGAAGATGAAGTCTTATTAAGTCGTGTCACAATTGGATTACTTCCAAATGCTTTCAAAATTGTGCAGCCAAGATTTGCGTTTTAATCATATTAGCTCTTTGCTATATTAGGTTTGATCTCTCCTGTTTTGTGTCTAGTCCAATCCGAAGTAATGTTTGCGAACGGTTTTTGCGTTGTTTTGCGAAGCCGTTCAAGCTTTCCGTGGTGGAACCCTGGTTCCATGGTGGAAAATTTCATAGTCGAAGTAATTCTTTTAAGTGGATGATTACTATTATATGCGCCGCCACGAATGCACTATCGAGCGTAAAGTGCTGCTAATAAAAAGCACCAACAACAACTATTATATGCAGAGATTATCATTTCTTTTAAAACCTTTGATACCGATTCAAGTAACAGTGTTACTTGAGTAATCATCTCTGAACCAAAACCCACTTGTGTTCCGTTGAGTAGGGATTTTATAATCCCAATCGTTAGATGATTCTTGCACATGAAGACATTGACACAACATTTATTTACACTGTTTATCAGCTGATTCCAACAACATAAGCTCTCAAACCAGCTTCACTAGTCGCTACAACTCTTTACAGTTATATTTCATTAAGCACAAACAAACATCATTTAAAAGTTGAGTAAATTGAGTCTCAAGTTGCTTGTAAAAATATTACGCTGAAGTGGTTTTTATGGAGCTTTTTACGTAGCTGATATTACGAAAAAAAATTAGGGTTTCTAAAGTAAATTTCGGAATGTATGTATTTTTGTCATGAATGTCGGAACTTAACGACAAGGTCGTCTGAGTACATTTATGACAATCAGATGGCACCCAATATATCCCTTCCCTTCACTTTACCGTTTACCAATATACTCCCATAGCCTCAGGAAACCATCACAAAAAATAAAAATTGATTTAAAATTGAAATTCTCCACTATATTTTCACTTTCTTGCCGCCGGTGTTTAAATATTTTTTACGACTCACTCGTTGAAGCACTCGGGAAGGTTAATTTGATGCACACAAAAACCAATGCTTGTTGTAAATTAAGCGAGAAGCAAACGATGCCCACTCTCACGTGAACAAGTATGGGAAGCATAGCAACCAACGCTTACGCAAGTGCTCGCCAAACAACTGTTGGTTCTGTGTGCATACATTCTGCTACCTACACACTCGTCAGCACACAGCCTTGTAACATTTTTTTATACCACCCGCTCACGAAGCCAACAACTCATATGCTTCCAGCAACCCGCGAGCGCCACACTATAGGATGTATGGTTACAGATTTTGCTTTACTTCTTCTTTTCTTCTTCGTCATACGTCCTCGCTTGCACTTGCGGGTATCCAACAAACAATTTGGTTTATATAACTCGCTTGCAACTGAGAAATACGAAATCATTCTTTAACGAAAAAGTTATATTTCACACCACATGAGAACATGTGAGAACCAAAATTTAGGGATACACATGTGCTAACCAACCATTTGTAATTCTATCTTACATTTTATACAGCGATTTTTAGATTAATGCTCTCAACTTAGTACTCCTGAATATTTGATTAAGATATAACTTAACTGTCCTGTTCTCTATTAACCGGCTGTGAAGTCTATCGATAAAGATGGGTCAAGTCTTAGAAGGAATGTTTAAGCCCAAGGCTACTATCTATACTATTTCATAATTCATAGTCATGAGTTGTATATGAGGACACGCACGACTGCAAAATAACTTATTGTTCACTTTGTTTTGACATACTCTAATCTTTATATTATTCCAATGTAAAATTGACTTGCATACGATTTAATGTGAACTTTCTATCACGATCTTGTGTTGTCTGGATAGGAGTGCGGGCCTCGCGAGTGGTATTGGTAGTACTGACGAGCAAGAGCGACGACTGCGGCTGACAGCTAATTACACACTCGCAAAAACTCGTTGCAGGGCATAAAAAAAGAGGAAGAGAGTCCGACAGAGCTACTCATAGCCAGTCTATTCGTTAGAAAGAGATCGCGTGTGTAAGAAAATTAGATCACACGATCTCACAGATCACAGATCAAAAGATATTATTATGATTTTGCCTAAAGCGATCACTTGTATTGACAGAAAAAACTTTAATTCGTTGCGATTGCTATCCCGAATCCACGGTAGTTGTTAGTTGACACTTAGTCAAGGCAACGTGCATGGATATGCAGTGACGCTAGTGATAATTGAGCATGAAATTGACTAGATATTTTCTTTCAGTGACTATTTTCAGTAATGTTAATGGAAGAGTTCAAAATGTTTGCATGACGGTTTATTTTCTAAGAATATTTGTATAACATTGGGCATTATACAAGGAACTATATAATTATCAGTTTTATTTACAATGTATATCAATGACCTTTCAGATATAATTAAGTTCTGCAAAGTACATTTAGTTGTCAGTCTTTCAAACCTATAAGGGTAGTGTGACCCATCGTGATTTTTTTTTGAACAGACTATTTTAAAAATTTTCTATGACAGAACATGGTCTTTTTCGACTATGCTTTGGAGTTTCCCATCACCGTAAAATTTTTTGCAAAAACTATTTCCAAAAGATATTTTCCCAAAAATTACTTAGTCCAGCTGCTACGATTATGAATTTTAAATTAAAAATCAAGAGCTCAGTGGTTCGGCTTGGTGGACTAGCCTTAGGTAGTAAAGTGGGAGAAGAAGTGAGTCAGATTTTTTGCTTTCGGTTTCTGCTCTTGCCAATCTCTTATGTGAGCAGGATTCAAATTGCCGAATAATAGTTTGTCGGGCGATGTCGATGTCGGACGGACGCAGGCAGAAGTTTCGTTTGTATCGGACGACGTCTAACCGATCATCCTTATCGGTTATACTGTATATTATCCTAGATTGTAGAATTTTACGATTGTAGTATGCATCACGCCGTCCATACCACCGCTTTTCTAACAATAAATTATATTATGAACATGAATAAGATTTTGGTTATTGAGAAATCTAGTAGGTACAATAGTTTAGGTCACTCAATCCATTTTAGTTAGCGTATTGCGTAAAAGAAGTATACACAAGACAATTAAGTACCTTTTATGTATTGTAGAATTTCATCTTTCTGATTTTCACAAAAAATGTAACAAATTTGGTTATTCTTTTGTATTTAAAATAAAGCATAATACCACTAGACTTAGGCTTATTAATGTGTTGACAGATCATGAGGGAAAAAGGCTAGATATGAAAACATGCCTACGACTTTGTACAGATAAACGTAGAATACAATGTACCAAGACAGTATTCGAAAAACAATATAACTCTAAGACTTCCTATGTTACCACAATAGTTCAAAATAATGGACGCAGTAGTAAGAGTACCCAACAGCATAAGACTTCTTATTGCAATCTAGGGTGATATTGGTTCCCTTGGTCCGAGAAACGGCGTTCAATTGCCCGAAGGGTGTTAGTTTGGTCAGCTAATACGTACTCATGTGGTTCGCGAGCTGGACCGAGACCCAATTAGGAAAACGCTGCAGGCCTTCAACTCGCTAATCTACTAATCCAGTCGATCTGGGGTGCTATCCAAGGTTTCATAAACCAGTCGATCAGGTTCGACGAACTGAGCAATGCTTGTGTGAGCCTGTATGACCTTATATGTGTTTTTTATTGTCTGTTAATAATCAGTCATTGATAAAAATTATTTTAATATAAATTGAAACTTACCTCTAGTACTAAGTCTTCCCGCCTTTTATCATCACATAATATGTCGCGAATATGGGTGAACCGAGCACCGAGCACTTATCCTTAATTTTCGATCGCTATCGAAGTTTGCTACAGCAAACCACCGCTCCAGAACAACGGCTTTAAGCTTTAAAATCAGCATTTTCCCTCGTTACAGGAGGACAGCATCACCTTCAAGAGCGCCCAGAAGCTGGAAAAGTTCTTCGAGCAGCAGCTGTCCAAGTGGTTACCAAAGTATCTGGAGTGCGAAACCCTAGAGGACTACCTGCAGAATCCGGCGAAGCGCATCAAGAGCATCCAAGAGGATTAACAATCAATTTTGGGCGGCAAAAAACCGCAACCAGATCCGAAGCTACATCAGCAGCACCAGCAGCAGCAGTTTTTTCATCAGCAGCAACAAGAATTGTCCCAGCAACAGCAACAACAACAACAGCAGCAGCAGCAGCCATCCGGATACAGTGAGCCATCAAAAGGAGAAACTAGTACCGCAACAGGCGGTGCTGACGAAGGTAGTGGAAGAGGCACCACTGGAAGTAACGACGGAAGAGAGCAGCAGCAGCAAGACGGGAGGCCTCGTTCAAGGCAGAGAGAAGCGGGTACGCAAGATACGAATGGAGGTAGATTGGACGCTGTTACTATTACCGCCGTCGCCGAAGGTTCGAAAGAAACGGAAACCGACGGTTAAACGCAGGAAGCCTCCCAAATCAAAACCACAAAAACAGAGCACTGAGCAGCGCAGCGATGATGGTACTGACAAAACATAGTTGTATTATAAAATAGGTGAGAGAATGTACGTAAGCATGAGATCTGTGCGAAGAATTGTAGATTGTTTTCCAAAAACAAATGTGTACATACTAGCTTTTAAGATTATTATAGACAATGATTTCACAAGTTAATGTGAAACAAAAAGAGATTTTACGGCGCAACGCAAGAGGGTTGGAATCTCAAACGATCAAATCAAAGCAAGATCAAATCTGGGCTGTTTTGCTGTTATCCAAGATTGGTATGCAACGAACCAAAATCAAATCACCGAAGATTGTTAGAATCGTCATCGAGCAGAAAAAAATGATTTATATTCGGAACGGGCAATTTTTGATTGTTAATCCAGTCTTGCTTTATCAATTAAGTTTAATTCTCAATTCAGATTATTTATTGTACTGCTTACTTTAGTGTATAGGGAATTTGATTTTAGTGATGAAGATATGCGCCCCTCAAAACTTTGATTAACAGTATACTACGTATGATATCACATTTTACGGTAGTTTGCAGAATAATAGAGTACTAAACTATTGTGAATCAGATGGGAGAAGAGAATGAAACCGATACGCAGTTATTACTAGTATGACTAATTAGTGATTAGGTATGAAATCATCAAAAGCAAATCAGACACAATTCATTCGTATAGCAACTCACGCATTGACGTGTGTCAAGTTATAAAATTGGTAGAACGTAAACCCGATTTCTAGACTGTAGTGTCAAACCTTAGATATATAAATTACAGTCTAGTTTTCTGTTTATAATTTTATTACTCATGTAAAAAAACAACTTTGCTCCTAGTATGTGCGTTTGTTTATAAGTACCTACCAGAAACAACAACAGTCCAACAATATTCTCTATTCGAATTTAATCACTCTCTAGCGCCGGTGCTTAAGCCAACAAACCCGGACAGTAAGCATGTTTAGAAACCTTCCATAAGGATGGCCATTGTCAGTCTCAACATTCTATTACTTTGCTTCCTTTGACATCAGTTTGAATAGACAGACAAATAACGCCTAACAGTGGACTAGAGCTTCAAAGCAGGCCCCATCCAACTACGTTTTTGTTCTTCCGTATACGATAGCTGCTAGTCCATAAAAGTTTGATGAAAACGTAAAACTATGGTGTCAGAAGTTCTCCATGACAGCGCCTAGCTAGAAATGCTCTACTTGGGAAAACACGTTTTCGGAGTTTTGGAGTAAACAAAAAAATGAGCAAAGGTAATAAAAATACGTCGATCAATATAGAAGTAACTCAAATTGTAGAAAGCTGGTGTTGATATGTTTTTCCCGCTGCATCATATCCGAATTCACTCATGTTTACCCTCCCACTTCTTTACCCATTTCGCTGGCTGGCGCCAAAACTCCCGGAAGTAACGCCATGTGACTATAGTTGCGAAGTGTCGCGTGCGGGCCGCTTTTCGCTTGTCTGTTTTGTTTTGATTGCTTTCGTCCCCGGCTGGGTGAAACCGAGAATGATAGTCATTTTGTCGTTGCCCTAGTTTCGTCCCCTCTGGCGCGCGCGGTGGTGGTTGTGTTTGGGTGCGCAATTTGTTTCGGTAGGAGGGGTTGTGCCTCTGCCTGTAGTGCAAATCACAACAAAGGGAAATTATTTGGTCGTAATTTATCTGATTCATCTACTCGCCGATCGACGAAATTTCGTTGGGAATGGTATTGCAAGATGCAAGTTGAGATAGTTATTGGATGATTCGAAGAGAAAATAAGATTTTATATGATGATACGACTGCATTACCGTAAATTTACTGCGGTTGGTGTATGCAGATACTTTGCATAACACAATTGAGCGTTAAGATATCCAAAATAGTCGGAATAATTTACTGGAGTATTATAGGATTGATTAAATAAATTTTAACTTAGGGTATATCTTTTAAGGGTGGATGGTTTTCAAATACCATTAAAATTATCATGTGAGCCATGAAAATCGATTACCTCTGAAAGTGTACTTCATGATGCGCAGGTTTTTACTTTATTTGATCATGTCTTGATAAAAATTTGAAAAGGATTATTATTTTTGTTTATCATATGTCTATAAGCTAATGCAAAATGTATGTATAATATGTACATAATTGTACATATATATTTTATATAAATAAGGGATAAAACTGAACAAAAATATTTGGACGTCAACAAGTGTCAATTATTTCGATCGCTTCTTTCTTCATCGCTGAATAAGATGAGATTACCATAATCCGTACCAATTTATTGCTTCAATCTGCCGTTGGTGTCAATGGACAACCATTGGCTTTTCTTGCAAAGCAGTTTTTTGTTTAAAGATGAAGTGTATTGACAGTGTAACCGAAGATTAAGGCAGCTTCCCTAAAAGCTGAAGATTGTTGCTCGCGTGCTGCTTATAAATTTTTTTCCGTAAGTTGCAATTCAATACCTAACTATTAAATGATTATTTTGTATCCATATTTTTACTATTCTTAAAATCTAGATACCCTTGAAAGTCACGGGTGCAGTGCTGTTAATATTCATCAGCATAACGTTCAAACTTCTGGATTATCAGTCTACCTTGCATTGAAAATCTGCTTGCTTTGATCAAACGTACATAATAACTAAATGCAGCAAGCATGAACTTCATGCCCGAGAATATAGAATATCAGCGTCCTGTGATATTGTAATAAACTGATATTCACGTTTGAGCAGTGAAAATCAATAAAAAATTTATGTTGTGATTTAGCATCTATTGCGTTCAGCTGTTGGATATAAGATTTTTCTTTTCATTAACTGCATTTAAAATTGTTTTTTACCTAAAGTGAATATCACCTCCTGGATTTGAAAATCACTTTCTCCTGTTCTATTTTCACGATATATTGAACTTGTATACTATGATGAAAATCACTGTGCAGTTGTACATACGAAACTCAGAGACATAAAAAACAATGTATGCTGAGAAAAAAGATTTTCTGTTTTGTTTGAAATTCGGTGATAATTAAAGGCCCTGCACGGGTGAGTATATGGGTCATTCCACGGGAAATTTACAGTCAAAATTTTTTTTCTCTTCGGAATATTTTTTTTTACGTTCTTTGTTCAAAAAAAATCGACACGTATTTTTGTATTTCGATGTTACTGTTGGAATTCGCAAGATATGATTTTTTAAAGTATTGTAATCCGAAAAAATCACTATTTTTTAAATACTGATTGTAAACGTAGTTTGTAATATCAAAAAATGACTTTCTACCAGATGTGTTCACTATTCCACAAGCTTTCAAAATTGGTATACCATACCTCCTCTCGATTGTTTTTCAATAGTTAAATAGTGCATTTTTATAAACAATTGCAATTTTTTCAAAGTTGGAACTTTTTTTTCTCGATTTTTTTTACTTTAAAATATTTGTTCATCTTTCTCGAAGAAGCATGCAAAATTTGGAAATGGAGAAATGAAAACTCTAGAAGTTATGAATTTTTATGTCTCAGCGCGTGTGTTAATGTGAAGCGAGCGGTAATGCTCAATCGATGTTCTAACCCACGGGCAGCTTCATAACGAGGCCGCCTTTGATGAATATTAAGTGTAACGTGTCGTTGAAGCACGCGTGTTCGTCCGCTCGTTTGCATTAACGTGCATTAATTTCGTATGCGGCTCTGGAGCTCCAAAAGCGAAGGCCATCTACAGACGGTCTTACCCGTTAGAGGGTTAACCGCAGATACAGACGTTCGAGCTAGAATACTTTTTATCGATAAACTTGTGTAGATAATATACTTTGAAAATGTTAGCTCACTGCTGCCATCTATTGAGCTTATTGCCACAATTCATCAATAATATCAATAATACTTGGCTTAACATCGGTAAAATAGTTATTCTTCAATATAGACCCTAAGCGACTATGATTAACCCGCCTATAGGAACTCGTCGCTTATTGCTGGATTATCGACATTTGTCGATAATTGTTATTATATGCTGATTATTGTCGATAATTATTGCGGTCCTTTTTTATCGGCACTATCCACAGTAGTTTCAGCTGGAAAATAATGATTGAGGTGCCATCTACAATTGATTGCTTACTATTCGTAGCAAAATGGCGGTCGTTTACACACGTAGTACAGGCACTCTCGAACGTCTGTATCTGTGGGTTAACCATCTGGTGCTGACTGTCGATTACAACGCTTTCTGTCCCCCATTGTGACATTCATCATTGTGTGACCATACGTATAAAAATTATCTTAGTTCCCTTATAGGTGGTAGAAATAATTTAAGTAATAAAACCTGATTTAATCCACCTAATGGTGAAAGGAACCTTTGTTATACGGTCTTACTTGCTATTTGAGATAAAATCGACACGTCTTCGAAACAGTTGCGTAGTGCGTTGGTTTACATAAAATTTTTGGAAATTGAATAAGTATACAAAATTTGAACAAAATAGGAGCACTACACTTAGATCCTTTTTTCATGAAATTGCTAAGTAAGTATAAGTATAAGTAAGTTGTTACTGATTTGAGTCAGTGCAAGTAAAACTAAGTTGTAAGAGGATATATTATTCTTTAACATATACCTTGCGTAGTAAAGGTCTAATTTATAGGTTTTTTAACTATACTTAACTTCCTGTAATGCCATTCTATTTGATTCACATCAATAAAGTTTTCTTGAAAAAATTTCATCAATTTTTATTAACCTTCGGTTACTCACGCTGTTGTATTTTGTACAACACGTGTAGGTTTTTGAATGCCATATTGTTATAAAGTTACAAATCATTGTTTATCTAACGTATATTCTTCAATAAACTTGTTATGAGCAAAATGTCAGAAATTCTGACTCAGAATTCTTCAATGCATTAATACTTTAAATTGTTGGGAAAATATATCAGCATAAATCGACATTACAGAAACGAATCTAGCAGCATGTGAGGTTTTCCCGCAATTGGCCCCAACTGGAATTTTCTCTCGTTTCTTCATATGAAAAAATGGTGTCTGTATGCAGCAAACCTATCAGCAAATGTAGAATGTTTAAAATGTATCCGTCTGTTAGTATTCGAGTAATGCGGGGTCAAAATTAGGGTATTTTTATAATCAAATTTCTACAGTTCCCAAACAAGCAAACATAGAAGTATACTATATTCAGCAAAGTTGTGTATTTTTGCAATTTGTACAACTTTGTAATACATGAAAAAGTCGTACAACAATTACAAAAAGAACTAAAATAGAAAAACTGATTTTACAAATTCACATACAATAGATAAGATTTTTCTATCTTCGCTGAAGAGATAGAAGGTTACTATCTTCAGCAAAATTTCTTGTAATGAGATGCTCTAAAATTTTGCAGAACACATCACTGTGTTATATTGAAACTGAAGAAAAATATTTTTTTGATTTCACTTTTAGGGAGATTAAGGATTTAGGGATTTGGGATTAATCAAAATTTAAATTTTACCAGACCATAGAGTTTTCAATTTCAAGAAACTCTTTCAAAGGTTCGATAAACCTAAAACCTAAGACCAATTCTTCTGAAATTTTGCAGTTATATTTGCAGTATTGAAACCTCTAATTTGATGCCAAAATAATTTTAACTAGATTAATTACCTTACATGAAATCGTTATAAATTATTGTAAATTTTATTGTGTTGTATACGATTGATCATAACTTTCAAATTAAACGTTCAATCAAAAAACAAATCAATAATGACCTATTAGGCTGTATTACCTTTCAAATGAGGCTAATAGCGCATAAATCGGTTTGGCCATCTCTGAGAAACAGGCCATCTCTGAGAAACAGGAAACAGGATAATTATTACCTTGTCAAAACAGGTTTTTTAAGCATAACTTTGGAACTACTTGTTTGTTTTCAATAAAACTACCTGAAACATTTAGCGTTAACAAGAGCTTTCATTTGATACTAAGATCGTTGAAATCGGTCATGTGATTCTGGAGAATCAAAGGAGAGACGGATGTGTGTATTGAGGATAAAGGGCCGTTTCTCCAATTATAGCATCATTAACGTGCACTGCCCGCACAAAGGTAGACTCAACGACGATGAGAATGAAGCGTTCTACGCGCGCGAGGCTGGAGGCAACGACAGCTGCTCGTCACGGGACATAAAGATCGTCTTCGGGGATATGAACGCCCAGGTTAGTAGGGAAGAAATGTACCAAAGTAACATTCTGGATTTTATCACACTCCTATGATGGCATTTGAGACCAAAATTAGTCTTGAAGACCTCCAGAAGTGTATAATAAAACTTACATTTTTCCTTGGGTATAGACCGGTGATAGGACCCCATAGCCTGCACACCGACACGAACGATAACGGCCAACGATGTATAAACTTCGCAGCTTCCCGAGACCTAGTACTAGGTATTGCGCCTCGGAGTACACAAAATGATTGGTTTGATGGGCAATGCCAACAAGTGGTGGAGTAAAAATTATCTAAGTATTGACACTAGAGAGAACCTGGCCAAATACCGACGAGCTAGGAACCAGTTGACCACGATCCTGAGGAGGAAAAAGCGCCAAAAGAAGTACAGAGATCGTGAAGAATTAGAACAACTATTCCGAGCTAATGACCCGCGCAAGTTTTATGAGAAGGTGAACCAAACTCGGAAAGGCTACACAGCGAAAGGCTGACATGCGTAGGGACGAGGGAGGGAATCTAATCACAAACGAGAGCGAGGTGGTCGACAGATGGAAGCAGTGCTTCGATGAACGTGGGTTTGGGAGGAGGAAAAGCTACCGGAGGAATAGATGGAAGGAGTGGTTTGTCCCATCTACAAAAAGGGTGACCGGCTAGACTGCTGCAACTATCGCAGTATTACGCTGGTAAACGCCGCCTACAAGGTACTCTCCCAGATCCTGTTACGCCGGCTGTCACCGATAGCACAAGGTTTCGTAGGGAATTATTAGGCGGGTTTCATGGGGCTCGCGCAACTACGGACCAAATTTTTACTATCCGACAGATCTTGCAGAAATGTCGGGAGTACAACGTGCCCACGCATCACATCTTTATTGATTTCAAAGCAGCATACGATACAGTCGATCGAGACAAATTATGGCAGATAATGCACAAATACGGTTTTCCGGACAAACTGACGTGACTGATCAGAGCTACATTGGATCGAGTGATGTGTTTCGTACGCATCTCTGGGACACTCTCTCGAAAATCAAATACATGAAAAGAAGAGGCTCAAAGGAAACAAACGCGAGTCTCCCACGGACGGTAACCGTTGACGGCGACGAACTAGAAGTGGCAGAGGAATTCGTGTATTTGGAATCGCTGGTGACCGCGGACAACAAAACTAGTAAGGAGATCCAGCGGCGCATCCAGGCGGGAAATCGGTCCTACATTGCCCTTCGTAACGCCGCCGCACGAAGCTAACAATGTACAAAACCCTTATTAGATCGGTAGTTCTTTATGGACCTGAAGCCGTGATGCTGCTCACGGAGGACATACGCGCCCTTGCTGTGTTCGAGCGGAAAGTGCTGCGGACGATATTTGGCGGAGTACAAACTGAAAGCGGAGTGTGGCGGAGGCGTATGAATCACGAGCTACAGGCACTGCTTAGGGAGACTCCTATCGTACATCTAGCGAAAGTTAGCAGGCTACGGTGGGCCGGACACGTCGTAAGGATGCCGGACGACAGTGCGATGAAAATAGTCCTCTTCAACAACCCCACCGGCACCAGGAACAGAGGGGCCCTGAGACGACTAGGAAATTGGCGACAAGTGGCCCAAGACCGAGTTGAATGGAGACGATTGCTTGAAACAGCACGAGCCACCCCGGCTCTAGGCTGAAGAAGAAGAAGAAGATTCTAGAGAAAATCGTGTCAGGTAATTTTTACCTTTTTACTTATAACTCTTAAAAGAAATGTCGGAACACGAAACAATTGAATAGTGATATACTAGGCAATAATATCTTTCAAACGAAAGTAATAGCAGTCGAATCGGTTCAGTAATCTCTGAGAAATATGCGATAGAAAATTACGTTCCGCACATACATACACACACACAGACATTGCTCAGTTCGTCGAACTCTATTGACTGGTACATGTGACTCGGCAGTCTTCGGAGAAATTTTTCAGGAATTGGGATATGATATAAAGAGATATCTCCTCCTTGCCTCCGCACACACTTTGATCAGGGAGCATACGTCGCCGTACAAAGCTGGCGATGTACAAAACCTGTAGTCCTCTATGGATTTCTGTGGACTATAACTTCGCTTACGAAGGACATACGTGACTTGCCGTATTTGCACGAAAGCAGACTATTTTTGTCGGAGTACAGACGAATAGCGGAGAGTGGCGCAAGTGTACCATGAGCTGCATGTACTGGAGAGCTTCCAGTCGTACACCTGACGCAAGTTGGTAATCGCCACGTCGCTAGGAAGCCGGACGACCGTGCAGTGAAATACATTCTCCTGCACCAGGAATAAAGGGACCCAACAAGCTAAATGGTACGACCAGGTTGAAGCCAACTTGTATTTGTATTGGTATGAGCCACCACGGCTCTATGCTGCCAGATCACACCTCCGCGAAGTATTAGTTGGGCTTTTCTAAAAAAAATGCAATTTAATCAAGTTAAATATTGACCAATTTGATAGAAAACTTTACAACGTAAAATGCTAGAAATAATTCGGCAACCGTTTCAATTTTTTACAAAATTAACGATAGGTAAAGATTTTTGAATACTAGTTGTTTTGCTTTGAACAAAAGTGAAACATTAAATCAGCTGAAATCTGCAAGGAGCTTAATTTTTTTTGTTCACCTGGTACCAACGAATTTACTTTCAATTCAAGCCCAGGGAACCCTCTAGCCCCATAACAAGTCAGAATTGTCTTTAGTTTAATAGCGGAACTTTGAATCCCGCCGACAGCGAAGTTTTAATGATTACTTCGGCTGTGCACGTGGCGGTTCAGTAAATATTGACAGGATAACAACAACAACGACAACAGTGACGAGCAACGATGAAAACAGTTGGAGAATACAGATACTAACCGCCCAGCACGCAATACCTAATTTTGAACCTACCAAGGTGTTACTACCGACCCCATTCTGTTTTCGCTGCAGGGCCTAACTTATTTCTGGGTCACCATCGGCGCAGCTTGAGTTTGGTAAATTGAAAACCCTGCAGATAACAGAAGAAAGGAATGAAACAATTTAACTTCCACTACCTTCGGGTAGCTCTTTGGGTGACACAAGTTAAATGTTCAACACTCTACGATGGATAGTGAGCTGAAATTGCTTCATCCGGCTGAACGGTACGACGACCGAAATGTGTGTAATTAGCCGGACTGTCCATCAACGCGTCCTGCGGGCGAAGCACGATGGGAGCGGTGTTACACCCGTCAGAGGCTGTCATCATTCAATTAACGAATTTGTTCTCATATAAGGCAAGGTTTCTTCGATCCACGCGCTGTCGGTGGACGTTATAGATTCAAAGAAGACGAAAGCTAATTCCGAGACTGCTGCGTAGGCGTTCGTCCTAGGGTGGTTAGTCCACGTGCTTAGTATGCTTAGTTTTGCATGTATGGCTCTTATCTAACAACCACCCTAGATAAATGGTGATTTTTTCCCAAACCAAAACTGCACCGTTTTCAATTTGCGGAACAAACCGCTAAGCGGATTCTATCGGTTGAAAGCATAGTTCACAGTTTTAATCACGAATTTCCTGACTACAGGCTGATGCAACTATGTAATGCTAAATGACTGCTGCTTCTTTTCGATGTGTTGTTTATTCAGTTCACTCTATAAAATAAATTATTTGTTCCTGTTTCAAACGAAACACGCCACGGTATTTCACGGTACGATTAACTGAACTCCAGCGTCCCAATGTGGTTCTGTTCGGTCACGAAAAAATAGAACGTTACCAGTAGTATGATGGTTGCGAGGAGAACTCACCACGACCAGCAAAAACACCAGTAAAAACAACACTATCAACAGCAGCCAACCTGTCGGTGTATGCTTGATGAACTGCTCCAGATCGTACAACAACCCACCTTCAGCATTGGTTCGACTGTTGTTTTCAGGATCTAAATCCAGCGGAATATGCTTATCTTTGATGGCACTGATTTGCTGCTTAAGACGTTCCATACTGTAAAATTACAAGGTAATTACAAGAATTTTTTTTTAGATTCATCATCAAAACACACTCACCTGATTCACATAGGTATAGGATGATCTGGTGCAATTTGCAATCTAAATATGTGCGCCCGGAACGTGAACTGCACTTTAATCATTGCTCGAACGTCATTATTCTATTTACTCTGAGAGCAAGAATAAAAACAAACATTCGGACCAGCTAAAAACTGGACCGATGTGACTTGTTTTGGGAATAAGTAATTTTTTTTTCATTCAAACCACCTGATAAGATAGTACACTTTTCTGAATAGCGCCGGCGATAACGCCCGAAAAAAAAGTAAATCGAGTTTCAATATTGGTCAGGCAGGAAAGTGTGCATGGTGCTTTCTCTAGTATCTATCTGTCATAAAATTAGTGAAAAAAAAACCTAATGAAAATCGCTGAGGGTTGAAAATAAACGAAGCGAGTAAAGTAGTGCCAACGTCATGAACTAAGCAAAACATGTGCACACTGTATAAGTGTAAGAAGTTTGTTAATTTTAATTTGCAGAAAATTGCCTCTGAGTAAATGGTTTGCTGCGTTGTTAAACACAGGGCAGAATTGCAAAATAAATGGTGAACATTGTTACTGTTACTGATTGTGATGCTAAAACCTCTAGTTGCATTTGGTGAATCCAACATTTTTTAAACCATCCAAAAGCTCTGGTGAATATTAACAGTCCAATAACAATGCGAAGTAATATTAAACATTCCCACTCCCCATTACTTTATTTCATACAATATTCTTTTAATTATGAATATTTTCGAAATGAGAAAGTTTCAAAAATGTGTAGATGAAAAGTTTCGAAAATTAAACCAATTACGAAAACCTGATTTAATCCACCTAGTGGTGAAAGGAACCTTTGTTATACGTTCTTACTTGCTATTTGAGATAGAAATCGACACGTCTTCGGAAAATAATTCATCTATTGGTTAACGTTGCATTGTGCGTTGGTTTACATAAAATTTTTGGGAATTGAATAAGTTTACAAAATTTGAACAAAATAGTAACACTTTTAAATTTTGATAGATCCTTTTTTCATGAAATTGCTGAGTAAGGATAAGTAAGTTGTTATTAACCTGAGTAAGTGCAAATGAAAGTAAATTGTAAGAGGAATTCTTATTCTTTAACATATACATTGTCTGGTAAAGGTCTAGTTTATAGGTTTTTGTGCTATGCATAGTTTCCTGTAATGCCATTTTATTTGAATCACATCAATAGAGTTTTCTTGAATAATTTTCATCAATTTTTATTAACCTTCGGTTACTCACGCTGTTGTATTTTGTACAACACGTGTAGGTTTTTCAACGCCATATTGTTATAAAGTTACAAAACGTTGTTTAACTAGGTAACGTATATTCTTCAACAAACTTATTGTGCGCAAAATGTCATAATTATTCAATGCATTAATAATTTAAATTGTTGGGAAAATGTATGCAGCAAAACTATCAGCAAATGTAAAATGTTTAAAATGTATCCGTCTGCTGGCAGTCGAGTAATTCGGAGTAAAAATTAGGGTATTTTTTATAATCTAAGTTCTACAGTTCCTAAACAAGCAAACATACAGGTATACTATTTTCAACAAAGTTGTGTATTTTTACTATTTGTACAATTTTTTAGTACATGGAAAAGTTATACAACAATTACAAAAAGAGCAAAAACAGAAAAACTGATTTTACAAATCCATATACAATAAATAAGATTTTTCTATCTTCGCTGCAGAGATAAAAGGTTACTGTCTTTAGCAAAATTTCTTGCAATAATATTTGTTTATTTGTTGGTGTAAAAATCATCGGACATCATGTGGTCTTAATGATAAAAGATACTACGTTTAACATAAAACACATAAGGATATATTAGATTATCCACGCAGTCGCTGTCTAAATGCCGTTGCTGTTATGTGGAAGTCAAATAATGTCGCCACCGCGTTGAAGCTAGCCGACATGAAGCGGATGGGGTCATGTTGTCCATATGACACATTACGCTGTGGTAAGAATAATAGATTCCTGGGCCGTAACGATCTTTCTGGTGCATATAAGTTAAGCTGCTGCAAAATGTTACGGGCATCGATTTCACCGGACAAAATTTTCCCGACAAATACGGCTTGTGCTTCGAATCTTCTTCGCTCTAATGTTTGTATTCCGAGTAGCTGGCAGCGATCCGCATATTCTGGCAACTGGTGTTCGTTACGCCATGGAAGAAGGCGTAAAGCATACCGTACAAATCTTCGTTGCACGGTTTCAATTTTTGCTATCCAGTTAGCGTTGAATGAACACCAAACCACTGAGTTAGACTCAAGAATAGAGCGCACCAGCGCACAATACAGTGATCGAAGACAAATAGGACCCCGAAATTCTTCAGTGATCTTGCAGATAAATCCGAGCTGTCTATTAGCCTTGGCAACTATTTCGTTGTAGTGTGGCGTAAAGGAGAGTGACGTATCCAGAGTTACACCCAGATCACGAACCGTATCTACTCTAGCTACAATCTGACCACACATAGTATAGTTGAATGTAACCGGATTGGACTTGCGATGGACGGTTAGTAGATTATTGGAGCACCATTGCAGAAAAATGTTAACTAAGCGCTGGAGCTCTAAGCAGTCAGCAGTATTTCTGACAGTTTTAAATAGTTTGATATCGTCTGCATAAAGCATGCGGCAATCTTCTGGAAGCAGAATCGATATGTCGTTGATAAACAGCATCAAGAGCAGCGGTCCTAAATTGCTGCCCTGTGGAATGCCAGAGAGGTTGGAGAAATACTCGGATTGCACTTTACCCAGCTTCACGCAGAGCATTCGATCTAACAGGTAGGATCGAAACCATCGTACAAGGCTGGAGCCGACACCAAGTTTATCCAGTTTAGCCAGTAGTACGCTGTGGTCAACACGGTCAAATGCAGCTTTTAGGTCTGTGTAGACAGCATCAATCTGGGCACCTACGCTCATGGTTTGTAGACATTTTGCTGCGAATGACACAAGGTTTGTAGCAGTGGAACGTTTTGGATAAAACCCATGTTGATCTAATGAGATGTAATACCTACAGCTGGCGAAGAGGGCATCATGTATTATTATTTCAAATACTTTCGAACATGCGCAGAGAGATGTGATGCCTCTGTAGTTTTTTACATTTCGTTTGTCACCCTTTTTATGCACTGGAAACATAGCTGAAAGCTTCCAAGTTGTAGGAAATAGGCTCTGTTGTAGTGATAAATTAAACAGCAGGCATAATGGACGGATAAACACAGCAGCACATTTTTTCAAACTACATGATGGAATTCCATCGGGTCCGGCGGCAAATGAGCATTTAAGTTTGTTAATGGCAGCTTCAACGTGACGATCAGTAATCGCGGGTAGACTGAAATCCAAGACGTCCCCAGGAGTGTTGTATAATGCTGTATTGATTTGCGCGGTTGTGGCAACGGAATCACGGAAATTGTGCTGAAAATGTTGGGCGAAAAAAGCACATTTTTCTGGCATCGTACTGCCATGACTATCTCCCAAAAACATATCTCTAGGCAATCCTTCCTCTTTCCTTTTGCTGTTAACGAACGACCAGAAGATTCTCGGATTTGATCTGATATTATGCTGCATTCGATTGGTGTACCGTTTGTATAAATACCGGTTGTATTTGCGATATAGGTTACTAGCACGATTAAAATTCTGTTTCAGTGAAGCATTTCGCAATCTGCAGTATTTCCGTAAAGCCTGAGCTCGCTGCCGCTTGAGTTGTCGTAAACGTGGATTCGACCACGGTGGTTTACGCAGCGGTCTGCGGGGAGGAGTGCAATGAACTAGTGCATTATTAACAGCATCGTTAAAGTAGGCGATTGCATCGTCGACAGGGGGATTGACTTCAAGAAATCGCCAGTCGATACGAGACATGACATTGCTCAAAGACTCAAAATCAGTTCTGCGAAAGTCCAAACCCGGTTCAACTGGAGTGTCTTCGAATTGTATGGGCAAGTTCTGGTTTACCGTTACATTCAGCGCTGGGTGATTAGGATCGAGAGGTACAAGTGGCTCAACAGCTTCGGACAACTCACATAGAGTCTCGTTGTTTGTTAGAATTAAATCAAGAAGACGATCGTTGGAATTGATCACGTGATTGATTTGTGATAGACTGTGCAGATTAAAGCCATCTAACAAATCGGAACTAGCAGCAGTAATATTCGAATGGAGATAGTCAATGGAAGTGGCGTCATTACTCAAGCGAATCCATCGCAGTCCGGGTTGATTATAATCTCCAAATAGTAACGATAAATCATTAGGCTGCAAACTAGACATAATACAGCCGATAGAATTAACATGGTCTTCGATAGCGTTGGCGTCAGTTCGGCGATCCGGGGGCAAATACATTACACCAATACTAATTTTGCGAGTTGGTGTTTTGATAATCACCCACAGCTGCTCGATTTTGTCACTAACTGGAGTCGGGTCAACGTAGCTAATTAGTCTAGTGGAGACAGCAACTAAAACTCCTCCACCACGTGTCTTGGTACTGTTAAGGTGATTGCGATCGCATCGGTAAACGTTAAAAAAAACTACCAAATAGTTGCGCAGAGTGAACCTGGTCGTCTAGCCATGTTTCGGTTAATACAATGGCGTCATAATCACATTCGGTAGCGGCTAAGAAAAAGTCATCGATTTTGGTCCGAAGCCCGCGGACGTTTTGGTAGAGAATCCGAAGCCCAGGAACATCATTGTCGGATTGGTTGAGGTTAACTGATGAATGCCTGCAAGGTGCGGAGGGATCAGGTACCGAATGACTTTTGAAAGAAGTATACTTGCCCGTAGTAGCAAACTGGAAGACCCCTTCTCCGTACTCAAACACAGGACCGGGACGGCTGATGAGCGCTGGCAGCAGTGGCGCGACTGTGATGAGCGGATTAGGGGCTTCCAATTTGCTTAAATCAGTGCGTCCCGGGTCAGATCCAGTCAGTACGTATCCAGAATTAGTTGAATCAGTAACGGTGTGAGGCGAATTCATGATGGCGATTAGTTTACAGGTGTCGAACGAGGGCTCGTTGAGGACTGCGGTGGGACTGATTGTACCATTCGTGGAAATTTTGGTGCTTTCGGTCCCCAAAAATCCTTTGAGCTAGTTCTGTCTTCAAATTGACGAAAATAGATCCCTTTTGGCCAGTTGCTAGCGTCTAGTGCAATTTCTTTAAAGTTAAGGTCAAAGCCGACTTTAAAAGAAATGAAGGCAAACGAATTTAAATTGGCTTCTTTTTTACAAGCTTTCGAACCAATGGTTGAGCGCCAGGCACACATTCCTTTACAAGTGCCGATATATCATCCTCAGACACATGCGGAGCAATGCGCGATATATAGAGCCAGAATTTTTCCGCCGGTTGGGGAACCGTATCCACCAGTTTTGAAAAATTTTCTAAATCCTTTGCTCCACTAATCAAATTGCTTTGGATTTTTGATCGTTTAGGGGTGTCATTAGGCGAGATAACTCTCGGGCGTTTATTTCTACGGTTGATAGGCATGAAATCAGGTGTCACGTTGTCCGAAAGCTTATTAGAAATAGACCCAATAAATGCATTAATTTGCGCAAGCTCATTTTTCACTTCATTCATGCAGCCGTTGATTGATTCAGCAACAGATGATACAACAGCAACAGCGTTATCCGGTGTATTCGCCTTGAGATTTTCGACCGAAGGTTAATACGGTTACGTTTTCTTGTCTAATCGTTGATTGCCAACTGAAGGAAGTTCGAATTTAAACAGCTCCAATTGCATTGGCTTGGTGACAAAATAATGTACACACCTAAACCTTTTGACCATAGTGCACAACTGTGCACAACTGTGCACACACACACACACACACACACACACATACACACACACACACACAATATTTCAAAGAAATTTGCATGAAAAAAGCTATGTTTCAGTGTCATCCACGTCTCTGTGTCTTACAGTCTCCAATAGGAATGTTTTAGGAAATATAGTGAACTAGCGGAGTTAGCAAACAATTCGATTGTCATATTTTTACCTTTGTTATACTATAACAAAGGTTTAGGAATTGGTCGAAAAACACGAAATTGATCCGAGGCCCGGAGGGCCGAGCCACATATACCAATCGATAGGGTTCGACGAACTGAGCAATGTCTGTGTGTGTGTGTGTGTGTGTGTGTGTGTGTGTGTGTGTGTGTGTGTGTGTGTGTGTGTGTGTGTGTGTGTGTGTGTGTGTGTGTGTGTGTGTGTGTGTGTGTGTGTGTGTGTGTGTGTGTGTGTGTGTGTGTGTGTGTGTGTGTGTGTGTGTGTGTGTGTGTGTGTGTGTGTGTGTGTGTGTGTATGTGTGTGTGTGTGTGTGTGTGTGTGTGTGTGTGTGTGTGTGTGTGTGCAGCTTATTTTCTATCGCCTGTTTCTCGGATATGGCTGAACCGATTTATGCGTTATTAGTCTCATTTGAAAGGTATTATTGCCTAGTATATCACTATTGAATTGCTTTGTGGTCCGATGTTTCGTTTAAAAGTTATAAACAAAAATGTGAAAACTATGTGACACGGTTTTCTCAGGAACCACACAACCGATTTCAATGATCTTAGTACCAAATGAAAGCTCTTCCTAAATTATAAAAATTTTTGAGAAGTTTTATTGAAAACAAATAAGTAGTTTAAAAGTTATGCTTAAAAACGTGTTTTGACAAGGTAATAATTATCGCCTGTTTCTCAGAGATGGCCAAGCCGATTTATGCGCTATTAGTCTCATTTGAAAGGTAATATAACCGGATAGATCACTATTGAATGGTTTTTTGGTTGGACTTTTAGTTTGAAAGTTATGAGCAATTGAAGTTACACGTTAAAATTTACAATACTTTATAGCGATTTTAACCAAGATAATTTATCTAGTTTCAATTGTTTTAGTATTAAACGAGAGGTCTTAACACTGCAAGTGTATTTACCAAATTTCATAAGGATTGGTTCTACTGGTCAAAAGATATTTAAAAATGATTGATGAAATTTATTCAAGAAAACCTTAATGACCAAACCTTTAATTGGACTAAACCTTTAAAACAGAATAATATAGTAAAAATGTGTAATTTTTCAACGGATGTTTTTTGGCAGCAGTTAATTAATGAAATATAGCACATTTTCTTACACTTTTAGGGTGACCGTGAATCCACCTAATAGGGTGACACAAATTTTTGTTTTTTACATGCGTCCAAAAAAATAGCGTCTTCACAAAAATTCTAGAACACTAAAATAAGCAACTTTGCTGCATATAGTAACTATCTATCTCTTACTGGTTGCGAAATTTAATGATTTGTTTGAAGAAACCACTTTAAAATCAAGCAAAGCAAAGCCATGGGTGTAAACGTCCTTCAGAACTTTAACCGGAAAGCATTCAGATTCACAACATGCACGAAGCATTACGACTAAACTGAGGGATTCCTATGTCATCAAAAAATTTTCTCATAGGTCCACCATCTTTCAAATCATCATTTCAAATCAATCTCGAAAAGCCACCCTTCTTTATCGACAGACTTCGCAGCCGGTTATTAGAGTACAGGAAAATTACGGGACTAGGGCAAAGATCCTATTAACTCTGTAGCGACACCGATCAGTCGAGATTCTAACATACAATGACTGGCTTGTTAGGCTAGCATTGTACCCCGAAGCTAACAGCCACTTTAAAATCAGTTCTGCTCAAAAATTCTGTACACGATGTTTTCATTGCTTTCCTATATTCTATAAAGTAATTTAGTAGGTTAAAATACACTCTGAAAATTGTTTATCGCTAGGATGCATATGGATGATAACTAGCACAGCGTTAACAAACAATTGAATTAAATTCCGAAGACGTGTCGATTTCTTTATGATCATTTCCAGCCCAAAACGCTAAAAAAAGCCAGTTTTTACTCGACTATTTTCGATTGGAATTGGAATTTGAATGTGAAAATAGTTTCTTTCTAAACCTAATATTTGACGAGCAGCATTCCAAAAGGTCCAATGTGCAAATGAGAGATTCTCTTTGCGACTCGTCTCTTACGGTTATTACGGCGGCATAAATGCACTTGAATGCATCTATTTTGTATGAAACGATTACTGGTGTTATTGGAAAGCTTATCCTTTAGAATAATTGGGTTGAAATGTATTTATGCCGCCGTAATAAGCATAAGAGAAGAAACGCAAAGAGAATCTCTCATTTGCACATTGGACCTTTTGACATGTTGGTCGAGATTTCCAGGTTTATCTGTAAGTAAAAAATAAAAAGGTTTAACAAAACGGGTCTTTTTTTAAAAAGGAGGTACTACCACTAATCGTACCACTAATGGAGGTATCATCGGCACCAAATTTAAGATTTTTGCTTTCTGACCTAAAATGAACAATCTGACAAAATTTGGTTCAAATCCGTGAAAGTCGATTACACGGTTATCGGATACTTTGCATGTGTTGACTCCAATAGATAATTTTGAGATTTCACATCTGAATAACTTGAGAACGGCTGGGCCTAAGAAACAGTTTATATAAGAATTTAGTTCAAAGTGATGCGTATATAATTTGACTCTGTCAGTTTTATGAAAATTACAAATTCAAATACAAATCAAAAATAATATTTTAACTGAAAATGCCTATGTCAAATGACATATAAGATGGTATAACAAAGGATCCTTTCACCACTAGGTGGATTAAATCGGGTTTTTTTTTAAATATTAACTCTTATTACTATGTGATGCTATGCAGTAATTTAAATTTAAATTTGATAAGTATTTCGTTGTTGAAAATCACTTGAAAATGATTGCAAAAAAATTACTTTAAAATTACAATGTAAAGAACCTCCTCTAAAAATGCACACTATAACCAAAATAAAAGGATTTCGACGAGGGCGGGATTCGAACCCACGAGTGCTAGCGCAGCACATTGTACAGCTCAAAAGAAGCCATACAACGCCTTAACCACTCGGCCACCTCGCCTGGTGTGAAGTAATGACGTACCCAGCACAACAAATGATTTATTTTCAAATTAAACTTGTACTATAAAATTCTTTTTTAAGTTAACCAAAATGTTTTTGGGCTGCTCGAATTTTTTGAGTTCTTTTGCAAAAAACTTGGGTCTATGGTGGTAATTGGAAAGAGCTGCTGGGGATTTGGGAAGGAAACATGGCAACAAAACCAATGTTTTTTGGACAAGATGGACAAGAGCATGAATGAATTGTAACTTTCGACCCTGTGGGCAAGAGTATTTGTTTCCAGTGAAGATGATACGGTTGCTAATGGCAGCAAACGACCCAGAATTCCCTAAGCTGCATTTTACTCTTATCAAATTACGTAAATATTACAAACAGCAAAGAGTAGCTATGACATAAATTTGTTTTGAATGATCAACGAAATCTAAACAGAGTGAGCAACTAGAGTGAACCAAGTGTCTACGAACGTGGTGACAGAAATGAATCACACTCTTGGGAAATCTAGGAAATGGCAGTAATTCCAAGTGATTTGCCAGATTTTTCCCTATCGTGGGATTTTTCCTTTCACCTTTCAACAGTTATTGCAACTTGCAAGTAGTAACTCGTATTGAATCATTTGTAGGGTATGTTGCTACATCGTCGTAATTGCCTATTCCCGTCCTATCCAACAAAAATTATTAAAAATATCAGCATTTTTATGACACACAATGCAAAACTAGTTATTCCCTACTATTTTAGTTAGTTGTCTATCATACGCGATCAATCAAAGTGAGCTGAGATCTATTTAAATGCTTTTTATCATTAAAGAAGTCCTACCATCCAAATTTCCTACGTTTTTCCGTGCGACGAAGAAGACAATGTCGACTAATCGTTTTAATTTCCGTCATTCATAAATGAAAATAACTCACGCAAGGCATTGTCGTTATTCTACAGCCAGAAAAACTTGCCTGACCTGCAGAAATTTTGTAGAATAACATTTGTCATGCCGTCCTACACAAATACATGCGCGTTAGCTTCGTAAACATTGTTGTGATTTTTAGTTCGGACAATGAAAAATTTTGATGGACGGATTTTAAAACGGTACGACGAATTTTAGCAATGAAGTCAGTTGCGTAATTTCAAAAATATACTTTAATAGTCGCTTTTCAGTAATTTCAAAGTTCACGGATCGGAAGGTAAGTGTGCTTTAGTCAAATCAGCGCAAGAACTTTTGGAGTATTCATTAAATCCATCCAGCAAATGATGAAAATTGGAATGGCTTTCCTTATTACGACGGGAATTAGAAAAAGACCCTAATTTGTTTTTCAGACGATTTAAAGTTATTGAATGGTCTATAGTCAAATGTTATTATTTTATGAGTGAATCAAGTGTTAAAAAGTAAGCAATTATGTTTACTGAACTCTTCAAAAACTGTTTCAAATTAAACTATGATTTTTGTTGATTGTGGTCTCTTATTGGGCAATACGTTCTCTAAGCGGTCGTCGTAAAAGTATATTTTACGCTTAGCTTAACTTTTCAAAAGGTCCAATGTAACAATGAGATCCACTTGAATGCATCTAGGATTTATTTCTAATTCCCGTCGTAGTAAGGAAAGCCACTCTAATTTTCATCATTTCTTAGGTGGATTTAATGAATACTGTAAGAGCTTTACTGCTGATTTGACTCAAACCCACTCACCTTCCGATCCGTGCCCTCTGACTTCACTAAAAAGCAATTAATAAAGCATTTGATTGAAATTACGCAACTAACTTTATATCTTAAATACGTCGTACCGTTTTAAAATCCATCCATCAAAATTTTTCATCGTCCGAACTAAAAATCACAATAATGTTTACGTAGCTAGCGCGCATGTATTCGTGTAGGATAGCATGACAAATGTTATTCTGCAAAATTTCTGCTGGTCACGCAGTCACGTTTTCCCGGCTGCAAAATAACAACAATGCGTTGCGTGAGTTATTTTCATTTTATGAATGACGGAAATTGAAACTATTAGTCGACATTTTCTTCTTCGTCGCACGAAAAAACGTTGGAAATTTGACTGCCAGGAATTCTTTAATGAAAAAAAGCAGTTAAATAGATCTCAGCTCACTTTGATTGATCGCGTATGAGAGGCAACAAACTAAAATATTAGGGAATACCTAATTTTGCATTATGTGTTATAAAAAAAGCTTATATTTATAAGAGGTTTTGTTGGATAGGAAGGGAATAGGCAATTACGACGAAGTAGCAACATACCCTACAGTGTATGAATCGGGTGCTGGCATCAGACTAATTCTTAAGAAATCTGCTTTGGAATGCACGGCGATACACGTGATAATCGAAAGATAGGATCACTGCACTTAAACAGAAGGTGGGGTACCGACTAGAAGCATGTTTGGTCTATTGAAATCAAGTAACCGTAGGATGGCTGGTAAATGGTTGCGATAATGCGTAAAACAGACCTCATTGTGGTCCTTAGCCTCTTATCTAGCAACTCCTACTCCTACCTCCACGTGGTACCATACCGGAATACGAGCAGCCTTAGCGGAGATCGGGTAACCAACCCCGGTGGAAGCTAAGGTCGTATACGAACAGGGGAGGAGGCACAGTGTTGTCTCGACACTGAAAGATAGCAGCCCCATCCCGAGACTCTGTAGCGTAAGCTCTAGTACGGCTACCTATCGAAACCCTAAAAACTAACAACAAGAGTCAAGAAATATCTTCTCGGAACATTCGGCATGGACCAAGGCGACGAAATAAGGACATGGAATGAAGACTTGGTACCTGGAACTGCTGATCGCTTAATTTCGTTGGTGGCGACAGGGTGCTGCTCGATCAGCTAGAACCCCGAAAGTTTGGCATCGTGGCACTGCAGGAGATCTGTCGCAAAGGCGAGAAGGTGCGGAGGATCCGTGGCGGCAAAGCCCAAATTTTCCAGAGCGGTGGAGCGATCAACGAGCTGGGAACGGCCTTCGTAGTGTTGGGCAAAATGGAGGATCGCGTTATGGACTGGAAAGCGATCAACGAGAGGATGTGCGTGTTGAGGATAAAAGGCCGTTTCTTCAACTATACCATCATAAACGTGCATAGTCCACATGAAGGTAGACCCGACGACGAGAAGGAAGGGTTCTATGCGCAGCTGGAGGCAACGTACGACAGGACATCAAGATCGTCATCATGGATATGAACGCCCAGGTCGGCAGAGAAGCTATGTACAGACCGGTGATCGGGCCCCATAGCCTGCACACCGACACGAACGATAACGGCCAGCGATGATGCATCAACTTTGCAGCTTCCCGAAGCTTGGTGATCAAGAGCATCTTCTTTCCCCACAAAGATATCCACAAGGCCACCTGGAGATCACCTGACCAACGAACCTCGAACCAATTCGATCATATTCTCATCGAGGACCGGTTTTTCTCGAACATCACCAACGTACACTCCCTACGGAGTGCGGATATTGACTCGGACCACTACCTAGAAGCAGTACATGTGCGCTTAAAACTATCGACGGTTTATACCTTGCGGCAAAGTCGCCCTCTTCGGCTAAACATTCGGCAACTAGACAACCCGCGAACTGCCGAAAACTACGCGCGCGTGCTGGATGAAGCTCTGCTTTCCTCTGTGGAGCTAGATGCTTCGACCCTCGAAAACGGATGGAGGATACGCTCGGCCGTCAACGAGGCCGCAACCGCGGTGCTAGGTGTGGAAACCACGAGTGCACGAAATTATTGGTTTGACGGGGAATGCCAAGAAGCGATAGAGAGGAAAAAAAGCTTGGGAAAACTGTCTGAGCATATCCACGAGAGAGAATCTGGTCAAGTATCGACGAGCGAGGAATGAGTTGACCACGATCGTGAGGAGGACAGAGATCGAGAACAACTATTCCGGGCTAATGATACCCGCAAGTTTTACGAGAAGGTGAACCAAACTCGCAAGACCCTCACAACAAAACCTGACATGTGTAGGGACGTGGGAGGGGATCTAATCACAAACGAGCGTGAGGTGGTCGACAGGTGGAAGCAGTTCTTCGATTAGCACCTCAACGGCGATATAGCGGCAGGGAACGCAATGGAATTTAACCTCGGAGTACCTACAAACGACAACAACGTAGCGAGAAATCGGTCTGCTGAAGAATAATAGAGCCGCCGGAAAGGACCGACCCCCGGCAGAACTCTACAAAAATGGCCAAGGCTGATTTCAATGATTTAGGAAGAAGAGAAACTACCGGAGGAGCGAATGGCAGGCGTAGTCTGTCCCATCTACAAAAAGGGCGACCGGCTAGACTGCTGTAACTACCGCGGCATTACGCTGGTCAACGTCGCCTATAAGGTGCTCTCCCAATAGCAAAAGATTTCGTAGGCCAGTATCAGGCGGGTTTTATGGGGGCCCGTGCTACTACGGATCAAATTTTTACTCTCCGACAAATCCAGAAATGTCGAGAGTACAACTTGCCCAAGCATCATATTTTCGTGGATTTCAGAGCAGCATACGATACCGTTGTACGCAAACAGCTATGGCAGATAATGCACGAGTACGGTTTTCCCGACAAACGCGCGTTTCCGGACGCGGCTGATCAAAGCTACTCTGAAACGCGTGATGTGCGTTTCGGGGGCACTCTCAAGTCCTTTCGAATCGCACAGAGGATTACGGCAAGGGGATGGACTGTCCTGTATGTTATTCAATATCGCTATTGAAGGTGTGATCCGGCGAGCAGGCATCGAAACGAGAGGGACGATCTTCAGCAAGAGTAGCCAACTTCTCGCCTTTGCAGACAACCTCGAATCTACGCCAAAATAAAAACGGAGGCGAGGATAGGGTTACAAATTAAGGCGTCGAGAACCAAATATATGGTAGGAAGAGGCTCCCGAGAAAGTAACGTTTGCCGGAGCCTCTCACGGACAGTGACTATTGACGGCGATGAACTGGAAGTGGTTGATGAGTTCGTATATTTGGGACCTCTGGTCACCGCCGACAATAATACGAGTAAGGAGATACAACGACGCATTCAAGCTGGTAATCGAGCCTACTTTTCCCTCCGCAAGACGTTTCGATCTAGGAGCATACGCCGCCGCACAAAGCTGACGATGTACAAAACGCTAATAAGACCGGTAGTCCTCTACGGACTTGAGACAGCAACTTTGCTTACGGAAGTCATACGTGCACTTGCCGTTTTCGAAGAAAAGGTGTTGCGGGCTATTTTTGTCGGAATACAAACGGAAAGCAGAGAGCGGCGGAGACGTATTTATCACGAGCTACAGGTACTGCTTGGAGAGATTCCCATCGTCCACAAGGCGAAAGTTGGGAGACTACAGTGGGCCGGCCACGTCGCAAGGATGCCGGACAACTGTGTAGTGAAATCCGTTCTCTTCAAGAACCCCACTGGCACCAGGACTAGAGGGGCTCAACGTGCACTATGGCTCGAGCAGGTTGAAGCCAACTTGCGTGTGTCGAGACGGGAAACGAATTGGCGACGAATAGCCCAGGACCGAGTACAATGGAGAGGAATTCTTGATACGGCAAGAGCTACCCCGGCTGTCGGCTGAATAAGTAAGTAATCGCAGGATGGCGGATTTATTATTACAAAATTAATCTACTTTACGTAAAAACACGTACTTACAAGAGATTTTTTTTACATTACACTTCATAGAGTAGACGGGACAAGTGACCCAGTCTTGGCCTAAAACTTGATTTGAAAGTAGAGATAAAATTCGGCTTGACATTAGATTAGAATTTGTATTGAAATATGCACTTGGACTTGGACTTAAAATTGGAATTAAATTTGAAACAATTTAAATCTGAAATTGAACTGAAAATTATTTTGATTTGATCGGGATTTTTGCCTGAAATCGAACATGAAATAGGACTTGAAATTGAACTTGGAACTTAGATTCGGATTTGAAACTTAGCTTGAAGTTCAACATAAAATTGGACTTGAAATGTGATTTGAGGCTGGATCTTTTTTACACAATTAGTTTATTCATTGCATCGCATCGCATCTCCGTACTTCCTGGTTATACTTTGAAGCAATATTTTTCTGCAATAAATTTTATAGAGAAATTGCATCCCAGCGTGCCCCAACCTGAAACAAAAACACGAAAAAAAACCCTGCCGAAGAATACTCTAGATTGACTTTGAAGGAATAAAATATGTAAAGTTAATAAGACAACGTTTTTACACTCAGAAGGTTTCATTAGTCTCAGAGACTGCACTGCGACTATGAATAGGCAAGCGTATTTATCATTTTTTGCAAAATTACAATGTACTTATCGACGCAATTAGTCATCTATTGTCTGAAAGGCAGAAGGCAGAGGACAGAAACAATTGAGCCTATGTGTCTAATTGGATGTGATATCCGAAAACTTATATTGTTGTTGCAGTTGAAAACTGTAATAATCGACTCGCGACATTCGGTTTCATTCTTGTTCTGTGTGTCGCAACTACGTCGCACGTGGTGCGCTGTATAGTGCATCAATGTGCGATCACAGCGCACCACGTGCGACGTAGTTGCGACACACAGAACAAGAATAAAAGCGAATGTCGCGAGTCGATTATTACGGTTTTCAACTGCAACAGCAATATATGTTTGCCTGCGACTCCATTTAATCTCGATACCCGTCCAAACTCTTTGGAAAAGAACTCGGACAAGTCGAGCAACAAAAAAATCTTTGGTTTAAATTTTGGTGCTTGTTTGGCCAAAACAAAACGAATCTCATTGTAGTATGATTTGAACACAAATCAGTTGTTGCGCTGCGTGCGTCGTTGTTTCCAACCAGGCGAGGTGGCCGAGTGGTTAAGGCGTTGTACTCATTGATGTAGCTCGAAGCCCCAGAGGGTGGAACTACACCATCCTCCCCCCTTCAATGTGCCAAGCACGCGCGGGTTCGAGTCCCGCCCTCGTCGAAATCCTTTTTTTTTTGGTTATGGTGAGCATTTCTTCGACTTCGACGAACGGCAGGCGTTTTCCAGTTATTTTTTGCTATTTTTTACTCTAAAAATTAAAATTTAGCAACCTACACAATTATGTAGGTTCAGCCTTATCTTATGCCATTGCACTATGGGCTTTTCAGCTATCTTCTATTTTTTCTATGAGTTACGATGTTTACACAAGGACAAGAGATTGGTGCCATATATGTAAAAGTACGACGTTTAGAAAGGAAAGGAATTTTTTTTAAAAGTAGTAAACGCAATGCTGGGCGTTAAGGGTATACCGTTTTTGCATGCCTTCATTATTGTACATATAAATACTTCATACTTTTTTACCGTTAAATCAAATTTCGGATTTTTTTGTGATTTTGAGTATTAATAAAGATTAAATGAACGACTTATACGGGAGTATTACATGTTATGATAGATATCAAAACATTTGGGTTGGAGACCATCTTTGCACTAGACGCATAGTATACAGTTTGAATGCTAAATGCACGTCATCGCAGATGATTAAATACCTACCAACACGTTCCGGAAAAATTGTAACATTAAAGTTGGGTCCATGAAACTGTCGTTGCTGTCATTCAATTCCTCCAGATATTCCGGAGGCAAAGGTACTTTATCAATTTTATTACGCTCTTATTACAACGGCTGCTCCATTTGCGGGATATTTTGAACAAGCGAAAGATAAGATTTACATTCATTTATTTACTAAAAAGCAACGACATTAAATGAAACACCGCAGCGAACGAACGAAAACAAACGTTCCCGTTGCAAATTTTGAATATCGTTTCTTCCTAGCGTTGCGTTTTCGCAACGCAAAGCTTAAAACCTATCTTAAAATTACAAAAATAATCAAAATTATGAAACAAAGTTTTTTTTGGCAAGCAACTGATTCTTACTAACACTGATTAATAGGTCAGGCGTTAAAAGAGATAAAATTGAGTTTTATGAGCATTTTTCCTTAACTGTCTGAAAAATAGCAAAGCCTCTTGTTTTATCACAGCTGTAATTATGTTATATGTATCATCTGACCTTTGAGCAAGAACAGGTCGATTAGATTTTTTTCCAATCTTTCTTTGTTTCTCAGGGTCCAAGTTGATATCTTAAACCAGGCCTTCTCAAGAATCGAATGAAAGTGCATTTGAGTTTTTTCTCAAATTTTAATCGTGAAAATCAAATCTATTCTTGCTTCTCATATACAAATTACTATTTTTCATGCATCTTCCAAAAAAAGAGACAAAATCGAAACAATTTTTTACCGCTTTTCGATCATTACATTATTGTTTAATTTTAGTTTTGTTTCGTTCAAAAAGGGCAATCAGTCATTTTTCGACCTCATTAGGCTATATATTTCACAGGCAATTGATTTTAAACAAAAATTTGTCATGTCCAACAAATTTTTTTTGCACCCCCCTCCCCTCCTTCCATTTTTAAGGGGAAGGGGTAACAAAACCTCTAAAAATAATTTGCAATGGAATTATTATCCTTAAAATAAATATTCTGGTCATGAAACTATTCTCACTTGTTTCTTCCCGCCAATCAGAAACAATTTAAACAATTTAATGACGCATATTTGAACCTTACGCATTGTCAACATTGAAGAATTTTTTATTAGTGAATTGCCGTGAATAAATTGTTTTCATTATATATTTCAACACACAGAAAAATGTCTTATTGATTGCCATAAATATCTTTCAAATTGATTGGGAAATGGCTGAATGATTAGTGTTCAAAATCTAACCACTTTCCACGACGAACACAGATATTCTGTAAGACGAAGTCCTGCGTCAAACATGAAATCCCAAAAAAAAATCATCCCATGATGCATCATGTGTTGAGCTGCGCACGACTCTGTTTTCAGCCGGGCGAGGTGGCCGGAAGGATAAGGTGTTGAACGATTGAACGTGCTCAAACCACCAGAGAACAGTGAGTCCCGTTCTCGAAGCGTTCAATTGTTCACTAGACGCGGGTTCGAGTCCCGCCCTCGCCATTTTTTTGAAAATGTGGTACGTGGTAAGCAATCATTTCTAGCTGGCGCGCGTCAATCGTAGCAGGAACTGGAACTACCGAATAAATGCGATCAAAAATATCAGTATTTATCGACAATTATCGGTAATCTAATTGAAGAGACGATTTTTTTGCTACATGTGTGTTAAGTCGCCTATAATTAGACGTCTATTATAATCATTGCTGAACATTAACTGTATTACCGATACGATAAGATGCGATTATCGATATGTATTGATATTGTTGATTAATTGTAGCAACGAGTTGAGTAGATGGCGGTAGTGAAGCACTGCCGTCGCTAATCTTTGAATAAGAACAGTTCTCCATTTTGAAAATTTCTGCATCAGGTCGCATGGTTGGATATTTCGTCTACCACATTTTTGCACAAGGCTTCAGATTCGAACACATTCCTACAGTGTATCGATATAATCGGTTAAAGGGAAGGGATAGTTACACTCATTTCTCTGACAGTTTACTTTCAGGACATCAAGTTCATCTAAGTTCAATGCTGAAATAGTACAATCAATCGAAGGGCAGTTGTAGTTTTACACTTTTACGAAATTGTTTACTCTCAAGACATCACCTTGGTCCAGGTTTCATCGAAATAAATAATTTCTGACCGGTTGGGATGGATAGTTTCCGTCTCTTTTTTCTAGAACCGAATCTTTTGACTAGTAACTATGTCTCAGCTAACCTGGGGACAGCCAGTAAAATATCAGCAAAAGATCATCATTTACCAAACATTCTAGCTAGATGCAGAGTTTTAGGTTAGGCACTCTGTATTTCTTTTTTTCACACTTGACAGCAATACAATCGAGAGAACGTAAAGTATTGCAGGCAATTAACTGATACAAGGTAGCAAATGAAAACGCCAAAAACCAGTCCTTGAAAGTGATTACAAACTATAAAATACTTCAGTTCTAAGTAAGGCCATTACAGTAAGGCGAAAAAAAAACAAAGAAAATTTTTCAATCGAGCAAAAAAAATGGATTTTAGGCATTTTTACTTGAAGTTTAAACGTGAAAACCAAATCTATTCTTGCTTTTAATAAAAATGTTGTTACTTTTCGGGCAAAAATCTTCGAACAAAAAGACAAAAACGAAAGAAATTTTTTTTGGTCGAGTTTCGGTTCCACTGTTTGAACTTCCATTTCTATTTCGTTCTAGAAGCGTTAACTCAACTTGTTCATTTTTCGAGTTTATCAAGCTGTAGAGCCCACAGACAATCAGACAATTGATTTTATAAAAAAAATTAACTTA
The DNA here is from genome assembly GCF_943734655.1 of Sabethes cyaneus. NCBI lineage: Eukaryota > Metazoa > Arthropoda > Insecta > Diptera > Culicidae > Sabethes > Sabethes cyaneus. The sequence continues at coordinate 56,905,314 of NC_071355.1, forward strand.
CATCCTACAAATTATTTTTTTGCCCCCGAGTTTTCAAGTCAATTTCCAAGGGGGGGGGTGACAAAAACTTTGAAAATGATTTGCAATGGCCTAAATTCTTACAGCAAATCAATATATGTAGTCGATTAAAAGGAAAAGAAGGTCATACATTCGTATTTACCATTTACTTTCAGGACTTCAGGTTGAGATAGGTTAAACGAACAAACGATAAAATCGGTTAAGCGGGATATAGTTTTACAATTTTACAAAACTGTTTACTTTCAGGACATCAACTTACATCTAGGTTCGTATTAGAACTTGTGTCTTTACGGTGAAAATCGGAAACTCTTATATTTGGTGTGAATTGAATTGGTTGTGAGTGGTCGTGGTGGTTGTCTGATGGTGGCGTAAGGAAATGTAGGCAGAAACGTAGGTAACACCAAATATAAGTTTTTGATTTTTATCGTAAAGAATCAACATGTTCTAATACTATCAGTACCACGCTGATCTAAATAAGCAAATTAGTATGTGACAGTGCTGAATATTTATACTTATTTCAGTAGTCACTTGCTATGTAGGATTTTTTATTCAAATTGATTCGTAAATTTTTCGATAGATCGATGCAAAAATATTCAAACCCGACCAGGAAATCGCTTACCTATTAGTACCACTTTTCGTTTTTGCCTTCTTAAAATGTCCCTACCTTCCCGTAAGACATCGTCCTTTTAAGATAATTTTTTAAGCGAAAAAAAAACGTAAATAAAAAAGGCAGTATACTTATGATGAAACTAGCTGACCCGACAAACTTCGTATTGCCTCAAATTAACCTGTGTTGTACATAAATCATGAATCTCGGATGATCTTTGTCACAATCTCGAGTTTTGCAAGTTTCTGAGGAGTTCAACCTTAGATGATTCATTTTGGCAGTTACGTAAGGCCATTGCAAATAATTTCAAAAGTTTTTGTCACCCCCCCCTTGGAAATTGGCTTGAAAAATCGAGGGGCAAAAAAATAATTTGTACGATATGAGTTAGTTTTTTTTCATAAAATCAATTGTCTGTGGGTTCTACAGCCTGAAAAACTCGAAAAATGAGTGTACGAGTTGAGTTAATGCCTCTAGCACGAAACAGAAATGAAAATTAAAACAACGGAATTTCCGAAAATCGGCCGAAAATTTTTTCTCTCGTTTTTGTCTTTTTTCGTAGATTTTTGCATGGAAAATAATAACGTATATATTAAAAGCAAGAATAGATTTGGTTTTCACGTTTAAACTTTAAGTAAAAAGAACAAGAACAAGAACAAGAACAAGAACAAGAACAAGAACAAGAACAAGAACAAGAACAAGAACAAGAACAAGAACAAGAACAAGAACAAGAACAAGAACAAGAACAAGAACAAGAACAAGAACAAGAACAAGAACAAGAACAAGAACAAGAACAAGAACAAGAACAAGAACAAGAACAAGAACAAGAACAAGAACAAGAACAAGAACAAGAACAAGAACAAGAACAAGAACAAGAACAAGAACAAGAACAAGAACAAGAACAAGAACAAGAACAAGAACAAGAACAAGAACAAGAACAAGAACAAGAACAAGAACAAGAACAAGAACAAGAACAAGAACAAGAACAAGAACAAGAACAAGAACAAGAACAAGAACAAGAACAAGAACAAGAACAAGAACAAGAACAAGAACAAGAACAAGAACAAGAACAAGAACAAGAACAAGAACAAGAACAAGAACAAGAACAAGAACAAGAACAAGAACAAGAACAAGAACAAGAACAAGAACAAGAACAAGAACAAGAACAAGAACAAGAAGAACAAGAACAAGAACAAGAAGAACAAGAAGAACAAGAAGAACAAGAAGAACAAGAAGAACAAGAAGAACAAGAAGAACAAGAAGAACAAGAAGAACAAGAAGAACAAGAAGAACAAGAAGAACAAGAAGAACAAGAAGAACAAGAAGAACAAGAAGAACAAGAAGAACAAGAAGAACAAGAAGAACAAGAAGAACAAGAAGAACAAGAAGAACAAGAAGAACAAGAAGAACAAGAAGAACAAGAAGAACAAGAAGAACAAGAAGAACAAGAAGAACAAGAAGAACAAGAAGAACAAGAAGAATAAGAAGAACAAGAAGAACAAGAAGAACAAGAAGAACAAGAAGAACAAGAAGAACAAGAAGAACAAGAAGAACAAGAAGAACAAGAAGAACAAGAAGAACAAGAAGAACAAGAAGAACAAGAAGAACAAGAAGAACAAGAAGAACAAGAAGAACAAGAAGAACAAGAAGAACAAGAAGAACAAGAAGAACAAGAAGAACAAGAAGAACAAGAAGAACAAGAAGAACAAGAAGAACAAGAAGAACAAGAAGAACAAGAAGAACAAGAAGAACAAGAAGAACAAGAAGAACAAGAAGAACAAGAAGAACAAGAAGAACAAGAAGAACAAGAAGAACAAGAAGAACAAGAAGAACAAGAAGAACAAGAAGAACATGAAGAACAAGAAGAACAAGAAGAACAAGAAGAACAAGAAGAACATGAAGAACAAGAAGAACAAGAAGAACAAGAAGAACAAGAAGAACAAGAAGAACAAGAAGAACAAGAAGAACAAGAAGAACAGAAAGGACATTTTTAAGTGCGATTTTATTGATCGTAGAGAACTACAACGAACTCTGAAAATTGTGTTTTGTAGAAACGGAAATTTTTTGAATTTGAAAAGTTCTGTTCAAGTGGGTTTTTTTAATACTTTTATCTAGTTTGTAAATTTCTATTCTCTTCATGGAAAATTTGTTATGACAGCATTTTTTGTTGTTCCTTTACCTAATACAACAATTTATATCTCATGAAGTAGTTTCTTATGAAAATGTAAATTGTTCTTAGCATATTCATAAATGGATTACCATTGGATCTGGATGTCCGTTTTCGGCTGCTGTTCCTCAAAAAACGAAAAATGGAGACTGAAGGAGAGAAAATGGAAAGGAGCGCAAAAATATGCGTTAAGAACAGGACAAACGGGATAAAAAGAGTGAAAAAGGGGCTAAAAATGAGGGAAACAGACAAAAAAGGAGACTAAAGAGGAGAAAAGGAGGATGAGATAGACATAAAAGAAGAAAAACGGAATAGAAAAAGACAAAAAGAAAACGAGTAAATACGGGAGCAGGAGAAACGATAACAGAAAAGACGAAAATAGAGAGAAAATTATGAAAACGGTCGTCGAAGGGATAAAACGGAAAAGAAAAACAGAATGTGACTGTAAAGGAGGACATAATAAGAGAAAGAACGGAACAGAAGAAAACGGAATCCAGGAATTTTTCTGAAAGGTTGTATGCCCCACCTCTTGTTGATATCTGAGCACGCCAGTGAACGTTATACAAACTTAATAAGCTTTGCTTCAATGACCCTCTCTTATCGAATTTTCCGCTCTCTCACTTTCATGCCTTGTCCCTTTGAGATACTATAAACTATAAATATTCCATTAAGTTTTTGCCTTCTAATATTGAACAACTGAAAAAGGGGAGGGGTAAAAAAAGAATGCGATTTTTTTAAACAAGGTAAAAAAATTAAAGCCTTTTCCTAAAGTTTAATTGTGAAAACCAACCATTTGCCACTTTTCGGCCATTCACATTGTTTGAACCTCCACTTCTGTTTCGTGCTAGAAGCGTTAACACAGTACAGTTATTTTTCAAGTTCTTTAGGCTATAAAACTCACAGATAATTGATTTTATACAAAAGTTTTTAACTTATGTCCGAAAAAATCACAGCCAGTTCCTAACGTGGGAGGCGGATGGGTGACAAAAGCATTAAAATATTTTACATTTTCTCGTTAGGATCTGTTTTTGTGGTAAGTCCCCTGTATGTTCTTTCCATGAAAACAGGGTAAAACAATGATTAAATTACTTGATGAGGAACATCCAGATTTGGTTTGTTATAGAAAAGTTATTGATCACCCATATTGTATTAAAAAAATGATAATTTACTTTCTTGCTCGTAAGAATTCAACATTATGATAGCAATCCAATTGTTAATTTTGTAACTCATAAACCACACCGACATCAGGGAACATTATTTGACTTTCAATATCCTTAGCCATTTTTCGTTCGCTGTTCAAATGTTTTCCTGCTCCAAAGAAGAAAGAAAAAAAAAACTACGCATTTGTCACTCGGTCAATGAAGCGTTAAACATTCGCAGGTCGTCTATCCCGTTCGGTCGCGATCGTGTTTGTTTGCAAAAAATGGCATTTAACTGCCAGTTTGTTTGAAACAACGCGAACGTCGAGGGAAGCCCTGCTATAGAACTTCACATGCGCGTTATCGCCGTTAACCCTCAGCAGCCGGGTGCGACTAACCGTCAGAAAGTGAGCTTCCACTTTGAGTTCAAACATTATCTGATTAAATATATTGTTTTGCTTATATATTGTCCGGAGCCAAACGTTTTACGATCCAGCAGAGAAAAATCTCCTACAAAGGGTTAAATCGAAGCATTCACTCGCAGCAGTCAGTGGCGGGAAAACTTGAGAACTGATGGGTTCACTGTAGGTTTGGTGCACAAGCGATTTTATGTGGGTCCGCATCCGCCGCATGTACAATGTTCACGAGGGGACGTATCGTCGTATCGTATCAGACAACTCCAGAGGACCGTGGATTCAAATCGAGCCGTCAGTCGTCGATTGCAGTTTGAATGTTTCGGTCGCACAAGAAAGACACCGCCGGATTCGGAAAGGACGGTTCGTTCCGTAGACAGTGACAGTGTGGATTGGAACATAGTGACACATTTTGCGCCGCACAGCGTGGTGGGCAATGAACGAAACTTAATTCGATTAGGCTTGAATTACCATTACGGTTGGCTTGACGAGTTTTTTGGGGGGTTCATCGGGTTAAAGGTGATCACCGAGTGGAAAGACTCAATTTGTTTGCCAGTGAATTCCAGCCCGGCAAGGAGCGTAAATTTGTCGGAATACGTAGAAGATGAAGTGGCTACTGTTGCTGGTGCTGCACGCGGTCAGCGGAAGCCGGTTGACGCATCATGATTCATCCAGCGAGAACCGTGCCTCTTCGGCGGCACAATTCTGTACCGATTTGAATCCGCAAAACGGGTTGGACATCGAACAAGTACGTGCATATCTGGTTGTTGCATACTTTTCCGTTTCGCAGTACGAACTCTTTTGGAACCTGTTGGTGAATTCGTTCACGCGGAAATATTTAATTGAACCTTTTCAATGAACATAAAAATATTGGATCAAATATGTTGTTGTTTTTTTTAGACGGCAGCAATGCTAATCGAGCGTAAAAGTATCACTTCATATGTGCTTATGAGAATGATGCAAAGAGAGAATCGTTAGAATTATGCTTCAATAATCGAAAACAATACAGATTATGTCATGATTTTTTTTCTGTCGTTATGGTGGAATTTAGCAGTGCAGTTAGGAATTTAACAGCTTTTGATCATCCAATGATTGCTTCTTCCGATGAACAATATTGTTTATTGTGGCATATAAATAGCATTGGAATATTACATACCCTGAATGATTTCAATTGAATTCCAATAAACATCGATTGCAGTAGATGCATTTGCATCTCGTGGCACAGACAATTTTCCGCTGCAGTGAGCACGCCGCGCCGTCTTCAACGGATTTGTACAATTAGTTGTTGCAATTTATACTAATGGGTTGCATGCTTCCAATCACTATCACTATCACAATCACTATCGAAAAGCCAATAGATCTATTACCCAATCGATGACATTGATTGTAGAAAAGGAAAGTGTTAGATAATCGCACATACACGAACTATTTCAATTGATGGTTCAGATAGGAGAGGAAGACAGAATAAGAAATTTAGTATTAAATATACTAAATTAAATATGAGTTTTTATGGGAAATAGTCGGTCATAACCGCAAAAGGCTAATAATTGACTATTCTGAGAGGTGGAAAACTAAGCAAAGCGCTAGGAAAAAATAAGTTTAAAATATGTCAAATCGTATGCTTTTTATTGGGTACCTACTTGTTATTATTTTATCTCAAATGAAATTTAGATTTTTTTCGGAGTGATCCTCACCGATTCGGTCAGCAAATTATATATCTTTATTTGTTATTTGTTGTTTCAGGAATAATCTTTACTAATTAATTTCAACTAGACTAATTGCAAAAGCTGATGGCTGAATTTTTGTTGAACTTTGCTGTTCTATCGCCTTGTAATTGCTGATAGGTAGTGATATAGTGAACCAAGAACAGATTTTGGTTGAAGAATAAATCCATTTCAAAACAAACAGCTGAAGATTATTTTATAGTAAAATAGTTTCCTAAGATAAAAGACGTGTCAGTTTCTATGTTGAAAAATTACCATCGGTACTGAAGTGGAAAATGATAAATATACTTTTTGCTCATCTGTGAATGTGAATGAAAAGAGGCTTTCACAGTGACAACCACCGTATTTTAATCCATTATAGTAGGTAAGATGTAGCACTTTTGTACTTCTTATGATTCATCTTTTAGCCCTGGTTTGCGTTTGACAAATTGCTGCATCATTTTACATTTTGAGCTATAGGTATATTGTATATAATAACACAAAGAAACAGTGCAACCATACACTGAGAGGTATGTGCGAGAACTATGAACACATTAAATCCCTTCGATTAACAAAACAAGTGAAATAACCTTTTTATAATGAAAATGAAATAAAATTTACGTTAAGTTACGCACCATGTAAACTCACTTTGGATAGGTTCAATTTACGCTGAGCGCGTGCGGGAATACAGTTGCTCCCCTCCCAAGTAACATTGTTGTTGTACAATAGCTTATCAAGGACTTGTTCCACGGGAATCAGCTGCACAATAGTTTAATAAGCTATTATACAACAAAAATGTTACTTGGGCTGTCGACACTTGCGAAATATCAGGATTAAGCGCGAAATCGTTGAAACCGTGTCTGATCCATCATATTTTTGACAATATTGGTACCTACACATAGGTCAACTGTCGAACATGAATGAACGATGAACAAACTTTAGTTTCTTGATTATCTATGCGTAGGGTAAGGAACCAATTTTAAAGATAAGGAGGAAAATATCAATATACCAGACGGATTTCACGCCAACTCGACCAGAGGTTGACATGACTCTCTCAGAATTTTATGAAAACTTTGTGTGTGTGTAAAGAGTTCATATAAATAAACAACTTTGCGTACTTAGTTTATCCAAAATTGGTCTAGACTAGCTTTTGGAAAGGGCTTATTTTTTTCTCTTTTTTTAAATTGGAAATGAAGCTCGAAAACTATAGAAACTACAAGATAGTGATCTACGAATCTCTTTTAGAAAATTTTTTGAATTTTCATAAAAAATAAAAATTATTTCTACACTGAAAAAAACATTTTAAAAATTAGATTTTGCAAAAAAGCTGATCTCAGAAATTGATGAAATTTTTATTGAAGATAGATAATTATATGACCTACAAGTCCTCCAAATATCGCACCAACAAAAAGGTGCTATAATTTTCGAAAATACTGCAATTCCTTTTTTTCTGGAAAGAACTTAAAAAGTTTTTGTTAGAAAAAACTTTTTTCTCTTAAATATGCCCATTTTGCGATGTACGGAAGAATTGTTGGCCATATCTAGCATTATCTATCTTCAAAACCATTTTCATCAATTTCTGAGATGGTCTTTTTTGAAAAATCAGTTTTTAGTTTTTTAAAGGTACAAGCTGTGATATAGAGCTGCATTTGACCGCATCAATCACCGCATACTGCTCGATAAAATCTTACGCCTAGGTCCTACGCAACAGTTTGTTACATGGCTAGGCTCGTCTGCATTTGTCCGATAGGGTTCTGTAAGTGAAACTTGGGTCAAAATTATCGTCCCCATTCACAAATAAATCTGGTGTATCCCAAGGCAGTAAATTGGGACCACTTTTATTTATTTTATTCTTCAACGCAGCTCTAGGCACTGCACAGTGGTTCAAAAGGGTGTACAGTAGAACTTATTATCTGCCGTCTTTTTTTTTTTTTTCATTTAAGCAGTAAAGAGACTTTGGATTGTTCCTAGGAATACCCCCCATAATATGAAACTGTCAATAGTTACTCATGGCTTAGTATGATAAAAATAAAAGAATAACTAATTTGTGTTGGAAAACACAGTCATAGTTTTCTCAGCAAAGTTGTAGCAAATATGAAGGCAAACAAATTTGCTGAAGAAATGAGATTTCTTTCTCTGTTGAGTGCAGACATACAAAGCATTTCATTTGGTAGTTCTTCAAAAATTAGTTTTTCATATATAGCTTGTGTTGGTTGCATTTTACAAGAACATATTGTTCTAGATAATTATTGAAGCATTCAAAACACACGTTTCTGCAGAAGGCTGCAAACCTCAAGGACCTTTCTTTACGAAGTTATCGCTTATTTAAGCTTAATTTTTTTAACTTGATAAACCTATTGGATAAAATAACAAGGTATACAGCCCTAAGGGTTGTACGAAAGGGTGACGTAGGCCTATGTTAGCATTATCGGTGTATTGATAACATATTTACTCGATGAAATATTCCTCTATGTCACTTCATTAGAGAAAGAACTAATGCGGACTGCATTTCTGGCATGTGTATGTTTACGAGTATCTATTGCCTCCTGAAAACAATGAGCAGATGCTCTACGGATACCGGTCGTGAGGTTCAGGATTTCGTTCGTTTCTTATTACTTACTTACTTATTCAGCCGAGAGCCGGGGTGGCTCTTGCTGTATCAAGAATTCCTCTCCATTGTACTCGGTCCTGGGCTACTCGACGCCAATTCGTTGCGCGTCTCGACACACGCAAGTCAGCTTCAACCTGGTCGAGCCATCTAGCACGTTAAGCCCCTCTATTCCTGGTGCCGGTGGGTTCTTGAAGAGAACGGATTTCACTACACAGTCGTCCGGCATCCTTGCGACGTGGCCGGCCCACCGTAGTCTCCCAACTTTCGCCAGGTGTACGATGGGAATCTCTCCAAGCAGCGCCTGTAGCTCGTGATTCATACGCCTCCGCCACTCTCCGCTTTCCGTTTGTACTCCGCCAAAAATAATCCGCAACACCTTTCGTTCAAAGACGGCAAGTGCACGTATGTCTTCCGTAAGCAAAGTAACTGTCTCAAGTCCGTAGAGGACTACCGGTTTTATTAGCGTTTTGTACATCGTCAGATTTGTGCGGCGGTGTATGCTCCTGGATCGAAACGTCTTGCGGAGGGAAAAATAGACTCGATTTCCAGCTTGAATACGTCGTTGGATCTCCTTACTCGTATTATTGTCGAACCAGAGATCCCAAATATACGAACTCATCAACCACTTCCAGTTCATCGCCGTTAATAGTCACTGTCCGTGGGAGGCTAACGTTACTTTCTCGGGAGCTTCTTCCTACCATATATTTGGTTTTCGACGCATTAATTTGTAACCCTATCCTCCTAGCCTCCGTTTTTATTTTGGCGTAGATTGCCTCCGCCGTCCCACGGTTTCTGGTAATGGTGTCGAGGTCGTCTGCAAAGGCTAGGAGTTGGCTACTCTTGCTGAAGATCGTTCCTCTCGTTTCGATGCCCGCTCGCCGGATCACACCTTCAATAGCGATATTGAATAACATACAGGACAGTCCATCTCCTTGCCGTAACCCTCTGCGCGATTCGAAAGGACTTGAGACAGTCTCCGAAACGCGCATGTAGCACATCACTCGTTCCAGAGTAGCTTTGATCAGCCGCGTCAGTTTGTCCGGAAAACCGTAGTCGTGTATTATCTGCCATAGCTGTTCGCGTTCAACGGTATCGTAAGCTGCTCTGAAAACCACGAAAATATGATACGTGGGCACGTTGTACTCTCGACATTTCTGAAGGATTTGTCGGAGAGTAAAAATTTGATCCGTAGTAGCACGGGCCCCCATAAAGGCCGCCTGATACTGCCCTACGAATTCTCTTGCTATTGGGGATAGACGACGCAACAAAATCTGGGAGAGCACCTTGTAGGCGGCGTTGACCAGCGTAATGCCGCGGTAGTTACAGCAGTCTAGCCGGTCGCCCTTTTTGTAGATGGGACAAACTACGCCTTCCATCCACTCCTCCGGTAGTTTCTCTTCTTCCCAAATCCTCGAAATCAGCCAGTGAAGTGCCGTTGCTAGCGGTTCTTGGCCATTTTTGCAGACTTCTGCCGGGAGTCGGTCCTTTCCGGCGGCTCTATTATTCTTCAGTAGACCAATTTCTCGTCGGATCTCTTCGAGATCGGGAGCCGGTACGCTGTTGTCGTTTGTAGGTACTCCGAGGTTAACTTCCATTGCGTCCCCTGCCGCTATATCGCCGTTGAGGTGCTCATCGAAGAACTGCTTCCACCTGTCGACCACCTCGCGCTCGCTTGTGATTAGATTCCCTCCCTCGTCCCTGCACATGTCAGGTTTTGGTGTGTGGACCTTGCGAGTTTGGTTCACCTTCTCGTAAAACTTGCGGGTATCATTAGCCCGGAATAGTTGTTCGAGCTCCTAATAATCTCTGTCCTCCTTCTGGCGCTTTTTCCTTCTCAGGATCGCGGTCAACTCATTCCTCGCTTGTCGATACTTGGCCAAATTCTCTCTCGTGGATTTGCTCAGATAGTTTTCCCAAGCTCTTTTTTCCTCTCTATCGCTTCTTGGCATTCCCCGTCAAACCCATCGTTTCGTGCACTCGAGGTTTCCACACCTAGCACTGCGGTTGCGGCCCCGTTGACTGCCGAGCGTATCCTATTCCATCCGTTTTCGAGGGTCGAAGCGACTAGCTCCACAGAGGAAGGCAGAGCTTCATCCAGTACGTGCGCGTAGTTTTCAGCAGTTCGCGGGTTGTCTAGTTGCCGAATGTTTAGCCGAGGAGGACGACTTTGTCGCGAGGTATAAACCGTTGATAGTTTTGAGCGCACATGTACTACTACTAGGTAGTGGTCCGAGTCAATATCCGCACTCCGTAGGGAGCGTACGTTGGTGATGTTCGAGATAAACCGGCCCTCGATGAGAATATGGTCGATTTGGTTCGAGGTTCGTTAGTCAGGTGATCTCCAGGTGGCCTTGTGGACATCTTTGTGGGGAAAAAAGGTGCTTTTAATCACCAAGCCTCGGGAAGCCGCAAAGTTGATGCATCGCTGGCCGTTATCGTTCGAGTCGGTGTGCAGACTATGGGGCCCGATCACCGGGCGCAACACCTTCAGTTCGAAAACATTAAGGGCGCGTTGGTTCTCCACGAGTATAGTCCATGTCTCATGGCCGTAAAGGTCAACCGGTCTAATCAGCGTCTTATAGATTGTTAACTTCGTGCGGTGGCGAATTTTGTTCGATCGCAGCGTCCTACGGAGTCCAAAGTAGGCACGATTTTCTGCCATAATGCGTCTTTGTATTCCTCTGCTGGTATTGTTGTATGCGGTAAACAGTGAGCGCAGATACACGAACTCTTCTACTACCTCGATTTCATCACCGTCTAAATGAATCTGGGAAGGAGGTCAGCATTCCCTTCTATAGAACCTCTTCCTTTCATGTATTTTGTTTTCGATACATTAATGACAAGTCCAATCTGTTTGGCTTGAGCTTCCAATCCGATGTACGTTTCCGCCATCCTCTCAAAGGTACGTGTAATAATGTCAACGTAGTCAGCGAAGCCAAGAAGCTGGACGAACTTCATGAATATCGTGCCACTCGTGTCTATCCCCGCTCTTCTTATCACACCCTCCAAAGCGATGTTGAACAGCAAACATGAAAGCCCACCACCTTGCCGTAACCCTCTTCGAGATTAAAAGAGACTCGAGACTGCCCCTGATACTCGAACAACACACATTACTCGATCCATCGTCGCCTTGACCAATCGCGTTAGTTTATCCGGAAATCCGGAAGTTATATGCATGTTACTGTAAAATTGCTGGACATTTTATCTATCCAACGACATATTAACAGTTATGTTTCGTTCAGTAGTATAGCAGTTATAAGCATTTAAAATCTTTGATTTAAACGTTACGCTTCTATTTTCGTTTTCACAAAGTACTGCCCAACCCAGTATAGTAAACATAGACGTAGTCCTACGTCAAAATGGGGCGAGTGGATAAATCAAATTAGTAGGTACTTCACCTTGAAGCTTGGGTCAGGTACTACAAACTTGCATAGGTGCCGCTTCTCCCCATCCACCCATATGAGAGTACGTTTTATGTGTTTTGCGTTCGCCGCAGTGTTGCCACATATTCATCTGTACTGGAAGGGGCAAAAATTTTTTTCATCTGTACTTTTTCTTCCAAAAATCTGTACTCAAATCTGTACCATTAAAAATATCTATTGCATAGAAAAATTTGGCTTTTTAGCATTAAAAAAATCCACGAGTCTCAAATCATTTATTTGTTTGATGATGTTTGCAAATATCTCTGCTAAACTTAGACATAAATATGTTTTGTATTGATTTCATTCATTCTAAGAATTGTTTCTCTATTCATTTCAAGAAACAGTACTGAGAAAAAAGTATAAGTTTTTGACACTCAGAAAAATCTGTACCTATCTGTACTTTTTGGCAAAAATCTGTAATCTATACCGTACAGAATCTGTACCAAAAAATTCGAAAAAATCTGTACTTTTCCAGATAAATCTGTACATGTGGCAACACTGGTTCGCCGTATGCTCAATACCCTTTTTTGTTTCACAATTTATTTATATCATGTCACAAATATGTTTTGTTTTGCGCTGTTTCATGCGTTTCATGCGTTTCAGTCGTCAACAGGTTGTAAATCAGTATGGTAAACGAGAGCTCGGCAATTAGATTTGTATTAATTTACTTACTGATGTGTCCATGTCCGCCGGTCCGCCAGAAGGGATGAAATCAGAGATCTCCACTGCTACCTGGTTGGTTACCTGCCATGGATTTTACCTGTAACCAGTTCAGGTTCTCGTCTACAGCCCGGATGTCGTTGGCCAAGCTGCGTCGCCATGAACCTCTGGGTCTGCCTCTTTTACGTTGTTCATGCGGATTACAAGCGAGTGCATCTCTGCAAATCTCGTTTGCTCTTTTCCTCTAGGTGTGTCCGATCCACTTCCACATATGTTCACGAGGACCCGCAAAGGCACCTCTGGCGTTCCTGATCCGTTATATCAGTCTTGGTACCACTATCGGGCGTTGTCCGGTTACCAAGAAAGGCGTTGAAAGACCTGCTCAACTTGTTGCACTGCTACTGTGAAGTTGACATAGACATAGTTTTTGCTACATTGACTGTGAAAACTGCTGCCTGGGACCTCTCGAAGAGGTAATCTAACTTGCTCTGCATATCGTTTTGGTGTTGTGCGAGCAAGACAATGTCGTCGACTAGGTCGAGGTCATTTAGCTGCTCCATCGTTAGAAGATTCCAAGGCAATCCTCGACTTGGTCTATTGTCAATTGCTCCAACTAATATCTCATCCATAACGATGAGAAACAGCAGCGGTGATAAAAAGCGGCCCTGCCTTACATCCGCAGTAAGGGTTACCTTAGAGAGTAATACAGACTCTGTATTACAAAGTAACGTGATGTCACGTCAGTTACTGCATTCAATTGAATAGCTGATGCATCATTTGGGCTGACAAAGATGGATCAGCTTTGAGCATCTCGCCTGAAATGCAATCTATCCATGATGCTCTGTTGGATGTAATACTTTTCACTGTTTCAATTTCATCCAGTGCACAATGGGCAAAAACGAGCTCGTAATCCCAAGAATTAGAAGCCGCTGGTTAGGAATCTTACAAGATACCTATTCTTATGTAAAAAAATGCAGGAAATCGATTGGTGATGGTTTCATCCTGCGCAGACTTCGGGAAGTGGTCCATTTTGTCCTATTTTCATCAAACATCAAGATAAAAGCTAATTAAACCGTATAAAAACTTATTTGCCGCCCGTGAAACGAACTCAAATAGCTTCCAAATGTTAATATTTTTTTGAAACGATGGTTCTACAATTGATGAAGGGACGGTAGGGGAAAGAAATGAAAATTTTGGTGAAGGAGGGGGAAGAGCGGAAAGGAAGGGGGGGGGGGTATTGGTAGCTATGCTTGACAAGTAGTCATTTTGACTCCTACCTTTTGTCCAATGCTGGAAGGTGCATGAGTCGAACCAAGCTGTAATCTGAGATTATAACCGGATTCGAACCCACAACACCCTCCAGGGCATGTGGTTCGCTGGTACTTGTACCTTTGAACCATAGAGGCGCTGGACAAAAGGAGACCGCAAAATCCACTTCTCAAGGATAGCTACGCGTGTTGGTTGTGTTATCGACACATATTGTGCCGCTTCCTGCATCAATTGCAGATTACCACCGAGCGAGAAGTTTTAATCTAACTACTATTTACTTTCAGGACGACGACACTGTGCCGGTCCTTACGACTTGCAAGGTACTGCACGTGACGCTGTTCGTCCGTCAGCGTATGTTAGCCGCGTTTCTCGGCGCGGGTTTTCGAGGGAAGGCCCCGTTCCTATGTAATAGACTAATCTCAAGATTTTAGTCTTGACCTTGGAATGAGGTCATACATATATTAATATTTTTTTGAAACGATGGTTCTACAATTGATGAAGGGACGGTAGGGGAAAGAAATGAAAATTTTGGTGAAGGAGGGGGAAGAGCGGAAAGGAAGGGGGGGGGGGGTATTGGTAGCTATGCTTGACAAGTAGTCATTTTGACTCCTACCTTTTGTCCAATGCTGGAAGGTGCATGAGTCGAACCAAGCTGTAATCTGAGATTATAACCGGATTAGTTGTTCTGCACGGTCAGTCAGTAACTGACCAGCTCTGTCCTTCAGCAGCATCTTAGCATTCAGCTTGGCGCTACTAAGGTGGCGAGATATATTGCACAACAAACGGATAACACCTTTGGCGGCGGTGGTTCCTCCTTTGTCGGTTTAGGGAGGCAGTCTAATGCTCCGCCTACAAGCTTGTTTAACAACCCTCTGTGTATCGTTAACGGGCAGCTGTTGGTCATAGCCGCTCTGGTTCGCGCTCACTCAATGCCGGTTTTCGTCTCTCTCCGCTCGTCGATATTCCTCCAAGTTGCATCCGAGATCCACTCTCTTCGCCCACTGCGCCTTTGCCGAGTGTTTCGTTACTAGTCGAGAAAAATACGTTCTTGATGCGGGTCCATTGTTCTTTGACAGTTCTACCAGCTAGCAACTCCGAGGCTCGGGACTCAAGTTGTTCGACAAAGGCCCTTTTCAACTCGGGATTCTCTAATCGGCGGAAATCGTAACGACACTCAAGTTTCTTCTTTCTTCGTTGAACACGAGTGACGCCCCAGTTCAGCTATAATAAGGTGATGGTCGGATGCAATATTCGCGCAGCGCTTGTTGCGTACAACAAGAAGGCTTCTTCTTCACTTTCGATTGATGCAGATATGGCCAATTTGGTTTCCTGATCGGCCGTCGCGGGAAACTCACGTGACCTTATGTATTGGTCTATGGCGATCCACCATTGACCATGTTGTTATTATCACAAAACTCTGTAAACAACTATCCGTTTTCGCTTCTCTCTCCAAGACCATGGTGTCCCATATTCTTCATCGTGACTACCAATAGCTCTTTGTGGTCGATAATATCATGCGTAGCTTTGTAGTCGATGAACAATATGACTAATGTGTGGGACTGGAAGCTTGACAGCTTTTTTGAAGTATCTGCGAAGCGTAAAGATTTGGTCCGTCGTTGACCGCCTTTCAACGCAACTGGTATGTTAACTTTCCACCTTTTCGCAATTGGTCGTCGGAAAATAATTAGGGAGACCACATTTTAGGCGGCATCGCAGACGGTAATAGTACAATAGTTCTTTTAGTCTGGCAGGTCGTTATGCTTGTAGATCGGGCAAACAACCCATTCTTCAATTCGTACGATAGATGCTTCATATCTCAAATTCTTACAATCAGCCAGTGCCGATAAATGGGTAGTTTTTTTGTGTCCATTCTAATACAGGCCCAAAGAGATGGGGAACTGTGGATAAAATGTCCAGTCGGGTCAAGAATGAGATATTGAGATAAAGGATCTTTTTCAACTGCACATTTCCCGTCGCCAACTAGTTGCTGGTTGTCCGGGGATGCTTACCCGAGCAAGGATTGACAACAAAAGTATAGGGGAGTGTCGTCGTGGTTGGGTCACGTTTTGGAATTCGCCCATAACTTTCGTTTCAAAAGGAATTTTGGAAATCTAAATACATCGTTGCATAGGTCTAAGAAAAAGGTATATTTCCGGAGAGTTTTGAACTGATTACTTGAAAAATAATAAAGTTATAGGCATTTACGTGAAGACAAAAAATGTTGTCATAGTCGGGCCATGTTGTACAGGTTGTGCCATCGCAGAAAATGTAAGACATACGTTTTGAATTTTTTTATAGAGACATGAAAAGAATGAATTCCGTGAACAACGGCTCAGATAGGTACAAATACCCTATTTTTAATTGCATTTTTGCGAAATTTTGGCGATCTTGTAAAATCAATATTGCTACAATGGCCTTTTCCGAAGTGTACAACTACAATGGAAAAACTCCAAAAATCTAGGTTTTTATCGTATTTATTATGCTTTATTTCATCACATTTTACGAAACTGATATTTTCTAGCGATTATTGCGCTTCTGCGCATAAAATTATGGTGGCCCAACCATGGACTACTGAAGTGGCCCGACCTGTGCAAATAGCGCTTTTTTAGTATTTTACCTTAGCCTTCCCAAACACCTTACTGGAGGGGATTTTTCTATAGTCCTCGTGTGCAGCATAACACACGTTATACATTTTTAAAATTTATCTCGATAATTGCATTTCATGAATCATTTCTTGAAGAAAAGTTTATCACGTCTGGAAAACTTTTTTCTAAGATTTAGTCACTAAATTCAGTACGGGTGTTTTGAATACACGATTGAAACTTACAATATTGTGAAAAGTTAGCTGTCACAGTAAGAAGTTTTACAATGGTTGTATCATAGATATCATGAGTTACTAAAACTGTGAAATCGTGATGGCCCGACCATAACAGTGGCCCGACGATAACGACAATACCCTATCAAAATTATTACATATTCGGATGTTGATATCAACTAGAAAAAATGTTTTGTTTCCAACTCAAAATGGCATGTATCAGACCTTCAATATTTAAATAATCTATTTTCAATTAAATTTTTTCCTAGTAAAATGGTTGGTTCAAATTATATGATGATAGCAAAATGATGATGATATGATAGTAAAATGACAACTAATTCTGCTTTCCTATTAATATTGTGTAACATCAAAATTAGTATTCCGTTTGATATTTTTGATAGCAAAAGTAGTATTCAATTTAATTTCACGGCGTGGAATTTTTGCAATCAATTTTCATATTTTAACCGCTAAGTTGACCAAAATGAAATCACTCCGAGCATTCAAAATCCGTTACTTCAAGATATCAAATTTTGTTCTCAATTTGCTAAAACTTTGCTCGGGTATTCAGTCTATATCGTTTCTAATATCCAAATTTAGTGGTCGTCCGCTATTCGCATCTGTTTGATTTCTTACCGCTAAGCCGTGGATGTTTCGAAACTATTCTTATTTTGTTCGATTTATCATTTTATTTCATTATTTATATTTTGTCAATTCTGTATCACTTTGTATCTATTTCTATTAGCATTGGCTAAGAGCATTTGAATTATTATTATTACAAATCACATCAAACTGTGAACAGAAGGGTGCAGCACATGTTATAATAGGACACGCCCATTGTCAAAACTATTCGCTGACGGTATGGTTGAATAATTGATTGCTACATGCTTTATCATATTTTAAGCAGTTTGGGCCTAAAAATTACCAAAATGAATAAGTGAATTCAACAAACACACCCATTACGTATTAATTGTTTATGACTTCACTCGCCTGAATAACAGAATGCAAAACGATTGTTTACTCATTTACTCTGTATTACTTATTTGTTGATCGATTGTATCTTGAATACTATATAGATCATTGAGGTCAACCGGAATTCGTTCCGGACCAGAAATTGAGTCATAACCAATCCAATTGGTGGCGTGATCTTTCGTTCGTTGGCGGGTCATCTATACGTGCAAACATCATAAATGGTACCTATCGGTGCGATCTCCGCTGCCACGCTGCCTGCCGACTAAGCGAGAAAAGAATAAATGCTCTAATTGTGTCCAATAACTAGAACACAACACGCTGGAGATCGGATATTAATACCTAGTACGTGCACAGGAAAATAAAGCGACTATGAAGTGTAGCAATCACCCCATGTTCCGTTTAGAAAATGAATGAAATTCTTAATCGTATTGCGTCGGTACTTAGTCTGACCTTGAAATGAGAGAATGAAAACTGCAAGCGGCATATTTTGTCTTATATGCATATAAATACTTGAATGGAGAAATTTATGCCATCACTTTGTTTACTTATTCATTTGCAGATAATGGGGCTTTGGTACGGAAGTGAAGTAATTACTCATCTGGGAAGCGAGGATGGAGAATCGATCTACGACACGTGCGTGGTGATTCATCTTTCAGATATTACCAATTCGGTAGGTTTAGTACACGTTCGAATTAAGGATCGTCAGAGTTAAGTGATTTTTCTTATTTAGACCCCGACCAGTGAGCGTCCATACAGAGATCAAGGACCGGATGTACGGTTTGGTACATCCTACGGTTATCCAGGTGATCGAAGTCACTATGGAAGTACGGAGGAATATGGCAATCGTCGTTATCAGAACCGTGAAGGGCAACAGCAGCACCATTATTGGCAGCAGCAACAACAACAGCAACAACATCAGTATTCTAGCACTCGATATATGCGACTGATTTGGGATGAAAAGGATCACACGTTGGAGTACACGTTGCGTTACAATAACAGTCGGCCAGGATTCTGGATCTCGTCCGCTCCGCAGGCCGGATCGATGGTTCAACTGTCGTATATGCAATTCACCGGAACGGTTCAGGTTCTGAAAGCCATCAATAATCAACTGGTGTTGACGTTCTGTCAAAGTTTACCCGGAGGACAGCTGTTCTCAGTTGTGCTTTCGCGGCAACATATGGGTTTGTCTCCAGAGGTGAGTATTGGAATCGACGCGTAATTGTTAGGCCAAACTAATCTAAATATTGAATTTTCACAGGAAAACTATAGCATACGAAACTTATTAAAAAGACGTAACCTGTCGACGTTGTCGGTGAGAAAAGTCTGCTACAATGGAGCCACCGTTCAATCTTTGCTGGGAGTTCTGGCCCTTCTGTTAGTATCAGCGCTGGCACTCATCGTTTCTAAATAAAACCAAAATGTGTAGATTATACCAAAGAATGTTTATCGTGCGAAGATTTCTCATGTTTCTTATTCCATCCAGCTCTAAATTACATGTTATTTATTTAACTCCAGGAGTGCTGCTATCGTTATAATTTATATCGCTTTGATTCAAAGTGCTGTAGTAACATCTACATCACTAATATATAACATAAAACGTCGAAAATGTTGGTGACTCGCTAGAGGTTAAGAAGAATTAACCTTCACATATAACGTTAAAGTTATTGTACGGTTCATGTGTCATATGAAACTGAAAAAGTCATTAGTTAGGCTTAGGATCGTTTGAACGTTTGTATATCTCTATTGCTACGAAAACGACTTCAATAAAAAAAATACAACGGCCCCAGCCGAATTCGCTCCGTCAACTGTCTGGTCTATCAATCTAATTAAATTAGTTAGCAGTGACCTGTCCGTGTGGTTGGCGGGATGCTGAAATCCCGTGTTCCAAAATATGTAAAATTGCTTGTAACAACAGATGAAATGATAAACAAATTCCAGTTCGCTGCTCGGAGGGCAACCGGCGCAACCCTGATGATGGGTTAATTAACAAATTAATTGGTGTTATAAAATTCTCTCAACAACATATTCCCCCCTGTATCGGGTGGACAAACAGCTGTGTTTGGTTTTTAGATGGGTTAAAGTCAGTTCGCTAGAATCTATCGCAGCTCGTATGGCTTGGAGACCAAAACCCATATTATTATGACACTCAATCATCGTTAGCACCCGCTGTCAATTAGGGTTTATGCTTTGTGGTTGTGACGTCACGTGTTTCTTATACGATGAAAAACGATGCCATTATATGGTGCAGTTAATTAGACTGTTTAATTGATAATTATACTTGACTGCTGACAGGCACAGCGCGGTGCTCCATCCGGAGGTTAAAGGACGTGCCACAAATTGGGAATATCATATTGACCTGAATCTATCGTTCAAGCGAACAATCGATGTCGAAACCAAACAGTCGATAAACCGACTAATCAGTCAGCGGAAGTGCAAAGCGGAACAGAAACACCGCAGCAAACCGAATTGGTGTGAAAACCATGGTGACAGTTTTGATTGAAATAAAAAGTGGTAATGCTTGTAGTCTATGCGATTTTAATAATTTTCATTTTATTATTTTGCAGTCGACGATCTTCAATAGAGAAAACTCTGCAGGTAAGTCTATAGGGCCACTTATGAAAAACAGAGAATAGATGATAAAACCATTTGAAGTACAGCAACTATCTATCAACTCCGTTAAGTGCAGTTTTGAGCAAACTAAAATTGACTCATCCACTGTCAAACAGTGTATAGCCATCACACATGCCACAGTTAGTAAGTTTAGTCTCTCCTCGTTTCTTCATTTCCCTGGTTTTCCTCTTTGGGGAATACAAGTAAATGCGGGAATAATTAAAAACAAATAAACGTTGGGCGGAATTTCTATTGAGAGATGTTTGTTTCTAGACTAAAGTAGTGTGAGCACTAACGCAATACCTAACTATGCTTACCAAAATTTCATTGCCATCCGAATAGTTCTATCTATAGGAATCCCTCAGGGTTATGCATTTTAAAAGCTCTGGCTAGTCTCCCACTGCGATTTTTAAGTAATATAATATTTTATGATAAAACTTCGTGTGGATGCACCTGGTTAGCTGCTCTGGCAATTATCACACAAACGAATTTCGCATTTTTAACCCACTCGGAGGTGAGCAAAAAATATATTATAATCATATAGATAATAGTCTTTGATAACCATTATAGTAATAAAAAAATCAGAGGGGTTGTGCACAAGACACGACCGCATAGGTGACGTAGGACCACGTAAGTATCTTTGTAGCGATAGTAGGATGTATCCATGTATATAATAATACGATTCTTCATGTATACAAGCTACATCCGTAACGGTCATCAAAGTAGAAACATTGTATACATTCAATCCTCAACCCATTTTGGAGTTATATCCATGAAGTGATTGATTCTATTTTATTAAAACGAAAGCAAGTTAGTAACTGAACCAAACAGTAAATAAATTTGTATGATATGTTTCTATGTTGAATAGTGCTTTTCCTCTGGTAATCGGTAAACGGTACGCGCGAGTTTTCAAAAAGTTGAAAATTTTGCGCAACTTTTCTGCGGCTTACAAAAGGACACGGATAAAGCATTTACAAGACGTATTGCAGACAGTATTGAAAGTCGCAGAAAATGTCGCCTGTGACCAGAAAACTTATTACCGTCATTGGTTGGTCGTCCGCAATGGCGAAAAATTCAACTTTTCCCTCGTTGACTGTGTTAATTATGGTATTAACTGGGCAAGAAAATTAAACATAATAAACTCTTCAATCGTTGTGTGGCCCTTAAAAGAACCGATTGTTTGATTATCATAACTCCTGCTTGCAATAAACTTGCACTAACGCATTTAACGTAATTTTCTGTTCGGTAAATTGGAGTACCGATAACCGCTAACTAGGCACGGCTTGTTGCAACGGACCAACCGGAAAGCCTCAGCAGCTATGCGATCAACGAAACCGTTCGTGTGGGATCCTGAATCACGATGACATACCACTCCAAGTGGCCAGCTGCAAGTGACGTGGGATGCTTCATGCTTCTGGTCGTTTTGTTGTCGCGAGCAGCATATGTCCTCCCAATTCCAGAACTCCTGTCGCCAAATATTCCATCACGGCATCGAAATGGTGCTTCAGCTCCAACACACGGCCACACGGTCAGCCGTCAATGAACACGTGCACGATGCCCTGGCAAACGATGTTGGCACTAGCTCAGCTAGCGGTTGAATAATGCTGTTCGCCGGCTTACCACGTGTTATGTACCAGAGCAAGCGACAAGAAACGACCACACCCATTTTTCATGGTCCTTCATTCTATCATCTACGTGAAATAAAAAATAGAGCATTTCAATTTCAGTCTGAACAAAAGAGCAAAGTTGCCAAAGAAAAATTACGCTACGTATATTACTGTAGCATTGGTGATGGATAAATTTGTGTTGCTAAGATGCAAAAGATGTTACTAAAACTCTTTCATTTGATTAAATCCAATTTCATTTATTTTGACGCTTGACCGAACACATTTACTTGGAGTTAGTATATTTGTAGCTCCTTTTATTTTACCACCTTCCAAATAACTAAACTACATCACATAACTACAGAAGCTTCATATTTATGTTAACATCTTCTAAATAACTAAACTACATAACATAACATCTTCTAAAACACAACACCTCTTCCAGAACACAACAACCCTCTGAATCTGAATCCCCCACCGGGGGATCCACCTTTCACTTGAGTCTTTAAAATCATTAATTTTCTCCTTTCCTCGTGGCGTTGCCGCCCGTATTTATAACAGCTTTTAATTGCTCGTAGCAAGAAGTACTAGAGCAGCTGCTGAGAAAAACAAAGAGAGTAGAGCGGAACTTAAGTTCTATGAGAGTTTCAGTTGGCGCGCGAAACTTCTCCCACATGTACTAAGCTAACTCCCATCGCACGTTCGACGTACAATGTTTGTTATTTTCCATGTGCAAACATTTGCGCGTGCCCCGGAGCCTGGCATAGAAATAAACCTTACAGCCGTACAGAAAGGTAAAACTTTCGCTGTCGTGCAGCTTCGGTCAATGGTAACCGTCGCGGCCACCGGTGGTCAATGTTACCCGTACTGGGCACTGACGCTGCATATTTATTGGCTGCAACCAGCGCAACCAGCGTCCAGCAGCAACAAGCGAACAGCAGCGCGAGAGGTGATCGATTAAAATTATTTGATAAGAAGCGAACAATCAGATCAATCTAAGTTAAATAGAATTAAAATCAGTGAGTGAAAATTCCTCAAATCTTCAGAAACATATTTTTCGTTCTTAAAAGAACGGTTTTTCGACGTGATATGCTGGAAATTTAAGCCTTCTTTTCCGTCTTCTTGGGCAGCAACAAAACAGTTTGGATGTTCGGAAAGACACTTCTCATAGCAGTGGTGACACGGGACAGCAATTTGTGCAACTCTTCGTTGTTGCGGATGGCCAGCTGCAAGTGACGATAATTCTGATCGTTTCGTTGTCGCGAGCAGCATATGTCCTCCCAATTCCAGAACCTCAGCAGCCAGATATTCCTTCACGGCAGCGAAACGAGTGCTCCAGCTCCAACGCCTCGTTTGGTGAATTTGCATGTTTTCGTTGCGTTATCCGTGGGAAGCAGCAACAGCTGAAGCTCAACAATTTTCAATCGGATTCTATAGGGCGTAAATTAAATACAATCATAAGGAAGCTTAACCCATAGCTTATATCGTATATATTTCTGTCATCCGTGCTAGGGAAGCACTGACGAGGGAAGGCAAAAATATGAAAGTAATTCAAATTTTCAAAATCAATTCAAAAACAAAAATTTTTCAAATTCAATTTCAAAAACAAAATCAATAGTTTTCTATATTTTCAATCGATTTCCCGATCAATTGGTGTAAATATCTTGGAAATCTATTGAAAATTGACTGAATTATAATCCGAAGCGTGAAAACGCGTTTCTACTTTGATGACGTCATTTACAGCAACCAATCACGAAGCGAGAATTCTGGTAAAACATAGGTTCATTATTTTTAATTTTTCAATAATTCAGCATCAAGAATCCACACTTTTCTTTATTTGGTTCAATTCTTAGAAGATTTTTCAATCGATTGGTGTAAGAATATTGAAAATCGATTGGAAAACCGCTGAGCTATTAGCGCTCAAAACCTTTCATTTTTCGTGACGCTCGCATTTTTCGATTTTTGGAATGACACCCTATCTCAAAACTTGCCGTAAGACGTAGTCCTACGTCAAAACTTACATTCATATGGCGTAAATGACGTGGCAGTGTATTTGTATCTTTACTGATAGTAAGCTGCACTTAAGAGAATTTGGTTCCAACATAGTAGTGCAAGTCTTCTCTTTGTGACAGCTATAACTTTTCAACAACATTAACAAAAGATCAGATGCACACTGATTATTTTACATAAATCATTAAACTACATTTCTTTTAGGGTACGTTCAATGACTACAAAATTCAGGAAAACCATTCGACTAGCCTTTCGATTTTCCAAAGAAATGCAAATTGTTCTTTATAGTCCATACCCAAATAACAATTTGGGTTTTACTATACTCTTATGATGGCATTGAAGACTAAAAACCGCCATAAACGTGCAATAAAACTTACATTGTTGCTTGGGAAGCCTCTTACCCAGCAGCTCCTATCCTCCTTGTGGTACCAACCGGGATACGAGCAACCTCGGTGAAGATCGAGTAACCAACCCCGGTGGAAGCCAAGGTTGCATGCTGACAGGGAAGGAGGGCTTCTTCGAGGTACGTTGGCCCTCCCACGACACAGTGGGGTTGGTTGCGGGCTTTGCAAGCCTGAACCACTGAAAAATCAAAAGCAATGAACGACGTAAGTAATAATAACTCTAATCGGAACAATCGACAAAGACCCAGGCGACGAAAACGGACTAACGATTGGAAATTAGGAGCGTGGAAGATGGAACTGTCGGTCTCTAAATTTCCTCGGAAGTACCCACGTGCTTTCTAAAAAAGTGAAGAGCTGCAGGTTCGACACTACATAGCACCGCAGGAGGTATGTTGGAAAGAAACGATTGTACGTACGGGTAGGGATGGTCATGCCATCTACCAGAGCTGCGGCAATACGCACGAGCTGGGTACAGTTTTTACATAAACGGGTGATCGGGTGGTGGCCGATCAACCCCCGAATGTACAGATTAAGAATCAAGGGCCGAATCTTAATATTAGCATATTTAACGTGCACAGCCCTCACCTCGGAAGTACCGATGATGACAAAGATGAATTTTACGCGCATTTGAAGCGCAAATACGACCCCTGTCCACGACATGATATCAAAATCATCATCGGGGACTGTAATGCTCAGGTTGGTCAGGAGGAGGAATACAAACCGGTGATTGTACGGTTCAGCGCACACTCGCAAACGAACGAAAACGGCCTAAGACTTGTCGACTTCTACGCCTCCAAACATAACCATACGTAGTATGATCTTCCTCCATAACTTCCACCATCGGTACACCTGGAGATCACCCAACAACACGGAATCACAAATCGACCACTTTTTAAGCCATTATAGATGTCAGAATCTATCCGGGCGCTAACATTAATTCGGATCACTACCTAGTGATACGTCAAAAACTATCCGTTGTGAACAACATACGAATGAAGCAACCGGATGTCGCCGAAAACTAAGCGTTATCTCTCGAAGCCGCGCTGCCGGAAGAGGGTGAGCTGGATGAAGCCCCTCTTGAGGCCTGTTGGAATGCCGTGTATATAGCCATTAACAACGTAGCGGAGAACGTCCCCGGCCGTGTGGTACCGAATCGACCTAACGAATGGTTTGACGAGGATGCCAGCAGATACTGGGTGAGAAGAACGCAGTGCGGATACAAATGCTGCGTAGAGCTACCCGTACAAACAGAAGCGGAGACAGCAAACCTGATTCTTCCCGGAGAAGAAGCGCCACCAGGAGTTCGAGCAGCTGTACCGCTTTCACGACACACGGAAGTTCTATTGAAGACTCAACGAATCTCGCAAAGGCTTTGAGTCGCGGGCTGAAATCGGCAGAGATAAAGATGGAAGTATCTTAACTGACGACCATGCGGTGATTGAAAGGTGGAAGCAGCGCTACTAGAAACATTTGAATGGTGTGCGGGCGGTAGGCCTTGATAGTGGAGGAAACCCCCATCGATAAGGGAAGCTAAAGAAGCCATTCTGCGGCCGAAGAACAACAAAGCAGCGGGAGGGATGGCATTGGAGCGGAACTTATTAAAATGGGCCCGGACAAGTTGGTCGGCTATTTGTATGAACTGACTGTCAAGATTTGGGATACGAAACGACTACCGGAGAAGTGGAAAGACGGGATTATTTGCTCAATCTACAAGAAAGGCGATAAACTGGATTGTGAAAACTACCGAGTGATCACTATCCTGAATGCCGCCTACAAAGTGCTGTCCCAAGTCAGCTTCCATCGATTATCGCCAATAGCGAATAGATTTGTGGGAAGTTATCAGGCCGGCTCTATGGAGGGCGGTCTACAACGGACCAAATCTTCACCTGCGGCAGATCCCCCAGAAGTGCCGCAAATTCCGAATCCCCACGCATCACCTGTTCATCGATTTCAAAGCCGCATATGATAGCGTAAACCGACAAGAGCTATGGAAAATTTTGGACGGAAACGGCTTATCATGGCTACGATGGATGGGATCGAGTGCTATGTACGAATCTCGGATAGACTGTCGGACTGTTCCGAATTGCGCAGGGGACTTCGACAAGGAGATGCTCTTTCCTGCCTGCTATTCAACATTGCGCTTGAAGGTCTTATGAGACGAACGGCAATCGAAATGGCGGGCACGATTTTCAATAAATCCTGTCAATTTATCTGTTTTGCTAACGACGGGGATGCTGTCGGTAGAATATTTAAGGAGGTGGAAGATTAGTACACCAGACTTAAACGCGAAGGGGGGGGGGGGGGGGGGGGTTGAAGATAAATAGGTTTAAAACGAAGTATATGCTGGCGGGCGGGACCGAACGCGACAGGGCCCGCTTAGGCAGTACCGTAGTAATCAACGGGGATGAGTTTGAGGTAGTTCACGAGTTCGTATACCTTGGCTCACTGGGAACAGAGGACAACAATACCAGATTAAAAGCCGTATTATTAGCGAAAGTCGGGCCTACTACGGTCTCCACAAACACTTGCGGTCTGACAATCTGCGGCCCCGAACAAAGTGCACATTGTACAAAATGCTAATTAGACGGGTTATCCTTGACGGGCACGAAACTTGGACACTGCTAGAAGTGGACCTACGAGCACTCGGAGATTTCAAACAGCGGGCGCTAAGAGCCTTCTTTGGTGGTTTGTAAGAGGACGGTGTGTGGAGGTAAAAAATAAAGCACGAGCTCGCGCGTCTT
This sequence comes from Sabethes cyaneus, assembly GCF_943734655.1. Lineage (NCBI taxonomy): Eukaryota > Metazoa > Arthropoda > Insecta > Diptera > Culicidae > Sabethes > Sabethes cyaneus. The sequence continues at coordinate 56,932,473 of NC_071355.1, forward strand.
TACGGCGAACTCTGTATTAAGAAAGTGGTCAAAACTAAACGGATATGTTGGGCAGGACAAGTTGCTAGAATGCCGAACAACTATCCTGAAAAGATGGTTTTTGCATCGAATCCGATAGGAATCAGACGCATAGGGGCACAGCGAGTGAGATAGCAAGACCAGGTGGAGTGAGATCTGGCGAGCACTGGATGCCCACGGAACTGAAGACCAGCTGCTATGGACCAAATTAGATGGAGAAATTATGCTACACAGAACTTCATAATGCCATAAGACATTAGGCCAACTAAGTAAGTAAGTAAGTAAGGGTGAGAGAAACCACAAGGGAAAAAAGAACAACGAGAGAGAAAAAGAAAGCCGATAGAAGAAATGAGGAACACGGGAGAAGGAGGTCAAACGGGATGTAACAGGAAAAAATGGGACAAAATTGGAATGGGATGGGAAAATGGAACAGGCACAAAGAAAAAGGAAAGCAGGGAAAACGGATCAAAGAAAAAAGTTGAACGGGAGAAATACAGACGTAAAACGGGAAGTGAAAAAGGAAAAAAGGAGAGCAGAAAACAGAACAAACGTAACGAAATGAAAAAACGAGGTATCTAAAAGAGGAAAAACGGAACAAACGAAGACGAAAAACAAGAAGCAGGAGAGTTAGAAAAAGACGAAAACTGAAAATAAGTAAAAATGGAAGGGTAAAGACGGAAAATGCGAAAGAAAATTACAAAAAATAAGTGAAAATAAGAGGAAAAACAGTACTGAAAATAAGAAAAAATTAGAAAGGAAACTAATAAAAACGGAACATTGAAACAGGAAGCAAGAGACAGAAAAAGAGAAAACAGAAAGAAAAACAAGTAGAGTGAAAGCAAAAACCAAGAAAACGGTACAAAAGAAAAGAAAAACGGAACAAAATGTCGAAAAACGCGATTGGAAAGGAGAAAAAAAGGGTCTGGAAGAGGGGTAAACAGTCTGAGTGCTATGTCAAACCTTATTTCAAATCAAACTTCGTGTCGTGACTAGGGACGTTGAATGTACTGGTTGGTGACAAAAATCTGAAGATATTTATCATTTTTTCTTGCTATCAGTCTTGCGACATGTTACTGGTAGACAAGCACTGAAAATAAATGCACGAACAACGAAAACATCTTTTGTTCTACGTGATGTGTACTTTTCGGTACGGGGGGAAAATGTCATCAGTCTTGAAGACACTTTTTTGAATTCTCTTTTGATGTTGCGCACGTAAGCCAAACATACAGCTTTCCCCCAAAAAAAAACACGGTTTTAAATATGCAGGTTCCCCATACACCTAATCCTTTATCACTTCTCCATACTATTCCAACTATAACTGTAAACCAAAAGCGGCAAATGCATGAGTCATTTCTACGCGACATTTTGATGAATGGTCAGCTCACGTACGACAATGTTTGCTTATTCTCATGTACGTTTTTGGGCTAGCCTCGACTCTTACGAGAGATAGGCACTGTCGATACAGAAACAGTACTGAGCGATGGTATTGGTTAAGAGTCTGACATGGCATTGCATGCTGGTATAGAAAAAGTGTAACCGTTTCGGCCCCTGGTCGTGACGTTTAAATTCAGGTCTAATTTAATGTCCAATACCAAGTCAAATACTAATTGAATTTCAATTTCAAGTTTAATTGCATAATGAAAACTTCAAATTATGTTTATTTTCAATTTCAATCCAAATAAAACCAATTAAATTGTAAATCTAAATAAAACTTTCAGTCCAAATCGCTCCAAATTTAAGTACAATTCCAAATCCAGTTTTAAGTCCAATTTCCAGTTAAATTTCAAGCAAAGCTTCAAGCCCCAATTGGTCTAAATTCAAGTCAAATATAATACCCTATGCCAGGTCCGATGTCAAGAACAACTTCAAATGTAATTTGTAGCCCAATTCGAAGTCTAATTTTAAGTCCAATTTCAACTTTGCTTTTAAAACCTTTCGCACCGATATATTTTTGTGGCAAATAATTATGGATTCGCTATTTTACGATTAGGTACTTGATATTCTAGGCCAAAACATGCTTCTGAAAGGTCAGGTGTCCCACCATTTGTTTATGTTTGGGTACGCTATTTTATTTATTTTCTATTGTTGTCGCGTCGATGTAAAATCTCGTGCAAAACTTAAAGTATAAGCGGAAAATTGTCAAAGGCAAAACTTATATAAGCGCCATTGTCGTCGGTGTCGTAAAAACAGCATAAAACCGGGGTGGCTGTTTCAAGCAGTTGTCTCCATTCAACACGATTTGGGGCACTCGTCGCCAATTTACCAGTCGTTGCAAACGTCGCAAATCATTTCCGAACCGGTCAAGTCATTCTGCACGTTGAGCCCCCCTGTTTCTGGTGCTGGTAGAGTTGTTAAAGAGAACTATTTTCGTTGCATTGTCGTCTGGCATCCTTACGACATGTTCGGCCCACTGTAGTCTACCGATTTTCGCCAGATCTATGATGGGAATCTTTTCAAGTAGTACCTGTAGCTCGTGATTTATACGCCACCACCACTCTCCACTTCCGCCCGAAATATTTATGGGAACATATACACTGAATTTTTTCCGGTTTTCAAATGCTAACGGTAAAAATTTCTAGAGGGTGCCTGCAGGCACCCCGTCTACCTACGCCAATGCACAAACATCAGCATAAGGGTGCAGTCAAATTGTTACTTGGGTAACGCACATACAGCTGACAAAAATATTTTTACCTACTTGTGATATTAATGCTACTCATGCGTAATAATTTTAGCAATGAATTAGTGTAATAGTCAAACAGAAGTCGACAGTAAATGTCAAAACTGCCAACATTCAATTCTGTGATACGGTGATGTATGATTGTGATACTCACTGGATAGCTACCTAACAGCTAAGAAAGCACAGCTAAAAAGGGAGATGATGATGCACAAGGGTTCTATTGCATCAGCTTGTTCGGTTGGTTTCACATAAAATAGTTCATTCCAAATTTCAGATTAGCCGATGCCTGATTTTTACATTCAACTTAATTTTTCGCCTGAATAGTTCAGTCTCCAGCAAATTTTAAACTCTGAGTAAAAATAAAATTCAGCTTCTTAATTCTACATAGGTAGGTACCTCATTCATAAAATTGACGATTTACGGTGAATATACCTACCTACCAAATATAAGTTCTGTTTTACGACGCGCTCGAGAAGCTCAGAAATAGAGAGGAGAGGCAATGATGACGGCTCTCAAAGCTCTGATTGCATCATGGTCTTGAACGTGGCCGTAAATATTTTCAGTTAGAATGTCTTCTAATTTTTGTTCTTCTTCGTTGGAACTCGATAAATCTATGACTATGGCTAAGATAAAAGATTTCCCTTCTTAAGCGCGGTTCCATAATAGAGTCTCGCGGTAAATTACGTGTTGAGGTGCATGGCTCTCTGGACTCACAGCCTGGCTTGTTCAAACCAAAACATCTTACCAAGAAAAGGAAAAGAATATTTATGCTTAATAACATATCTTGAGAACTTTTTGTAAGAGTTTTTGCATAAGATATTTTACACTTTCAGGGAAAAAGTGAAAATTGTTGATGCAATTTGTAGGACCTATGAAAAATATTAAATTGTTTCAATATCCATATTTATACTCTTATATGTACATTCGTTTTTTGGTCACTGCAATTAAAAATGCAAGTCTTCAAGGTCCGAAAGCCGACATTCCACTGGCACAAGCTAACACCAGTCCTACGTCGTACATTCTTATTTTGTCAGGAAGCTATTCCGCGTGATAAACAAACGAAACGGGTTGACCGGAATTTGCAAACATAATCTGTTCACGTAAGTAACACGAGTTGTTTATATGCAGGTTATCTGGTAAAACAGATATGTACTGCCTTGTTTTGGTATTGTACTGTCAAATCGATAATGAATACCTAATTGTTTAAAGGAAGATTTGCTAGCCGAGTCAGCTGTTTAATTTGTCAGCTGTATCTATACTACTCGTGTTACGATTTCAAATGCGGGCCACCGGCTCACAGTGGGACGGATCCAAAACAAGACGGACATAATTAATTGTGACGAAATTATTATGACGAAATATTATAAGATATCACCTTAATGTCTTCTGCGAAGTTTCTTCACTTTATAGGAACTTTCTAATAGTATTGAAAAATTCGGGCTTAAGGGGATAACACAACAGATAGAAAAAATAACTTTTTAGTTTCAAGCTTGACATCTTCGATTTGTAGGAAACATTTGTAGATGGATTTATAGATCACTGAAGAAAATAAGTGGATATCTCTTAAGGGGAAAAAATTACGGAGCAAAACTTACGGGTAGACAGTGCTAGTTTGCTTATTTTTGTAGAATATATGGAAACTCTACAATTACCGGTTTTCAAGTTGTTTAATTTTTTTTACTTTTTATAGTGCAAACTTTAAGGGAGTTTTCGCTTCGTAACTTTTTTCCCTTAAGAGATAGCCACTTTCTTTCTTCAGTAAAGTTACTCAAAACAATACTATCTACAAATCTTTCATACCAATCGAAGATTTTAAGCTTGAAACTAAAAAGTTATTTTTTCTATCTCTTGTGTTATCCTTTTAAACCCGAATTTTAGAAAGTTCGTACAAAGCGAACAAACATCGCAGAAGACAGTAAGTTGATATCTTCAATAGTTTTGTCACAAATATCGATGTCCGTCTTTTTTTGAATCTGTCCCACTGTGCGGCTGCGGCGTGTGAAAAACTGTCGACCGCGGCGCACAGGTCCAGTTCACTAGCGTTCCATTGCATTATTTGTCTCATTCTAGCACTCAGTTTTTGTATTCAATAGTCCGTATGAATAAAAGAGTTTACTTTACTTCTTCCATAAGCTTTACACGGGAATACGGTCTTATGTATTTTGTACAATCATCTAGAGTATATATTTTATGTTTATTGTAATTTATTTTTCCTGTTCTGTCTATCAAAACTCAATGAACTTATTAATTTGTTTTCGGATTATAATAATAATTGAGTTGAGGCGAAATAAAATTCCCTCACCCTAGCCGACGCAGCGAAAACTGAGAATGAGAGAAAGACTATGATGATGATGACGGAGCGTGTAGCTTCTGTTGCATCATTTCGAACGACTGTCATCCAAACAGAGAGGGAAAAAATGCATTCTAAGAATACCAGCAGAGTTAGCTGAACAACGTAACTCATCTATTCCTAAAATTAAACAATATCTTTGTAATTTTTTTGGTTATAGAGCCATAAAAATCCATACATTTTGAATAAAGATTCCCGCCATGCTGTTTGCGCCTGCCGGCCGGCAGGCAGGGCAGTACCCTTTAATTCTCTCTTGCGCTCACGCCAGTGGCGTGGCATCTATTCAAGCTTTTTGCTATAAAATCGAACGTCGCTTCTCCGTTCTGCATCAGACTCGCAACGACAGTTGAACGCCGTACTGCAAACAGCACCGACAACATCTGCAGTAATCTCTTCTAGAGTCCACCGATTAGTTTGTTTGAAAATTTAATTTAATTGATTTGTAATAAGTGAAGATGTGTGGTATTTTCTTCATTGCTCTTAACGAAGCCAACAACGGTGTCAACGGTAGTTCATCAGATCTGTATCGCTATGGCAATCGCATCGAAAGCCTAAGGGAGCTGGCTTTCCGGCAATCGGGCAAACAGCGCCATCGTGGACCGGATTACACCGGACTGGTGCTGGACAACGAAGCGGGCTTCGTTATGGTTCAGGAGAGATTATCGGTGCTTTGTGTGAAAACCGGAAGTCAGCCGTTTGTGTCACAGGATGAAACGGTGCTACTGGCGGCCAATGGAGAAATTTACAACTACCGGCAGATGGCTGAAGCGGTCAACCAGGAGCTGGGTGTTGGAGAAAGTCCGTACACTCCAAAAAGTGATTGTGATGTTATAATTGCGTTCTATGAACGCTTTGGATTTTCTAAACTGATGGAAACGATTCGTGGAATGTTTGCGTTCGTGCTATACGACAAGAAAAATAATCACTTACTGGTGGCACGCGATCCGATTGGAATTATTCCACTGTATCATGGTCTAGATCAAGATGGAAATGTTTGGATTGCCAGTGAAATGAAGTGCTTAGTGGAAAAATGTCGAGAAGTAAAAGTTTTTCCACCCGGTCACGTGCATTACGGTGCAAGGTGCAAGATAGATCCTCAACAGTATCATAAATCTCAATGGATGGTCGAAGAACCACAAATGCCAGTTAACCTGCAGAAACTTCGAACGTGTTTGGAGGAAGCAGTCCTTTCACATTTACAGTGTGATGTCCCGTTGGGTGCCCTGCTAAGTGGTGGTTTGGATTCCAGCTTGGTTGCATCCATTGCCACTAAAATTCTACGCAAGCGACATGGACCAGACTATCGGTTGAAAACCTACAGCGTCGGTTTGGTCGGTGGGCCTGACTTCGAGTATAGTAAAATGGTGGCAGATTTCATAGGAAGTGACCACACAGAAGTCCACTTTACAATCGACGAGGGTCTCAACTATATAAGGGATATAATTTGGCACTCGGAGACGTACGATATAACCACAGTACGTTGTTCCATTCCAATGTATTTGCTAGCGCGTCATATCAAAAGTGAAGGGATAAAGATGATACTGTCTGGAGAGGGAGCTGATGAACTTTTTGGGGGATATCTGTACTTCCACCAAGCACCGAGCCTCACGGAATTCCACTGGGAAACGGTGTCACGCGTTCAAAAGCTCCACTACTCGGATTGCCTTCGAGCCAACAAAGCGTCTGCCGCGTGGGGTTTAGAATTACGCGTTCCCTTCCTGGACACGGATTTTGTCGACTATGTGATGAGCATCCGGTCGAAAGATCGTATGCCGAAGGCTAAGAAAAATGGCACTACTCGTTTGGTGGAGAAATACATTTTGCGAGAGGCATTCAATCAGGACTATCTACCAGCAGAGGTTTTATGGCGACAAAAGGAGCAGTTTTCTGACGGAGTCGGATACTCCTGGATCGATACCATAACGAAATATGCAGCTTCGCACGTGAGTGATGAGGAATTTTCCCGGGCAACGGAACGATTCCCCATCAATCCTCCGCCGACTAAGGAGGCTTACTACTATCGGCAGATATTTGAGGAACTGTTTCCACACCAAAGCTGCGCGGATACAGTACAGCGCTGGATTCCACGAATAGACTGGGGCTGCTCGGCGGATCCATCCGGTCGCAAACAGAATGCACACAAAGCAAATTAAACATAACCAGTACAAAGCAGTAACAAATGTTCGCTTGTTATGATTGATCGGCATTTGTAAGTGAACACAAAGCTTATCAGTAGCACACTTGCAGCGTTTTACAGTTTAATTCAACAGCAGCTGGTATCTGATTTCAGACAAAACAACTTTCAATTGCAATTCAATTTTGCAAAGAATAATTTTCTTTATCTGTCTCTGTTACTTAGCGAAACGCTGTCATGCAGAACGGCACATGCGCCACTCGAGATTTATTAAGCAATAATAAAAATTAAACTGTCTTCTTGTTTGCTATAGATAGATTGCACCACCTGCTTGTGATGTAGCTCACAACAAATATACAGAAAATACTATATTGTATTGACACTAAAACAGCTACGTTTTTTTTATTGATTTTTATCAATTCGTATTGCAAACAAATTAGTTTTAATGTTGGAGAGTAAATTGTGGTAATTTATTAGCGATGTAAAAATAGATTGATGGATATTTGAGTAATATAGTCAGATCCAGTGAATTCCATCCGTATTTTTTGGCATTAAACACACAAATAGATTTATAAAACAGGAAATACCGTTAACGTGAATAAGTTTCTGTCGAATGCTAGAATGTTTGGATATATTTTGTATTGCCTGTGTTGTACTTTTTGTTGACAATTAATTCAAATATAGTTGTAAACTATACAAAATAAGATTTCGAAAATTTCAGTTATAGAAATATAATAAAGAGTAAGTAAATAGTTTGCTTTCATTTTTATTTTAATTTGGTTTTAACCATTTAATCATCAACGTCACTAAGTATGTAGTTTCTTTTCTATTGTCTTATTTTTCAGAAATATATTGAAGCTATTTTATCAGATTCAACTCTTTTAAAGTACGGGATTCTTAAGTGTATTACAAAAATCCGTTTTTGAAAAGTGGCTGCATAAATAAATTTGACAAAACATGTTTCAACGAATGTTTTGGTGTCTTAGAAAAATTGAGCGTGAGATGAAAGGTTTCGTTACTGTCGACAAGTGAAGCTCGGCCAACCAGGAACAACAACTCATTAGTAAAACCGACCATCACAGATCCATCGTCCACTCTGCCGTTAACCCATTAAGCTCCAGACTTTTCCAGCAGAGATAAACAGCTGAAACTTTCAGGGAAATTTTGTTTTGGATCGCTGCGCTAACGTAGAACTGTAGAACGAATGTAGATGCAATTCGATAACGCTGGACATTTTTCAAATGTTCCACAGGTTGTTACGCAAGTTATGGCGTATCGCTTTAATGTATGCTTGTCTTTCAACTAACATGTAAAATGCTAGTTAAAATCACGAAGGTTGGAAGTTTTTCAATTAATATTTAATTAACATATTAATTAACATATTATTATTCTAAGTACATTGGAGTACATAGATATAGTCGGCTGAAGAGGAGAAATAGGTGCGTTCTTTTCTTCAACGGTTTAATTTCAGGACATCAACTTTGTCTACATTTAATGTTCAAATGATAAGATCGATCGATGGGTAGGGATAATTGAATGGATAGTTTCACACTTTTACAAACTTGTTTACGTTCAGGACATCGAATTCATCTAGGTTCAATGTTTAAATAATAACATCGATCAAAGAGCGAGGCTAGTTTCGAATTTTTACAAAATTGTTTACCTTTAGGACTTCAATTTGATCCAGGTTTAAGGTAATGAATAATTTCTGATCTTTTGGAAAGCAAGGGTTCGGTTGCTTTTTTTAGAATTGAAGTAAACGAAACCGCAGGTGTATAAGATTGTCGTACCTGGTTTGAGGAGTGCTTCCATGTGATTGGCTGATTCGTTCGTTCTTGACAATGCCTAATATTTATACTTTTTTCAATAGTGATTTGACAAATTATTTTCATATTTGCTATATTTATTATTTTTAGAAATTTTTTTTTGATATATTGATGTAAATATTTCTTAAATCCATTGCAAAATGGCTGACTTACATAACCGCTTTTCGTTACACGCTCATTTCTCGTACTTCTAAAGTGCACTCCAATATCTAGATCTATAATTCTAGATCACAACTCATCCATTCGTAGTATTGCCTTCAACAGTTGTCAGTTGCGGTTGTCAAAATGAGTGCCGAATGCTAATTTTTCTCTGAAGTCACAACAACTCTGTCAGTTCTTAACGGGTTTCAATGGTTATTATACTAATCGAACCTTGTTCGGTAACATGGTTTTTCAATTGACAGGGGAGATGCATTAGCCTTCGCTTCCTCCCCAATCTTTCGCACCCCAGGTAAAAGTTACGTTTATTATTTACTAGCTGACCCGACAAACTTAGTATTGCCATAAATTAAACTGTGTTGTACATAAATCGTGAATCTCGGATGACCTTTCTCACAATCTGGAGTTTTGCAAGTTTCTGGGGAGTTCATGGGTGTTTTAATACACAAATTTTCCTCCTACAGTAAAGTAGAAAACAACTCCCCCCATTGCTAAGCCTGATAAAATAAAGCGGATAGCATTTAAATATTCGCCATCATTACAAATCATTTCGCCGAATACCATTTTGCGGAACACCAATTCTCGCTTGACCATAACGCGGAATATAGAATTTCGCAGAATACCATTTCGCGAAAAACTTTACGCGGGATGTACCATTGCATGGAAAATCTTTTCGTAGAAAGTACCATTTCGCAGGGGTGACCCAACTGAAGGAAAGTAATAGAGGTCAGTAGATCTAGGAAAATAAATAGACCTAGATAGAGGTGATCTCTACGGGGGGCTGTCTCCCCGCAGTGGCCGGCGAATCCGACAGGAACAGACAGACAGACTGACAGAAATCCTTTTAATAGGTATAGATTCACAACTGAAAGTTTGTTGTGAAAACGCAGTTGGTCGAAAGTACTGATTTGTGAAATTTGAAGCAGTAATTATTTCAGCGGTGAACAAACGAAACCTATAGATAATCTATTGGCAGCAGCTTGCTAGAGTGGTTAGTCAAATAAAACGGCCTTCGTCCACTCTGCGATAAAATTATCGCTGGCCTTGAGTGTGGTTCATCATTCAAATAAATACAGCTTTCACATGTCACAAAGTGATGCATTCCATCAGCTACGTTTTTACAACAGGCCTTAATTTTTTAAATTAAAAGTTTTAAAAGATCTTATAGCCTTATAATCCTTGTATTGTTCAGAATGAACAGGACCTCCTATTCACTTTACTTTCAGGACATCAAACTCCGGATGATGCGTATTTTATCATCTCTTATTTGCTAGGTCGTTATCAGTTCTAGATCCAGGTTGTTGGATCAAGTTTTGATAAACGATTGCATTAAAAGGTATATTAATAAAAGCACATTCTGTACTGTACAGTTGTAGTGTACATCCAAATGTTGCGCGAGATGGTATCGTAGAACCGTGCATGAATATTTTGAATTCACTTTATGATGATTTCAGACCCGTCATCCCTGTGGTGGGAGGATAATGACTCTCATACAAATAAAACAGAAATGTTTACGTATGTGCCATATTTAGTATGTAACAAGCGGTAAGCTGTTCAAGTAAAATCTTTGCAGAGCAAGAGACAGCGAATCGACGCCGCTAACTTACGTGCCTGTTGCCATTCATGTCAAAAGAGGACATTCGAATTGGCACGTCATGCTTTGGTTTTAATGTTATTTGTAACCACAAATGGCCCTTTTGAATGCTACAAGCGAGGTGAAGTAAGGTTATTGAAACATGTCAAGCAACGCATAATCATTTTTCATCTACACTTCTATTTTCGTTTTCACAAAGTGCTACCCAGTCCCAGTATAGCAAACAAAGACGTAGTCCTACGTCAAAATAACATTGAAATCGATTTCCGAAACTCCGTGGAATCACTCATTTGTGTTCAAAGATTGTCATTATTTCGTGACGCTCACCTGAACCGAATTTTTACGACACCGTGCAGTAAGACCTTAGTCAAAATATTCATGCACGGTTCTACGATACCATCTCGCGCAACATTTGGATGTACACTACAACTGTACAGTGCAGAATGTGCTTTTATTAATTTACCTTTTAACGCGGTAGTTTATCAGTTCCTGATCCAACAACCTGGATCTAGAACTGATAGCGACCTAGCAAATAACAAATGATAAAATACGCATCATCCGGAGTTTGATGTCCTGAAAGTAAAGCGAATAGGAGGTCCTGTTCATTCTGAACAATACAAGGGTTATATAGCTATAAGATCTTTTAAAACTGTTAATTTAAAAAATTGTTCTTATAAACATACATATGCCAGAAATGCAGTTTACATTAGTCTTTGATCTGATAAAGTCCTGCGTCACCCTTTCGTACAACCCTTAGGGATGTATACTTTGTAGTTTTTGATTTATCTCAAGTTTTGCATAGATGTTCTTTTTGATAAAACATGTCATTTTATGTTATTAGTAATTTTTTTTCGGATCTCGATAGCTTTTTCAAAAGGGCATAACCAAAAATTGTACCAACGTATTGAATCTATACTATACATATTGACGTAGGTGTTACTGCAGCGTGTCATCGAAATTTTGGTTCAGGCGAGCGCCACGAAATAAACAAACAAATTAACACTTTGAATGCTAATAATTCTGCCAGTCTTGGATGCATTTCGATGGTTTTTATGTCAATCGACCAGCGCCAACGAAAAAATGGTAACATACGAAAAAGCCAGAGTGCGATGTCCTGAAAGTAAAGTTAGTTGAAAACATGTGCAATCAGAGATGCCAATGTTCCTAGTTTTTCAGGATTATCCAGACTTTTTGGCCTGGAGTTTGTTCCTCTGTCAAATAATTATTGCTTTCATACATTTCGTAAAGTGGTACATTCCATTCATTTACGTTTTCAAAACAAAAGTTGTGTTTTGAATAGATAATTTAAAGCCCATAAATTGATCAGAATAAACAGTACTTCCTACTCACTTCACTTTCAGGACATCAAACTCCGGTAGAAGCGTATGTTACCATCTGCTAATTGCTAGGTTTTATTATTATTTCCTGATCATGATTAGTAGTTCAGAAGACGATGGTAGAGCGCACTATAAAGTAAATTATTAAAATGAAAGTGTACATTACCATATTTTGCGCGAGAAGGTAACGTAGGAGCGTGCATGAATATTTTGACGTTGGTCTTACCGTAGAGTGGCATGTCAAAATTTTATTTCAGGCAAGTGTCACGAAATAAAGAGATTTTGAACATTAATAACTCTGCCGGTTCTGGACGGTTAGTCAATGGTTAGTATACCAATCGATTCCTAAAAGATATTCGTAAAAGATTCATATATGGTCCTAAGTTACCTTTTCGCTCAACATAGGTGGATGTACACATCAAGACTTCTATTGTTTTATTTTTTTTGTTAGTTTGTAGTCACAACACTTTTTAGGTCATTCGCGACTTCTGCGGGGTTGGAATTTGAACTCGAGTCCTCGGCGTGAGAGGCGTGAATGCTAAGCACTACGCCGGGATTGACCCCTTTTATTGTTTTACATTTTTAGTGCACTTTAATTTATATGTCCTTGGATAGATAAAATGACCAGCAATTTTATGAGGAGTTAGAGACCAATTTGAAGGAGGGCGAAAGAGGGCGGGGGGGGGGGGGGTGCTCCTATATAAATGAAACACAAATTTCCTCATAACTCGAGAACTAATCAAGCAAATGGAACCAAATTTGGTATAAGGGGGGGGGGAGAGGAAGGGAGGTATTTTAGGCATGAATTTATTTTGTGATGGTTTTAGACCCTCCACCCCTATGTTAGGAGGATAAGGACTCTCATACAAATAAAACAGAAATTTTTGCGTATGAGCCATATTTTCTGCTATGTAAGAAGCGGTAAGCTGTGAAAGTAGACTATAAAATCTTCTCGGACCAAAAGACAGAGAATCGACGCCGCTAACTTATGTACCTGATGCATTCAAGTCAAAAGTGAAGGGTATTCGAATAGCACGTCATATGTGCGATTAACGTGCTTTGGCTTTAACGTTATTTGTAACCAATGGCCCTTTTAAAGGGCACAAGCGAGTTAAAGTAAGATTATTGAAACATGTCAAGCTACGACGCTGGTCATTCATTACTATTTCAACCTTTATGATGTCCACAAGTGATTTTTAAAAGAAATCTCCATGTCTTATTGATTGCAGGCGTTGTTATTATGAATCCCCGTCCACGTATTTTCAAAGCCACCATTGCATTCAATAAAGAATTTAATTTGAATATTTCGCTCTTCTCTTTTAAAAATTCAATTAAACAATGGTACTAACTGATTTTTATAAACATACATATACCAGAAATGCAGTTTACAGTAGTCCTTGATCTAATGATCTGATTTGGTCCTACGTCACCCTTTCGTACAACCCTTAGGGCTGTATACCTTGTGGTTTTTAGGCATAGAATTGTATGGGAGCCCCCCTCTTAGTGGGGGGAGGGGTCTTTTGCCATTGAGAGAACCTTCCGTAGCCCCAAAAACCCCTACATGCAAATTTTCACGCCGATCAGTTCAGTAGTTTTCGATTCTAAAAGGAACATAGGGACAGACCGACAGAAATCCTTTTTTATAGGTATAGAAGTAGGTTTGGGCAAAATTCCCGAAAGTATCGATAATTGAATATCAATATCAAATCCGCCGCTTTATCGATACCGTAGATATATCGTTCGTGAAGCATCGATATTAGATTTATCGATACTTTTTAGGGCGGCATTCTGGGATTAGGAAATCTATCTATATCTATAAAGAAGGATTTCTGTCTGTCTGTCTGTCTGTCTGTCTGTCCGTATGTTCCTTATAGAATCGAAAACTACTGAACCAAAAGACATGAAAATATGCATTTAGAGGTTTTTTGGGGCCAGGAAAGGTTTTAGTGATGGTTAGAAATCCCTCCCCCCACTAAGAAGGGGGGCTCCCATACAAATGAAACACAAATTTCTGCATAACTCGACAACTAATCAAGCAAATAGAACAAAATTTGGCATGTGGGTGTTTTCCGTGACAAGAATTTATTCTATGGTAAATTGAGACCCCTCTCCTCTTTATAAGGGGAATTATAACTCCTCTCCTCTTTAAAAGGGGGGGCTTCCATACAAATTTCCTCATAACTCGAGAACTAATCAAGCAAATGGAACCAAATTTGGCATGTGAAGGTTTTCGAGGGCAAGAATATTTTCTATAGTAAATTAGGACCCCTCCCCACTTTAAGAGGGGGGGCTCCTGTATCAAAGAAACACAATTTTCCTCATAACTCGAGAAGTAATTAAGCAAATGGAACCAAATTTGGCATGTGGGTGTTTTTGGAGACAAAATTTTTTTCTATGATGAATTGGGACCCCTCCCCGTTTAAGGAGGGGGGGATCCCATACACATGAAATACAAATTTCCTCATAACTGAAGAACCAATCAAGCAAATGGAACAAAATTTGGCATGTGAAAGTTTTCGAGGGCAAGAATATTTTCTATGGTGAATAAGGAGCCCTCCCCACTTTAAGAGGGGGGGCTTCTATACAAACGAAATACAAATTTCCTCATAACTCGAGAACTAATCAAGCAAATGGAACCAAATTTGACACGTGGGTGTTTTTGGAGACAAAAATTTTTTCTATGATGAACTGGGACCCCTCCTTACTTTTGGAGGGTGGGGGGCTCCTATGCAAATGAAATACAAATTTCCTCATAACTCGAGAGCTAATCAAGCAAATGAAACCAAATTTGGCATGTGAAAGTTTTCGAAGGCAAAAATATTTTCTATGGTGAATTAGGACCCCTCCCAACTTTAAGAGGGGGTGTTTCTACACAAATGAAATACAAATTTCCTCATAATTCGAGAACTAATCAAGCAAATGGAACCAAATTTGACATGTAAGTGGTATTGGACGCAAGAGTTTTTTCTATGGTGAATTGAGACCCCTCTCTTCTTTACAAAGCGAGTTATGGCCCATCTCCCCTTTAAGAGGGTGGGCTTCCATACAAATGAAATGCAAATTTCTTATCTCGAGAACTAATCAATTAAATGGAACCAAATTTGGCATGTGGGAGATTTTGGAGTCTTGAATTTATTTTACGATAGTTAGAGACCTCTCACCCCTGTGGTACGGGGATATGGACTCTCATACAAATAAAACAGAAATTTTTGCGAAACTCAAAAACTAATCGAACTCGAGAAATTCGAGACTCTTCCATAAAACATTAGTCAATACAAGACCACAAAAACTATCTATAGTAACACTAGATCATTCAGGACGAGACGGTCGCGAGTTGCCGGTGACCCGCCGTCGGAAGCGCCACCCACTGGGGGGCTTGCAAAACTCGAGATTGTGACAAAGATCATCCGAGATTCATGATTTATGTACAACACAGGTTAATTTGTGGCAATACGAAGTTTGTCGGGTCAGCTAGTGCTACATAAAAAAGAGAGTCATAAAAATTAATCAATAAAAACAGCTTTATTTCGGACACGTCGCTTTGTACGGAAAACCGCACTCGTGCACCACCTGCCACAGCTGTTCGCTCCCGACTGAATCGTATGCTGCCTAGGAATCCACAAAAATATGATGGGTTGTACTCCCGATACATCTGGATGACCTGCCGAAGAGTAAAAATTTGATCGGCAGTAGCACGGGCCTCCATAAAGCCCACCTGGTATTACCCTACGAACTCTTCTGCCACCAGGGATAGACGACGCAACAAAAGCTTGGAGAGCACCCTGTTGGTGGCCTTGACCAGCGTTATGCTGCGGTAATTGCAGCAATCTATCCGAGATGGGACAAACCACACCCTCAAACCCCTCAAATCATCCAGTGATGGGTCGTTGCTGGCGGTTCTTGGACTTTCCTGCAGAGTTCAGCCGGGAGTTGCTCCTTTCCGGTTCTAGCTCTTCTCGATCTCTGTCCCACCCCTGCCACTTTTACCGCTATTATGGCGCGTTAAAAGCTGGAAAGTCTTTGTTAATGCCGTCAACGCCCAATACTACTCTCTGTACTTTCTGGTCAGTTCTGAGTTGCTGAAAATTGCGTATCGTATGCACTTACTGTTCAATAAGCGTTAAACATGTGAGTGACGTTGTTCACGGTTTTGCATAAGAGTCAATTCTAATAAAGTAAACTTGAGAATTAAGCTTAGTGGATATCTGAAAAGAAAACAGCGCCAGAAAAAATCCTTGAAATATTGCTTTCTTCAGCATTTCCTGGCCTAGTTTTAGCTTATATTTCTTCAGCTGCATATCCCGCTTTATCAAAACAGTATCGGGATGAAATTATCAATCTAGCTTAATATCGACCTCGTAAGTATCGATGAAATATATCCAAATATCGCCCTTCGAGTATCGATGCGGTATCGCCCAATCCTATATAGAAGATTCACAACTGAAAGTTTGTTGTGAAAACGTAGTTGGTCGAATGTACTGATTTGTGAAATTTGAAGCAGTAATTATTTCAGCGGTGAACAAACGAAACATATAGGTAATCTATTGGCAGCAGCTTGCTAGAGTGGTAAGTCAAACAAAACGGCCTTCGTCCACTCTGCGATAAAATTATCGCTGGCCTTGAGTGTGGTTCATCATTCGAATAAATACAGCTTTCACATGTCACAAAGTGATGCATTCCATCAGCTACGTTTTTACAACAGGCCCTAATTTTTTAAATTAAAAGTTTTAAAAGATCTTATAGCTATATAATCCTTGTATTGTTCAGAATGAACAGGACCTTCTATTCGCTTTACTTTCAGGACATCAAACTCCGGATGATGCGTATTTTATCATCTCTTATTTGCTAGGTCGCTATCAGTTCTAGATCCAGGTTGTTGGATCAGGACCCGATAAACGATTGCATTAAAAGGTAAATTAATAAAAGCACATTCTGTACTGTACAGTTGTAATGTACATCCAAATGTTGCGCGAGATGGTATCGTAGAACCGTGCATGAATATTTTGACTTAGGTCTTACTGCACAGTGTCATAAAAATTCGGTTCAGGTGAGCGTCACGAAATTAAGGCAATCTTTGAACACAAATGAGTGATTCTACGGAGTTTCGGAAATCGATTTCAATATCATTTTGACGTAGGACTACGTCTTTGTTTACTATACTGGGACTGGGTAGCATTTTGTGAAAACGAAAATAGAAGTGTAACGTCTGATTGAAAGATTTCAAATGCTATTAACCACTAAACAACTGAACAAAACTGAACAATTTATATGTCGTTGGATAGATAAAATGACCAGCAATTTTATGAAGGGGGTAAGAGAGCAATTTAACGGAGGGCGTAAGTGGGGGGCTCCTATACAAATGTAACACGAATTTCCTCATAACTCTATAACTGATCAAGCAAAAGGAACCAAATTTGGCATGTGGGGGTTTCGGAAGGCATGAATTTACTTTATGATGATTTCAAACCCGTCATCCCTGTGGTGGGAGGATAATGAAATGACTCATACAAATAAAACAGAAATGTTCACGTATGTGCCATATTTAGTATGTAACAAGCGGTGAGCTGTGAAAGTAAAATCTTCGCGGAGCAAGAGACAGCGAATCTACGCCGCTAACTTACGTGCCTGTTGCCATTCATGTCAAAAGAGGACATTCGAATTGGCACGTCATGCTTTGGTTTTAATGTTATTTGTAACCGCAAATGGCCGTTTTGAAGGCCACAGGCGAGTTAAAGTAAGGTTATTGAAACGTGTCAAGCTACACATAATCATATTTAATACAATAAGCTGTGGGCTGGTCATTCATTACTATTTCAACCTTTATGATGCACACAAGTGATTTTTAAAAGAAATTTCTATGTCTCAATGGTTGCAGGTGTTTTGAACCCCCGTCCACGTATTTTCAAAGCCACCATTACGTTTAATGAAGAATTGAATCTGAATATTTCGCTCTTCTCTTTTGAACATTCACTTAAACAATAGCACTCACATGTTCTTATAAAAATACATATGCCAGAAATGCAGTGTACATTAGTCTTTGATCTGATAAAGTCCTACGTCTATTTTTCGTCTACATTTCTATTTTCGTTTTCACAAAGTGCTACCCAGTCCCAGTATAGTAAACAAAGACGTAGTCCTACGTCAAAATGACAAATTGAAAACGATTTCCGAAACTCCGTGGAATCACTCATTTGTGTTCAAAGATTGTCATTATTTCGTGACGCTCACCTGAACCGAATTTTTATGACACCGTGCAGTAAGACCTAAGTCAAAATATTCATGCTCGGGTTCTACGATATCATCTCGCGCAACATTTGGATGTACACTACAGCTGTACAGTACAGAATGTGCTTTTATTAATTTACCTTTTAACGCGGTTGTTTATCAGTTGCTGATCCAACAACCTGGATCTAGAACTGATAGCGACCTAGCAAATAAGAGATGATAAAATACGCATCATACGGAGTTTGATGTCCTGAAGGTAAAGCGAATAGGAGGTCCTGTTCATTCTGAACAATACAAGGATTATATAGCTATAAGATCTTTTAAACTTTTAATTTAAAAAATTGTTCTTATAAACATACATATGCCAGAAATGCAGTTTACATTAGTCTTAGATCTGATAAAGTCCTACGTCACCCTTTCGTACAACACTTAGGGCTGTATACATTGTAGTTTTTGATTTATCGGAAGTTTGGCATAGATGTTCTTTTTGATAAAACATGTCATTTTATGTTATCAGTTATTTTTTTCGGATCTCGATTGCTTTTTCAAAAGGGCCTAATCAAAAATTTTACCAGCGAATTGAATCTATACTATACATATTGACGTAGGTGTTACTGCAGCGTGTCATCAAAATTTTGGTTCAGGCGAGCGCCACGAAATAAACCAACAAATTAACACTTTGATTGCTAATAATTCTGTCAGTCTTGGATGCATTTTCGATGGTTTTTATGTCAATCGACCAGCGCCAATGAAAAAATGTGGATGTACTCTTTCCTGCTTGTATTGTTACAGTTTCATGCTTTCACTGTTTTACCTTTTAGAGCACTTCAACATCAAATTCGACTCCAAAGAGTGATTTACAATCCGATGTTTGCAAGTTGGAAATGGTAACATACGAAAAGGCCAGAGTGTGAAGTCCTGAAAGTAAAGTTAGTTGAAAACATGTGCAATCAGAGATACCAACGTTCCTAGTGTTTCAGGATTATCCAGACTTTTTGGCCTGGAGTTAGTTCCTCAATCAAATAATTATTGCTTTCATACATTTCGTAAAGTGGTACATTCCATTCATTTACGTTTTCACAACAAAAGTTGTGTTTTGAATAGATAATTTAAAGCCCGTAAATTGATCAGAATGAACAGGACTTCCTACTCACTTCACTTTCAGGACATCAAACTCTGGTTGATGTGTATGTTACCATCTGCTAATTGCTAGTAGAGATGGGAACTATCATTAAAAATCGTTACTGATAACTATCAGTAGTTTCAGTACATTACTGATAACTATCAGTAAATATCAGTATTTTTACCCATTACGGCATTGTAGCAAAAAAAAAAGGAAATTGTAATAACTGCATTATTCATTGTAATTTTACATTGTAATTTATCAGGTGGACTTCATGGGCGCTCGCGCAGCTATCGACCAGATTTTTTCCATCCGACAGTTCTTGCATCAATGTTGAGGGTACATCGTGTTATCGTTTCACATCTTTATTGATTTCAAAGCAACATACGATACAGTCCAACGAGACCAGCTATGGTACATAAATGCACGAAACCGGTTTTCCAGGTTAAACTGACCCGACTAATCAGTGCTACATTGGAACGAGTGATGTGTTTCGTACGTCTCCGGGACACACTCGAGTCCCATCGAGACTCGGTGAGGGTTGGGACAAGGTAACAGCTTTTCCAGTATGCTGTTCAACATCACTCTTGAGGCGCTGTTCCGACCAGCGAGTATCGAAACGAGAGGCATGATTTCCATCAAGGGTAGAAGACTACCGTTATTTTCAACAACCCCACCGGAAACACGAAGACTCAACATGCAAGATGGTTTGATTAAGTCGAAAGCAATTTATGACTTTTGAGACGACTAGGAAACTTGCAACGAATGGCCCGAGATCGAGTTGAATAGAGACGACTGCTTGAAACAACACGAGCCACTCTGGCTCTAGGCTGCTGCCGACAACGACGACATATTGTGTCACTCTCGTCTATCGTACGCAACTGCCGACCATTAACTTTAACCCTCTAGTGCCCAAATTTTTGATTTGCTTGAAAAAATTTTAAAATGCTCGTTTCGTGGCCAGAATAATGGAAAAAATATTCTCTAATTACTAAGTTCAGGAATAGTTTGATTATTTATAAAAATTCGTAACTCGCCAATTGGCAGGGTTGGGCACCTGGGCGCAAAAAAGTTGCGAAATCAAATTTTTCGATTTAATTCGGGACATTTATTTCAGAACATCTATACCAGTGCTAGTATTTATGGAACTAGTTATAATGAGCTTCTACTGAAATTTTTAACCATATGGCCGATTCCAGGTCCCGGACAAGTTCCTTCGAAATCCGTTCCGTGCTTGAATCAGAAATCAAACTCTCCCCGGGTCCGTAACCGGTCATACGGCCTCTGAGAGACATGAGATGATCGCCAATCGCTATTTTGTCGAGTGCTGATGTTTTTTGACATGCGACATGACATACTTTACTGATGGTGAAATGTCCCTTTATGGAAACCGGTTCCGGATTTATAGTGTCCCCCCGGGTTCGAATGGCGCGCACAATGGCTCATAACTGCGGCAAAGAAACTGTTATGTCCACAGTCGATGATATGTTTACAAAAATCAACAGATTCCAAACAAATTTTAAATATTTGGCAACTTTATCTAAAAAAACCATGTCACGGTCTCCCAAGGAACTCCGGAATAACTCCGGGCCATATGACATATGGCTATTATCTTTAGGTATTATGAAAATAGAAAATATTTTCGGAAAAATTCCCAAATTTGGTGAAAAAATATTGTAAGATAAAAAAGTTACCGCCATTTTAGTGAATTTTGCGGTGCTAAAAATGAAGTAGACCTTAGAGGGGTGTCTTGTCGAAGTGTCTTGCGGAGGAAAACTAGACTTGACTTCTAGCTTGAATGCATCATTGAATCTCCTTACCCGTAATATTGTCGGCGGTGACCAGAGATCCCAAATATAAACTCATCTCAATCAAACCACTTCTAGTTCATCGTTGTCTATAGTCATTGTCCGTGTAAAGATCAGGTAAAATTTTAGAAAGGCGAACAACAACATTAGTAGCTGCTCCCAAGTCAGGATTGCCTACACCATAATATGCTTTGAAACTGTAACCATTGAAAACCCATTAGAGTCTGATAAAACATGAAACTTAAGTCCTCATTTGTGTGATTTGTTTGAAAAATTGGGTTTTTCATTTTTGTTGTACACATTTGTTCACTGCAATCTTTTATCGACTGGTAATTCACTCAATTTGTTCATTAACACAAACTTATTAAGCTGAATAAAATAAAATTTAAATAAAATGATAAGTTACCTTTCGCTCAACATAGGTGGATGTACACATGAAGACTTTTATTGTTTTATTTTTTTTTGTTAGTTTATAGTCACAACACTTTTTAGGTCATTCATGACTTATGCGGGGTTGGAATTTGAACCCGAGTCATCGGCGTGAGAGGCGTGAATGCTAAGCACTACGCCGGGATTGACCCCTTTTATTGTTTTACATTTTTAGTGCACTTTAATTTCTAATTCTTGGATTTTTTCTCGGCTTAATTAGTCTCAAAAATGTCAAAAACCAGTTTGGTCTCTACATGCGACAGTTTCGATGATTTATTTCATCTTTTTCAGAGGAATAGGAGATTTATCGTTTTGTCGTTAACTCTACTACTGAGTAGACAGCGAAAGGTGAAAGGTGAGTGGGCGGATGCGAAAAGAGATTTTTTTAATCACGCAAAAAAATTTTTTAGGAATTTTCACTTGAAATCGTGATAATTGATTTTATACAAACTATTTTACTCAAGTTTAACAATTTTTTTGCGCCCCGATTTTTAAAGCCAATTTTGAAGGGCGGGAGGACAAAAACTTTAAAAACAATTTGCAATGGCCTTACTATTATGCATAAATATAGAACCACAAACCACTGACTGCCTCTGGTTAATTCCTTTTTCCCAAACTTATGGAGTTGCCTGATCGTTTACAGTTCCCTCCCGCGTGACAGATAAATCATTTGCCACGCTTTGCTTCAACGACGCATCGTCACTGTAACAGCAGCTTCGGGAAACTTCGTGTTCTTTGACGTCATCACAGCGGCAGCAGTGATTGCCTGCTGCACATCGTTCATACCATACCCCTCAACGCAAAACGATGACGCGTTCTTGAATGACGTCAGCCCATTTGCACGAAGGCAAATCGCTTTCACTTTTCCTCTTGAATGAAAATTAACCGATGGCAGAGCTCTCGTGGATAAATGTGTCTGCGTGCGCGCACACTTTTCTTTTCCGGATAGATGCTTTCCCCTTTCTTCGTAGCACAGCACAGCACAGCACATCACAGCACAGGGAGCACGTGGTGTGCTGTGGCGCAAACGCCAACGCGTCTCGTCATTATCTGATGCATCCTTCCTTCGGTCTGCCACCCAGATTTGCTCGCCCGGTTGGTAGAGTTGAGTGCAACGACTGCGTCGTCGATTGGTCCGGTGAATGCCGGTTTTTTCGAATTAACAACGCTGACGTAGTCGCAAGAACGTTTGGCCAGTGTTGGAAGGGGAAATGGAAAATTTAATATTTTGTTTACATCATTCGTTGTTCGATGAGTTGACTGTTTATATTGGCAACTGGACCGTTGAGTTGAGAAGTAGTTGATTTTTCAAATTTTCAATTTTCCTGTTGGTATGATTTCAAGCTTGAACAAACTGCCAGCGCTGGCAGACCCATCATGGTATCCCACACAAAGCAAATAGAGCTGCTTATGACCGACTGCGTTCCCACATACACACCGGTCGGTGAACGTTCAGCAACAAGGATACGTTGCCTGCTGTCCCGTTTTGGGGGTGTTTGTGACGGCAGAAAAGCGCTGTATCCAAGCATGTAAGTCTGAATGATTTTCTTTAGCAATTTTCTCGGTCGACGTGCTCCCGTTCGACGTTCGTTAGTTTTCCTTCGATCTTGGTCTCGTGTGGTTTCACCTTCTTAGTGCGTTCGCTCGTTCGCCAGTTTATTTCATTCTACTAGCACAAATATTTCAATTTTGTCTAATCCTGAGCAGGTCGTTCAGTGTTTTCGTTTTCCTGTTTTATCTGACTTTTACGCGTTTGACTTGATTCAGTGCAGAATATTCCGGTTTTGGTGTTCGATATAAAGTGAACTATACGCAAATTTGTCGCAATTGTGATTTTGTGGTCCCTGCGAAGCTGAAAGTGCTGATAGTGAACGTAATTGAGGCAAACTATGAGCGGTGAAAAGATGAAACGATTGGTTTTCTAAGGTGAAAAATGTAAGAAAATGTCTTCTGTCCAAAGATTTTCACAGAAAATCAAGATGACCGTGAATAAGATTTACTCTCCGTGTTCATAGAAAGAGTTCTATAATTCGCTCAATTTTTCTAATGTTGTTGTTGCTGCTGCTGCTGTTGTTGAGGTTGTAGTATATCAATTTTACTGCGGAAGCTAAATCAGTTCCGTCACATCAGGATAAAATTGTCCTATCTTTACCGCGAGATTGATATCATAATTTTCCATTGAGAACGACTCTCACCAATACTGCCACGCGTTGCCCGGCGAACAAAGCAACTAGCGGAAGAAAGAACCACGAACCGTCGTCGTTGTTGGGTGGGTGGTTGGGTGTGGAACCGACGAGTAGGTGGAAAAGCACAGCATCTCCTGCTCACTTTGGCGCACTGCTGGTGCTGGTGAGCTCAAGGCACTTTTCCTGATGTTATCTCGCTCGAACGTCATTCTATAACCATCCAGCAGCAATAGAAAGCATCTATCAGGCACAGCAGAGTGAAACATGGCTGGCAGAATGACTTCAGTCGAACTGCAATTAGACCACCCTTGGGGCCACCAGGAGGAGATGACATACATCGGCGCGGTGCAGGCGTTGTGATAATGTTATGACGTATACGATCGCTAGCTATTAATGGAAAAGTTGTATCGAGATTACAAATGTTTTGGAACAGTGAGAAGAAAGATGTGCAACGGCGTTTACTACGAAAAACGGTTTCTAAAAATATTGCGTCGAAAAATAAATCGAAGAAAAGTTTAAGGTTTTGGAGCTCAAAATAACAGTTTACGAAAATAGTATCGGTTTGTCAACAAATCTAGTTGTAGTATATTCCATGAAAGCAAAAGAAACGGCAATGTTTTTCGGTTTGTATTTTGAATGCTGCATAAAATATACCTATAAGTTGTGCAACACGTATTTTTCTTTGAAGCTCAATTAGTACTTGTTGGTGACTTTCTAAGGCGGAACATAGCCTAAGAGAGTCACCAACAAGTGCTGTAATGTATTGAAAATGCTGCAAGAGTTGCTACTTTTGTTGCCCGATTAGTTCAGGAGTTTTCTACCACATGCAATAGCCTTACGCATTTTGCATGTACATGTGTCTTGATTTTGTTCTTTTTTCCTGCACTGTGTCTAGCTTTCTATTTCTGTCAATGTACCCAACTTACAACTTAGACCGTGTGTTATTGTTTGCACGATTCGAGAAGCCAGACGGAAGTTAAGTCATAATCTGAGCCAACTCATCAAATTTCTCAAAAACTTCACTAATATATTTCCATATAACGAGTGTATTAGCGGTAATTCGGCTAAATAACGAGGATCTGGAACCGTTTGATTTAATTTCAAGTGGAACATTTCGAAATCAGAACATAAGGTACGAAAAATGTGAGGGTTAAATCTAGCCAACAAAAAGGCAAAAAAATGCCATTATTTAAATTATTTAAATAAACCTAAAACAAACAGAAGATGATTTTTAAAAAGTATCGCATGAATTAGGTTTAGTTACTAATTAGTTTTCTGTTGAGAAGAATGTTCTACAAGATTTTTTAAAGACTAGATAGCTTCTGGTACTTTTACACACGCTCGGTAGATGGTTCCACAGACAGATACTACGGTGACGAATGCCTTTCCTGACAACATCAGTTACATAACTGGTTGGTAGAAAAATGGTTGTTCTATTCGATTGAGAGAATGAGTCAAATCCATTATTTTCTTCATGTCCATATTAACTTTATTTACGAGATTGTCACTTTCATCATTTTTTCCGGAAAGGTATAATTGGAAATCGTCAGCATACCTATATATGAAATTTACAGTGTATCAGTTACTCAGGAAGATCGCTAATAAAGATCGAGAACACAAGCGGTCTTAACATTCACTCTTGTGGGACTCCGCTTGTTACGCTAGACAAGTCTGATTCTATGTCATTGAACGCAACATATTGTGATCGGCCAGACAGATATGAATGAAAGAGATCAATCGCACATTTTTGGTGAAGTGAGGCATGGTTCATTGAGTCAAAACTTTGCTAAAATAAAGGAGTACCATGACTGTAGCAACCAAGTATTCGTTAAGCGATGACGCACTGACGTCCCCGCCATCAGCTTTAGAGGACGCCTTTTTGAGACCCAGCCATTTGATGTTGCTCTAGAATTGGTTTGCAGGCGATTCTTGGCTAAGATGGGAACTGAAAAGTTCTTACTTGGATCTTTTTACTTCACGATTTACAATATTTCTCAACCAAAAGCTAATTTATCATTTGCATCATTGCATTAAAGAGAAAAGCAAGATAGCAATAGAAAAAAGGGGTTTGTTTCCCTTACATTTATAGGTATTTCAGGATTTGCATTTATCATCATAATTAAGTGGCTTGCCGTTCTAACGAAAACAAAGACTGTTGAACAAGGATTTTCCAGTTAACTCGGTAGTGGTTTACCGCTCTTCAATTCCCCGGCCACCGAGTACTCTCCGTCAGATCTCGCTTCACTTGGTCTAACAATCTTGTTCGCTGCACCCCTGGTCGTCTTGTTCTTACCGGATCTGACGCGAACACCATTTTTGCAGGGTAGTTGTCCGGCATTCTTGCAACATGCCCTACCCATCGTATCCGTCCAGCTTTAGCCACCTTTTTAATACCAGTTTCGCCATAGAGCTGTGCGAGTTCATGATACATCCTCTGACTCCATACTCCGTTCTCCTGTACGCCGCCGAAGATCGTTCTTAGCAGTCGTCGTTCGAAAACTCCGAGCACTCGCAGGTCCTCCTCAAGCATTGTCCATGTTTCAAATCCGTAGAGAACAACCGGTATAATGAGCGTCTTGTACAGGGTACACTTTGTACGTGAACTTAGTCTGCTCGACCGCAATTGCTTGTGAAGCCCATAATAAGTACGACTTTTCAAACTTCAACTACTACTTCAAACTCATCGCCGTCGATCAATATACTACTGCCCAAGCGGCGTCGTTCAGCCTCGGTTCCGCTGGCCAGCATATACTTTGTTTTAGACGTATTTACCTTGAACCCAATCTTTTCTGCTTCGCGCTTTAGTCTGGTGTATTGTTCAACCTCCGCCACAGATGTTCTGCCGATAATATCCATGTTATCGGCAAAGCAGACGAATTGACTAGATTTGTTGAATATCGTGCCCCGCGTGTTGATATGCGCACGGTTCATAACACCTTGTAGCGCTATGTTGAACAACAGGCATGAAAGGCCATCACCTTGACGTAGCCCTCTGTGTGATTCGAATGAACTTGACAATCCACCCGAAATTCGAACACAGCACTGTGTACCATCCATCGTATATTTAATCAGTTTGATGAGCTTCCTGGGGAAGCTGTTCTCGTCCATGATTTTCCATAGCTCTTTCCGGTCGATGATATCATATGCGGCTTTGAAGTCAACGAATAAATGATGCGTGGGAACTCTGTATTCTCTTTTGGAGGATTTGCCGCAGTATAAACATTTGACCCGTTGTAGACCGACCTTCGACGAAGCCGACTTGATAAGTTCCCAAAAAATCTGTTCGCAGTTGGTGATAGTCGGCGGAAAATGATTTGAGACAGCGTTTTGTAGGCTCCATTGAGAACGGTGATCGCTCGATAGCTCTCACAGTTCAACTTGTCGCCCATTTTATAGATCGGGACAATAACCCCATCTTTCCACTCCTCCGGTAGCCGTTCTGTATCCCAAATTCTAACAATTAGTCTGTGCAGACAAAAGGCCAGCTTTTCTGGTCCCATTTTAATAGGCTCCGCTCCGATGCCATTTTTCCCAGCTGACTTGTTGTTCTTTAGCTGCATGCTGGCCTGCTTAACCTCGCCTATTGTTGTGTCTGGCACCTCTTCCCCGTTTGTTGCACCGTCGAAATTGCTTTCCTTGTAGCCATGGTTCTCCGCCATTCAGGTGTAGTCGCAGTTCGTCGTCCCGACACATTTCAGCTCGTGGCACAAAGCCTTTGCGGGATCCGTTCAATTTCTGGTAGAATTTTCGCGGTTCCTGAAAACGATGCAGCCGCTCCAAATCTGCACATTCTTGCTTTTCCAAGTAGCGCTTTTTCTCCCGGAAGATTTGGTTTCGCTGCATCTTCTTTTGTTTGCGCCTTTCTACGTTCTGACGTGTGGCATTGCGCATTTTGGTCGCCCGTGCAGCGTTCTCCTCATCCATCACCCTCCGACATTCATCGTCAAACCAATCGTTCCGCTGATTCTGGGCCACATGCCCGATGGAGCTCTCCGCTACACTGCTAATGGTTGTTTTGATAGTGTTCCAATAGTCCTCGAGAGCGGACTCGTCCAGCCCGTCGTTTTCCGGCAGCGCAGCTTCGAGATAATGCGCGTAGTTTGCGGCGCGTAGTCTGGTAGTTCAGCCGCCCGAGATCTAACCGAGGCTGGCATCGGTATCGAATGTTGTTCACAACGAAGAGTTTTGAGCGCATCATAACCATCACTAGGCAGGGCGGTCCTGCACTTTGTGCACCAAGCCGTAACACCTCAGCCAATAAACTTCGTACATATTATGTATGGGGAATTTATAGAGTCGATTATTATCCATAAGACTGCTGAATTAAGTATTGCTCTATCTTAAGTATTTACGGCGCACTCTTACTTCACATTGGGTGGTGCGCAGAGAGCGCTCTCGGTGCACCGCCCAGTGTGAACTGGGAGTGCGCCGTAAATACTTAAGATAGAGCAATATTAAGTTCAACAATCTTATGGATAATCATCGACTCTATAAATGCCCTATACATAGCATTTTCGAATTTTGTTTGGCTTAGGTGTTACAGCTAAAAAAGCAAAATAGGTGCACTGAGTGCAGGACAGCCTTGTCACTAGGAAGTGTTCCGAGTCAACGTTAGCGCTTCGATAGGATCTGACATCGGTATCTGTCTGAGAAGCGCCGACCGTCGATCAAAACATGGTTGATCTTTGATTCTGTGTGATTTGGTGATCTCCAGGTATACTTGTATAGCATTCTGCACTGGAAAAAGGTACTACGTATGGCCATGTTCTTGGAGGCGGTAAAGTCGATAAGCCTTAGACTCATTTTATTGCTCCGCTGGTGTGCGCTGTAGCCTCCAACAGGCTTGGCATACACTTTTCGCTTTGGTTTCTGCTTCTCAGCCAAGCAGAATTTGAAAAAGTGATGTATGGGGCATTTGTAGAGCTAGTAGTTATCTATAATATTGCTGAAGAAAGTGAAGTTTTAACTTTAGTATTTACGGCGCTGTAGCGCAGCAATGCCGTTGGTAGCAAAAACAGCCAAGAGGGTAGCAGCCTTATAGCGTCATAAATACAAAATACACAGTAATGCTTACTTCAGCAATATTGTAGATAATAACAAATTCTACAAACGCTCCATCCATCACTTTTTCAAATTTTGCTTGGCTGAGATGCAGTAATCAAAAGAGCAAAATCGAAGCGAAAAGTGTATGCCAAGCCTGGTCTCCAATCATCGGTTTGTATTCCTCCTCGTGGGCGACCTGAGCACTAAAATCCCTGATGACGATCTTGTCTTGCGCATAGAATTCATCTTTGTCGTCATCGGTACTTGTGAGATGAGGGCTGTGCACGTTGATGATGATTATATTGAAGAACCGGCCCTTGATTCTCAACCTGCACAATCGACGTTTGATTGGCCACCCGTTTTCGCAACTCGCCCATCAATATGAAAGCATTACCCAGCTCGTGTGTGTTGTCGCAGCTCTGGTAGATGGTATGTTTATCTCTGAATGTACGTACCGTTGAGTTCTTCCATCACACCTCCTGCAGCGCTACGACGTCGGACTGGCAGCTCTTCAATACGTCGGGGAGCACTCGAGTGCTACCTTGGAAGTTGAGAGATCGGCAGCTTCACATCCCGAGTTTCCAATCCATAGTCCCTCTTCCTCGCGTGGGGCTATTCCGATGTTCCAGTCCGAATTTGATTGTTCTTCGTTCCGTGTTATAGTATTTTTCGTGGTGGCGGCTTGCAAAGCCTGCTAGGTACATCAAACCCCTGTTTCGCCAGAGGGCCAACGAGCCCTCCTTACCTGTCGGCATACGACCTCGTCTTCCACCGGGGTTGATTACCCGGTCTTCACCAAGGTTGCTGGCTGGTACCACGAGGTGGTAGGGATAGAAGTTGCTGAATAAGTGGTGCTGTGGAAGCCCCCCCTCCTAAAAAGGTAAGGGGTCCTTATTCATCATAGAAAAAATTCTTGCCTTCAAAAACACCCACATACCAAATATGGGTCAATTTGATTGATTCGTTCTCGAGTTATGAAGAAATTTGTATTTCATTTCTATGGAAGCCCCCCCCCCCCCCCTCTTAAAGGGGAGAGGAGTCATAATTCCCCTGCTAAAGAGGGGAGGGGTCTCAACTTACCCTAGAAAAAATTCTTGTCACCAAAAACACCCACATGCCATTTGTTCCATTTGCTTGATTAGTTCTCGAGTTATGCAGAAATTTGTGTTTCATATGTATGGGAGCTCCCCTCTTATTGGCGGGAGGGGTCTCTAACCATCATAAGAACCTTCCCTGGCCCAAAAAACCACTACATGCAAATTTTCACGCCGATTGGTTCAGTAGTTTTCGATTCTATAAGGAACATCCCGACAGACAGAGAGACAGGCAGACAGACAGACAAAAATCCATTTTTATATATAAGACTGGCTGACCCGACAAACTTCGTATTGCCACAAATTAACCTGTGTTGTACATAAATCATGAATCTCGGATGATCTTTGTCACAATCTCGAGTTTTGCAAGTTTCTGAGGAGTTCAACCTTAGATGAATCATTTTGGCAGTTACGTAACTATGAAAGCATCCCAGGTAACCAATAAGCATCACCAACGCTTTTCATATATAGGCCAATAAGCATTTAAGTCGCCTTAAATGCTACTTAAATGCTATTTTGGCAAAATATACTGATACTTTACTGATAACCTTCTTATAGTGCTGATAATGCTAATTTACAGCTAATTACCGACACGAAGAATTTGAATACCATTTTGGATGCCAATTTACAACACCTATGCAGTCAAAAAGCTAACATAACGTGCAGTATAAAATGCCAGATGCGCTGATTTGCTGCTTACGTTAAGGCTTATTAGTTACCTGGAATGGGTAGTTTAATATACAAATTTGCAATTTTTCCTCACAGTAAAGTAGAAAACAACTCCCCTGTCCCCTCATTGCATAGCCAGAAAGCGGATAGTAATATTCGCCATGATTGTACAACATTACGCCGAAAATCATTTTGCGAAAAACCTTAAGTGGAATGTACCATTTCACGGAAAACTTTTTTGTGGAAAGTATCATTTCGCGAACCTCTCCCTACTCGCTGTCGCTCGTTCCAGGAAACCCAGGTAGACCTAGGAAAACAAATAAACCTAGACAGTAGTGATTTTTGCGGGGAGTTGCCTCCCCCCAGTGGGCGGCGCTTCCGATGACGAGTCGCCGGCAACACTCGCGGCCGTCTCGTCCTGAATGATCTAGTGTTACTATAGATAGTTTTTGTTGTCTTGTTAATGACTAATGTTTTATGGAAGAGTCTCAAATTTCTCGAGTTCGATTAGTTTTTGACTTTCGCAAAAATTTGTTTTATTTGTATGAGAGTCCATTGCCCCCTAAAGTGGGGAGGGGTCTCAATTCACCATAAAAAAATTCTTGTCTCCAAAAACATCCACATGTAAAATTTTGTTCCGTTTGCTTGATTAATTCTCGAGTTATGCAGAAATTTGTGTTTCATTTGTATGGGAGCCCCCCCTCTTAGTGGGAGGAGGAGTCTCTAACCATCATAAGAACCTTCTGGCCCTAAAAACCCCTATATGCAAATTTTCACGCCGATCGGCTCAGTAGTTTTCGATTCTATAAGGAACATTCGGGCAGACAGACAGAAATCCATTTTTATAGGTATAGATTTGTATAGGAGCCCCCCTCTTAGTGGGGGAGGGATCTCTAACCATCATAACAACCTTCCCTGGCACCAAAAACCCCTACATGCAAATTTTCACGCCGATCGGTTCAGTAGTTTTCGATTCTAAAAGGAACATAGGGACAGACAGACAGACAGAAATCCTTTTTTATAGGTATAGATTGGTAAACTATTTTTTCATGAAAAGCTCACGATTGCTGTACCATTTATGAATCGAATTTTATGCAAACCATAGTACACGCGTTCTGAATTAGAAGAGCTTTTAGAGTTCGAAATCTTTTATACTGACGCTGAGCTAAATCTAAATTTTGTAATGACACTTGCGGTAAGGCGTAGTCCTACTATCATCTGAAAACAGCAGCTTTTGAGGGAAACGTTTTCCACTGTCTACAGATTTCTCACAATGATTTTTACAATGTAATGTCACAGCTCACCGGATTGGGAACATTCCGACGTAGACGACGATGTATAGATAATGGGCACGTGATATTGTTCTATTACCAATCATGAAAAATTCGAAATGAGAAAGCCGAAAGGGTTTTTTACAGTCGATTGAGTGTTCCCAGGGGTACAGTTTTAGCTTGGCGGTAATAAAATACCTCCGAAATCGAGTATAAGCAAAACAATTCTGAGGGCAGGTGCAGCACAATATCTGTTCTATTCTAAGATTTATTACAGTTTGAAAATTAGCATCAAGTCAAAATTAGAACATAATGCTGGCAAACCCAACTCAACATTTTTACTTCCTCGTTCTACTTAAAATTGTAATATTTAAGCATTGACTATGATTGTTGCTGTCAAATGTTGTTTAGTTATGATTTGTTCTGTTGTATGCTGCTCTCAATCGTACACTCACAAATTCATTCGAAATTCTGTTTCAGTGGTGTTTCAGGAATCTGCAAAAAATGGCCACCTTTGTGTAATAGTTCTAAATTTTGGAACTAAACTGTTAGAAAAAATATTGCTTGAAAGCCATGTTGTGGTTACCGATTTGTTGAATTCAATTCATTTTGAAGCTGAGTCAACAAGCAAATAAAATAACAAATGAACGTGTTGATTATTAACATTCATGTCTAACTGATTCGGTCGGAATGGTTTAAACCCAGATGTTTTCTGTATTTCAGTAGTACTACTGGCCACAATACCCGCCAGTCCCAATCCCTGGACAGAAAAAATAAAACAAGAACCAACTCTTCCGTATCTGCCTACCTCGCAAACGATATTTTAATGCTGGTAACGAACTCCGAATTGCACCCGGTGTATATATACTTAATTTAAATTTTAAACAAAATGTAGTCCAACAACACCTCACCGGGCTGTGTGACAAAATGCACAACATCTTCGCGCCAAGTCAGTGTGCCAAAATAAAAGTCAACGTCGACGTCGATGTGTGGTACAAAAGTAGCCGCCATCGCATCGAAAAATGTCCAATTTATATATATGTGCGATGATAAAAATAGCAACTTTGCCTTACCCAAATAATCCACGGTACGGTAGTGTGTATAGCAGCAGCCGCAACAACAGCAACAACAACAACAACGACGGGAAAATGTTGTCGAGAAAATAGACTTTTCACTTTTGCTTGACGGTGCGCGATGATCTATTTCGTACTCTTTCGTTCATCCCACTTCTGGTAGAACATACTACTGCACTACTGACTGGCTGGGTGGGAGTACACTCGCCTCAGTCAGTCTACCAGCAGCAGCACCGGTCAACTGCGTCTAGTGTAAATCTGTGTTTCCAAATTGTGTGACATTTTCCATCCTATAGCCAGAATCGTTTCCTGAATTTTGGAATTTCACTTTCACCGATCACCGGCGATCGCGTCATCCCGTGTCATCTAGCGTTGGTAGAGCAGCATGTGACTGTCTGTCGGCACGCCGCTTCTCCCCGAACGGTCATCGTCATCGATCGATTTTTAATGGTGTGTAGTTTTTATTGAAGAAAAATTATATTTAGACGAGTGCTGCGGGATAATGCTATTGCCGTGACGACGGAGCGATAATTGTGTGCTTATTGCTTACCCTGAGCAGGGAGCTGTTGCGCCAGGAAGTCGATGAGGTGGTGCCCGATGCTAGAAGTGAAAAATTCTGATTGCGATAAACGATCAAGTGGTAGTGGTTATCTATATTACTTTGTTGAAGAGAATATTCCAGATCCGTGCATGTATTTAGTGAGATCCAGTTCAGCCTGCAAGTAAACAGTCAACCTTTTCTGAAAATTTTGGCAGGATATAAAAACGATTGTTTTGTGTTGGATTAAGTGGAAACGTTAAATGTGAATGTTAACGAACACCTGTTGGAAAGTCTAATGGAAAAATTGCAAGAATCTATCAACGTGTGTTCACTCCAAACAGGTTAGTTCAGTCTGGATTTTGCAAATCAGATTAAATCGTTATGTTTTATTCAGGTTGTATTTTAGGTACGATGAAACAAGAATGAAATTTTAATACTTTTTATAAGCGCTGAATCTCAATCCCTACTAGAATTTATTACGAGAATTTCGATTAGAATATGGTCGATTGGGTTCAATGTTAGTGGGTCGGGTGATCTCCAGGTGGTTTTATAAATTTTTGCGGGAAAAGAATGTGTTTCTGATCCCCAGGCCTTGGAAAGCTGCAAAGTTGATGCATCGCTGGGCGTTATCACTATACACTGAAGTCGCTTTTTACGCGTTTTTACGCGGTTTGTTTTTTACGCGAATTCCGGAATTTACGCGGTTTTTTACGCGAATTTCGAAATTTACGAAGTTTTTTTACGCGATTTTCGGAATTTACGCGGATGTGCTCAAAACGTCTATTTTTTTGCGTTGTGTTGAAATCCACAGTTTTTTACGCGAATTTCGGAATTTACGCGTTTTTTTACGCGGTTTTGATTTACTCGGGACGCAGGATACTTCGTGTAAAAAGCGACTTGAGTGTACATTGCTTCCCTGTCGATCTGAGCGTTCATGTCCCCAGTGACGATGATATCCCGTGGCGAACACCTATCGCCTCCAGCTGGACATAGAACGTTTTTTTCTCGTCGTCGGCTCTACCTTCGTGTGGTCAGTGCACATTTATGATGGTGTAGTTGAAGAAACGATCAATTATACTCAACACACACACATCCTCTCGCGATCCTGCATTCTGTCCATCACTACGAAGCCCGTTCCCAGCTCGTTGGTTGCTCCACCGTTCTGGTAAAATTGAACCCCGCCAAGGATCCTCCACCCCTTCCCACCTTTGCGATAGATCTCCTCTAGTGCCACAATGCCGACATTTTGCGGTTCTAAGTCTAACTGAACGATGCAATACCCTGTCGCCATCCAGGATTGATTACAGTTCCAGGTATAAAGCATCCATTCCAAATCCTTGTTTCGTCGCCCTTGTCCATACTAAATGTTCCGAGTCGAATTTTCTTGATTTTTCGTAATATTTAAGATATAAAAAGCTTGCCGTACTAGGACTATGCTACCGAGTCTCATGATGGGGTTGCCATCGTATAGTGCCGAGGCAAGACAGTGCCTCCTTGCCTGTCGGTATACGACCTTAGTTTCCACCAGGGTTCGTTACCACACCTCTCCTAAGGTTGCTCGTATTCTGGCTGGTAAGGTAATCAACCTATTTTGGATCCAATCTGTAGCCGTGCATAATTTGGACACTTACAGCAAAATCAAACGAAAGTGTCCAAATTATGTACAGCTGCAGATGAAGTCCAAAACAGGTTGGTTGCCCTACCACGAGGTGGTGGAGATAGAAGCTGCGGGATAAGAGGCTAAGGACCACTATGGGGTCTGTGTTGCACATTCTTCAGTCGTTTACCAACCGTTTCTTATTCACCAGTCATTTTGACTGGTTCTGATATAAATAGGTATATTTAAAATGCTGGTATATCATCTAGTGTTAGGAGCTCCGCAATATCATCTCTTCACCAATAGCGATTGAAAATTTGATACTGTAGATAGCAAATAGGAGGTGATAACATACGCGTCACCCGGAGTTTGATGTCCTGAAAGTAAAGCGGGTTAGAAGTCCTGTTAACTCGAAAACTTTCATTAATTCGGAACGCTCACCTGAACCTAAATTTTTACATGACTGCCTGTAGTAAGTCCTACGCCAAATTTTCATGCACGGTCCAACGATACCATCTCGCACAACATGTGGATGTACGTCCACTTTCATGCTTTTAATGATTTACCTTTAAGAACTACCCATCAATATCCTCTTTTAAACCAGAACGGTTTGAAAGCCGATACTGAAGATAGTAAATAAGAGATGATAACATACGCGTCACCCGGAGTTTGATGTCCTGAAAGTAAAACGAGTTGGAAGTCCTGTCCATTAGAAAATTTTCATTATTTCGGAACGCTCACCTGAACCTAAATTTTTACATGACACCCTGTAGTAAGACCTACGCCAAAATATTCATGCACGGTCCTACGATACCATCTCGCACAACATGTGGATGTACGTCCACTTTCATGCTTTTAATGATTTACCTTTAAGAACTACCCTTCATTATCCTCTTCTAAACCAGAACGGTTTGAAAGCCGATACTGAAGATAGTAAATTAGGAGATGATAACATACGCGTCACCCGGAGTTTGATGTCCTGAAAGTAAAACGAGTTGGAAGTCCTGTCCATTAGAAAATTTTCATTATTTCGGAACGCTCACCTGAACCTAAATTTTTACATGACTACCTGTAGTAAGACCTACGCCAAATTTTCATGCACGGTTCTATGATACCATCTCGCACAACATGTGGATGTACGTCCACTTTCATGCTTTTAATGATTTACTTTTAAGAACTACTCCTCATTATCGTCTTTTAAACCAACAGCGATTTAAAATCGGATAGTGAAGATAGTAAATAGCAGATGATAACATACGCGACACCCGGAGTTAGATGTCCTGAAAGTAAAACGAGTTGAAAGTCCTGTCCATTAGAAAATTTTCATTATTTCGGAACGATCACCTGAACCTAAATTTTTATGACACCCTGTAGTAAGACCTACGTCAAAATATCCATGCGCGGTCCTACGATACCATCTCGCACAACTAGTAGATGCATGCTTTCATACTTTTATTAATTTACCTTTAAGAGCTCCTCATTATCGTTTTTTAAACCAACAGCGATTTAAAATCGGATAGTGAAGATAGCAAATAAGAGATGATATTATACGCGTCACTCGGAGTCTGATGTCCTGAAAGTAAAGCAAGCTGAAAGTTGAAAGTTCAGCAATTTATAGATTACTAGCCGACCCGGCAAACTTTGTATTGCCACAAATTAAACTGTTCTGTACATAAATCGTAAATTTCGGAAGACTTTTGTCACAATCTCGAGTTTTGCAAGTTTCTGAGGAGTTGAACCTTAGATAATTCATTTTGGCAGTTACGTAACTATGAAACCATGGCTGGTGTGATATACAAATCTTTAATTTTTCTCCCAGTAAAGTAAAAAATAACTCCCACCATTAGATTAGATAAAATATAAGTAAAAGTATTTAAATATTCGCCGTGACTGTATAACATTTCATCGAATACAATTTCGCGGAAAGCCAGTTCTCGGTTGACCATAACGCGGAATATATTGTTTCGCAGAATACCAGTTCACGGAAAATCTTTTCGCGGAAATTACCATTTTACCAAGAACCTTCTCACGGAAAGTCCTATTTCGCGGATGTGATCCCCTCGAGTCGAGTCGAGTTGATAGGGCCCATAATCATGTAAATCCCAGGGGGCTGATATGACGTCACATTTTCGTTGCTCACATGAAAAAGGCGGCAAACGCAAAGCGATCTCACAAAACGAATTTAACTAACCATTTTCACAGTTACATGTATTTCGCATCAATTGCCTGCCTAACATTAGCTATGTGATGCTAAAACCTTGGCTAAAATCAAACTAAAACTAAGAAAATTTAACAATTTACACATCCGACTCGGTTGTCAGCTTGAGCCCATCTATGAAGCTGTCAGCTTGGGCCCGCTCTATGTTGGCTACGTTTTTTTGTACAGGTTGGTATTGGAAGTGTCATTCCCGTGGTAAATCCACTTTTTGTTGCCTTGCCCAAGCAAGCAACCTAGCAAGAGAATTTTTTGTATAACCTATTTTGTTGCGCTTAGCGATTACATTTCGGAAATAAAGTTGACAGAATCTCCACGCGAAAACAGGTTGAGGAACATCTGTTTCGCTGGAATCGAGATTAACTTGATGTCCTGACAGTAAATCGTGTCGTAAAAGTCGTCTGTTTGTCGGAGATGGCTGAACCGACTCGTTTGCTATTAAGGTTGTTGACAGTGTTACCAGGTCGACTGCCTATTTTCCCGCTGCCCAGAGGTTGATTTCCCGCTGAAATCCCGCTGTTTAGAGTCTATTTCCCGCTAGAAATCCCGCTGAATCAAAAGTCATATTATTCTTTCGTTTTTGGTGCAGAATACAAAATAAGAAATATTCATTTCAGTGTAGGCTTGTATTTGAAATTAAGATGATCTGAAATTGAGTGGTTGCGATTAAATGAACATTACGCAAATTTGCTGCATTCATTTTGACGAGGTTTTTGGCTTCAGGAAACAGAAAAAGAAATATCTTGTTATCCCTCATATAATGGAAGTTTACTACGAAATTTCGCAAGAATTATAAGATTAAGGAGTTAAAGAACACATGCGAAAATTTCGAAAAAAGCTTTTAGCACAAATTCTTTTTGTGTCTAGCTACGATAAAAATCATGCAAAATTTCAGCAACAAATTCTTTTTGTGTCTAGCTACGATAAAAATCATGCAAAATTTCAGCAACGCTGGCAAATGGTTATGGGTTTTGGTGACAAAAGAAGATATGTTTCAATCTCTATAAGCACCCAAAAATCAAAAATATCTGTTAAGCGCATCGGCTCTTTGTTCTCGCTGATATTTTGTTTTCGGAAGAATGTTCCCAGGCTTGGCATTCACTTTTCGCTTCGATTTTGCTCTTCTGATTACTGCACCTCAGCCAAGCAGAATTTGAAAAAGTGGTGTATGGGACATTTGTAGAGCTAGTAATTATCTATAATATTACCGAAGAAAGTAAAGTTTCATCTTTGGTATTTACGATGCTGTAGGGCTGTAATGCCGTTGGTGGCAAAAAGAGCGCTCTTTTTGCTACCAAGAGGGCAACCTTATAGCGCCATAAATACAAAAGGCATAGTAATAGGCGTAGCACTTCAACAATATTGTAGATAATAACTAATGCTTCAAAAGCCCCATACATCACTTTTTCAAATTTTGCTTGGCTGAGATTCAGTAATCAAGAGAGCAAAATAGAAAAGAAAAGTGTATGGCAAGCCTGATGTACCGATTTGTTTGTGGAAAAATTAGGAATACGCAAAACGGATTGGTTTGGTGGTCTACTTTTTCAAAAAGTTCTAATGAGTATTTGTCAGAACTCATCCCATTCTAGGCAAAAACCACGGAGTTTTCTAATCAACAGAATATACTAAACCATCTGCCAATGCATGAGCAGACATTAGAATGTCACTAAACGAAGTGTTTTGCCGTCAAACCTTTCTTTCAGCATTCTTCTTGCCTACCAAATATCGCTAACTCGAGATCCCGCTAAAATCCCGCTGAGTTATTTAAGAAAACCGCTAGATTCCCGATAGCCGCTGTTTGGTTATTAAGTCCCGCTGTCCGACTTAAAATCTCGCTAAATCTAGCGGGAAAACCGCTGATCTGGCATCGCTGGTTGTTGATATTATATCGATATTTGATATTATCGATTTTCTGCCCTTAAAATATTGATATATCAGGCCGATATTGAGCTGACCGATATTATCAATATTTTGATATTTGCGGCCGATATCGGCCACGATATTGTCCTTACCGTTTGTAATAAAACGCGCTGCACAACTTTTTGGCAGCCTAAAATCGTCGCAGGCAAAAGCGACTGTGAGTGAGTTGAATTTTTTATCCCGTTGTCTTGTCACAAACAGCAATTAAATTTTGTGTAGAAACCAACGTTTTAATTTTTTTAGCAAAGCGAAATTTTTTTTGTGGATATCACAGTTTGCTGATATTTTTCACCCGGTTTTTTACTTACCCGTCAGTCTGTTCGAGGGGATCAATGTGGTGCATGCCGAGTTTGATGTAATAAAAGATTAGGTGCTGCATGTAAAGTTAAATGTTACTACACTCAAAAAAATTGGCACGTCAAATTTACGTGAAAACATAGGTAATTCTCATCCAACACACTTTTCGTGTAACATTCACGTTAATTATTGGTAACTCGCACTCATACTAAGCAGTTTACGTGCGATCCCGGTAAATTTTATCAACTTTCCCATCAACTAGTACATGAAGTTCATGTAAGTTGCTGTACAGAAGTTTACATGATTTTTCACGTGGATGCGACGTGTCGATTTTTTTGAGTGTAGGTAAACGTGCGATTTCACTTTAACGGATTTTGATGCCTTTGGCACACTTATTCCTTGAATTACAACGAAAACATGCGTAGAATGCATCAAGATCATAAAAGTAAAACCACACTGTTTCGTGCGATTACGTAGTTTTGAAGATTCGGGGTTTTTGCAATATCGATATAACTATCTATCTCCGGCCTAAATATCGATGACAATATCGCGGAGGATCAAAATATCGATATTGCCGATATCGATATTTTTTCAGAATATCAACAACCCTATTTGCTATAACGCTTATTTGAAAAATGTTATCATCTTGTAAATCACTATTGAATTGTTTTGCGGTCCGACATTTTGTTTAAAAGTTATAAGCAAAAATGTAAAAATTACGTGAGATGATTTTCTCCGGAACCGCTCAACCGATTTCAACAATTTTAGTATCAAATCAAAGCTCTTGCTACTGCAAATTTTTTGGGAGAGTTTTATTTTGTTTTTTGATTGGATGTTTAATTTGAAAGTTATGAGCAGTCGTGTACAGCATAATAAAATTTACAATTATTTATAACGATTTTAACCAGATAATTAAGCAGATTTCAATTATCTTGTATGTATGGGAACTACCACCTATTTTAGCAGAACTGTTCATAGCAATGAGCATATCTTGACAAGCGGAATCGTACAAACATAACGATTGGTCACGTTTACCAGCTCCTGTATGAAGGGCCAAAAGCAGATTTCAATTATCTTAGTATCAAACGAGAAGCCTTAATGCTGTGAACATATCTGCTAAATTTTATTAGAATTGACCTTACCAGCCAAAAGTTATTTGATAAAACATTGATGAAATTATTTAAGCAAACTTTACTGAAATGAACCAAATAGAAAAAATGCGATCGTGTGCTCTAGCGTAAAAATGCTTAGTTTTCCAGGTAGTGGGTCTTTAGAAAAGTTTATTAAAAAAATATGGCGCAACTTTTTACACTATTAGAGTGACCGTAAATCTACCTATTAGGGTAATACAAATTTTTGTTTTTTTAAATGAGTCCAAAAAAGTACAGTGTCTCCACAAAAGTTGTAGAGCACAGTAAAATAAGCAACTTTGCTGTATATGTACAGATACTATGGATACTATGGTACTATGGTAACTATCTATCTCTTACTGGTTGCGAAGTTTTTACGATTTTTTAAAAAATGCGGCGAGAATTGAAAAATTGAGATATCGAAAAGGGGCTTCGTCACAGATTTTAGATAATTAATTTTTACACGTCAAAAAAATCAGCCAAATCGATCCTCTAGATACTGAGATACACGCATCGTCGCAGAAAACATATGGTTTCGAGGAGAGCGCGTTTAAACCATTGTACAGCACTATACACTTCCCTTCAAGCGATCCCACAATTTTATTGTACCTAAATTTATCTCAACGAGACCACGTACAAAAAAAATACTTTGGGCTCAACATTTCTGAAGATAAAAGGCTTCTGAAAATGCAAAACAAACAAGTTTTTCGACTTTCCAGTGAGAGCCCCCTTTAAATATTAATCCTGCTCAGGTACTTTGCACACGATTTTTTGATTGCTTACAAATATTTTACAAACTTATCAGTATATTACATACACATGCATATGTGTTGATGATAACTACCATTACTGCCCATAAATGCATAACAGTCCCAACTGATTTTCGCCACTTTTGAGATAAGCCTGGGAATCATCTTTAAATTGTTCATGAGTTCAATATTTCAAACAGTAATGTTATGTTTGTTCCCAAAATTTTGAAAACAATATCAAACTATGTCAGTCACAAGTTACAAATGAACGCATAACATCTCGGTAGTGAAAATATAGCAATAAACATCTGCACTTAGGAAATGTTTGAACTGATTTGACTGAATAACTACCAAACACAAAGTTTTGTAGCCTAGAAGAATTCTATTGAACAGAATTTGGATCGGATGTACGGTTCCGAAGATATGTCCGGAACAAGTCCGGAATATATGAAACTTGAACATAGAAGCACCTTGAATCATAAAAAATCCGTCATGTGACACCTATTCCTATCGAGGACTATTAGCTTTAATTTAATCTAGACTATGTTAATGTCCTGAAAGTAAATCATGTCGATTGTGTTGATATGCTCTTCGAATTTTTGTAAAGTTACGTTACGTGATTTTAATTGCCTTAACTTGTTTGTTTGATCCTAAAAGTTTTGGGAAAAAATGGACATATTGACCGAGATTTCCAGCTTTAATGCGTCGTTGGGTCTCCTTACTAGGGTAAGGAACGAGTTAAGCAGTGTCACCTATTTTAATCAGTTGAAAATAAATGAGCCGAAAATGCACTTTTTTATTCATATTTTCAAAATATTTTGATAGGATCATCTTCACAAATCACTTAACCATACATTTGATTCACACAAACACAATTTACTGGGTTTCCGACAAGAAATATGATGAATTAAAAATTGTTGTCCAAAAACGTACATTTTTCAGCTGCTGAAGGCAATCGCCACCTCGCTACTAACGAATCCATCACATGTTTCAGCACTGATTACAACCACTCTAAAAGTCAAGCACTCAATTGTCACATACCATATTATTCACTCTCTTTTTTTCTATTATCTAAGGCTTTGTCACTAGCCGAAAGTTTTATCATTTTATATTATGAATTGACGGAACCTGTTCACCAGTAGCAGCAGCTGCAGCAAAACTGATAAACTATCGTGTTGCCAAGACACTGTTTCGGTTCTGGAAATAAGAATTATAGGTTTGAAATTAACTGAAACCTCCAATGGTGAAAACGTGGTTTAATACTTTCAAGAGAAATGTATGTTCATAATTACTTTTTCTTTATTAAAAACAACAGAAAAGACAGCTTTTTCAATAATTTTCGAAGATTTTCTCAGTGATTTAATGAAGCAACGATGTGTTTCAATGTTATTTGCTTTGACAACACTGTTCTGAGTCTGACCGTGCGTACTGCTATGTTTACCTCTTTTGTTCTCCCATCATCCTTATGAACAGCGAGTGAGACGTCAAACTCGCAGTTTCCCATAAGAACACTAGAGAATAAAAGAGACGACGAATACCGTTTGCCGAACGGTGCGGTGAGTGCATACCCCGATAAACAATTTAGACAGATGGCATTTCACGCATCTATGCCGATACGCTATGCCGATACGCTATGCCGATTACGCATCAGATGCCGATTAGTAGGTCGCGGATAGGAACGCGAACTTATTGAATAGGGGGAAAAGCTCGAGGGATTTTTTATGGGGACGTAAAAAAATTCAGATTTCAGGATTGCTTAA
The DNA here is from genome assembly GCF_943734655.1 of Sabethes cyaneus. Lineage (NCBI taxonomy): Eukaryota > Metazoa > Arthropoda > Insecta > Diptera > Culicidae > Sabethes > Sabethes cyaneus. The sequence continues at coordinate 56,975,698 of NC_071355.1, forward strand.
AAAAGCACCTTGAGGGTGAAAATATGTTCGGTCTGATCAAAATTAGTTCCACCCCTCCAACTTTTAAAGCGGAAAATCAAAAGTTTAGCACAACAATAGTGTCTTCCAATGGTAACGGCTTGAAGAAATAAAGATAGCAAGAAGATTGGTATGCTGATATCCCCCACTTAGTCAACTCATCGCTTGTAATAAGGTAAAACAATCAGTGCCCCGCTTAGACTGCTTAAAACCGGTTCTTTACCCTAGTATTATTGTCGGCGGTGATCAGAGATCCCAGAGATTGTAGCCCTATCTTCCTAGCCTCCATTTTTAGTCTGACGTAGATTGCCTCCGCCGTCTCGTCGAGGTTTCTAGTAATGATGTTGAGATCGTCTGCGAAGGCTAGGAGTTTGCTACTCTTGCCTAAGCTGCAATATTTGTTAAAAGTTGCTTAGAGTTGTTTGAAGAACATAAAATTTATAATGATCAACTAGCTTTTGTATATAATCTTGGCTTCCCTAAGAACCTGCACAGAAGGTTTTCTGGAAGAATTTCTGAACTATTATCTACAGGCTGGTGGCTGCATTAACTGCCACCAAATCGCAATCCTTCTATAACAGCGCGAATGGTCAACATGCATGTTGAAAATTCTTTCCGGAGAAATCATGGAAGGAACTGCCACCATCGTAAGTTTGGGAGCAGTCAAAAATCTTTTATTATTCGTGTTGACAAAAAAACGAAAGTTTTTGTTTGTCACTAGATAAATGTTTTATTTTGGAATTATTGTCGGGAAGTCGCGTAGACAAAAACCGCGTAAAAAGCTGCTTGAGTGCACACTTATTTGCAATAGAAAATTTGTTTTACTAGTTATTAAAATCATTTTAAATATAAAAGTTGTCTTCTTGTTGAGATGGCGAATTGTTCCTTTTTTCGGCGAAATTCGCTCAAATAGATACTATTTTCGGAATCTCGGCTATCAGATGTTGTTTTTGTTATGTAATTTTAGCACACTAATAATAATAATACGTAAATCACAGTAGCTTGATAAAGGCACGTGCCTTTCTGGTCGATTAGTGAAGTGAGATCATGTCAATGTCAGCGATACCAATCACCCAATCACAGTAATTGAGTTTTCAAAACACATTATCCCTGAATGGCACCTGTCTTACTACGTACATATCGACTATTATCAGCTTACCATTTCCGGCCTTAGCCCACTGTTTGCTTGCGGTTGTTTGCTATCAGCTGTTGTTTATATTAGGGGAAATGTGTATAACGTGCCCCCCCTGGCCAATGTGCCCCCCCTTCGTTTTTCGCTAAACAAGCGAAATCAAAATGCAAAACCACCCAGAAACCATAGTATTTGATGGAACTAGCCTACTATGCAAGTATGACAGTTGTCACATGCTGTTAAAACAAAACAAAAATAAATTTGTTTTTGAGCAGCTTCCGATGTAACTTTTGGCGTCATTTCCATAAGCTATTTTCTTGTCAAAATCTGTAAATAACCGGTTGTTGCGATTCGATTGCGTAAAGTGAACTTCAAAAAGACATCCCTGCCAAAAATAACGGTATGAAACGCTTGATTTGCTTTAGCATTTAATATTTTTTCAAATAAGTAAAAGCAGGCCAAAATGCCCCACTTGCGGTGGTGCAATTTGCCCCCCTTGCAAATGTGGCTATAAACATAGGTAAACAGATCTAAGTTGAAGCCAAGTGCCATTATTTAATTCAATTAGTATTGTAGAGCAGCCGTGGTGGGAATAATTTGTTACCAACGTCCAAATTCTAGGTAATTCAACTACCCGGTACAAAACGCCACAGCTGCAGTATAATGTGCCCCATGCAGAAAAGAAAAAGTGCACCAGAAGGCCGAAACTAGGTTTATTTTACATAAAATAACGATATTTTGCAAAACAAAGGAAATAGTTTTACTTTCTACAAAATAGAGTTGGTCTGTCACTGGTAGAAATACTCAAATTACCGTATTGGGCATATTATACCGCAGGTGGGGCATTTTACCCCGCGCAGACGAGAAACACAACATTTAGGTGCTTTTATTAAATAATTCCTAGCATGTTTATTCCACAATACTAAATGAAATAAACAATTGCAATTGGTTGTCAGCTTAAACACCAACATATACACGTAGTTGTAACGTTAATTTGGGGAAGTATAACGGAGATATAACCATTTATTCTTAGGGGGGGCACATTATACACATTTCCCCTACTTTGTTTTGCATGACTTTGTCTCCAATTTCACACCATACCTTAGCAACCGATTATTCGTTTTTGGACGGTTTTAGCGTACAGAAGCACTTGTGACTGATTGGATTGTCCATTACCTAGGGTGACCATATTGATCCAGCCGAAAATTAGATTCGAAGCTTTTAGATTCGACAAATTAATTAACCCATTTAGTTTGCAAAATACGCGAGTAATCTAGCATGTCATTAGGAGAGAATTTAATATCTTACTACTATTGTCATTCTTGTCATTGACTATGCCGCTACCATACATTACTTTTAATGCACTGATGGACAATAAAACAAACGTCAAGGCAGACTTTATACAGCTCCCTGGGCATGAGTTTTAAATCGAAACCCGAAGAGGAAAGATGGCGGACCTACCAATATTGGGCCGTCGTTAAGCGAAAAATGAAGAAAAATCAACAACCTGGTGACTGCACAGAATCTGATAATATGAAACAAACGAGTTAAATCTTTTGATTCTCTCAAATTTCTGTGTCGTTCTGCTGGGAAGTGATCTAGGATCATCACTTTTTATTTTGTTTCTTTAGACAGTAGTAACGAAAACTTCTAGAAAAGTGGCAATATTAACAAGAATTCGTTTTAAGTTGCCTGACATGCTGAATTTTCATTGAATTTATGACATGTGGTGGCTTTGTGCACCGATCCGTAGTGTCATTTTATTCAACGATGCTTATGATTTGAACTTTTTCCCCTCTATTTACAGAAACATGAGTTAAAACGTCCCGAACGACTGCCGAAAACGCTGCTCAAATAATCGTTTAGTTTCGATAGCCTGTTTAAAATAATCCACGGAAGAGATCAACGCTTCCACACATCCAATGCAAGATGGCACTGGTAATGTTGCCATGCGATCTACCATGGTGGTCCAATGTTCAGAAGAAGCTAACCCAGATAGAAGAGGCGACTTCACTGGACAGTATTCTCGAAGTAATGCAGAAGCTGCATGAGTTGTGCAAGTAAGTTACCTTTTCAGAAAATCACCTTAAATCCTTAAAACTTGGAAAGTCACATTGTTTTTCATTCCCAGTGTTAGTCTCGATCCGGATGACGACGGCAAGGATAATGCCGTCTTCGATGGGTTGCGTCACTTCGTCGAGCAAACACTGTCCGAGGAAGAGCGGGCCCACTTTTTGCAGCATACCGTCAAGCACATCGCCCGGTACGCACGGGATCTCAAACTGTACCGTCCACCACGGGGGCTCAGCTTCAGCCTCCAGCAGCAACCGGACAGCTACGAGTTGGGCTACCGGCTGGTGGCGGCCCTGCTGGCAAACGCTTTCTTCTCCACATTTCCAAAACGTACCGAGAAAACTCATCCGACGTTACAAGACTTCAATTTTACTTATTTTTTTAAAGGTTTAGTAGAGTGAGTAATCCACAGAATTCAAGTTTAAATGTTTCTAATCATTTTATATATTGTAGTAATAACACACAAAAAGCGAAATTCCGCAGTTTTCTAAACTACTTCGATTCGCTGGTCAGTAACTCATCAATGCTAGAAGGAACGCTCAAAGTAAGCCGGAAAGTTCTGACCGGAAAACAATGGTTAACAATCGAGGATTGGCTGGAGTGCGGTCTACCGCTGTGTGACGTAGAGATTAAACACGAAGGACGACTGGATAAGGCCAGCTCGGATACGATGCAGGCCGTATTCGCAAATTCCCGACTAGGTGGCAGTGTTCTAAGTGAGGGAGACACGCAGGAGTCGGTACAGTTTTTCACGTTTCCAGAATTGTTGGCTGTGCTGTTGTACGTAGAAGCGTTGGAGGATAATGAATCTTTACAAATTGAGAACGCACACCACATGGCTCGGATAATAGACCCTCGAGGAAGGGCACTGTTCGAGCGAATTGAACAACCCAAGAGAACCTCCCTGTGTTGCATCGACGCGGAAAACTATCGAGCACTTCCCTCGCAGCAGTTCGAAGAAGACGATATCTTGCGTGAATTGAATAAGTGCCTTTTAGCGTTTAGACAGAATACTACCTGCCCAGTGGTGGAAGTGAAACCGAGCGAGAAACAACGACCCACACGGTTAGATCAGTTGGAAACCAACTCTAGTAAGGGACGGCTCTCTCCGATCGGAGAGCGCGATCGTGAGGGATCAACACCCGGATCTCCTGACGTTTTCACAACTATTTTCATTCGACAACCTACACCCAACTCAAAACGTTCCAGCAGTGATTCTAACAAGCTGGAGAAAGACATCAACAAGAGACGATCATGGCTTTCACCCGAAAGACCAACTGGCAACGGATCGTCGTTAAATACCTCTACCGGATCGACCAGTGGGGTTCTGACAGGCGGTGGACATCGTGGAAAGTTTATAATACTGGGATCATCCGGCGAGTGTCTGCCGGTAAATAGGCATCCACTCGAAATAACGACTCGGACGGATTCATTTTCCAGCTGCGAATCCAGTAACGATGAGTTTCACAGCGCTCGAGGAAGCTTCGATGAGGATGATGAGGATGGTTTACGGGCGGGGAAGTACGCAACCGAACTGGATACCCCGGAACGGAGGTACCATTTTGCTCAAAAACTGCGAGAGGCTTTGCAGGACAATAATTCCGTTAGTACGGAGGATAGTAACTATGCGGTAGGTATTAGTGTGGCGGGATCACAACCCCGAGACCAAGATTTTCGAGTACGGAGAGGTGGTTCGTGTGGTTTTGTGCTGGACGGTTCGTTAGGAAGTACGTCGGAGGAGCGAGAGTGGTTCGATCGGTGCAATCGAAGACCGAATGGAATGCTGGAGCGAAAGGAAACCAACGAGTCGTCTCGGTACAGTTTCGATTCCGATTTGGGATCGGAGCTGGAAGAGGTTTACGAAAAGTTTGCCAAGTAAGTGGACTGTTAATTAGAATGAATGTGTGGTTTTTGAAAGAAACGTTTGGTTTTAGGTGGTTAGAGGAGCCGATTAACAGTGATAAACCAAAGAAACTGGATGCACGAGACGAAGCTGTTCTAAGATTTGCGAATTCTTTGCTGAAACGAACATTGAGTGAAAGCTTTGTGGGAATGCCCCTCACAGATGATGGATTAGTTGATGACAAAGGAGCCGAGGGAGCTGTGATCCTCAGTAATGGAAACCAAAAGAATAAGGTAGTGTTGAACGTAAGATCTCTGTCCTTGGAATTGGCGAAACATAAGCACAAACTTGCTGCTCAGTTGGTAAGTTCTACCGTTCCAACGCGTATTGTTTGGCAAAGCTAGGCTTCGCTTTGGTTTGATAGAATCGTTTTGCGTTTTTAGTGTAGTTTATTTTAAAGTATTTTTTTCTACCTTTTCGATCTATTTTGTTTCCCATTTTCTGTCCCGTAATTTTGGTTTGGTTTGGTTTCATTGTACCATACACAAAAAATCATCCGCTGCTTCAATCCACAATACCACAATACCTATTTGACAACACATATGTAGCGCAATGAATACCTGGCGTTGGAGCCGGCCAAACTCTTCAAGTGTCCCAACATGCAGTTAAATCAAACTGATCAGCGGAAACTTCTGCACCGGTTACGTTCTAGTACTTCAGTTTGTTCCACAACGTCTGATTTGCGTCCTCCGGCGGTCCCACCGAGGGCAAAGAGAAAGACGCGTCGAAGACCTGTCACTGAGCTGCATCGATCGTCACTCAAAACTCGCCTACAAAACTACAAACCGAACTGGTCCGTTTCCTACTATCAAGATGTTAAATGCGATGATGTTACGTTGAAGGTAGTATAGCTATCATTGTGTGTTGTATTTTTTGTTTACTTCAATATACACTTGTTTTTATTTTGGTTCCGTAACAATGCTTCTCCATCAATCGGATCTGTCAAACTAACCCTTTGTATTTGTATTGATAACGGTAAACATTAGATTAAGAGCAAATTTTGGCATCTTTCAGATATCACAGCTGGCGCAGAAACGGACGTTCAATATTAACTTAAGGCCGGTTGCTACTGGAAACTGGGGCTGCGGTGACTCAAGGCGTGGTGATGTTCAGCTAAAGATGGTAATCCAATGGATGGCAGCCAGTGTTGCCGGCTTGCCTTACCTGATATATTACACCGCCGGAAGTGAAAAGCTCTCCAAGGTACGTTGATTTATGTGGGACGTCACTATCGATGTTTCTTATCCACTCTCTATTTTCGTGTTATAACAATAGAGTCTGGACAAAATAACTCTCTTCTAATATTCGATAGACCACGAAAAATGACTGGTGTTCATGATGATGCCAACTTGACTTCAAATTCGTATTACGCAATAATTGCATCAACCGTCCTTTTTGGATACACAATTTCTTCCACCTGTTTCTCGGTTCTTCCCTACAGATCTTAACTATTAATCTGTATAGTGCCCTAGCGAATGTTTTGCAACATATTTCAATAGGTCGATTGTAAGTAGGTCAAATCGCGTTCGTAGATTAGGTATCTGTTATAGCCGATCTTGATCATATACTGCTGGTGTCGCTAGTATCGTGTACTGCTTTAAAATGTATAAAGATACGACCCGGCATTTCTGCAAAATGTGCCGTATGGTTAAAATTTGATCCGTTCTGGCATGCGGGGCGGGGTTTTTTTCTATTGTGCCGCGATAGTTACAGCAGTCGAGAAGCACTTGTTGTAGACGGGACGAAAAACTTCTTCAATTAAATCCTCTAGTAGTTTCTCCTCCCTCCAAATTTTGCATATAACTCAGTGTAGAGCTGTTGTCAGCGTTTCTTGGTCATGTTTATAAAGCTTTGATATCAGGTCCTAGGACACTAATATCTTCCATGCACATTTCGCAGGAATCTCTGCCAGCAGCTAGCGGTGCATACGCCTCCACCAATCTCCGCTATCCGTTTGTACGCCACCAAAAATAGTCCGCAACATCTTTCGTTCAAATACGGCAAGTGTACGTATGTCTTCTGTTACGTAAAGTTATTGGCTTCTACCTCTCGTTTCGATGCCCGCTCGCTGGATCACACTTTCAATAGCGATGTTGAAGTCCGTCTCTTTGCCGCAACCCTCTATACGATTGGAAAGGACACGAGAGGGTCTCCGAAACACGTGCGTAACACATCACTCGCTCCAGGATAGCTTTGATCAGCCGCGTCAGTTTGTCCGGAACACCGTTCTCGTGCATCATTTGCCATAGCTGTTCGCGCTCGACTGAATCTTATGCTATCCTGAAATTCACGAAAATATGATGCATGGGCACGTTGGACTCCCGATATTCCTAGAGGATTTTTCGGAGAGTAAAAATTTGATCCGTAGTAGCACGGGCCCCCATAAAGCCCATCTGGTACTGCCCTACGAATTCTCTTATTACTGGAGTTAGAAAACGTAACAAAATCTGAGAGAGCAGCTGGTAGGCGGCGGTATTTATAGCAATTTAGTTGATCGCCCTTTTTGTAGATGGGACAAACGAAACCATCCATCCACTCTAGCAGTAGTTTCCTCCTCCTTCCGAATCCTTGAAATTATACAGTAAAGTGGCGTTGCTAACGGTTCTAGGCCATTCTTCTTCTGTTATATCGGACCACCTCACGCTCGTTTGGAACCAGGTTTCACCCCTACACATCCCAAGCAATAAAAAGTTCGGATTTCACTTAAGGAACGAACTCGGAAGTTCATATTTGGTTCAAATTTAGTTCCGCAGGACTTTCTTGCTGAACAACATGATATAACATTTCCAAACCGAACTTGATTCCTAATAAAGTACCGTTAATATTTGTAGCAGCTCGAAAGTTCATCATGAGACTTGAAAGTTCAACAGGAGACTTAAAATTTCAACATGCGACTCGAAAGTTCAATATGCGACTTAAAAGTTTAACATGCGATTTGAAAGTTTGAAATTGAAGCGAAACTTCGACACAGACACTGAAACGGCGTTTTGATTGAATAGTGAAATTTATACCCCGGTATTAAAACAATAAAAGCATTTTTCTAAAACAATAAAAAGAAATGGTTTGTTCTATGCCTGCGGTAAAGCGAGTGGTGCTTGCATTGATATGGGTTGTGGCTGCAACGATGCGGCGGTTAAAAGCAACGATGCGGCGGGCCAAAGTAAAGGCAGATCTGTACTATCCAGAACCAGCGTGTTTTGAAAGCTCACAGGATTCTGGTTAACCTTTTTCTTGCGTTGGCTGTTGGCTGGCCGTGCATCTGATGAGGACTTACCCGGAGAATTCCTCACATAAGCCCATCACCTCATCGTAGGACCGGATGCCATTCCGCTTGATCGTACATTTGGAGGTGATGTTGGCATCCCGAAGCATTTTTTCACATCTTGAAGTCGCTGTGAATTGAGCCGCAGAATGTTTCCGGATTTGGAGCTTCGGATCCATTTTTCTGGCTCCGCCGAAAGCTCATTATGGCCTTGCGTTCATAGTCTCGACTACGGCAAACGGCATATCTGTAATCAATGAAGCTGTAATTAATTTTGCGTCAGTCAGTATTGTTTGCTTTGTATATAATTACTATCCTGAATTTTGCGAAAAATGTTGCTGCAGAAAAAATTACCGCTAGCCGCTGCTGAAACATTCAAAACAAACTGGTGAACTGTCAAACGCAAGTTCACATAAAGCTTCGCGAGTATTTTTTTCGAACCATCCAGTTCGAAAAATGTTTCGCGTGTACTTTTTCTGAACTTTCACGTTCGGATGAAGTTTCGCGCGCACTATTTCAAAACTTTAACGTTCGGATAAAGTTTTGCGCGTACTATTTCTGAACTTCAAGTTCAGATCATGACTTTCTAGTTCAAAAAGAAACCAGGGGCTGTGCTTGATGTTACAGTAAATGAGAAATCAGTACATCGAGTGAAATTTATGCAGATCTCATGTTTCACCAATGGAGCAGTGGTACGTGTCTAGGTTACCAAGAGGAGTACTCGAGTTCGAAACTCGAGGCAAGTTATGAAAATAAATTAATATTAATAAACAATCATTATTCTTCTGATCTAGGTTTTCAATCTAAGCTTATCATTAATAACCAAAATAAATGGCTTAGTTAAGGAAAAAGCAGGGAAAAGTGGAAAATTACTTTTTAATTTTGAGATCATCGACGTTTTTTTCGAACTGAACAGCGTTCTATACAGCGACCTAAGCAAACTTTTAACGAATTTTTTATTTCTGTTTGAAAGTTGCTTAGCATTCCTACTTGAAACTTGAAAGTACGGTTAGTTGTTTAAAATTAGGCTGAATAGAATTCTATTCATGATAATTTGGGTAGCTGATTAAGCTAAAAAATCCACTTTTATCGGAACCTTTGGTTGCTTGGGTCGTTACTTGGCCAAATTCTCCCTCGTGGTAATGGTCTCTTATCCCTCGTGCAAGGTATAAACCGTCGGTAGTTTTTAGCACACATGTACTGCTACTTGGTAATGGGCCAAGTCGATATCCGCACCCTGTAGGGAGCGTAAGTTAGTGCTGTTCAAAAAAAATCGATGATTGTCAAATATGGATGATTTGGTTCAAGGTTCGTTGGCCAGGTGATCTCCAGGTGACTTTGTGACTATATTTGCGGGGAAAGAGAGTACTTCTGATCTCCAGGAAGCTACCCAGCAAACCACAAATCGTATAATAATGTTTGAAAATCATCTTAAATATCGCTAAACAAACTCTAAATCGTACATAAAGCTTAATAAAGCGCACCCTAGTTTACATTTATTCGTACAAAATGATTGTAACTGATTCACATACGATTTTCGTCACAGAATTGTATAGCATTATGGAACTAATCATGTTGAGTCGAATTTCATCGTATACAAATACTTATGAATGTGAATTGTTTTCATATAATTTGCAGTACGTATATCGCCTCCAAAATAGTACGCATATGTTGGTTTTGTGCATCGAATGCGATTTTTCTAGATATATATCGGTACATATATCATATTTGTTGCTTTGATATGCGTACGCAAATGTTTGCTGGGTAGGGCCGGTAGAAAATAAGGTCATATGCTGATAGGGAAGGGGGACACTTTATCCTCGTGTCAGTGTAGGACGCTAAACAGTACTGTTACGATGGTCCTCCGGCGACACATGGGGTTGGTGCAGACCCTACAAGCCATCCGTAAAACATACTAGTACAGGAAGCAAATAATGTAAATAGGCACCGGAACAATCGGCATAGACCAAGGCAACTAAAAAGGATCAACGATTTGAAGCTTGGAACATGGAACTGCAAGTCTTCCAATTTTCAGGGAAGTACCGGCATCCTTTCTGACTTGTTGAGGGCACGAAAGCCAATCGACAGCCGTATGTGCAAGTTGAGGATTAGAGGCATTATCAACGTGCATAGCCCACACCTAGGAAGTGACGAGGACGATAAGGGCGCTTTTTACGCGCAGCTTGAACGTGAATATGGCAACTGCCCAAGATATGATGTCAAAATGGTTATCGGAGACCTCAACGCTCAGGTTGGCCAGGAGGAGGAATTCATACCGGTCATTGGAAAGCTCAGCACACACCCGCTTACGAACGAAAACGATCATCGACTCATTGATTTCACCGTCTCTAAAAATATGACCATACGGAGTATCTGCTTCCAGCACAGCCTCCCATATCGGTACACTTGGAGATCATCACAACAGATGGACTCGCAAATGACCCAAGTTTTGATTGATGGAAGGCACTTCTCGGATATCATCGACGTTAGAACCTATCGTGGCGCAAACATCGTATCTGACCACTACCTTTTGATGGTTAAAATGCGCCAAAGACATTCGGTTGTGGGATCTCCGCAAGATGCTTCGATCTGGGAGCATACGCCGCCGCACAAAGCTGATGATGTACAAAACGCTAATCAGACCGGTAGTTCTCTACGGAATTGAGACAGTAACTTTGCTTACAGAGGACATACATACGTGCACTAGCCGTATTTGAACGAAAGGTGTTGCAGATTATTTTTGGCGGAGTACAAACGGAAAGCGGAGAGTAACGAAGACGTATGAATCACGAGCTACAGGCACTGCTTGGAGAGATTCCTACCGTACACCTGGCGAAAGTTGGGAGATTACGGCGGGCCGGTCACGTCGCAAGAATGCCGGACGACTGTGCAGTGAAATCCGTGCTTTACAAGAACCCCACCGGCACCAGGAATAGAGGGGCCCAACGTGCTAGATGGCTCGACTAGTTTGAAACCGACTTGCGTGTGTCGAGACGCGCAACGAATTGGCAACAAGTAGCCCACGACCGAGTACAATGGCAAGAGTCACCCGGCTCTCGGCTGCTAAAGTAAGTAAGTACTTTCCGTTGCTGCCAATATTCGGTACCGTCACCCGCCACGGTACAATCTGGAACAACTTAAGTTACCTGAGGTCACTATTGAGTACGCGCAACGGCTTAGGCCTGCGCTGCCGGGCGACGGTGAGCTAAGTGAAGCCCCTCTCGAGGACTACTCAGAAAGCGTCATACCAGTCATCAACGGCGCAGCGAAAGGTGCCATTGGGCTCGCTGAGAGGAGTCGACGTAACGACTGGTTCGACGAGGCATGTCAGAGGATGTTAGATGGGAAGAATGCAGTGCGGGCGTCGATGCTGTAGTAGGGGACTCGTCGAAACGTGGAACGATATAGACAAAAACGATTTTCCGAGGTAAGAAGCGCTGCTTGGAAGAAATGGAGTGCGAGGACATGGAGCAGCTGTATCGGTCTCAGGAAACGGGTAAATCCTACAAGAAACTGAACGTATCTCACAAAGGCTTCGTGCCGCGAGCCGAAAGATCTTGAGATAAAGACGGAGGGATCTTGTCGGATGAACGTGAGGTGATCGATAGGTGGAAGTAGCACTACAAACAGCACCTGAATGGCGCGGAGAAGGAATACCAAGACAGCAGGGAGAATGACTACATCAGTACGGCGGATGATGGTGATGTGCAACCCCCACGATAGGTAAAGTGATCGTAACCATTGAGAACAACATGGCAGCTGGCAATGATGGCATCACAGCGGAGCTTATCAAGATGGGCCGGACAGGTTGGGTACCAGCTGGTCTGCAGACCAGCTGATAGTCAGGATCTGGGAAACAGAACAGCTACCGGAGGAGTGGAAGGAGGGAGTAATATGCCCAATATGCAAGAAGAGCGACAAGTTGGAATGTGAGAACTATCGTGCGATCACCATTCTCAACGCCTACTTAGATCATCTTTAGCCGTCTATCGCCACTAGTAGGTAGACCAAATCTTTATGCTGCGACAGATCCTCTAAAAACGCTGCGAACACCAAGTCCCTACGCACCACTTATTCATAGATTTTTAGGGCCGCCTGCAATACTATCGACTGCGAAGAACTATGAAAAATTATGGATGAAAACGGCTTTCCCGGGAAGCTGGCAAGACTGATTAAGGCCACGATGAGCGGTGCTCGGTGCTGTGTGAGGATTCCGGGCGCGTTAATAAGCCCGCTTGGAACATGCAGGGGACTTCGACAAGACGATGGTATTTCCTGTCTCCTGTTCAACATCGCACTAGAAGGTGTTATGAAACGTGCGGGATCTTCAACAAATCTAGTCAATTTATCTGTTTCGCTGACGACGTGGATATTGTCGGAAGGACGTCCCAGGCGGTTGCTGAGCAGTGTACCTAACTGAAACGTGAAGCAGTAAAGGTTGGAAAAGTGGTGGATACATTCAAAACCAAGTATCTGTTAGCAGGAGGAACCGAGCGTGATCGAGCTCGCATAGGCAATAGTGTGGTAGCTGACGGTAATGAGGTGGTGGTCGAATATTATACCTCGGGTCATTGATAACGTCACATAGCAACTGCCGCAGAGAAATACGCAGACGTATTATTACAGGAAGCCGCGCTTACTACGGACTCCATAAGAGCCTAAGGTCTGGCATTCTTCACCCCATACCAAATATCATGTACAAAACGCTAATAATGTTTGGGGTTTTAGTCACCGTAAAACTTTTTTTTTCTAGGTTTTGTTGACTTTTTTCGGTGAAATTCATTTAATTAAAACCAGAAAATAAAAATGCTAATAAGACCAGTAGTTCTCTACGAGCACGAAACGTGAACAATGCTCGACGAGGACTTGAAAGCACTGGTCGTTTTTTAACGTCGTGTACTTAGGATCATCTTAGGCGGTGTATGTGAGAACGATGGTTGGAGGAGAAGGATGAACCACGAGTTGGTGCAGTATGCAGAAAGTTGCTGGAGCTGGAAGGGTACAATAGCCAGGACATGTTGTGAGAATGCCGGACAACAACCCCGCAAAAATAGGCCGTGTGGCTCAGCCGTCTGCCCAAATCGCAGTATTGAGAGATCAGACAGCCGGGAACCATGCAGCATCGCACTTCCTAGCTTAGCTACTCAATTGAGCATTATTGGGTATGGCCGCGTGTAGGTGCTAGGTAGGGGCTTGCGGGGGCAAGAGCTTACTTGTTTGCCTTCCCCATGTCATACCCAGTAGACGTAAATGCCGTATCGACCTATATCGGGCGGACCCGAAATACCTTGTGATGTCCATCTTCTTCGCTCCGGGGTCAAGCTGGCAGAACGAACATATCATCGAGCGTAGTTGCTTGACTATTTTCGCCATGGCTGTCACAAATCAACTGATGATACTGTCAAATATGTTTTTACATGCTTAATAAACGTAATTGCGAATTAATTTTGTGTGTGGCAATTTTACCGTGGACCTGCACGCCCTTTAGAAATGAAAGAAATGTTTCACCGCCCAAGTAGCCAGTGAGCACTTAAAGAAGCAGAAATCTAGCTTTTTATTAGCCTATGGTGCACACCATATCGTGCAGCATAGTTCAATATGCCTATAAAAAGCTGCTAGAAAGCCGGTTTTGGCGAAATATCCGGCTACATTAGTGCTTGGAGCTTTACAAAAGTCATAAAACGTAACGCCTGTTGCGTAACGGTAAAACGTCAAACATAAAAAAATGCGAAAAATATATTGTACATCCTTTTTTATCTTCCCTCTCTGTTATGCTTATATGGCGCGTACTTTGTTGACGTTTCAAGATTGCTTTTTGTTATTATTTTCTTTTTTCGGTTAGAATTGAACCGCCAGCCAATCTGTCGATAGGAATAGGAATAGAGGAGTAGGGCAACGCCTTTACCAGTTGATCTGTAAACGGTAGTTGCGAGTCAGCTGCCAATAGCTCTACTTACATTACCGAAATTCTTAACTCGGATGTTTGATTTGCTTATCAAGGCGGAATGGAGGGAAAGATTTTGTTTTTCACATTTCTTCCATAAGTTGCGCTTTGGGAGAATTACTTACCTTTTATTTTATTTTTATGTGATAGCATTTCTATACATGTATAGAAATATTTCTTGCATATTATCCGTATGCATATGCCCTATAGATTCGTGTTGATGTTTATTTAATCGGCGGTGCAGGATTTTGCGTAAGACAAAAAGAGAGGGAAGCATTTTTTCTGTTATCACGCGTACGTTCGCAAGGAGATTTCCTGCAAGTGTGAGCAGTGTTCAAAATCTCTTTTGATGCCGGTAACGGCAATAAAGCTTGCTTAGAGCATCTAATCAGCTTTTCATAGTGCTTCAAGTAAATATTAATTCAGCATTGAGAATGCCATTTCAAAGCTGCTATGCTTGGACAATGCTGAATTATATCTGGCAGCATGTAACTTGCAAATTTAGAGCAGCTTTCAAGCTTAATTCAGTGCTTAGCGGTTACCTGGGCGTTCCATAGTCCATTTTAACTTGAAAGCAAGCATTCTTCTGGAATTATCTCATCATCTTTCTTTTTTTAGCTGGACACAATTTGCCGAGTTTTAAAGGATCGCAAATGGACCGTCGGCGAGCTGGCCGCTGCAACTCTATCGCACGCTAAGGATATCCTGGAGGATCCGCTATATTACAACAACGATCGGAGCTACTGTTCCTTTTTCGACAAACTGATCGGCTTGGAACGAACAGGAGGGCAATAAGGCTGATTCGCTCGGTCGCCGGGGGCTCACAGAACAGATTATGACTGAGAACAAAAAAAAAAAAAAAGACAGCCATCGAGGCCGACAGGGCACAGCGTTGCCAAGCACAACCGTTAGAAATCTTGTAAAACAAAAGCAATATTTTACTGTTTTATAGTACTTTATAGGACAGTTGAATGTTAGCAATGGCAGGAAGTAACTCAGTTTTGTAAATAGAATAATAAGTCAAACTCAGACACAAATCATGGCAGATGAAGTCTTCCCTCAAAGACTTGTAAACTTGATATGTCCACATGCGTGCAGGCAAAAAAAGTGTTTTTTACATGACAGACAAGAAAGCAAGTAGTGATCTTATTCGATAGGTAGACATCATAAAAGACTTTTCGAGTAAACAGACATTTCAAAACACAACAGCACTGCATGAAACACGTCGCAAAGATAGGCATCATTCTTGTTCGTTTTGTTCAAAATTGTCGATATCCCAATGTAGTATAATAAACTAACAAACAATGTCAACTGCTTCCAACATCGCAAGACAGAGAGCCAAACATTATATAGCCGTAAGAAACCAAAACATTAACATATATTACTAATCGTTCAAATTAGCAGATTTCACTGGAACGGTATCCGATAACATACAACAAAAATGCTAATCCGAAGGAAAATACATGCATGATTCTGTAACAGGAATGTAACGGACAGCCGATGTTTGTGAATTATTATACAAAAATCAAGTTTTATATAGAATTATTATACGCTTACCACATGACGAGAGAATAAATACGATGTGTATTAAATTAACTAAAAATTTACTGATTGAAATTAGTCGTTCATGGCGTTTTATTTGGCCCCCGTTTCCCGTATTTATTAGGTTTGTCTAGTTGCCGCCGGGAAGCGTGCAGTGGCGCCAACTACGTATCGACAGCGAAAACCATTGGGAGTGGTAAAGCTCGCGTGCTCGGGCAAAAGTTCGTTGCAAAAGCTTTAGACCAGTATTAATTTCTTGAGAGCTACCTGAGGTGTGTTTCCTTGCTACGCAGGTTTATAATACTGTTACATCAATTGATTATTTTTTAGATAGCCAACGAAAAAGTTACATTATGCATTCACTTTCCTATTTTATCAAATTTATGGTGAATCTTGAAGAACAAGAACAGTACAATAAATAATAAAAAGTATATCCGCCCAACGTGGGGCTCGAACCCACGACCCTGAGATTAAGAGTCTCATGCTCTACCGACTGAGCTAGCCGGGCTGTTGTTCCCCGTGTTTTCTCTGATACAATATGTATCTGCTGAAACTCAACATGAATACATGAATACGTGGCAAATTGATATTTTTAGCTTTTGCGCAACGCACACTCCTTAGCCTACCTTTATGTTGAGATATAAATGGCGCGATTATGCGCTTGTTTTATTATGTTCTATGATTACTACTCTCGTGACAGTAAAGGTTCGTTGTGAAAAAATAATAGCGATCTTGAGCTCCCTTGAATTGCCTAAGACCACAAGAGCGCACGCACGATTCCCATGGCTTTCCCATGCTACGATGGTTCGTAAATAATTACTATCTTTTCTGTTCGCCATTCGAATTGGAAACTTGTCAATTATGATGCAGGTATGATTAAATTTAGTTTCCCGCAGGGGGTAAAACCGGTAACGCAAATTATTGCCGTTTAGACCACACCTCTTTTCGGGTTGGCTTTTGGATCTTCCCACAGTACAGCAAGCGAACGGGCCGGTCGGACGACTTCCTATCGATTGGCCGTTTGCTTTTATACTGTGTTTACTGTTTTGTTTGCTCTGTTAGGGTCGTACTTTCAACAATACAAAAATCTTGAAAATGTTGCTTTTTATCGTTCTTATTTGGTTTTACTTTTATGTTATTTTTTATTTTATTATTTTTTAATCAAATATTTGTTAAAGCTTGTTTTGGAATTTTAGTATCATCTGCACTCAGAAGCACCAAATGCATATATTGGTATGTATGATAAACTTAAGGACCTAAACCAATAGCGTGTCTAGGATAGGATACGCTCGTATTGTGAAATTTAAGATTCGTTCAGAATGTTTTGCTTATAGAACCACGATTCTAGAATAAGAATCCAATAGGTGAATCCCAGAGTTCCACGTCCCAGAATAACTCGGTAAAGGAATCCCCTTCATTATGAAATAGGAATCCTCGCGATTCTGAAAGCAGAAATCCTGTGTATGTTAGTTAGGGTGTATTCTTGCTGTATTCTATAACATGAGAACATTTCGATAATAACTTTGTTTCTGCAGCTCGTATTTGGTTTTGAAGAAATAACTGAGATTTTCGTTTAATGGTTACGAAAAAAAGGGTATCAATATGGCCAAACATCTTCTCCTCTGTTGGGTACTCTTACCACTGCGTCCATTATTTTGAACTATTATTTTGTGGTATGCCCCGTTTTATTATTTTACTATACGCTTCAAGCTTACCTATCACTTATTGAGGAAGTGACAGGCTGGTAGCTGGAGCGAGACATGTGCCAATCAAGGATGACTAGGTTTATGAACCAAGCAGATCTCCCCTTTTTGAGATACTGCAGTCTGCGTACCACTTGTGCTCCACGATTGCAGAGCAAGTGTTCCGAGGTTAAATATCATCTTGTACGAAACTGAGATTCCGAAGCTGATATTTACTTGGACAATGTCCTGTCGCAAGACCGGTAAGCTTGCTGAGATCTCTCTTATTGAGACTCAGCAACTTTTTTTTTTATAATTTTAGATTGTTTGAGCGATTGTTAGACATCCTACTGGCCAACACTGTTTGGCTCTCCTTTTGTTCCAGCCCACCCTCCAGCACGCAGTCAGAGATCAGGCAGAGTGAATCTCGACCCGTGAGTAGAGAGTTGGAGTCACATCTGCGTTTGTCGACTCACAACGAGTCGGCGTGTTGAGGATAGACGAGGATCAGGACTGAACCTCAGCTAGCGCATCGTTCAAGTCCTGTTCCTCCCCTACTCTCCTCTCCACCTCATTCGTTTCTTTGTTTTTCGGTAGAGAGAACCTGCACGGTAAGAAATCGTCCACTGCATCAGTGACCGCCTTGATGCAGCAAGGGCAAATTGCTGTGGAGGGCGTCCTGGTACTCCACAGGCTCCGTTGCGGCGAGAGAATTTATAAAAGGCCCTCCACCATTCATCCCTCGGCACGGGTCGCGTCACACCTTGGATTAGGGGTTTATCCATTCAAGTTTTTACATAGTAGCTATTACAATCATCTCATTTAGGGACTTTGGACCCTCTGCTTTGGTTCCTGGGAGTCAAGAGAACCGTCCTGCAGGCGGAGAGTTTACACTTCAGCCTTCGCATGAGTGCCCCCTCTCTGTCCGCATACGACCCTAGTTTCCACCGGTTGTCCGATTTCCACTAAGGAACATATCCCCGGATGGTACCACGAGGAGGTAGAGATAGGAGTTGCTGAATAAGAGGCTGTGGGACTTCATGGTGGCTCTGGAGCGTATTATTCAACCATTTACCATCCATGGTCAAACATAATAAATGCTTTTATTATTAAATCAAGTACCTAATGCTTCATAATAACTGCTTGGTAAAAGTAATACTATTCTAAAAGCATTATAAAACAATGTACTGCTATGCCTTCGTGTGATTCATTTATCGCCATAATATAATAGAAATTCGCAACTGTTAAGTTTTATTGCAGTTTCACGAACAGCCGCAATAAGAACTATTTCGTATTGCTACGCCCGTGTATTGACACGCCTTCTCGTGGGAACACATACTTAGCAGGTGATGTTACATAACTAGCTAGTTCTATTGCGGTAATATAAACAACCGCAATAAGATCTGAGATTTGATAGTTCGGAGGAATACTATGTTGCCACTTCTAACTTTGCTGTTCTCTAAAGTGTATGAAAGAAGAAGCTCCGGAACTTCGCACTATGGAGAAATTATCGACCATCATGATTCAAAACCTTTAGAGATTCAATAAGGCAATGATGTCAAAATGTTTAAAAATATTATAACCTGTTTTGTGTTCTGCAATTATGGATATGGTACTAACCAGGGCTTGTTCGTTCACTTTGACTCAACGTTGATTCATTTGACAGTACCGTCTCAGTCGAGCAAAATTTGACAAAGTTATCTATGGAACATTTGTAGAACCAGTTATTATCTACAATTTTGCTGAATAAAATTTCACTGTATCTTTTGTATTTACAGTGCTACAATGCTAGTACCTTATTAGTGACTAAATGAATGCTTATTTAGTTACTAAAGACGTACTAGCATTGTAGCATCGTAGCTACAACAGATACAGCAAAACTTTGTTCAGAAAAATTGAAGATGATAGCTATAGTTCTACAAATGTTCCACATACAACTTTGTCTAATTTTGCTCGGCTGAGATAGTACTGTCAAATGAATCATAATTGAGTCAAAGTGAACGAACAAGCCCTGAACATAAGAACTGGCAACAATCTTAAGCAGTTAGGACATACACCCAAGTCTTTTTCTACACGGGGGATACGTGCGTGTAAAAAAAAACATTTAAAAAAACCGCGTAAATTCGAAAAATGTTGTAAAAAAACCGCGCTAATTAAAAATCGCTGTAAAAAAACCGCGTTAATTCAAAAATAACTGAAAAAGCCACTCGAATTTAAAAATCACTGAAAAAACCGTGTTAATTCGAAAAATGATGTAAAAAAACCGCGTTAATTCGAAAAATGATGAAAAAACCGTGTTAATTCAAAAATCGTCATAAAAAAAAAACGCGTTAATTAAAAAATCATAAAAATAAACCGTGTAAAAAGAGACTTGAGTGTACTGGATTCCTTTTGCAGAATCTCGAGGATTCCTATTTCATAGTACAGTAGTAGTAGTAGTTCCGAGGTTAGGTATCCTGAGGTTTTAGGTATCCTGTCCTGAGGATTTGCCTTTTGGATTCTCATACAAGAATCCTGGTTCTATAAGCAAGGCATTCTGGACGAATCTTATACAGGATTCCTATACACGATTCTAATGCGAGAAATCCCAGAGAAGATCTGCGAATCTTTTTGTGTCTCAATTTTTTTCGAACACAGTTTTTAATGGGTCGAAAACAGGGCTTCTGCTTTGCTAGGAAAAAGAAATGCACCGAATTCCAGATACATGAAAAGTTGTGATACAAAAAAGACGAACGTGCACCTCACGTGGGTGTTGATCGTTGACAGCGATGCCAAAAATTGCCAAGTGTCAAGTGGTAGACGATTTACTATGTTCTTTATTCGTCATCTCGTTTATTCTCTAGTGTTCTTATGAAACTGTGAGTGTGACTTCAAACTCGCAGTTCTTTAAGAACACTAAAGAACAAAAGAGACGATGAATTCCGTCTGCTGAATCTGGTAATACTGAACACAGGACGAATTAGGAGTCATGATTAACGACATGGGTAAGAAAGTAGTGAAAGAAGTAGAAAGAAGAAGGTAGTGCATTAAAGATAAAAGCCTTTGTAAGACGTTCGATCAAGAAGTACCTGAAGCTGATAATGACAAAACCCAGTTAGACCGAGAGTTCTTTATGAACTTGAATCCGTTACAATACTCACAGAGAATATTCTCATCTTTGCTTGTTCGAGCGGAAGGTGCTGCGTTTGATATTTGGTGATGACGTAGGGGGATTGGCAAAACGTGGACATGTGCAAATCTAACACCTCTGTTCACTAACTTCTACCTCCACGTGTTGCCAGCCACATCTTAGATGGCAGCCCCATCGCACAGTGGTCCAATCAGCGAAATACGTGATCGTTTGATATTGCGCCAAAACGTGAAGTTTTTCGCATATAGTGTCTTTAGGAACATTTCTTGGTATAACAAGCCCCTTCTTGTGAGAGAAATTTTTGGGTGATTAATTCCCTTAAAAGTGAGATAAGAAATTTATTTTCTCGTACATTCGAGATACAAGTTTAGTACTTTCAGCAAAGTTGTAGTAAATATCAATGCAAACAACTTTGTCAAAGACACTACACTTGTATCTCTTCATCGAGATTATCTATAAAGCGTTATTCGTGGACAAACCCTTTAAAACAGTTTTTAAACCCTAACTTATTCTGGTCAACTTTTACGTGTTCGTAGTGTTCTAAAAAGTTGTTTATCTTGCTAAAATCAACGTTTTTGTAGAACATTATTATAAGTGATTTTCTGCAGTTTCGGCGATTTTGAGCATTTTTGCTGAAAAATAGTACTACTTTGAGCTTAAATATTTCCCAAGGTGGCAAATGGTGGCAGACCAAACAACTCCTACTTGAAAGTACAACAAAAAACCTTTAAAATCAAGTGTCAATTAACTGTATCTGTTTGTATCCTCAAAAGTTATAGTTGTTTTAAAAATCCTTCACAGTCATGTTTAACGAACAATAAAATGTACTTCGGATGCAATAAACGCCATTTTGTTTATGTTAACAATCTCTTTCTAACAAGTTGAGTTACCAGCAATTTTTTCGCCTATTTTTGAGTCGAACAAAACAACAGAACAAAACAACAGAAAAGCTTCCAAACAACTAACTTAAGTCTATTTTGTTCAATACCTTCGATTGGTGTCTTTTCAGAAGATCTTACTCATAATGGGCTGGTACCAAATGGCCGAAACACAAATGGTCGAATCACGAATGGTCGAAATCCAAATGACCGAATTTCAACAACAATCACAGAAGACCGAATTTTCTCGGAATTACTTTTTAGTCTATTTAATTAGAAAACACGAATTGACAAGCAGTTAACAATTAACTTTACTCAAACAAAAAATAAAATAAGCAACACATCTTTTTGTTGTACTTTTAAGTACGAGTTGTTTGATCTGCCACCATTTGCCACTTTGGGAAATATTTAAGCTCAAAGTAGTACTATTTTTCATCAAAAATGCTCAATATCTCCGAAACTTCAGAAAATCACGTATAATAATGTTCTACAAAAACGTTGATTTTAGCAAAATAAACAACTTTTTAGAATACTACGAACACGTAAAAGTTGACCAGAATAACTCAGGGTTTAAAAACTGTTTTGAAGGGTATGTCCATGAATAACGCTTCATAGACAATTTCCAGGAAGAGATACAAGTATGGTGTCTTTGACAAAGTTGTTTGTATTGATATTTACTACAACTTTGCCGAAAGTACTAAACCTGTATCTCGAGAATATGAGAAAATAAATTTTTTATCTCACTTTTAAGGGAATTAATCACCCAAAGATTTCTCTCACAAGAAGGGGCTTGTTATACCAAGAAATGTTCCTAAAGACACTATATGCGAAAAACTCCACGTTTCGGCGCTATATCAAACGATCACGTATTTCGCTGTTTGGACCACTGTGCATCGGCGGGATAGGGATCTGTAACAATATACCTTGTTACATGTGTTTTATGTACGTTGAAGTTGAGGTGCTAGTTTAGGATAGCAGGTTGACTAATTAGAAAAATTCGAATGAAACTGTACCCGAAAATTTAAAAAATTACAGAAAATGAAAGAAGACATCGATCTGGATTATTGGCAGCGTCCTTTATCATGAAAACACGGACAAGAATCAGAACATGGAATATACTGATCCTTGCCCAGCAGGGCAAGCTAGAACAATCTGCAAGATAAGTTAGCCAACTCAAGCTTGGACTGGTGAACACAAGAGATCGTCTGGGTAAGTCTTGCTCTACTCTGGCATACATGCCGAAAATACTACTCGAGAAACAGGAGTTGGGTCCCTACTGAGCCCAGGGGCACATGCAGCCCTCATGAAGTGGAAACTGATCAACAAGAATAATCGAGTTCAGATTTAGAACACGAAATAGAAACCTTACTGTAATCCAGTGCTATGCGCCAACAGATGCTTCCGACCTGCAGCTAGAGCTGATAGAGCTGACCTTGGATGCGTCATCGTACGCCATGGCCTAGGAGAGATGAGCGAAAACGGGGAGCTGTTTTAGGAGTTCTGTGGTAATAATATCATGGTCATTGGTGGATCGTTCTCCGCCCATAGACCAGCGCGTAAGGTCACGTGGGTTTCCCGTGGTGGTCGAATAGAAAACCAAATTGACCACCAGCTGAAAGTAGAGTACGCCTATCATCATAGAGTTTTGGCACTTCTCAGCAAAAATGCCGGAAACTTTCACCTACCCTCGGGCAGTGTTGAAAATTCATAGCAGCAAAAAACTCAATGAGATTTCAAGCACAAGAAATTTCAACTTTGATCAGAAGCGCCGAACTCACATATGAATTTCTCTCGTTATTATATGCGATGTCTCTGTTGCTATGCGATGTGAACCAAATTCAGCTGTGAGCATTTTGCTTACTTCTTTCATAGCTGGCATTTCATACAACGAACCAGAGAGCGAAAGAGAATTAACCGCCAGAAAAAACATCAGCTGCGAAAAAATCTAGCACACATTCATGAATGAAGATAGCAAACAAATTGGCAGAATTTACATTTTTCCTTCGCGGAAATCGAGATTTTCTTTATTAGAAAGTAAAAAGCCTAATAAGAATTAGATAAACATGTAGTTTAAAAGTGTGTTTTAGTTTAACTTTACGATTTATTTAGAGATTCATTCTCTTACGCTCAGCCACAGTTACGTATCGCACGAGAGAATGCCTATGCTGTTCAACAACGAATTTGTATGTATATGTGTATAGCTCCAGGTAGCAGTTGAAGCAAAGCAGAATATGATCAAGCGGGAAGAAATATGTGTGAGTTTTGTGCTTCTTGCTATGAAAACAGAAAAACTCTCGCGCGAGTTTTTTCTGCATAGGATCAAGTTGACATGATTCACAGTTGATATTGATTTTTGATGAGTTTTGAGATTTCGAGTTTTTAACATCACTGCCCCCGGGTTTCTTTATGCCAAAAGGGGTTAGGCTCTGTGGTTGTATTTAATTGTGGTGATTCTGGAACCTCCTCGTTATATTACAGGTTCCATGAACCACCGCTTTTTGGATACTGTCCAAATTCCTTTGCAGTTCCAGCTCTTCCAGGGAACGTTGTAGACTACAGGGCACTACTCCGGTGGCTGAGATGACCACCGGAACTATGCGTACGTCCTCAAGATGCCACATCTGCTTTAGCTCCTCGGCCAAGTCGTGGTACTTCGTTATTTTGGCCTAGAATGTTGGCTGGACATTGCTATCCAGCGGTACAACGATGTCTATGAGGGTAACGTGCTTCCTTCTATTGTCGTAGATTAAACGTCGGGACGATTGGCACTTATAAGGACGTCCCGACGTCCGTAATAATCTCACGATCCCAGTACAACTTTATGCAACTATTTTACAGAATACATAATACATCTTTATAGGGCTTACAATACATTTTTGATATGTTATGCAAAGCAGACTAGTCAATGATAGTAAATACTGGCAATCCTATCAACTTCACTGTAGCGTGACAATAGCAGGTTGAGCAGGTGAAACCTTTTAATATGGTGGTAGCCAGACAACGCTC
This sequence comes from Sabethes cyaneus, assembly GCF_943734655.1. NCBI lineage: Eukaryota > Metazoa > Arthropoda > Insecta > Diptera > Culicidae > Sabethes > Sabethes cyaneus. Next base: position 57,000,268 of record NC_071355.1, read on the forward strand.
GATGGTAGTACCAAAACTGATATCACCACACATATCAGGAATGCCAGGGGTGCCGTTACAGGTCTACGTTACATCTGGTGCTCAAATCAGAAAGTTAAATCCGTATTGCTGTACGTCTGCGCAATGTGGTGCGTCTCAGCGGAGACAATACAAAAACTGCATGTAGTTATTAATCGCTGCCTGGGATATACCTATTACTCCTGCATGGAGGCGAGAAGCTCCATCGTCGATGTTATCAACGGTCGATAGCAACAGAATTCGAACAGAACAAATTTGAAATAGAACAGAATTCGAGAACGTAGGTGAAAGTGGATTGGACACACTTTAAGGAAGAAAGCGAACGAGATCTGCAGAGAAGCACACCACTGGAATCCACAAGGACAATGTAGAAGAGGCAGATCCAGAGGCACATGGCGACGCAGCGTGCTCACGACATCCGGATTATTGACGAGAGTCTATCCTAGCGATAGGTGTAAGCCAAGGCTGGTAACTGTCGGCAGTGGAGTCGCCACGGAACGGATTGCAATTGTACAGTTTTGTCGGTTTCCACTCACCTCCATCAGTTAATCGCACCTCTTCTTCTACAGCGTGCAACCACCGGTTGCTTGACTTACCCTGGAGTCAATAACTTCATTTTGATTCTCTGGTTGAATTAGTTTTGGCTGCTTTTTAGTTAGGCATCGTGGTCACGTGTCCAGCCCTCTGAAGACCTGCCTTGAAGTTGGAAAATCGCGAAGAAAATATACAAAGAATTTTCACCTTCTTACTTAACCCTTGTCAATTACCTATCACTATTTATTAATTGACATACGATGTTTTCTCCATGCGAATCAGTTCGTAGAAGAACTTTTTAGATTTTAATTTTACACTCATAATTTCCCGTAACACGTAGTCCTACGTTAAAAAAAAATACTCGAATTGTTTTTGGATTAATAATTTAAAAAAGGATAAACAATTAGCGTGCAATGGTTTTCGATTTTCCTTTTTCGGATTAATACCCCGCAGTAAGACATACAAAAAATCCGTCTCTATTACATCACTCCAGTGCCTTGCTTATTCACAGGAGACAGGACACAATGATGGTGGTTTCGATGAATGAACTCAGAATCGACTTTACACTTATTTTCCTTTGGCATTTACCTGCAGTTAAATGGGGCAAATTCTGATACTCCTCTTGTCCTGTCTTGAATTCTCCTGAATTCTATCACGTGCTGGACGAATTCGGCAGACTTCAACGTCGTCGATAAATGTCGCGCTCGTCTTTCGGCGGAATCATTCACCCCGTCCGTTCGTCCGGCCCGTGCCAGAGGTTGTGACGAGTGAGTACAACGACTCGTACATATATAGGTATGCAACATGATGGTTCGCCCATTTTGCATTCGGGTTTTTCTCACTCTCACTCAATTGCCATTTAGCGCGAAAATTCTCCGCCCGGTGCATCAATGTGTACTACCGTCCGACGTGCACCTCTTCACAGGCGTATCAAAACAAAACTGCACTTTCCTGATGGTTATTCCTGGCACACAAAAGCTTCCGATACCGACGTCCTGCGAGTCAAGCGAAAACGACGGCTGGTGTGGGACGTACTTTTGCGTATTTTCCGAACCGGACGCTTTCTCGGTGACAGATCGACCCAGTTTTCTGCTAGTTTTCGCGGTCGGTTGCATTGATCGGTGGGAAAAATTTCTGTGCAGTCCAAAAGAAAGAAAATTTCGTTGCAGTTTCACAAACAGCATCTTTGCGCTTAGGAGATGCATCGAAAGTGAAAGTGTGAAGGTGTAATTTCCTTCCTTCTATGAAAATGTCATTAGTGTTCGAGTGCTGTATGTTTATGTTCAATGTAAAAGTGAAAAAGCAACGCTCAATTTTGTTTACATTCATGGTTAGTGAAAATATTCAACGGAAAACATTCTAAGGTAAAGCTTGGCTTTTATTTCAATTATTTGGAACATTTTCCAGAACATTCCATAATGGATATTTTTTGTCGGAAAGTTCCGATGTATTCATCGGGAGTGCACTCGCAATTACGCATCAGCTTTTGATCCGGATTTCCAGTCCGGGAACATTCTCTCTCTTCCAGGCTCTGGCAGGGTAATGCACTGTAGCCAACCGGCAAACTGTGTGCTGTATACGTACGTGTATGTGGTCAAAGTTGAAAGTATCCTTGTCGTGTCGTGAACATTTCGCTGCAAACGCGGGCAATAAATGTTCGGTTCCGAAGAGGAGTACTCTCGGCCTCGGCACAGTAGGGCAGCCGATCGGCGGACATTACCCACGCGCTCACGTGATGCCACACTACTAGGACGGTGACCTTGAACTTGTTTCGCGCCAAAAAGTGGGCAGGCAAGAGAGTTGTACGAACGTAACACACGGCAGGAGAATACCCCCAGCGCTATGCTGCGATCCGTTCATGATTCTCCGAGAAAATGTTTTGGAGTGAGACTCGGCTCCGGCTACATTCATAGGTATTTTATGCTGGTTTTCTAAAAGCGGTGCAGATATATTCGGATATGAGAATGCAGGAGAGTGCATCGTGGATGAGAATTTTTAGTTCCGTTGCATTTTTGAAATAGCTCTTTTTTGTCAATAGCAGGCAAAGCTTTTCACTTTGAATGGATTATGCCACAACGTGGAACTTTCTATGAAAGATAAGTTTAAAGGGTAGAGCAATGAACGCATAAAATGTAGTATGTGTTATTTTATATGTAAAACACGCTGTCTTGTATGTTTAAAGCGCCAGGTGTTGGGTTGCAAAGCTAATTTTGTTCGCGACAGTTTACATTATTTATTGATTGACATTTATCATTTTAAAAGAAACATGTTTTAAGAAACACCTGCAAGTTATGTCTTCGTTATGAAACAGCCTTTTAACGCTATTTGATATTGATGGCTTGCACTTTTTTGTCATTGTTTTTTTTTGCAATTTAAATTATTTTCTTTCCTTAAGTAAAACTTTTTAATATTCCGTAGGTTAAACTTCAAAATAATATAAAAAACGGACGATATTGATGTCATCTGCAAATCAACATGCTACCATGTCAGATTTCGTGATGATGGTACCGCTTCTCTGCCCGCTTACCCTTCGAATAGCACCTGTCAATGCAATTGTGAATAGCAAATTCGATATCCCGTCACCTTGCTAACTTTACAAACGAGCCATCTATCGTCACAAACAAGTCCGATGTGCCACCCGCTATTTTGACGCTTGATTTTGAGCCATCAAGGGTAGCACGAATCAGTCTAATCAGTTTTGTTGGAAAACTATGTTCAAGCATAATCCACCATAGCTCATTTCGTTTAACTGAATCGTACGTCGATTTAAAGTCTATATATAAATGGTGAGTCTGCAAGTTGAAGTCTCGGAATTTATCGAGAATTTGTTGCAAGATGAACATTTGGTCCATCGTGGAGCGTCCGTTTCGAAAACCGTCGCCAACAAAGGTTTCCAGCAAGGGTCTCTGTCTATGAAACAGGATGAAGGAGAGAATTTCGTATTCAGAATTGAGTAATTCCTCAAGAATTGCTGCAGTCGTGTCGATGGTCCTTTTTTTAAATAGGTCATATGAGTCCTTCCAATCAGTTCGTAGTATTGATCGCGTCGTGGATGCGCCTCCACTGTTCGTTCAGGATCTCTCCAAGTTTTGCACCGATCCGCTCATCAGTTTTTCGAGAGTGCTCTGCTGAAACTCCTTCCGCTGATAACCGTCGAATATTTAGTGGTATCTTTCTTGTTGGTCTCGAATTGAATACGTTGGACAACAGGGAGCGAATCTTGCTTACTACGAGATAGTGGCCCGAGTCGATGTTTGGCACCCGAAAGGACCGGATGTCGCAGGACATCCGAAAAGTGCCGGCCATCAACCAGCACGTAGTCGATCTGAGAGTAGGCTTCTCCGTTGTGATTTTTCCAGGTATGCTTCCAAATGTTCCGTTGTGTAAAAAAACGGCTACAGATAGCCATTCCTCTGTCTGTAGTGAAGTTGATTAGTCTCAGTCCATCGACGTTTGTGGTAGGATGGAAGCTTTCTCTACCAGTAACGGGGCGAAAGAACTGTTCACGTCCGACCTGTACAATCGTCCCTTCGATGACCAGTTTTATATCAACTGATCATGTCTTGGGCACATTCCATACATCCTTTTGAGAAGATCATAAAACTTCTGTTTCACTTCTCGGGTTTGTCGTTCTTCAGTTATCAGACTGTAGTTAACCCTCTGTGGCTGAGGTGTCTGACAAACACCAGAAATCAGGGTTTCGACCGGAAACCAAACTCCTCCGATCGAGATGCGGCAAAAAAAAACTGAATCTGAGCCCAAGTTTCGGCCAAAATTCGAGCTGAACGTTCAAGGTTAGGGTCTAAAATCGTGACGAAAAATAGGATACGGTCGCGGAAAGCCGTACCCGACATTTATACGATTAAAAGTTGACGGAACCACATTACTGCGTTTGGACGACGAAGCCTACGTGAAAACGGACTCTTGCCAGATTCCAGGAACCCAATATTTTACATCTAAGGGTGAATTTGCTGTTCTGAAAACAGAATATATCGAAGTTTGCTAAGGAATTCTCAATTATGGCAAGCAATGTGTTCATGCGAAAATCGGTGGACAACTTTCGTTACAGCAGACAGCGTTAACGTTACAGCGTTCAAAGAGTGTCTCCAAAAGGAACTTCTTGCTCTTCTGGAGTCTCACAACTTTTCTACGATCTTAATCAGCTCCAGGCCGTGGTTTCCTCTGCTGTACGAAGAAGTCGTCTCCATTCCACTCGGTCCATGACCGCAATTCACCAGCCACGTAGTTTGCGTAGGTTCCGCAGGCCGCCTTCCAATTCATGGTTCGTTCGCCTCCTCCACGTTCCGTCTTTTATCTGCACTCCGCCGTAGATGGTGCGCAACACCTTCCGTTCGAAAACACTAAGGGCGCGTGGGTCCTTCATGAGCATAGTCCATGTCTCATGGCCATAAAGGACTACCGGTCTAATCAGCGACTTGTAGATTGTTAACTGCGTGTGGTGGCGAATTTTGTTTGATCAAAGTAGGCACGATTTCCTGCCATAATGCGTCTTTGTATTTCTCTGCTGGTGTCGTTGTCTGTGGTAACCAGTGAGCCCAGATACATGAACTCTTGTACCACCTCGATTTCATCACCGTCTAAATGAATCCGGGGAGGGAGGTCAGCATTCACTTTTCTATAACCTCTTCCTTTCATGTAATTTGTTTTTGAAACATTAATGACAAGTCCAATTCGTTTGGCTTCAGCTTTCAGTCCGATGTACGTTTCCGCCATCCTCTCAAAGGTAATGATGTAATGATGTCAACGTCGTCAGCGAAACCAAGAAGCTTCCTACGATCTGTTGGCCGGATTTGGCGTTATGCCATTACGCAGGAGGATGTACTGGAGTGTTATAAGGCAAATAAGGTCGATTTCGTGCCGAAAGATTCTAACTCCTCAAATACACCGGAGCTGCGGCCAATCGAAAAATACTGGGCTATTAAGTAGCAGAATCTTCGGAAACGTCCTAAAGTAGTCAAAACAAATGAAGAAATGAAGAGTTTCCAATAATCATTGTCCTTTTTCGTACACCTAGGTCTACACCGATTATTCCGTTGTAGTTCATTTTCTAAATTTTTTGTGGTATGAGTTTTTTAAGTATGCCACCGTACTAGAGATGCGATGGCTAGTCTCGTAGCTCGTCTCGTCAGTCGCCCGCTTCGGCTCAGCCGCTGCAGTACGCCGCACCTAACCAGGGATACAGCCGTGTACCTAGGAAACCGAGGATTCACTCTGTCATGGAATCACTGTCATGTCCGATCCAATGTAGCTTTCCGACTTTCGCCGGGTGGACGACGGGAACCTCTCTAAATAGTGCCTGCAGCTTGTCAATCTCCGCTTAACGTTTGTACTCCGCCAAAAATAGTTTGCAACACCTTTCATTCGAATACGACAAGTACACGTATGTCCACCGTAGGAAAGTTACTGTCTCAAGTTCCTAGAGGACTATTAACGCTTTATACATTATCAGCTTTATGCGACGATGTATGCTCCTAGTTTTTAGTAATGATGTAAAGATCATCTGCTGAAGCTAGGAGTTGTATACTTTTTTGCCGAAGATCATTTCTTTCGTTTAATGAAATATGCTGCACGATGCCCTCTGCACGATTTGAAAGGACTCGAGAATGTCTCGGAAACACGTACGTAGCACATCATTCGATTCAGGGTAGCTTTGATCAGCCTTTGCGTTCGACTATATCGTGTACTGCCCTTAAATCTTCGAGAATATGATTCGCATGTTGTACTCCCGACATTTCTGGAGGATTTGTCGGAAAGTAATTACTTGATCCGTAGCAGCACGGGTCCCTATACTGCCATACGAAATCTCTTGTTATTGGGGATAGACAACATAACAAAATCTGGGAGTGCACCTTGTAGGCGGTGTTGATCAGCGTAATGTCGCGGTAATTACAGCGATCGATCATATGTTTTGTAGGTGGGACAAACCACTCCTTCCATCCATACCTCCGGAAGTTTCTCTTTTTCCCAAATCCTTGAAATTAACTAGTAATGTTCCGTTGCTAGTGGTTCTTTGTACTTTTTGTAGAGTCCTACCGGGAGTCGGTCCTATCCGGCGCCTTTTTTATTCTTCAACTGGCCAATTTCCAGCTGGATCTTTTAAAAATTTGGAGCCGTAACGCTGTTATCATTTATAGGTATTCCTAGGTTAACTTCCGTTCCGTCTTCTTCTGTTATATCGCCATTGAGATACTCATCGAAGAAATGCTTTCTCATGTCACTAAACTTGCGCTTGTTTGTGATCAGGTCTCTCTTCCCGTCCCTACACATATCAGGCTTTACCAGATTTCTTCATCTTCGCATAGAACTTGCGCGAATCATTAGCCCGGAGTAGTTGTTCTAGCTCTTCGCAATCTCTGACCTCTTTCTGTCGCTTTTTTCTCCTCCGGATCAAGCTTAACTCATTCTGCGCTCGTCGATCCTTGGCTGAAGTCTCCCTCGTGGCAATGCTGTTGTTTCCTCTCCATTGTTTTTTGGAATTCTTCGTCAAACAAGTCATTTCGTGAACTCGAGATTCGTTTACTTAGCACCGCGTTTGCGACTACATTGACGGCCGAGCTCCATCCACCCATCTGCGAGAGTCGAAGAACCTAGCTCCACAATGTAAGGTAGAGCTTCGTCCGGTTGGTGCGCGTAGTTCCTGGCAACTCGCGAGTTGTCTTATTGCCGAATGATCAACTGTGTTGTTATCCGCATCCCGTAGGGAGCATACGTTGGTGATATCCGAGAAAAACGTTCATATCCCCGATGACGATCTTGACGACCCGTGGCGAGCAGCTATCGCACGTTACCTCTAGCTAGCAAGTAGTGCAGAATACTTACTTCTTGTCGTCGTATGAACAGTGCACGTTTAAGATGGTGTAGTAGAAGAAACGGCCTATTAACGGGTGGCAACTAAAATTTTGGAATTTTTTTCTCAAGCTGTCAAAAAAAAAAAGACAGAGATACATGAAGACGATCTGATTTACCGAAATTAAAGATACATTATCCATTGTTGAAAGAAAATTAGTGTACTTTTGAAAACGGTCCGTAATCGGCTGTTCGGCGAAGCTTCCTTTTGACGTCGAAACAGGAGCGTTGTACGACCGTCATGACAACTTTGCGAATGCTTCTCTTGATTCTACCGATTTTTCCGGTCGTGGTTTTTGGGTAAAAATGGGATCGAATGGGTATTCAGGAACGATTGTGTTTTTTTTTTGTCGTAATGCGATGATGCTCTATGCGGCCAAAACACGTATTGTCCATCGCCATGATGTTTTTGTAAAAACGGGATCAAAATTTTCTTCAAACATTCGTCTGGTGCATCTTAATTGATAGCAAAACCAGAGGGCTAGTTGTTCAAGAAACGAGAAAGAGAACGATTTTCATAGTTTTGGCTGATGTTCCACTACCTTGCTTGCGAATAGTTGTTGGGCATCTTTGGATATGGTAAACAGTCGAAGGCGCAACATATTTGCTTTTTAAATGTTGTACTGTATACTTTTTGCCGAGATTTCTGTTGCAGTTCGTGGAAGTGTACAACGTGCTCCCAAAATGCTTCTTGTTTCGACGCCATTTTTAGAAAAACTGGGCAAGCATAAACAAAACAAAAAATATTGACAAAAAGAGAAGAAAGAGAGCTATTTCATACATACATCATTTCCAGAGCATCACGCGATCCAGCATTCTGCCCATCACTAGAAAACCCAACCTGCTCCCACCTCATTGATTGCTCCACCGCTCTGGTAAAATTTAGCCTTGCCGCTACGGATCCTCCACACCGTCTCGTCTTTGCGACAGATCTCCTGAAGTGCCATAATGCATAACTATTGGGGTTCTATCTGTTTCAGCGGTACCAAGCATCCATTCCATGCCTTTATTTCGTTGCTTTGTCCATGCCGACTGCGCCGAGTCGAATTTCTTTGATTTTACTTTGGTTAGTTCAATTTGGTTTGAGTAGGTTGCCTAGGGGCACGTTAGCGAGTCATGATGGCGATGCGATTGTAGCCGAAAATTTGTAGATGTAGTACCGAGACATCACATTTCCTAATTAAGCTACCCGCTGCGGACCAAACGCTGTCGTGAGCCGCTCATAACTGAGAATTCGATTGCGTGCTTAGTTGAGCAATCACACCATCAATAGTCGCCTCTTACATGGGAACAGACGTTTAAGGCTGACAAGCGTCTTCCTCGTTGCTACACTCAGCATTCGCACGAATGCCTCCTTCCCTGTCGATATACGACCTTAGTTTCCAATTACCACCAGGGTTCTTTACCCAATCTCCACTAAGGTTCCTCGTATTCCGGCTGGTACCATGAGGATAAAAGTTGCTGGGTATAAGGGTAAGGACCACTATGAGGTCCATTTTAACTACATGAGGCACCGATGTTACAGGTTCTACATTCGGAAAAACTTTTTCGATTCAATCGTTATATTTTTACTACGAAAAGTTTCAAAATTCACCTTAATCTAACTACTTATAAGGGACTGTCTGTCTCTATCTATTGCCACACATGCCACGCCATACATTCTTTAAGAAATTTTGGAAAGTACATAATTTCTTTAATATTGTTAGGAAGAAGGTTCCACGTTGCAATGCCTCGTACAAAACATGGTATTGCCAGATGTATTGAATGGTACTATAATAAAATTTCGCGTTCCATAACTTTGAAAAGGTTGAATCTTTTGTGATAAGTAAATTGGTCGCGCTGTGTTAATTATAATTATTTGATTTGATAATATAACTTTTTGAAATTATAAATTGTCTTACATCCAGGTATCCCTGTAATAAAATACAATTAAACATAATTGGAAAATTTGCTCCGACCTTAATGTTGATGCGTGTGTGTATGAAAAATAAAGAGAGGAAAGATAGAAAGATGAGAGAGACAGAGAGAGATAGAGAGAGAGAGAGAGAGAGAGAGAGAGAGAGAGAGAGAGAGAGAGTAAGTAAGAGTAAGGGGGTGTTTGCAAGAGCATATTTAAATGCGCGAACATTACTGTTTTAGTAAAATGGTCATGACGTCTAAAATTGTCAACCGATGGTTATTATTAACCAAATGATTTCTTTGTTTTTTATCGGCCTTTAAGACCCACATAACATGAAATTTTTAAAATGCGTTAATCTTTGATAAAGTTGAAATTATTTCAAAAAATGCGCTCTTTTTTGTTTTGTTGTGAACAAATTCTCAAATATCTACAGTACTATTATTCTTACAGAAAAATGAAGTTCAACTAGTCGATAGAAAATTTTCTCCTCTTTAATATGGAAAAAAGAGATTTGAAATTGGTGCACGCAGCCGGAGTAATTTGTATTTATGTGCATGTACTTTCTTTCTTTAAACAAAATTTCAACTTTAATGCATATCTCAAAACCTATCCTACTTTAAAGTTTTCTGACCTCATTTTCGGATTCAGCGGCCAATTTTACATGAAAAATCACCTTCAACTTACTGAGTTCATAAATGCTGTTAACTAGTGTTATTGTAAACAGTATCATAGAAATACGTACACCCAAAACTTGAAACTATTACTTTAAAAGGAATAACGAAAAATTCTCCTATTTGCCACAACTTTGTTACTTAAAGAGCAATATCGTTCGTCGCCGGTTGAATAATAACATATGCCAATGCGTATTGTATACATTATGCAGTTCAACTTTCTGTTATTTGCGTTTACACTTTGATTTACATTCATAGCATGTCTGTTGTATAGCATTCTATACAAAAACTGTGAATGTGTGTTGTATGCTAAATTTGCTAACCGTATGGCTAACCGCTGATTATTCAACCGGCAACGAATGCTATTGCTCTTTAAGTAACAAAGTTGTTACTAGAAGAAGAATTTCTCGTTATTCCTTTTAAAGTAATAGTTTCAAGTTTTGAGTGTAGGCAACGTAAATTATTAAATCAGTTCCAAGAATGACATCCGGTCAGTTATCGACTCGTATATTTCTTCTAAACAATGTAGCTTTTGTTTTAGAAGTATTTAAAGGAAGAATATTTCGATAAGCAAAAATGTTCATTAGATCCTCGTTCAAAAGTTGAGTCATTTTGTAAATGCTAAGCACATTACTACAAATATAAATATGTAAATCATCGGCGAACATGTGAATTTGGCAGACTTTAAGCGTTGACGGTAGATCTTTAATGTATAAACTGAAAAGAAGTGGACCTAATGCTGATCCTTGAGGAACACCAGTTGAAACAGCTAAGGAATGCGAAAAACTTTCGCTCACACAGCCGAATTGAACACGATTAGAAAGCTAAGATTCGATCAGATTAACGGCATCTCGATTGAAACTGAAGTTAGCGGACAATTTTTGCAAGAGGGGTAATTAATACCTCTAAGAATATTTTTTTTCATTATATCTTCATATAACGTAGACATTGCGAGAAAGGTTGTGATGATATAGAAGTCAAATTGGTCACCATCTTTAAATCAGTATGCGTAACGAAAGCTAACATGAATAAATATAAAATACCTACCGTGACCGCTCCTAATTCTGCGCAGCTCCTAATTCTGGGCATTTTTCTTAATATAAGTATTTTTTAACATTGTGCATAACTATGATCATTGCGATATTTTTTTTTATAAATGTCTGTTGAATATTACGCCATTATTCACAAACGGGCCATAATATTTGAGAGCGAAATAATTTAACGTGAAACTGAAAGTATTTTATATGGCAAAAAACATTGTCGTTAGCACCAACGCTAAGATTGTCCTTCTAGAAAATGAACAAAGTTATGCTCGAAATTCTTTGCAATGATCAAATTACCCAGCATAATTTGAAAAAATAATTAGTTTTAGTCATGCTTCAGACAAAAAGAGTGATTGCATGTATTGCTTTTCTTAGAAAAATGCGATGCAATAATGCGCAGATTTAGGCACAGATTTTTATTCATGTTCCAAATTCTGCGCAGTAATGTATCCTACGAAGAAATCGCGAAAGAATACGCAACCTCACCCAAATGGCTGAGGTATAGAGGCATGAAAATTCAAGTAGAATCTTTAACTTGCATTGGTTGGAATCCTTGTTGTATCTCGGGGTCCGAACCTACGAGCGCCAATTCATGAAACCATGTCTTTTTTTTTCAATGGCCAACCTCATAGGGCTGTCAGAGAGTGGGGAAGTGGTTTCTATATTAAAACACAATTTTTAGTATTAGTCTGAAGTGTAATGTTTAGTATGCAGAAAACCCGAATCAATTCGCCCTTCACGTTATCGAGAATAAAATATTTAAAATGGGGCAATCAAAATGATAGCAATATTCCTTTTACCACCCGGACAGCACAAGAAGGCCGGATCATGGATTTAATTATGGTAATGGCTAATGCCGGATTTTTTGGTGTGCTTTCAGCGTATAAAGACATAAAAAGCATGGCAGGAGTATTTACTTTCACTTTTTGGGTGCGCAGAATTAGGAGCAAACATGCGCAGAATTAGGAACATGGGCAAGAAAGTGCGCAGAATTAGGCACCGTGGATAAGTTTACAAAACGAAAAATATACTCAATTGGTGGTCGACTTATAATTCCCATATTTTTAACCAGATATTATAGACCGTAACACTACACGTTGCTGCTATCCACGTTGTTAATTTAAATCTAGAATACTTAGAATAGCGGAAGAATCATAAAAATGTCTTAACTGCGCAGAATATGGTACGTTCACGGTACCAAAGAATTTTCAAAACCATCTCCCGAACTAGGAGCTTTGAGATTATATTTTATCTAGAAAAGAACACGAGATCATTGTAAAAAAAATCAGAGGGGTTGTGTACAAGACACGACCGCATATATAGGTGACGCAGGACTACGTAAGTCTCTTTGTAGTGATAGTAGCATGTATTCATGCTTGTAATCATTCGATTTTTCATGTATAGATGCTACATGCGTTGTACGTAACATTTATCAAAGTAGTAACATTGCATACGTTCAATTCTCAAAAGATTGTGCATTTGAAAACAATTTAACAAAATCAAGAACACTGTTACTTTTAGATGCCAGAGAAGAAAGAGGACGTTCCGAGATTTTTAATATAGGTTATATTTTAATATCCTGCGATAATAGAAAATGTTCAGATGCCAGTAGCGTACAATTTTGTTTGTCACTTACGTTTAGTCGATCCTCTCGAGGTATTTCCTTCCCTGACTTCTATCTCTAAACAGAGCTGCTGAGGCTAAGAAAAAGGTATCCTTTCGTAAGTAAAACACGTTTTTAATTAGCACTGATATCTTTACCTTTTGTCTGACTCGTAGGTTATGACAATTTTAGGTTAACTAGACTTTAATATTTAATTTCAGTTTTCAATCTAGGGTAGAATATTTAATTAGTATTAAGTAGCTCTAAGATTTAACGACAATATCCATACTTCACTATAATTAAACTCCTTTCCATACAATTATTGCTAATTTAATGTAGTAATTTAGAAAAATTTAGTATAAAAGAAAAGCACTGCGTGTTCCACGAATGACACTCGATTCTGAGGATTCTTATTCTTATTTTAATAGCTTATCGCCGCTTATCATGACAGCATTTCGCCTCACACGCATTAAGCTTATCTAGATATCGAGGAGCGATCTAAGCCCGAGGGGCTTTGACAAACACAAACTATTACTTTCCTGCTACCTTACTGAAATTAAAAATTGTTTTTATTATCCATGGTTTCCCAAGTTGAAGGGATTTTACCTATTCAATCCTGTTTTATCAACAGCACATCTTTTCACTACACTTCTAATGAAACGGCAAGCATGCGTATTCATACAGAGCCGTATTATAACCGAACACTACAGCTGTAGCACATTTTTCCAACACAGAAATCAAATTCGCCTAGGTTTAATCGTCTCGTAGTAAAGAATTTGCGATTTGTTGGGACAACGAATTTGTGTCATTTTTTCTGGCACACTTCCCTAACACAGACATCAAATTGGACTAGGTTTAATCGCGTTCGTAAGAAATCTGTTGGCAAGAGCACGAGGGGACTTCGTCACTCTTTCTGGCGTAGTATAGGTTTAGATCATTGCAAAGAATCTTCCAACCAATTACGAAGCGAGAATTCTGGTAAAACATAGGTTCATTATTTTCAATTTTTCAATAGTTCAACATCAAGAATCCATACTTTTCTTCATTTGAGTCAATTCTTAGAAGATTTTCCGATCGATTGGTGTAAGAATATTGAAAATCGATCGGAAAACCGCAGAGCTATTAGCTTTCAAAACCTTTCATTTTTCGTGACGCTCGCATTTTTCGATTTTTTGGAATGACACCCTATCTCAAAATTTGCCGTAAGACGTAGTACTACGTCAAAAGAATAGAAGCAAAATCACACGAATTTGTATAATTGTATTATGGGACCACAGAGAATTGAAACTAACAGACATTTTTGGGACTTATCAAACAGCAAATACCTAATCACCATCAAGGCAAAGTAAAGTGGACTGGTCTATCCCAACTAGTGAAAGCATTACTTATTGGATGTGGCGGCTATCCCGTGGTGTCCAAAAACGAAGCGACAAGAAACTATTAGGAACCGAGATACAGTATACAGTATAGAGTATACAGACTATGAAAATGTGCTGAATAACATCTGGTGTGCTAAAATAAATTAAATTTCGTGCAGCATTCATTCGCATAGCTGAGTAATACTATTAACTGTACACAAATGTGGGATAATGAACTGGGACGTTCGGCAGGACCATACCGTGATTACTAGCCTCTTGGAATAAACGGGAAAAAGTGCGTATACCGCATCAACTGCATCAATAATATATGGTTGTTGTTTACTCGAATGTCACCCTCGTCAAGTTGTTAAATTTTGTTTTTATTACAAAGCCGAAGATGAACGGCAGACGAACAGCAACGCCCGCAGAGCAGTATAGAATATCCTACAGCAGGACGGAACTCATGCGGAGTAGCGCTGTAGAGGGAGGAGGAAGAAACATGCACAAGGGAAAGCGTAGGGGAGAATATATTATTGCGAGTGTCTAGGGAAAACGGTGGAGGGGATTTCGTGCTTCTCATGCGTGTATGCGAGATTGGAAGGAAAAGCCAATAAAATTGGTTTATTCTAGGAACATTAATGACATGAGATCAAACAAAAATATGATGTACATTTAAATGTATAGTTTTTATAGAGGAACAAGCAAATTAATCTAAAATACAGAATGAATCGACTTCGTTAGACTCAACGTATGTTAGATGATAAATGAGATGTCTTCTTACTTAGGATCGTAAATGCATTAATCTCTATATACAGATATATCGGAGAAGATTTTCCTTTAGCATTATAATTACCATATACGGCAATTCACGCGGCACACACTGACGGCACAATAATGTTCATTCACGCTATTCGAGAAATGATATTCATGACATACACCAACAATAAGCCAATCACAGCATGACGTTAAGCCTGTTCAATAGGGCCTACATAAAAGCGAAATGAAAAAAACCAAGTGCCATTGTGGCTGGTCCGTCAGCAGAGCCAGAGGCTGCAAAACATTCGAATAATATGAACACTCCCGAAGTCGAGAGAGACAGAAAAAATAGCCCCGTGCGTCTATCTGTCCAACGCAACCGAATGCGGCTTGAACGAAACGAAAAGGTAAACCTTCACAGAATCTAATATAGGTTGCGCACTCTTGCCAAACCTGATGAGAAAGAGCGTTTCTAATCTCTTTATTTTCGATTCGGCACCGATGAGTGATGTCGAGGAAAGTAATTAGTTTTTTTTCTCCTTCTTCAATTGAATGAAGTTGGTTTATTACACATTTGATGAATCTTTATTGAATGATATTTTATTACGATTTGTCGGATACGACAATACAAGGTCGCTAGAATTGCTGAAGCATATTTATCTATGCTGTAGGAGGATTCATTTTCCCGGTGGACCATACCTTTGTGTTTTTGGCCACAAACCTTCTCGATTTGTCCTACTATCATTATTGGCTAGGTTTATTTCTAATTCAGGAAACATTTAATTTTGCATTCATTGGTTTACAAGTTACTAAATACTGTAACAATATTTAACGGGATAAAAATATTTACAGTTTTACACCCAAATTTCGAAACATCAATTTTCCAAAATTACCACTGAATGAGCCTTGCCGTTTAATGCCGTTCCCAAAATCGGACAATGAAGGTCAAATCAGTCATTACAGGGATACCTCGATATAAGACAATTTATAATTTCTAAAAGTTGTCTTATATCGAAATTGTCTTATATAGAAACATGGTTTTCTCAAAAAAAAAAAATTGCATTAGCGGTCGCCAGTTTTGCTCTGTGTTATGTGTTTACGGTTTTTGAACTATTTATTATTGTTTAAACTATTAGTTTTTTACTATTTTTGGGGTTATTTTGAAATAATGAACATCTTCATGGCACCGATTTCAGAATGGAAAATCAGCTCTGGTATCGTTATCAGCTATGTCAAAGGGATTTGTTTCGATATAAGACAAAATTGTCTTATATCGAATTGTCTTATATCGAGCTTGTTTTATAACGAGGCTGTCTTATATCGAGGTATACCTGTAATAACTGGTTTAACGTCCCTTTTATAACATCTGCATCTGCAAATTTAGATAATCATAAACTAAGCTACCGCGTTGACAAATAAACAAATACGGTTACTCCCGACGGAACACCTGGTTGGGAACCAAACGTTGTGGAACAAAATTGCACAATTCTATTCTGGAACCATGAATATCCATACTCATAATCTATAGATTTCTATACTTCACATTTATAAGAAACCACTTTTAAAAACGCTTCGAAACCAAAATGAAGACGAATCTGTTTTCTCGTTCCATCTAAACAAAAAAATCACTTTTCTCACATCAGAGAATTATCAGCTGCAAAAAGATATCATAACTAAAAATGCATTTTATTAATTGCTTTTCAGATTAGTAAACATAAATGTTTAGGAACAAGTTGTTTATCCATCAGTTTATCATATAATCCACATTTACATCTATTTCGTACATTTAGCATCGTATAGCGTTGAGTGTGCATAATATCAATCAAAATAATGAAGTTGATCTAAATACCTTCTCGGTGTTATTTGAAGAATTTTCTAATCGAACTTCCAAAGTCAAGTTTCATTCGATGATATTTACTGATATTAGATTATATTGGACTAGAAAGCACCTTGAAAATTCTTTGCATCTGCTAAAATCGCTAACTTAAAGGTGTGTATCGAGTCATTATGCTTGCAATTAGTTGCGAGTTGGATAGCAGGAAAGTTAAATTAAGTCTTAATAGCTAAGTAAATGAACATGTACTTTCGATTTAACATTGACGATTCATATTGACTATACCATCGCGTTTTGCACATATCATCAGCAGAAAAAATCAATTTCTCCGAAAAAGCATCATGCAATCATTGTTATAAAATATCAACTGAAGTTTCTATCTAAATGTTTCAACCAAATTATTATAAAAATACTATTTATTAAATGTGTGTAGCAATGTGCTGTGCGAAACTATAGAGTAAGGAGGGGTAAAAGTGCGATTCAATGATTTAGTATTTCGTTATACGGCAAATACGATATCAACAGGAGGATATCACTTGTTGAGAAATTGTAGCAGCTCTTTTGAAAATGTGGTGAGAAGAATTTACAAAATATATTTCGTTTTTCAACAATTTAATCAAATCCCGTCAAGCGCCTAGCGGGGTGAGTGCGATTCATGGACGAGACAAAAATGCATAGGTAATTATATAGGCACAGTTTTAGGCACTATATTACAGATACCTACTAGAAAAGCAAGATTTGCAGAAAATTGTGTGCTCTACAGATGCTGGCCGAAGGAAAACAGTGTCTTCCCGCTGGTGAAACAAAAAAAAACGTTTGGTCAAGTTTCGACCTCCTGCAATACACCAACGCGAAATAAGAAAGGTGTAAATTGAGAATATTCCTTACCGAAACATATCGCAGATGGAAGATATTATAGTTTTGTTAGCTACTATATGCGCTCAACTAAGGACTGTTCATTTTATAAAGTGGGCTCCTGGTTTTAGTAGGGAATTGTTTATGTTCGAAGAAATTACCTACTAGAACATTGTAAGCTTTGAAAACGAAATGAAAATAATACGTTCACAGAAAACTTGATAAAGATTGAAGCTATTAAAAAACTATTAAAACATGTGGTTTTCGTACTCTAATCCAGCTTTTTACGAATCATAAAGGCGGACAGCATAATCCGTGTTCGCAATATTTGAAATGGCAAATCTAAAGGAACGTGCGGAAAGAAGGTGTGCGATGTATGCAGAAATGTCAAAAAGGATGTTGAAATAATACGAACACGGATTTTGCCTTCCGTCATTATGGCTCATAAAAAGGTGGATAGGGGGTGGGGATAATTTTCACATATACAAGTTTTTAGTATTTGATCTAAGCTTCAAGGTGCGGTACTGATTTCATGTCTCCACTTGCCACAATCTACCCAATACACAATTGATTCGTGAAGCTAAGAAAAAGTTTAAATAAGCGATAACTTTGTACGAAAAGGTCATAGTAATTTGCAGTCTTCTGAAAAACATGTGTTTTGAGTATTTCGATAATTACCTAGAATGATGTGTTGTTGTAAAATGCAACCAACAAAAGTTAAGTATGAAAAACTAATTTTTAAAAAAACTTTCTAAGAAAATGCTCCATAGCTCTGCACTCTATAGAGATAGAAATGTAATTTCTTCAGCAAAGTTGTTTGCCTTATTTACATATTCTACAACTTTGTCGAAGAAATCATATCTCTATCTACTAACACAAAAAAGTGGACGTGTGTTGAGCCTACGGCGAACGCAAAACTTATGTTTGCTGTATTCTCCCTTGGGTTGGGTGAAAACAAGAGGACCTATGCAAGTTTGAGTACTTGACCTAAGTTTCAAGGTAATATGTTCGAAACTCGGCTAGGGGGTGCTGCCAGATAGAGTCAGTAGGACTGTTACACTAGCCCCGTAACTGTCCTGTACTCTAATAGCCGGCTGTGAAGTCTGTCGATAAAGAAGGGTTAAGTCTTAGAAAGACTTTTGATAAAAATCTGAATCAGTCAGCCAGCTTTGTTAAAAGCCGTGAGCACAAAAGTTAAAGTTTTACTGTTAGATCATCCTAGATCGACTTGGTTTTTAGCGATCATAATAAAATATTCCACACAATAATTAATGAATTTTCAGCAGTCTCCGTAGTTGTGTAGCCTATCCTCATTAAATTTTATAATGCATATTAGTATGATAGGCGGAACAAATCAACGCGCCATCGAAATTTTGCTATTTTACCAACTATGTCAGCCAAGACAAGATTAAATTTTGATATGAGAATGAGTTGTTCGATTTACACATTTTGATATTATTTTGCTCTTCGCGTCTGCTCGGGCTATCATCTACACCCAAAACTCGGGGAGAATATTTTGTTGTTTTTGAGCAATAATCTATTACTTTTTTCGTCTTATGACCGTACATTAGACGAAAAGAGTAACAACCTAAAAGTAACAAGAAAAATGACAGCTACATCTATGTATGCGTTTTTGTAATGAACCACACATTCGCAAATTGTACTATATGTGTTAGTTAGAGATTAGTTTTTGTAGCTGTATTGATGTGATATTCGCTCATTACTCTATTCTTCACTAACTAAATTTAGCGCTAGCGTATGTATACACTAGCGCCGAAATCAAGCAGTTGTGATTTTAGAAACCTGTTCCCAGTTTTCAAACCACTCTTCATAGATCCACTCGCAGATCGACGTAACTTTTGTCCGCTTTCATCTTATAGGGTATGATAACCAGAAGAAGACATTTTTGTACTTGAGTTAATTTCTCTTATGAGTGAAAAGTTGATTGTTGGTAGTTAATTGATTACCCGAAATGCCCAAAAAGTAATGTTTACATCTTTAACCGTTATGTGTGCGACAAAAAAAACACCTTTAGCAGGGCGACAAGGGTACCCGGGTACCCAAAATTGATATTGTTATAACATCAACAATTTTAAACCGTTTTCGACGAAATAGGTGTCATTTGAATCGTTTATTTATCTAGTTTTGAATCATTTGGCCATTTGGCCACTAAAAGACATACGGAGCCCGAAAATCCGGAATTCCGACAGAGTGTCCGCTGTGAGGAAGAGAAATGATTGTATTGCAGCAAAATCAGTCATGCGGATATAAAAACTCTAAAGATTCGTACAATGTACTATTTCATATAATGAGATGAATCAGGTTGGCCATTCCGAAGTAGGTTCCTGTGGGGTCATGGGTGGCCAGTCCAGGATTGGAGGTAAAACCTAGCAATATGGGTATCAAAGTTCTTGGAATTAGTTCGGTAGGTGATATTTTTTACATTTCGATGTATTTTGATTGGTTATTTCGAAAATGGTTTCTACGGGGTCACAGATGATACCGCAGGGTTCAAGATAATGCTTAGCATTATCAGAACCGTTCAAAACGTAGAACCATCCGTTATACATTTGGAACCAGTTCCGAAATTATTAATCAGTACTAAACTGGCCATATCCGTTCAAAACATCTAAAAGATCCGCTAAACCAATTCTAATATTGGATTAGGCACCCAACTGGCCATCTGTAATCCTACAGGGACCCAATTCTGGAATGGCCAATGCGATCTAAAGTCACCAATTTATATAATAAGATGAAAAAAGGGTCCACAATGTCAAGTTCAAAACTAATAGCTTTACTGAAGGCTGATATTCTTTCAAAACAAGCGGCTTTCCACGTTTTACCGGACGTTGCTCCGGAATTACCGATTCCCGGGAACTACATGTCATTTGATGGCCAAATGCTTTATCTAATCAAAACTAGATAAATGTACGAATCAAATGCCACTGGTTTCAGCCAAATCGGTTCAAGATACCCAAAGTTATGAGCATTGCAAATCATGGGTACCCGGGTACCCTTGTCGCCCTCCTACGTAATAAAAAAATTCAAGTGACTCTCATTGCTAAACCCCTTTATGGATATGCACCAAAAAAACCTCAATTACTTAAGATCAACGAGTTTTACGATGTTGCAAAATTTCAATGACGTATGTTTTAAATTGAATGAGTTATAACTATTTTAAAACTGAAAAGGTACCCGGGTACCCTGTCGCACACATAACGGTTAACAATATTGTTATATCATATTGTTGAGCTGTATTTTTCACATTAATCTTACAAACAGAATCTGTTACAAGAATTCTAACGTATTTACATGGAGAAGATTTGCAAAATGTGACATCTTTTGCATTGTAAATCGTTTAATAGATTTTGCTAAAAATACAATGATAAGTCGCTTAGAACACTATGCACCATATTCGTGCCAATTTTGTTTAAATTGTAGCTTATTGTGCCGCCAAGGTTCAGATCAGTTCAAACTTGTGCTCGTTTGTTCAGTACGACAATGTTAAAAATTGGCAAAGCTGCTAAATTCCAAGATTTTAAAGTTTAGGTGTTAAAAAGGTGTCATTTGAGTGCACAGTGTGCAACAAATTGTGCAACGAATGTAGCGCAATTGTGATTAATGAGCTGAATTATGTAAGAGATCGTTCCCTGGAAGGTGCGTAGCACAATGTTCTCAGTGACTTCCCCTTCTAAAATTATTCGTTTGGTGAAAATATTGACATTTATACATTGATCATCGAACTAGGAAAATAAATAAATTATTAATAAATAAATTTATAAATTAAAGTGTATTTGATGTTAACTTTATCCTGTTTTAAGCCGAATATATACAAAACTAATTATAAGCTAGAAAAAATTATATGCCTGGGTTCATAATATGAAAAGGGTCCATAACTGGTAGATGAACCCTATAATTGAAACCGATTACATGTTTGTCATGACCAGAGCTGCTAGTTTGTTTAACTTTTGGAAATTAGTATTCGTTTGCATATCAATTCCTTTTTTTCAGAGCGGATGATTGAAAATAAGCTCTATAGTTTATGTTTTCTAAGCAGAACTATATTCTAGAATTCAATGGCCGGTAAGAATAAAATAGTTTGCTTTGTTTCTTCCGTAAGGCTTACACAATAAAAGCAATGCAAACTGTTTTATTCATATGGCTCAATAGAACAATTTCTCGTTTACTCGTTTAACGTTGTAGTTTAGCTGGAAAAATATACTGCAATTCAGTAAACTATCCGATAATGGATAATTAGTTGCTTTTTGCCCAGAAATTCTGGCCGCGCAGTTTTGCTCTTTCGTATTGGAATACGCAAACAAAACTTATCAATACGCCCACACTTTACAGATGCAAAGCAGGGAGCTAGCAGGCAGCCATATTTTGCAGCTAACATCGAACATATTGCTAGTCGGCAACTTTTCAAAGGACCAATCTGCAAAATGTAAACAAACCGAGTAAGGGTTATCTCTACTGGGCTAGCATCGGAAAAAAACCCTACACGGTTTAATTATATTCTTCAAATTGGCCCTTTTGAAAAGCTGGTGCCAAAGTGTTTTCAAATGTCGGTCACGTTGCTCTCTGTTATGTCCCATCTGATGCTTCTGTCAGTACGAGTAGCATATGGTTGCTTAGATGTTTTGATGATTGCACAAATGGTAATGCTGTCATCATCTTTACAATAAAAAAAAACAACAGACAGGAGACAGTTCCGGATGATAGTTTTCAGCCGAATAATTTTCGTTCGAATACGGCCCGCGGTTGCTGTAATTTGTTATAGGAAGGAATAGGGCTGCTAGTCCCCCGATGCAAACGGTAACGGTTAGCAAATTCAACTTACAACGCACATTCACGTTCAGCGTTTTTGTATTGAGTGCTATCCAACAGTCATGCTATGAATGTAAATCAAAGTGCAGGCGCAAACAGCAAACAGTTGGGCTGTATAATGTATACAATATGCATTAGTATATGTTATTATTCAACCGGCGACGAACGCTATTACTCTTTAAGCAACAAAGTTGTTACTAAAAGAAGAATTTTTCGTTATTCTTTTTAAAGTAATAGTTTCAAGTTTTGGGTGTAGTTATTGCGCAATACTACGATAAAACCAGAGGTAACGACTAATACCGCAATTAATCCTTTATAAAACTCAAATAAAATCAAGCGATTTTCGAATTGTTACTTGGGAGTCGTGCTAGTAAAAGTATTGAATAGTTAGTGGTGCAAATGGTGAGCCGCAGGATATCACATTGGTGGTCCATTGCCAAATTGAACCTTCAGGCCGACTTTAGAAGTAAAATATAAGGTAAGGAAAGTGGAATATTTTTTGAACCACAATATATTCGCTATTTGGGTGGTTTTACGGATGCAAGTGAGGATTTGCTTCGGTTGGCGTTTGTCTTGCGAAGTTGTTCGCACTATGAGTTTCTTAGACTGGATTTGTTTAAACATTTGGTGGCAGTATTAGAGGCGGGCGGAATAGAGTTATATTCATCGAGCATTGAACGTTTTGCTTTGAAAGGGGCAGGTAATTGCAGCCACAACAACAAGCGAATCTGTCCGGACCACATTTATGAAAGCTGAGTCGGTGTAAGGCTATGGCCATGCCCAACAGGGATGCCACATATAATTCTGTGTTTTTTGTTGGAAAAATCTGACAATCTGTACGGCGAGGAAAAATATCTGTGCAAAAATCTGTCCAAAGCAAAACAATGAGAGTGAAAGAGATAGAGTCATTTTGCTGACAATTTCCGTCTCTTTCACTCTCATGTAAAAGCTCAAAAATCTGTTTAATCTGTGCAATTTGGCGAAAATCTGTATTCTGTGCATACAGATTCTGTACAGACGATTTCTTTCAAATATCTGTTAAACACAGAATAATCTGTGCATGTGGCAACCCTGATGCCCAACGTATATGAAGGTTGAGTTGAGACGGGTCTTAGGCAAAACTTTTGGATGCGCTAAAGCTTTGGATAGTTAGAATATCATGACCATTGACTTTAAGAAAGTGAGGTTCATACTTACTTACTTTACCAGCCGAGAGCCGGGGAGGCTCTTGTGGTATCAAGAATTCCTCTACATTGTACTCGGTCCTGGACCAATCGTCGCCAATTCGTAGCGCATCTCGACATACGCAAGTCGGCTTAAACCTGGTCAAGCCATCTAGGACGTTGGGCCCCTCTATTCCTGGTGCCGGTGAGGTTCTTAAAGAGAACGGATTGCACTGCACCGTAGACTCACCGTAGTTTCCCAACTTTCGCCAGAGGAATCTCTCCAAGCCAAGGTTATACGCCTACGCCTGCGCCGTGCACGTATGTCTTCCGTAAGCAAAGTTGCTGTCTCAAGTCCATAGAGACCGGTCTGATTAGCGTTTTGTTCATCGTCAGTTTTGTGCAGCGACGTATGCTTCTTGATCGAAGCGTCTTGCGGAGGGAAAAGTAGGTTCGAATGACAGATACTGGGATGGTTATGCAGGTCCTAACAAAGATTTTAAGACAAGTAGTATGTTCTAGCAGTAGTAGGTCCTCATATTACAAAACGGAAAGCGATTTCTCTAGAGGCTATGTATGAGAGTTAAGGAATTTCAATGTAACAAACAAGAATAATTTGATGACTGTACCAAAAATGTAAATAATCTAGTATTTGTCTGAAATAATATATATTGAATTGTTCATTTTACGTAGGGGTGGGGGGATGTGGCAACGTGGTGTTTATACCATATTAGAGGATTGCCTGGAGTGTGTAAAGAATATGTGTTGTTTACACGTTTTTTGAGTAGCTGAGAGCATCCTGCGTAAACGTGTTGAGTAGGTTAAGCGAAGGCTATTCTAAAAGCCTAGCTTGCTATTCCCGGCTTGGTATGGTGAATTCTGCGCGAAGTTTCGTTATAGAATTTGAAGAAAACTATGTCGATGATGAAACTTGCTAATGCGATATTGTGATGCACTGTTTCCATTTGACTGATTCTATACTGGTATCTTAAGGAACAATACGGAATCGAACGGAATGAGTTTACTGACAGCTTAGCCTAACGAAGATCAGCTCAGAAGGTTATTGGTCCTAAACTTTCAGGTTTCTGAATGCCCGTAGACCAAATTCTATGAAATAGTGCGACCATTCGACCCAATTCTGTACGTAATTTTTAAAAATCCCCAACCGCCAAACGTTTCAACCAATTGATGAGTTAGAATTGAAAAAAATTAACGAATGAAATACCTAGAAGAGCAATATAGAGGTAACCCGATTTTGTCACTCCTCGATTTTGTCACTCTCCGATTTTGTCACCGATTTTGATTTATCAAAAGTTTAGTTTGAAAACCATTTTCAAACATGTCAAATGTGTTACAACACTGTGAAAAGAACTGTGTTCAACAAGTTGATTATCGTGGAGTTTCCACAAAAGTTGTTTCTTATCTCCACAACTATAATAGCTAGACGGTTACTTTTTTTGGCAAAGTTTTTTATAATAATCTTCTCAAAAATTTTGTAGAACATTGTTTTGTTCTATCTCTTACTGCTTGAAAAATAAACTTTCTATCTTACTTTTAGGGGGGTTAATCAAAGAATCGTTCGTGCCATAAGAAAGAGCTTTTTACGCTGTGAAATTTCTCTGAACATAGTTAACCACCCAAGTAACAATTCCAAGTTTTATTACGTTCGTATAGTGGTTTTCATGACCAATTTCATAAAACCGCTAATAAAACTATGAGCTTCACCAGAACTTTCTGATGACCGCTATAAAACTGCTTTCTGACCAAGTGGCCCACTCCTCAGAATGTTTTCATAACCGCTATAAGAATCAGGTTATAAACTCAAGTAGTCGTATCGCGCTCTGCTAAAAGCAGCAATAAAACCGATTAAGCTTTCGCTGCTTGACAGCGATCGCCATAATTTAAAAAAGCTTTTCGCTTTTTGCTTTTCGCTTTTCGCTTTTTGCTTTTCGCTTTTCGCCAGATAAGTTCGCTAGCTTTATCAACTTGAAAATATATCCGTGAGCAGAAAAGTTTTAGTTTTACTGACAGATCATGCTGAACGATTTGGTTTATAGCGACCAGAATAAAATATTCCATAGAATATTTATTAAATTTCAAGCAATTTCGTTGGCTTGCACCATGTGCGCATTTAATTTCATCGTGCATTTTGATATGATAGGTCGATAAAATCAGCGCGCCACTGAAATTTTGCAATTTTCGAAAACTGGTTGTTTTACCAAATTGAAAATATTCTGTTAGTTAATCTCAATTTCTAGCAATATCATTTTGGTTGCTTCCTCTGACAGCAAAACCGATTGATAATAACTATCTTTCTGCAAAATACTTTGCTTTGATGAATTGTTGTTTGCGAGCTAAAACAAAATACTAGAATATGGCTTCGCATAAAAAAATGATTTTGGTGTTGAACTTTGGTATTCTTCATAATAGCAGCAAAAAAACTGTTTGGTTAGGGTGTTACTGTTTTAATAGCTCTATAAAACTAACAGATTTATTGCGGTTTGACAAGTAACCGCGATAAGATCAATTTTGATTGGTGCGCCATTTTGTATTGCCACACCACACTTATGGTAAGTTTATAAGAGACGTGGTGCAGCCAACAAGTTTTAACGTGGTGAAATAAGCTACCACAATAAATTTGCTTTATTAGCAGTTTTATAATGGTTTTCTAGCTAGCTATAAGTGTATTTGGACTCGTATCCTCTTGGTATTGCGCAATACCACAATAAACCCAGAGGTAATGATTAATACCGCAATAAAACCTTTATAAAATTCAAGTGAAACCAAGTGGCTTTAGAATTGGGCAGTGTGCTGTGAAAAGGTGACAAATATCCACAGAGAGGTAGAAGGAAGTGCGAAATGTCCTAAAAGTGATCAGAATGAAATATATATAGTTCGTTCTAAGTTATCTGCAAAAAAATAAAAATTGAAAAAATACCCGATTTTGTCACTGTCCCGTTTGTGTCACCCCTAAATTCATCATGGGGGTGCCAAATCGGGTTATTACTGTATATCTGAACAAACGCTTGAGAATGTGGGGTTTCGCAAGGAGCTTGAATTTAATATGAAATGATATGAAAGATTTGAAGGAAAACTTATGCTTTGAAACTGTTGCGTGTTTTATTCATGTAGGAGCTAAAATTACATGCGGAAAAATTAGAAAAAAATGAATAAACATTGCAGCATCATATCTACTTGACGTCAACCTATCGATGCTACCAGCACTTTCAACGAACATTTTACTTTACTAGAATTTTATTGAATTGTTATACAGTAAATGTGCAAAGACTACACTCGCAAGGTTTGTGCAGAACATTTTAATTTTGCTCTGGTCTTTTCGTCTTTTTATTTTGTTGATACATACTTCAATGGATCAAATTGCCGTGTCCGAGCATATGGGACGGGTTTGAATGTGAGCAAATTTGTATCACAAATTACTATCTAAAGGGTGTTCCACATCAAATTGCACCGCGGTAGAAACGCTGTAGAAAATTACCAATTGGGTATTTTCTCTTGAAAATTTGAGTAGAAGTACTTTAAAGCGTATTGTTTACACTCTATTTTTATAGTGATCAGTTTTTCGAAAATTGGAAAAAAATTGCGTCACCCGAAAAGCAACATTGCGAATTTATTTTGCGCAAACTCCTGGAAAATCCTCAATTCTCTCATCATGAATGATGAGACTTACGTCAAGGACTTCTGTTAGCTTCCGGGGCTACTGTCAGTGTTGCCACATATTCATCTGTACTGGAAGGGGCAAAAATCTTTTTCATCTGTACTTTTTCTTTCAAAAATCTGTACCGAAATCTGCACCATTAAAAATATTTATTGCATAGAAAATTTTGGTCTGTTAGCATTGCATTGCAAAAAATGCACGAGTCTCAAATCATTTATTTGTTTAATGATGTTTGCACATATCGCTGCTAAACATAGACATAAATACGTTTTGTTTTGTTTTCATTCATATTAAGAATTGCTTCTCTACTGATTTCAAGAAACAGCACTAAGAAAATAGTATGAGCTTTTGACTCTCAGAAAATTCTGTACCTATCTGTACTTTTTGGCAAAAATCTGTAATCTGTACCAAAAAATTCGAAAAAATCTGTACTTTTCCAGATAAATCTGTACGTGTGGCAACACTGGCTACTGTACTTCACCGCCCAGCACAAGTTTGATGTTCCGGAGGAAGTAAGTATACAGAAACTTACATAGTTTGCGAAGAAATACATCTTGTGGCAAACGGAGTCCGCCGTTCGTGACTACCGGGATTGTAAACGGGCAGATCCACCTCAAGGAGTGTTTACAAAAGTATCTGCCTTCTTTGTCGAAGCAACACGAGGGCCCTAGGATCTTCTGGCCGGATCTATCTTCGTACCACTATTCAAAGAATGTATTGGAGTGGTACGAGGCCAACGGAGTTACTTTCGTACCCAGCCTCCCGTACGTACGCCTCCAGCGCCAAGGAACTAAGGCCCATCGAAAAATACTTGGCTATTATGAAGCAGGCACTACGGAAGCATCCCAAGGAGGTCAAGTCTGTGGAAGACATGAAGAAAAAGTGGATTTCCGTACAGATGAAGCTGCAGCTAGGTTATACAAAACTTTTTGAGTGGAGTTAAGCGTAAAGTGCGAGCATACGGTTATGGTATTGAAGTTGGATGAAACAAATATGCCAAAAGTTTACTAATGGGTTATATTTCGTTGTCTGAAAGTTTGAAAAGGATCGGTAAACTAGGTAATTTTCTACAGCGTTTCTTCCGTGGTGCAATTAGATGTGGAACACCCTTTATTTTGAAGTTTAGCCTTGCTGCGCAAATTTTGTTGCTTTATTTTATTTAGCTTATAATATTGTCTTTCTCCAAATAAAAAAGAACATGTATTTAAAAAAATCTGTATTTTATCTGTTTATCAGGAAAATACAACGTGTGTGAGCATAAAAGACTTCCCCATACAAGACTAATGAATAACAGTAATCTCGAGATTATAATGAGGACCTCATCCCGAAAAATGTTTGTTAAAAACGACTGGAATAGAACCAAAATAATATAATTTTGGCACTATTGGTTTTGTGAGTGATGGAAAGGACTTGTATTTCAGTTGATTAAATGGATTCTTCAAATTTCTGTACTAAACGTTTCAGACACAAAAAATCCTTTAAAAATGAAATTTAATCCCCGGGTTATTGAACATGTTGCTAGAAAAATACTGGCTCTAGGGACATGGTTTCTTCAATTTTAATGAAAAATTATGATAGCTACAAGCTGCTTAAAAATATCGTATTGCTTATGAATAAACAATGATGCTCGCGAAAGTTTCAGCTTTTGGTTTTACTTTCGTTGTCTAATTTTTGAAACTCTTTCTTTTACAAGAGCGGCAATGAACAAGAGCAAGTGTTCAGATTTATTGCTCCGCTGTGTTACGCACATCAAATTTTTGAATTAAAATGATTTAAAGCTCCCGTACCACAAATGATTTATAAAAGGTTCTTTAATACAGGCCCATATCTCATTACGGGCGATAGACCCTTTCGAGCCAGCGAAACTACGGTAAACCCAATAGCGCTTACAAATAGGATACATTCAGACGTTCCCCCTGTTAGGTACTCCCAAATTATTCCGTTCACGATCAAGCGCGGAGGTGCTAACAAACAAATGAATGGAAGCTCAAGCCAGTGCCGTACCTTCGTCCGACGAGGATAAAAATATGCACGTCTAGAAACAAGCAGCGAATGAAAAGGGCCAAAAATCATAACAACAAATATTTCATTTATTCTCTACGCGTTTTAGTCCTTTCAGCAGGCGCGCGGTGAGATGCGGGTGGTGGCGGTGAAAAACAAAACACACGGGAGTAAATATTGGATTTAAATCTCATACCGTCCGCAATGCCGTGCTGATCCCGCGTGAGCGGGGACGCGTCCGCGAAGCGCACAGACACACGCACATTCTGGTCCACACCACCCAACCCGGCAAACACCCAACACGATTGTTCGCAGTGTACAAACAATATAGAACCGTTCTTTGCCTTTACCTTTGTGCGCTGCGAGGACTAGGACGGTATGAAGACGAACAGCTGATGTACTCATCAAAGCGGCTAGATAGAGAAACGCCTTTAAATATAGGCTAGTATTCATCTTGCAGCGTTAATTAATGCTTATATGCTTATTTAAGCATTCCAAAAAAAGTAATAACACTTTATTATAATGCTGCATACTTTAGTGTATAAGTAGATTTTTTGCATTTTAACGAGCTTGAATCTTTAAAGTACCCAATATGTGAAAAGTTAATTACTTTAGTTAATCCCGTTAGTGTCGATCAACATTGTTTCACCCACTAAGCTTTCTGATTCTTATTTCAGGAAACAATCGACTATCGTGATTAACATTTTCATTCCCGACGTCGAAAATTAGGGTGCTTGCAATCAGACTGTTGGGTTCATTTCCTTTGAATTTAGTTCCATTTTTATCCAACTACCGTTAAATTACGTTAATCACACTAAACATATCGCCAATTTGGAAACGACCTTAATTAATTAAGTTGAGCTGTTATAGCTAAGTGTGAGTGTTGTTCATGTCATCTCTTGGTTTTATCAGATTAGCCCGACTAATGAAAGTTTTTCTCCAAATCGGCGGTTAGCTTAGTGTAACAAATTTTGAATGAAATAATCGTTTTAGATTGAAGTTCAATGAAACAGTATAATGATAAAATTTGCTGCCGTTTTTCATGGAGATATTCATTTGTCATTTGTCATTTATTTAAAAATTCATTGGACACAGTGCGGTCTTAATGAATACTAATAATAATAATAAAAATAATGTTAATAATAATAATAATAGTAGAACAAAAATTTAAATACAATTACTCTACACACGAAAGAACACATAACTATTGTCTTTGGGAGAGTCGTCTTCTAAAAGTATCGATGGAGATGTCGAAGTCAAATAATTCGTATACTGTGTTGAACTGGGCTGCCATGTACCTTGTTGGGCTAAATAGACCGTAGTTGACTCTCCTTGCTTCGAGATAGAGAAAGTTCCTCATTCGAAGAGCTCGTTCTGGGTCGTAGAGATTGAGCTGTTCCAATAAAGTTGGGCAATCAGTTTGTCCGTTCAAGAGCTTAGCAACGAACATAACTTGGGCGATGTTGCGTCTTTTTTCAAGCGTTTCGAGTTCCAACAGTTGACACCGTGCAACATATGGGGGTAGGTCCGACGGGTTACTCCATGGCAGCATGCGAAGAGCGTAACGTATAAACTTTTTTTGCACCGACTCAATCCTTGCAATCCAGTTAGCTTGAAAAGGGCACCAGACAACTGAGCAGGACTCGAGTATTGAGCGTACTAAGGCGCAGTAAAGCGAACGAAGACAGTAAGCATCCTTGAACTCATCAGTAATTTTAAAAATAAAGCCAAGCTGCCTATTAGCCCTACACTGAGAATATAATTTCGTATTGTTCTTGAAAAAACATTCGTAAAACTATATTCGTAGCTGGTACAAATAATTTCATACCATTTAAAACATTCGTAGGCTTGTTGTCTACCGCAAATGTTGTTATTACGAATGGTTCGTATTTTTTACGAGAGCACATTCGTAGCTGTCTAGCATCAAGACACATTTGATGCACGGTTGTTGTCTGGCATCATTATCGACGAAAACGGGAAGCGAAGATTGTATGAAGAGAAAATAGACTTGTGCATTTATGACCTTCTTGCTATGCAGTTGCTGTGGTTCTGTGATTTGCGGCGCCGTCGGCTGTTCGTAAAGAAGTGTGACAAACGAGCTCAGTTCGATTCTCGATAAAATCAGCTTTTTTCAGAGATAATAAAGATTTCGCTATTTTTCGATAGGTGTCGGTAATGTAGCATACTGACACCTACCGGAAAATAGTGAAAGCTAGTACTATTTTTATCGACAGCCTTTTCGTGCATTCGTAAAATCTACGAACCATTTCGTAAAATGCAATAATTCGTACGAATGTAGCTTTGTTAATATGTACAAAACATTCAGGATTGATTTTACGCATCTACTTCGTGGTAGAAAACAACGAAAGAATTCGTAAAGCAAACGCTCGTTTTCGTACTATAAACCAAGTTTTATTATCAGTGTAGAGACAATCTCCTCAAGATGCAGGCGAAAGGTAAGCGCATAATCGAGATTTACGCCTAAGTCACGAACGTGGTCAACTCGTTGCAGTGCATGACCCAGAATGCAGTAATTGAAAATAATCGGGCTCTGATTGCGGTGGAACGTGATGATATTGCATTTGAGGACACTAATTGTCAGCAAATTTTTCGTGCACCAGCCTTCAAATGACTCGATCATCTGTTGTAGTCTCGAGCAATCAAGTACGGTTTTTATAGTCAGGTATATCTTGACGTCGTCAGCATAAAACAAGCGGCATTCAGTTGGTAAGACTATAGAGAGCTCGTTGATGAATAAAGTAAAAAGCAATGGGCTTAAATTGCTTCCTTGAGGAACTCCCGAAAGATTGCAAAACAATTCCGACTCTTCTTGACCGATTTTGACGCATAAACTACGGCCGGTAAGGTAAGACCTCATCCATCTTGTAAATGCACTAGATATTCCAAGTTTCTCGATCCGATTCAGTAATATTTCGTGGTCGACACGGTCGAATGCAGCTTTTAAATCTGTGTATATCGCGTCTACTTGCGCGCCTTTCTCTAGGCTATTTAAACAAGACGAAACAAATTTCGTAAGATTCGTGGCAACAGATCTTTTGGGGATAAAACCGTGCTGATCGAGAGATATGTAATGTAAGCTACTGCTGAGAAGTGCGTTATGTACAATTATTTCCAAGACTTTCGAGCAGGCACAAAGTGACGTGATGCCGCGGTAATTTTCAATGTTCCTCTTATCTCCCTTTTTATGCACGGGAAACATAATGGATTTTTTCCACAATGTGGGAAATACATTCTGCATCAGCGAAAAGTCAAATAACATTGCTAGCGGACGAACAACAGCTGCGATACATTTTTTCAGAACACATGAAGGGATTCCGTCTGATCCAGCAGCGAGGGAATAATTAAGCTTTTTGATTGCAGTTTCAACGAGATGATCAGTTATATGGAAAGTGTTCAAATTGATCATATCAGGCGGTGTGTCTTCGACAGCAGATTCCGATTCGTAGTGCGATTATTTTTCCCGTTTGGATGGTGTTGCTAGATAGAGTCCGCAGGATCGCTGTTCTAGCCGCGTAATTGTCCTGTACTCTAATAGCCGGCTGTAAAAAAGTCGATAAAAAAGTGTCAAGTTTTAGAAAGACGTTGGAGCCCAGAGTGGTCTGGATCAAAGTTGACGAAAGTGATAAAATGCCAAAACAGACAATGTGCAATGTTCTAAAAGGTTTTAAGGATAAGGAAAGGAAAGGCGGCAATTTTAAGAAAACCGAAATTAGGGACTTCAAACTGAGTGGAAAGATATTGACGTATAGTCCAGGCTTTATTTTTGACTTTTTGCTCAGTAGATGCTTATTTGATTACAGCGCCTTAGCGAAACAGAATTCGAAAAAGTAGTGCAAATGGCAATTGTAGAGTTAATTATTATCTGCAATATTGTTGAAGAAAGTATAGTTTTATCTATTGTATTTACGGGGCGCTACGGGGCTGCTACCTCGTTGGTAACAAAAAGAGCGCTCATTTGGTCAAATATCGAATGAGTATCTACTGAGCAAAAAGCTGAAACTGAGGTCTGGCTTAGTCCAATCCTGGCATCCCCATATGGGATATGGTTAGAAGATACGATGGAGAAGGCTATAGGTCTTAGAGAACCAGTAAACATTCGAATCGGCCCTTGAAGCAGAATTTGGTTGCCAAGAAGCGAGCTAGGCGTTTTTACGAGCAAGTTTTGATAGAACTCAACGGATGTAGTTCAATGAAAGACGAAACATACGTGAAAATGGATTTCAAGAAATCTTAGTTTTAAATTTTAACATTGCTACTGGGTGTGGCGATGTGCCAGGCAAGTATAAGGTCGTGTTTGCTATTCGTGTTACGAATTTATGTAAACAAGGCTATGATCTGGCGAGGAATATGTAGCTGTGGACTGAATACTGAGCCTTTCATCACTTCCACAAGTATGACAAAAAGTAGTTTATACTTGAAAGAATGCTTGAAGATTTGCCATTTATTCGCAAACATAAGAGTAACGTTATATTCTGGCCTGATTTAGCTAGCTGTCACTACTGTAAAGTGGTGCTAGAGTGGTATGCAGCTGATGTTGATTTCATGTCAAAAGAGATGAACCCTCCAAATTGTCTAGAGTTTCGAGAACCCATTGAAAAATTTGGGGCCCAATTATCAGATAACGACTTCGGCGAAGCGGGGGGACAGTCAACAGTGCTAAAGAAAAGCGTTTGACGCAAAAGAAACATGCTGATTCAGTCGCATCTTCAGCTGTGTAGGGCATGATGAGTTCTCTGAAGAAAAAAAATCGCGATTTTATCAAAAACAGAGAAACGCAATAATGAAACATTGTAAAACTTAAGGTTGAATAAAAATACTGTAATTCAGTCATTAATGGGGTTTTTTGCGCCACGCGAGTCCCGAGTTACAGATGGTTCGATGCGTTCAAATTCACTTTTAAACTCATATTCTGTATTTCGAACGAGTTGAAATATTTCGATCGACTTGGAAAATATTTCGTTCGAGTTGTTTTTTCATATGAAGATCTTTCGTTCGAGCAGCTGTTTTTTCGAACGAAATGCCAGTTTCGAACGAAAGATAAACCCGTTCGAAATACAGAATAGGGGTGTTAACCAGGCTTAAAATACGATCTTTTCAAAAATGCGCCTTGAATCAAAATGGTGCCAAAATCTGTGGATCGCATGTTTCCTCCTATCAAACACGTAGGCAAAGTTTTATCCAAATCAAAAGGTTTCATTTCAAATTTCCACTTTTTAGGACGATTTCATGTGGAATTACTCTAAAATTTCATTCTTTTATTTCTGGTGTCTTATTGGTGGTTCATTAAACTTTTCCATATTTGCAAATCAAAACTTATTTTTGTTTGTCTATGATAGCACTTCCAGGGAGACATTTGACTTTACAATGTGCTGTTTTTTAGAAGTGCAGTTTTACTATCTACAACTCGTCTATCCTCAACACGTCGACTCGTAGTGAGTCGACAGACGAGGTGGCGCCAACTCTGAACGGTGAGCTGAAACAATGGGAGACCCGAACAGTCATCGTCAATTGGATGGCCGTACAATCGGTCAAACAATCTTAAAATCTATCTATTGGTCTGACCAATCAACGCCTTGACCACTCGGCCGCCTCGTCAAGGTGGTTTGTAACGTCCAGTATTAAGGTTACTCAAAAGTTGCTGAGTCTCAATAAGTGAGATCTCAGCATGCTTTCCGGTCTTGTGACAGGACATTCTCTGAGTAAATATCATGTTCGGAATTTCGGTTTCGTACAAAATGATATTTGATCTCGGAACACTTGCTCTGCAATTGTAGAGCACAAATTGCACGCAGACTGCAATATCTCAAAAAAGGGAGATATGGTCTGCGTCGCCGATCAGGGTAACAAGGTTCAAAAACCAAGTCACCTCTGATTGGCACCCGTCTCGCTCCAGCTACCACCCCAATATCACTTCCTCAATAAATGATCGGTCAGATCGAAGCGTACAATAAAAGTAATAAACGGGGCATACCACAATAGTTCAAAATACTGGACGCAGTGGTAAGAGCCCAACAAACGTTTTTGTTGAATAACAACTTATCAATCGCTTGTTATCCGGTAATTAGCTGTATAATGGTTGAACAAGCTACTCTTCAACAAAAATGTTTGTTGGGAGTACCCAACAGAAGTGGGATCTACAACTTTGCTGAAGACACTATTTCTATTAAACAAACCATTTTTTCAATATAAAATATTTTATTCATTTGTACCCTTTTTTGGTTAAGCTCTTATGAAATAAACAGCCGAGATTTTAAAAAAATAACTGATATAAAATTACTTCGTATTCTAAAGAGAACAACGAAAATATTTTTTTTTTCGTTCGTTAACATGGAAGGCCTGAGAGTGCCTGGTGAATACAATCCTTTTCACTTGCTAGGGGAGTTCGAGTTATAACTTTTTCCCTGACGAATGCCAAAAGAACAGGAATGACATTAGTCGTTAAAATCATGGCCCTGCTCTAACTCTGCTCTGGGTGTTGTTGTTTATTTATGGTGGGACCCCGCTCGTCGGGGCGGTGCGGTGTGGGGAGCAGTTTATTCTGAGATGGTTGCTTCCCATAATGCGGAATTAAATGGAAGATTATCTATTATTATAGGCTAGCAGGCTGTCATTGGTTTCACAGTTCAATCATCGACAGCGGAAATTTGTTGTACGGCAGCAGCGCACGCCACGGTCTGTTCGATTATTGTTGTATGGCGTAGGTATAACATATAACTTTCGCTTCGTTTACTGTGGATTGTGGCCGTACGGTAGTGTGCCAGAAACTTTTGCATGCCACGAGTTGAATCAATACTGCGATGGATTTCCGATGCGAAGAGTATCTGCATCATTTGTTCAACCATGGATGGATTTTAGCTGTGGTATGCGTTCAAGTGCAATCGTCATGAGAGTTCAAAGCTGATAAAAAAGTTGGAATGAGATTTACCGGTACCACTATTTACTAACTGTAAAAGTATGTCAGTAAATAACTCGAATCAATACCAGGAGAGAAAAGATAAACAGAATCAACAATTTTCTGCTGTTTCGGATGGCATGATGGCATTGCGTTTATATTGAATTAAGTTAGCATATATTCCCTAAAAATTTAAAATGTGCTGTACTTGGGATTTTATAATTAAAAATGTCAAACTGATTTTAGAACGAGTTATTTACTTATTAAAATATATGTTATGAATAAAGAAATAAAAAAGAAGTCGGTTGCATCGGCCGGGAATCGAACCCGGGCCGCCCGCGTGGCAGGCGAGCATTCTACCACTGAACCACCGATGCTTGTTAAAAATTTCTGTTTTATTTATGGACGACTGTGGTTATTGAAATACCAATTTACTTACAAAAGCCACTGTTGTCCTAATCTATACCTCTCCTAACAATTGGCACCTATAAGTCAAATGAACCAACAACGTAAGCTTTGTCAAAACTGCTGAAAATCTTCCTAAAGCGTAGCTAAATTGCTACATTCTGGGTTCATTCTGGGTCATTTGATCGAAAAAATCGGTAGGACTAATTCCGGAGTAGGTTAACCTCTAAATATGGGTCGAAGTAAGTAAACGAACAACTATTTTCTACTCAGAATCTAAGTTTTACAGTTTCAGTCGATTAAAAATAATTTTATGCTTAGGTAGAACGTTTCAACACATTTCAATCTATTTACCACCATTTTTTAACTACTAATCAATCAAATCAAATCAAATCAGCACGCTGCTACTATTTATATTTACCACCTATTTGAAATATTGCTATGATAAAAAGGTAGTCTCCCCGACGGGGAATCGAACCCCGGTCTCCCGCGTGACAGGCGGGGATACTTACCACTATACTATCGAGGACTCATGTTTAGATAGCAAACTATACCAATTGTTATGTAATGTGATAAACACAGTATCCTGACTCCTTGGTTGAATTAATGTTTCATTTCATACAACCACATAGTCCGTGATACAATGATCTACAATCTATTTTGTCTAGATAGGTAAATGATGCTGGAATGCTTTATATAATAAAATTACTATCAATAGTAAGCTCTTTTTAGCAATGCCAGTTCTGATGAGATAAATTGAAATTTTTACAGCTCATTCTGGCAAAACAGAAAAGAAACAGTAGAAGTGAAGTTTCAAAACGGAAATTTGCTTCGAAAACTATTCGTTACGTTGTCTATTACTTCAAGAGTTAGTCACACATCCACCAGAGCGCAGCGGTGATGAATCTGTTCCTGGCACTAAAGGAAACCCGAACAGTTTGAGTTACTCTACTCAAGTCCTGAGACTCCTGACGATGTTGAATGCCAGACTGTAGCTCAACAATACTGTCTGTTCTATACAGTTGACTATGTACCTTTTCTTTTGAATCAAGCTAATCCGGCAGCATAATCTCCGCATATTATGCATACGGATAATGAAAAAACTTTTTAATATGCTGCTTCCCCAAAACGGTTGATTATGTAAAACCAAACCGGGCTGAGTGATAAAGGCGAAAGTTTTCCCGAAAGAAAGCAGGTTTCTTCGGGGGTGAACCCGGAAGGTAGAGAAATCGTTCCTTTCTGCTTATCAAGGTATCAGAATTTGTAATGAATTCACCGCACAATCCTTTCACGGGCGGATTCAAATGTCACCTTACGGATCCAGCCGTTATAAAGTTACGGATGGATGCCACCGTCGCCGGTCGGTAGGTTCTCGAAGAAATTCAATTTCGACCTGGGTACCGGTACCTGATGCAATCCTTGTTTGGATTGACGAGGGTACTACACTTCCAAAAACCCGACGCGACTGCTTCCCATCCAGGATGGGAAACGAAGGCAGCTAGCTAATTGGAAGAATTGTTTTGTCGTCTTGCACACAAGAGTCGGTAAACTAGCTGCTGGATTGTTTTGTGTTTCTACGAAGCTTCGAAATGAAGGTTTCATTTTACGACCAGCGCTGACCGATTGTGGATGCTGGCGCTCATAAAGGAATTCCAAAATGAGGGCCTAATTTGAGTATAACGTTCAGAACCTGTTTCCTTTATATGGCCCCTTTGGACGGTGGTGGTTTTCCGGTTGAATTGATGTCCAGTGTCACGTGAGCGAGAATAGCACATCCATCATCCGAAAATGAGTGAAAAGGTTGTGAAAACTAACACCGAGTCGTCGTCGTCGTCGTCGCCGTCGTCGTAAGGTGGATGCTATCAGCCTGCCTTTATATGTCTGCTATATCCACCGTTAAAACCAGTCGATCCGGTGTTGGGATGCTTTCGTTTCTTCGAAATTGTAAAATCATTTACAAATAATAATCTAATATACGGAGAATGAAATTAGATATACTATAAACTTGGATTTTGATTCCAACATTCTAACCAATTAATTTCGTACAGGACCATGTTAAAATAGATAGAAGCTGTTTCAAGCAGTAGGTGCCATGAAATTAAACTTTATGTTGAGAGTATGGTGATAATAATTTCAATATATTAGGTGCTTGATCTAGTTTTGACCCTTTTAGGCTAAAATGAAAACAAGCGACAATCCAATGAAACATTATATCCAGTATTTATTAGAATTCAAAAGAATATGCCGTCCGAATAGGCATGAGGGTTTGTTCCTTACTGTTGCAACTTTTCGAGACGCACACCGATATGAAGATGGCTACCAACTAGAATTTCATTTTATTTAGCTTACTTTCACTAGGCTTATATACACTATGATTATATTTTTCCTAGCCGCACACACCTTACTCTTAACTCGTTAACCAGGAATGAGGGTTTCAACATTTTAGTATAACCAGTTGGTTCTCTAGCACGGCAGTGCGACGTTAAGCATACGGACGTTAGGTATAATGGACAATAGGAATAATAGGCGTTAGGCATAATTTACAAAGCTTCGCTTTCTTATGAATACGCACCAGAGCCAATTATCGTTCCGTCACAATGCAATGAGAACGGGTGCCACCCTTTTAGCATATCGTAATTTGACATAATGCTGTTTGGCATAACACCACTTACAATCAAAACATTGACATAATCATTAAAACCTGCCCACTGGGTCACTTTCAGAACCAAATAAAGCTTGTTGGCTGTAAAGCCTACGTATTTTTAGGAAACTTGGCATAATTAGTTTTACCGAAATTGGTGTAGCCTAACTTTTGAAAAGGAATAAACTTTTTTTCGTTTTTACCTATGTATACTAGGGTAAGGAACGAGTTAAGCAGTGTCACCTATTTTAATCAGTTGAAAATAAATGAGCCGAAATGCACTTTTTTATTTAAATTTTCAAAATCTTTTCATAGGTACATCTTCACAAATCACTTTACCATAGATTTAATTCACACAAACACAATTTACTGGGTTTCCGACAAGAAATATGATGAATTAAAAATTGTTGTCCAAAAACGTACGTCCAAGAACGTGATCCGATTTTTTCCGGAACCGCTTAATCGATTTTAACAGTTCTAGTATCAAATGAAAACTCTTGCTATTGCGAAGGTTTTGGGAGGGTTTTTTTTAAAACGATTGAGCAATTCAAAAGTTATGCTCAAAAATGTGGGTTTTCAAAGGGGTCAATTAGATGGACGATTATCAGAGATGATCAAATCGATTTATGCACTACTAGTCTTGTTTAAAAGGTAATATAAAGGTTGCCCCACATCAAATTACATCACGTAAAAACGCTGTAGAAAATCACCTAGTTGACCGACCCTTTCCAAACTTTCAGACAATAGAATATAATGCATTATGGCATTTATTTCATTCAACTACAATAACATAACCGTATGCTCGCACGTCGCGCTTAGCTTCACTCATAATGTTCTGTATAACATCCTTTGAATAGTGGCACGAAGCTAGATCTGGCCAGAAGATCGTAGGGCCCACGTGTGGCTTCAACAGAGGAAGCAGACGCTTCTGTAGACACTCCTCGAGATAGATGTGCCCGTTTGCAGCTTCAGCAGTCACGAACGACGCACTCCGTTTGCCACATGAGCAGATCGGTTGCCAAATCATGTTCCTCTGGAACATCAAACTTGTGCTGGGCGGTAAAGAGCAGTAGCCCCGGAAGCCGCCGGAATTCTGCCTTGACGTAAGTCTCATCATCCATGATGAGACAATGAGGCTTCGTCAGCGTCTGGATATACAGTTTCCGGGCCCGTGATTTTCCCACCGAATTTTGCCGTTCGTCACGATTTGGATCCTTCTGCACTTTGTACGTATGCACACTGAGAATATAATTTCGTATTGTTCTTGAAAAAACATTCGTAAAACTATATTCGTAGCTGGTACAAATAATTTCATACCATTTAAAACATTCGTAGGCTTGTTGTCTACCGCAAATGTTGTTATTACGAATGGTTCGTATTTTTTACGAGAGCACATTCGTAGCTGTCTAGCATCAAGACACATTTGATGCACGGTTGTTGTCTGGCATCATTATCGACGAAAACGGGAAGCGAAGATTGTATGAAGAGAAAATAGACTTGTGCATTTATGACCTTCTTGCTATGCAGTTGCTGTGGTTCTGTGATTTGCGGCGCCGTCGGCTGTTCGTAAAGAAGTGTGACAAACGAGCTCAGTTCGATTCTCGATAAAATCAGCTTTTTTCAGAGATAATAAAGATTTCGCTATTTTTCGATAGGTGTCGGTAATGTAGCATACTGACACCTACCGGAAAATAGTGAAAGCTAGTACTATTTTTATCGACAGCCTTTTCGTGCATTCGTAAAATCTACGAATTTCGTAAAATGCAATAATTCGTACGAATGTAGCTTTGTTAATATGTACAAAACATTCAGGATTGATTTTACGCATCTACTTCGTGGTAGAAAACAACGAAAGAATTCGTAAAGCAAACGCTCGTTTTCGTACTATAAACCAAGTTTTATTATCAGTGCAGTCCCTCCCGGTCCTTGGCTCTCTGAACAAAAAACTTGGACAGATTCAACGTTTTGGCCACACCCCACAGAACATCTATTCTGACCGCATTTCTTCTTCCGTTCGATGCTCAGAGTTTCGTAGTAACGTTTAATCATACGACTCACCGTTGACTGCATGATTCCAAGTTGTTTTACGATGTCCTGACGAGAGTAGAGGATTTTCGAGGTGTTTGTGCAAAATCCATTTGCGACGTTGCTTTTCGGGAGACGCCATTTTTCCAATTTTCGAAAAACTGACAGCGATAAAAATACAGGGTACAGGGTACACAATACACTCTAAACTACTTCTAATCAAATTTTTAAAGAGAAAATACCCAACGGGCAATTTTGTTCGGCGTTTTTCCGTGGTGCAATTCGATGTGGGACACCCTTTAACGGTTGGCACTTTTTGGTTCAGACGAGC
This sequence comes from Sabethes cyaneus, assembly GCF_943734655.1. Taxonomy (NCBI): domain Eukaryota; kingdom Metazoa; phylum Arthropoda; class Insecta; order Diptera; family Culicidae; genus Sabethes; species Sabethes cyaneus. The sequence continues at coordinate 57,041,689 of NC_071355.1, forward strand.
CACCTATTTTTGTCGGAACGTCTTGTTCCGTTCTGTTTGAATACTATCAACACCTTTGTTTCATTACTTTCATCTACCGTACACTCCATCGATTGTAAAAAAAACTACTTTTTGGATATCATCGATGTACGGTCTTTTCGGAGACCAAATATCGACTCTAAACACTATCTCGTCGTGAATAAGATTTGCGCAAGGTTGAGGTTAGCATTCACGCCGAGGATCCGAATTCTAATGCCAATCCTGCAGAAGTCACGAATGACCCAAGTTGTTAAAGTGACTACATTCAAACAAAAAAAAAGGGTTTCGAAGGCTCGCACTGCGAGGATACTGCGTTTTAACATTCAGCGATTGACGATAAATAGCATGGTAACGGAACTCGCCAGAAAGCTTGATCAACGATTCGTAGAACAGAAGGAAGGAAGGGAAAAGGATGTATCCCCGTGCAAGAGAATTAGTAGAGCAGTATCAGGCTTTATGGGGGCCCGTGCTACTACGAATCAAATTTTTACTCTCCGACTAATCCTGCAGAAATGTCGAGAGTACAACGTGCAGTTGAACGTGAACAGCTTCGGCAGATAGTGTACGAGTACGGTTTTTCGGACAAACTGACGCGGCTGATCAAAGCTACCCTGGAGCGAGTGATGTGCTACGTGCGCGTTTCGGGGACACTCTCGAGTCCTTTCGAATCGCGCAAAGGGTTGCTGCAAGGAGATGGACTGTCCTGTCTGTTATTTAATATCGCTACCCAAGAAACATTTATGCGCTGAATAAACATTTTGGCAGCCACAATTATTGAGCTATAGCTGAAAATGCATCGAATAAAATTAATGTAAACAACTGTACAATACTTATTCAGCCGAAATTGGAGAATTTATACAACCTATTTTATTCGAGGCGGGGAAACACTTGTTAAGCAGTTATATCGCCTCTGTGCGCCTTGTTTCCAGCTTTGCGCAAATTGGTTATTTAAAAACGCGCAAAAGCCTGTATTAAACTACATTACAGCTTCAAAGCAACTATTAGCTCGAAGCTTGACTTAGATGTTTGAGCTGAAAAAAGGTTTTTTTTTTCTAATACTAAACCATAGTTCAGCCACAAGTTAAATAAATTCAGCTAAAAAACGTTTGACCAGCCTAGAATTGTTACTTGGGTAGCTGTTAGCAAGATCGGAGCTTGATAAAATCACCAAATTTACATGTTTAAGAGCTGAAAAAAGGTTTTTATTTCTAAAACTAAACTATAGTTCAGCCACAGGTAGGATAAATTCAGCTATAAAAGCGTTTGATCAGCCTGAAATTGTTACTTGGGTAGCTGCTTTCAAAGCTGCAATGGAGCTTAATAGAGGCTTTTGCGTGTTTTTAAATAACCAATTTACGCAATTCTGTCAATTCTATTTTTAGAACGAGAAATAGTTTTGCAATACTTTTTCAGTCGCTTTACCAACGTCTTATCAACCTTTATGCAGCCAAAAAATAATCTATTTTTAAATTTAAAAAATAATAGAAAACGCGTCATATTTATTTTTTTGCTTTGGCGTCGTATGCTATGTTTTAAATTTTGAATAACTTGAATTCGTATATACATGCAAATTTAAATTGCATGTCGCCATCTTTCGGGAACAGCAAGAGCATTTGCTGTTTACGAGTTGGTTTAAGGCGATCCAAGCTGCATAAAGTAAGCACTCAAATGATGTTTGACCAAGCGATGTTTAAGCTACTTTAAGTTTTTCCAGGTTGATGAGACGTTGATTAAGCGACTGAAAGAGCATTGCAAAACTATTTCTCGTTCTAAAAATAGAATTGACAGCATTGCGCAAATTGGTTATTGAAAAACACGCATAAGCCTCTATTAAGCTCCATTGCAGCTTTGAAAGCAGCTACCCAAGTAACAATTTCAGGCTGATAAAACGCTTTTATAGCTGAATTTATCCTACCTGTGGCTGAACTATGGTTTAGTTTTAGAAATAAAAACCTTTTTTCAGCTCTTAAACATGTAAATTTGGTGATTTTATCAAGCTTCAGGCTTGCTAATAGCTACTTTCGATTCTGCAATGGTGCTTAATAGAGGCATTTGCGCGTTTTTAAATAACCAATTTACGCAAAGCTGGAAACAAGGCGCTCAGAGGTTATATAAAGGGCGATATAATTGCTTAACAAGTGTTTTTTCTACCTCAAGCGAAATAGGTTGTATAAGTTCTCTAATTTCGGCTGAATAAATATTAGTATAGTTCAATTATTGAGAATATTGACGGGTTGTGGAGAAGTTGAAGATGCGCCTAATCTGCTTGTGACACTATTATGTGAAGCTGCTGATTTACAGCGCAATCGTTGGCTGCTTAATCACTTAAGGCCTGCGCAGAATTAGTATTTTATGGTAGCGTCTGCGTAGATTTGACAGATAATCTGTCAGATTGTATGGGAGAACTGTCAGATTAACACAAACGCAACCGTAAAGTACCAATTCTGCGCGGGCCTTTATAGAATACAGAGGTCTTTGCTTAAATTTATTCAGCGTCTACCACCTGTATTCAGAGTTAAATTAGCTGTGAACAAATCAGTAGCATTTTAATTCAGCTTCGGTGTTTGTTGGGTATTGAAGGTTTTATCTGGCGAACGGACATCGAAACGGGAGGAACGATTTTCAGCAAGAGTAGCCAACTCCTAGCCCTTGCAGACGACCTCGACATCATTACTAGAAACCTTGGGACGGCGGAGGCAATCTACGCCAGACTTAAAACGGAAGCTAGTAGGATAAGATTAGAAATTATTGCGTCAAACACCAAATATATGGTGGGGAGGATCCAGAGAAAGCAACGTTTGCCTCCCACAGTCAGTGACACTTGACGACGATGAACTGGAAGTGGTTGATGAGTTCGTATATTTGAGATCTCTGGTCACCGCCGACAATAATACGAGTAAGGAGATCCAACGACGCATTCAAGCTGGAAATCGAGCCTACTTTTCCCTTTGCAAGACGCTTTGATCAAGGAACATACGCTGCCGCACAAAGCTGACGATATACAAAACGCTAATCAGACCGGTAGTCCACTACGGACTACCGAGACAGTAACTTTGCTAACGCAAGACGTACGTGCACTTGCCGTTGAACGAAAGGTGTTGCGGACAAATTTTGGCGGAGTACAATCGGAAAGCGGAGATTAACGGAGGCATATGAATCACGAGCTACAGGCACTGCTTGGACAGATTCCCATCGTACACCGATGCCGGACGACTGTGCAACGAATTAGCGACGAGTAGCCCAGGACCGAGTACAACGGAGAGAAATTCTTGATACGACAAGAGCCACCCCGGCTCTCGGCTGGTAAAGTAAGTATAGAGAAACGTCCATGGTGCCATTGAAACTAACTGTTGCGAAAGATGTGGTAGGCATGAAGCGTGGAAACTGCATAATAGATGATTTGATCGCGAACATCAGAGAGTGACAGACAAGAAGAACTAGGCCAGCAGTCGCATGCTCACTGCGGAAAAAAGAGCTCATCGACTGAAAAAGCGTGAGAACGAGGGCTATGTGCTCGCCGGTAACGTGTAGGCAACCTGCTTACTGACAAAACGGTGATAGCGGCTAGGTGGAAGGAGTAGGTACTTCCCATGTCTATTGACTGGAGCGGTAAACACGGAACAGGACAAGCTACCAAAATAGGAGGAGGTTAAGAAGGCATTTAGTGAGCTGAAAACGACAAGGCTGTTGGGAAAGGCGATATACTGGCTGACCTTCTGAAAGCGGAAAGCGAGTGGCTGTACGAAGCAATCCACCGGATCATTGTCAGAATCTGGGCGGAAGAACAAATGTTGGTTGATGGCCTAATTTGTCCTATTTTTATAAATGGCCGTCGACTCGAATGTAAAAACTATCGAGGTATGATACTGCTAATTTCTACGTATAAGGTGCTTTCCCATATCCTGTGTTGTAGACTAAGACCATTAGCGGAGTCTTTCAACGGCAACTACCAAGCTGGTTTTTTGTGACGAGCGCTCCACGACGCATCAGATGTTTACTCTGCATCAGTTGCTAGACAAGTTCCGGGTGAATAACTTAAAGACTCATCATCTGTTTGTGGATTTCGAGGCGTCGTACGATTCTATAAGACGACATTAGCCTTCTGCGGCTGAGGTGCCCTAATCTTAACGATTATGCTAACGTGGTAGCTTGCTGGACACCTAAAATTAACTTAATAACTCTTATTATTTGGTTATGTCTATTCAAGTTTTAATTATTTTATAATTGAGAACATATATTTAGCAACCTATTTGATGTAATAAACCTGCAGATATGAGTCAGGAAGACACCGCAAACTTCAGAATCAAAATACAATACATAAAGCATCTCTTTCGTTTGTCTGATTTTCGGTGTCTGTCAGACTACCACCCCAGCCGCAGAAGGTCAGTTGTGGCAAATCATGCTAGAACAAGGTTTTTCGACGTAAAGATCATGCGTCATGCGTAGTCGTGAATCGAGATTTCTACGGCTTACGTAGCTAGCTGAAGTCCCGTAGTTTGCAACTTTGCCCAAAACTGGTGCTAGCACTACAGAACAGTAATACTACCGGTGGCAATTCACGGTCACGATTCTTGAGGGTTTTGAGCGTAAAATTCTGAGATGGTGTCAAAACGGAAAGAGGAATGTGTGAATTAGTACAACGCGGCAGAATGCCAGATGAAAGATTATTTGCAACAGAGATCCAGGAAGAGACCATGGACTCTTGGACAAATGCCGCACCGAGTGGAGGTGTGCTGTCAAGGATGATGCTCGTTCAACTGGTGTTCGAGGGGTTTGTAGAACGGCTGCCTAGGGCCGATAGTACTAGAGGACCATAATACGTTCGGTGCAGCATCGATGACGAACCGTTATCACTAAAGTAAAGTAAATGTCAAGTAGAGCAAGTAATATTCCGTGTCCTATCGTAATCCACTTAATGCGTTCCCTTGGATACGCTATTCAAATCTCAGAAGATTCATGCTCCTCCTCTCGACTGAATGTTCTCAGAAGCCGCTTAACTGGATAGCTGAGTGTTGAATGGATCCTTGTATTAGTAATTCTATAAAATTTTATCTAAAAATAGGTACATGGATAGAAATTTATTCTCCAAAATGAGTAAAATGACTCATGATTTCAGGTTTCTAGCTTATGTTTTATGAAAATACTAGCTGACCCGACAAACTTCGTATTGCCACAAATTAACCTGTGTTGTACATAAATCATGAATCTCGGAAGATATTTGTCACAATCTCGAGTTTTGCAAGCCCCCCAGTGGGCGGCGCTTCCGACGGCGGGTCACCGGCAACACTCGCGACCGTCTCGTCCTGAATGATCTAGTTACTATAGATTACTATAGATAGTTACTATACGTTACTATAGATAGTTTTTGTGGTCTTATATTGACTAATGTTTTATGGAAGAGTCTCGAATTTCTCGAGTTCGATTAGTTTTTGAGTTTCGCAAAAATTTCTGTTTTATTTGTATGAGAGTTCATATCCCCCTACCACAGGGGTGAGAGGTCTCTAACTATCGTAAAATAAATTCAAGACTCCAAAATCTCCCAAATGCCAAATTTGGTTCCATTTGCTTGATTAGTTCCCAAGTTATAAGGAAATTTGAATTTCATTTGTATGGGAGTTCCCCTCTTAAAAGGGGAAGGGGTCGTAATTCACCATAGAAAACATTGCTGCTATCTAAAACTCCCACATGCCAAATTTGGTTCCATTTGATTGATTAGTTCTCGAGTCATGAGGAAATTTGTATTTCGTTTGTGTAGAAGCCCCCCCTCTTAAAGTTGGGAGGGGTCCTAATTCACCATAAAAAATATTCTTGCCCTCGACAACTTTCACATGCCAAATTTGGTTTCATTTGCTTGATTAACTCTCGAGTTATGAGGAAATTTGTATTTCACTTGTGTAGAAGCACCCCCTCTTAAAGTTGAGAGGGGTCCTAATTCACCATAGAAAATATTTTTGCCTCCAGAAACCTCCACATGCCAAATTTGGTTCCATTTGCTTGATTAGTTCTCGAGTTATGAGGAAATTTGAATTTCATTTGTATGAGAGGGGGGGCTCTTAAAAAGGTAAGGGGTCCTAATTCATCATAGAAAAAATGGTTGCCTCCAAAAACACCCACATGCCAAATATGGTTCCATTTGCTTGATTAGTTCTCGAGTTATGAGGAAATTTGTATTTACTTGTGTAGAAGCACCCCCTCTTAAAGTTGGGAGGGGTCCTAATTCACCATAGAAAATATTTTTGCCTCCAGAAACCTCCACATGCCAAATTTGGTTCCATTTGCTTGATTAGTTCTCGAGTCATGAGAAAATTTGTATTTCGTTTGTGTAGGAGCCCCCCCTCTTAAAGTTGGGAGGGGTCCTATTTCACCATAAAAAATATTCTTGCCCTCGACAACTTTCACATGCCAAATTTGGTTTCATTTGCTTGATTAACTCTCGAGTTATGAGGAAATTTGTATTTCATTTGTATAGGAGCCCCCCCTCCTAAAGTGAGGAGGAGTCCCAGTTCATCATAGAAAAAATTTTTGTCTCCAAAAACACCCACGTGTCAAATTTGGTTCCATTTACTTGATTAGTTCTCGAGTTATGAGGAAATTTGTATTTCGTTTGTATAGGAGCCCCCCCCCCCCCTCTTAAAGTGGGGAGGGGTTCTAATTCACCATAGAAAATATTCATGCCCTAAAAAACTTTCACATGCCAAATTTGGTTCCATTTGCTTGATTAATTCTCGAGTTATGAGGAAATTTGCATTTCATTTGTATACGAGCCCCCCTTCCTAAAGTGGGGAGGGGTCCTAATTCATCATAGAAAAAAATTTTGTCTCTAAAAACACCCACATGCCAAATTTTGTTCCATTTGCTTGATTAGTTCTCGAGTTATGAGGAAATTTGTATTTAGTTTGTATAGGAGCCCCCCCTCTTAAAGTGGGGAGGGGTCCTTATTCACCATAGAAAATATTCTTGCCCTCGAAAACCTTCACATGACAAATTTGGTTCTATTTGCTTGATTAGTTCTCGAGTTATGAGGAAATTTGTATTTCATGTGTTTAGGATCCCCCCCTTCTAAAACGGGGAGGGGTCCCAATTCATCATAGAAAAAAATTTTGTCTCCAAAAACACCCACATGCCAAATTTGGTTCCATTTGCTTAATTACTTCTCGAGTTATGAGGAAAATTGTGTTTCTTTGGTACAGGAGCCCCCCCTCTTAAAGTGGGGAGGGGTCCTAATTTACTACAGAAAATATTCTTGCCCTCGAAAACCTTCACATGCCAAATTTGGTTCCATTTGCTTGATTAGTTCTCGAGTTATGAGGAAATTTGTGTGGAAACCCCCCCTTTTAAAGAGGAGAGGAGTTATAATTCCCCTTTTAAAGAGGGGAGGGGTCTCAATTTACCATAGAATAAATTCTTGTCACCGAAAACACCCACATGCCAAATTTTGTTCTATTTGCTTGATTAGTTGTCGAGTTATGCAGAAATTTGTGTTTCATTTGTATGGGAGCCCCCCCTCTTAGTGTGGGGAGGGGTTTCTAACCATCACTAAAACCTTTCCTGGCCCCAAAAAACCTCTACATGTATATTTTCATGCCGATTGGTTCAGTAGTTTTCGATTCTATAAGGAACATACGGACAGACATACAGACAGACAGACAGACAGAAATCCTTCTTTATAGGTATAGATACCATGAATAATAATCATGATATCACGAACTTCTTACAGTACAACTCAACGCAAGATCATGAAATATTATTCATGATTTTGCGCTGCCTGATATGGCTGTTCAGTCATGTTTTGACGGCAATTTAAGTTTCATGACTTCATGACTTTATTCATGGTATCGGAATCAGATTTTTTCCGTGAACGAGTAAGTTTAACCGATTCACGGTCTTCAAAATACCGTTATTAAAAAATAAAATAGGCCATTTAAACGGAAAATGCCAGTTGGTTTGTATTGCTATCCTACACCTCTGAGCCAATTTAAAAAAAAAATCGATCGACAAATTTTTGAGTTACGCCCTTTTGAAGGTTTAAAGGGCAGATTGCAGGTATGGTTCGATCACTTTGACTCAATTTTGATTCATTTGACAGTACCGTCTCAGCCGAGCCAAATATAACAATGTTATATATGGGACATTTGTAGAACTAGTTTTAATCTAAAATTTTTCTGAAGAAAGTTTGGCTGTATCGTTTGTAGATATGGTGCTACAACGCTAGTAACTCATCAGTGACTAAATGAACGTTCATTTAGTCACTAATAAGATACTAGCACTGTAGTGCCGTAACTACAAACGATACAGCAAAACTCTATTCAGCAAAATTATAGATAATAACCTGTTCTACAAATGTCCCATACATAGCTTTGTCATATTTGGCTCCGTTACGACGGTACTGTCAAATGAAACAAAATTGAGTCAAAGTGATCGAACCATCCCTGGCAGATTGCTCATATAGAGGAAATAAAAATCTTCAATGACACTTCCATAATGAACGTAAATCACAGCCAGTATTGATTTTTTATGCAACATATGCTCATTGGCGACCATTTTATGAGTTTTACGCTGTATTGGGACTAACCGGAAATGTTCCGGATCATGTTATTGCTGTGGGAAATAGCCAGTATCGAACGTGAACTAATACTTATCATGCAACACCTCAAATTACTCAGGAATTTAAAAACTAGATCACTGACAGTCGGATCAACTACCTAGCGCCACGTTGGTTATATATGGACAAGTTCCGGGGACTTCTAGGAACACCCAGACCAATGGCCAGTTTTGTCCATTAACAAAAACTTATCGTGCGGCACCTTAAATCACACTAGAATTCAATAACTAGATCAATGAAAGCCAAATTTACTATCTAGCCTCAGGTTTAGTCATATCTGGACATGTTTGGGGGACTCCGGAAAACCCTAGGAAATGACCAATTTCGAACATGAAATCACACTAAAACTTTTAAAATAGATCCAAGTAAGCCAAATTGAGTACCAAGAACCACAATGGCCAATTCCGAACATGTCTTTATCATCAAAAATGTAGCACATTGTGTTATTGGTTTCTCAGGGGTTCCCGGGGTCCCCCAAATGTGTTCAGATATGATCAAATCTAACTCTAGATGGCAGATTTGGCTTCCATTGATCTAGTTATTGAATTCTAGTGTCATTCAAGGTATCGCACGATAGGTTTTTGTTCATGAACGAAATTGGTCACTTGTCTGGGTGTTCCCAGAAGTCCCCGGAACTTGTCCAGATATAACCAACGTGGTGCTAGGTAGTTGATCTGACTGGCAGTGATCTAGTTTTTAAATTCTTGCGTAATTTGAGGTGTCGCATGATAAGTATTTGTTCATGTTCGATACAAGCTATTTTCCACAGCGATAACATAATCCGGAACATTTCCGGTTAGTCCCAATACAGTGTAAAACTCCTAAAATGGTCGGCAATGGGCGTATGTTGCATAAAAAATCAATACCGGCTGTGATTTACGTTTATTTTGGAAGTGTCATTCAAGATTTTTATTTACTTTATATGAGCAATCTGCCCTTTGAAACTTCAAAAGGGCGTAACTCAAAAATTCGTCGATCGATTTTTTAAAAAATTGGCTCAGAGGTGTAGGATGGTAATACAAACCAACTGGCATTTCCGTTTAAATGGCCTATTTTATTTCTTAATAACGGTATTTTGAACACCGTGCGATTGGGTGAAACGCGGAAATTAACGTAAGAGTATTTATTTATTTATTTATTTATTTATTAATATAACATTCATCTGACTAATTGTCTTAATGAAAAATTTCGAAAAGTGACACAACAATATTATAGTCTACACAATAAAAGCTTTTGTCGAAATTTGTTAGACGGCACACCAAAGTCAAACAGGTCTTCAAACAGGAGTATGTTTCAATTGCTAAATTGTAAACATCATGTTTCTGATGATTCAGAACCTTCGGCATTGAGTGTTATCGAACTGATTATTAGTTTGGTATCGGCACAAATTACGAATGCGCAGCAAACATTGTTGAATTTCATGTTAGAATTAAAACCAGAGCTATTATTAATAACCAGCCCTGAAGTATTATGCAGATAAACTGTATTAGCCACATTTCAGCAACAACTGTTTTACGTGCCGACTTCAAGCACATCCGGATGGAATTAGTCCCAGCACAATGCACCCTCCGAAATAAACAAAATTTATAGTTTCACTAGCTGCCTTTTGTCACAGCTGTAATCAAGATAAAAGTAATATATATTTCATTTCATTGTTGAAAACTGCCCACTCCATTATTTTAACAAGTTACCGCAGCATCCCCGCTCCCAGATCAGGACGAACGGGGCCGAAAAGTCGAAATGAATTCCGGGGACAGTTTATGCAGAAAGTAGATAGGAGAAAAAAAAACAATTAAGTATGTTCCGAGGCTATTTTCCGCGAAATACTATCTCTTCCGAGAAGTTCATTTCTTCGTTGTTGTTTTTTTATGACGTCCCCATCCTTTCATCTCAGCATTTGTCATTACGGGCAAGGGCAAACGAAATTCGGATAGAGCAATGCAGCGTCCCCCGGTGTAATAAACTTGCTGAGCGTAAGAGCCATTGAAAAGTCCGAATCACGGAAGAAGTTGGCCCAGCAGGGACGAGCGGTTGCTTGGTCCTAATTATGAATATCATTAGCGCACCGTGGAAAGGGAGTGACACCGCCGAGTGGGAGGGGGAAGATGATGATGGAAGTGGACGACCGAAAACATTGTTCGCCGGTGTTGAAGCGAGGGCGCGGCTGGCTGGCAGCAAGCACTACCGGAATTCGGAACGATAAATGGTGTCATAATCGGGGCCAATCAAGATATTCATCGCCGATGGATTAAAAGCGGTTGTCATTTTGTTTCGACCGATTTGAACTGAGCCGATGGCAAGCTGTTTGTGCTCCTGCGAAGGTTTTATCGTTTGTTGGAATACTTCTGGTCGTTACAATTTGATGCCGGCCCCGGAAACCCTTCAGGGCGAAATGAACTTTCTTGACATACTTGAACAAAAGAATGGACCGAAATAGTTAAAGGAACGGCAATAAATTTGGGGCTCCCAGAGTCCTAGACGATAACGTTCATTTGAGTTTCTTTTATTTTACTGAATATAATAACCACCACTCGTGAAGTACATCCCCGAAAACGTCCCATATGAAAGCGGTTCTGTTCTGATACTCTTGCTTTCGTTTTGCTGGACAATTTAATATTGCATCCTCCCGGACGGAGAAGCATCGTGCAGGCAACGAAGTCTGCGTAGAGCATGAAAAATGCGAAAGATGAATGACCGAGCCCGGGGTTCGGCCTCAGCGCAGTCTGTATATGAAGCTATCGCTAATGACAAAATCGATAAAGCTCTTCGAAATAATTGCCCGTTGGCTGTCGTCTAGTTCCGACCCGAATAATGCTAGAGAGAGAGAGAGAGAGCACGCGGGTTCGTCTGCGTTGCGAAAGGGACGTCTAATCTTTGATTATTATTTGTTTTTCGCTTGATAGTGGGAGGTGATACTTTCCGCAACATTGCATTTATGGTTAAAAAAAGTTGGGATTTGAGAAAACAGGTTGGGTTTTTTTGTTTGCATAGTCCTACGTCAATAACGCGAGCATATCTTTCAGTCACAAAATTCCACTGTTACCATTTTTAAAGGAAACTTATTAGGTTTGCAAATAGGCTGTAATTCCTATCTCGTTCAGCACGACGTCAATCAGTCGTTGAAGTCGCATGAAAAATGCGTCATATTTGATGAAAGTCAACTTCAGCAGATTCTTAACAATGTCATTCATAAACGGTAAGAGGATAGCTGCTGTTGCAAACTTTTCCGACATGTGAAAATGAAGATTCATTAAATTAAACCAATTAGAAGCGTCTTCATTGTCACCCAGGTACGTCTTTTCTCCTTCCCTTTCTTTACGAAGAGTCTAAGAATAAGTTCTGCATTGTTTGTGAAACGACTTCAGTAACGGTTCTCGCAATTAACAGGTGTTATCAGTTTTCCCCAAACAAATGTTTTTGAAAACGTAATTAAACGGAGTGCGAATTGTTTGCTTCTCGTCAGCCAGGGGCAGAAAACTTTCACTTCTTCCGTCCCAATTTATCGGTTTATGTGAAATCGGGATTACCTACCGTTTTAGTATCGAACGATTAGTTCGTTCGATACAAACTTCCTGCCAATCGATGTACCTGCTTGTGTGTTAGGTTTCAAGTTTAATCACGGAAAGCATTTTCAAGACTCACGAGACGTGCTCTGTCTGTGGATGGAGAAATATTTTGCCCCTATTTTGTGTGCAAAGTCAGTTTTAGCCAGCCTGGGGCGCAATAAGACTCCTCCCCCTTTTGATCGTTTCTGTAAGCGGGTATTGTAATGGAAGTTTAGATTGAAACGAGATTCGGCAAAGAGGTACACACACGTGGGGTTTTTCATTTCTTTGTAAAAATTTCATTATTCGTTTGTGATGTGCTGTTTAGGTCTAAAATGATTTTTTGCATCGAGGGCGGTTCTTGTGCATTATTCTACTGCTTATTACGTATTGAAGAAAGGGAGAAGGGCTTGAAACAAATAGCTCTTGTTACTGTACCATTCGCCATATTTGTTAAATTTCTCGAGTTTGAAAACGAGTAATAGTGAAATCCTGAATGCCTACTCGTGACTAATCTGGTAACCTCAAATTGATGGTTTACTATTACTATTTTAACATTAAAAACATTCTTCATATTACCCAACCGAATCTTTTGCATAGTTTATGAGATCAGTTTGTTACGGTGTGAATACATTCCGTGCATACCTGTTTCACCTGCTGTCGTTGTATTTCATACGTGTCAAATCGTGTCCGTCGCACGCGGTGATCTAGTGTGCCATGCGTGATGTATGTATTCATTACGAAACGTTTAAAATTAAATTGCAACGAAACTAAAAGAGATAGGTATTTCACGCCAATTGCCGAATTGTAGAACGCTATCAGAACTTCAAATCAGTGAATAAAAGCAATCAACTTAAGCACACTTTTTCAAGGGAAATTTGATAAAAACACCGAGAAATACTTATTTTCTTGCTTCTGAAAGATTATTAAATGAAAGATTAGGAAAGATTACGAATGAAAGTAACAGAATTGACCTAGCTAGCATTTCGTATCAGAGCTAATTTAAGGTAAACAGAACCGAAAAATGTTTAATAACTCTGTAATGATTCAGATTTGACCATGTGCATAGAAGGATTTATTTCGTCAAATATGGTCCTCTATCACCTTCTGAAATATTTGCGCCAAGCTAACGCCAAGCTAACAGAAATTATACAGTTTATATGCTCGCATTGAGTTTTATTTAGTTATTAAAGACAACACTGCCACTGATGTACTGTCATGATACATAGAAGAAAATCCTTTAAAACATTGTCCTACACTTGCACGCTAACACTCTCTGTTATGCATGTTGCGCAGTAACTTATATTTGTAGGGTTTTGCATAGTAGGGTTTCACATTCGTAGGGTTTTATACCCAACACTTGAAACAACCTGAGACGAGGTGTGACAACGGGTTTCTTTGTTTTCTTTTCATCTACCTTTTGGTGTTATCACCGCCTCTCGTTTCAAAAAGCAACATTTAACTGATGTTGCGAAACATATATTTTTAAAAAATGACTGTCCTTTGCCTGGACGTCCGCTTGTGTGCTGGTCTGCGATTTATATTTATCTTCTAAGTCCATGTATAGTAAACAAACCACCGATAAACGTCAAAGAAGTGAGGTAGCTGCGCCCGTGCAATACTCTAAAACCACCAATTTGGGAGATTGCTGACAGTTACCGTTCGCATACTTTACCGCGTAAACGTACAACGTACCTACACGCAAGAGTTTCCAATAGCTATGGTTACAACCTGAGAGAGAGAAGCCAGCTCAGTGACAGATTGATTGTTTTCGTTTTCTTCTTCTTATTTGTTTTGATGCAGAAAATTTGAATAGTACCATTTAAATCAAGTCAGCATTTTCGCGTTTGTGAGGGGTTTGAAATTTGCAAATAAATCGTACCTCTGTTTCAAATTCAATCAAGCTAACCCGGTTTACAGTGACAATTCATACCCGGTTTGCGGTGACAGTTCGTTGCACAAAAACAATCTAAGCTGGCTCCTCTCTCTCAGGTTACAACGCTCCTTTTAAGAAAGTTACCTTTGAATACTTTACTATTTGCCTTTGATTACCATTAATTTTTGGTAATTATGTTGTTATGATTACTAGAAAATAATAATGGTTTCCAACGATTACTTAAGATTTCCATTGATTATTATATTGTTTACCGTTGGTTGCGTAATTAAGTCGCACATGATTACACAAGTATTGTCTGATTACTACGCACTTACACACCTTGCTGGAAACCCCTTGCGTTCACGCGATTTTTTGTTGCTGTTGGTGGTTTCCCCTCTGTGCTGTTGTAGTACAGGGATGGTCCGATCACTTGGACTCAACTTTGATTTTTCAAACTAGGGAAACGAACCACTAATACAACCACATATTAGCAATGCCTATCAGCAGAATGCACATTTTCGGTGCTATCAGCTTTCGTGTGCTATTCAGGTTTCATTTTTGGTTTTTTGCTCAGTAGATGCTCATTTGACTACAGCGCCTCAACGGAACTGAACTCGAAAAAGTAGTGTAAAGTGCTATTGTAGAGTTAATTATTATCTACAATATTGTTGAAGATCTGTAGATAACAGATTATCTACACCGTTGTTGAAGCAAAAAGAGTGCTTATTTGGCTACCAGCACGGTAGCAGTCCTGTAGCGCCGTAGTTACAAAAGATAAAGCTATACTTCGTTCAACAACATTGTAGATAATAATTAACTCTGCAATTGCTCTTTACACGTCTTTTTCGAATTCAGTAACGTTAAGATGCTGTAGTCAAATGAGTATCCACTGAGCAAAAACCCAAAAATGAACACCTATGACGGATTTCACGCCAACTCGACCAAAGGTTGGCACGACCCTCTCAGAATTCAATGAAGCTTTGTGTGTGTAAAGAGTTCATGTAAATAAGCATGCATAGTTTTTCCAAAATTGCTCTATACTAACTTTTGGAAAGGGTGCAATTTTTTCACTTTTTTTAATAAAACATTTAACTCGAAAACTATAGGACCTACAAGAAAATAATCTTTGAAAAATAATCTTGAAAAATTTAAAAAGTAATTTCTACAATGATAAAAAACTATTTTTAAAATTAAAAATCGATTTCCCAAAAAAGCTATTTCAGAAATTGATAAAAATTTTTTGAAGACAGATAATTATGTGGCCTGCAAAGCTTCCATATATCGCAAGATGGTCAAACTGAATGGAAAAAAGTTATCCCAACAAAAACTTTTTAAGTGCTTACCGGGACAAAGAGATATTTCAATATTTCCAAAATTATAGCACCTACAAAAAAATGATGTATACGTAACTTCTGAGTTTTCATAAAAATTCCTGAAAAAAACAAAAAATATTTCCTACACTGAAAAAATAAGGATTTCAAAAATTAAAAATCGATTTCCAAAAAAACGCCATCTCAAAAATTGATGAAATTTTTCTTAGAGATAGATAATTATATGGCCTACAAATCTTCGATACATTCGAAAATGGTCAAATTCAAGAGAAAAAAATTTTCCTAAAAATCCTCCTAAGACTCTTTTAAGTCTTTACCTGGAAAAAAGATATTTCAGTATTTCCAAAGTTACAGCACCTACAAAAACTGATGTATGACTGACTTTTAGAAAATTTTCTGAATTTTAATAAAAAAATACTGGAAAAAATAAAAATTATTTCCTACACTGGGAAAAAGCATTTCAAAAATTAAAATTCGCTTTCCCAAAAAACGTCATTTCAAAAATTGATGAAATTTTTTCTAGAGACAGATATATTATATGGTCTATAAGTCTTCCATACCTCGCAAAATATTCAAATTAAAGAGAGAAAAATTTTCCCAGCAAAAACTTTTTCGTATACACACTGAAAAAAAGATATAAACGGCTGTAAGTTTTTGTTAGAGAAACTTTTTTCTCTTAAATATGACCATTTTGCAATGTATGGAAGAATTGTAGGCCACATAATTATCTATCTTTAGTAAAAAATTCATCAATTTCTGAAATGGCGTTTTTTGGGAAATCGATTTTGAATTTTTAAAATGCTTTTTTTAGTGTAGAAATTAATTTTATGAAAATTCAGAACTTTTTCTAAGTTACCCATAGATCATTTTTTTGTAGGTCCTATAGTTTTCGAGTTAATATATTTTTTGGCAATTTTGGAAAAACTAAGTATGCAAAGTTGCTTATTTACACACAAAAAATTTCATTGAATTCTGAGAGGGTGATGCCAACTTCATAGACGACATAGACGACATAAACATATTATGCAGTTATATATGCAGAATAGCTATTAGGAGGGTTTGCTTTCTTTTTCTCCATATTTTATCATCTTCTCTACATTTTTTTCATCCATTTCCATCTCTTTTTTATTTTTGATAGGGAAACGTCGTCGTGGTTAGGTCACGAATTTTTGCATTCGCCCATAATTTTCGCGTTGAAAGGAATTTCAAGGTATAATTCTTAAGTATCTCCAACTGATTGTTTGAAACATAATAAAGTTATTGGCATTTACATTATGACAAAAAATGTTGTCATAGTCGGGCCATGTTGTACAAGTTCGGCCACCACAGAAAATCCAAGAAATACGATTCGAAAATCTGTATAGAGACATGAAAAGAATAATAACGCAAAAAAACGTCCTATATAAGTACAAGTAGATTACATTCTTACAATCATTTCTTAAAGAAAAGTTCACGTCTCGCGTTTTGTAAAGTTTAGTCACTCAATTCAGCACGCGTGTTTTTTGAATACATGATTGAAACTCCTAATATTGTGAAAAGTTAGCTGCAACAGTAAGAAGTTTTACAATGCTTGTGCTAAAACTAAAACTGTAATATCGTGATGGCCCGACCATAAAAGTGGCCCGACGCTAACGGCATTACCCTACTTTATTCTTCATCTTTTCTTATCTTTTTCGTCATCTTTTCTTCAATCTTTCTTCATTCTTTTTCAATATATTTTCAATTATTTTTCTAACTATTCTTTTGTTTATATTTTTTTCATCTCTTTTGAACTGTTCCTTTTTATTTTTTTCATCTTTTCACCATTTCTTCATCTATTTTCTGTCTATTTTCATCTATTATTGAACTTCAGTCATCTTTTTTTAACTTTTTTCATTTTTTCTTCAATTGTTCAAAATCTGTATTTGATACTAATTTTTTCTTTTCTTTTTCTATTTTTCATGTTCTTTTTCTCAATCTTGTTTTCATATTTTTCATCTTTTTTTCTTCTTTTGTTCATTTCTTTTTCAACTTTTTTTTTATCTTTTCGTAGTTTCAGCTTTCATCCTCCACATTTTTTTGGTTATCTTATTTACAACAGGGATTTTTGCTATCGACGTCGATAAATGACAAACCCGAACAATTTTTTGTTCTTGAATCTATTACTTTAGTCACATTTGTTTTTATTTCACCAGAATCTTTGCGCTTTGCACTAAGGGCTTTATAGTAAAATATCAACTATTGAAAATATGTGACCACATGAATCAAGGCTAAATTAAATTTGTACGGTATTGGAACGAACTTTGAAACATGAGTCAAATACAACTAAAATCTATAGTCAAAATAAAACAAGACTAAATCAAAATTTTAATCAACAAGATAATATTTAGGAGAACTGTCGTTTAATGATACAAAACCGACAAGTGCCTGAATAAAAATACCTAAGAATATTAAAAAAATACTGGGTAGAAATAAATCAGGATAGAATGGAAATGGTAAACGAAAATTGGGCAAATAACTCAGGTTTTCAAAGGGTTGAGCCAAACATTTCCAATCGATAAAATTACCGACTATTGGCTGGCTTCAAACGACACTGAATTAGATTGCCAATAAATTTTCTTCGTCCAATCTAGAACCCCTGCCTGTATGACGTATTGATAATTTATGGAAATTAAAAATTTTGGCAAGGTCACCACCGCGTGCAGGATACGACAAAGCCAGTTAGTTGCAGTGGTTATATTGCTCGCTCTCAGCTCATACACCATTCTGGTCTGGCTCTGATTGTTATCGTCGATAGGATGGGACGTGTTCCGCGAAGTGAAGCCCCGAATTTCTAGCATAAGCTCTCGCGAAAGCAGACGCGGACATTAACATATTTCTGCGATGATAATTTTCATAATAGTTATCATTAAGCGCAATTTTTCAGCATGTAATGAATAGCTAAGTGGTTTTTAATGGTACGCCGAGCGCGGGCGGGGAGGTAGGGCGGAAGAGTGGCGTGAAGGCAAAATGAGAGAAGAAAAAACGCAAATAGAAGCGACCAAGTGAATCACAGGAATAAGTGGAAGTGCCAATGAATGATTGGCACTTCGTCTCTGCGTACGACAGGCTCCGCACATCTGGCGTCGTGATTTGTGTTTCTGCCTTCCGATCTGGGCGTAGGAAACATGTCGGAGGAAATAAGCTTGGCTGATTAAAAATGAAAGATTGGATATGGGATAGATGTTACACATTAGATTTGATTGGTTTATCTCTTCGAAATTGTTTCGTTCCTGATAATACACGTTTTATGTTGAATATTAAACTAAATAAAAATATGATTTTGAAACAGTTTAAAGATAAACAGTTGCGAAAATAATAAAGTCGTTTGTATCAATATAGAATGATATGCAATTCATTAATAATGAAAAAGAGTAAGATTAGATTACATCCCTTTACAAGTGGAGGCGATGTATAGAATTCTGAATTATTGAAAACTAATAGGAAAACTATTGGAGCCGGAATGTAAGAACAAATAGAAATACACAAAAGTAAATCTGTGCAAATTATAACGATATTCTTGACAACCCTCCTCCCTAAAAATATTATAGGACTTACAAAATATTCTTCAAAAGTCAGTGGTACTAACGGGAAACATATTGCTTGTAGTTTTCAATTTGGTATTTGATTAGTTTTATACTCCAGCTGGACGGACATAGTCGCACGAAATGTACAGTTTTGATTTTATTAGTGCTATGTCCATTTCGTAAATAAGCAAAACGACGGACTTTACACAAAACTATCATTTCGCCATCGTTGCAGATGTGTAAAGGGTTTTTTTTCTTCTTCTTTTCGATGTTATCGAATGAGTCTGCTTTCGACCGGAAATTGAACCAGACGGCGTTCTCAGCTTCTTAAAGTGCGAAGTTGATAAAGTCGTGACATTTACGGAATGGCTAAAAGAGTCACTCCTCCCGGTGACAAAACATTCTTGGCTGACAGTTTTCTTTTTCTACTTCGAATGAAAAAAAAAAATCAAATGCTGTTAAACGAACGCTTTAGAAACTCACGCCCCTCAGTTTGTTCCCTCGAGTTGCATTAAAAACAAAAGTCTCTTATTCGTCGAGGAAAGCAAGGACAGTTCCCTCTCGTATCTGAGCAGCGAGACAAAAAAAATAAACTTCAATTTCAACGGTTGTCGTTGTCGGAACGCAAATTCGCGTGTTTGCAAGAGCAATGAAAATGCAAATTTTCCCATTCGTCCATATTCGATCCACAGTCGTCGGTAAACAGTTTCCCCCGATCGAACATGCGAACTAGTGGAAAATCGCACGGAACAATCTACCCGTATTGCTGCTGACTACCACTGCCACTGAGCTGACGATTGGTGCATGTCGATTCGATTGGAAAAGGGGTTCTCTTCTGTTCGGACTGACTTGTTAGTACAAGGATGGCGCGTTCTATCCGAACGCAACTCTTCGATCAGGAACGGAACACTCAGAAAGGCCGTACGATTCACTCGACTGATTCTCCGTAGAAGCGAGTTTAAGTAACCTTTCTATTGAAGACCATCGCATCGGTTTGATTAACATGCTATGAATAATTGGATACGACGACTCTTTTGTCATGTGGTCTTCGCGTTTCTGGATTTTTTTTCTAAAAGTACGACGTTAGCTCTCCGACGGTTGCGTTCACATTGTAATGGCCACGTTTTGTCGTGATTAAAGATTCAAGAGAAAAAGTTGTTTAGGTTTGTTTAACATTTATCGATGTTGACCAGGTAGAGACCAATTCCTGTTCTAGTGAAAGACTGGAAGAACAGGGTTGTAAAATTAGACATAAAATATGCATTATGAAAGATGGAAGATGAAAAAATTAAAAAATGGAGAGATAAAAAGATGAAAAGACCAAACTTATTAATACTTATTACTACTATTACTTATTACTTTCTTATTATCTACTGCCTCGAGCTTACTGCTTGTTTGTTACTGCTTACTTCTTACTTCTTACTACTTACTTCTTACTTCTTACTTCTTACTTCTTACTTCTTACTTCTTACTTCTTACTTCTTACTTCTTACTTCTTACTTCTTACTTCTTACTTCTTACTTCTTACTTCTTACTTCTTACTTCTTACTTCTTACTTCTTACTTCTTACTTCTTACTTCTTACTTCTTACTTCTTACTTCTTACTTCTTACTTCTTACTTCTTACTTCTTACTTCTTACTTCTTACTTCTTACTTCTTACTTCTTACTTCTTACTTCTTACTTCTTACTTCTTACTTCTTACTTCTTACTTCTTACTTCTTACTTCTTACTTCTTACTTCTTACTTCTTACTTCGTGTTTATTAATTCTTATTTTTCTCTTCTCATTTGTTCTCTTTTCACTTCTCTTTTCTCACTTTTCTCATCTCACTTGCCTCTCCTCACTTATTTCTTCTCAATTTCCTCTTCCCACGTTTCTCTTCTCACTTTTTTATCTCACTTTTCTCTTCTCATTTTTGACTTTTGGCATCTGCCGTGCTCTAAAAATAATCTCAATACTCGGCATTTTACTGACAAAGCGCAGAGGATGAATCGACTCTCTCTCTATCTTTCTCTCTGTCGGATGTTACCTTTACCGAAAAACGAGGGGAACTTTTGCTATTTCAATACTTTGCTGCGTTGCTCTGTCGCTTTGTGAGCATCGGTTTTACTTTATCTTTCTTTTTCTGCACAGAATGCTGGCTTTCAAGGTCACGGAGGGTATTTCCAGCACGCTACTAAATTCGGCATACATTATCTTTTTTTGCGACGCTTTCCCAAATAAAAACTTTGCCGCTATAAGCTATGCTATAAGAATATTGGAACGAATGTAGCACTCATTGGCTTTAATGTGTTATAACTATTTTCATAAAAATGTGAGTAATTTGCTCAATTTTTTATCCAATAAATATCAAAACCATTGTTTTTCCACTAGCACGTAATTAGGCTGAAAAAAAAACAGAAGCAATCGCTTACGCGAATCCACTCTTGATGATGGTTTGGAAGACACACAATTATGATCACGTGTTCTTATTCTAGAAACTAAACAGCTATGAATATGGTATCACAGAACAATTCTATTTCTTTTTATCACGGAAGAACACAAAAATTCATCTCTGATATGGAAATATTAATCAATTTTTATTCACTAGGAGTTTGCAGTATTTTGCTTTTAATTTCAGCATATGGTGCTCTATTTACACTACTACCAATATGTGAGTTAGTTGCGCCTGAAACTCTTCTATCGTGTTGACATAGCTAGTATTTGAGTGACAACCACTTGCTTCAGGTGCTAGTGTATATGAATTTTCAATGATTTAATGATACACTAGCGCCAGCAGCAAGTTGTTGTCGCTGCAAAACTAGTTATCTTCAATGAGCCGGTATATAGACAATACAAACACGTTATCCATCGCTCTCTCTTTTGATCTGTTTTTGAAAAACAGTAATTCCTGTGCAGGCTGTTTCGGCCTGCTGGATTTAAACAACACAGACACCACTATAGAAAATGGGCCCAATTTAGTCGCAGCCACTTGATCATTTCTCGCGACTATAACTCAAATTCAATAGCATTTCATTAAGACCAAAATACACGCCAATATTCAGTAAATATTATTCTATCAACTGGTATAAAAATCTTGTCTCGAATAAATATAGTTTCAACGTAATTCCTGAGTATTGTTCAGGCTACCGCTTAATGGGCTGAAAATACCCTCCCGTACCCTAAAGGCCCAGACACAATGCATACGGATTTTACTACGTTGCGGAAATTTGACAGAAAACCCATGGAAAACCCATCAAATTGCCGCAACGTAGTAAAATCCGTATGCATTGTGTTTGGGGCTTAATTGCCCGTCCGATGTTCTCTTTGGCATACAGAGCAAATGGTATTTAGTCTCCGGAGTGTGTGAAGAAAAGATTTGCTCTGCTTGTGGTTGGACGCTTTCAGTGCAAGATGTGTTGTTGTATTTAAGAGAAAACACTATTCGGCATCATTCAGGGGCAGAGCAAATGGGTGAACAGAAAACAGTATTTAAGAATGAAAACACTTTGGCATCATTCAGGGGCAGAGCAAATGGGTGAACAGAAAACAAAAGCACTTGGTCGTTGCATAGTAGTCCAAAAGGGCGAAAAGTGGGACTTTTTTCCTAGTGTTTCTTGTTTTCATTTTATCATTTGTCGTCTTCAGCACTTTTATTCGTATGAATATCCCCCTTAATCTAAAACTGTCAAAAGTTCGTCAATGCTTGCTATAATGAAAATAAAAAAATAACTTTTTCGTGTTATGAAATATAGACATATTTGACCAAACCTCGTGATTTTAGTCATGACCTTGAAATGCGGTCAGGCATATATTAATATTTTTTGAAACGATGGTTCTACAATTGATGAAGTGACGATAAGGGAAAGTAATGAAGAAGGATTTTTTGGGAATGGAGGGGAAAGAGTGGTAAGGAAGGGGGGGGGGGAGGTAATAGGTAGCTACGCTTAACAAGTTGTCATTGTGACTCTTACCTTTTGTCCAATGCTGGAAGGTGCATGGGTCGAATCAAGCTATAATCTAAGATTATAACCGGATTCGAACCCACAACACCCACCAGGGCATGTGGTTCGCTGGTATCCGTGTACCTATGAACCACGGAGGCGCTGGACCTAAAGATTTGCAATCTTCTACAAAAACGTGTATTTTGAGTCTTTCAATAATCGCCTAGAACCATATATTCCTGTAAAATGCAACCAACATAAGCTAAGTATGGAAAACTAGTTTTTAAAGAATTTCTAAGGAAAATGTTCTATAGCTCTGCACTTGAAAGGAATAGAAATGTCATTTCTTTAGCAAAGTTGTTTATCTTTCTATTTTATATAACTTTGCCGAAGAAACCATGCGTCTATCTACTAACACAACAAAATGGTCGTGTATCGAGCCTTTCGCGAACGCGAAACACATAAAACGTATGCTTGCCGTACTCTCATTTCGGTAGTTGGGGACAAGCGGAACCTATACAAATTTATAGTGCTCGACTTAAGCTTTAATATCAAGCGCTGATTTCATAAATCCGCTTGCCCCATTTTACCCCATGGGCTTGTGAAGCTATGGAAATTTAAAGCTTGGATATGCGATAACACAGCGAGCAGCAGATCCAAAAGATTTGCGGCGTTTTGCGAAAACGTGTATTTTAAGAGCTTCGATAATTGCCTAGAACATTATATTCTTGTAAAATGCAACTAACAAAAGCTAAGTCTGAAAAACCAATTTTTAAAGAAGTATTAAAGAATATGCCCAATAGTTCAGCACTCGATAAAGATAGAAATTTCATTTCTTGAGCAAAGTTGCTTGTTTTTACAATGTTTACAACTTTGCCGAATAAACTATGTCTATATTTCCTATCACAAAAAAGTTTTTTTAAATTTTCATTATAGTCAGCATTGAGGAACTTTTGACAGTTTTAAATTAAGGGGGATATTCATATACGGATAGAAATTTATTCTCCAAAACGAGCAAATGATTTCTCATGATTTCAGGTGTTTTGCTTATATTTTATGAAAATACATCATGAATAATAATCATGATATCACGAACTTTTTACAGTACAACACAACGCAAAATCAAGAACTATTATTCATGATTTTGCGCTGCCTGATATGGCAGTTCATTCATGATTTGACAGCAAATTAAGTTTCATGATTTCATGACTTTATTCATGGTATCGGAATCAGATTTCTTTCCGTGTACGAACAAAAGTGCTGAAGACCATAAACGATAAAATATGAGCAAAAGACACTAGGAAAAAAGTTCCGCTTTTCGCCCTTTTGGAACACTGTGCGTTGTGAGAAGCAGATTTCTCTGTCTCTTTATGAATAAGTTGAGCAAAAGTAAGCCGGGTAATCACACTTCGAAAGAATCCAGTAAATTTACGTTTGCTGGCATGCACATTAATGCAGTATTGTGAATCTTGTAATATCATGTCAAATAAAATATTGTATAGTGTGAGTTTGTGGAAGCGATCCGAAGAGAGTGCGGTAATCGCGGTGTGCTCGATCCGAACGCTGATCATTAGGTTGAGGTACTGTGGCGATCGTGTGACACCACCATACCTAGGAAAGGCCGACCTAGGTATGGGAGGTCACCTGCTTACTGGTGGATAAATGAAATTGTGGAACTCCGCGGAGCGTGCCTTCGTGCGAGGAGAATTATGCAAGGAGCTCGTTCGGACGAAGGCAGGGCTGAATGTCGAGTTGCATTTGTTGCTGTATGCGCAGCGCTTAAGGGTGTGGGTAAAAGCTAGTAAACGAGCCTGCTCTGAAAGGTTATGTGCTTGTGCTAATACGAACCCGTGGGGTGATGCCTGCAGGGTCGTAATGGCAAACACCAAGGGCGCGATGGCGCCCGCAGAGCGATCACCAGAGATGCTGGAGTGGATCATCGAGGGCCTCTTTCCTCGCCACGAGCCAAGGACTTGGCCTCAGGTCGCTGAGTCGTCCAACGGCCGACGTTCCAGTATATCAGACCATAGCGTAACATGGTCGGTCTCCATGCCGAACATCCAAAGTAACTTGGGCGACGGCAGTTTAGAGGTTGGGGAGGAAGCGACGGTTACAAACGAGAAACTTATTGAGATCGCTAAATCCCTAAAGGCGAGCAAGGCACCGGGGCCAGACGGAATCCCGAATATGGCCATTAACTTGGCTATTTTGGAGGCTCCCGAATTATTCGGGGCAGTAATGAGTAGATGCCTGCAAGATGGCCACTTCCCGGACAGGTGGAAGCGACAGAATCTGGTCCTATTGCCGAAGCCGGTGTCCCCTCGTCATATAGGCCGATTTGTCTGCTCGATACTGCCGACAAGGTGCTGGAGAGGGTTATCCTTAATAGATTCGTACAGTACACAGAGGGTACAAACGGTCTGTCATGGAACCAATTCGGCTTCCGAAAAGGCAAATCTACGATGGATGCCATCTTGTCTGTCACTAAGACAGCCAAGGTGGCAATCCAGCGTAAGAGGACTAGGTATCCGCTATTGCGCAGTTATCACGCTCGTCGTGAGAAATGTCGGGGACTGCACTATTTCGTCAACGCGGTCCTTAAAACTCCTGGGAGTCATGGTCGACGATAAGCTCAAGTTCGGGAGCCACGTCGACTATGCCTGCAAGAAGGCTTCCACAGTTATTTCGGCATTTTCTTGTGTGATGTCTAATAGCTCTGCGGTATATGGCAGTAAGTGAAGTCTATTAGCCAATGTGGTCCAGTCCATACTTAGGAAAGGCGGGCCGGTATGGTCATCGGCGTTAGGAACCAAAAGCTACCTAGGTAAGCTGGAAAGTACCTATCGTCTCATGTACTTGAGAGTGGCGAGTGCGTATCGTACAGTTTCACATGACGCAATCTGCGTTTTAGCGGGTATGATGCCTATTGGCACCATCATCAGCGAGGACGTAGAAAACTTCAAATAACGTGGAACTATAAGTATACGGAGTACCATTAGATCGGCCTCGATGGTCACATGGCAGCGGGCATGGCCTAATTTCCCAAAAGCCCGGTGGACACATCGACTTATCTCGGAAATATCCGGGTAGGTCAACAGGTGCCACTGCCACGGCGAAGTCAACTTCCACCTGACACAGATTCTGTCAGGGCATGGTTGTTTTAGACAGTATCTGCACAAATTTGGGCATGCGGAATCCCCCGTGTGTCCCAAATGCGTGGATGTAAAGGAAACTGCAAACATGATTTCTTCGTGTGCCCTCGTTTCGCGGGCGCTAGAAGCAACATGATGGCAGTGAGCGGACACTACGCCGGATAATTTAGTCCAAAGGATGTGTTCTAGGTCGGACGTCTGGGGAGCTGATCAACGGCGAGTAAACAGCATAACTACCACAGTCCAGTAGTTATCTAAGAGGGTGCATTAAGCACAATAGCCCCTCCCTGAAGTAATATCGATTAGGTGGTGCCAGGGAGAATTGAGGCTGGAGACTCGAGTAGGGGTTTAGTGGGTCGGGGCCCTCACGCCCCATTAGCGGGGTCGGGATCGGGATACCTAAACCCCACTTCCTGAGTTGTGTTCTCAGGTGTCTGATAGTATCGTACTCTACTAGCACAGTTATTACAAACCAGTAGCGGCAACTGATTTATGACTAATTTCAGTCATAAATAAGTTTCTGTGACCATAAGTGCGAAAAGTGTGCTGCTTGGGTATCTTCTCAGGTGCTTAGCAGATTTCCCTACTCGTAAAAAAATCAAATTCATAATAGTTTTACTGATAGATAATAATTTTTTTCATACTCATAATTCTTTAAACAAGAAAGTTGAAAGCATGTACTATTTTAGAGTTATCTAATTAATTCATTGTGCTTCAGATTCAATAACCATAAGTTTCCTATCTTTT
This sequence comes from Sabethes cyaneus, assembly GCF_943734655.1. Taxonomy (NCBI): domain Eukaryota; kingdom Metazoa; phylum Arthropoda; class Insecta; order Diptera; family Culicidae; genus Sabethes; species Sabethes cyaneus. Next base: position 57,068,428 of record NC_071355.1, read on the forward strand.
TATCTTTGCAGAATTGCAATTTCTGAACACGGAAAACAAAAAATTCACGTTCAACGGATAACCAAGTGATTAAAAGTTTCGGTTGAATTACGACTTTAGTTCATCGGGCTACCAGCTTAAGATTTGTTACCATATTCTAAAGTTTGCAATATAGTTCGATAATAATTATCTGGCCCTCTTTAGTTGACTGGAAAGCAATTTACCCAAGACTTCGCTAGTTTTTTGCTATCTTGTGTCTATGGTTTTTTAATTGTAGGAAATTTTTAAGCTTAGAGTCGTGAGATATTATCTTAGCTCAGTAACAATGTTTATCTAACGGTAGAAATGATAGAATTGCTGCAAACAAAAATGATAAAAGAATCAATAAAACTTTCTTTATAATCATTTTAAATAGTAGTAATTTAAAACTTAGCTGGAAATTTAATCACTAAATTTTATCCAATAAAAGCTATTGTCCAAAGACACCACAACGAAAGCACTAAGCAGTTGCAGGTTCTTTTATAGGGACTGAGAAGATTAAACATGAACGCAACTTTCTCATCTTCGACCGGCCAGAAGCGCCAGAAGTTTTTCCTTTGATTCTTTGAACCAGGAGCGAACAGGAGCTTAGCGCTGAATGTGATGAAATTTTTAATGAAGTTAGCCAACTTTTTCTGTATTCGTACGTATAATCTCGTCAACAGGGTACTTGTACCGTTGCGCGTCATAAAGAATTTAAAGAGTGCTGTTAAATTTGAGCAGCCAAACGCCGGACAATAGGATTTCTAGCATAGAAGGACAAACCGAAATCGTGCCATCCTAATCCGAGTGGAAATATTTATGTGTTGCAGCGTAAATCGTTGTTGGTCCGAAAATTGGGATGTGTATGCTGTGCGTGTGAGCCAAGCCCAAGCCGGGCAGGAGAAGGGAAATCTGCCGCCAGGCACATAAAAAGAAGCAATCAATCTCAGTTGTTTATGTGTTTTTCGTTGTCTGCTGTCCACTGGCTGGCCGGGCTACTGGCTATCACTGCAGCACCACTCACTCGCTCGCTGGTGACTATCAAATGGGTTGAAGCAATTATTTTAGTGGAATAAATTTTAACTCGCATCTCGCAACTCGCTTTAGTGCGCGCGGCTACCAATCGGAGGTGTAACATAATGCTGTTGCCATTGTTGGTGCTGTTATTGTTGCTATCCGTGGCAGATAATAATCAACAGGAGGGCAACCTAGACCCGAGGAGATAATTTTGCAGTGGAAAAATAATAGATCAACAGCAGCACCGTGATGTCCCGCAAGCCGTGTACCCCGGAATGTGGTCGAAGGTAAGTCCATATCCCGGTGATTGATGAATAGATTGATTTCTGTCGGTTGATTATTTTGAGCGCAGATTTTTTAGTTTGGATAAAAAAGTTTAGGGGAAGATTTAATAAGCGAATTACGATAGTTTTAATTGAAACATAAACGCTTTTTATTGCCAATATAGAAAATCTTAATTTAATTATGGTATAAAAATGTCTTTATGATTCGACTTCACTTTACGTCAGATTGTATTTTTATCTTTGAATCAACCATTCGGTAAATGATTGAAATCAACGCAACTTTAAAGGAAACATTGAATTTCCTAGTTTTATTTAGGTTAATAGCAGGTATAAAATTGCAACCGGTGTAGATGCATTTTGGTGTCACATGCACATAATTAACCATTGTTTATCTGTTTTCTGGTCGAGGTGGCAGAGCGGAAACTGATGTAAAGGAAGTAATTCTGATCTACGTGCGATAGATGCAAAATAAAACCTCTGTCACCTGTGAATCCTGATGCGACCGAGGGACTCATTATGGTGCACCACAATGGCAGCGCATCCATCTGTGGCAAGCGTTATCAACTGTTTTCAATTAAAATGTATTCAAATTATTCATTTACTCGATTCAGTTCGGTCAAAATTTAAACAGATTGGTTGCTGGTTACGTGCGGCGTATTTGAGTTTAAAATTGGTAATAAAGGAATTAGCGCGGGATGACTTATTCAATTAAATTGGAGGGATAATTTGAGTGAAGTATTAAAGCTACAAGAGAAATGAAATAATTGGTTTGGCTTTGAGGCAATGAAAGTGTATCCCACATGTTGGATAACCACTACCAAGCTTCACTTTCGAATTATGTAATTCAGTTTCAACATTTTCCTCATATTTTTCTATAGTTCTATACCCCGAATAAAGCAAAGTTTGGTACTGAAAAGGAAATATTGAAGCCATTTTTATGCAAAATGCTAAATAATAGTTCGCCATCTGGGATTTCAAATTACCGCCAAAGGTTGATTTTTGATCTTTGACAGTTATTTCCATTCCAAAAAAAAAAAAAATCATATTATATCCAGCTTTTTACTTCCCATAATAGCGGATGGCATTATACATGTTCGTAATATTTGAATAGCATTTTTTACATTTTACTTATTAATTTATGTATATATTTAGTTCGGATGGAAACTGCATGGTCTCAATGGATCGGACCAAGTTATATTTCAGTACCTAATACATCGCACGTTTTCTTTTCGCGCGTTCCTAATGGTTTTACCGTGAACGTACGGAAAGAAAACGTGCAATGTGTTGCTGAAATGTCACAAATGCTGTTCAAATATTACAAATACGGATTATACTGTCCGCCATTATGGCTCGCAAAAAATTGGATAAGTTTTCGTGTAATATATCCAAAATAACTTAGATTATCATCCGTTATCTTGCATATTTCCGACCATTTGGGAGCAATAATGTTTTCTGTTTTTAAATGTTCTTGCTAGAACAAAATGCTATATTTCCACAGACTAACACGGATTAATGCCAGGTCGATCCGTAAGCACGAACCTTTTAGATTATACGCCTACGTGGAACAAAACGCACAATTTGATGTGACATATAGGGACTTAAAGGCTACGTTCGATCGTATAGACTATAAAATGCTGCTGTAGAAAATTTCGCGACTTGGCACATCTTGAAATTTTACGAAATTGCTTAGTACCTAACTGTGTGGCAAAGTTCTACATGTGCCGCTTGACTCCTGCTCCTTTTCCCGGTTTACCAAATCCTGGGGCGTACCTCAAGGTAGCAACATGGGATCTCTTGTGTTTTAGTTATTTGAACAACATTGTTTCGCTGCTTGGACTTGGATGCAAGTTGATGTACGCTAATGACTTGAAATTATTCTTAATAGTTCGTTCCATAGATGGTTATATTCGGTTTTAAAGGCTCTTAGATGTGTTTGTTGGTTGATGCAGGTAACAAAAATTGACTTGGGTTGAGCATCGTAAAATGTTAAACGATGACTTTCATGTACTCACAGGAGATGATTCAGTTGATGACCTTGGGGTACAGCTTGACGCAAAACTTACCTTCAACTAACATTGTACCGCCACGATATCGAAAGCTTCCCGACAGCTCGGTTTTATCGCTAAGATCGCACGTGATCCTCACTGCTTGATGGCGCTGTATTGTTCATCTAGTATGCTCGCTAATTGAAAATTGCTTGCTTAGTTTGGTGGCCCTATCAGTTTTCGTGGAATCTATAGAACGGGTGCAAAAACGTTTCCTATGGCTCGAGTTGAGAGACTTCCCATGGCGCAATCCAGTGAATCTACCGCCGTATCCCGACTGTTACCGTTTAAACAAAGGGTGTCCCACATCAAATTGCACCACGTAAGAAACGCTGTAGAAAATTACCTAATTGACCGATCCTTTTCGAACTTTCAGATAACAAAATATAACCTATTAGTAGCATATTGTGGCATATTTGTTTCATTCAACTTCAATACCATCACCGTATACTCGCACCTTATGCTTAACTCCTCTCCAAAAGTTTTGTACAACCTAGCTGCAGCTTCATTTGTACAGAAATGCACTTTTTCTTCATGTCTTCCTTAGACTTGACCTCCTTGGGATGCTTCCGTAGTGTCTGCTTTTAATAGCCTAGTATTTTTCGATGGGCCTTAGTTCCGGTGCGTTGGAGGCGTTCATGTCCTTGGGTACGAAAGTGACTCCGTTGGCTTCGTACCCTCCAATACATCCTTTGAATATTGGTACGAAGGTAGATCCGGCCAGAAGATCGTAGGGCCCTTGTATCGACAGAGGCAGCAGATGCTTCTGTGGACACTCCTTGAGGCAGATCTGTCCGTTTACAGTCCCGGCAGTCATGAACGGCGCACTTCGTTTGCCACATGATTTATTTCTTGGCCAAATCATGTATTTCTTGGCCAAATCATGTATTTCTTGGCCAAATCATGTATTTCTTGGCAAACTATGAAAGTTTCTGCATCCCTACTTCCTCCGGACCATCAAACTTGTGCTGGCCGGTGAAGTACAGTAACCCGGGAAGCTGCCGGAAGTCTGCCTTGACGTAAGTCTCATCATTCAGAATGAGTGAGTTGAGGATTTTCCAGGTGCTTGCGCAAAACAACTTCGCGATGTTGCTTTACGGGTGACGCCATTTCTTTCAATTTTCGAAAAACTGACCGCGATAAAAATAGAGTATAAGCAATATACTCTAAACTACTTCTACTCAAATTTTCAAGAGAAAATACCCAATGGGTAATTTTCTACGGTGTTTCTTCCGTGGTGCAATTTGATGTGGGACACCCTTTATTGGATCTTAAGAAACTTGAGCAGCCTAGGAAGGTTCAACAATCAGGGTGTGTGACAAAGATCGCAAATGAGAAGATTCTTTCACCGACCATCCTGTCCCTTATGAACTATCGTGTATCGCGACGCGTCCTCCGCTCTCCTGGACTACTGCAACGAAGATTCCATCAGACCACCTTTGGATCCTTAATATGAGGCAATCAGGCAATAACTGAATCCGGACTTTTTCTACTGTTAAAAGTTTATTTGAGTTCAGTGAGCCACCAAACAAGTTTGCCAAAAATTGTATAGTGCTAGGCTTTTATAAACTTGACCTGAAACATTAAATTAGACAACGCTATATCAGTTAAATTTTCAACAAATATCAAAATGGCATCAAACATCCAATTTCGTTTTAGAAAAGGAAGAAATATCTGATGCGGAGAATGATTAATTTGATGAACTAGAAAATTTCGATATATTCCAAAAATATATTCTCCCAATTCTATCATTCCCGTATATACGCACCACCCACTCCTATGCGACAATATTAATTTTGTGTGACTGCTCTTTGCTTCTAACGCCGAAAAGATAGACTGTTGCCTACCCGATCTGAGCGATAGAAACAAGCTGTACGTTGCCGCCAGTAAAGAAAACGAAAAAATACACTTGGTGGTGGTTTAATCACGAGATTTGCCGGAGCGACGGAGCGTCACAGTAATGATTGTATAAAGCCATCATGCGATTTAGTGGACCGAATTTTGCATATTTTTTTACGATAATGGCTCAAGGCGAACCAATTTCGATTACGAAGTTGTCGAGTAGGTTTACAATAGTTCAGTTTTGATAAAAGTGTTACTGAGTTAGTACGATATTGTTTAGACGTTTGCGTATAACAGCATTGCATATGATCACTCTTTGAATGATTGTTTATTTAAAAGCATGCAGCGTGCTTCGTATGCTGGAATAGAAAATGTTATCCATCCTCATTTACGAAGAGCATATAAGAGAAATTGTTTTTGTACTGATTCAATTCTTTCTTCGTGAGTGATTGAAAAAGATAGACGAAAAAATTAAAAAAAGGGACGAAAAGACGAAAAACAATAATAAAAGACGTTAAAAAAATGTCACAAAAACGAAGAAAGCACAATGAAATGACGACGAAAATTCGCCAAAACAATAACAAAAGAGATTACAAAAACAGCAAAAAATCGCGACAATAAATGCCAAAAGCAGGCGTAAAAAAAACAACTATAATTTGTTGAAAAGATGTCAAAAAGACATTGAAAAAATAACAAAACTATAAAAGAAAACTGAAAAATGACAACAGGGCGCTGATAGGACAACAATAAAAAAGGCAACGAATAAGTGAAACAAGGCATAAAGATGACGAAAATGCGATGAAATGATAACATTATGAAAAGATGGCGAAACAGCAAACAAAAACAACAAAAAATGACAAAAAGTCGTTTAAAAAGCGTCAAAATTGCGTCAAATATACGACGGAAGTACAATACGTAGGCAGTAAAACAACAACTGCCAACAAACAAGATGTCGAAAAAATGGCAAAAAGTGACAATAAAAACATGGGGAAACGTCGATAGAAGACGAAGAAAAGACGACGAAAAGACGCCAAACAAAAGGACGATAAAAACAGCTAAAAAATAAAAACAGATTCAAAAAATACGAACATATGATGAAAATACGACGAAAACCTAACAAAAATACGACAAAGAAATGATAATAAAACCATAAATACGTAGAAACGACAACAAAGACATGAAAAAAGCTAGCGAAAAGACGACAAATGGGCAAAAAAAAATATAGCGGTATATAGAACGGTAAAAAGACACCAAAAAGACGACGGAAACATGACAAAAATAATAGCAATAGGCGAAAAAGTACAAAAAAAATCGATCAACCAAAAACGCCATAAAAGATGATAAACTATAATATCAAATCGCTAAAAAGAGACTAAGAAACGATGGAAGAATGGCAAAAATACGATGAAAAACGCTTAAAACAGCAACGAAAAGAACAAAAACACGACAAAAATTGACAAATAACTACGACAGAGAGACGACAAAAAGACGACGAATACGAAGAAAAGACAGCAAAAAGATGAAAAAGGCGGCAAAAAAAGTGTAGAAAAGACAACAATAAGATAATGAAAAGGTGCTAAAACAGCGACAAAGAACGACAAAAAAACGTCTAAAAGTGTTAAAACGGAAAAAACATGAAAATACGGTGAAGAGAACGACAAGACGCCAAAACAGCGACACAAATGACAAAAAGCCATCAAAATCCAACAAAAAGAAACATGATTGAAAATAATTAAAACTGACGACATTTATCTATACCTATAAAGAAGGATTTCTGTCTGTCTGTCTGTCTGCATGTTCCTTATAGAATCGAAAACTACTGAACCAATCGGCATTAAAATATGCATGTAGAGGTTTTTTGGGGCCAGGAAAGGTTTTAGTGATGGTTAGAAACCCCTCCCCCACTAAGAGGGGGGCTCCCATACAAATGAAACACAAATTTCTGCATAACTCGACAACTAATCAAGCAAATAGAACAAAATTTGGCATGTGGGTGTTTTCGGTGACAAGAATTTATTCTATGGTAAATTGAGACCCCTCTCCTCTTTATAAGGGGAATTATAACTCCTCTCCTCTTTAAAAGGGGGGGGGGGGGGCTTCCATACAAATTTCCTCATAACTCGAGAACTAATCAAGCAAATGGTACCAAATTTGGCATGTGAAGGTTTTCGAGGGCAAGAATATTTTCTATAGTAAATTAGGACCCCTCCCCACTTTAAGAGGGGGGGCTCCAGTACCAAAGAAACACAATTTTCCTCATAACTCGAGAAGTAATTAAGCAAATGGAACCAAATTTGGCAAGTGGGTGTTTCTGGAGACAAAAATTTTTTCTATGATGAATTGGGACCCCTCCTCGTTTTAGGAGGGGGGGATCCTATACACATGAAATACAAATTTCCTCATAACTGAAGAACTAATCAAGCAAATGGAACAAAACTTGGTATGTGAAAGTTTTTGAGGACAAGAATATTTTCTATGGTAAATAAGGACCCCTCCCCACTTTAAGAGGGGGGGCTCCTATACAAACGAAATACAAATTTCCTCATAACTCGAAAAGTAATCAAGCAAATGGAACAAAATTTGGCACGTGGGTGTTTTTGGAGACAATATTTTTTTCTATGATGAACTGGGACCCTTCTTCACTTTAGGAGGGGGGGCTCCTATACAAATGAAATACAAATTTCCTCATAACTCGAGAGCTAATCAAGCAAATGAAACCAAATTTGGCATGTGAAAGTTTTCGAGGGCAAGAATATTTTCTATGGTGAATTAGGACCCCTCCCAACTTTAAGAGGGGGGGCTCCTATACAAACGAAATACAAATTTCCTCATAACTCGAGAACTAATTAAGCAAATGGAACCAAATTTGGCACGTGGGTGTTTTTGGAGACAAAATTTTTTTCTATGATGAATTGGGACCCCTACACGCTTTAGGAGGGGGGGCTCCTATACAAATGAAATTCAAATTTCCTCATAACTCGAGAACTAATCAAGCAAATAGAACCAAATTTGGCATATGGAGGTTTCTGGAGGCAAAAATATTTTCTATGGTGAATTAGGACCCCTCCCAACTTTAAGATGGGGTGCTTCTACACAAATGCAATACAAATTTCCTCATAATTCGAGAGCTAATCAAGCAAATGGAACCATATTTGGCATGTGGGTGTTTTTGGAGGCAACCATTTTTTCTATGATGAATTAGGACCCCTTACCTTTTTAAGAGGGGGGGCTCTCATACAAACGAAATACAAATTTCCTCATAACTCTAGAACTAATCAAGCAAATGGAACCAAATTTGACATGTAAGTGGTTTTGAACGCAAGATTTTTTTCTATGGTGAATTGAGACTCCTCTCTTCTTTAGAAAGCGAGTTATGGCCCATCTCCCCTTTAAGAGGGTGGGCTTCTATACAAATGAAATGCAAATTGCCTCTTATCTCGAGAACTAATCAATCAAATGGAACCAAATTTGGCATGTGGGAGTTTTAGATGGCAGAATTTTTTTCTATGGTGAATTACGACCCCTTCCCCTCTTAAGAGGGGAGTTCCCATACAAATGAAATTCAAATTTCCTTATAACTTGAGAACTAATCAAGCAAATGGAACCAAATTTGGCATGTGGGAGATTTTGGAGTCTTGAATTTATTTTACGATAGTTAGAGACCTCTCACCCCTGTAGTAGGGGGATATGGACTCTCATACAAATAAAACAGAAATTTTTGCGAAACTCAAAAACTAATCGAACTCGAGAAATTCGAGACTCTTCCATAAAACATTAGTCAATACAAGACCACAAAAACTATCTATAGTAACACTAGATCATTCAGGGCGAGATGGTCGCGAGTGTTGCCGGTGACCCGCCGTCGGAAGCGCCGCCCACTTGGGGGCTTGCAAAACTCGAGATTGTGACAAAAATCATCCGAGATTCATGATTTATGTACAACACAGGTTAATTTGTGGCAATACGAAGTTTGTCGGGTCAGCTAGTCTATACCTATAAAGAAGGATTTCTGTCTGTCTGTCTGTCTGTCTGTCTGTCCTGTGTTCCTTATAGAATCAAAAACTACTGAACCAATCGGCGTGAAAATTTGCATGTAAAGGTTTTTGGGGCCAGGAAAGGTTTTAGTGATGGTTAGAGACCCCTCCCCCCACTAAGAGGGGGGGCTCCCATACAAATGAAACACAAATTTCTGCATAACTCGAGAACTAATCAAGCAAATAGAACCAAATTTGGCATGTGGGTGTTTTCGGTGACAAGAATTTATTCTAGGGTAATTTGAAACCCCTCCCCTCTTTATAAGGGGAATTATAACTCCTCTCCCCTTTAAGAGGGGGGGCTTCCATACAAATTTCCTCATAACTCGAGAACTAATCAAGCAAATGGAACCAAATTTGGCATGTGTGTGTTTTTGGAGACCAAAATTTTTTCTATGATGAATTGGGACCCCTCCCCACTTTAGGAGGGGGGGCTCCTATACAAGCGAAATACAAATTTCCTCATAACTCGAGAACTAATCAAGCAAATGGAACCAAATTTTTCATGTGAAGGTTTTCGAAGGCAAGCATATTTTCTATGATGAATTGGGACCCCTCCCCACTTTAGGAGGGGGGGCTCATATACAAGCGAAACACAAATTTCTGCGTAACTCGAGAACTAATCAAGCAAATAGAACCAAATTTGGCATGTGTGTGTTTTTGGAGACCAAAATTTTTTCTATGACGAATTGGGACCCCTCCCTACTTTAGGAGGGGGGGCTCCTATACAAGCGAAATTCAAATTTCCTCATAACTCGAGAACTAATCAAGCAAATAGAACCAAATTTGGCGTGTGGTGGTTTCTGGAGGCAAAAATATTTTCTATGGTGAATTAGGACCCCTCCCAACTTTAAGAAGGGGTGCTTCTACACAAATGAAATACAAATTTCCTCATAATTCGAGAACTAATCAAGCAAATGCAACCATATTTGGCATGTGGGTGTTTTTGGAGGCAACCATTTTTTCTATGATGAATTAGGACACCTTACCTTTTTAAGAGTGGGGGCTCTCATACAAACGAAATACAAATTTCCTCATAACTCTAGAACTAATCAAGCAAATGGAACCAAATTTATCATGTGGGTGTTTTTGTAGGCAAGAATATTTTCTATGGAATATTTTCTATGGATTTCCCCACTTTAAGACGGGGGGGGGGGGGGGGGCTCCTATACAAATGAAAAACAAATTTCCTCATAACTCGAGAACTAATCAAGCAAATGGAACCAAATTTGACATGTAAGTGGTTTTGGAGGCAAGATTTTTTTCTATGGTGAATTGAGACCCCTTTCCTCTTTAGAAAGCGAGTTATGACCCATCTCCCCTTTAAGAGGGTGGGCTTCCATACAAATGAAATGCAAATTTCCTCTTATCTGGAGAACTAATCAAGCAAATGGAACCAAATCTGGCATGTGGGGCTTTTAGGGGGCAGAAATTTTTTCTATGATGAATTAAGACCCCTCCTCTGTTTAGGGGGGCGGTTCCCATACAAATGAAATTCAAATTTCCCTATAGCTTGAGAACTAATCAAGCAAATGGAACCAAATTTGGCATGTGAGAGATTTTGGAATCTTGAATTTATTTTATGATAGTTAGAGATCTCTCACCCCTGTGGTAGGGGGATATGGACTCTCATACAAATAAAACAGAAATTTTTGCGAAACTCAAAAACTAATCGAACTCGAGAAATTCGAGACTCTTCCATAAAACATTAGTCAATACAAGACCACAAAAACTATCTATAGTAACACTAGATCATTCAGGACGAGACGGTCGCGAGTGTTGCCGGTGACCCGCCGTCGGAAGCGCCGCCCACTGGGGGGCTTGCAAAACTCGAGATTGTGACAAAGATCATCCGAGATTCATGATTTATGTACAACACAGGTTAATTTGTGGCAATACGAAGTTTGTCGGGTCAGCTAGTATATAATAAATGATATTGAAGAGAGCTAATTAGGGGTTTAACCGAAAAGATTAGCATGGTCCTACGCACGAATGAAACGCAAAATCGTGAAGCGCTCACCGATGTGCAACATATTGTGCTACACAGTAGAAGATATGAGAACGTGAGACAAAAGTACAAAATAAACTCCACCAAGCGCTTAAAAATGACGACGGAAACGACAACGGACGGAAATTATTAATTCAGAATTCAGAAAATAACGAAACAGTATGATTTTTTATTATGGTAATACATGAAACTGATGCTTTTAGATATAATTCCAAACCTTTTCAATAGTTTCGAAGCTTTGGAGGCAACTGATAATTAAAAAAGTAATTTGCCTAATCTTTAAAGTCATTTTAAAATGGATGACACGCCTCATACAGATAAAAGCAAAATTCAATTTTTTGGTTTATTGCTACACAACACAATTAATCATAGATGAAATTGCGCATATTGTGAGTTTTGTTGAGTGATTTGCGAATAGATTGAGAATAGATTATTCTTTCAATCTTTTTTTGTGGAACCATGTGACAAAATAATTTAACAATGTTCTAACGTTGCCAGAAAATGAACCGGATAATATAATAAATACAGCTGTTTTGTTCGACTACAATATTTAGATTCCAACTATTGAAACATACCTAAAACTGGAAACTTTAATGGAAAGAAAATATTAATACCAAGTTGTTCGGTGCCCTAGAGCAAAACTTATCTTTGCCCATACAAACTTTGTTAAAAGTTTTAAAAGTAAACTTTCACTAGCCTGCTCTGCTTCGCCACCTGAAACAGTAAGATTAATTCTATATTTTCTCATGTAGGTATGTAAGTATGTGCAAGCGAATATGATTGCAGCTACCCTCATAAACAAGAAGCGCACCCTTGAATCGTGTAGAGCAAACCAAGATGTGGGTTCATACATAACAGAACGATGCATTAGACGAACTTGGAACGTAGGAAAGCGACTCGTAATTTATCTACTGGATTCCTGGCCTGTTTCCGGCAGGAGACAGTTTTATGGCTTTTCTCTAAGCGAAACGACTAGTCCTAATGGAACCAGTCCTAATGACTGCGAAACGCAACTTAATGCTTCTTCGAAACCGTAACCGTAGAACCGATGGATGTTCATTCGCACCACCATTCTACGCTACGTAATTCGTAATTAATGAAATCCTTAATCGCACCTTCCTTCCACTACAAAACCAACCCTGCATAGAGATGGGCCTCGTCGTCCAACTAAATAACCCCGGATACGGAATTCTAATTATTGTGATTTTATGATCCCCAAATGGAAAGTGTGTTTCAAGGCAATAAAGCTTTCAACGAGCAAATCGAATCGATCGCGTGATTTACGACCCGAATAGCACCTGAGGTGCAAACAAAACGAAAAAATTAACAACAAAACAAATTTATTTTCTTCAATCAACGACATATAACACAATAACTTTTCGCCGATTTAGGCCACTTTAAACGTTCCAATTATTTCAAATCCGTTGGATGACTTTTTCGCTGACGCCGCTACCGGCGATTCTGTCCTGCGAACATTTCGCACAGATGAGTATTCACGCTTGATACCACTGCTGCTAGCAATTGGTGTCATCGGTGCTTCACGCCTGTCGAAAAATTTTTCAATGTCCAACTGAGACTCTGGAGCCCGCCGGATGAGACTAGCAGCGGGTTGCAACATTGCCGCTTCCTCCTCCTCTGAGGAATCCGGAATTATTGGCATGGACAATGATTGTGGGGGCTCAGTTGCCACCTTACTGGTGATTGCAGCTTTAGTTGGCATGAGTGTCGTTTTAGCAATCGTTTGGGTTGTGGTCTTGACGGTCGTTGTTGACGGGGCCTCATCCGTTGGCTCTTCCGTTTCTTCAATTTCCTGGTAAACGTGAACCTCTTCAGCAGTATCCGTGACATTACCGGTGCGACGCAGTTCTATCACGATGTGGATCTTGCCGACGTCAGCCGGTTTGGTGCAGATTGGCAGGATATAAATAGCCAGTATCGGTAACAGCATGTAAAACCTAGCCATGCTGCCCTTTTTGCGCTCTGCAACGAACTACTAAAGCAACACTCAATGGCACAACCGGGGGGTGCTTTATTTATGCAACAAACGCCCTGTTGCATAATCACAACGCGTGTTTTATCAACAATTGGCCGAACTTTCAGTGCCAAGGCCACGTGACTGGTGCTGGACTTCGCCACTTGCTGTAAGAGATTATAGCAATACGTATGGCATTTTTGACGGATAAGTTCATTGAGGAAAGTAACATTTCTTTCCGTTGAATGGCATAGTGGTTCGATAAGGTCTGTTAGTTTGTGTAGGGCATTTTTGGAGGCCAAGTAAATTTAATCATAATGGCTGTAACTTCCTGTGGTTACCACAATGCTTAACTTTGTTCGTCAAAAACTTTGAGTGGATCACAAATACGCAGCTACGCAGACAGATTGTCAAAGACAATCCTATTTGGGTAAATAGGTAAATTTTTATTTACCTTTTTACAACTTTTAATGGAATCATACGATTCTGCATCTTGAAAGTTATACGGTTTTACAAAGGCACAAATATGTAACTAAATGGCGTTTTCTTGCAATAATGTCAACTCTGAAGTCTAATATCAAGTCTAATTTCAACTTTGATTGTAAGCATAATTTCAACTCCAATTTAAAACTAATTCATTACTCTTTTTAGATCAAATTTTAAATTAAATGGAAATGGAAAACTACAAAGAAAAGACGGAAAATTATGCTCTGACACAAGCAAATTTTTTGAAATATTTTTTTCTGGTTTATCTATATCCAATCCAAGTAGTCTAAGTCCTCCCTAACAAAAAAAAATCCAATCTTTTACTGATAAAGTTTTCACTTTTTTATTGTTCCTGAGTTGTGGCTGAAAAACTCGGTTTCGGTTTCTCGGTTTTAGTAATTTCAAAAATTCATATCTCTTGAACCAAACAATGTATAGCGCAAACCTTTTCCTATGAAAATGATGCTAGTAAATGTTCTTAGCATATTCGCAGCATATTTATATTACCGTTGGAATTAGAGATAGTTCGTCTCCTGCTAATTTGCAGAAGAAAGACAAAAAAGAAAAATTCAGAAAGACAGAAGGCGCAAAAACGGACAAGAGAACGAAGGAAAGCGTAACAAAAACTGGACAAAAATGAGCATGAAAGAAAAACGTGACAAAGAATGGAAGGGAGAACAAGACAAAAAACATAAAAAAGTGAAAAGAAAAAAAGGATGGGGAATAGAAAGTAAAAAACGAAGAGACTCTAAAGAGAAAGAAAACAAGAAAAATGAGAGTAATGTAGGAAAAACCATAGCTAAACCAAAACGAGAAATAAAATAAGGAGAAAGGAATCGCATCAACGGCACAAAAAGAATAAAAAATGGTCTAGAAAATGGGGAAATCAAAGGAAAAACTACAGGAACAGGAAAATGGAGAAACAAGTACAAAATAGAGGAAAAAAGGGACAGAAAAATAAGAAAATTGAGAGAGAAAAAGTAAAACGAAAGAAAAAAGGGATAACACGAAACAGTAGAGCAGAATGCGACAGAAATAAAGCATAAACATAGGATACCGTCCGTGTGCCTCTACTCCGTTATTGACCAGGACCGAATAAAATTGCAAAATGATGATTGGAAAAAGCATACTTGGGACAGCATGCTATTCCTCATTGTGCAACCTTATCAGGTCTTTGCATGATGATCAATACCGACGCCGGCCACGTCCGAATGCGGGTTCTGGTTGAATGGGAAGGAATGTTAGTCCAATACTTGTTGCTACTGAAGACCAGGGAAACCTTTGCATCTTCACAAGCATTTCGGGAAGGGAATTGTTGTTAGTAGATGGGGGAGCTAGATGGATAATGTAAGTATGTGAGCACCAATTTTATGAAACTAACCTGGATATTCGAAAAATTTCTTGTGAAGCTGGTAATTTCGAAAATCAAGATATAAAGTATACCTTTTCTATTATAAATTTAATATAAACTCATAAACAACTATAATTTATTAATTATACACGCTTGAAAAACAGAACGCGAAAGAAATGAAAGAAAAGCAAGACATAAGAGGAAGAATGGTTCAGACGACTGCGACAAACGGGATAGAAAAGGAGTTAAACAGCGAACAAAAATGGAAACCGGCACCGAAGAAAGACCGAAACAGTGACGAACCATGTAACAAGAAAAGAGGAAAAACGGGGTTGAAAACGAAGAAAAAACGGAAGAAAAACATGAAGAACGTCACAGAGGAAAATCAGGACTCCCGAAAAGCGGGAAAAATAACAAAACAGGAAAAAGAATAGGGAAATAGGTAGCAGTGGATAGACAATTAAATGAAGATTGGCATGAAAAAAGGAAAACGAGAGAAAAAGTGTGACAGAATGGGACGGAAAACAATGTGACATAAAAATAGAATCGTAACAAATTTTCAGTTACTCTACGAAGTTTCGCTTTTCATTTTTAAAGCTTTTTCAAGGAATCGCTATGAACATTTGTATTTTAACAATTTAACAATTTTTAGTATTTATTTGTTACTCATTAACTAGTCTGTCCGGTTCCTTCTTTTCCCAAAAAAAGAGCAAAGCCATGTCGAGACCATACTATATATAAAAATTGAGAAAAAAATTAAAAACAAACAAAAAACGATGGGAATAAGCAGTAAAAGGGGACAAGAAAGAACAGTAAACAAAAGAAACCAAAGGGCAAGAGAGGAAGAGAGAGAGAGAGAGAGAGAGAGAGAGAGGGAGAGAGAGAGAGAGAGAGAGAGAGAGAGAGAAGAAAACCTATGAAGGAGACTAAGAAAATGGAAAAAAAGCGATCAAAGGGAATGTACAAAAGGTATGGGACAAAACTGGGAAGATGGGACAAAAAAGAAAAGGAACAACGGATTAACGAATACGATAAAATGGATAGGGAATAAAGTGAGCCAAAATCAGAATAAATGTGAAAGAAAGGACGGAAAGACCAGGCATTAGAAAAGTTAAAACGGAGCACACGACGGATGAGAAGGAAAACTGATAAAAAGAGTTGGAAATAGATGAAAATTCGAAACGAAAAAAGAGAAAAAGAGAAGAGAATAAAGGGAAAGAAAAGACAAAATACAAGTAAAAACATTATGGAAGTTCAGGACTGGACTGAAGGACTGAAACAGGAAACACGGGACAGAAAAAATCAAAACAAGAGAAAAGGAGGACAAACGAAAGGAAAGTGTATAAACCAAGAAAATGGTACAAAAAGGAGAAAAATGGTACAAAAAGTATAAAGACGAGACTGGAAAAGAGAAAAAAATCAGATGGGTTGTGTAGAAGACACGATCGCATAGGGGACGCAGGACTACGTAGGTCTCTTTTTAGGGATAGTAAGCAGCATTTGTTGACACTAATTGGTTGAGAAAATTCGATTATTTTTAAATGTATGTTGATAGCACCTCAAATCTTACATCAAAAAATTGTTGTGTTAAAATAGCTTTATCGTGCTGGAGGTTGAGAAATTAAAATTTTTGCAAGTCGATAATTTTTTACATGGTTTTATTCATTTTCATGATTTAAACACTGACTAACAGACGCAACACTTCGAACAAAATTTCTAACAAAACATCGTTTCAATGACGCCCCTAAGACTTGAAAAAAACACTAGCATCACCTGGTGTAGTCTTCGCGCTACGCAACGCAAGCTACGCAACGCAAGTCGCTATGCTATAAAACTTGTATATTATCTGACAGCAGCGCCAGCGCAGGTGAGTGGCGTTCTCGCGCAGCGACTGTTGTTTGAGTCTTGGCTTAAGTGAAAATTTAAAATGTTCGTTTTCGTTGGCGATGGAATGAGGCTTCAGTGTTACGTCTGTTAGTCTGTGATTTAAAGTTACTGTATAAGTAAGTTAAAGTTGTTTGCAAAATGTTTTGAGTTGACGGTCAAATAAACTTTAACATCGCTACGGATTTCTCCTGCCTTGTCTTGTTCATCAATTTCGAAAGAAATTAATCTTACTTTAATGCTTGACTATTGAAACTATGTAAATAATTGCAGGCAACTAGGGTATGTTGCTACATCGTCGTAATTGCCTATTCCCGTCCTATCCAACACAAATTATTAAAAATATCAGCATTTTTATGACACACAATGCAAAACTAGGTATTATTACTATATATAGTTTCCTTGTGTCTGACTGTAACGCTAGATCCAAGCAAGCAGTTGAATAAAAAAAATTCTAGACTCCAACATGCGTTGTGAAGGTAACAATGATTTCAGTCAGTGGGTGGGTGGGTGAAATAGGCAATTTAATAAGCTGCCACATAATGCGATACTGATTTCAACAAGTCCTGCGCTTGAATAAAAACATTTGATTTTAAAACAAATTTTTGAAGCAAACGTCAACCGTTTGATATTGATGGAGCAATCTAAACAATGGATTTGGCACGTGGCAATAAGGATAGCCTACGATTTAATCAAGCTGCCAAACGCAAAACGCGAAAACGCATATCCCGTTGATTATTTTTATATTTACATTTATTGTATGTTTGTCGACTGTTGGGATTTAATTCTCTATCTACATTTACTTCTTCCGGAGTTCCTTACGAGAATGGTAGTATGTAGTCTCATTGTAGTTGCATAGTCTGGTGTTTTACCTTTGTTATACTATAACAAAGGTTTAAAAATTGGTCGAAAAACACGAAATTGATCCGAGGCCCGGAGGGCCAAGTCACATATACCAATCGATAGGGTTCGACGATTTGAGCAATGTCTGTGTGTGTGTGTGTGTGTGTGTGTGTGTGTGTGTGTGTGTGTGTGTGTGTGTGTGTGTGTGTGTGTGTGTGTGTGTGTGTGTGTGTGTGTGTGTGTGTGTGTGTGTGTGTGTGTGTGTGTGTGTGTGTGTGTGTGTGTGTGTGTGTGTGTGTGTGTGTGTGTGTGTGTGTGTGTGTGTGTGTGTGTGTGTGTGTGTGTGTGTGTGTGTGTGTGTGTGTGTGTGTGTGTGTGTGTGTGTGTGTGTGTGTGTGTGTGTGTGTGTGTGTGTGTGTGTGTGTGTGTGTGTGTGTGTGTGTGTGTGTGTGTGTGTGTGTGTGTGTGTGTGTGTGTGTGTGTGTGTGTGTGTGTGTGTGTGTGTGTGTGTGTGTGTGTGTGTGTGTGTGTGTGTGTGTGTGTGTATGTAATGATTTTTTCTATCGCCTGTTTCTCAGAGATGGCTGAACCGAATCGTTCGCTATTACTTTTGTTTGAAAGGTATTATTGTCTAGTAGATCACTATTGAGTTGTTTCGTGATACGACGTTTCGTTTAAAAGTTATAAGCAAAAATGTGAAAAATACGTGACACGGGTTTCTCCGGAACTACATGACCGATTTCAACGATCTTAGTATCAAATGAAAGCCCTTATTAAAGCTAAATTGTTCAGGATTTTTTTTATTGAAAACAAACAAGTAGTTTAAAAGTTAGCCTTAAAAAACCTGTTTTGACAAGGTAATAATTATCGCCTGTTTCTTAGAGATGGCCAAACCGATTTATGCGCTATTAGTCTCATTTGAAAGATAATATATCCTAATAGATCACTATTGAATGATTTTTTGATTGGACGTTTAATTTGAAAGTTATGAGCAACCGTATACACCACACCAAAATTAACAATAATTTAGAATGATTTTAACGAAGAAAATTTACCTAATTTCAATTATTTTAATATCAAACGAGAGGTTTTCACACTACGAATATATATGCAAAATTTCATAAGAATTGGTTTTACCGGTCAAAAGATATTAACCCTCGAACACTCGCGCCAACTTTTGTAATACAGTTATTCGCGCGCAAAATAGTCCCAAACCAAAGAAAACGTGTGCAAGGGAGTTTTGACTGGGAAAACTTGGTTTTAAGTTTATTAAACCATTGTAAGAGTTTCTTGAAATTGAAAGCTCTATCGTCTGGTAGAATTTGAATTTTGATTAATCCCCCTAAAAGTGAAATAAAAAAATTATTTTCCTTCAGTTTCAATATAACACATTGATGTGTTCTGCAAAGTTTTAGAGCATATTATTATAAGAAATTTTGCTGAAGACAGTAACCTTCTATCTCATCAACGAAGAGATCTTATTTATTGTATATGAATTTGAAAAATCAGTTTTTCTATTTTAGCTCTTTTTGTAATTGTTGTATGACTTTTTCATGTATTACAAAGTTGTATAAATAATAAAAATACACAACTTTGCTGAATATAGTATACCTCTATGTTTGCTTGTTTACGAACTGTAGAACTTTGATTATAAAAAATACCCTGATTTTGACCCCGAATTACTCGACTACCAACAGATGGATACATTTTAAACATTTTACATTTGCTAGTAGTTTTGCTGTACACAGACACCATTTTTTCATATGAAGAAAAGAAAGAAAATTCCAGTTGGGGCCAATTGCGGTACACCTCACATGCTACTTGCTTCGTTTCTGTGATGTCGGATTTTGCTAATCTATTTTCCTAACAATTTAAAGTATTAATGCATTGAATAATTCTGACATTTTGCTCATAACAAGTTTATTGAAGAATATACGTTAGTATATACGTAATATACGATTTGTAACTATATAACAATATGGCATTCAAAAACCTACATATGGTGTACAAAATACAACAACGTGAGTAACCGAAGGTTCATAAAAATTGATGAAATTTATTCAAGAAAACTTTATTGTTGTGAATCAAATAGAATGGCGTTACAGGAAATTATGCATGGTTCAAAAATCTATTAACTAGACCTTTACTACGCAATGTATATGTTAAAGAATAATATTTCATCTTACAACTTACTTTTACTTGCACTACCCTCATTAGTAACAACTTACCCAGCAATTTCATGAGAAAAGAAACTATCAAAATTTATAAGTGCTTCTGTGCTTTTATCTGGTTCAAATTTTGTAAACTTATTCAATTTCCAAAAATTTCATGTAAACCAAACGTGTCGATTTCTATCTCAAATTGCAAGTAAGACTGTATAACAAAGGTTCCTTTCACCACTGGGTGGATTAAATCAGGTTTTATCAAGGACACATGGTTGGTATTAAGTCAGATTGAACCAAGTGACAAAACCATGATTTCGAGAAAAACGTGTTCAAACTTTGCTGTTCTGTATGGTTTATAGCTTTCAATCGTTCGAAATCATCTTATAACTTTAGCTGTTTGGAACATTTAGGTGGTCTGGTTAGAGTAAAATAGAGCTTAGAAAATTCTTGAGTGTTTGCTATCATTAACATTTTTTTTTTGAATTTTACGACTTGATCCGGTCTGATTCGAAACCGATCACATTGAAACTTTGATGATAAAAAAGCCAGAATTAATCCAAATATGATTTATGTGGAACGTATTGTTCCCTGATTTTGTTGTTAAGTTGATTTACGAACGCGACCTGAAATATCTCAATATAAAGTAACACAAATATTTAGGTTCTAACTTTAAGAATTTAGTAGAAGTAGCATTAGATATTTTCTTTAAGTGTTTCAAAAGTATTCTAATTTTTTATGAGACTGGGCCGCAAAAAAGCCGTTGAGATCTGAAATATCCAAGGATTTTGTATTGTACTGGTGCGATTTCAGGCAAATAACTAATCCAAAAGTTTGTCCGGTTTACTAAAACGAAGAATGTTTTTATAGTTGTGGTCCAACGAGGGGTAGCGAATTAGATAGCAAGCGTCTGCCCGGTATAATGCAATCAATATTTTCTGCAATCATAGTTCAGGCGGGACTGATTTTAAATTTTGCATCGGTTCTAGAATTGAGTACTTTTTCAAAATGTTCTCCCTCGAGCAGTACGTTCTTTACAATTTGTAGATTCTTGCCCTTTTATCTAAGCCCCGTTTGCATCGTTTGTAGTTTACACGTGTTTTAATTAATAGAAGGTTGCCAATTTTTCACTAATAAATTTTAATACGCGCTATTGAATTGTAAATCATAATACAACTTTCAAGAATACCAAAGTATCGTGGCTAGCCACGTCGGGTCAACCTAGTTCCCTAATATTTTAGTTAGCTGTCTATCATACGCAATCAATCAAAGTGAGCTGAGATCTATTTAAATGCTTTTTATCATTAAAGAAGTCCTACCAGCCAAATTTCCTACGTTTTTTCGTGCGACGAAGAAGACAATGTCGACTAATCGTGCTAATTTCCGTCATTCATAAATGAAAATAACTCACGCAAGGCATTGTCGTTATTCTACAGCCAGAAAAATTTGCCTGACCTGCAGAGATTTTGTAGAATAACATTTGTCATGCCGTCCTACACAAATACATGCGCGTTAGCTTCGTAAACATTGTTGTGATTTTTAGTTCGGACGATGAAAAATTTTGTTGGACGGATTTTAAAACGGTACGACGAATTTTAGCAATAAAGTCAGTTGCGTAATTTCAATAATATGCTTTAATAGTCGCTTTTCAGTGATTTCAAAGTTCACGGATCGGAAGGTAAGTGTGTTTAGTCAAATCAGTACAAGAACTTTTGGAGTATTCACTAAATCCATCCAGCAAATAATGAAAATTAGAATGGCTTTCCTTATTACGACGGGAATTAGAAAAAGACCCTAACTCACTAACTGACGCCAGGCATCAAATAAAACGTTCAAAATTATTCTCGGACAAAGGAATCGCTGATTTGTCTCGCTTTGAGAATTGCTGTCTTACGTCACATCAAATATTTCTTTAGCCCTGTTTCCGTGTAAGACAACAGTTCCGAACAAATTCCTGCATACATATATGGATACAATTTGGCAAAAGGAAAGGATTACCGGACCGCCCACTTTTATGTCGTTTCACTTTCAGGACATCAATTTGGACTAGATTCAATGTTTAAAGATAAACTCGGTTGAAAGAGAAGGGTGGTTTTATACTTAAACGAAATTGTTTACTTTCAGGTCCTAAAATTGATTTAGAAGACAGTGGCAGTCGTCAGCAGAAATGATCCGAAAGTACATTTTAAGATCATCTGCATACGAGAGTCATGGGCCCTGGGTAGCCAAATTAACGTCGTTGAAGTAAAGGAGAAAAATCAGCGGGCCTAGATGACTTCCTTGAGTATATCTGACGAGGCTAAATAGCTATTAAACCGATAGTCTCCAACGGCAATCACTTATTGTCGATCGGTGAGATATGAGCGAAACCATTGCAGAAGATTATCGCTAACACCTAGTCTATGTAGTTTTGCAATTCCGATGGCGTGGTTTATCTTATCAAAAGCTGCTCACAAGTTGGTATATTTAACGCCTGTTTGAGCTCGTTGGGTCATACTGTCCATTATGTATGATGTAAGACACAGCAGATTAGTGGTGATAGATCGCTGGGGAGTGAAGCCATGTTGATCGGCACTTAGATATTGCTTTCAGTGAGAAAGTAACGGTTCCATGACCACCAGCTCAAATAGCTTCGAGATTGCACTCAGCGATGTGATTCCACGTTAATTGTTAACATCGCGTTTGCTTCCCTTTTTATGGACAGGACATATGTGCAAATTTTCAACACGATGGAAATACGCCGCTTGAAATGGACATTCTGAATAGACGGAGCAACGGCGTCAGTAAGCAGGCTATGTGTCTCTTCAAGAATAAGAATTTTACTGAACATTAACATCGCGCCTCGAAGCCTTAGAGCTCGAGATTTCTTCCGACTCGCATTTCCCCGCACCTTATACGGAAACAACGAACCAATTCAAGCAATGTGCCGTACCTTTAACCGTGTTCACCATATCTTCGACTTCATACTCTTAACTGACAAATTTAAAAATAGAATTTTGAACTGTGATATATTAGGTTATGTACGATATTGTAACTTTGTTTTGTATTTTAAAATGTATTGTGTGATTATTATTTATGTAACTCCTGAGCGTGAAAAAGATGGGTTTTTATGCCAATTTGAGAATGATTGCAATGGTGTCAACTCAAATTGGCTTTTCCCATTCATCGGCTTCAATGAAGTTAAAATAAATAAATAAAAAAATAAATAAATAAATAAATAAATAAATAAATAAATAAATAAATAAATAAATAAATAAATAAATAAATAAATAAATAAATAAATCAATAAATAAATAAATAAATAAATAAATAAATAAATAAATAAATACAGAATGTACTTCATCCGGTCCGGGATTAAAGCATGACTTAAGATTGAACGCGGTCTTGATAGCCGTCCAAACTTGCTCCACACAATTCAATGAGTTGTTCTCGATGGCTTTAACAACCAAACCACGACGGACAGCTAAGTTCATGGGATGTTCATCGATTCAATTCAAGCGATTCAATAGTTTCGCAAATTACTCAACCACTGTGCAACCCAGCGCAAAAAGTGAAGTTAAAAGCTTACCCAACCACTGTCCTGCAGACGCCTTTTCCCCTATGCGAAAAACTTTTATTGTTAAGAATGTGACAATATATTACGCATCATCTTTTAGAAAATACAGTATTGTAAAGTAAATCATTGGTTATTTGGACATCTTCATAGGATACCGGCCAGTATAAAGTAATTTTTACAAGGCATTTAATTTGTTTACTATGACATGACTCTATGCTGTAAACAACGTACGCTGAAATAAATTGGCCTCTTTTGGATCGAAATTCGGTTATAATTTTAGGTGATTCTAGGCAGACAAGAAATTTATAAATGTTGGTAGGCCTCAACTTAAACAAGAGCATGGGTCGAAAGTTTATCAAAATAACTAGCTAAAATGATTAAGTAGATACTTACATAAAAATTGCAGCTAATCATATTAATCAAACAACTTAAATACCCCATTCCGACTTTTCGACTTCATGTACAGAATTTCGACTAGTACTGGGGTTTACCTTGAAGAATATTTACCTCTCACAGCCCCAGGCATGTGTACGACAAGGATGTTGTAGACGCTAGTAACTAGTCAAACGTGGATTGGCAATCGAGCGCTTCATACTTAATTGCGGTTACGCCATCCGTTAAACTGATAGTCTACGCCAGAGCGAATAAGTTATCATCGCGTGGAATGGGCGATCGCTGCTTCTAATAATAGTTGAGCCGATTTACGGCGGTGTTTGAGAATTATCAGCTACATGTCTAAAGTTTCGCGTATAGAAACGCTTTCCTCTACTGACTGTGTGAAACAAACTTTGTTCGAGCGAGCGTACGACGCAGCTAGAGAGTCGTGGAACTCACACTATGCTGAACTGATTAACATTGTTGCTTTCGCCTGTTTCGTTGTAGCGGAGTAAGGGTAAGGGGCACTATCATTTTCCTCTTTGCTTCCCCGCGCTTAGCCACGGCGCGTATTCGCACGGCCAACATCGGCCAGCCGAAATAGCTCAGTTGGGAGAGCGTTAGACTGAAGATCTAAATGTCCCCGGTTCAATCCCGGGTTTCGGCAAAAGTTGAATAATATTTTTTATTAATCCAGTTACCTATATAGTCGAAACTCTCTACTGATATGGTAGTACAGAATATCAGCAAAAATTGCTCAGCAATAATGGCTGCAGAAAAAATGGCCGTTCACCTAGAGTGTTTTCATTATTATTTCACTGCAATTTCTGGATTCCCCTTCTCAGCTCAATTCAGCGCGTAGAATGCAAAGTGGCTGCACAGTATTTTGTTTTTGTTCTGCTTACACAAGCATGCATTTGGGTTCCATTAATGTGGAATGTTTTTATGCGTTTCGTGTTTTTATCGAGTCTACCTACCACCGAGACTACATTCGCCTGCCGTCCAGGGAATTTTCGTTCATTGCAAATATGGATAATTCACCGAGAAAACTTCAGCACCCCACGGCCACAATGCAATGGCTTTGGCTGGCATTCCGACCGAAAGGGTTGGAACGGTGAAACTATTAGGATGGTTTGCATTGTTCTCGTGTGCAGCAGAGCATGGCTAACAGCTAGCTTCGCTAGCAGCAAACCACGTTAAGTCTCAAATTTTGGTTTGAGGAGTGGCCTGCGTGATTTTTTTTTCCAGGATTTACCGTTTTCCGGTGACCTATACGTGTGGAAATTGAGACAAAAGGAGCTCATTTGTCATATACCCTTCCCTATACGTACCGGTACGCCATGAGCAGCAGCGAACGAGTCAAACAGCCGGAGGAATTCCAAATGGCAGTCATTTGTATAGCAATTTATAACAATTTCATTATGGTGGTGATAGACAAATAACGACAAGCCAGCGTTTGAAATGATCAAGGCCATTGCGGATGATACTTTACTATGGTTAACTATAATAGCACCAAGGATGTAGAAATGAAACATTTGGGTGGCTCATTAAAATCACTCGAAAATAGACGTGCCGAAATAGCTCAGTTGGGAGAGCGTTAGACTGAAGATCTAAATGTCCCCGGTTCAATCCCGGGTTTCGGCAATGGCTGTCATTTTTTGCATGCAATTATTAATTTTTCTAAAATAAAAAATATTTATAAACATTGGCGTGCCCAGACCCTGGTAGAAGATAGGTTAGGGGCCATCCATATCCACGTGAACAGTTTAGATGGAGGAGGGTATGAAAATGTCCACACTTGTCCATGCAAGGGGGAGAGGGGGTATGGAAAATGTCCACGTGGACAAGTTTTTTTTTCTACAGAAAATAAAAATTAGAAAGAAAGATGTTGAATTCATTTACCTATTAGGGTAAGAGTACCAGTAGTGGAGCATTTAGAAGTAACATTTCAAATTTTTGGTCAAAATATCAGGATAAATATACATGCAAACGCACACGATATGATTGAAACATTCTTAAACTTACTAAAAATGACGGTGATTCCATTATATGATTCCATTATAAATTCGATTTTTTTAAGAGAAAGTGTTTTTCCCGTTTGATACCGTCGGTTTGCTAACGGGAACTTAACCAACAAAATTGATGTGCTCTGAACTAAACGGGATAAAACCAATTAGATTGTACGGACTTCCTTACACAAATTTATTAGGTTTTTAAGTTTTGTTTTCTCTATGCCTTGCTTGGTGCAAAGTGCAAAAAATGTTAAAAATAGAGGAAAATGAGCAAAATAGGGCACTTCCCGATGACAAACAGGAAAGGGGTTGGCACTAGGCGATTCTCCGGAAAATTTTACTTAAGATCACCTATATTTGGCAGCCTGTAGGCCGTATCTTAATTGCGTCTGTTTTTTGCTCGTTTCGCCCATAGTGCATTGTTTGGTATTATTTTAGTTTCGTTTGGCTATTCTAGAACTTTTCTGAATTCTGTTATTTTTATATTAGTGTTTGCTTCATTTTTGTGGGAAATGCATTGAAGGCTAAACTGTTCCCACACTGATTATCAGGGTGACTAGTAATAAGTGTCAGTGTTTTTGAACGTGTTTAACTAACGTGTGTAATTATTTCCGAATGGCAGCATGGGTTCGTTAAAAAACGATCAACGACAACCAACTTGATGGCTTACGTTTCTTCGCTGATCAGTGCACTTGATAAACGACAGCAAGTCGATGCCGTTTATATCGATTTTGCAAAGCCTTTCGAAAAATGGATTTCCCGAATTGCTAACACGGTGGATACTGTCGTATCTCACCGAGCGTACTGCATACGTCCGCATTGATGGAACGAGTTCACTTCCGTTTGAGACCGAATCGGGTGTGCCTCAGGGAAGCCATCTAGGTCCGCTGCTGTTTATATTATTTGTAAACGATCTGTGCACCACCATACAGTCTCCTAAATACATGTTCGCAGATGATCTCAAATTTTTTTCGTGTAGTAACGTCAGCGGTTGACTGCTGTGCAATCCAAGCTGACATTGACGCGTTAGTAAACTGGTGCTTACTAACGGGATGGAAGTGAATGTACAGAAATGTAATGCTATCTCTTTCTGCAGAAAAAGACGAAACGTTATAACATTCGATTATAAAATGTCTGCAGCAAGTATCAACCGTGTAAATGCAGTGAAAGATCTGGGCATTTTACTAGACAGCAAATTGAGTTTCACACAGCACATTGCGTCTACTACTGCCAAAGCCTATGCTGTATTGGGGTTCGTCAAACGAAATACGAAGCAATTCCAACATGTCTACTGCCTAAAGTCGTTATATTGTGCACTTGTACGGAGCATACTGGAGTATGGAGTGCTTGTGTGGGCTCCTTATCATGCTGTGCAAGTAAATCGAATCGAAAGAATCCAACGCCACTTTGTTCGATTTGCTCTACGACCCAGTTCGTCTACCGCATTACGAAAACCGATGCGAGCTTATCCATCTACCGACGCTGACAACTAGAAGGACGCTGCTGCAACGGCTTTTTGTTTTCGACCTTCTTGGCAATAATATCGACTACCCCGACTTGCTGAGCCGTGTTCCAATCAACGTGCCTCCAAGGCTTACTCGCCAGCCTCATTTCCTTCCATGTAGTTGCCACTGCCTTATAAAGGGTTAAAGTTTAAACATAGAATAATGTAGCGACAGTCTGTACGAATTAGTCGAAGACTTGTAAATAATTAAATAAAATAAACAAATTTATGTTTGTGAATGTGTTAATTTTAAGTCTTGCGTGCATATCTGTTTTTATTCAATATCGAGGTTTTTTTTTGAAATTTTTTTCCTTGAACTACAGTCAATTTTTTTTTCTCAGGCAAATTCAAAATTACGAGTACAAAAAAAGCATAAATTAATGTGAAAGGTTAATACCGAACCCATTATAAATAGCATAAGAAACTACTTGTATTATTACGTAACATTAAATAAATGAATTTATTATTATTAATTAACAAAGGGTTAATCACCGATGTGTCTGCATATACTTCATTAAGAATGTATTCAATTATCAACACAGCTTGCAAGTTTGTTTTAAATTCTCATTCGTTCAAGAAACGTGATAATGGGACGCAAAAAGGAAACTTGTGAATTTCGAAATTTTCGACCGTGTGGTATTTTAAAGCAGCTGAAGCCACTCAGAATAAACGAATGATTCATTATTCGTGCCATCGAGCGATACAAGGAGACCAGTGCTTGGAAAATACTCCCGAAACCTGGCCCTAAACGCACTGTAAGGACACCGGAAACCGTCAAACGAGTAAGAGAGCGAATTCGACGGAGACTCTGGAGCAGTCTGAACATAAAATGGTCGGAAAACTGAGATTTTCGCAGGCAACCATGAAGAATATTTTGAAAGACGATCTTCGAGGATGCACGTTGTGACTGAAAAGCAGAAGGTTACACGCAGAAGGTTGTGATTGTGAAATTCCATTGCTGTTTATTGAACGCGGTGTTAAAATCAATACTACATATTACATCAATAATGTTTTGATGAACAATTGTCATTTGTCATTTGTTTATTGTTCAGTAGTGTAAAGTTCTACCTTTTAAAAATACTACCTTCGGTTTGTCACAGTAATTACAATTATAATGTTTGTTTAAAACTAGTCACTAATAAATTAATTTACCAATCTAACTACGGTTCCAAAAACTTATGCAGCCACTCTTAAAAATTGCTTCCGATGAAGAACGTTTTACTATGGGAGGTAAACTATTCCAATTAATAACATCTCGAACGAACAGTGAATTGGCGTAACTCGTTGTATTGTTTGCAGGAATCACTAAGTTTTGTAAACGACGGCGGTGTGATTATATCAGTTTTCGATGCAGTATGGCCGGGGTTTGCGTAGACATTAATTTTCTCAGGAACATGCAGGATCGATATGCGTAGAAAACTTGTAGAGAACATCCCAGCAAATTCTTCTGTAGATGGCTTACATGGTCATATCGGGTTAAACCATATACAAAACGTACGCAGCAGTTTAATGCCACACGTAGTCGATGAAACGAACTTGCACTGAGGCGGACATGGAAGATATCCCCGAATAAAAAGTGTGGCAGGATTAGCGACTTAAAAAGTTTCAGCCTAGTGTCGACCGCCGCAGCAGAAACACTGGAGTATAGTGTTCGTAGACCAGCGTAAATCTTCCCACACTGTTGGCCTATTAAGCCGTCCCACTGAAGATCACTCTGGAACGTATACCCTAGGTTGTTCACACTGTCCGATCACTGAATGATTTTATCGTCTATCTTGATGAACGATACCGGAGACACAGATCCAATTTCTCGTCGTCGTGGACTTCTTATAAACAGCGCTTTACTTTTAGTAGGATTGATTACAAGCCCACTTCGTCGTGACCACTCCGAAATGCTTTCTAGGTCCGCATTCATCATCCTGGTTATTTCCAATGTGTAGGGACCAAGACGACTGATGTATAGCTGTACTTCATCAGCATACATCTGTACGGAACAAAACTTAAGAACCGTCGGAAGATCTTTTATGTAACAGCAGAACAGCAACGGTCCGAGGACAGAGCCTTGCGGTACCCCAGATGTACATACGTCGCAGCTGGAACAGCTACCACCACAGTATACTGTCTGTTTTCTGCCTTGTAGATATGCATACAACATATTCACAGCCGCAGAGGAAAAGTTAAATTTAGCCTCCAGTTTTGACAGCAATTTCCGGTTAGGGATAATGTCAAAAGCCTTTGAAAAATCTGGCAGCAGAAGAATACCAATTCCTTTTTTATCGACTACCGGTCCTAAATCGTCATGTACTCGTAGAACAGCAGTTTTAATGCTTTGACCTTTACGAAAACCAGCCTGGAATTCAGTCAGTAGGTTGTTGTTTTCTATGTAGTGCGCCATTTGTTGCTTAAGAAGCTTCTCGAACGATTTCGACAGTGCGCATAGTATGCTGATCGGGCGTAGATTTGCAATGTCGTTCAGATGAGCCTTCTTTTTCAGTGGCAGAAACTTCGCATGCTTCCAGCATTCTGGGAAAGTAGATGACTCAATGAAGACATTGAACAAGTGAGTTATATGTTCAATTACCAATGGTAAAATTATCTTTATAAACTTGATCGGTAAGCCATCCAAACCTACTGCGTTCGACTTGGCAAATGGCATTAATAACCTCCAAGCTCTGCACTGGACATAAAAAGGACTCCATATAAAGTAGCGGCCAAAATTACCGAATGTAAAATTTCCCATTTTAGCACATGTTAAACGCGGCTATGATTCGCGAATAAAATTTTGATAGAAAAAAAAATCATGTAGCAATAAGCTGTCAAAGTTGCCCATTTCAAAAATTTGAAAAATAGGTCATTTTAAAAAAGTCAAAAAATTATATACTTATCGCGGATGTAAATATTATTGATATATATCATTTTTAAACTGATACCTTAGCCTTTCAAAAAATGAAATGAAAACAAATTTAAACTCAATGAGGTGCGCGATAGGCTCCTTATAATAAACATAAAATTCTCATAAACTTTAATCAAAAAAACAACTCTTGTCGCCGCAGTTTCTAACAGTGCGTCTGAAAGCTCGAAGTATGTTGTATCAAAACATGAATTGAAAGTTTGCTATAATTTGACGTTTTCCGAAAAAAAAAATAGTTTTAAAATTGTCATATTTTTAGCAAGTCTTTAAAATTTTAAGTACTCTTTCAACAAATTTGATTATCTTTGTTGCAAAATTTATTTGGTACCTGAAGAGAGTTTCAATGAGAAAATGGGTCCCTGCGAGAAAAAAAAATTTTTTTTTCAGGCAAATATTTATATCGGACACATTTGATAATTTTTCCCCAAATCACCCTAAATATGAGTTCTTATAAGTTTAAATCATTTCTTTTGTAACAAATATAACCTAGAATAAATTTGAAACTAAAAAATAATTTTGGCCAAAAATTGCAATTTTCCGACTATTGTGCACTGGTCGAAAAGAAAACTGATACGGCGAATACATTGTAGCTCTTGGAGGAGCTCCTTCCCATTGGTTCCCATCGTCAAAAAAACACTACAAGAATGCACCATGCTGGTTCCAACAAGATTCTTCACCGTCTCAGCAGGCGAAATCTTGAGTGAATTTTATTTCTTCGAAAGAGTGGCCTGCCTCTTCGCCTGATTTGAATCCCCTCGATTTCTATGCATGCTAGGCAAACTAGGGACCACTAAAGGATTGACTGTGGATATTTTCCAGCAACGTAATTTTTTGGTAACGACGAATAGAGTTCAGCCAGGAAAGCATGCTGGAATATAACTCCCAATTTGTGAAGTTTGGTTAAAAGGATTTGATAGTCGACTCGATCCAATGCTGCTTTCAAATCAGTATAGATCTGGTTGCCCTGTTCCGTGGTACATAGACACTGCGTGGTGAATTCCAAGTCAAATTGGTTGAAACCAATTAACCGTTCTCACGATGAAAATCATGTAGCGAAGAGGAAATATAGTATTTTTGCACAAAACAACGGCCGATCGAAGACAATGGTCTTAAATATTTTTGAGCAACCGCTCAAGAATGTGATTCGGCGATAGCGCTCTACATTCTGCTAACATGCATTCCTTTAAACAGGAAACACAGATGACGATTTCCAGGTTTCAGAAAACTTGTGGCTCTGCGATAGGTTGAATATTCAAGCAGGACAACGGGCCTACTTTGGCCTTCGCCAAACGCTGCTATTAAGCCACTTTACGAACTTGACAATGTACAAACCCCCTATTAGACCGATAGAGCATGCTCACGGAGGACTTACGCACCTTTGCGGACGACATTAAACGGAGCGCAAGCTGAAAGTGAAGAGTAGCGGAGGTGCATGAATTAAAAGCAACAGACTCTGCTTGGGAAGATTACCAACGTACATTTGGCGAAAGTCGGTAAACTACAGTGAACCGGGCACGTCGTAAGGAAAACGACTCTATACAACAACCCCACCGGCACCGGCACAGAGCGACTCAACGTCTAAAACGACTTTTTTTTTATTTCTTAAGTAAAAAATTGTGACTTCAGAAATGCCTGGGAAATGGGCGACGACTCGACGAGTAATTCTAGATAGAATTGAATGGAGCTTAAAACAGCACGAACCACCCCGGCTCTAAGTTGACGACGCCGACGGGGATCGTACAATCAGCCCCGTACATTTTCATATACTCTAAACAACAACTGGCTGTGAAATTTCAAGCTTTAAACTGTATAGCAAATTTTCTCCTGGGGGGAGCGGGAGAGGGGGGTTTGGGTGTTCAGACTGTCGCTACGCCCATGTGCTAATAATGCGCAATATACTCTTGCAGAATTTTTTCACGAACAATTTTTTGTTGTGCCTTTCTAGAGGTCTTTTTATGTATTTTATATATAATAAAATAGTTATATTTAATTTATTTTTGTAAATATGCCTTTATTTTTGTATTATTCTGTATCATTTTTGAACCATTGTTTTGTTCTGTTATTATACTACTGCTTGTTTTTCACAGCTTCGACAACTTATTTAGTTTTTTTACTGTTAAAGATTACATTAGTCATTATCTGTATGATACAGACAATAAAGTCAGCAACTATTGCAATAATTTTGTACAAGTACAATCACAGACGAAGATAGGATACGTACAGATTTGTTTAAGTTTTGGTTTGTAGACAAGTTCTGTCACCATTAAAATTTGGCCTAATTGACCCAAAATCGATAATATTCCTTAGCATGGAAGGAACGCTATTTTCCAAGGCCGACAGCACACTTGTCTCTTTGGGACAGAGGGACAAATTCGCTATAGCTTTTTCACGGTGATGTGAGGACGTCTGGAACGACAAACCAAATCCTTACACAGTGTGGAACGAAACTTGAAGTACAGCGTATCGTGAATGCTACAAATTCACGATGCATACAAATGTATGGTAGGTATGGGATCACCCCGCCCGTTGCACAGGGAGTCGTTCTACGGATATGATGCGTCACGATTGCGAAGCTGGCTGGCTACATATATTTACTTCCTTAATAATCGTAATAATGAACCTATATGTATAATAATCGTCTATCCTCGGGGAGTAGTTTTCTTGAGCGTGGGTTGCTCAGCATCTTATAACTCTTTGATGGCTAGGAGTATTTTTTATGGCGGTTCTAATGGTTCGACTGAACAATAATTAAGTTATCTAAATATCCTCGATGGTATGACGTTGCATGAATTATAGAAAACCGTAAGCCGTCACCTACCCATTTGAGAACATTATTAAATTAATAACATTGCTTAGTTGGATGGGATCGCAGGCTGTTTCTACTTTATTGGCTTTTAAGGAAGCTTGCCAATAAATGAATGAAAAAAGAATTATGTATTTATTAATAGTACCAATTTCTTCAGCGTCTTATCTATTTTTAATGAAACTCATCAAGAAAACAAACTAATAAAAATTGACACCCAGTTTGTTCACAGCTGGGAGCTCATACGCCAAGATCGGAACAACTTGTTGTACATATATCGAAATAATTTATTTGCACACACACGCAGCGCATTCCCCGCGAAGGGTTAAAAATTCACTTCTTCCGCCGGCTGTTTCAGTGTCGTCCTCGTAATACCTTGGCCGCGTCATTGCGCCGCGCCGCGCCACACCGGTGGGTGACGCTGGCCAGATCTTCCACCGACTGCGTCGTGTTATTATTACGCGCTGTTTGAACGTTTAATAACGTACCGTAAATAGTTTATGCGATGATAATATGTGTGCACCGAGCTCCGTACGCGTAGCAACAGAGTGGCAGTAGTGTGTATGTCTCCCAGTTGGCTTGGCAGTGAACTCGTCCCTCATGGGGTCTTCCTCCTAATGTTGATCCACTTGTGAAGCCGTATTCGGAACAAGTGGCGTGGGGCAGTAGAGAGAAGTAAGGCACATTTGGCGAAGGGCGGACGCGGTGGAGGTGTTCGGGGATATTTATTTGTATGGATGTGGGACACATGTGGCGCTCTCGATTCTTGACTTCTATGAAACCACACTATAATAAAGCGCGAGTCGTTAAGGAGATCTGGGGTTCTTTACGTTGTTGTGCCGGGTTTTTGTTGTTTTCGTTTCGTGGAAAGCGAAAGTCATTGAAGTCAGAACCGGTCCGATAGAGTACGGAAAGAGGGGTAAAGAGACTGAATGAGAAAGAGAAAGAGGGTTGTCCTTCAACGAAACACATCACTGCGGTGGAAACCTTATGTGAGGAAACACATAAAACGAGGTACCCTAATCGACAATTAATATCAGACCCTTCCCCTTGAACTTCTAATCCCGAGAAGCGTTTCACTGGATGCGGGGTCGGACATCAAAGTATTTTGATTGGAAATGGGAAGCCCTGCCTGGGTACTTTAATTTACTGCGTTTGGGAAAAATGCGTGCGGGAACGAAGCTGTTTCTTAATGATTATTGATAAAGTTCGTTTTAATTAGTTTTTTAGCTGGTTTTTGAAATGTTTCACTAGTAGGACCGCGGTAATATTGAAGATGTCAACCCGTGATTTTGTGCTGTTTTTCGTTTGTAAGAATGTGTTTTCCATGTAGGTTTTATAACGACTGGAACAAGTACATATGCTTATTTTTTGCATTTTATTTTTGCAATTCATAATTTACAAATGCGTACCCGAGTAAGGTATAACAACAAAAGTATATCAAAATTATTACATATTCTGGTGTTGACATCAACTAGAAATCATGTTTTGTTACCGAGTCCAAATGGCATTTATGACATATCAGACTTAGCTTTTCTATTTAGCAAAGCAAAGCCTAGGTGCTACATTCCGTTATCGAAACTTAACCTTCTGTTTTTTGATACGACAAACTGCGCAGCCAGCTGTTAGAGTGCAGGATAATTGCAGGGACAGTTACTATTTATGATGTTTAAAAACCTGCGATATTTAAATGAATCTATTTTCCCATAATTATTTATGATGATGATATGATAGCAAAATGACAACTAATCCAGCTTTCCCATTAATATTGTGTAACGGCAAGATTAGTATTCCGTTTGACATTTTTGGTAACACAAGTAACTATTATTCAAATTAGTTTCACGGCGTGGAAGTTTTGCAATCTATATTGATATTTCACCACTAAGGCGACCAAAATTAAATCACACCGAGTAATCAATAATCGTTACATTAAGGTATCAAATTTTGTTTTCAATTGGCTCTAAGACTTTGCACGAGTAAGTTTGCCAAAATCTGGATCACTATAATTTTCAAACATAGTGATCCGTGGTATTGACTCCAGTTCAATAGGAATGGCGGACATTCGGTGGGAATGAGATACGTGTTCGTGTTCGATTCAATAAATTCAATAACGATTGTCTTAACAACAGCAAAAGGAAATGATAGAAGAGAGATATGAAATTAAGGTTGTAAATAGTATCCTTAGAGCAAGAACGTAATAAGCGTTCTCATATGACCTTGCTATTATTTAATTTTCCGCCTTTCATGCCTTTTCCTGCTATAAGAATACTATTCACACCTTTAATCACATTACTTTCTTTTACTATTTCCTTCGCCTATTGTTAAGTCTATCATTGTAAAAAAAATTCAAATCAAGCCCGTCTTCATCATACTGCCCATGGTTGCATAGTTGACGTAACGAACGACCAACACCACCATTGTTGAGAAAACGCATTTTTATCGGGAAAAATGTTTAGGGCCATATAATCTTATCTGTATACTTTTTCAATCAAATAATCTGTCAATTTAGTAGCGATTATTAGTAAAATTAGTTCGGGTCGATGGGGTTTCGTTTATTGTATTCAAAAAATGCCAATTTATGGGAATAAACAGACGGTTCATTCTCATAGCTTGGCGTGAAACCCGTGAAAAGCAGGTTGCTAAATTTCTCGAATATTTTCGAACAAACAACTGTTGTTTGAGCATTGGGCATGTATATTACATAGTTAAGAATGCGTAGGACAGAAAAAGTTCATTTTGGTCATTTTGGCTTTTACGTCTACTGTGAATCCTACGACAGCATAAGTCAAGACAAAAACAGAATTAAATTGCAGTTCTGAATTTACCGTTAGATTATCTGCACTGGTGAGACTACTACCCATAATCACGTCCTTAGGTGACTTGCCGTCCTAAGACAAAGCCTGTCGAACAAAGTTTCTCCATGTAACTCGGTTGAGGGCTACCGGTTTCCAATTCCTCGGACACCGAGTACTCTCCGCCAGATCTCGCTCCACCTGGTCTAAGCATCTTGCTCGCTGCGCTCCTGGTCGTCTTGTTCCTACCGGATTTGAGGCGAACACCATCTTTGCAGGGTAGCTGTCCGGCATTTTTGCAACATGCCCTGCCCATCGTATCCGTCCAGCTTTAGCCCCCTTTTGGATACTGGGTTCGCCATAAAGCTGTGCGAGTTCATGGTTCATCCTCCGCCTCCATACTCCGTTTTCCTGTACGCCACAGAAGATCGTTCTTAGTCGTTCGAAAACTCCGAGTACTCGCAGGTCCTCCTCAAGCATTTTCCATGTTTCATGCCCGTAGAGAATAACCGGTCTAGAAAGCGTCTTGTACGGGATACACTTTGTACGGGGACTTAGTCTGCTCGACCGCAATTGCTTGTGAAGCACCTAGTAAGCACTACTTCCGCTGATAATACGCCTCCAAATCTCACGGCTGGTATCATTGTCCGCCGTCACTAGTGAGCCAAGGTAGACAAATTCGTCGACTACCTCAAACTCATCGCCGTTGACCATTATACTACTGCCCAAGCGGCGTCGTTCGGCCTCGGTTCCGCAGGCCAGCATGTACTTTGTTTTAAACTTATTTACCTTTCATTGATGTTTTTCGGTGAAATAAAATCAAACACTCAAAATCGAACTCGGCTCGCGTAGGTCCAGCGAGGACCCGCATTGAACCTAAGACCAAATTAAAATAGTCGTTGCTTATATAACCACTAAAACACCAGTTGATCATGTAACCTCTCATGGAACTGCTCTAAGTATGGTCACGAGAATGCGTAGTAATACACAGACGTAGTAATACAATGTGAACACTACTGTGGTTGTTTGTGAAACCGCAATTAATTTGTCACCTTAGGATCTGTTTCCACGAATCGGCGACGCCCAAGTGCATCACAACGATAACAAGATCAAGTAACAATTTGGGTTTTATTACACTCTTATGATGGTATTTAAGACCAAAATTGGTCTTCAAGACTACCATAAGAGTACAATAAAACTCACATTGCTGCTGGGGAGGTGATGTACGGATGCAATATTGGCGCAGCTTTTGTTGCGTACATCAAGAAGGCTCCTTCTTCACTGTTCGCAACAATGAAAAAATACGCCAATTTTGTAAACTGCTTGCAGCTACGTACACCGAATGCTCTAGAAACCACGTTTCTATTCACAGTGGTCCAAAACGGTGAAAAGCGGAACTTTTTTCCTAGTGTCTTTTGCTTTCATTTGGTCATTTATGGTCCTCAGCACTTTTGTTCGTATGAATACCCCCCTTAATCTAAAA
Organism: Sabethes cyaneus; assembly: GCF_943734655.1. Taxonomy (NCBI): domain Eukaryota; kingdom Metazoa; phylum Arthropoda; class Insecta; order Diptera; family Culicidae; genus Sabethes; species Sabethes cyaneus. Next base: position 57,105,792 of record NC_071355.1, read on the forward strand.
CTGTCAAAAGTTCGTCATCGCTTACTATGAAAATAAAAAAATAACTTTTTTGTGTTAGGAAATATAGACATAGTTTCTTCGACAAAGTTGTAAACATAGTAAAAACAAGCAACTTTGCTATAGAAATAAAATTTCTATCTTTATCGAGTGCTGAACTATAAGGCATACATTCTTTAAAATTTCCTTAAAAATTGGTTTTTCATACTTAGCTTTTGTTAGTTGCATTTTACAAGAATACAATGCTCTAGGCAATAATTGAAGCTCTCAAAATATACGTTTTTGCAGAAGACCGCAAATCTCTTCGACCTTTACTTGTTGAGTTATCGCGTATTCAAGCTTTCAACCAGTTTTTAAAAAAGTTTTAGAGAATATGGCCTATAGTTCAGCACTCGAAAAAAATAGAAATTTTATTTCTTCAGCAAAGTTGTTTGTTTTTACAATATTTACAACTTTGCCGAAGACACTATGTCTATATTTCCTAACGCAAAAAAGTTATTTTTTTATTTTCATTATAGTAAGCGATGACTAATCTTTGACAGTTTTAGATTAAGGGTGATAATTTTACGAAAAAAGTGGAAGACCATAAATGATAAAATGCAAACAAGAGACACTAGGAAAAAGTTCCACTTTTCGCCCTTTTGGACTACTGTGCTATGCCTGCATCCACTAGCAATACATTTCGTCGAACCTTCTTAAAGTTGGATAATATGTTTCATTGATATTTTTCGGTGAAATAAAACCCTTCTTTTCTCGATCTGCGTAACGTTCCTGGCTACTATGCTTCGCCTATCGTCAGACGCCTAGAAAATTTTATTTGTGGTCAACTAATTCATACAAATTTTAAAACACATTTTTCTTTTCACAAATTTACATTACAAAAAACAAATAAAAAGCTTACATTTTCGTCAGTCTATTTTCTTCACACATTATTAATGCTGCGTCTGCTGCCGACGAGTAACCTGCTTGCTTTGTTCACACTACCGCAGCTTAGTGACCAGACCGTTATACATACATTGCTTCTTGAAGTTGCTCGAAACGACCAGGACGCCGCGCCAGGTAGTATAAATACGGGCGCTTAACCGAAAGTACGAATTACAAGTGTTTTAACCATCTAGAAGAGCAGTAGTAATGCAACCACCGTGAATAGAACAATAACTGACAAGCAAATTAGAAATAAGAACGACGAAAGGAAACTCGGTACTTGGTACTGCAGGTCACTAAATTTCATAAGGGTGACCGGGTGCTGCTCGAACTGCTTGTACCCCTTAAAATCGCCGTCGTAGCCCTGTAGGTTATGTCGCAAAGGAAAAGCCCAGTTTTACCAGAGCGGTGGCGCTACAAACGAACTGGGAACGATTTCAGGATAAAGGGCCGTTTCGTACAGCATCATCAACGTGAACTGCCCGCACGAAGGAAGGTCCGACGAGGAGAAGGAAGCATTCTGCGCGAGGCTGGAGGCAGCGTACGATATCTGTTCGCCACGGGACATCAAGATGGTTTTCGAGCATATGAACGCCGACAGGGAATATGGACGATAAGGAAGAAATGTAATGACTGATGATAGGATCCCATAGCCTGCACACCGATACGAACGATAAAGGCCAATGATGTATAAATTTCGTCGCTTCCCGAGGCCTGGTGATCCGAAGCACCTTTTTCCCGCGCAAAGATATCCACAAAGCCGCCTAGAGATCACCTGATCCAAATTGACCACGTTCTCATAGATGACTGGTTCTTTTCTAACATCACGAACATTCATTCCGTACGGGGTGCGAGTGTTGACTCTTACCATCACCTAATAGCAGTATATGTGCACTCAAAACTGTCAACTGTATACCAGACACGTCAAAGCCATCCTTCTCGGCTGAACATTAGACAGCTAGATAACCCGCAATCTGTCGAGAATAACGCACGAATACTGAATGAGGCACTGCTTTCTTCCGAGGAATTAGGTGCTTCAATCGAAGACGATTGGGACTGAATACGCTCGGCCATCGTGTGAAGAGCCCCGGAGAACACACAATGATTGGTTTGCTGGAGAATGCCAACAAGCGGTGGAGAGGAAAAAAATTGCTTGAATTGCAACTAGGTAGAACTTGGCCAAATACCGGCGAGCTAGGAACCAGTTGACCACAATCCTGAGCAGTTAAAAGCGCCAAAAGGAGGATAGAAATCGTGAAGAATTAGAACAGCTGTTCCGAGCTAATGACACGCGCAAGTCTAGCGAGAAGGTGAACCAAAATTGTAAGGGTTACACACCGAAACTTGACATGCGTAGGAATGAGGGAATGCGAGGTGGTCGACGCGTTGAAACAGTTTTCAATGGCGAAGATGCAAAAGGAAGCGGCACGGACGTTTTCCTAGGAGCCCATGGAAAATAGTAATGTCCCAGCGTGTGACCTCCAAGTTGTCAAACGAGGAATCGGGTTGCTGAAGACCACCAAAACTGCAGGTAATGACCGCCTACTGGCAGATCTATATCAAGATGGCCGAGAAACGATTTGAGAGGAGGAGAAGCTACCGGAGAAATCGATGGAAGAAGTATACAGTAGGGATTGTTCCGAAAAAAAACCCAGCAAACATTTTCGTACGTATATCAAAGTAACAAATATGATATATGTACCGATATATATCTAGAAAAATCGCATTCGATGCAAGAAAGCAGCATATGCGTACTGTTTTGGAGGCGACATACGACTGCAAATTATATGATAATAATTCACATTCATAAGTATTTGTATACGATGAAATCCGACTCAACATGATTAGTTCCATAATGCTATACAATTCTGTGACGAAAATCGTATGTGAATCAGTTACTATCATTTTGTACGAATAGAGGTAAACTAGGGTGCGCTTTATTAAGCTTTATGTACGATTTCGAGTTTGCTTAGCGATATTTAAGATGATTTTCACACATTATTATACGATTTGTGGTTTGCTGGGAGGTCTTTTATCTCAATATCTTAAAATGCCGCTGAGCTTGGTTCAATCATTCGATGCCAAACGAAAGATATTTTTTAAGGACTTCAATGATATGGTGCTTGTTCACGGCACGCCAATATTTCTAGTAGTTTTTGCCAAAAAAAGAGAATTTTAACACGTATCAAAATTTACCTTAGTTTTCTTGATATGAAAATGTACACGCCTATATTTCCGGATTTCGCTGGGATAAAATTAACCTTTTTCGTCATAAATAGGCTGTTTCCATGTGGAATCCGATGACACGGTATTTGTTTACGGTACGAGGCTGTTTCTTGATATTTTGGTCAAATAAATGGTATTTTACCCTAGTTATATCAATGTTAAAGTGAATATCTCTGGATTCCGCTGGGATAAATTTAGTCTTTTTTCACCAAAAGAAAGTTATTTTTATGTGCATTCGAATAGCTTGGGGTTTGTTTCTTGTAGTTTGCGCCAAATAAAGATCATGCTACCCTAATTTTGCTACGTCAATTGAAAAAATTGGGATAAAATGACTAATTTTGCCGTAATTTAGTACCCTACCATCGAAAATCACAATAAGATAGCTTTCCTATGGTGAAGGAAGATCGGTATTATTTCAGCAGGTTACGGAGTTATTTATCAATACATCTCTGTACTCCTAGAAATGTAGGGTAAAATTCCCTTCATATGGCCAAAACTGCTAAAAACAGATGCGTTCCGTGAGCAAGCATCACACCATTGAGATTCCCATAAAAATATATTTATTTGGACACTTTAAAAGATCGAATGTAGTCTGCCGGCATTTAGAGATATTGAGATAAAGGACCGTTTTGCTAAAAATGCTCTAATGTGGAGTGGTTAGTTCTCTCTACAAAAAAAAAGGATGATCGGCTCGTCTGATGTTGCGTCATAACGGTGGTAAAACACCGCCTACAAGGTACTCTCTCAGATCCTGATACGCCGGTTGTAACCGATAGCACAAGGTTGGTTAGAACATTATCAGGTGGGCTTTATGGGGGTCGCGCAAATCCGGACAAAATTTTTACCATCCGATAGATCTTGCAGAAATTTCGGGTGTACAACGTGCCCACCTATCACATCTTTAGTGATTTCAAAGCAGCATACGATACAGTCGATCGTGTGATCAAGTGACAGTGCCGCTTTTTTTATTTGATTGTAGTCTCTTTAACAACTTGGGTCATTCGTGACTTCTGCGGAGTTGGGATTTGAAAATCCGGGTCCTCGGCTTGAGAGACGTGACTACTAACCTCTACATCAGAATTGACCCCTATAAGTAGTGTTTAATAAAACTAGTGTCAGGTCGAAGAACTTTTTCCGAAAGAGATCCGATTTGGCGTCATCCCCAGTCGGAAACTGTTCGGGCATATAGTGCTTTGCGTGATCCCAAGTAGCACACGTTAAGTCCATTTAGTTGAAGCAACCGAATTACGACTAAAATTAGTCATAATTCGGTTACCACAACTACTTTGTAACAACCGTGTTAGTAGGGATCCTTCCCAACGCGCCGTTAGAAGGCTCCGCTCATCCCCACCACCTTCACATGTTGACATTGGTGCCAACATCCACTTTCAGCTGACTGTGAAAACAAGATCACCTATTTTAACTCACCTTGATTCCGTTCGGCAGGCGCGGGAAGCCCAAGCCGGTTTATGAGGGATGAGCGATCCACCAATAACCATGTTTTTATTACCACAGCATTCTGTAAACAGCTTCCCGTTTTCGGTCATTTCTCCTAGCCGATGCGATCACATGACGCATTAAAGGGTTGTTTGGGGCAATCTTCTTGTTTCGGGTTTCTGCCAACCACCACTCTCTTTCTCCGGGGATTGCAGTAAGGTTTCTAACCTGTGTTCTAAATTCGGTCACTATCGTTTATCGGTTCCCACTTCATCAGGGCCGCATGTGCCTCTTGGCTCAGGAATCGAACTCCTCTGTCTCGAGTAGCATTTTCATCACGTATGCCAGAGTAGAGCAAGGCTTGCCCGGACGGTGTCTTGTGTTCACCAGTATCCGGCCAACGGACCTCGCTCAGCACCAGCATTTCAAGCTTCAGGTGGCTAACTTCCCTTGAAAGTTAAGCCATCTGACGCTGCTGGGCAAAGGTTAGTATATTTCATATTTCGATTCGTGTTCGTGTTTCCATATCCACAAATGACCCGACAGGAATAAGACAAAGAGGACACAGCAGGCAAAAATGTAATCCAATTCGCGGATCCTGCGAAGATTACAACGCTGACGACCCGCATCCAGTGGAACAAGTTGAATGGAGACGACTTCTGTGTATTGCACAGGTCAATGGGACTTTTTCTTGATTAAGTAGGTAAATATTAAGGTACGGGTACACTAGTTCTTCACCCTAATTCTATTTTGGGCCTACCCTATATTCTCGACATCCTAGGAGGAAAAACTATTACTAATTTTTACCCACACATAATTCTATGATCGTACATTCGTTTCGTGGTTTCGTGGTGGTTTAGGTTCTTCAGGCTCAGGTAACACGAAAATAGTCTAGGCCTAATAAATAGAAGCATGCCGAAAATACCGCCCAATCCAATACAATCCAATTGGGTGGTGCCGAAATCTTATGTATTGGTATCGTTGCAGCAAAAAAAAAAACGTTAAATTAGTTGATAAGCATTTAGTATTTTTGAGATATCCTGCACATTCCAAACATTGTGTTACTAATTTGGCCAAGTTAAGGTTAAAACGGTTTGAAAGTACCTACTTAATTCACATAGTTGAAGTTCTCCCGTGGAAAATGAAATTTTAATGCTTTCCACAGCTCAATAACAATAACACACATCAGTTCTACGATATCTGGTACAATTTTATTTTAATTTTTTCCTATTCAAAATCAACTATTTATAGCTTGAATAACTAATTAAACATCTCGATTGTAAATCAAATGCAATTTCCATTTCAAATCAACAAACAGTCCCACTATAAAGCCATTTGAATTGTGTGGCCGCTCCAATCCGACCGTACGGTATCCCGCAAACCGACACAAACAGTGACACAAATATACCTACATACACATACACACACAAAATTATATAATATGTCCATCATTTCAATCGAAGCGAGAAAAGCGAGCCAATCACGGTAATTGCCTCCCAAACAGGCATCCTCCTCCGATGCAGGCTGATTCATGGGAAACCGCAGCGCAGAAAATCGACGCTCTTTCCGCCGGAGAACCATTCTATCTGCCATCAGAATTAAGAGGACTACTGCAGTGTGTTCTCATGTGTCAGCTGGATCAGCGTGGCCACGAAGAATGCCTTCATAAAATATTCATTTTTAATTAATTTTAATGCTTCTACAGAAGCAGTTGTGCTTCGGGATTTTTTCTGCTGGATTGCATGCTCCTGTCACAGGAGAGTGAATGGTCCCATCAAGAACTGGAGCATTCGCTGGGCTGGCTTGAAACCGGGAGAATTACGAGTAATATTCGGAGCAGATACGACTTTCAATCAGACGATTTCATTACACGCCCGTGCAAAAGTAATTTCAGTTTTGTGGTCGCTCGCCATCGAGCGAAGGTAGACTGAACATGCGAACCTTTACTCTAACGATCGCTTCCGAGATCAATCACCGTCAGTGCCGGGCACAACGAATATGGGGCAATTTGATGCTGCTGTTGCTGCTGCTGCTGCTGTTTTGCTGCGACTGGCAATTTGCTACCGTCGTTGACGTTTCGACCGGCAGATTGATGCCATCAATCTCACTCGAATTAATTGCTAATGAAGCGAATGCACGTTTGAAGGTTTTAAACTCGCACAGAGCAGCGAGCGATAAAAGTGTTCTAAACTTTAAACATATTTTAAGTGTTCTTCGGTTGCATTTTATGGTGCGGCCGTGGCCGTAAAATGGCAGGAAAATTCACGGCTGTTGGTTCTTAAAGATCTGGAACCCATCATCTTTGTCTGTTTGATGGTATTTGCCAAAAAATAAAAACAAGAAATAATATTGACAATTCGTGCATTGACAAACATTTGCGATTCCGAAAAGCAGATTGTGAATTGATTTATTGTCAGCTGTGTTGTTTTTTCCCCTGTATAGAAACGATGTTATTATAATTAAAAATCGGTAAACATAATGTGGAAAACTTAAACCAGAAGCCTGTTTGTATGACAGCCAGAAAATATGCTTTAATCCAAGGTTAGTCGACATTTTATTTAATTAATTCAAACACAAACCAGAAATTTATTCAATTTAAATTCAAATTTATCACTTTTCAACAGCCTCACTAGCAGTTGCAACTATTCACGTAAGTTTAATGGACCACTTCAAGTGTTAAATTTAAAAAGTAGTTCAATATAGAACTAAATCACTAGAAAAGTTTACCCAACTTTGCAAACTTGGCTGTCGTATCGTACGGTCCGGAGAAATCTAAATCTTAGACCGAAAGTTTGTGATTAATAGCTCCGAAAAATGTCCGAGATTATCTGGAGGGACTCAGAAGGAACGAAACAAAAGCTTACAGGATGTGACGTCACGCTAGAAGTGAAGATAAATGATGATTACGGCAGCGGCTCAGCTACTACTGTCGCCGTGGAAAGAGACCGGGTGGATCTACCAAAGATAGAGAAAAAAAATCGCATTAAATAACAGTTAATCATCCACTCTAGGTGGAGCGCAAGAGTTGGGCAGGAAATTTCGTGATAAAACTATCCTACCCGAGCCCGGCAACGCCGCCGGCCGGTGGGAGTGAATCGACTGAAATGGATTTCCAGAACATGCGGCAATAAATTATTGAAAGAACATTGTATCATTCACTTACTATCTCGCTCTGCTTTAATGATGATGGTTTTCAAGTGTCGCAGCGCTGCCTACGCTGGTGCTACTGTTTATCTCATGAAGCTGTCAAAATTTTGACTGGCAGCATGATAAACGGGAATGCCCTCTATCGACGGAAGGGCTCATCATACGGTGTCTGTGGTGGGGGGGAGGCACCGGTCGGCGGCCCAGTTTAGTTAAACAGCTGTCTCATTTTTGTCACTCCAAGCCGTTAGAGTTGTTATTGAGAATGCGAACATGATGCTTCGTTTAACTCCGGGAGGAAATAATGTCAAGTGACAGGTTATGTATGTTCTAGCTTGTTTTGCATGCGACAGACTATTCAAATAAATATCAATTAGTACTGTCAAACATAAGGGTTTAAAAATTTATTATTATGTCCTTATTTTTACGTATTCAGTGCTGTTCTTGTATCATAGCATAGAATATGTACCGAAAAAAAAATCCCATAACTCATGATTGAAACTGTTCGTTCAACTGTTCCAAGAGGTCATTGATTTTTTCGGAAATTCAAAACAGCCGCATCCTCTAATATGTAACCCGAGCACGGATTAAGCCACAAGATTATGGAAAATAATGCAACAAAGTTGCATCTCATCATTCCAACGGCCCACAAAAACCACACAAACCACGGATCAGTGCATCGCCGCAGTGATCGATTACAGACCATTTATGAAAAACAAGATTGAATTATGCATCTCACCGTGCAACTCTAAAAGCCTGCATAAGTAAACGCCAAGCGATAAGCAATCCAAGGTCTCTTTTTCATTTCTTTGATTTCCTTTGAACTTCTCCACATAGGTAAAACCGACTACAACTTCCTACATCAAGATCAGAGCACGAGGATGAGTTGATTGACCGGCGGCAATGCGGACAAGACCAGTCGGGATTAATATTAAACATACAGCGTGCATGGAAGGAACTGTCTTTCACCATGTGCACACGTATATATTAGTATAATGTGGTACACTGAGGTTCAAAAATAAAGTAAGAAAAAGTTAAGCATGAACTATAATTCAATTTAATGCGCCTGGAATGTTTTCGCTGGAAAGGAAAGGAACGACATAAGGATGACAACGGCAACCATACGGTGTCAACTAATGCGAGCCGGCACACGTGACCACACGAACTGATGTTTCCTCTTCTGGAGATGTGTTACTTTAGTGAAAAAAAGTAAAATAGAATAAAATAGAATACTACCATTCAAATGCACACACCATAAAGAGGTTTAACAGATAAAATTGGATTCTAAATCTCATAATCAAAGTTCTTGACATTTCTGATGATGACATTTATTAGTGAACGAAAGCGCAAAATATCTGGACAGAAAACTGCAAAGTTATTAGCCTTCAAAATTTGACTACTTTTCGTGTTAGGTTTTTTGGAATGACACCCTATCTAGTAAAACCTTGCTGTAAGACGTAGTCCTGTGTTGAAAAAATTGATCAAAGTTGTCCAACCATATTCTATAGAAGATTTCTTGACCTCGTCGCCGAGGTAGCTTGTGACCTTAAAAGGGTTAAAAGCAGTCGTCTCCATTCAATGTTGTCTCGATGTTGGGCCACTCGTCGCCAACTTTCCAAGCAGCTCGGAAGTCGCTTTCAGCCTGGTCGAGCCATCTTGCACGTTGGGTCCCTCTGTTCCTGGTGCCAGTTTTTGGGTTCCTGGATTCTTGAATAGAATCGTTTTCCTCGTGCTGTCGTCCGGCATTCTTACGACGTGCCCGGTCCACTGTAGCCTAGCGATTATAGCCAGCAATGCGACGGGGATCTCTCCAAGCAATGCTTGCAGCTCATGATTCGCTTTTACAACTCTCCACTGTCACTCGTACGTACACGTACACACTTGTAGTATGCCAAATATCATCCCCAGCACGTTCTGCTCGAAGATGGCAAGGGCATGTCCTCTGTGAGCGGCGTCACAGCTTTAAGTCCATTAGAAATTACCGGGTGTTGGCAACCGGGCATAAGGGTTGGGTTGCGATCTGCTCGTCGATCACGATCGTGCTGGTTGCTAGATGTGCCACTCTCAACTGCTCGACTTATGCTGCACCAAGTGCACAAAGAAGCGCTATACAATTGGCTTGATTAATAGCGCGGTGATCCATAATACTGATCCCGCGTATAATACGATTAGGTTTTCAATAAATTGCTTGGAATTAAAAAAATTATAAAAGTTTAATTGTAATTACGATAGTGAAGTTAATTATGTAAGTGTGATGAAATATTTTGTATACTAATGTGCTAATTATAAACTATGTTCCCATAATTATAATAGCGTAATTTGCTAGCAAAGCTTAAGAACGTGTTCTGTGTTGAGCGTCTTCTCAAAACTATAGGTATTTGCATAAATAACGTACATTTAAAAATAGCTCACAGCTTTCTTTCTTAGCACAGTGAAGTTGTTTAATCAGCATATATGCGACAGCTTGATCTAATCCGTGATAGAATCACTATTTTGTAAGTGACCATTGTTTGTAAGATAACCTATATGTAACATTTGTACTCGTTTTAGCTTGAAGCTTCTGAATATAAAGATTGCTATCAGGAATAGTGTCTAGTTTTGTTTCTCCGTAACAAAACTTCAAGAAAATATGAGCGCGGATAAGACTCCCAACGTCAGTACAGATCCGGAGAATACGTACAGCTGCACTGCCTGTAAGAAACCAGATTCGGCCGACGACTTGGTTGCTTGTGATGAGTGCCATTGTTGGTGGCACTATTCCTGCGCCGGTGTCACCGGTTCTGTGTCTGAACGCCAATGGACATGTTCGAAGTGCCTGCCCGTTCCCGTTCCAGCAAAATCAGTGTCTGTCGAATCATCAGCATCAAGCCGTAAGCTACGCCTCGAACTAAGCTTACAACGGCTGGACGAACAGCGAAAATTAGAAAATAAGCGGCTCGAGCTGGAAAAGAAGTACATTGCGGAAAAGTTCCAGTTACTGGAAGAATCGCTGAGGGCAGATGATGAGGATAATCGTAGCATCCGTGATAAATTACCTACAGCAGAGGCGCGAGGTAAGCAAGCTCACGTGAGTGACTGGGTGCTAAGCCAGAAAGCTTTGGCTTCACATGAGAATCCGTTATCGCAACAAAGTAATCGTCTCTCGCGAGTGACAGAGCATCTCGCGGACGAATTAGGCGCGGTTGGAGGAACCAGTACTGTTCCACAGGTCATCCAACAAGACGCACAAGTTCAGCTGAGTGCCTGTCAGAGTATGCCAGCAGTCGAGACTGCAGAACAAGAATGTTCATTTCGCCAACTGAAACATCAATTGGAAAAGTGCGAAAAACAATCCGTTCCTGATGCAGCTCAGTTGCGAGAATTGCAGAGATTACTAACTAAGTGCCAGATCCAAGCAGAGCAGCGCGATCAATCGAATAGCGCTCCGCAGCCAGACGCTTCAAAGGGCGCCATCCCTAAAGCAAGCCACACGCTGGCAATTACTAACCTACCACAGGATTATTCCAGCAGAATGCCATACATCATTTCACCACCGGCTCAAAACCATGTCACTCAAGCTCCCATACCCGTCATTCCAATATTTTCTCCGCCAAACGACTGTGAAGAATGGAGCCGCCAGGGACAACCTAGTACTTCCACTGTAGCAGCACCGATTTTCGAAATACCCCCGATCGTTGCACCTCCCAGGCCATCTTCAGAACAACTGTCGGCCAGGCAAGTCATGCCGAGAGATTTACCCGATTTCTATGGTGAACCCGAAGAGTGGCCTATCTTCGTGAGCAGTTTCAACAATTCAACGGCGGCGTGTGGGTATAGCAATGCCGAAAATTTAGCCCGTCTGCAGCGCTGCCTGAAAGGCAATGCGCTTAAATCTGTTCGTTACTATCTGTTGTCTCCAGAATCCGTGCCTGATGTGATGAAGACTCTTGAAACACTATATGGCCGTCCTGAAGTCATCATCACCCGTTTAATTAAGAACGTTCGAGAGACACCGGCACCGAGGATTGAAAAGTTGGAAACATTGATCCACTACGGAATAGCAGTGAGGAATCTTACCCAACATTTGGTTGCTGCCGGACAACAAGCTCATCTCTCCAACCCAGTTCTAGTACAAGAGCTGGTTGAAAAGCTGCCACCTAATATTAAGCTGCAGTGGGCAGAGCGTTTACATTACTTACCCGCAACATTGCAAACATTTAGCGACTTTATGGCTAAGGTAGTAGAATCAGTAAGCAAGATAGTGGTACCCATAGATAGCTCAGGGGTTAGAAATGAAAAATTCAAAACCAGAGAAAAAGGTTACATACACGCACACGCTGATAATGTTTTGAACAGGGTAATTAGTAGGTCAGAAGTAGAAAAGCCTTGCGTAGTATGCAACCGAAATGGGCACCGAGTGAAAGATTGTGTAAAATTTAAAGACGCTAGCATTGAAACTCGATGGAAAACTGTTCATGCATTGAATATTTGTCGAAATTGTTTGAATATGCATGGCCGGAGGGCATGCAGGAGTTCCAACCGATGCGGAGTGAATGGTTGCCAAATTCGGCACCATCCATTACTGCATTCTGCATCGAATGGAAATAAACCAGCTACTGTTTCGTTGAACGAAAATCACACTCACCACCACAGTGACCAGTCTGTTCTATTTAGAATCATCCCTGTGACTCTTTATGGCGAGACGGCATCCATTGACACCTTCGCCTTCTTAGACGAAGGCTCATCCGCGACACTGATCGAGCAAAACTTGGCGAAACAGTTAGGCGTTAGCGGACCCAACGTTCCCCTCTGTTTGCAATGGACGGCTAAAATGTCTCGTACAGAAGAAGATTCTCAGCTTATTTCGTTTGAGATGTCGGCAATCAAAAACGTTTTCGTCTGGAAAATGCTAGGACTGTGCAAAGCCTCAACCTTCCAACACAAACCCTACGGTTCGACCAACTGCAAGAGCGCTTCGAGCACCTAAGGGGCCTGCCCGTTCGAAGCTATGCAAACGCTACGCCGAAGCTACTAGTCGGTTTACGTGATCTGATTCTGGCTGTTCCACAAAAGATCAGAGAAGGAAAGGAAGGCCCAGCCGCAGCTAAAACCCGGCTCGGGTGGTGTGTGTACGGCAGCTTTGGAAAGTGTCAAGACACAAAACAATTCAGTTATCACATTTGCGACTGCGCGATGGAAGAGAAGTTAGACGGTTTACTGAAGGAGTATTTCAGCATAGAAGATACTGGAATCTCAACAGCTGAGCCTTTGGAATCAGAAGCGGTAAAGCGAGCGTGGAAAATACTTAAGGAAACTACACAGCGAGTCGGAGATCGGTTTCAAACTGGACTATTATGGAGATGCGATCGCGTGGAACTGCCAGATAGTCTTCCTATGGCCATCCGTCGGTTAGAATGCCTCGAAAAGAGGATGAATCGAGATCCAGCCCTGAAGGAGGAAGTACATCGACAGATTCAAGAGTATTTAGATAAAGGGTACACCCATCGAGCAACTGAAACTGAGCTAATCAGTGCTGATCCAAAGCGAATTTGGTACCTTCCGTTGGGCGTCGTTCAAAATCCCAAAAAACCAGGGAAGGTCAGGCTGGTTTGGGACGCAGCCGCGAAAGTTAACGGAATATCCCTTAATGATCTTCTTCTTCCGGGACCAGATATGCTACTACCGCTGCCCTCTGTTTTGTTCCGTTTTCGCCAGTTCCCTGTGGCTGTTTGTGGAGACATAAAACAAATGTTTCACCAGATACTGGTTAAAGAAACCGATAGGCATTCGCAACGTTTTCTGTGGCGCGATAAACCGAAAGAGCCACCAAGCGTATACATAATGAATGTCGTCACATTTGGGGCAACATCGTCTCCATCCTCAGCGCAGTTTATAAAAAATCAGAATGCTCTGGAATTTGCGGACAGATTTCCTAGAGCAGCACAAGCGATCCTGAAATGTCATTATGTTGACGATTATCTGGAAAGCTTTGAAAACATTCGAGAAGCACAGGAGGTTTCAGCAGATGTACGGTTCGTGCACAGTAAAGGAGGATTTGAAATCCGAAATTGGTCTTCTAATAGCAAAGCTGTTCTGGATTACCTCGGCGAGAAAGCGAACGCGACCGAGAAGAATCTTTCACCAACAACGAATAATTTTGAACGAGTTTTAGGAATGCATTGGCTTCCTGAGTACGATATGCTTAGTTTCCCTACCTCGTTCTCCGAAGATATCATGTCTTTAATCCACGGGAATAAAAGGCCGACAAAACGGCAGATACTGAAGTGCATCATGAGCCTTTTTGATCCACTCGGTTTACTGGCTTCATTCTTGATACACGGTAAAATCGTAATGCAGGAAGTGTGGCGCTCCGGTATTACATGGGACGAGCCGGTAAGCGATAAGATTTTCTCGCAGTGGAAGAGGTGGACCGAAAAGTTCGCTGATATCAAGGGGATCGAAATTCCGAGGTGTTATTTCCGCGCTGCAAATGCGGAACTTTACAGAAATCTCCAAGCCCACGTGTTTGTCGATGCTAGCGAGGAAGCATATGGCGCTGCAGTTTACTTTCGAATTGTTAAACCAGATGATTCTGTACAGTGTACCTTAGTTTCGGCCAAGACAAAAGTTGCGCCTTTGAAATATGTATCCATACCGCGGTTGGAGCTGATGGCTGCTGCAATTGGTGCCCGTCTACTTACGTTTGTGGAAAAATATCATTCTGTAACTATTACGCGACGGTTCCTGTGGTCCGATTCACACACTGTTCTATGTTGGATTCGCTCCGAACATCGCAAATATCGACAGTTTGTTGCTTGTCGGATTGGCGAGATTCTGTCGCTGACCAAAGAATGTGAATGGAGGTGGGTTCCTAGTAAATCTAACGTCGCCGACGAAGCCACCAAATGGGGTAAGGGCCCATGTTTTGACGCAGATTCTCGATGGTATGTCGGACCTAGTTTCTTGTATCAGGCGGAAGATCAGTGGCCAACGAATAAACACACTCCCGTGACCACCAGTGAAGAACTTCGTCCGTGTTTCGTTCACGCGGAAATTGCTACTCCGGAACCATTGGTGGATGTGATAAGGTTCTCCAAATGGGAACGTCTTCATAGAGCGACAGCCTACGTAATTAAAATCGGACAACTCTGGAAAGCAAAATCTGTCGGTGGCAGGATAAACTGCGAACGACTCGAACAGCAGGATTTGATGGAAGCCGAAATATTATTGTGGAAGCAAGCTCAACTCGAAGCATATCCGGATGAGATCGTCACCCTTCGCCACAATGAAGGATTGCCGATCGAAAAGCGACGTTCTTTGGAAAGGTCAAGTCCTCTTTACAAGCTCTCACCGATGCTTGATAAAGACGGAGTCTTGCTTATTGATGGCCGTATAAATGCGGTCAATTTAGTTCCAGAAACAATTAAGTCTCCGATAATCCTTCCGAAAGGACACCGAATTACCTTTCTTGTGATTGACTACTACCATCGAAATCACGCCAATGCAGAAACAGTTGTGAATGAGTTACGTCAGCGGTTTTACGTGCCACACCTAAGAACACTAGTTCGAAAGATTTCGACCCAATGCCAAATGTGTAAAGTCTATAAGGCACGTCCTGAAATTCCCAGGATGGGACCTCTTCCGACTGGACGGTTGTCTCCATTCGTACGTCCCTTTAGCTTTGTGGGTTTAGACTATTTTGGACCTCTTTTGGTCAAAGTTGGTCGATCGAACGCTAAACGTTGGATAGCAGTATTTACGTGCCTAACTATAAGAGCGGTCCATGTGGAAGTGGCATACACACTGTCAACGCAGTCGCGCATAGCTTGCATTCGAAGATTTGTAAAACGACGTGGAGCCCCCCTCGAGTTTTATTCGGACAACGGACGGAATTTCGTGGGAGCAGCGACAATATTGAAGAAGCAAATAGAGGAAATTCATAAAGAGTCTGCAGCTACATTCACTAGCACACATACCAAATGGCTCTTCATACCACCTGCAGCACCCAGCATGGGCGGATCATGGGAACGAATGGTCCGCTCAATCAAGACCGCGATGAATAGCTTACCACAAAACTGCAAGTTGGATGATGAGGGACTACTGACGATGGTAATTGAAGCTGAAGCCATTGTAAATAATCGGCCGTTGACTTATCTACCTCTAGACTCCGAGGAACAGGAGGCGTTGACGCCCAACCATTTTATCCTCGGCAGTTCAAGTGGGCTCAAACAACCAATGGAACCAACCGATGGCGTTGAAGTTGTACGGAATTCTTGGCACCAGATCTTTGTCTGTCTTAACCATTTTTGGAGAAGATGGGTAAGGGAATATTTACCCACGTTGACCAGGCGAAATAAATGGCACGATGAGGTACGAGCGTTGATGTCCAACGATCTGGTTATTGTTATTGACGAGACGAAAAGAAATGGATGGATTCGTGGCAGAGTCCTTGAGGTAATTGCTGGACAAGATGGGAGAGTCCGACAAGCTGTGGTCCAGACATCCGACGGCATGTATCGACGCCCCGTTTCCAAGCTAGCGGTTCTAGAAGTGGACGAAAATGGTAAGGACGACTCCATTACTCATCCTTACGAGGCGGGGGATGTTGGCAACCGGGCATAAGGGTTGGGTTGCGATCTGCTCGTCGATCACGATCGTGCTGGTTGCTAGATGTGCCACTCTCAACTGCTCGACTTATGCTGCACCAAGTGCACAAAGAAGCGCTATACAATTGGCTTGATTAATAGCGCGGTGATCCATAATACTGATCCCGCGTATAATACGATTAGGTTTTCAATAAATTGCTTGGAATTAAAAAATTTATAAAAGTTTAATTGTAATTACGATAGTGAAGTTAATTATGTAAGTGTGATGAAATATTTTGTATACTAATGTGCTAATTATAAACTATGTTCCCATAATTATAATAGCGTAATTTGCGAGCAAAGCTTAAGAACGTGTTCTGTGTTGAGCGTCTTCTCAAAACTATAGGTATTTGCATAAATAACGTACATTTAAAAATAGCTCACAGCTTTCTTTCTTAGCACAGTGAAGTTGTTTAATCAGCATATATGCGACAGCTTGATCTAATCCGTGATAGAATCACTATTTTGTAAGTGACCATTGTTTGTAAGATAACCTATATGTAACATTTGTACTCGTTTTAGCTTGAAGCTTCTGAATATAAAGATTGCTATCAGGAATAGTGTCTAGTTTTGTTTCTCCGTAACACCGGGCTAATGGGAGTTTTGCACATTATCAGCTTCGTACGGCAACGTATGCTTCTTGATCGTAGCGTTTGGCGAAGGGCCTAGTAGGCCCAATTTCCCGTTTGAATGCACCGCTGAATCTCCTTACTAATGTTGTTGTCTGCAGTCACTCACCAGCGATCCCAAATACACGAATTCATCTACCACTTCTAGTTCATCACTGTCTACGGTTCTTATCCTTGGGAAGCGCGCATTTGTCTCCTTTGAGCCTCTTCGTAACATGCGCTTGTGCTTTGGGCTTAAACGTCTTTATAAGACTTGACCTTCTTCATCGACAAACTGTGCTGTCGGCTGTTAGAGTACAGGTCGTATTACAGTACAGGTTACAGTACAGGTCGTATCTTCGTGTATGAAGGATAACCTCTTCAACAGCGATGTAGACTAGCATACAGGTTGATCCGTCATCTTGTCTGAAATCACGCTCCTGAGTCTCAAAGCGACTCGAGAGTGTCCTCGAGATGCGCACGCAACACCTCACATTCACTCGATCCAATGTATGTTCGCGTCAGTTTGTCCGGAAGATCGTGTTCGTGCATTATCTGCCATAACTGGTCTCGGTCTATTGTATCGTATGCTGCTTTCAAGTCTAGCGTTTCTAGAGTTCTAATGTTCAGGGAAGGAGGACAACTTTAACGTGCCTGGTATACAGTGAACAGTTTTGAACGCGCGTATACTGTTATTGGTCAATGGTCAGAGTCAGTATCCGCCCATTTGTCGAATTCTGTTTTGCTGAAGCTTTGTAGTCAAAAAAGCATATACTGAGTAAAAAACAGCAAATGAAGCCTGTTTGAAATTGGTCGTAAATTGGATTTAAATTCGGCTTGAGATTAGACTTGGCATTACATTCGAAATTAAACTTGAAATTGGGATTTGAATTGTACTAGTAATTGGACTTGGAATCAGAGTTTGAATTTGACTTAAACTTAGAAAATTTGAAATTCAAATTGACATTAAATTAGACTTGAAATTGGACATGGACACAAGATTCGGGACGAAGTTTTACTTGACGTTAGGATTGACATTTTTCGTCTTACTCTCTCGCACGTTTTACCTCTTTTCTGTTCCGTTTTTCTCCTTTTTTGAACGATTCTTGGATTTTTGCTTTCACTTTTCCACTTTTTCTTTCCAGTTTTTCTTTTTTCCACGTTTTCTGCCCCATTTTTTCGCAATTCTGTTTTTCCTCTTGTTTTTCGCTAGTTTTTTTTATTTCATTTACCATTTTACGTCTTTGCTCTTCCTGTTTTTTCTTTTGTTTCCAGTTTCGTCTTTTTATAACTCTTTTGTTTGTCGTCTTCGTCTATTTCGTTTTCCACTTTCAAATGCCTTGTTTTTCTTCTTTTCTGTCACAATTGTTTTGTTTTGGGTTCTCTTTGTTCTCCAGTTTTTCTATTTTATCTGTTGTTTTTGGTTTTATCTCTCTCCCGTTTTACCATTTCCTTTAGTCCGTTTTTCTTTTTTTTCTGTTCAATTTTTCCGTTTATTGTACCATCTTTCTCCTTTTATATCCCGATTGGACTCCTTTGCTCGTCTCCTCGGTTTTCTATATTCTACTCTTATTTTCCCTTTTGTCACTTGTGAGCAATTCTCGTTGAAACGGGGCCACTACTGGCACGAGGTCCTCAAATATTGGAACTTTTGCACTTAATTTTTGATAAAATCTGATATAATTTGATAAATTTTGATGAAATCCAACATGGCGTCCAAATCCAAGATGGCCGCCAATTTTTTTACCTCGTTTATAAGCCCTAGCTCTCCTCTTTACAATACTGTGTCGTTTGTAGTTTGTCTCATAGAAAATTTTGAAAATATAACAATAATTATATGAAAATTGTGAACCTTCCTACAAATAACTGGCTGATTTATTTAGTTAATGCCATTGCACACCTAATTTTATGAATGTTTCTTGTAGCATTTTTTCTCAGCTTTCCAATGGTGGTCTTAAAACGAAAATCGGTTGGGGGGTCTCATAGCGCAAATGGCGATTTATCGATAAAAGCCAATATGGAGACCAAATCCAGGATGGCCGTCAAAAATTTTTTTGCTCCTGTTTTTCATCTCTACTGAACCGGGCAATTTGTTAGTTGTTTCATTCCAAATTTATGAAATATCACATGATACAAATCTCATGGTTTGCCAAAAATTCAACTTTTTTTGAAACTATTAGGCCCCTTGGCGAACGAGGAGTCCACTGTTTCGAGGTAATAAAAGTGTAGTTCTCATTTTCCGTTTTCCTTTTCTTGTCTCGATTCCTATCTTTTTCTCTCCCGTTATCCCACCTTTTCAATCAAGTTTTTCATTCTTTTTCTGTGCCATTATTCCTCTATTTATCAGGTTTTCCTTCCTTTTCCTCTTGGTTTTCTTTTTTAAAGCAAGCTGTTTTCTCTTCCTCCATTTCTTCCTTTATTTCTTCTTGTTTTTTTGTCATTTTCGATCCCAGTTTTAAACCTTTTTTAGCTTTTCGCTCCGTTTTTGCTTTTTCGAATTAGTTTTTCCGTTTTCGTTCTGATTTGTCGTTCTTTCTTTCAAATTCTGCTTTTCTTTTTTATCCCTTTTTTCTGCGGTTTTCATCTTTTCTCTCCATTTTCTTCTTTTCTCGTTTCTCTTGCTCTCGTGTGTTCTCTTTTTCTTTTTCTCCCTTTCGATTCCATTTCTTCTCCTGTTATGTCCATTTTGTCTTTCTCGTTTTCCTTATTTTATTTACAGTTTTTCCTTCATTTATATAATTTTTCTTCTTTTCTCTTCCGTTCTCTCTGTTTTTTGTTCAATCTCATCTTTTTTACTCATTTTTCTTCCATTTTCTTCTTTTCCACTTCTTTTATGTACTTTTCAACTAGTTTTATGACCCTCCAATTCTGTCACGTTTTGTGTTTTTCCTCTTTTTCTATTCTGTTCGTGTTCTTTTCTGTTTTTTTTCCTTTTTTTCCTTTTGTCTCATTTTTCCTTTTTTTGTTTCTTTTGAGGTAAATATTCACGAAAACGAAATCCTAAATATTCGGCGTTAAGAAGAAATGAGTCGACATTTATTCTGTAAATTTCAAAAGCAGTTTTTTGTAAGAAACAAAAATCTATTCATGTAAATATATTCGCTGTGTTCAGATTGGCAAGAAGAATGCAGCGAAGAATACATTTCCAAAAACATAACCCCGCTTTTGGGCCCTCAAACTACTTCCGACATTAAGCTCTCCGGCAAAAAGTGAATCGCTGCTAATTTCGCCTTAAGGCTCAGGAACAATAAAAAATATCATGAAAATGCTCTCATTAAAAGCAGTGCTCGAAAAAATTGAGAGTCCTGCATTAAGGCGAACATAAAACGCATTCAGCGCATACAGTTGTACCCCTGGTAGTATTCTTTTATCTGTCAGCTCACGGACATGACTATTGAGCTGCTGACAGTGTTTGTCTTTCTCAGTTTTCTGCCCTTCAAAACAATTCATCCACGAACTGCAGTGCTGAACCGATAAAACCTGTCAGTTAATTTTCTTGCTGTTGACTGATATTTTTGATCTCAAAGTTTAAGTTTTTAAACTGCCAGCTTTAAAATCAACCAGAACCTGGCTGAAGGAAATCAATTGAAACTTCGCAGTAATGCAGGGATGGTCCGATCATTTGGCTCAATTTGAATTCATTTAACAGTACCGTCTCAGCAGAGCAAAATTTGACAAAGTAATTTGTGGGAAATTTGGAAAACTAGTTATTATCTACAATTTTGTTTTGTAGTTATGCAGCTAAATGGCAAGTACCGCATTAGTAACTAAATGAATGTTCATTTAGTTCATTCAAGCTCCGTATTACAAAATCGACCTACTTGGATTTTTACCAAAATCGGTCAGATTGTTCGTTCTGGGTAAAAAGGCAAAAATACCAAGTTTGATGCTGATTGGACTTCCCTTCCCTTTATGGGAACCCCCCCTCCCTTTTATAAGCAAAAGCCTTGTTTGCGTCAAATCCGCTTATTTTCTTTTGCTTATATCTCCGTAAACATTAAGTCTAGAAAGGCTCTATTTTCACATTTTCATAGAAAATTGCCTCAGGAACTCGAAAAAATAGTATTTTTAGTACCAGTGCTGCCAAATAATTTTTATTTCATTTTAAAAACTAAATTTCTATTTTTCTCTCAATAAATACAATTTGATCCCAAAAATTCCAACTCCATCGTACTTCCCAGATTTTTTTACATAAGAAACACTTATCGTCACGAAGTATTCCTTGCCGATCCAGAGACAACGTTTTGACCACTGCGAGGGGGATTGATTATTCGGATAAAACTTAGTATTTTGGATTGGAATATGGCTTTAAAACACAATATCCACTTACGCTTATTAACTACTTTCACCTAATGCGCAAATTATGGGAGTTTTATATCAATCTGTGTCATAAGTAAGTTCCATGCGCATAGACCACTATAATGCGGAACAGAACGGTCATTCTGTTCCGGACCAAAAATTCAATATGAAAAAAGCAGGTTGGAATCCTACTACATATTTTGAAATTTTTATTGTTTATATAGTACATCTATGCAAAAGATGCGATATATGCAAAAATCTCATTTTTGACAAAAATGGTCAATAGACCACTATAATTCGGAACGACTCATTTATAGAGCTATATGTAATCTACAATCCTCCTGTACCACATTAGTTTTAACATTTATATTAGGTAAGGCCTTTAAACTGTTGTATAAATCGAACGTTTGTTTGCGCTAATGATAAAGTTGCAACATTATTACAGCGTAAATACAAAAAATTATGTAATTGTCAATTCAGAAAGATGACCATACATGACATACATACATACATGACCATTTCATACATGACTTTTACCGAATTTGCTTCTATAAGGCAATACAGTCAAATGATCGTAAGTGAGCGTAATGAGCGTCCATACATACATTCATGCTCACGTTCCTCGTTCCCCTACATGTCGGTTCCTTCCCAGTTAGCCCCCCTTCTGTCACGTAGCTAATTAGGCATCGGTTTGCTCAATGAAAATCGCTATAATGGAATCGAAACAAAGGTTCATTTACAATATATCCCAGGTAACAATTGGGGTTTTATTGCACTCTTATGATGGTATTAAAGACCAAATATGGTCTTGAAGACCACCATAAGAGTACAATAAAACTCACATTGTTGCTAAGGATTCCTCCTCGGTGAAACCGCCCTCTTTTCTCAATGTCAGTTGCACAACTACAATCGGTTTAAATGCAAGTGAAACGCAACCCCATTTTACGTATTTAGATCTCTCCCCCCTTGTTATGGATTCCCCCCTTTTGTCAACTTCCCAGTGCTAATTCCCTAATATCAAGGAATATGTGTGCCAAGTTTGATGAAGAATTGTTCAGGCATTTCGGAGTTATAGCTTCCCCCTGTTACGAACTCCTCCCGTGCTGATGCTCTTCTATCAAGGAATATGTATGCCAAGTTTAGTGGAGACCGGTCAAGGCGTTCTGGAGTTATGGTGGAACATACATACAAACATACTCACGCTCACTTTTATTTATGTAGATTCCAAACCCTTAATGGTTTAGTAACTTAAATTGGCATTATTTTTAATTAGTATCGTCAGATTGAGATAATTTTAACACGAGCTACTTTTTGCCATTGACGAATTTCAATTAACCGTTCCTGAGCACATCATGGGAACTAGTTGTTTCTCAATGCAACTGAAAATTGACTCGACATGTCGAAAGGTCCAATGTGCAAATGAGAGATTCTCTTTGCGTCTCCTCTCTTATGCTTATTACGGCGGCATAAATGCATTTCAAACCCGATTTTTCCTGAGGATCAGCTAGCCAATCACGCCAGCATTCGTTCCATGCAAAATAGACGCATTCAAGTGCATTCATGTCGCCGTGATAAGCGTAAGAGAGGAGTAAAGATAATCTTTCATTTGCACTTTGGACCTTTTGAAATATTGCTCGTCAAATATAAATGAATTTTCAGACAAAAACAAGATGCAAACGCTGCTGCTGGGGTGGCGAAAACCGAAACACAGGGATGGCGAAGTCATGAATGGGTCATGGGGTTTTAAATACTGGTACCTTAACATTTGGTCTTAGTTTTTATGCTGAAAACGTTGCAAAATTGTTTCTGTTTAATGTAGGCTAAACATTGCTTATTAATATGGAACTATATGGTAATGAATGACGGTTTTCTTGTTTGTTGTCTGAAAAAGTGGTGATTTCTGGTGCCGTTACCCTACGTATTGTTTCCCGGCCAGTGTCTTCGTTTATTGTTCATTATAAATATCACGAATCAAACTAAAACTGATCTATTAATAAATATGTTAAGCCAAAATGAAATAAGAGAAACGATTTTAGTTGCCATTTTTGTTTATTGCATAATAGCCAAACCAATTTCGAGATTACCTCCCAGCAACATCCAACCGTGTACGTTGTTCTAATCAGAACATCAAACGGCAAACCAAGTCCCGCTCAGCTTGGCAACGTGTGTGCCTGTCAGCTGCCAACACAAGTCCGCCCAGCTTTTTTTTTGGATTTACCTCTTCGGTAGATCCCCCTATCATTCGTTGTTGCCCGGTCGGGCGGAGTGTGACATTTAAATTAAATTTTCGCCAGCCCGCCGGAGAGTTGGTCGTCCATGAAAGTGTGGTTCAATCCCTAGCGGGGGGCGGCAACGTGAACTCAAGTCGTGATGTCCATTTCCAGGAACGGGAAATAATTTCGCTTCGCGAAACTTCTACGTGGAGTGTAATCCACCCAACGTCTACAGCAGGTTTGTTAATCCAAATTGAAAGAGACGTTGAAGTAACGGACAATTGATCGAGACATCAGAATGTTGACCAAACGGTGGGGAGTACAATTCGAGTTTCTGTTATGAAGTTCTTCTTCGCCTATCTATTGCATGAGTAGCTATCGTTTTTGTCTCCGCTTCCAAGTAATTGTATTTTTTTTATCAGAATTCGAGATAAAATGTGTGATTCATGGATCCAGTACAGTATTGAGTAGCACCAAAACCAAAACGCACAATGATTGTTATTGCCACGTGTCGTTCACTGTGACATGCACAAACATACACTTCAAAAAGGATGAGAAATCGCAGCTTCCACACGAACCCATCAGAGATCGAAGTCAATATTTTATTAATGGGAAAGCACTTTCATATTTAGGTGTCATCTGAGCGAAAGCAAAAAAGCTGCCTCCGTTCGGCATATTGAGATAAATTTTACAGTACATTAAAAATGTACGAATAATGGATTGACTTACGAAGGTTGTCAGCGTTGCCTTTTTTTTCAATTCGAAAAATAAAATAAATTTTCATCCGTTCGATCTCTATACTAAGTTGATTGGAAAAATGTTGAAAAAGACCCAACATCCCTGTTCTGTGCGAAGAGTTGCTAAGCTAGTTACAGAGAGCCAGCGTCCGTTTGAAAACTTTACAGACACACACCGACTTTACACAGTAATCCAATTACGGCAAGAATTCCCCAGGATTCCTTCAATGGAAACAATTTCGTTACTTTCCGAGTGCCTCCCTAGTGCCGTAAAATTCCATTTGTATTTGGTTGGAGATTGCGGAACGACGGCTGCTCTACCTGTCAGGTTTCCCCACAATTCCTACACCGAATCAGCTTTTGCACTCATGCGAATGTTTCATGGGGGGACTCCGTCATGACAATGATGTTGTTGTGGGGTTTTTATCTCCTCAAGCAAGCATAAGTTTTATATTACAGCAATTATTCTTTGACTTTCCTAGGATTGTGAAAAGAAGGCAGAAAGGTTAGTTATTTACCCAAATTGTTGTTTCGATTTGTCCAATACTGTGGTTTGCCAAAAAATGGGATCCTATTCTTTCGACACCTGGACGTTAGGCAATCTAACTAGTTGAGCAGTGATATCCTAATGAATCAAAGCACTGGCAGATGACGGCTAATCCTTTTGATGAGCCTAATATAATTAGAAAAATATGTGAGCAATCATGATTCAGCGCAACAGGTTCCGAAGAAAGGATTGAACCTTTTTATTGCCTTTTGCTAAATCCTTATTTAATACTGGGTCCTTCCATCGTTGGCGTAGATGATACGTACCAGAAAGAATTTGGGTAGGAAATATGATACGCGTGTGCATATATGTGTTAGAATATGTGCCTGCTGTTGGCAGGTTTATTAACAATTGGCGTAATTTATGGCGTCAAGTCCCGCCACCGCACCGGCTGGTATGTGTGTGACGCAGTGTGGACGATGGCGAAAAAAAACCGAGCGAATCAACTTATTGTACCGGGGCTCAGAAATGTGTCTGAGTTCTATAGACGTAGGCCTCTCGAGAGGTTGGTCGTCTCAGTTTAATCCTTTTGTTCTGCGGACAAAAATCTCACATTTCTTCAGCGTGCTGCTTTTGAGTGTGGAATATTTTTTCACACCCCACTACCGGCAGCTGAGTATGGGGAAAAGGAACGGTTTGTTGATGGATATAGGAAAAATCCGAAATTGCCTTCATAAATAACCTTAATTACCATTCGGGCACAGCTGGAGGTACACCATGTCGGGACAGAAAATTTCTTATTCAGCGGAATTTGATTCAGAGCAAGACGGAAAGAGTTGATGGCTGCGGTTGCCTTTCTTATTAGCTAAGGAAGCGTTAGTGGATTAGCTTAGTATGGTTATTTGAGGAATTCACTTATGATTGAGCATTCTAAAACTATTTAGAAATGAGGTGATAGTGGCACACCTAAGACTGGTCGGACATGCAAGATTTTGATAGCGTATTTTCTACTTTATAAACAGTTTTGCTCTGTCTATTCCGGTTTAAAACAAACGTGATTCCGAGATATTCATCATTCAGGAGAAAAAAGAAAAACCATTGTGCACAGTCACTTCCAAAATCCATCAGCGTCAACCCGGGAGCAGGCAAAAATGATAGGTTATCCTACATGTAATGTGGCGCGAGGGATTAAAAAGTACAAGAAAGCTCTCAGGACTGCAGACACAGCGCAACGTTGAAGTGGAACCCTTAATCGCAAACTGTGGTTGAAGATCATTCGGAAAGTCCAAGCCAATTCCAACGTCTCGAATTATGATTTGGCGAAAAAACTGAATGCTGACCGCTGTACTGTTCCCCCCATTCATCTCCGCGAAGGTTACAAGGGTTACCGAGCAAGTAGACCCTCCAAGCGAAGCCTCAACCAACAAACAGTGGCCTGAATCTGGGAAGGATATAAATAGGAGTTCTTCAACAAACAACAAGTGCTTGTATCTACGGATTTACATAAATCTTACGGATTTTCATAAACCTTATAATCAAAAACTGTTAACATTTAAGCCTTACAAGCCAGACCAACTACCACCTATTTAGCACAGTTTACTTCGCACTGCAATGGAGCTATGGAGCTCAAGCAGATGTGGTGTATATGGATATAAAAGCAGCATTTGATCGCGTAAACCACCTCATTCTATTGGTGAAAAATTGAGCGACTTAGTGCATCTCTCAACATAATTAAGTGCCTGAAATCCTACTTTCTTACTCGCACCTTGTCTGTCAAACTAGGCGGTCATGAATCACAATGCTTCACGAACTAACGGGAGACAACTCAAATTTTGGAATTTTTTTCTCCAGTTAGTGTACATTTGAAAACGATTCGCAATCGGCTGTTCGGCGAATCTTCCGTTTGATGTCTGCACAGGAGCGTTGTACGGCCGCCATGTCAACTTTGCGAATACATCTCTTGATTCTACTAATCAAATGTTTGCAATTCGAGCCTCTCCAGTTATTTATGTACACCAAGGAACTCAAAATCCCGAAGAAATCTACGATTGGGCGCACTGAGACAGATTTGTCGGGTCGTGGTTTTAGGGTACTAATGGTATCGAAGCGGTATTCAGGAACGATTGTGTTTTTTTGGCGTAAGGCGATGATGCTCTATCTGGCCAAAACACGTATTGTCCATCTGCATGATGTTTTTATAGAAACGGGATCAAAATTTTCTTCAAACATCCGTCTGGTGCATCTTAATTTATAGCCAAACCAGAGGGTTCGTTGTTGATGGTACGAGAAAGAGAACGATGTCCTTATGGTCCATAATTTTGGCTGGTCTTCCACTACCTTGCTTGCGAATAGTTGTTAGGCGTCTTGATTAGGGGTATGATAAACAGTCTACACCGCAACATATTCGCTTTTCAAATGTTATACCGTACACTTTTCACCGAGATTTCTGTGGCAGTTCGTAGAAGTGTACAACGCTCTCTCGAAATGCTTCTTGTTTTGATATCAATTTTAACCAAAACTGGGCAAGCATAAACAAAACAAAAAATATTGTCAAAAAGAGGAAAGAGAGAGCTAACACATACATACTCTCATTTCTCTCTGAGTTTGTTGTTGAGTTTAGGAGCCTCGAAAAAATTCCAAAATTTTAGTTGTTACCCGTTATTTGGGCGAACTTTAAGGGAATAATATGGGGCCGTGGCTGTTTTTATTATTTTTCCACAAGGTAGGTATGTAAGGTTAAACCATCAGGCCGATATTTAATTTATGCTAATGATCTAAAACTTTGCCTTGTTGTACGTTTGACAGCTGATTGCATCGAACTTCAGCGACATATGAACGCCTTTAGCGATTAGTGTGCTCGAAATTTGCTTATCCTGGGTGTGTCCAACTAGCCTGTCACAGAAACATTCCATCAACAAGACTGGCATCTCTTCCCATAAAAATGACAAGTAACAAAAGCAACAGCGCACCCCTCCCGACAAAAGTTGAAGCTGCTGTGTACATGTATTGGTGGAAAAATATGTGTGCGAGCGTGGCAATGTATTGCATTCGTGTTTGTGTACATCCATATTTTGATTTACACACATTAGTATGTGTTAGTTCAACTTTAACTCGGTAGATAGCATTGCTATTACTGTTTCTCGACTTTTGGCACAGTTGCCAGTCTTCTTGATGGAATGTTTTTGCCTGTAATCTCTTTACTCAAAAGGAATCCAATTCATTGGAACTATTTTATTTCCGGAAAACCACTCAGCAGATTAACGGTAGTTAAGTGACGATGAAAAGACGCTGAAACAGCAATAACAACAACTAAAACAAACAGCAAAAAGCCTCCGAAAAAGCGACAAAAACTATAATTAGTGTTAAAATAAGCGGAAAAATCTGAAAATCGAAGTCTGAATAAGAAATAAAACGGTGATTTTTTCAAAAATTTTAATCGTTTATGTCCCCTTCAAAGACTACAAATGACGACGAAAATACGCCATAAAGAGCAATTAAAATTACTACAAAGGACACAAATAATGATAACAATTCACTGATGCTGAAAGATGCTGATGCAGAAGGCAGACGTGGAAAATAAAAACGAAAAAATGACTAACAGACGTTAAAAAAACAAGAAAATGACAGCAAACGATGACAGAGTACACATAACATAAAAGTGGAAATATTAAAGACAAGACGAAAAAACCAAGTGACGAAATATAGTAGATGAAAAACGGAATAACGAAGACGAAAGGCGAACAATTGTTGAAACGCTTGGTTTTGTTTGAATTTTATAAAAGTTTTATTGCGATATGAACCATTGCTTCTGATTTTATGATGGTGTTGTGCAATACCAAGATAATACAAGTCGAAAACTACTTTTAGCTAGCTGTAAAACCATCACAAAACTTGCTTATAATATCACGATAAAGCTGGTTGGCTGCGACATATCTTTTATAACCTTACTATAAGTGTGGCGTAGCAATACAATATGGCGCAGCAATCAAAGTTGATCTTATTGCGGTTGCTTGTCAAACCGCAATAATGTTAGTTTCATGGTGCTAAAGCTTGCTTTTTTTTTTTTTTTTGAGTGGTTTTAACCCAAAGGGTCATTCACCACTTATATGTATATTTAAAACTATTTAACTAATTACAGTTGATTACAATTTATACATCATTATAAATCTTGCATACTTTCAAAAATTCTAGAATTTTATCTTCGCGTGAAGAGTCGTTTGCTAGGATGTTTCGAATGGTTTCGTTGTCTAATAACTCATCTCTGGGTAGTTCATATTTAGGACATGTGAGGAGGATATGTTCAATCGTTTGCTGGATGCCGCAGACCTCGCACTGATTCCTGCAGCCGCTTTGGAAAAGTTCACGGTGGGTAACTCCAGTATGGCCTGTGCGGAGTCGCGAGAGTATTTGTTGGTCTCGTCGAGAGGGACGGTCAACCCATCGTTGAATGCTGTCTTTTATTTTTCGCAGCACGAGATCTCTTCGTTGCCACCATTTGCAGTTTGTGTTGAATAGTACAGTGTTGTGAATTTCTTTCCTGAGATCGGGTCCGGGGATATCCAGACTATACAGTTGACCTCTCCTTCCTAGGGCGGCAAGTTTATCGGCTTGTTCGTTTCCTCTGATTCCAGAGTGACCGGGGATCCAACATAATGTTGTTCGTTCAGTCGCGGCGGATTCAATCGCTTGTACCCAAGGGTGGGTGGAAGCTCCTTTTTCAACTGCTTGAAGAACGGAGGCCGAGTCTGTGAAGATGACCGTGTGTGAAGTCAATTCGAAATCGGTGGTTAAGGCATAATAGATTGCTGCTGCTTCCGCCGAGAACACTGAGCATGACTCGGGTAATCGATGAAAATGGGAGGATTCTTTTTTTGATACGCCAAAACCGACACTGTTTTCTAGTTTAGAGCCATCTGTAAAAATTTGGTCGTGCCAATTATAGTTTTTTGCCACGTGTCGAAGATAATATGTTTGGGCTTTGGTAGGTGGGTCTCCAGCTCTAAGTAATTTCTTCAATGACCAGTCTACTTTTGGTCCTCGATGGTTCCATTTTCGATGCCCATTACGGGGAAGCCTGGATACTGGGGATGTTTTTATTTCAGGAAACTTCAGCAGTATTTGACGAAGAGGGTAGGGGGAAAGATTTTCATGACTTGGTAGTCGTTCTGAGAAACTGACGAATCTTCTGGCAGCGGTAATAGCTGCAATTGCATCGAAGGGTAAGACTCCTGCTTCAGTACAGGCGCTGAAGCTGGGTGTGGTAGGGAGAAGGCCAGAACAGAGTCGAATCATATTGTTGTATGACGGACTAAGGATGGTGGTCAAGTTTTCAAATTCACGACCCGTAAGCTCTATTCCATATAACAGTTTGGTGGTTAGTATAGCGTTACCCACCTGGATTAACGTTCTTCGATTACCATTTTTATGCCTTCTGCTGATAGCTTTGATTAACCTTAAACGACTCTGAATTTCCGCTTTCGTTTTGTGTAGATGTGGTTGAAAACTCAATCGTTTATCGATGGTGATTCCCAGTATTTTAACCGTTTTATGGAAAGGGATGGTATTTTCATTTACCGTCACAGGATTTCTTGATGGAAGGTGTCTCTGGTTGCAGATATGAGATATAGTACATTTTTCTAAGGCAAGCTGAAAGCCGACACTGTCAGCCCATTTGTTGATTTTTCGTACTGCTCCTTGTAGTCTTCTCCGTGTTAAGCGAATCGTGTTACCGGTTACTAAGACGAGAACGTCATCTGCGTACATGAGGATGTGAATGCCGCGGGGAATGTGGTTGAAAAGGTCGTTCATAGCAATTATAAATAGAGTAACTGCCAAAACTGAACCTTGTGGTACTCCATTGGCTTCTATGTGCGGTGTTGACAGGGAACCACCCACGGCTACTTGAAACTCCCTGTTTTGGAGAAAACCTACGATGAATGATACTAGTCTACCTGAGATGCCCCATTGGTTTAGTCTACGAAGGATGTTGTGCCTCCAAACTCGGTTATAAGCTTTGGCTAGGTCGAGCGTTGCAATATCTACATGTTGGTTGCTTTCCAGTGCTTTGTCGATGATTTGGCCCAACGCTGTGAAATAAGAGCCCGTGCCTTTTCCCCTTCTAAAAGCGTGTTGTCGATTATCGAGAAATCCTTGTTCTTCTAAGAGGGTGGTGAGTCGGCGGTTTACCATTTTTTCCGTCGTCTTGCATACACAGCTTGTTAGTGATATTGGTCGATAATCAGCCGCAGTCCTGGAATTTTTTCCAGGTTTAGGAATTGGGATAACGATACTTTTCCTCCATGAGTCTGGAAAATTTCCGTTGCTCCATACTTGGTTAATGGTCTTTAACAGGGCGATTTTACCGGAGAGGGGAAGATGGCGAAGCATAGGGTATCCTATGTCGTCCGGTCCAGAGGAGTTTCCTTTTGCACTGGCTAATGCGTGTAAAAGCTCTTCCATACAAAAGTCTTGGTTTTGGGATAGAGGTGCGTCCGCAACAGTGATTGGAGTAGATTCGATGCACTGTTTCTTTTTCAGGAATTTTTCACTATATTCCGAGTCAGCTGACAACTTTTGGAAATAGTCAGCCATTAGATTGGCTATCTCCCCTGGGTGATCGGTAAAAGATCCATCTTCTTTTTTTATTGTTGCTCCTGTCTGTCTCCTTTTCCCTGACATGGCGTTAACTCTGCGCCAGGTTTCCGATGTCGAAATACTGCTATCTATTCCGTCAAGGAAAGCCTCCCAACTTGCATTTTTAGCAGTTTTGATGATAGACCTACATTCGTTTCTACAATCACGGAAAATTTTCGCTCTTGTCTCCTTAAGTGGGTGTCCGGATGGCGTTTTTTTAAATTTACGTAAAGCTTTTTTTCTAGCTTTAATGGCATCGCTTACCTCTTTGTTCCACCAGTGGACCGCTCGTTTGCCAGTTTTATTGGATGTCCGCGGAATGCTGCGCTTTGCAGCTGAAAGAATTAGTTCTGTTAATTCATCGGGCTGTAGAGTTTTGTTGGGATCTACGGAAATGTCTACTAAGTTGGCGTTATCTTCCCAATTCGCTTCGCAGTATTTCCACCTTCTTCTTCGTGATGTGAGAGGGGATGCTTCTCTCAGGGTTATGCGGATCGGTGCGTGGTCGCTTCCATGGGTGTCAGTGGAAATGGCCCAGGAGAGTCGTTGAGTTATGTCTGGTGATGCAATAGAGAGATCGATGGCTGATGTTTGCTGACCCCTTATGAAGGTGGTAGATCCATCGTTTAATATGATGGAGTTACTTTCTTCTATGGCGTTGACAATGGCTGTGCCTCTTTGGTCGGTTTTTGTTGATCCCCAGTTTAAATGGTGTGCATTGAAATCTCCTAGTACGAGAAACGGTGGTTGGAGTTTTTCGAACAGAGTGGTGAGATGGAGGCTGAGATCACCCATCTCATGTGACGGAAGATATAAGCATACGATACTTATTGGAAGTATACCTTGTAGGCGGACTGCTATATGAAGCAGTGGGATGTCGGTGTTAATTACATCAAATGGAATATCCTTCCGAATTGCTAATCCGATGCTACGATATATGTTACTACCAGACTTTGCCAACCAGTGGTATCTGTTTGTAATCCATTGGCCGGGGTTTTGGTTATTTCGGATGTGGGTTTCTTGAAGAGCAAGACACCATGGAAGACCGTCAACGGTTTGGAGTTGTAAGTCGCCAAGTTGATTCTGCAATCCGTTCATATTCCATTGAAGCACAATTACGTTTTCGTTCGAGTGTAGGTCTGTAGAAGGGCAGTTGAGAGATGTTGATGAAGATTCGGCAGGATCAGAGTCGTCGATTATTTCATTTGGCGGTAGATGTTGTGAAGAATAGTTTTCGTTCGAAGAGTTTTGTGGTCGGTATTCCTTTTCCATCCCAGAGGTTAGTCCATCGTTGTCCTTAAACGGGGGATAGGTGAGTACACCCTTGTCCGTCCCTTCCTTATCCGATCCAAATGATTTTTTGTCAGGGGAACAGGTAGCTAAGCCTTTGTGCGTCCCTTCGTTTTCGCCAGGGTGCCACGGGTTGTCCGCCAGTTCCGGTGGGGGTGTAGTGTCCGCACTGACGGTGCCGTGACTACCCTGCGGTTGCATTTTATTTAAAGTATTGTGGTCTTCTACCATAGGCGCGACTATTGCGCTGACAGTCGAATGTCGAGAGTGACTTTGCAGTGTATCGGGGCGGTTGCTATTTGCGACATTTTCGGCGGGAGCGATCGTCCTTCCATCAAATGATGGCCCCCCAGACGATGTTTCTGTTGGTTTGATGGTGGGATCATCGTCAAGTACGTGGTGAGTGAGGGAAAAAGTTATGGGATCGGAATTATTTGGGTGTTGCGGTCAGGGATGGTTCGATCACTTTGACTCAATTTTGATTCATTTGGCACTACCGTCTCAACCGAGTAAAATTTGACAAAGTTATGTATGAGACATTTGTAGAACTCGTTATTATTTACAATTTTGCTGAATAAATTGTTGCTGTAACTTTTGTAGTTACGGCGCTACAATGCTAGTACTTCTTTAGTAACTAAATGAACGTTCATTTAGTTACTAACGAGGTACTAGCATTGTAGCACCGTAACTACAAAAGATACAGCAAAACTTCATTCAGCAAAATTGTAGATCTAGTTATTATCTACAAATAACGCATATATCAATTTGTCAAATTTTGCTCGGTTAGGACGCTACTGTCAAATGAATCAAAATTGAGTCAAAGTGATCGAACCATCCCTGGTTGCGGTGCCCCAACAGTGTCGGGATCATCGCTGTGCGGTACATCCGGCACCTGAGGGGATGGTAGGGGAATTCTATTTGATTGGCTTGTGGTGATTTCGTGATTCTGTGGTCTTTCGATCTGTTTATGCGAAATTTGGTTGCGTTTTTTGGGGGACATGTTTAGTCGGAAATACTTGCAGTATCGATGTCCATGTCGATCCGATTTCTGCTATTTGACCTTGTTGTGGGAATGAGATTGCTACTGCGGCTTCTTGTGTTGTGCATTAGATGGTTGCTTGTGCCTGGTTTGTTTCTGTCTCTAGAATTCCGGGTGTCAAGTCCGGCAGATTGATCCGGTAATTGTTCAACTTGGTGTGGCATAAGTTGAGAAGACGAGGATCTGCGGTCATCGTAATTTTCTTCAGCTGATTTTACTTTCTTGGGTTGTGGTTGAGATGAGGAAAGTGCTAGTGAGTGCGATGAAGTGATTTTATTGGCAGATAGTTGTGCTTTCAAGACTGATAACTCCTTTGAGGCCATTTTATACGCTTCCCTATACTTTTTCAGTTCAACACGCATCGCAATTATTTCCTGCTTATAATCATTCGCAATTTCCAGTTGAGAGCGCAGTTTAGCGACTTCCTCTTTTAATGTTAGGGTTTCGGTCAATTCTGCTTCTTTTTTGGTTAGTTCTTCCTGTAGTGCTTTGATCTGTCTATCTTTGGTCTGGTCATCCTGTATTTTTCCGATTTGAGTTTGATTAGCATAAGTTGATTGTCTTTTGCGGTTATTAAATTCCATCCGTGCCTCCCTGAAGGTCATGTTCTGATCGATTTTCAACTTTAGTATTGCTTTTTCGTTTAGATAAACAGGGCACTTTTTGTCAGCAGGGCTATGTTCACCCTCGCAATTGCAACAAAATTTGGGTAGTGAACAGGTTTCGTTGTTCCCGTTTTCGTGCGTCTTGGAGCAGTTTAGGCAGATCGGTGATGTATTACAGGATTTTCGCGAGTGGCCGTATTTCGCACAGCCGTAACACAGCAGGGGTGAGGGATAATACTTTCTAATAGGCAACCGAACAAGCCCGTAAAATATATATGCTGACAGATTGGGACTATTGAAAGTTAGAACAACGAGTGGTGTATTTTTAATGGTATCTCCAACGCGTTTGGTTATTCGGCGGGCGTTAATTACCTGCTGATCGGCGAGATTTTCGAGTAGGGTCTTTGTGTCAAGATTGATTGTATCTGCATCATATACAACACCTTCGGAGAAATTTAGTGTTGGATGGGGGATTATTTCGATAGGTGTACCGTCAATGAGATGTGTAATGGTACATAATTTGTTGAATGCACTTTTGGATGTTGTTCGAAGTACGTAGCGTGTCCCACGAGCTTCTTTGGTTGCGGTGACTAGTTTTCGAGCGACGCAGTTCAAAGCCGAATCAATAGATTTGTTTATGAGGAAAGGGTCGGAGGGGAGAGAAGCTTCGGGAGATGAGGGGGTTGAGGATGTACTTATTTGAGATGAGTCGATATTGTTCATTCCACCTACCGCGCGGAGTAAGAGCGTTTTTGTGGCGATTCTATCTGCTTCTGGGTCCATCCAGCTGGGAAGGGTTGTTAAAACTGGCCATCCTCCCTCATCGAGGGGAGGGGGTTTTGTCCCCATACGACTTGTCACTCACAACTTTTTAATTACAAAACTTCTTATATTGATGGTTGTTGTAGAACAATCAAATACGACTGGTTGTAAAGCTGGCTATTCGTTAGCGTTGATAGATTAGAGCGGGGGTATTTATCTTGCGACGCACGGTACACGGAAGAGTGCGGAGTAACAAAAGCTTCACTCTTATTTCCAGCAGTTGAGTAATAGCACAAATTTCTGCTGCTGTTGTGCGATGCCCTTGCCAGCCGACCTTGCACAGCTATTGTGTGCTTTCGGCTTACTATTGTGCACGTTACCGGTACAGAAATCAATTCTGGCACCTATCTGCGTAGATTAAATTAATCTGCAAACGCTTTAACAGGTTTTTTCGCGGGATAGCTCAACCAGCGTTTAATAAAAAATGTGGCGAGGTATCACTAGGAAAACGATCTGATGAGCGCGTGAAAAAAAAACAATTGGTAATTGTGAGCTGAAACTCTGGTACGGAGCGAAATATATAACACGTCGGTCTCGTAGCGAGTGTCGACTCGAACTGTAAAGCTTGCTTCATTTGGAATTGGAACAAACTTTTGCTCATATTGTGGCGTTCTTGGTGGACGGGTTTGGAAGTTCTTGGCACCCACGTGCCGGAAATTTTGTTAGCTTCACCCAAAGCGTATTGACATATTTGAAGGTATGCTCGTAGGCATTGACGTTTACTAACACTAACAAAATAGTTACATTATACGGAATAGTTACGACAATACATAAAGATTTGGCCTATTATCACATCTTCCATGTTAATACACTTTGAGCTTCACCTATGTATTTTTGACATTCCACAAAACGACTGCATTTTGTAAACAAACAACATGGAAGCCGAAAGAAAGGATTAAATTGTGCACAGTTATTTGGAAAATCTATTGTGGTCTGGATCTAGGGAAGCTAAACAGCTGTAATTGCCCAGAAATACCGTACGCGCGTTATCAAAAACATGGACGACGATTCGAAAGCCTCAAGTTAATCATCGGAGTGGAACTGTTGACCGGAAATTGCGTGGTAAGAGGAATCCCAATCAAGAGGAATCCCCGGACCGTGATTTGGCCAGAAAATTCGGTGCTGCCCATAGTACCGTGAGGAGAATTCGACTCCGGGAAGGAATCAAGTCGTATCGAGCTAGCAAACAGCCAAACCGAACCATAAAACAGAATGGTGTGCCCAACATCCGTGCTCAAAAGCTATACGACCGGGTGCTAACCAAGTTCGACGGGTGTCTTCTGATGGACGATGAAATCTATATCCAGGCTGACTTCGGGCAAATGCCAGGTCAAAAACTTTACTTGGCAACGGCTCGGTGGGATGTTCCAAGCAAATTTAAATTTGTTTTTGCCGACAAATTTGCACGAAAATTTATAATTTGTCAGGGCATTTGCAGCTGTAGCAGAAAAACGAAAGTTTTCGTTACAAATAAGACAATGACATCGGAACTGCGTACCAAAAGGAGTGTCTCCAAAAACGAAGTTTGCCGATCATTCGATCCCACCACCATCCCGTGATGTTTTGGCCAGATTTGGCAAGCTGTCATTACAGCAAATTCGTTCAAGAATGGTATGCAGAGAAAGGGGTCCAGTTTGTTCCGAAAGACCTTAACCCAGCCAATTGTCCCTAGTTCCGCTCTATTGAGAAATACTGGGCAATCTTGAAGACTCAAGGTTAAGGGAAAAGTTGTCAAAGACATTAATCAGATGAAAACCTGGTGGAATCAGATAGCCAAAACGTTGGACGAAGAAAGTGTGCGCCGCCTAATGAGTCATATTACAGGAAAAGTTCGAGAATTCCTTCGAAACCGTGACGAATAATTTTACCCGTATTTTTTCTTGAAAGTATGAAGAAAATGATACCTTTATGTAAGAAAATATCTTGACATCAATAATAAATAACTGAAATACACGCAATTGTTTTTGTTCCAATACTATCTGAAGCAAGCTTTAACACCCTGACCAAACAGATTTATTGCTGCTATTATGGAAAATATATGGCGAGGCCTTATCATCGTTTGCTGTATTTTTTGGTCGCAAACAACAATTTATTGAAGCAAACTGTTGCAGATGCAAAGAGGAAGTTTATTAAGCGGTTTTCTTGTCAGAATGCAACTAGAATGATTATGCCAGAAACTTAGATTGACTAATCGAATATATTTATTTGGTTTAAACAACAAGTTTTAAAAAATTGCTAAATTTTGATGACGCGTTAATCTTAGTCACTTACCATTTCAATATGCACGATGAAATATAATTCGCATATGCTGCACAACCACGGAAACTGCTGAAAATCTATTTACTTATTATATATTTACTTTTTCGAATGCTTTAAAGCGCGTAGGGCGCTGTATCTCTACATATTAGCGTTAGTAGGAGGAAATGCCTATCAACTTAGGGACTATATTGGCTCGTTTCATTATGCCTGATTTTTGTTTTCAGTTACTTATAGTTCAAGTTGTCACGTAATTTTCGACCCGTAAATCTTGCATGTGCGTAGTATTTTTCGATATTAATTAAATTATGGTTGTATATGAGCACCAATGGCATTATATTAAATTTATTGAGAAGGTATTTCTTAAAGGTATCTTAATTGTCGTAATTACTGGCTTTACAAGAAAATTTTTGAATATCCAGGTTAGTCTCATATAACTGGTGCTTATATACTTACATTATCCGTCTAGCTCCCCCCATCTACTAACAACAATTCCTTTCCCGAAATACTTGTGAAGATACAGAGGATTCCCTGGTCTTTAGTAGCAACAAGTATTGGACTAACATTCCTTCCCATCCCTCCAGGACCCGCATTCGGACATGGCCAGCGTCGGTATTGATCAGCATGCAGGGACCTGATAAGGTTGCACAATGAGGAATAGCGTGCTGTCCCAAGTACGCTCTTTCCAGCCATCATTTTGCAATTTTCATCGGTCCTGGTCAATAACGGAGTAGCAGCACACGGGCGGTATCCTATGCTTATGCTTATGCTTATGCTTATACTTATTTACTTTTTCGAATGTTTTATTATGGTTGCTGTAAATCAATTCGAGCAGGATGATTTGATAGTAAAACTTTACCTTTTCTGCTTACGGCCATATATTTTCAAGCTAATAAAGCTGTCTGGGTGATTTAAGTTTTTACACAGCTTTATGCATTATAGCGAAGACTACATAACTCAAGACTGGGCATTCTTTCAAATCTCGACAGACAGGGTTAGTACGCCCTCTATGGATGACGGTGATAACTTTTAGATTGTATATGTGCCACCACTCTAGCTTCATTAGATTATGGCGGTTGCCGTTAAGCAGCGAATAGCATAATTGGTTTTATTGCTGCTTGCAGCAGGCCGTAATAAACCAATTTGAGCTTATGGCCTGACTTTTCCAGGGGTTATAAGGAAGTGTTATAGCGGTCATCGGAAGGTTCTAGTAGCGGTTTAATGAAATTGGTGATGAAAACCACTGGAGGAACGTACTAAATTGGGACGCGATAATGTGTAAGATGTAAGAATGACTCCGGTAAGAACTGTCCGTCAGACATCGTCCGACACAAGCGACCTTTTTACTTGCATCTGTTCGACATCGTCCGAATTATTATTCATTCCAGGATTACACTCTCCCGTCTAGAAAGAACCTTTAGTATATTAGAAAACAGTACATATCGAAATAAATTTACATTTTTCAGCAAAACTAACAAACCTTCAATTGAAGTAAAAATGGCCGTTAATTTTCGTTCTTATTAAATTTTTCTTTTCATAATATTGAAACCAACTTATAATTCTCTCTGCGGTGATAGAAACAGTGATGATAAAACTACGGACTTTTCCTCATCAAAGTTCAGCAAAGGACATGTTACAGCAATGGTACAACGGCAATGGAGTCCAGCTCATACCAAAAAAGCCAAATCGTCCTCAGTTCCGTCCAATATAGAAATATTGGGTGATTATGAAGCGGAAGCTAAAGATGAAGAGAGTGGTCATCTGCGACATTATTGGTCAGATGAAGAATCAGAGAAACCGGCTGGCCAAAACTGAAGACGGGCGCGCCGACTAATGAGCGGTATTAACGGTAAAGTGCGAGAAATTCTCCGAATTAACAATAATTGATTTGCTTCGATTTTTTTCATGAAGTATAATTTTATTAGTTTTATTTCATTCACACCCATTCGAAAGCGCCGCATTTCTAAATTATCAAAATTCAATACATGAATTAAAAAACTGTCGTTGAATCTCGGTACTAATGATCTATTTTGCGAAGCTTTTGACAATTACGTACATTCAGATAACAATAATATAGTTGAGTTTCGAGTCTATTTGTTAAGTCAGAGCACGAAATGCTCACCTGTAATAAGAATTTATACAAGCGAATTATCCAATTTGTTTGCCGCAAAATATCATAGCCATTGATCCGTAATAGCAGCATGCCAAATCCGGCCAAAACAGCACGGAGCAAACGAGTTGCTTCAGGAAAGGTAGTAGACGTTTTTCTAGATACTCGCTCAATGAAATTTGACGGTCCCGGTCGCTTTTCGAGCCACAAGTCAATCAACAGTCTATCAAACCAAATATTTTTTGGCAAACTATGACAATTTCATATGCTGGAAAATGTCAGCCACCTTTCCCCTTCCGGTTGCCATATGCAACTTCTTTCCTGGAAGCTATTCGGATTCTGCTTCAAGTCTGCTTAGGTCTTGTTGTCCATCATCACGCAATTGAAGTTCGTCATCATCATCAAGAACAGATTTCGGGATCGTACTTTGGTCGTCTTGTTTAGTTTATATTCATGCTTTAGGGTCACTGCCTTCTTGGAAATCGTCCAATCTGGCTTATTTTTCAGCTAAAATTGATTTATCTCCACAAAGAAATAAATTATGTATAATTGTAGTGGCGTTATGTGGGTTTAAGTTTGGTTTTGCCAAGTTTCCAATATTGGTTAATCACAATAGGCCATATGAATAAAACAGTTTACTTTGCTTTTCCCTTTTAAATCGTATGGGAGCATTTGGTCTAACTCTTTTATTCATACGACCTAATATGTATGTGAATCTACATCGGTTTCAGTCAGAAAATAAAGTACAGGGATACCTCGATATAAGACAATTTATAATTTCAAAAAGTTGTCTTATATCGAAATTGTCTTATATCGAAATTGTCTTATATCGAAATATGGTTTTTTCAAAAAAAAATTGCATTAGCGGTCGCCAATTTTACTCTGTGTTGTGTGTTTACGCTTTTTGAACTATTAATTATTGTTTGAACTATTAGTTTTTTACAAATTTTGGGGTTATTTTGAAATAATGAACATCTTTATGGCGCCGATTTTAGAATGGAAAATTAGCTCTGGTATCGTTACCAGCTATGTCAAAGCGATTTCTTCGATATAAGACAAAAATTGTCTTATATCGAGGTTGTTTTATAACTAGGTTGTCTTATATCGAGGTATCCCTGTATATGATATTTCAAACTTTAAAAAATAAAAGACTGTTGACTTTCTAAACAAAACTTTTCAAAAATCTCTATCGGATATTTCAATTGGCAACGACAACTTATTTTTGGTCACTTGTTAATCGTAGATCTCGTCCTGATATTCAACAACTGAAATTACGGCAATATCATAACACTCGAGCATCTTTTAATCACCACT
Organism: Sabethes cyaneus; assembly: GCF_943734655.1. Taxonomy (NCBI): domain Eukaryota; kingdom Metazoa; phylum Arthropoda; class Insecta; order Diptera; family Culicidae; genus Sabethes; species Sabethes cyaneus. Next base: position 57,146,557 of record NC_071355.1, read on the forward strand.
TTCAAAAGGAAAGCTCAGCTTTAAGCGTAACTTATCTCTTGCAAGTGCTTGCTCAGCCAAGCAGTGGCAGCGACAAGGTCCTGTGCTCCACTCGTTGCCTCAAGGAAGCTGCCTAAACGCCAGCTGTTTCATTCCAAGCAAAAGACGATGCTTGTTTTGTATTTTCGGCACGTCTCTGGTGTGAAGAACCGTCACCAGGAGAACCATTCCAGCAACAGAACCAACAGGAGAAAATTTGACTTCAGGGTTGTAGTCAGATACGTTATAGTTATAGATACGTCAGATACGTTTTTAGCTATAGTTAATAGTTATCGTTTACAGAAAATTCGCAATTTGATGAAACAATGTTGATAATTTATTCGCATTGCGATTGGTGTCTCAAAATATTAGGAATTTGAAACAAATTTGGAAACCAATTCGAATCAATTTTTATTTGACTAACCTTCGGTTTTTCTCTGAATAGAATATGTTGTTTTAAACTATTAGTGGTGTCATTTTAAATCACGCAATATTTTTTAAAAGTGTAGGCGAAGTTCAAAATTCATGTTTCGAAATTATTGGACGGAACAGTATAAAAACTGCCTATATTAATTTTCTTTCCCATAAAACATATTTTCTTTTAATACAATGAAAACAAGAGCCTTTGATGAGATTTTACTTTGGACTTTCTTTGTCACAAATACTTTAAATATGTCATGAATTTAAAAAAAGTGTTCAGATTTCTAGTATTGAATATAATATAACATTTTCAAACACCGAGACATACATTTACAAACCTTGTCAAATTACCCAAACTTGAAATACTGAGCAAATAAAACAATTCGAAAATATCGTTTTCGTTTGTACATAGAATTTACGAAATTAAAGCCCAGTTGTGGCTACGAACCTGATGCAATCAGCTTGTTTAAAGTAAAACACGTGCTTCATTCCAACAAGGACAGCAACGACGACGACGGCGACGATGACGAGGACGACATACCGCGGCTGCAACTCGAGCTCCCAAAGAAGGAAAGGAACGGAAATGAGCAACACGACTCTTTCTTGAATCTTCCTTAGCAAGTAAAGCAGTTCTTCTTCACTGCAACAGTATCAGCATAGAGGGAGGACTGCCTTCCACAAAAAAACAGGACTTTTTCTCTTCTCAATTGTATAAACAGGATCCACGTCTACCGGGACCCCATCTCTTTTCATGGTTTCTCCTATAGTCCCTTGATAATGTAGCCGTCTGAAAAGCAAAGCAACAGTTGGATCCTTTAGTCGACGCTGTAAATATTGAAAAAAAAACGACTTCCTTAAAAAAGTTCTGTCGTACACCCTGAGGAAGTTTCTTATGCGTCGAAAAATAAAAAAAAAACAGTCTGCAACAATAATTTAATCCGTCAAATTCTTTTACACATCTTTCAGGCACCGTTAGGGTTGTGCATAATTTCTCCACGTGTGAAGAATGCAGACACTGTGATGTGCAATTGAACAACCGAGGCCTGCACGTAAATCAAACATTCATCTTTCCTCCAGTGTAAACTACGTTATCCCGTTCAACCTGAACCCTAACGCCTCGGTTTTCTTATCGTCACTGGCTGCTGCATCTTATATTGTTATTACGCTCATCGCATGTTGTTTCCTTCCTTCCTGTCATACCACATAGCCGTTTTCCTAATCACAAAACTGCCACCATCAATGAGGAAAGTCAGATAAAACTTTTCGGCCCAGAATGCGGCCATGGCCTGTCAAAGTTCTCACCACTCCCCGCCTTCCATCGCCAGTTGTGTTGTGCAGTCGTGCGTTTCACTCAACTGGAGCGATATGGAAAAGATGTCTTTATTTCCCCCGGCGACCTCCGGACTCCTAGAGGGACAAAGTTGTGGATTCCGTACAATCATAGCACCAAACATCGTAATCGTAGTCGTCGTCGTCGTCGTCATCGCCATCATCGGAGTCTAGCGCATTTACTTCCGTCACATTCTGCCGCCCAATTTGTGCCGGCACCACGTTTGACGTGCACCATACCGGCGGGCGGCGGATGGGAAAAAATGTTGACATGTGCCACCAGATACAAGACGACAACAGAAATCAATAAGTGTCACCCTCGTAATCTACGGGATTCGGGCGGGTTGACAGTGCCGACCCAAAGTTGCAAGCGCAGAGGTGCAGAAAACTCTTACGAAAAAAAAGAATTCTGCTACCTCCTACTAGCAGGCAATTTGTAGCATCGTTGTTGGATTTGCTTGTAAGCATATATGGATTGACAGTAGTTTGATAAGGGATAATTCGATTGCAGGATACACCTGGAGAACCGACTTTGAGTATAGGTCGACTGTACTTTTGTGGCCTTTTGCCTTGAAAGGGTTGTTTCAAGCCACGGTAGGTTCTTTTCAACGGATTAGTGTCCCTAATTTCCGTCGTCGATTTCAAATTATATTTTGTCATTTTAAGCTGGTTGATTTGGGACATATCAATTTTTCTAGGTTGAAATAGGTAAAATAATCTAGAAAAGAAGTGTAGGTTATGATTTGCACGTTATTCGTTATAGTACATTCTCATTTATTGGTACAGTAAGATTTCGAATTTGGCAACAAATGCGTATCGCCTATGTTGCCAAAATCGAAACCGTGCCAAAATCGAGACCCTTTTTCAAAAATGATAAAAATTAATGTAAATGCTTTAGAAATTGACTAAATATCATTAATCAACGATTGCAACCATTTTAGGTTTAAAAAGTGCGTCAAGAGCTATCCGTCCAGTGCAAATAAGTTCTTGACGCGGTAAGCCGTAGTGCTACGGCAATAAAAATATTATTGTTCAAAATCACATAACTTTTTTTCATGAACATACTGAGGCCATCATTTTTTCGTCATTTAAATCATGTATGCAGAAACTGGTTGATATTTAAGCATATTTTTGGAAGTGAAATGGCTTGTGTTGCCAAAAACGAATACTTTTGTTGCCAAAATCGAGGCATGTCAAAATCGAACCATGCCAAATTCGAAATCCAACTGTACTGACACGCGAGGAATCCCAGAGACTGTGCGAATCTTTTTGGTTCGTCGGGTTTTGTAACCTAACTCGGGCCTCATCACTTACTATGGATATTTTTCAATAATTTAAGGTAATTTTAGTATCTTGTTTGTATCTTTTTGTGTCATTTTGCGCCCACATTGGGTGCCAATGTTGCTTTTCGGTTGACGTAGAACTACGTCATATCGCAATGTGTTATCCTTAGATTTAAATTTAAGCCAGCGTCACGAAAGATTTTGAACGCAAACAGTTTTTCTAATTCAGAACGGATTTTTATGGTTCGCTTTCCAAGTAAGCAACTTGGTTTATTATTTTTTATGAAGATTTTATTGTAGAATAATTATTTTCTGAAGATTTATGGTTATACACATTTCCAAAAGCAGGAGTTATATGAAATACTTATAGCTGACTATTAAACTCGAATAAAACTGCTCGCAAAACCGAATCACAGATCATATTGTGCTTACTTAAATTACCATGATAAAACTAGTTGGCTATATAACGACTGCTACAAAACCATTCTAGGTGTACCCATAAGAAAGCATAGGAACACACACGCAAAGCAATACAAAATTCTTATTGCGGCTCCTGCCAAACTGCAATACACGAAAACTTCCAAGGTCAAATTTCCCCATACCTTTTCCGTATTATAGCACTGCTTCCCATACATGGACGACTACCTAACACAGAAAAGATGAACAAACTTACAGCGCTTGCGTAGCCTCCCCTTTTTGACAAGTAGAGACTCCCAAGTCGCATTTTACGCGAAGGATACGTTCCACGTAAATTAAACTAAGCGTAAATTAAACCATAAAAATTTAATCTTTATGTTTTCGGCACGACAGTCGAACGGCAAAGCAAAACGACTTATTTATTCTATGCCCGACGTTTCGATGTATTTAACATCTTTCTCAAGGAGTTAGAACCACTAACTCCTAACACAACAGTCGATAACTTCACTTTGATAATCATAAAAATTTAGATTTAGTGTTTAGATGATTTAAAAAGAAAACAGTGTATTATCGTCATTCATTCGCAGCTCTACTTTCGACTTTCCTGCAAGTCGTAGGCGAAATTTTTTGTTTAATGTCATGTTTCGTATTCTAGTAAGACACGCGTCAAAAACTTCAGACAATTGAAATGTTTCTCACTTTTCTTGTATTTCAATGCAAATTCCAAAATGGCAAATCGTAAACACATACTATGTATGATATATACACACATATACACACATACATACATGCATACACGCAAACATACACGTATACATACACGCATACATGCGTGCATACACACATACATCATACATACATTGAATAAAATCGACATTTGATTGATATATTTTGATTTTACACGTTTTAACGGTTTAACATACGCTTTAACCCTCTAAAGAGCAACATCGGGGCTTGTGGTGCACGAGGATATATGCAGTATGAAGTGCATGCTCGAAGTTACCGCCTGGAGAACGTAGTTTTTTGGCCGCTCCGGCCTCGGCCCAATGTGCCAAAAGATCAATGGAGGAAATGTACCGGTTAAAGATAATCATTGAACTGAATACCGTCAACCCTTCCGGCGTCCCCCAACTGCAAACAATAGAACATTTTCATTGTTTCATCGGCCATGACTAAGGTTCCGGCTAACTGCCGTCAGGCCGACCGTTAGGGCGTCGAAGTATTTGCTGTAGAAGGCTTAATAAAAGTAGCATTTAAGCAAGCCTTTTGTAGTTCTTTTCAACTTCCTTGAAAAAGCTTTAAAAATAAAAAGCGAAACGTCGGAGAGTAACTAAAAATATGTTACGATTTTAGTTTGACTACATACGCCATTTCCCAAAGAAGTTCTTTTAATCGCGGTCCGTTTTTTGTTTATTTTTTTAATGCATACGTTATCACAACAACCTGTTTGTCTTTAAAGAAAGAAACTTAGCATCTATTATCTAGAAATATTCGTGTTTCAGTTCCATATTGCATGGTCTATGATCAGTGTCTGTTTCTTATGTTATTATTGCCGGAAATCAAATTTCGGTTCAATTAGAACTCGTTTGAATTCGACTTGTCTGGAAAAGATGAGTGGACCCCTCGGTATAAATGATACTTCCTCTGTCATCCACCAGACAGTAATACTATTATTTTGGTGATTCAACCGCATACAAACTTGTTGTGCCCAGCACTGCTTAGTTACTTTCAGTAAGTTTAAAATAGTCGGTTTACTAGTTTACTTTTGTTTTTGGATAATGTTCGCGCTTGTTTTAAGTTCTTTTTTTTGCATTTAAAACTCAATCTGAGTTTGCGGTTTTCCAGTATGTTATCAATAATCCTGTAGCAACTAGGGTCTTTTTCTAATTCCTGTCGTAATAAGGAAAGCCATTCTAATTTTCATCATTTGCTGGATGGATTTAGTGAATACTCCAAAAGTTCTTGTACTGATTTGACTAAAACACACTTACCTTCCGATCCGTGAACTTTGAAATCACTGAAAAGCGACTATTAAAGCATAATATTGAAATTACGCAACTGACTTTATTGCTAAAATTCGTCGTACCGTTTTAAAATTCGTCCAACAAAATTTTTCATCGTCCGAACTAAAAATCACAACAATGTTTACGAAGCTAACGCGCATGTATTTGTGTAGGACGGCATGACAAATGTTATTCTACAAAATTTCTGCAGGTCAGGCAAGTTTTTCTGGCTGTAGAATAACGACAATGCCTTGCGTGAGTTATTTTCATTTATGAATGACGGAAATCAGCACGATTAGTCGACATTGTCTTCTTCGTCGCACGAAAAAACGTAGGAAATTTGGCTGGTAGGACTTCTTTAATGATAAAAAGCATTTAAATAGATCTCAGCTCACTTTGACTGATTGCGTATGATAGACAACTAACTAAAATATTAGGGAATACCTAGTTTTGCATTGTGTGTCATAAAAATGCTGATATTTTTTATAATTTGTGTTGGATAGGACGGGAATAGGCAATTACGACGATGTAGCAACATACCCTATGTGTCCGTATTGAACTATTGTTCAATGAGCTGATATTCGCTTAACTTTTCTGAACAATTAACTTTTCAGAGAGTCCACTGTATTTGATTTGGCATCGTACCATTATGTGAAGCCGGTGATGGAGTGGTAGGAAACCAACGATGTTGTTTTTGTGCCGAAGTAGCCTAATTCGCCAGAATTTCACTCAATAGAAAAATTCTTAATGATTATGAAAGGCAAGCTCCGGAAAACGGTGAAGGTCTTCATAAAGCGACCAGGATTTGAAAAAAGAGAGGATGGAAGTGTATAAGAAAGATGGCGCAAGTGTTCACAGGATTTGATGGGTAGCGTTAAGTCCAAGGTACGGGCATTTAGCCTAGGATAGGATAAGATAGCTACCTAATAGGTGTTTATTTATTAATTTCAAACATTTCCGATTTAAAATAAATTGTTGGTGATCATTTTTGTCTGTAGCTTTTTTTTCAAGTACAGTCTTTAGTACCATAAAACTAACAGTTTTATTGCGGTTTGACAAGCAATCGTTATAAAATCAACTTTGATTGGTGCGCCATATTGTATTGCTACGCCCTGTATTGCTAGAGATGTGTCGCAGCCAACCATTTTTATAGTTGCAATATAAGCAACAGCAATTAATTTACTTGGGGCCAGTCCCGGTGTATTGGTTAGCATTCACGCCTCTTACGCCGAGGCGACGATCCGAGTTCAAATCCCACCCCGCAGAAGTCACGAATGACCCAAGCTGTTAAAGTGACTATAATAAAATAAATTACTTCTTTAATAGTTTTATCATGGTTTTATAGCTAGCAATAAGGAGTTTTCGACTTTTATCATCTTGGTATTGTGCAACACCATGATAAAACTCGAGGTAATGATTCATACCGCAATAAAACCTTCATAACTTCATTCTTCTCGTACCGATTTATAAGTGCAAATAAGTGTTGAAATGACAATTTAAAATTATTCGCTCTAGTATCCGTTTACGATTTATTATTTTAAGCAAAATAGCAAACCGCATTGAAAAGTGCTACAAATTGTGTGCCTGGCGTTCGTGTCTTCTTTTATTTTCGGACAAATTCAACACTCAACATTAGGTATTGCTTACCTTTTCATTTTCTTCACGCACCATTCGACTGGTAATCTTCTCCCGGCTGTTCCCAAAATACTGCGAATAGACACACATATCTCATTTCTCTTGAACCTCGAGCTCCCAAGAGTGTCAAAAGTCAACCACTTCGAATCGGTTAGTATTGTGGAGAAAGAATCTTTTCGATTTCTGGTTTTGCTTCCCCTGCCCTATCGTTGGTTGTTGCCACTCAATGTCAGAGGAGCTATAAAAGCTTCACACAACCCGGGAGCCGAATTTCTAATTGATAAATTGTGTTTGAGGCAATAAAACTCGATTGTTCTTTTTCCACCTCTCCACCCACCCACACACGCGCCGGTCGGGTCGGTCGCTCCCGGAGTGGTATTTCACCCATGGCACGCAATTTGTATCGATATAAAGTCGGGAATCCAAACGAATGTGGCAGGACAGGGTACGATATCGAAGTTTTTGTTCTTGCCGGGTTCGGCAGATCGGTGGAAGACACGCGTGTCTTCTCGGTTGGCATACAATCCACAGCCGGTACTGCTCTCCTGGGGATCGTTTATATCGCTTTGAGCAAGTTGAAAAGGATTGCTCCGGCAGAGTGCGACACGCACGGCACGGGATGGAAAAGGATTTCTCCGCAAGATTGAAATTCCGAAGAAATATATATGTTGGTATGGCTCAGGGATTTCGCCGGGAATCAAATAATATAAATATTGTAGTGCAACGATTGGAAAGGAGAATGTGGAAATTGAAGTGACTTCGCTGGATCAGTCGTGAAGCAATACGGGGAAAAGGGTTTAGGCCAGCCAGAATCGCTGCTTCCGGTTGGTTATGTACGATTATGATAAATGGATCAAATCGAATCCTCTTGTAGGTAGGTTTGCCAACGTCGAAGGTATGCGTCTTGTTTGCGAGCTGTCTTCGCTGTGCAGTCAGAAGGGTTGCTGGCAAGTATCCTCTTACTCTGGAATGCTGCTGAGCCCGTCCAGAAGGTTGGCATTTTCACCTCCTTAGAGAGGGTTCGAAGCAATAAAGACTATTTGGTTTTCTGCTTGGGGTGCGTGAAATGAAGGGAATTTAATTAACCTTGAAGGTGTACTAAAACCAGTATACTGCTGAAATGGTGCTTTCGGTAAGAATATCGTACAGTTTCTTTGATGTTTGTCTAATGGTCCAGTAAAAGTAAAAGGAACGATTTGCTGCATTTACCCTAACGTTAGCATCTTTTCGAATTTGCTGAGAGTCTATCGATTTCTTTCCAAGCTGGCAGTATTTCACCTTATCCTCTTCAGTATCTTTCTTGCTCGCCATTCGAGATTGTCATAGTAATTTAAATCTCATTACACTCTCAGTTAACGACCAACAACGGTGGCAGTGGGAGCGGTAATGCATCGTGTTTATTTGGAAGCGACCCCAAAAAACCCAACATCGGAAATGGTCTGGAAGAAAATTCTATTCATTGCTATGGGTCGTCCAGAAGTAGCACCTCGTACTCCTCCGGAGTAGCAGTAGCGACAGTAATAATAATCCTGTTAATTTGTAAATTGCATAAACATAAGGAGTAGCTTCCCGGTCCTCTTCACATCGTGCGCATTCATGCTCCATCAGCCATAATCATAATCAGAAAACCGCCCATTCTTGCAATGTGCGTCCTCGGGAGAGGGTGGCCCTGTCATTGCTGAAATCTCCACTTCACGGTTCAACCTTGGTTCGCTTTCTATGCTGATCTCAGTTTTTCCTTCGTAATTATTTCTCGCTTCGTTCCTCCGGCACACCATTATCCGATCGCTCGGTTCCGGTGATGTCGGCGAATTCTTCTTCGAATGAAACATGTCGGTTTTATTGCCGTGACAGGCGGCTAGGGGATCCGCCGGAATAAATCCTATTATTTCCTTCGCATCGCCGAGCGCGACCGATACCAATGATGATGATGATGATGATGATGATGGGCGATTGCCGGAGACAGGCCAAAACCCATACCAAACCAAATGAATATTAATTGGTTAAAGATTTAAGACTGTTTACCACTCTGGCAATTGATTTGTGATCTTTGATGAGTATTATAATTGGGATGATTATGAAAATACAAAAATGAGATTTCTGTTCTTCCAGTGGTTAGAAGATTCACTTTAAATTACTGTTTCTTTATTACGAAAATAGTAACAAAAATAAGGTAAAAGGTTTGTTACCTAAACAGAATTTTTTTAATATTTTTGTTACTTAGGAAGAAATGATTATAAATAAATTAATATTTCAGGATTGTATAACTTATATTTCGAATTCAAAGACACGTGTGCATTTTCAATAGTTTCCAATCAGAAAAAAAATCTGGTCATCAGAAATATTGTAAATAGTATTTTAGTTTTAATCCTAATTTTAATTATTGATTATATCTGCTTTGGTACTAAATACCCTGTCCATTTTATATAAAAGCATTTTATTACACATCTTTTAAACTGAACAGCACATTAAAACAACACTCAATTGTGAACTTCAAAAACTGTGTGAAGAGTGACTGAAATGAGAAGTAAAATCATTTGAAATATCTTTTGCGTACTTTAATCCTCCATTTTAAACATAATGGAGGATGGCAACAAATAGTAAAGCGCTGACATCCACCATCATCCGGGTCAGAGCTACTTTATGACAAACAGCAAATCTGACGTTATCCCCTCTGTAGCAGTTCTGACTAAAAAAAGTTGAACAAAAAAAAAGTACTTCCATATAATTCCGCTAAATCCGTCCTTGTCCTTGGTGGATGCGAGTATTGCGTCTACAACTTGTAAAACATTTTCAGTGCCTGTGGGATCAAGCCGGTGGCAGACGTAAAATAATCTTTATTGAATTTTTCCAATTTGTTGAGATGAGTGGTAGAAATGCGGAAAAAGAAGTTAATTATTTATATCGTTTGTTACTGTAGACGAGAAAAAGTATCCGACAAAGGATAAAAGCATGACACGGATAAAGCGTCTTAAAGTTTGTCTATTTCGCGTAATATATGACCTCAGTTACATCTTAGTTACTTTACTAGCCGAGAAAGGAAAGAAGAACAGAAATGCATAGATTGTTAAATTTATAAGATTTAAATTTGTAAGAAAGTTCTATCTATTTCCACATATTAGTTTTTAAATTTTGAAATCATTCAATTTATCGTTGAAACGCTGCATAGTGATTTCAGTTTTTGACAGAGTATAGATGTCTATATCCTAATATCCTTACTTAAACGTTTGGGGTTTGAGACAAAACTCTTAAAACAAATTGAATCTTACTTGACAAAAAGGCTACAGATTATCTGATTCAACGGACGCTTCTCTGGCACAGTTAAGGTAACATCCGTGGGTTCCCAGGACTCTCCTTTAGGTTCCTTGCTTTTCATTTTGCTTGTTAATGATTGAAGTTTTTGGAGCGTCTTAGTAGAATACGAAACCTGGAAATTAAATAAAAAGAAAACTTATCCAACTTAACTCTACTATGTATATTTTATTCTTGACAGATACGTATTTCGCCTATGACTTGCAGGCTTTCTCAGTGTCTGTTTTCGAAAACTTAATTTAGACCTTCAAGTATTCCAACAAGAGATTATCATTTTTTACAATTTGTGCATCAAGAGTCTTCTAATCTATCCGAGCTTTGCCACCAGGATGAAATTGGCCAAGTATCGACGAGCGCGGAATGAGTTGACCACGGCCCTAAGGAATAAAAAGCGCCAGAATGAGGACAGAGATCGCGAAGAGCTAGAACAACTATTCCCAGCTTATGATACACGCAAGTTCTATGAGAAGGTGAACCAATCTCCTCGTATAGGGACACACTGATGCCTAATACCTACCGGAGGGAAACCGGATTCCAAACGAGTGCGAGTTGGTCGACAGTTGGAAGGTGTTTTTCGATGAGCATCTCTATGACGATGTAATAGAAGCAGGTGGAACGGAAGTTAACCTGAGAGTGCCCACAAAGGAATATAGCGTTTCAGCCTCCGATCTCGAACAGATTCGGTGACGTATCGGACAGCTAAAGACTAATAGAGCTGCCGGAAAGGTACGACTCCCGATAAAACTCTACAAAAATAATAAGGAATCACTAGAAACGGCATTTTATTGGATAGTTTCCAAGGATTAAGTGAAGAAGATATTACCGGGGAGTGGATGAAAGGTGTGGTTTGTCGCATCTACTAACAGGGCTCAATTCGGTTACAGTAATTACTGCCGCATTACGCTGATTACCGCCACTTGGAAAGTGCTTTCACAGATTTCATCTTATTTCATCGTCTATCCCAAATAGTAACACATTTCGTAGGTTAGTATCAGGCAGGTTTTATGGGAGCCGTGCTACTGCGGATAATTTTTTTTCACACCGACAGATTCTGCAGAAATGGCGGCAGTACAATGTGGGTTTCAGGGCAGCATATGATACAGTTAAGCGCGAGCAGTTATTTTAGATACTGCAGTTTTTGGAACGTCTTAGTAGAATATGAAACCTGAAATTAAATAAAAAAGAAAACTTTCGACTTAAATTCTACTATTTATAAACGTAACTCGCTTACGACTTGCAGGCTTCATCAGTGCCTGTTTTCGCGAATAAATATAAATAGTAGAATTCAATTGGAACAGTTTTTTTTTTCATTTAATTTCAGGTTTTATAGATAATGCACCAGAATTCGGCTAGGTTGCAGTGAACTTGTGAATTTCGTGCTACTCAACAAATGACGACAAGCAGTGTTGCGAAGCCCACACTCGTGTGGTTTAATTTTCTCACACACGCGTACCTACTCATTCTAACGAACACACCGGCATAAGCATCCTTTTTAAACTCCCGCCCTTATTTATTGTGAGTGTATGATTAGCTAACAGATACAGTCGACGTTCGTCGTTCGTCGTTGCAGTCCGATCTGCTGATACTGATTGCTCACGACGTGCTCTACTCCCGCGAGAGTAGAATCGAGGGCGAAGATGAAGAAGAAGAAGAAGAAGAAAAAGTACTGCAAAATTTGTATCCCAGTGCGCTACCAGCCTCACGGGCAGCTGTTTCCCCACGAATTTTCTGACTCGGAAATAAGTTATGCAGGAAGACGATGTGACGATGTGCGTCCGCGAGGGTGTGGGTAGCAAAATGTCTGTACACAGCACCGGTGGCTGTTCCTTTTACGCCTGCGTGTGCGGCTTAAGCGTTGAATGCTATGTTTCACATACTCTTTCTCGCTCGATTCGCAACATTGACAACGAGTCTCCCCGACTCCAAATGCTGCTAGAAGAAGAAGAAGAAAAAGAAAAAGAAGAAGGAGATGAAGAAGAAGACGATAATTAGTGGCATACACACGATTCTCAGTCCATAATTGTACTATCAAGTCAGTTTTACACGGTTTATTTTTACGATGTTTGAATTAACACGGTTTATTTTATGATGATTTTTGGAACAACGCGGTATTTTTTACGACGATTTTTCGAATTACCGCCGTTTTTTAAGCGGTTTTCTTTTTCGCACCACGTAACCCTCATGTAAAAAAGATTTAACTGTAAGTTTGCTTAGCATATTTACCAGATGGATTAACGATAGATTTAGAGACCTCCGTCTCGGAAAGATCCTGGAAAACGGGACATAAAAATGCGGAAAAGAAGAAAACTAGACGAAACTCGGAAAACGAGCAAAAAAAGGGGACTGAACAGAAGAAGAGGAAGAACGAAAGAAAAGAGAAGAAAAAATGACAAACTTGAAAAACGTGGAGAACGAGAAAAAAGATGGGGACAAACTGGAAAGAACAGGAGAAAAACTGCACAAAATAGAAAAAAACGGGATAGAAAATAAAAAAATCGTAAGCAGGAAAATTGGAAATGAGAACACAAAACGAGGAAAATTGCTTTCTATTTGGCTAAAAATGGTAGACAAACGTGGTAAAATGAAAAAACTTTACGTGACAGAAAAAGAGAGAATGTGGGGGCATAAAAACAGGAAAAACTAAGCAGACGAAACAAAAACATAAACAGTAACCAAAACTCGAAACTGGAAAAGAGATAAAACGGGCCTGAAAATAGAAGAAAAAGACAAAAAACGGAACAGAAAGGAGAAAAACAAGAGTAAAGTCAAGACTGAAAAGGGCAATAAACGAGACAAGAGCATAAAAAAGTAAAAACGTTAGAAAAAGGAGGAAAAACGGGACAGAAAAAAAGTGACAGAAAAGGTGGGAAAACGGGAAAGAACAAGAGGAAAAACTAAACGCAAAACAAGAGATATCGAAATGAAACAGTAGAATAGCGAGCATTAAAGTAGAAAACCGATAGAGGAAACCAGGAAAAAGAGGCCCAAGTAAATTGAAAAGAAAAACATTGGACAAAGTGCGAATGGGATGGAAAAATGGGACGGAAAAAGAAGTACAGAAAAATAATAAAAACGGATCAAAAAAAGGCAAAAAGAGAAAAAGACGAAAATGGGGGAGAAGAAAGGAAACCCGGAGGGAAAAAGGAAGTAGCCAAATTCAGGATAGTTGTGACAACAAACTAGAAAAAACGGGGTATCTAAAAGAAGAGAAACGGAGCAGACGCAAATAAAAAAGCAGGATAGTCGGAAAAGACGAAAGCTGGCAGCGAAAGAAGGAAAGATAAAAGAAGAAAAATCGTATAGCAAATTACAAAAAAGACTGACAAAAAGAAATAGGAAACTGAAAATAAGAAAAAATAAGACAAGAAATCAACAAAACCGGAAAAGCTTTAGAAGCTTTAGCAGCCGAGAGCCGGGGTGGCTCTTGACGTATCAAGAATTCCTCTCCATTGTACTCGGTCCTGGGCTACTCGTCGCCAATTTTTTGCGCGTCCCGACACACGCAAGTCGGATTCAACCTGGTCGAGCCATCTAGCACGTTGGGACCCTCTATTCCTGGTGCCGGTGGGGCTCTCGAAGAGAACGGATTTCACTGCTCAGTAGTCCGGCATCCTTGCGACGTGGTCGCCCGACTTTCGCCAGGTGTACGATGGGAATCTCTCCAAGTAGTGCCTACAGCTACGCCTCCACCACTCTCCGCTTTCCGTTTGTACTCCACCAAAAATAGTCCGCAACACCTTTCGTTCAAAAACGGCAAGTGCACGTATGTCCTCCATAAGCAAAGTCCGTAGTCCGTAGAGGACTACCGGTTTGATTAGCGTTTTGTACATCGTCAGCTTTGTGCGGCGGCGCATGCTCCCAGATCAACGCATCTTGCAGAGGGAAAAGTAGGCTCGATTTCCAGCCTGAATCTCCTTACTCGTATTATTGTCGTTGTGACCAGAGGTGCCAAATATACGAACTCAACAACCACTTCCAGTTCATCCCTATCAATAGTCACTGTCCGTGGGAGAGGCAAACGTTATTTTCTCGGGAGCCTCTTCCTACCATATATGTGGTTCTCGACGCATTAATTTGTAACGTCGTCTGCGAAGGCTAGGAGTTGGCTACTCTTGTTGAAGATCGTTCCCCTCGTTTCGATGCCGCTCGCCGAATCGCACCTTCAATAGCGATATTGAATAACATACAGGACAGTCCATCCTCTTGCCGCAACCCTCTGCGCGATTCGAAAGGACTCGAGAATGTCCCCGAAATGCGCACATAGCACATCACTCGCTCCAGAGTAGCTTTGATCAGCCACGTCAGTTTGTCCGGAAAACCGTACTTGTGCATTATCTGTCATAGCTGTTCTCGTTCAACTGTGTCGTATGATGCCCTGAAATCCACGAAAATATGATGCGTGGGCACGTTGTAGGGGAAGGGCAGTAAAGACGGACACTGCGGGAAAGACGGACACTTATCATATTTCATAAACAATAATTTTTTGAAGCAAACCAATGATGGGAAATGTTTCTATAGACTGAATAAACACTTTTGAATTAAACTGCCGATTTATAGCAGTGCAGCTGTCAAATTTATAAGCAAAACAAAAAAAAAATGCCTAAATACGCTAACCGATGTAATTTTGTGTGTGAAGAAAATAGCTGGTAAATCGTTAAAAAGCAATACTTTCGTGCTATATCGACGACATTACGTTAGTTTGACCTTTCACTGAATGTCCATTGGAAATCTAGTGAATTTTTGAATATTCAGTAAAAAGTTATTAAAGTTTGAAAAAATGGTATTCAAGTCGGGAAAGACGGACACCCGAAGGTAGGGAAAGACGGACACAAAGATTCCGTATTCATTTTGCCTAACAACGATTTAAATTGCAAATACTTGCATATTATACATGTAAAAGTATCCAGAAGTCATTTAACAGTTGGAATAGGCCAACTTTTAGAAACGATTAATTCATCACCAATTAAAATATTGAAGATTATAAGAGGGAACCATTTTATTTCCTCGCTCAAAGGGGGAATTGGGTAGGGGGTTTTACCAAACCAATTCTTTCCTAAATACATGATGAAATATGTTAATCTTTCTTAATACTGATAATTCGTCGACGCGTGACACCTTTTCGCGAGTGTCCGTCTTTCCCATATCAAGTGTCCGTCTTTCCCGCCCATGCGCAGAAACTCTGATTTATACATAATGTTTATAATATTATAAAAAGTATAAATTTTGGAAGAAATTTTCTAGTACACGCTGTAACTTTATTAGACAGAGACTTAAAGTTTCAGTTTGTATGAAAATTGCAATCAATACAGTTATATTTGAGTAGATATTGACTCTTGACCTTAAGGTGTCCGTCTTTACCGCCCTTCCCCTACTCTCGACATTTCTGGAGGATTTGTCGAAGAGTAAAAATTTAATCCGGAGTAGCACGGGCCCCCATAAAGCCCGCCGGATACTGCCCTACGAATTCTCTTACTATTGGGGATAGACGACGCAACAAAATCTGGGAGAGCACCTTGTAGGCGGCGTTGACCAACGTGATGCCGCGGTAATTACAGTAATCTAGCCGGTCGTCCTTTTTGTAGATGGAACAGACTACACTTTCTATCCTCTCCTCCGGTAGTTGCTCCACCCTCCCAGATCCTAGAAATTATCCAATGAAGTGCCGTTGCTGGCGGTTCTTGGCCGTTTTTGTACAGCTCTGCCGGGAGTCGGTACTTTCCGGCGGCTCTATTGTTCTTCAGCTGACGAATTTCTCGCCGGATCTCTACGACATCCTGACACGCTGTTGTCGTTCGTAGGCACTCCGATGTTAACTTCCATTGCGTCTCTTGCTGCTATATCGCCGTTGAGGTGCTCATCGAAATACTGCTTCCACCTGTCGACCACCTCGCGCTCGTTTGTGATTAGATCCCCTCCGTCGTCCCTACGCATGTCAGGTTTAGGTGTGTAGCCCTTACGAGTTTTGTTCACTTTCTCGGAAAACTTGCGCGTGTCATTAGCCCGGAATAGTTGTTCCAGCTCCTCACGATCTCTGTCTTCCTTCTGGCGCTTTTTCCTCCTCAGGATCGTAAAATCATTCCGCGCTCGTCGATACCATCGGCAAAATTCTCTCTCGTGGATAAGCTTAGATAATTTTTCCGAGCTCTTTTTTCCTTTCTATCGCTTGTTGGCATTCCCCGTCAAACCAATCATTTCGTGCACTCGAGGTTGCCACTCCTAGCACCGCGGTTGCGGCCTCGTTGACGGCCGAGCGTATCATACTACATTCGAGGGTCGAAGCATCTAGCTCCACAGAGGAAGGCAGAGCTTCATCCAGTACGCGTGCGTAGTTTTCGGCAACAGGCGGGTTTTTAGCTGCCGAATGTTTAATCGAGGAGGGAGGCTTTGTCGTGAGGTATAAATCGTCGATAGTTTTGAACGTATGTGTACTGCTACTAGGTAATGGTCCGAGTCGATATCCGCACCCCGTACGTTAGTGATGTTCGAGAAAACCGGTCCTCGATGAGAATATGGTCGATTTGGTTCCAAATCCGTTGGTAAGGTGATCTCCAGGTGGCTTTGTGGATATCTTTGTGGGGAAAGAAAGTGCTTCTGACCACCAAGCCTGGGGAAGCTGCAAAGTTGATGCATCGCTGGCCGTTATCGTTCGTGTCGGTGTACAGGCTATGGGTCCCGATCACCGGTCTATACATTGCTTCCCTGCCGACCTGGGCGTTCATATCCCCAATGACGATCTTGGTGTCCTGTCGTGAGCAGCTGTCATACGTTGCCTCCAGCTGCGCACAGAACGCTTCCTTCTCGTCGTCGGTTCTACCTTCATGGGGACAATGCACGTTTAGGATGGTATAGTTGAAGTAGTTGGGTTGGGTTATTTTTAGACATAAATTGCGCCTCTACCTCCATCTACTGTAGAAACCACTTCTTTTAAACTAAAATTAAAAGAACTTAAACTTCTCGGTCGGTGGTTTCTTTAGCAGACGGAGGAAGAGGTACAATTTGTGTCTAATAATAACCCAACCCATGTCGTTAGCTTAATAAGGGGGTAGTGCAGTCTCCTTTTGTCCAGCGCCTCTAGGGTTCAAAGGTAAAGGTACCAGCGAGCCATATGCCGTGGCGGGTGTTCGAGTCCGGTTAGAATCTCAGATTATAGCGTGGTTCGACCCATGCACCTTCCAGCATTAGACAAAAGGTAGGAGTAACAACGACAACTTGTTTAAGCGTAGTTACCAGTAACACTCCCCCCCCCTCACCTTTCCACTCTTTCTCCTCCATTCATAAACTTTTCATTACTTTCCCCTATCGTCCCTTCATCAATTGTAGAACCACCGTCTTTGAGCATTTTTTTTTCTCTATTGCCGTTAGAGCGTTTATTACGTATATGTTTGTATAAAAACCACTCCCAGAAGCCCCCTACAATAAAATTGCGCAGTATTTCCTACCCAGAAATGACCTACATCGTCCCCCCTGCGCTGCGCTGAAGCCGGTGTCATACGTAATAAGAGAATAAGAAATTACAATCCGTGAACAATAATCACCAACCATTAAACTTAATTGTAAACACTTCATAATCGATAAACAAACCCAAGCACTTCCCACCGCCCTTCATCCATCGTATGCCAACGGACTCCGAGCTCGGCAACAAAATAAAAGGACATCATCGAATCGAGGAGACAGCCGCCACTCATCAATGCGATAGGTTGTTCTGTGTCATGTCGCCCATTCGTGCCTATGACCAGCCGTCGTGGCCGTAGCGATGGCCAACTGCACTACCACCGAACGAAGCAAAACAATCCCATTTGGGATTGTTGCCCGGCCATCGATAGCTAACGAAAAATGAAATCGAACATTTATTACGATTGTACCGGCCATTGGCATCGATTGCTGTGTACCGAAATCTGCACCGGTTCTATCGAGCGAGACTATCGCCATTTACCATAGCCAACCAACCGATTCGATTGATGGTAATGGTAATGTTACAAAATTAAACATCGATGAGCAACACTCGTCTTCTCCTCGTTTGCTGGATGAGCTGGACCACGGCTATGCTTGCTGGACCAATACAGAGCAGGACTTGATGTGTCCGTTTTCGAAGTGCTAACGGCAAATCCGAAAAGAAGAGAGAAGGAAAAAAGCGATTCCCCAGGTTCACCAACTTGCCGTGCACCACTCGCTTGCGGCGGAAAGTCGGTGCTCGTCCGAGAGTGAGTAAATCTGTATAATTAGGATAATTTTTCATCATAATCAACGTCGTGCCGGACGCCAGTAGGAACCAGACCGTTAACTTCGGCGAGCGCTCCATATGGCCGTATGCTTGTTTATTACCGTACGGAGTACTCCGCGGAAGTGTGCCAGACCAGAATAAAGGGATTCGTGAAAACGGTCGCAACCATCAGCTGGTACAGTTGTGGTCATACGCTTTCAAAAAAAAGTTTTTAGTCTTCACTAGCAGAAAATGGCCTGTGTTCGATTCGAAGGCGAGTTGACCAAAGTTACTGCCTCGCAAGACCGAGAATCCCTCAATGTTGGGAGTTTTTCCCAATATTGCGACCTTAGCCATCGTGATGAATGATGGAAGTGTTTTGGGGCAAAATCTCGATAGAATAAATAAACAAGGATGAAGGAGAACGTAATCTGTGTTCAAACTAAACACCGTTGTTCGACTGGACGATATTTTGCCGAGCCGAGTAGTGCCATCGTCGGAAAAATCATCGTTAAGCGGTGGTTGCACGGACGAACCGTGTGCTATTTGGACCTACAGCAAATATCGATAGTTACCGATGAATGTTGTTTTTAAATAGGGTGAGTAAATTGCAGTTTTGCCGGGCTTAGGGGATTTGCTAAACTAAAACCCCTTCGAAGACTTGCCTTGGTACGATGGACGAGCACCGCAAGTGTTGTTCGGAACATAATTGTAAATCCACGACACGTCCGGCGTATTTATCTGTCACTGGAATATTTGTGTGCTGGATTCAAATGAAAACGTGACGGATTAACTGGAGCTACAATTCATTGAGTTAAATGGCTGAAATTGAGTTCAATGACGAGCTAGTTGTAACATCGATGGAAAACAGGCCATACCAAGGAATTGTTTTGTTTTAGAATTGATTTTTATTAAGCGGTTGTTACTTGTGCCGTAATTATAAAAAATGTCCATACAGTTTTTTCGTGTATGTTATCACTTGTACAGAATTTGCCATAAAATTCGCTTACATTACCGTGGCAAATCTTTTGTCAATGTGTTGCATTGGAATAATTTTTCCAAAAAATCGATTGCACTTAAGAAATTTTCCAGCTCTAGCATTTCCATAATTATTTTGAAATTACAAATAAGAATTAAGTATAAAGCCCAAGTAACAAAATAAGTTCTAATTATACTCTTCAAACGATTTTCAATACTTTTTTACACGGTTTGTTTTTTCGAACGAGGCAACTTAGGCAATTCATTTATTTCCGAATACATTTTGGAGCGACCCGACATTCGTCACGAAATTTGTAAATGGTTCCTAAAGTTGCACCGTTCTTGAGTAATCGAAAAAGAAACGCACCGTGTAAAAAAAGACTTCAGTATAAAGCTAAGAAATTCCACAACCTTCTAACAGCTGCTATAAAACCATTATACTGCCAAGTGGTTTACGTTTTTATAAACTTTTTAAAAGTAAGGTTATAAGCTCTTATAGTCACAACGTTTTTTTGCCAAACACCGTAATTTTTTAACGAAATTAGAACTTCTGAACGTTCGGTAAAAATTTCAGTAATAGATATCATCGTTTTCGGATCTTCAATAACGCTTGGTAACACCGAAATTTTTAGCGAACGTACAGCAGTTTCGTCAAAAAATTACGGTGTTCAGTAAAAAAATTTAAGTGCGATCGCTCTGCTATTTAATGAAGCTTTTCGGTCTATTCTGCAAAGCTATAAATCATAAAGACAAACGGCCTTACTTCGGTCATGATCGTGGGTAGCGAAACCGCGAGCAACATTGAACAGATTTCCCAACTGTTCGCGCGGAAATTCTCTACTGTACCTATTTATTGACGAAAGTCCAGTGCATTCTTGTAATTAGCAATTGTTTGATTCACCTCCCTATCGACGAAGCGATGGTCATAGCAGCCGCTGTGTAGTTAAAATCTTTTTGTTCATTTGGATCGGATGGTATCCCGTCTATTCTACTGAAACACTGTCCCGTCACCCATCAACAACGGCAACCTATCTTCTAACTCTCAAATGGGGGGCTCCGTAGTCGCAAGGTTACCGAGTCTGCTTTGACAAGCGAGTCGTGAGTTCGAATCTTAGTAGAATGAAGCCATTCGATGTTAAGTGACTTTAGCATGGGTTTATTCTCAGGCCCCTCCATTTACCCTTCCTTCGTGCTGAATTCTATATTTACCCTCTGAGGCCTCTTGACAGTGCAAATGTCCCTCCTATAGTTAAGTGTACTGGTCACAGGTACGACCCAGATAACACAAGATCGTAATAGAAAGTGCACATTAAGTCGTATGCATGTCAATTTTACATTGGAATTGCATAATGATTAGAGTGTGTCAAGCCGAAGTGTACAATAAGTTGTTTTGCGGTCGTGCGTATCGTCATATACAACTTATGGCTGTGAATTGTAAAGCAGTATAGATGATTGTAACATTTAGTTATATCTTAATCGTATATTGAGGATTATTAAGTTGCGTATTCCAAAAATTGTTGTATAGAATGCAAGATAGAATTATCAAAATTTTTGCACGTATATTGCCTCCATTTTGGTACTTATATGTTCTTATGTGGTGTGAAATATAACTTTTTCGTGCGGATATGATTGCGTATCTCTCAGTTGCAACCGAAATATACAAACCAAATTGTTTACTGGGGAATGAGTCCTCGCCAGGGACGGCTATAATATGGGATAGTGCTGACAGCGAGGAATAAGTGGGTAAAGTAGATCAAGCTTTGAAGGAAGGGTAAACCCCAATACACGCAAGCACGCATACAATTTAAAATAAGCATATCGCTCACTCAATAGCGATTATAGCAAAAAGAAATGCAGTGCAGGTCATACAGCAAACACCCGGGCGATATTACAATAGATCAACTATAATACTGGTCGCAGTAATGAGTCCACACATGGAAAAAAACTCTCAAATCATACGTGAAGAAAAGCTTCGACGATCGGTCAGAGACGGATTTACGACCTTCGATAAATTGAACCATCAAATCCCAAGAAACAGATATGCGCTGATTAAATATTTTATTCAGCTCTAGCTGAATATGCATCGAATAAAATTTATGTAAACAATCCTACAATATTTATTCAGCCAAAATTGGAGGACTTATACAACCTATTCCGTTTGAGGCAGAAAAAAAACACTTGTTAAGCATTATATCGCCCTTTATATAACCTTTATGCGTCTTGTTTCCAGCTTTGCGCAAATTGGTTATTTAAAAACGGGCAAAAGCCTCATAGGGATAGGGATATGCTGGCAATACAAAGTTACCAGAACATTAGCTGCACCATTCTGTTAATTGACGCTCAATCAATGCTAATTAATGCTAATTAATGCTCCTAACGACGAATTTAATGCTCCATTGTTTCATAGGAAAAAAACAATGCACTGCTAGCTTGCGATAAAGTTACCAGCACAATGTCCGGAAATGGCACTTCCGGTACAGATAGAGCTACCCAAGTATGAAAATAATTTAATGCTCTAGGAAAAACATAGTTTCGGTAACTTTGATGGTCATTTGCTAGGTCAAGCTAGCAGTACATTGTTTTTTTCCTATGAAACAATGGCGCATTAAATTCGTCGTTAGGAGCATTAATTAGCATTAATTGAGCATCAATTAACTGAAAGACGCATCTAATATTCTGCTAGCTTTGTATTGCCAGCTTAATGGACATCAAAAGCCTCTATTAAGCTTCATTGCAGCTTCGAAAGCAGCTATTAGCAAGCCCGAAGCTTGATAAAATCACCAAATTTAGATATTTAAGAGCTATAAAAGCGTTTGATCAGCCTGAAATTATTACTTGGGTTGCTGCGTTCAAAGCTGCAATGAAGCGTAATAGAGGCTGTTGCGTGTTTTTAAATAACCAATTTGCGCAATACTGTCAGTTCTATTTTTTTAGAACGAGAAATAGTTTTGCTATGCTTTTTCTATCGCTTAATCAACATCTCATCAACCTTTATGCAACCAAAAAATAATCTATTTTTAAATTTAAAAATTAGAGCGGTTGTGTACAAGACACGACCGCGTATATAGGTGAAGCAGGACTACGTAAAGTCTCGTTGTAGTGATAGTAGCATGTATTCATGCATGTAATCATCCGATTCTTGATGTATACATAAAAGAACTGTCTCAGTTATCTAAGAGAGTGCGTTAAGCACAATAGCCCCTCCCTGAAGTAATACCGATAAGGTGGTGCCAGGGGGGATTGAGGCTGGAGACTCGAGTAGAGTTTTAGTGTGTACGGATCCTCACGCCCCATTAGGGAGGTCGGGATACCAAACCGCACTCCCTGAGTTGTCTTCTCAGGTGTCTGATAGTACCGTATCTTCTAAGGTGCTCAGCAGATTTCCCTACTCGTAAAAAAAATACATATGGGAACTGTGAGTAAGACGAACAGGTGGTTGATTCTACCAGTTAGGCATTAAAATTCGTAAATGATTTGATGGGCATCCATCAAATGCTTGCTATCTCATGAGGTCTCAACGTTCCCATCATTATTTAGGACTTTCAAATTTTGATAACGTACAGAAAAACTGAAAATTGGAAGTGATTCTGCCTGCGGATGTAAATTTTATATCATCGAAAATAAGCTTTTCGAGTGGTTTAATTCTAAAATGTTACCCATAACATGAAGTATTTCGATTTAATACCTTTTCAAGTAACGTCTGCATTAAAATAATACGTAATTTTATCTGCATATGAATAATTGTGAACATTTAAAAAAAATCAGAGAGGTTGTGTACAAGACACGACCGCATAGGGGACGCAGGACTACGCACAGTGGGGCGACTCCATACAAATGCTGGCCAAGCAAAAAAAATCTCTTTAAATCAAGGATAATATGTGGTTCTTAAGTAATTTTGGGGTGCTGAGCCCGAATTTCAGGTTTATTTTGCATTAGAACGTATATTTTTTGTGTTAGGGAGAATTTTTAACTATTTTTCAAGTATTTTTTAAGTATAATGACGCATAAGAAATGAGGGTCATTTGGAAAACTATTGCAGATGGATTTTTATAGGATAAAACATTATATAAAACAATACAAAGCAAGTATGAGCTTTCATAATCAACACAAAATCCATATAAGTTAATATTAATCAAAAATCAAAACTTTTCCCCTTATTAGTTTTCTTAATCTTCTTTATCTCCATCTTCTTTTTCTTCTTCTTCTTCTTCTTCTTCTTCTTCTTCTTTTTCTTCTTCTTCTTCTTCTGCAGAATCACTCGTTTCACATTTCGTCTTCAATAGTAATATAGCGTACTCAGAAAGATTTTTCTAATCACATTTTTCCGTTTCGAAGAAGCTATAAGTTTTATCCGGAGAAATAAGAAGACGAATAATTCTATCACGATTTGTATTTTCACACTCATTTTTGCATGTAAAACATTGTCTTGTATTTTTATCACTATTTTTAGCATAAGGCAATAACCTTATTTTCGTGATGGTCAATATCGGTGTAGTGGCTAGCATTCACGCCTCTCACACCGAGGACCGTGATTCAATTCCCAACCCCGCGGAAGTCACGAATGACCCGAGTTGTTAAAGTGACTATAATTAAACAAAAAAACTTATTTTTGTGCTTCTTCTGTCATTCGTCCTATCAGCAATATAGTTGTCTAGATTCATTTGTGACCGTAAATTCAAATTCTTTGCATTGCAGTGGACGTATTATATGAGGACTATACCCTGACATAAAGGTTTTTGGTATACAAACAATAAATTTCGATTTTTTCTGAAATAATGTGTTCAATAACTTGCTAAAGAAAATTTCTCAACCTTTTAATTAATTTCATATCTATACCCGTGATTTCAGAACTTATACCAGGATTGGCATAAGATCTTCAAGCTGTATTTCCGTCGTTACTATCGCTGTATCCCCCAGATTTTCTCCAACCTCTAAAATCTAGTCAATATGCAATATGGACCATACATTCGAAGCAGCTTATCCAACCATGTAAAGGAGATATCCCATAATTAAGATATCCTACGTTTACTTTGAGTGTTTGCATTTTGTCTAAATTGTTGAATTCTGATATAGTAGCCTTACAAGCGTAACATCTGTGCTCTGCGCTACTCTGCGCTAAATGAGACTATATCCATTTGAAAGCTCATATTTTACGCTAACTTTTACCGGTAGTGTCAATAGTGGCGAACCTTGGCTTCAAAACTTTTAAGCGTGTTTTACGCGAAAATATGGCACTTGTTTAATGAAAATTAAAATTGTGGCATACTATGATAAAATTACTGCATCCTCAATTAATGGGCTTTATTCAGCACTATTTTTCGAAGAACTTTTCCTTAGACACCGTTGAAATCCGAGCTACTGTTAGACCTCTAGCATGTTTTGAAATATTGGGTAATTTTTCAAAAAAACACTAAAACATGCTGAGATAGCATACTTTAAAAATTCATAGAAAATTCAAATTTTGTCATATTGATCTAAAATTTTAGATTTGAACACTTCAATAGTATAGAATCACAGGAAAAATACAAGGGAGAGTCGAAATGAACTTTCATTTTTTGGCTGCTGGCCAGCGATTCCCCACTGTGCTACGAAAGTCTCTTTGTATCGATAGTAGCAAGTAAGAATACGATTCTTCATGTACTCGTATACATGCAACCATGCATCATTTGTTGAGACTAACTGCAGATTGGGAAAATTCGATTATTTTTAAATGTATGTTAATAGCACCTCAAATCTTACTTCAACATCAAACAATCAAAATGGTGACATCAAAAAATTGTTATGTTGATGGCTTGATTGTGCTGCAGGTTAAGAAATCAAAATTTTTGCAAGTCGATAATTTTTTTACATGGTGTTATTCATTTTCATAATTGAAAGCTAGGATATAAGTAAGATAAAGTTGTTTGCAAAATATTTTGTGCCTGACTGTCTTATACTGAGTTGACGGTCAAATAAATATTTACATCACTACGGATCTCTCCTGCCTTGTCTTGTCCATCATTTTCGAAAGAAATTAATTTAAATGTAATGCTTGATTATTGTAACTATGTAAAGAATTGCAGACAACTAACTGACGCAAAACAGCAAATGAAACATTCAAAACTTTTCTTGGATAAGAAACTCGCTGATTTTCCTCGCTTTGAGAATTGCTGCGTTACGTCACATGCACAAATATCCCTTCAGCCCTGTGTCCGAGCATGACAACAGTTCCGAACAACTTCTTTCAGTATATGGATGCAATCTGGCTCAAGGAAAGGGTGGCCGCTCACTTTTCTATGAAGTTTCACTTTCAGGACATCAAATTGTACCAGATTTAATGTTTAAAAGTGTTATCGGTTAAGTGGAAGGGATGGTTTTACACTTCAACGAATTTTTTTACGTTCAGGACATCAAATTGAACTTGAATTGACCAGGAAAAGTTTATAGAAGAAGATTAAAATGATGCAAACGAGATACGAAACATATTAATGGAATGGTTTTCGACACCAAATGCAGTAGAGATGGAATTCCAATATCGTTCTATCGCTTAAAAATAAAACATTAAAATAGTTATAAAACGTTCATTTATTTAATCAACGTTCAAAGATACAAAAGCAATTTTTTAATCACCTTATTTGTTTAAGCTATTAAATACTACCGGGTTCCCTTTGTCATCAACGACGAGGATGGGGTTCAATTGTTCCACACCTGTTGCCAAATTCGGTTCTTTAATCTGTAATATATGAATACACATTAGAAAAAGTAAATAACATTATGGAATACATACATCTTCATTATAGTCCACTATCGCACGCAGTAATATTTTCTTCAACGGCTTCTGCCGTTCCTTGTCGAACCAAATCGTCTTCTGAAACAGAGCTTGATACTGTTTTTGGTCTTCGGTGCTCGAAAGAAGCTTGATGAAAGTCTTGCGACACACTTGATGAAGCGTTTGGAAGACGATTCCTTGATACGAACGGTGACATTGATGATGTGTCCGCAGAAAGCTTATTTTAGAAAAAATATAATTAAAATAAAGTGATGTTTATTTGTTTATTATATCTTACCAATAGCAGATTAGAAACCGTTATTTCAGTAAATGATTCATCGTTTGTACCTATGAAATTCATAGCATCAAAATGTTTCCTTTTTGCTACTTGACCACGACTAGTGCCTGACGACTTCGACTTATATTTTGTTGCGTACGTTTTATATTGGACACGTAGATTATTCCATTTGGCAGTAATTTCAGAAGGTTTGATAAACCTTGAAATATCTTTAACCTTAAATATATTTAAAAATTCAAAATTTAAGGAACAACGTCAAGATTAGAAAATAATGCAAAATAACACTAGAATTACCAATTTATGCAATATAAAGAAATATTTTTGAATATGACAAATGGGTTTCATATAGAAACGAGCGATTTTTATATGGCTGCCTGGCTTATATTTAAGTGTATATGGCTGGGGTTATATTTTGTTATTGCATTTTATATGACATATGACATACATTATATTAAATGACATATATATGGCATAAAGCTGCATGACATACAGTCGTCATATATATAAATAGCCATATAAGCTATGCCATATTTATTTGGCTATCACATGTATGACAAATTTATATATCATAGTCATATTCTATATGCACGTGTAGTTGCATCTTTACTCTATTTGAGGGAAATATTGGCACAGAGAACAGACAAAACAGGTAATTGACAAAAAGTGTGTAAAAGGTTTTTATGTAATCTACGAGTAATCCTTCAATAGAGCACCCCTCGAGCACAAAGTGGCAAACTAAATCTTGATGTCGCTGTTATCGCTGCTATGTAACTCCAGCACAAAGAAATATTGATAAAGGTACATGGATATTTTTTGAAGCGTTTGGCAAACTGTTTCTGGAGGGCGGTACCGACAGATTTTACACACAAAAAATCGATTACTTCCTTCGAGCCTGTTAATCTGTTCTCTGTGATATTGGCACAAAAGAAACAGAAGAACAACTGCCAACCATCGCATCGCGTCATTTTTTTGTCAGGCAGCGATCAGAATTTTTATCACAGCATTAAGTTGGATACCTTGCTAGAAAAACAACGTATTATTATGAAGAATCAGGCAAAAAATATGCAAGCTTTAGTGAAAATTCATTATTTGGACCTGACAAAAAATGATAATCTATTGACACCGGTTAGTTTTTCAGAAGAACTCGAAGCTTTTGAAAAAACAAAACGGAAACTTAGTGCAACATTTTTCATCTGAAATGAGTTTCACATGTGGCATCAATGGCAAGGTTCACGGAATGGACTTTTAGAGTAAATTCGGCACCAAGTTTTCAAAAGGGCCAATCTACAAAATGTGATGAAACTGAGTAAGGCTTTATTTCCCTATGCTAGTCCAGCAGAAAATTACACTCACTCGATTTGTTTACATTTTGCAGATTGATCCTTTTGAACAGTTGGTTCCGAATTGCCAATTGTTGCACAACTAAACACCCGTTTACAGCGATTTGATAATTTTGCACAAATGTTTTGATTCGTCGAAGCACTTTTAAAATAAGCATAAATAGCAATCACTGTCGCGAAATAACGAATCAACCAATCACATATAAGCACTGTCGCGGGCCAGGGCAACAACCAGGCCCGCGACGGCAGGTTTATACACATGCGAATTCAATTACCTCGACATTAAAAACAAAGTGACAAGGACCGTCCCGTCGAATAGGTAAAGAATTATTTGTTTCGATTAAACCTACCCTAAGTTGATGTCCTGAAAGTAAACAATTTTGCGAAAGTGTAAAACTACCCTTCACCTATCATCGTATGAAAATGAGTAGTATTCATGCATGTGATGTGAGTCATGTGACGCAACAATTCTCGAAGTGAAGAATCAAGGAATCACTCAAAGAGCTGTGTCAGTTATTTGCTTGCAATTGTATTGCTACAATGTATAACACTAACCGAAAAGCAAATGCTAAAAAAATTTCTTCTAAGCTACAGAACACTGTTTCAGACTTTCAGGAGTTTCCTCCTAGTGATTCCGGTTGACTCCTCGCTCCATCCTCCTATCTTCTACTCATATGATGCCTCTGTATTCATGAATTTATCATATAATGCATATAATAAATTTATCACATGATATGTAATGAAATGAAATTAATATGGATAAAAATAGAACGAGCTCACCAGCAGTCCTTTGCATCAGATATAGTTGCATCATAATGATGCCATCATTTGAGTTTCCATCCCAAGTAACAATTTGGGTTTTATAATACTCTTATGATGGAATTTAAGACCAAAATTGGCCTTGAAAACCGCCATAAGAGTGCAAAAAACTCACATTGTTGCTTGGGATCAATCCTACATGTACAACAACCCAACAATATCCATGTACAGGGATGCCACATATAATTCTGTGTTTTTTGTTGGAAAAATCTGACAATCTGTACGGCGAGGAAAACTATCTGTACAAAAAACTGTCCAATGCAAAACAATGAGAGTGAAAGAGATAGAGTGTCATTTCGCTGACTATTTCCGTCTCTTTCACTCTCATGTAAAAGCTCAAAAATCTGTTTAATCTGTGTAATTTGGCGAAAATCTGTATTCTATGCATACAGATTCTATACAGGCGATTTCTTTCAAATATCTGTTAAACACAGAATAATCTGTGCATGTGGCAACCCTGTCCATGTACATTATTAGCCAGCTTTACGGTAAATGTTTCCATTGTATAGTAGGTTTTTGAAGAGCTAGAACGAAACAAACAATTAGAATACATGTTGGGGCTTACCTATCAACGGGGCCGTGTGGATCGGCCGTCTGCCCAAAACTACGATTTTGATATCAGCCAGCCGGGAAATACACAGTATCGCACCTCCTAGCTTAGCTACTCAATCTTAAGGAAAGAGCATTACCGGATATGACCACGTGGAGGTGCTAGATAGGAACTTGGGTTGACTTGAGCTATGCTGGACGCATCTTCATTGCCTTCCCCCTTTCATACCGGACATTTCATATGTTAATTGGTAAATATACCTTAAATCAATATGTCGTAATTAAAGATTCTTTCAATTATTTTTGAAGAAATTGACGAATGCGAATCAAAAGTTGTAAATGTAAATGTACTTCAAAGGTACATTCCAATATACTAATTGAGGACGTAATTCTACGTCATAAAGTTTGTTTGTCGTTTCGAATCAACTGCCATTTCAATTTGTAAACGGATGTACTGCTGCAAACGAATTTCATTTAGTTTACAATCGCTGTGGAACCAGTCAACCACTCGCTGCAGGAACCCGTCAACATTTGTCACTCAAGGATGCACTTTACCGAACAGTAATTCACCATAAAACGCATTAGTTGTGATGCAATTGGATGTCTGCTCGTAAGTACCACCGCGCACCGCCATGCCAGCCGGTAGTCGTTTGAAATTATTCAAATTTTCAAACTGTTCGTTCGTAGTTCGACACGTTGCTACCGGGCGGGCTGGGCTGACTGGTCTGAACTGGAAGGCAGTGGAATTCTTATTAGTTTTCTTGTAGCGAAGCTGACTTTGACTGCCAAAGTGATGGCGCGGTGATCGCATTATTCGAGGGTAATAAACAAAATTTATGAACCCTGTCGTAGACAGTAT
Organism: Sabethes cyaneus; assembly: GCF_943734655.1. NCBI lineage: Eukaryota > Metazoa > Arthropoda > Insecta > Diptera > Culicidae > Sabethes > Sabethes cyaneus. Next base: position 57,176,765 of record NC_071355.1, read on the forward strand.
TTGTAGTGTTTGCAGTGAACCTCAAACAGCCAGCGGCGGCGTTCCGAGCAAGTGTTCGAGCAAACATCTTAAGATGCGGTCCGCGCGTCTCAAAGAAGTGTCGCTGAAAGATGACAAATAGTTTTTGTCCCTCCAGGGTGCACTTTGCAACAAATAAAAAAACCCCAGAACTGAAGATCACATTTCATTCAGTTCCTGTGGATTATTGTCGGGTAGGTGGACGAATGATGGATGACAGTTTGAAGCGGAATTTTTCAAGCATCTCTGGTCTACTATCAAATAATGTTTGCAATGAATATTAACTAGAATCATTTTTCATAGCCAGCAGAAGCTTGTTGCCATTGGATTATAACTGTGGGAAGTGGGCCCTTAATCCTAATTCATGACTACGCCTGAACCTCTCCGGTTGGGACGGGCTGCCATCGTCCTTCTTGGCTAGCAGACATTAAAAAGCAGTTCTAAACTTGTAGCATTAATTTTGAATTGCTCTATAGCCCCATCGCATCCTTGCCAATTTAAGACACTGCGCGTCTCTTTGGACATTCTTGTTCAGCTCGTTATAGTTTCCGCTCGTTTCTCTTTTGTTGTTACTTCCCGGGGACTTCCGGCCAGAGATAAGAAGTTTCTGCCGTCGTCTGAGAGCCGGGCAAATGACATCCCATTGTTCCCCACCCGCTGGTCTCGATTGAATTATAAAGCACTGAAGGAGAACCGCCGGGCTCACAGCAATCGATTTTCCACTGTTCATCCTGTCAATATCCCGGGCGCAAATCCGGAACCATCCTCGCCTCCGGCTTGACTTCCTCTGACTGCTATAAATTTTTAATGCGGATTTTATTGAATTTCACTCGCAAAATCTCTCCTTTAAAACCGGCGAAGCTTCGTGCAGTGCGCTGAACCGTTTTTTTTTTTTGGCTTAGAGCGGCAGGGAAAAAGGCGGATTTTTTTTCCGACATCTCTGTTTGGTTTGTCAGCAGAAACGGTAACCGGCGGCAGCAGTACCAACCTCTCTCCCAACGTGAAGTGTTTATTAGATTTGTATTCCAGTCCGTCTTGGACGGCATCGACGTGTTGGGAATTTCACCGGCAAACGACGACGACAAGGACGACGGTGAGGGATGGAAAACTTTCGGCTTTCTTCAAACATGTTGCTTTCTGCTAGTGGCTATGCATATGTGGATTTATTTATTTACCTATCATAGTAAGTATTTTCCCCAAAAATTCTATTGCATGCTTAGATCTCGACTGTTCTTATTATGCATGCTACCGCAACTAAACCCCACGAGTACTTTGCATAGTAACAAGGCAATGATGAAATGAAAGGCACTCGTTACGTTTCGTCAGAACGGAATTTTTGATGAATTTGGAAAATTTTCTTTACCTTTCTGGGGAATGTATGAATTATATGTTATTTATTTGATCAACAAACCGTTGCTCAGTGTAGCAAACGTTGGTTCACCATATCTTATGGATGGCTATTGTACATCTCGTCAAATAACCAGACTGTATCATAAATTCTCATCAGTTTGGAAAGATTTGTGTCTTCTCCTAACCACCCGGAGTGGTATGGAGTTGCTAATATGGTACCATGTTTTATTATTGATCAGATATTTGGATCAATGCTTTAAAGATTGTGTTACCATACCTCGTTATGCCTTTGATATTTGAACTTTGAATTCAAATATTTGGCATAGCTCAAGTTGCTCTGATATGTTTGCTTCTGATGACGAATATTGAACTTATTGATAAAGCAGAATCCACGTAAAAAGTGAGTTATGATGTTTTGACGGAAAAGAAACTCCACCAATAATTGTTCGTCATTAGCATCAACCGTTCTGGATCATAAAGGGCTGACTTAGCTTTTGGAAAACCCTTCCGGTCCGACCTTCTAATGAATGTCAAAAGTGAACTCAATGTGTTCTAGTCAATGCGAAAATAAATGATATTATGCGATATTAAATTTTATTATGTATTTTTTTTGTTGTGCTCCATTCTGCCAACGTCAGGCTTCGGCGTTTTGGCTTCGCTTCGGTGTGGTTCCTGCTGTTACCAACAACGCGCGCGCCCCCATCGACAACCAGCTTGATGATGCTGATTGTGATGATGGTTATGAATGGAAGCCCGTCGTCGTCGGTCGGTGAAGGAAAAAAAAACGCTTTCAAAGAAAATTGTTGGGCGGGCGTCAGACTTCCCTGACGCGCTCCCAAGCCTAACAACGGTGCCGTGGCCCAAACGCAGAAGCGAAGAAAATTTCGCATGTAGACGTCTGCCATTATTGTGATGAAGTTCTTTTAGTCGACGGAGAAAACCATTGAATATCATTCCGGTACGGAAAGGCATCTCCTGGCAGTGGTATTTAGGTTCCTGCAGGAACGAACTAAATACGAGCGCTTATCCACCAAGGGTAACGCGGTGGCAGGCGGCACTTGTCGAAGCCAGATGACAAAGACAAGTGAGGTCTTGGGCACAGATTTTGTTTATGAACTCCGACTTCCAGTGGTCCGTCGTTGTTGTCTGTATGTGCACGTAGAGCGCTGGCATGGCGGCTCTACGACTCATGAAAGGAAGAATCAAACGGTGAAAAAATAGTCATACATTGTGCCACCTGTACGGCACAAGAAGGATTGGATTTCGACACAAGAGGAATAGAGAGTTCACATAAATTTCCGTTGCACCTACGCTACGGCCGACCAGTAGCACAGTAGCTGCGGTAGGCATCGTTTGGTGAAAGTCGTAGTCTGGCCAGGCTGCACACCGGAGTCCTGGCAGAAGCATGGAAGCTATAACGGAATAAGTTTACCGATATTGGCATAAGCAGTGATAATCCTTACCAATTTTTCATTTTACATTTGCCGTATTTCCATCGTGCTTCCGGGCGGTCATGTATGATAATAATGTTTAACTTTCGCTGTTTTCAACGTGTCGTGGTTTTAGCTGGTGCTTCGTGGTGGTTCGTGGTTGGCATTCGGTGAAGTTTGATTTATAAATTAGATATTTGAAACTGGACTAATAAGTAATCAGTCCATCTTTATGTTTTAAGAGAGTACAATAATTATATATAGCACAATAATTTTGGTTTTAACTTAAAGTCGTATTCAAAATATCTGCGACAGTTTCGTTTTTAAACAATAGTTTTAGTCGAAAGAAATGAGAGAAAAAGTAAAAAACTTTCCCTTAGTCAATAACAATATTTTTAAGCTTTATATACAAATGCTTTTCCAGTACCTATATTAAATTTTCAGTTCTCATATCAAGCATCAACTTATCGCCAAGAAAGAAACGTTGAGTCTGGTTGCCATATGGCTAGACTATTTTGTTATTTGGACACAAAAAAATCGCAGATCGATCACAGAACCATGTTTATGAAGTCAAAACTTTGAATATTCAAAATTAAGGTCATTTATTGCATAATAAAGAAAAAATAACGAAAAAATGATCCGGATTTAGTATACAACCCACCATATTTTAGACACTCGGTTAACTAACCTGAGAGGCGTTTAACGCTTTCGCCTTTTTCGCGGGAGAGGATGTTGTAAATTCCAGATTGGCTCTATTCAGCGGATACGAAGAGCTTCACCATGTCGAACTTCTTGGCTACGGGGTGGAACTGGCAGTACGAACAAAGCATCGAGCGTAGTTCTTTGACTGTCTTCGCCATGGCTGCTGCATGAAAATCAACGTGGCATGAAAAATAGCTAAAATCAGTCCATTTTTAGTGCATGTGTTATTACTAATGCTTTACTGAAATGCAGGCCCTTTTTGGCGCTCCAAGAGCTTGCGCCCTTGGCGGAGACCAGTCTAGCTAACCGTACGCTATGATGCTGATTATAATCATGGTAAAGTGTGCAGTTACGAGCTTTCACTGGATCAAAAACTCAATTTGTTTCAAATATACTATCGACGGCATTGAACTACGCAGAGGGCCAAGTACCAAGTTAGACCTTGGTCTTTTGCTGGACACTAAATTGACGTTCAATTTACATCGGGTATCAATTATATCTAAGGCATCTCGGTAACATAGGCTTATTTCTAAGATTGGGTGTAACTTTAGAGATGGTCACTACCATAGATCATCGTATTACGCCTTAGTTCGTTCGTTACAGGAGAATAGTAGTTCAACTTGGTTTGGTTTGATCCTTGGAACCTACGGATTGAACGTGTACTACGAAGATTTGTTCGATTGGCTTTACGACATCTCCTTTTTTTATTCGAGTAGGGAAATCTGCTTAGCACCTTAGAAGATACGGTACTATCAGACACCTGAGAAGATGACTTAGAGAGTGGGGTTTAGGTATCCCAACCCTCTAATGGGGTCCCGACCCACTAAAATCCTACTCGAGTCTCCAGCGCCCCTGGCACCACCTTATCGGTATTACTTCAAGGAGGGGCTATTGTGCCTAACGCACCCTCTTAGATAGCTACTGGACTATGGTAGTTAGGCAGGGGGGCTCTGTAGCCGCAAGGTTACCGAGTCTGCTTTGACAAGCGAATGCTCGTGGGTTCAAATCTTTTAGAATCAGGCCATTCGATGTCAAAGTGACTTTAGCATGGGTTTATTCTCTGGCCCCTCATCACCCTTCCTTCATGCTGAGTTCTACATTATCCCGAATACGCTTCTTATGGTTAGTATACTGGTATGAGCACCTAATGAGGTAATGGTTTTGAACCTCAGGAGGACTCACCAGTGCTAACTATAACGAGGCGAAACAGGTTTGGTATAGTAGGACATGCATCGAAGCGTGGGTAAAACCCTCAACACATAAGTACGCATAAAAAAATATAAGCTTATCGTTTACTCAATAACGATAAAGCACAGAAATGCAGTGCAGAATACAGCATACACCCGGGCAACATTACAATAGATCAATAATGTTGTGGTCAAAGTGATAAGCCCATACAAAAAAAATGGTAGTTAGGCTATTTACTCGCCGTTGATCGGCTCTCTAGCGGTTTTGTAGCTCAAGTACAATCTGGTTAGCAACCGCATTGACCGCTACCCAGACGTCCGAGCTAAAGCACATCCTTTGGACTAAGTTATCCGGAGTAGTCCTGTCCGCTCACCGCCTGCATGTTGCTTCTCGCGCCCACGAAACGAGGGCATATAAGGAAAACATGTTCTGCAGTTTCTTCTACATCCATGCATTCGGGACACGCGGGGGACTCCGCATGCCCGTACTTGTGCAGATACTGTCTAAAACAACCATGCCCTCAGAGAATCTGTGTCAGGAGGAAGTTGACTTCGCCGTGGATACCTCCGGGATAAGTCGATGTGTCCACCGACCCTTTGTGGAATCAGACCATACCTGCTGCCATGTGGCCGATCTTGTGGTACTCCGTATGCCTCTAGTTACACGTTGGTTGAAGCACTCCGGCTAAGACGCAGCTTGTGTCATATGAAACTGTGCGATACGCACTCGCCACTCTCAAGCACATGAGACGATAGGTAATTACCAGCTACCATCAGAGGTAGCTTTTGTATGGATTAGACCACGTTGGCTAAAAGCCTTCGCTTGCTGCCATATTCCGCAGAGCTATTAGAGATCATACGAGACAATGTCGAAATAGCTGTGGAAGCCTTCTTGCAGGCATAGTCGACGTAGCTCCCGATCTTGAGCTTGTCGTCGACCATGACTCCCAGGAGTTTTAAGTACCGCGTTGACGAAATAGTGTAGTAACCGACGCTGATATTTGCTTGCTGCACCGTTTTATAATGCACTAGCTCCAGTTTCCTGGAGCGCATCCAATCTTCAACAATGCTTATAGAGTGGGCAGCCGTCAACTCAACCTCTCTGATAGATTTACCGTAGACTTCCAAAGCCGACAATCACAACCCCTACCGGGAACTTTAGCTTCAACACCTCGTCATACATGACGTTCCACAACACCGGGCCCAGTATGGAACCTTGCGAAACCCCTGAGGTGATTAGAACACACTTCTTACCTTCCTCCGTGTTGTAGCATAGCACACGATTCTGGAAATAATTTTCCAGAATCCTGTACAGTTACACCGGCACTTGGACATTCCGAAGCGAATTGGCTATGGAGTACCAACTAGCGCTATTAAACGTATTTCTCACGTCGAGCGTAACAATTGCGCACTAGCGGATACCTGTCCTCTTGCGCTGGATTGCCACCTCGGCTGTCTTAGTGACAGACAAGATGGTATCCACCGTAGATTTGCCTTTTCGGAAGCCGAAGTGGTTCCTTAACAGACCGTTTGTACTCTCAGTGTACTGTACGAGTCTGTTAAGGATAACCCTCTCCAGCACCTTACCAGCAGTATCGAATAGACAGATCGGTCTATATGACATGGGGGCACCCGGAGGTTTTTCCGGCTTCGGCAATAGGACCAGGTTCTGTCGCTTCCATCTATCCGGGAAGTGGCCATCTTCCAGGCATCTACTCATTACTGCTCCGAATAATTCTGGAGCCTCTAAAATAGCCGCTTTGATAGCCAAATTCGGGATTCCGTCTGGCTGATTTTTAGGGATTTAGCGATGTCAAACCGTCGCTTTTTCTCCGAACTCTAAGCCGCCGTCGCCCACGTTACTTTGGATGTTCGGCTGAGAGATATGGTCTGAGATACTGGAACGTCGGCCGTGGGACGACTCAGCGGCCTGAGGCCGATGATTCGCTCCGCATCTCTGGCGATCGCTCTGCGGGCGCCCTTGGTTTTTACCATTACGACCCTGTAGGCATCACCCCACGGGTTCGCATTGGCATTTGGCACTAGCACGTGTCGCTTTTAAGACTATCGTTGTACGGTGACGATCGAAAGTCAGTTTCGGATCGAGAATCACACCAAGGTCATTTGCATACTCAACCCTTTTCAGTACCTGGTCGTCAATTTTGTAGTCGATTATAGGTGATTTAGTTCGGTGGAACGTCATAACCCTGCATTTAGAGACACTGATAGTCAAGTTATTCACTTTGCACCAATTTACAAACGTATCCAAGAGAAGTTGAAGTCCTCGATGCAATGAATCGTCAAGTAGATTTTAAAATCGTCAGCATCAACCAGTCTACATCCGCTTTCAAAGGAAGAGGGAGCGTCGTTAAAGACTGAAATAAATAAGAAAAGCGGTTCTAAGTTACTGCCTTGCGACACACAAGATTGATTCGTGAACGAGGACGATACCTTACAGCCAAGCTACACTTGTAACACAGAACAGAAGTGAAAGCAGAAATGCAAACACGTACATGCTACTTTCTACAGATACTAGCGAACCTGGCGGTAACGAGTCACTTTTTTCCACGAAAACACTCGAACGCATACGAATGCGCATGAAAGCATGTGAAATCTGCTATGCGATTGGCAGCGAGCGTTCTGCTTATATTGCTGTTATTTGCTTCTATGCGAAAACCTTCCCAAAGAAAAATAAAAACATAAAAGACTGTTATAAGTTTTGATCGCCGAATCGTTCGGACTTCCACTTCTGTTCTGTGCTTGTAAGACACTGTCGAACAAATACGAGCGTAGCCATATGACAAACTATTGAGAAACACCCAGTCGTAATATTTTATCAAGCAATATGCGATGATTGATGTGATCGCATGCGCTTTTTAAATCAGTATATCACGTCTACTTGCACATTGCGCTATATTTCAGTACCTAATGCAATTGGAAGTAAAGTCACGTAGGTCGAGGGTTTCGCCACTGGTCGAGATGAAAGAATTCTTGATGCCGGTTCATTGCTCTTCGACAGTTACACCACTGGCAACTCCGAGATTCGGGATTCAAGTTGTTCGACGAAGAGATTCTCTAATCGGCGGACGTTGTAACGACACGCAACTTTCTTCTCTCGTCGCTGAACACTACCTACCTTTCCTTGTAGTTTCTTTTGTAAGCTGAGATAGCTTTGTCATGCTGGGCGAGGATTAGTACAGGGGTTAGACAAAATGATCGGGACATGTAAAATTTTGATGAAATTCAAACGGCCATAACTTTTACACATTTACAACTTTTACAAATGAACATTTTTAGATGAAACCAATTGTATTTGACGGGAAATTTTCATAGTTTTCTAAAAATATTTCAAAATTCGTAATAGTCAGCGAACACCGGAGATATTCCGGGTTGTCTAAGGGTATGCCAAAAACTGATTTTTTTAATCTCCTGTATCTTTTTCTGTCATGGAAATTTATTAATTTACAGGTTTTATCCCAAAACTAGGTTTCATTTCCAGTCGATTGGTCGAAGAAGAACGGAAATCCGACGAGAAACAACCGACATATGGACATTTTAGTGAAATCAGTTCTGGAAATGTTGCCAGCAATGTCTTACCTTTATGACCATTTTAGAACATGACCAAAGCCATTCCAATATGGATGTCAAACTTCAAAAATTGACGAGGGTTAAAAATCCTGAAGTTTGACACCCATATTGACATGATTTCGAATATTCCCTGAAACGACCACTTCCGCCGGGGTACCTACAACCTGCGACAGGGTTGTCAGGGCACGCTGCGGACCTGGAAATGCTTCCAGTGTCAATGGCTCATAAAACCTTAACGTTTGATGCTCATATTGACATGGTTTGCGTTATGTCCTAAACTGGCCAGAGCAATAGATGTTACTAGTACTGATTTTACGAAAATGGCCGTAAGGCGACATCCATTTAGTACGACACGCAAATTTTGACCGAAATCTAACCCCCCTCCCCCCATGTCACATTTCGTCACACATTCGTGATCCCCCCCTGAGAAAGTATGTCTGAGAAGATCGCTGATGTGTCATCGATTAATGTTTCGCACACATCCACGCCCTTTACATCCATCCACTCAAATTCGTCTGATCTAGTTGAAAGAATCAGAACTACCTGCTGACGTCTTGCAAGCTGACGCCTTGGAAGAACTTTTCTGACGGATGTTGTCATTTTGTGTATTCATTCAATCTAGAGTGACTATATACAGAGTGGCGACAAGTCATCCCAAATGTATGCAATGCGGCTTTTCCAAGGTTTTTCTTTCTCTTTCCTGCATACGCGTTGGATAGGTCGTCTGCTCGATTGGAATGACACTGACAGATAATTATCATTCCAATTTTGACATTGTCGCCACTCTGTATATAGTCACTCTAATTCAATCGTACAATCATTCAACACTACCTTAGTTGCGAAATTTAATCCGCAAGTGGCATGAACTCTATCCTTCTGAGCAAGGATGATTCCTCCTCAGAGTAAAAAAAGAGAAGAGAAAAATTCACACTTTACTCAGTTGCGATTTATGCTGCTCCGTTTTGTTTGAACATTTCTCTTTTTTACTGATCGCGATTGCTCAGCAACCTGCTCATTGTGCTTCTCATTGAGGAATAAACTGAGCAACAAAGTGTTAATATACGTTTTGGCTGGCCAAGACTTCTCGCAGTGGCAACAGTGCAAAAAATGTTGCATATGACGATAGTGGATGATAGATATGGCAACAATGTAATTTCCGTGCCGTAGCTTGCTGCAGTACGAGCGATTTCGAAAGTTTCTCATTTTTCGCACAATGAGAATCTAAAGTTTGTTTATATTTCTCTTTATTTTTGGTCTGTTTCTCATTGCGTGGATGTAGTTCTCATTTGTGACAGCAGTTCTGCTCATTGTGTTGAATGAAAAAAAGGTGCACTTTTTGCACAATGAGTGAGGAAATGGCAAGCCTGCTTCTGAGAGCTTTTGAGTGAGGGGCAGGATAAATTATACCGAAAAACCTTAAAAGCAGCCGTGGAACTTCGGTATGGGTTTTTGTTCGTCGATTGAGTTCAGCACGAATATCAAGGGAAAACATTGCTATGGTAGCTTTGGTGTCTGGTAGCATCCCGTAACCGTTCAGGAGTTTGTGCGACTGCTATTTGCGGTTGCAAAAATATTTTAGGCAGGACGGTACTCAAGCAGCTCTTCAGCGGTGTACTGCATATTCTGTAAAGCCTTAATGGAGAGTTCATACTACATCGAATAAATGAGTCCTCTTCACACATATATGTTAAAAAAAAGTTTTCATTCAATAAATTTAACTATTTGTTTTAAAATCTTAAAATGTATCTTAAAATGAAGGCTAAATATAATTTCCCGAATAAATTTTCCATTTGATTTTTTTCATGTGACGTCACATAACTTCATACCCCTCTCCCCCCTACGTCACAAATCGTCACGATTAGGTCAACCCCCCCTCCCCCTATAAGCGTGACGTACTTTATGGATGCCCCCTAACTTGGTTTTTTCTCGTCGGATTTCCGTTCTTTTTTCACCAATCGACTGGAAATGAAATCTAGTTTTGGGATAAAATATGAATATGAATAAATATCCATGACAAAAAAAGATACAAGCGATGAAAAAAATCAGTTTTTGACATACCCCCAGATAACCCGGAATATCTCCAGCGTCCGCTGATTATTGCGAATCTTGAAATATTTTAGAAAAACTAGAAAGATTTCCCCGTCGAATGCAATTAGTTTCATCTAAAATTGTCCAATTTTGTGGCAGTTATGGCCGTTTGAATTTTATCAAAATTTTGCCTGTCCCGATCATTTTGTCTAACCCCTGTACATTCCGTGTTCCGATTCGTATCCATGCGTGTTTTCAAGCTAAAGGTCGTTGCCAGTAATCCAGATTGACATCTTCTACAGTAGGGTTTCAGCCTAAGATCTGTATCCCAATGATGGAGCTGCCATCTTAGAGTAGTGGGAGCCGCTGTTGTCCCTTCATTGTCTGCGTACGATAACCTAGGTTGCGTACCGTAACCGTCACTACGTGGAGGTAGAGATGGCAGTTAGTAAACAGAGATGGTAGATTTGCACATGCTTACTCTTTACCTGCCAATATAACAAATTACAAAATAGCCATAATTTATAGACCTAGTTTAAATTTATTTCAGAGGCTTTAAGCCTGCGGCTGGTTCGCGTTTTCCAATTATAGAAGAACTCATATCATTGAAACACATGAGAGCAACAGATTATCATCCCATCATCGGATAAAACCTTGTTCTCAAAACAGTAAGTTGAATAGTTTCTCAGTGAAAGAAGAGCTTACCGCTCAATATCGCACTTCATGGAGGCAAAGTCGGAAACCATTACTCATGTGTATGGTCCTGGTGACGATTCCTAAGAGCTTTAGAATTCTTCGTCATTCTTATCAACCGCATAAGTACATATTACATCGAAGCTTGAGCATGTCAGATGCATTAGCGTACGGGAAACACTTCACACCTTCGTATTATGCCTCATAGTATAATACTGAAATTGCATCGCCTATCAACTTTCTTTCAATTCAGCGTGAGATATGGCTCTTTTTCAATGACTGCGTATTCCTGAAAAGTCCGCTGTGAGTGGTAGAGCGAGTGCAATTAATAAACAGTTATGAATAATTATGACTCGTTTTTAGAGGCTCCATATTCAAACAACTCAACTGTATTGAAAATTATTTGAGTATTAGTTATTAACAAATTAAATTAATTAGAATTTTATTTAATTTTGCAGTCCTTTATATTGGCATTCAGTGCTGTCCATGTATTTTATTGTTCAAAAAAGTAAAAAAGGTGAAAAGAAAGAATAATAAAAATCATATGCTAGATAGTAAATAAAACAGACGGAATCGTTATTTGATTACATTAAAGTTCCTATTAAAAGAATTGATACCAAAATGGTTTGAGAAATAAATTGGCCTGTCATATGTTTCCTATGATGTTCCATTTCCCACCCTTTTATTTCCTTACAATGAGTCTTTTAAAAAGCAGCGATAATCTGCCAAATAATACCGCCCTTGGGTTGCAACCCAACTGACTACCCGTCCGACGACGACGACGAGCAGGATGACAACGCCAGCTCAGTGACGGCTGTGCTTGCTTTCGCGGCCTATTTATGGTTATCTCTTCAAATTAATCGCTATTTTCAGAACCAATTCAACGGGAACCGAGCGCGAGCAGCAGCGGGATTCTCCCCGGCCGAGTCGCCGCGCCGTACGATGGAAAGCAAGAAAATGCCAAACCATTTTCGGTCCTAATAAAAAACCAGTTGCGGCTCCGGTTGTCTCCAGTCGTATCGATATTAGCGAATAAATTCGATTGTTATCAGCTCATTTTCATCTTCTCCGCGTGGCTTTTGCTGTTACCGCTTCATCGGGAGTCCTCATCCTCCCCCCAACCATTCCGAGATCGTCCAAGTTGGTTCGAATAGGATGGATTCTATTGCGCTATGACCAGCAAACTTCGTTCGTACCGTCAGCTGCTTCATCGGGTGGAGAATGTGCCGACAAAAACAGCGACCATTCAGCTAGAAACGAAATAAGCTAATTTAACGTCAGGAAATTAAACACTTGAACAGCAGAATAAGCCATTCATTTGAATTCGATTCATTCCGTATTGTTGCAGAGGATACGGTCGATTGTTGAAAAGAAGAATGATACGTTCGAATGTTTGCGGAGCGGCTCGGTGCGGTAGGATCCCGGGTGCCATCTCCAGCCCGTCCCGGTCGGGTTTGCGGTTCTCATTTGTACCTTTGTGCTAGCTTTTACAAGGCGAAATCTGTGTTGAATTCAAAACACTAAGCACCACCACACAGCCCGGCTCAGATGATTTAGGGGTTGACAATTGTTGCACTCTGTTCAGGGTATGTATATTGTTTGGTGTGGTCGACAGTTTGGCAAAGGATCAAGGAAACTTTTTTGCCAGTCGATAAGCATGGAATGAAACGTTCCGGTTTTGCCTTCAATTTTTAGATTTACTTTACTGTAGCTTTCTACTTAATTAACTTCGCGAGCGATGAATCGATTTAATAATGATAAATTTATAGGTGTGCCATTTATTTTCTCATTTCAGGCAAACTATCCATTCAAGTTTCATTTGAAAATAACCCTGAATGTTTGCTCCGGTCATTTCAGTACACTTTTAGCAATTATTCTGATGGTTACCAATTATCGTTGACGTTTTATTGGGAAACTTTTCGTACTGCCACTCTCGGAAACATGGTTTAGGGGTGACGTGCGTATGCAAAAACAAAAAAAAAACAGATAAGCTTAACGTGTCCCGTGTTACGCCGAAGTTTCACTACCATCATCATCATCATCGTCATCGCCATCATCATCATCATCATCGGCACCATCAAGCCAGTGATCGGAAAGTTTTATATGACACTTTCCGGCAACCCCTTTTTACGAGTTTTCTGAACAGTCCGCAACACAAATCTACCCCTATCTAGAGGGGGTCGAATGGATATTGTGCGTTTTTGCATAAACCCATTTCGGCGTGGATGTTCTTGTAATTTTCCATCAACCGAAAAAGCCGGCTGTCGCATGGTTTAATGTTAATAAAAGTTTATTGTTATTGTCTTCGAACTTTTGGACAAGTAATAGAGCGGTGTCCCGAACACGGAAGTAAGTTTTTTTTTCTGCGGGCTGCTCTTCATTCGATTTCGGTCGAGAACTAAAAAAGATTGTAAGTTATTTGTGAGGGTAATTCCATCTTTCTCCGATTTGGGTTCGGTCTACGTGAGGTGAAGATTATAATCGGAAACCGTCACATTAAATGGCGTAAAAAATAGGTGTTCGAATATGGTGAAACAGCCATTTTAGCAACTCATCTGCACTTTTCTTTGGTAAAAAAATAGTCTACTTTGACGGCATATGTATTCGACTCTAGATTTTCCGTGGGGAATTTTCTTTTGTTAGATTCCACACTGAGAAAACTTTTGGTATAATTTCTATGTGTCTCACATATAGATTTTTGCAATGTGCTCTGGTAAATGATCTTTATGTGCCAAACAGTTATCATTTATGTGCACGCGAAAAATTTGCACATACTATTCATATGCGTATAATTTTTATGTTGTATTTCTGGGAGGATTGTGTTTATATGCGGCACATGATAATCATATGGAATTTCATATGGAAATTTACTATTAGTTATGTGTAGAATATTTTGAGTGCATACATACTTGCAGAATAGTTTACAGAATGGTAAATTCAAATGAGTTCTTGCGATGTGAAATCCAATAATCGAATCATGCGAGCAAAGAAAGCGATTAAAAGAAAATTTAAATCAATTCAAATCCAACATTTTTTATTCTTCATTATAAAGGCTTTCAGCTTTATTATAGAGTCTTGCAGCTTCAGCTGGTTCGCTTCTCAAATCCGATCCAAATCCATTCCAAATCCAATCCAATCCAATCCAATTGAAATCCAATCCAAATCCAATCCAAATCCAATCCAAATCCAATCCAAATCCAATCCAAATCCAATCCAAATCCAATCCAAATCCAATCCAAATCCAATCCAAATCCAATCCAAATCCAATCCAAATCCAATCCAAATCCAATCCAAATCCAATCCAAATCCAATCCAAATCCAATCCAAATCCAATCCAAATCCAATCCAAATCCAATCCAAATCCAATCCAAATCCAATCCAAATCCAATCCAAATCCAATCCAAATCCAATCCAAATCCAATCCAAATCCAATCCAAATCCAATCCAAATCCAATCCAAATCCAATCCAAATGCAATCCAAATCCAATCCAAATCCAATCCAAATCCAATCCAAATCCAATCCAAATCCAATCCAAATCCAATCCAAATCCAATCCAAATACAATCCAAATCCAATCCAAATCCAATCCAAATCCAAATCCAATCCAAATCCAAATCCAATCCAAATCCAATCCAAATCCAATCCAAATCCAATCCAAATCCAATCCAAATCCAATCCAAATCCAATCCAAATCCAATCCAAATCCAAATCCTAATCCAATCCAAATCCAATCCAAAATCCAATCCAAATCCAATCCAAATCCAATCCAAATCCAATCCAAATCCAATCCAAATCCAATCCAATCCAAATCCAATCCAAATCCAATCCAAATCCAATCCAAATCCAATCCAAATCCAATCCAAATCCAATCCAAATCCAATCCAAATCCAATCCAAATCCAATCCAAATCCAATCCAAATCCAATCCAAATCCAATCCAAATCCAATCCAAATCCAATCCAAATCCAATTCAAATCCAATCCAAATCCAATCCAAATCCAATCCAAATCCAATCCAAATCCAATCCAAATCCAATCCAAATCCAATCCAAATCCAATCCAAATCCAATCCAAATCCAATCCAAATCCAATCCAAATCCAATCCAAATCCAATCCAAATCCAATCCAAATCCAATCCAAATCCAATCCAAATCCAATCCAAATCCAATCCAAATCCAATCCAAATCCAATCCAAATCCAATCCAAATCCAATCCAAATCCAATCCAAATCCAATCCAAATCCAATCCAAATCCAATCCAAATCCAATCCAATCCAATCCAAATCCAAATCCAAATCCAAATCCAAATCCAAATCCAAATCCAAATCCAAATCCAAATCCAAATCCAAATCCAATCCAAATCCAATCCAAATCCAAATCCAAATCCAAGTCCAAATTGAAATCCAAATCCAAATTTAAATCCAAATCCAAATCCAAATTCAGATCTAAATCTAAATCCAAATTCAAACCAAATCCTTCACCGTCAATAAGACACCGCCTCTAGTTTCTGAGAATAAAGAACAGAAGTTGGCGCTAGTGTTTCATAATGCGCCATGTGTGAGACTATGCTCTAAACTATCAATGTTTCCCTGTTGAGTACAAAAGATGTCGTTACTTTGTAACGCATATTGTACATTTCGGAAACAGCCCAGTTTTGCGCAAACATATTCAGCTCTCGGCTCTCGTACGGTATCAAAATCACTTTCCCGGGCTCTCGGAAGAATGGTACTAAGATGCATGGAGAAGTATAGGAAAAGTTTGTTTTTTTTATCAAAACTAGATAGTAGTTATGAAAATTGTTATGCTTAACATAACAGAGTAAATGTACCACAAATAAAATGTAATTATTGATTGTTCAGGTAGGTAAACATAGATAAGGAACGAACTTCGAACTCTCCATGAACCAGCACGGGCTGGCTGGATTGCTTGCTCGAGAGCTGCATCAACTCGGAGTGGAGATCGCTGCTATTCAAGAAGTTCGGTGGCCAAATTCCGAAGAAAGGGAGTTCCGTGCAGAAGACCCTATTGCAGGCACTTCTTTCAAGTACCACATCTACTACAGTGGTGGCAAAAAGCAGAACATGGAGTCGGTTTCGTAGTGTAGGGAAAACAAAAGCAACGAGTAATTCGGTGGAGGCCCGTAGATGACCGTATATGCGTGTTAAGGATTAAAGGCAAATTCTTCAACTACAGCCTAATCAACTTATACGCACCGACAAATGATAAATCCGATGATGCTAAAGACGAGTTTTACGACAGGCTTGAGAGGACCTATAGAAAGTGCCCAAAACACGACGTGAAAATCATAATCGGAGATGCAAATGCGCAGATCGGGAGGGAGAAATTCTTCCGTTCAGTCATTGGTAGACATAGTCTTCATCTGTCGACCAATGATAACGGTCTGAGGGTCATAAATTTTGGCGCGACCAGAGGAATGGCTATCTGTAGCACCTGCTTTCCATGTTTGAATATTCGGAAACACACCTGGAGGCATCCAAATGGAGACTCTAGCTCTCAGATCGATCATGTCTTGATTGACGGTCGACACTTTTTGGATGTTATCGATGTACGATCTTTTCGGGGACCAAATTTCGACTCTGACCACTATCTCGTAGTGAGTAAGATTCGCGCAAGGCTGTCGAACACGGCGAAAGCTCGCACTGAGAGGACGCTGCGTTTCAACATCCAGCGGTTAACGGCAGACGGCGTAGCAGTGGAGTACGCCAGCAAGCTTGACCAACGAATCGCAGAACAACAGGTAGAAGGAGAAGATATAAATGCAATCGAAACAGTTGCGAGAGAGGTGGTAGGCACGACGCATGGAAGACAGCGTAACAGCTGGTTTGATGCCGAATGCCAGAGAGTGACAGATGAAAAGAACCAGGCCAGGAGTCGCATGCTCACTGCGGCAAAGCGTCGAAACAGAGAGAGGTACAGAGAAACTAGAGGTACGAGGAGCACGTGCTCGCGGGTGCACAGGAGCGATACGACAAACGGAGTTTCTATAAAACGGTGAGGTGCAGGAATTTTGCCATGCCTGTGATGTGCAATGATAGTGCTGGAAACCTGCTTACCGACAAAACGGCGGTAGCATCCAGGTGGAGGGAGCACTTGCAGACACTGTTTAAAGGAGAGGTAAACGCGGAGATCAGCAGGAACAGAATAGGAATTTTAAGCGATAGTCAAGCTGTGGAGCCATCAACGCAGGAGGAGGTTAAAAAGGCTATCAGTTAACTGAAAAACGGTAAGGCTGCTGGGAAGGACGGTATCCTGGCTGAACTTCTAAAAGCGGGGAGCGAGCGGCTGCACGAAGCAATCCACCGGATCACTGTCGGGATCTGGGAGGAAGAACAAATGCCGGAGGAGTGGTTGAATGGCCTCATTTGCCTAATTTCAAAAAGGGACATCGACTAAAATGTAAAAACTATCGAGGAATTACATTACTCAATTCTGCCTACAAGATGCTTTCCCGTATCCTGTTCTGCAGACTGAGACCGTTAGCGGGGTCCTTTGTCGGCGAGTACCAAGCTGGTTTTCGTGAGGGTCGCTCTACGACGGATCAGATGTTTACCCTGCGTCAGTGGCTAGACAAGTTCCGGGAGTACAACTTGCAGGCACACCATCTGTTTGTGGACTTTAAAGCGGCGTACGATTCAGTCAAACGAAATGAGCTGTGGCAGATAATGCTAGAGCATGGTTTTCCGACGAAACTAGTTACGCTGATTTGTGCGACGCTGGACGGATCCAAATCATGCGTTAGAATAGCGGGTGAGACCTCAGCTGCTTTCGTGACGTTGGATGGACTGAAGCAAGGGGATGCACTCTCTAACCTGCTATTCAACATTGCCTTGGAAGATGCATTACGAAGGGCAAACGGGGAAAGAAATGGAACTATCATCACGAAATCTCACATGCTTCTTGGTTTTGCGGATGACGTCGATATCATCGGAATCAACCGTAGAGCAGTGGAAGGTGTCTTCAGGCCTTTTAAAAGGGAAGCTGCGAAATTGGGATTTACCATTAACACCACCAAAACGAAGTACATGGTTGCTGGTAGGGAACGTGGGAGCCCAAGTGGTGTTGTTGGCGAAGGGGAGTTAGATGGGGAACGATATGAAGTAGTGGAGGAATTTATATACCTTGGTACCTTTATTTATATACCTTGGTAAGCCGCGAAGTGAAGCGACGAGTTGCAGCCGCGAATCGGGCTTTCTGCGGATTACGTAGCTAGCTGAAGTCCCGTAGTTTGCAAATTCGCACAAAACTAATGCTCTACAGAACACCAATCCTTCCGGTGGCCCTTTACGAACACGAATCATGGACGCTAAAGGAAGCTGATCGGCGAGTGTTTGGGGTTTTTGAGCGTAACGTTCTGCGATCTATACTTGGTGGCAAAATGGAAAATGGAGTGTGGCGCAGACGCATGAATCGATAACGATCGATCGATCGATAACGGACCGTTGCCACTAAAGTAAAGTAAACTAAAATAAGTAAGTAAACATTGTTTTAAATCACTCTTCTGTGCGTTGGTTCACTCCAACCTCGAGTATTGCGCACCCGTATGGAGCCCCTATTACCAAAACGACGTCAGTCGAATAGAGTCGGTACAACGGAGGTTCATCTGTTTTGCCCTCCGTAGGTTACCATGGAATGATCCGTTCCGACTACCAAGCTACGAACAGCGCTGCAGATTAATCAACTTGGACACCCTGCAAACACGTCGGGACGTAACTAGAGCCGTCTTCGTATTAGATGTTCTGACATTCCGGATTGACTGTCCTTGGATTCTAGGAAGACTAGACATCTTAACTCGGGCTCGCTTAACGCGGAACAATTCCTTCTTGCATATACCGCATCGGAGAACTAACTACAGTACTTTCGGTACTATAACCGGCTTATAACGGAACTTCAACCGTTTTGTGTCCTACTTCGACTTTGACATCAGCAGCAACGTGCTGAAAACCCGATTTAGAGCTCTTGCTTTTAGTTTTTAAGTAGTCAGTAGGATAGAAAAATCTGTTGACTTTAAATTAATAAACAATAAACATAGATAAGTGAGAAATTTCCATTTTACTACGACTAGAAAAGCGACTAGCGGTAACTATTTGGTGGCTAGTAATACATATCAGGAACGCTTGATGACTTGTTCTTTTCTTATTGGCTACAGTTACCCTGTTACAGTACAACACATCTATAGTTCAATTACTTTAAAGGTCCAAAATCACCAATTACCTGATTCATTGAATGATTGAATAGTTTCCACGATTCACAAGAAAAAATTGACCTAAAAATACATTTCGGTAACTTACAACGAAAAACGCCTATTTAGAATATTCTTTTTCGCGATATACATACATTTTCTATGCTTAGTGTTATAATTAGTTTTTTACATACGACATACTTTAAAAATCTAATTACCCGATAATCTCAAAACTTTCTCCCAGAATTAGAAAACAATCCCGAACAATTCAGTCGGTTACTTGTCGAACACGAAAAAAAATGCCATAAGCTTCCTGTGGATTTCACACGTGTGACAAATTTGGTGGGGTTGGCAAAAAAAGGCTTGGAAAACTTTTACAATCATAGCCGGGGTGTTGTGTTGTAACACGTACGGAAAAGCACCGCACCACACACAGAGGATCAAGTTCCTTAATTTCTCACCGACGAGCCAGACATCGTTTATCCCAAAATTTCCCGGCCACTCGCTCCCGGTAACGTATATGATGCGACGGTGGTGACTCGCACTTGTCGTTTTTGCCCGATGTCATCCGAGACATGTCCCCGCTGGCGGTATGATATTTAAAATTTCTTCCCTTATATTGCGAGTGGCACATGCCTGATAAATATCGGAAGGCACTTTCATGTGTTTACGATTGTTACACAGCCGCAAGCAGGGTTGGAATGCTATGCGGGGTAGCAAGCAGGGCGGCTTTGATCATAGAGTAGCTAGTCGGAAGGCGTAGTATAGTGCCGCCGCCGGTCGGTGGACGGTCGGTTTTACCGTGCGAGGGGGTTGCGATGGCGAAACAGGATTATTATAATGAAATGTGTACGATTTAATGAAGCCTCTTCTGCTTGCTTTTCAGCACATAAAAAGTATCACGTGAAGTTTCGTTTTTCCGCTTTAATCTCGGTATCAGTTGGTAATGCCTTTCTGTAATTGCTTTTAACGGAAAAGTGACACTTGTGGCTGGAATGTGAACGTCGTAAGACGGCAGGCACTTTGGTGCGGAGTTCTTACAGGAGATTCATAAATTAGAAGTATCAGATTCCTTATTCCTAGTAAGAAAAGTTTATGACTCATAACATAATTATGAGGATTTATTGTAGCGAAAAATGATTGGATTGAGAACAGGAGCATCCGGTTTAATGCAACATGTGTCGTTGATGATTATAGAGTCAGTGCATGTAGAAGATTTTCTCTTGTTATATTCAGTTTACATAAATGCATTAAGAAGAATATACCAAACCCTAAGGGTAACCAGAAGTCCCGTTTAGTATCTACCCCTTAGCAACCCTCTCTAACATAGATTAACGTACAGCTGATTACGAAAATGGAAATGAAAAACCCCCTTTTCGGGTAAAGCTGCGAAATGCGATCTCTCCAAGGTTACGACCCCGCAGTATCTTGCACCGTGACCCCTACGCTACCGTATTGGAAAGCAATTTCACTTTAAGGATTGCTAGTGACTTCAAACAGGTTGGAGCGGAAGACATGAGCGACCCTTTTTCCGTGAGCCACAATAAATTGGTTGGAGAAAAAACAAGAAAAATAGCAGCACATCACCAGATTTGGAATAATAATATTATTACTTACGGTTGGTTCGATCCGAAATAGAACATAAAATTTTATCGAAAGTACCTAATTGTAATGTATTTGCATTGTTAGTTGTTTCCCAACCAAAGCCATTGAAGCGTATTCGTCACTATTGATCGCAATGAACTGTAGCAGAAAATCTGCAGAAACCGTTTCATTATGCGTTTGATGACGGACGTTGGAGTGTTGATTTACTCAAGCGTGGAAATTTGCTGCTGACGCAGGCGTCACCAGAGTTGATTTTCTTTGTCGAAAAAAGGAAACTATTCATCTAACTGTGATGAGGATAAATCACAACTGGGAATAAAGACAAAAACGAAAAGTTTGCTTCTCGAGTTGCCAGACAGTTTCATTGCAATTGATAGCTCACCCAATGCGCTACGCCACCGTTCGCATTACTATGGAAACTTTTGTACTGACACTTTCAACAACTTGTATTGTGCGCCGAAATATAGCGGTACCCTTCGGGTTTTGGTCCCTCTAGGCCGCATCTCCTCCGCCCGTCCGTGCCTTC
This sequence comes from Sabethes cyaneus, assembly GCF_943734655.1. Lineage (NCBI taxonomy): Eukaryota > Metazoa > Arthropoda > Insecta > Diptera > Culicidae > Sabethes > Sabethes cyaneus. The sequence goes on from NC_071355.1 coordinate 57,198,089, forward strand.
CCTTAGTTCCGCATCCTGTGCTTAGCGCAAACCAAATAACATCCAATTTGTTCGAGCACTGCAATGAATGTCCACCGAGAACACAGTGGGTTATATTTGGGTAAAATCTATAAGATGGAATTATAATGAGTATTGATATGTGATAGAGTAATTCTCGCTGAAACGGGGCCACTACTGATACGAGGTCTTCTAATATTTTTGCACTTGATCGATTGGAAATGGTTCAAAAATAAGAATGGCACTTTTAATACCTCGAAACAGCAGGCCTCTCGTTTGCCAAGGGGCCCAAAAGCTTCGAAAAAAGTTAAACTTTTAGCAAACCTTGAGATCTAAACGATGTGATATTCCCTAATGTTGCAATGAAACAACTAAATGGCATAGTTCTGTAAAGAAGAAGAATGGAGCATTCAAATGGAATAAAAATTTTTTTGGCGGCCACCTTGAATTTGGTCGCCATAGTGTATTTTATCAAAAAATCCCCGTTTTCGCTATGAGCCCCCCAACCGATTTCATTTTAGGACCACCATTGTAAAGCTGAGAAAAATGCTACAAAAACATTCATAAAATTAGGTGTGTATCCTGGAGAAGCTGTTCTCGTCCTGGAGAAGCTGTTCTCGTCCATGATTTTCCATAGCTCTTTCCGGTCGATTGTATCATATGCGGCTTTGAAATCAACGAACAAATGGTGCGTGGGAACTCGGAATTATGTAAAAATTTGACCCGTTGTAGACCGACCTTCGACGAAACCGGCTTGATAAGTTTCCACAAATCTGTTCACAATTGGTGCTAGCCGGCGGAAAATGGTTTGGGACAGTACTTTATAGGCGACATTGAGAACGGTTATTGCTCGATAGTTCTTACAGTCCAACTTAGCACCCTTTTTGTAGATCGGACAGATAACCTCATCTTTCCACTCCTCCGGTAGCTGTTACATATCCCAAATTCTAACAGTTAGCCGATGCACTCAAATTACCAGTTTTTCTGGTCTCATTTTAATAAGCTCCCTTCTAATGCCATCTTTCCCAACTGATTCATGGTTCTTTAGCTGCATGATGGCCTCCTTAATTTCGCCTATCGTTGGGGCTGGCACGTCTTCCCCGTTTGTTGCACCATCGAAATCGCTTTTCCCGCCGCCATGGTTCTTCGGCTGGGTGCCATTCAGGTATTCATCGAAATGCTGCTTCCACCTATCGGTCACCTCACGATCATCCGTCAGAATACTGCCAATTTTATTCCGAAACATTTCAGCTCGCGGCACAAAGCCTTTGCGGGATCCGTTCAGTTTCTGGTAACTATGCGTATTGCTGCTTTTCCAGGTTTCACTGCAGCTTGTTCTGTTTGTGTCTTTCCACTTTTTGACGTGAGGCGCTGTGCATTTTGGCCGCTCGCGCAGCGTTCTCCTTATCCATCACCCTCCTACATTCATCGTCAAACCACTCACTTCGCTGATTCCATGCCACATGCCCGACGGAGCTCTCCGTTACGGCTTTTTTGATGGGAATCCAACAGTCCTCAAGAGGGGCTTCCTCCTGCTCGTGCTCTTCCGGCAGCGCAGTTTCGAGTGAATGCGCGTAGTTTGCGGCGACGCCTGCTTGCTTCAGTCGTGCGAGATCTAACCGAGGCTGGCATCGGTACCGAATATTGTTCACAACGGAGAGTTTTGGGCACATCTTAACCATCCCTAGATAGTGGTATGAGTCAACGTCAGTGTTTCGGTAGGATCTGACGTCAGGGGGGCCCTGTAGCCGCAAGGTTACCGAGTCTGCCTTGACAAGCGAGTGGTCGTGGGTTCGAATCTTAGTAGAATCAGGCCATTCGCTGTCAAGTGACTTTAGCATGGGTTTATTCTCAGGCCCCTCCATATACCCTTCCTACTGCATTCTGCATTAACTAACAATGAAAGCCTCTTGCCAGGGCAAGTTATAAGAGTGGTACTTGCTTGAGGTGCGAATGAAGCCTCTTGTTCAAGGGCAAATTATAGCTTGTTCCACTTCCTGGTTCTAGGAACGAGATTGGTAATGCATAATAAGTAGTAGTAAGGAACACATACATACACACAAAACACACCCTCACTCTGTGCTGAACTCTGCTTTACCGACCATGAAGCCTTTAGCCGGGGCTGGTTATAAGAATGATACTTGCTCGAGGTGCGAATGAAGCCTCTTGTCCAAGGACAAATTATAACTAGTCTCCGCACTTCCCGGCTCTAGAGCTAGATTGGTTGAAAAGTAGTAAGAAGCGTAGAGGGAAAAAGGGGTGAAAAACACACCAAAAGCACGGATAATAAGCAGTTCGCTCACTCTATAGCGATACTGCAATAACAACGAAGTGCGGAACAACACCTGGATAAAATCACAATAGATCAAAATGCTGGTCGTAGTGATAATATCCACACACAAAAATAAGGATCTGACGTCGATAATGCCTGAGAAGTGCCGTCCGTCTATCAAAACGTGGTCACTCTGTGGTTCTGTCTGATTTGGTGACCTCCAGGTGTACTTGTGTAGGTTCTGTGCTGGAAAAGGTACTACTTACGACCATGTTCTTGGAGACGGCGAAGTCGATAAGTCTTAAGGGCCAAAAAGAATGGTCTGTCAACGCGTCCGTCAGCGTTATTCTGACAGTTTTCCCATGGGTTTACTGTCAAATTGACGCTGACGGATACGTTGACGCAACATTCTGTTTGGCCCTTTAGGCCCATTTGATTGGTCAGCTGGTGTGCACTGCCCTACTAGCACAGTTGTTATAAACTAGTTGTGGCAACCAATTAACGACTGATTTCAGTAATAAATACGTTGCAGCAACCAGAAATGACAAAAGTGTGCTACTTGGGTGAATCATCCAATCACCGGTTTGTATTCCTCCTCCTGGGCCACTTGAGCAATGAAATCCCCGATGACGATCTTGATATCATGTTTCGGGCAGCGGTCGTATTCACTCTCCAACTCCGCGTAGAATACCTTTTTGTCATCATCGGTACTTCTGAGGTGAGGACACGCTGATAATGCTTATATTGAAGAACCGGCACTTGATTCTCAACCTGCATTCTAGGATTGTTTGGACACCACCCAATCACCCGTTTCCGCATATCGCCCATCACTATGAAAGCTGTACCTAGTTTGTGTGTGTTGCCGCAGCTCTGGTAGATGGTATGTCTATCTCTGAACGTACGTACCGTAGGGTTCTTCCAGCACGCCTCCTGCAACGCTACGACGTCCAACTAGTGGCTTTTCAATACGTTGTAGAGATGGGCAGTTTCACGTCCCGAGTTTCCAATCCATAGTTCTTTTTCATCGCGTGGGTCTGTTCCGATCGTACCAGTGCGAATTTCTTTGTTCTTCGTTCCGTGCTTTAGTATTTTTCGTGGTGGCGGCTTGCAAAGCCTGCTACACCAACCCCTGTTTCGCCAACGAAGCTCGAAAGAGCCCTCCTTCCCTGTCGGCATACGACCTTGGCTTCCACTGGGGTTGGTTACCCGATCTTCCACCCGATCCAAGATTGCTAGCATCCCGGCTGGTACCACGAGGAGATAGGGATAGGAGTTGCTGAATATGAGGCTATGAACCACTGTAGGGTCTATTTTATGCCTACAGGTGCTCAAGGCACCGACGGTACGCATTATTCAGCTGTTTAGCAGTCCCCATTCTCTCCCGTGCCGTCATAACATTAGTCACTGAAGTACCTAGCTTTTTCGATAAACCTCGTACTGATGCCGGAGAATGTCGTTTGTAGTGCCCCATTTGTGTCCATTCCGTTTTCTTTGGTCGAGAGAAAGGTCACGCATTGTAAAATTTCCTCGCGAAATACCGAAAAAATGGTGGCAGCTGTTTAATTTGGAAGTAAACTACAGGACCCAACCAAAATTTGGTTGAATACTGCACGGTATTTGAAATGACGGTTACTTTTTTGGGTGTTTATAATTATCGGTTCAGTATATAATACATAACTGCAAAGCAACATTGAGTGTAAGAAATTAAAACAAAACGATAAAACCAGATTTTTTTTGTCAGTACAGTAAATACCACGATATAAAGCAATCTCGATTTAAAGCACCTTCGATAAAACGTAACTCGATATAAGATAACTTTTACCTCGATATAACGTATTTAAAAAAAAAACACTAAATCAACTTTCATTGTGGTGTGACCTCGCATTGCTACCGTGCGCAAATCATTTTTATTTCTTAAATGTTGCAAGTTATGACACAATTTCGTTATTTAGATTTTCAAACTTCAATTAACAAAATCTTAACACACTCTTCGCTTCTACGCATTTCTTAATGAATCTTTTACTACAAGACCAATCACCGTGAAATCTGAATGTTAACGGTTTGAACGGTTTGAAGATTGCATGAAATGTACTAAAAGTAGAAGAAATATTTCCAATTTCTTTTCGTTTATTGGTGAGTTCAACTAAGACGCTGGAAAATAATTCTTAACTATTCTGAAGTTAAAACAGTATTCAAGAAATAAATGATACAAGTCGTAAATCAGTCGTAAATGAAATCAGACTGAGTGAAACACCCCAAGTGCGTTATGTAATTCATGAATTATTCCTTAGTTGCACATTAAGTAATCAAAGAAAAAAACTATGTGAAAAAAGATATGAGTGTACGACATTTTTTAGAAAAATATTCAACGCAATAAAATAAAATAAATAAAATAAAGTAACACATACTAATTAAAATCTAACTACAAAAATACAGCTTGAACTCGTCGGTAGAGTTACAAGAGAACTGCATCCTAGTTTAGCGAATGGAAACCGCCGATTGAGCAGACTGACTGATCCTCTCAGAAAAGAGGGATTCGAAGTAGTTGTAACTTTAAGTAAAACAAAGCGTGCCCTTTTGAGTCTGGCTCCGTCATGTTAACGTATAGAATTAATGTGCTGGCCTGTATTTAGATAAGGAGATATATTTGACGTCATCGCTTATCTTCTTGGTTGGACGCAAAGTACCCGGTTCTCTTGCCGTCGTTGCCGTCCAGCGTCAAGTAGGTCATGTCATCCATAAGGATTAAAGATGTTTTTCACCAGCACCACCAGCCGCTCCTTCTCGGGCCTGCTGCTGAAACACGGCCGGTCTCGGCCGATGCTTCCACATAAAAATGCCAATTTTTTCCAGGTTCTTCTTCGCCGTTTGGGCAGTGACTCGCACTTCCCGGCCCAAGGCGCGGAACGATGAGGTCATCTAGCTCTCGGTCTGCTCTTCAGCTTCTGCTGCACTTTACTTTAAGGTCGCACGGCACTATTGGGCGATCGGAACCAGGCTTGCGTTCGACGCTCTTGTTTACCTTCAGAAAGGTTAGGATGCTAGAATTGCCTTACCGGGTATTTCCGTCGACCACGGCTTCTTCGCTCCGGTGCGGAGCTAGAAAAACGAACAAAGCATAGAGCGTAGTTGCTTGACTGCTTTCATGGTTGCTGCAAATCTGCTGGTGACGTTTCCTTTTTTTCTGTACACAACACGGTTGCTATGAGTGGCGTTCACTACCAAGTGGCAGGGTTAATCGCACCATCTAAATTGCAGGTTTAGAATTTGATGATCTATAACTTAGATAATAAAAGAATCTAGATACGCCAATCGTCAGTAAGGTGGCTCCTGACGGCAATAGGGTTTACTAACCTGTCATAGTGTTCGTAATGCGTTCTCATAGGCACACGTTTGACTATATCATCTGTCACAAGTGTTATGTGTAAAATGAAAAGACTAGTCTAGAAAAACCTGCCGCCAGTAAATAATGCTGATGGCACACTTTTTACTCATGTATGAGGAAATCAAAGACTGGCATATCTAGTTCCTTTAATAATCTAAATCTTTAACCCACAATAATTTTCAGACATGTTTCTATATTTGCTTAAATTCGTCTAAATGGCGTGTATCGGGAGTTTTTTGACATTATCTTAAGATGAACATACCGAAATTGGAACAAACAATAAGATGAAGTGAACGCGGTTGATCAATTAAGAGTTAAAAAGATTTTTTCCTAGTTTTTCTCATTCATGAAACAATTTATGAAATTTATTAAAAGTTGGTGACTAGTAAGGAAGACGAGTTTTATTAGCGGTTATCAACAATATGTTGAGGGCTGCTTTAAACTTCAAAATTCAAACCAAGCAAAATAAACGCAAAACGGAAATTAGAAATAATAAACATCACAAACACGAGATAAACTCAAAAGAATGCCCACAACAAACGCACTGTGATTTTTCCCTCTTCCCGTGGCAATGTCGACTTTCTCCAGCCAAATTCGGCTGAATAGTCTGTGCGGGACAGCCACGCGATCGGTCGGTCTGCTGTCTGCTGTTTGCTTTTGTATTTTCGGATGAATCCATGAGAGCGGAAGCCGGTGTTCTTTTTGACCCTCCCGGCGGGCTTTTATAAGGACTCTCCTGCTTCATCTCTTCTGTTCCGTTCTGTAGCAACATAATAATGGTGCCTTTCTTTTCGTTGCGTTGTCGTCCTCGGCGACTCGGGTTCTATTTGGTTTTTTCGTGAATTACACCGGCGTTGTTGTTGCTGGATTTTGTCCATGAAAGTGAAAGCACTGTAAATCAGTGGCTAGCGAAAACGAGTGGGAGTTGTTCCTGTAGACCGAGAGGAAGTCCTTTGGGAGAGTTGAAACCAAGGGAAATATACGATACTGTTGGATTAAGACAACCGTAGCGATTACTCCGACAGCTTTCAATTATAGCCGTGCAGCGTCAAAGTTCCATAATTGAGATCTAATCCCTAGCGTTGGTTACCACAAAAGTATACACACTTGTTATCCTCTATTCTCCAAGTCGATGTCGCTCAGACAAATAATAATACTTCGAAAAACTGTTCAGGATTATTGGAAATGTACTTACAACTTTCCCGACTGCTGAGGGGAACGCAAAACGTTGTCTGTCGGAGAGTTTGTCCCAAAATTCGTTTTTTTTCCTTCGTACGCAAGAACTTTATCAAAGTCTCTTGTCACTCCGTAGTCAATTGCAGCAACAGTCAGGCAACAAGCCTGCTATTTGTTCCGCATCAAGTTCCGCTGAGGATCTTTTATGCAAATTTCTTATCACCTACAGACGCACGAACGTCCTTCCCCCAGTGTCCCATCATTCGCCGCGTGCCTACCTATATGCTACTAGCATCGCATATCAGAATCAATTTAAAATGAAAACCCTGTTAGTACGTTATGTTCCGGAAAGAGGGAATCTGCTGCCGAGTGCAAATTTTTGGATTTTGACGTTGAGAACACCTTTTTCCGGAGTGGTTCCGAGTTGGAGCTAGGAAGGGGATACTTTTTTTCTTCGTCCACATGAATAATAGATTCGTGTAGGCGCGTAACATGTGGCGTCTATTGCAGCAGCAGCAGTAGCGATTGTGATGTAGATAGCAAACCCGATGTTGATCCAGTGTCATATCAGTTGGGTATTCTCCCAGGTCGCCACAGAACATTAGCCTAGGTTCGTGTTTCCGTCACACAAAATGCCCAACCAGTTGGTAGTATCGGAAATAATATGTAAATAAGGTACTCATCTATCTGACAGTCGGAAATGAATTGAGACATAACCTTTAATGTTTTTTCCACGATACAGTAAAATTTACTTGACAATAAAATTTACTCCCAGAATGTCATTTTTATCCACTCCATCACTGTTAAATTATTCAAAACAGCTTCCAATCTAGACCGGAGATTTAGCCAACAAACTGACGGGTGTCACCTGTCACCCAGAAAAAGCTGACCATCATGGAAGGGGCCGGCAGCTGTGTCCCACTGACCGATCGACCATATTGTGTCAAATTCAACCCTAGCTCGTAGGTTGGTACCGATGTTGTACATGATAGCGCTCGCTCGGACGACGCGGACGACAGACGTCCTTTGTTAATTCTTTCCTGTACCCTGCTAGCTAGCACAGAATTGGTCGCGCTGACGATGGTTTACAAGGACGAATTAATAAAACCTTCATTTGCTAAATAAACTCCCAAAGCGATACGGTACGATTAAGTAAGTACGGTGAACGGGAAAGCCTACGGCTTGAGCCGTACCTATCATCTTCTCCCCAAATGAAGTCGTTTAATGATATTTCGAATGTGGTGGCATAAGTTCGTGTCAGTGTGATGTCGACATTTGGTTACCTATACTGCCGCCGGCTTGCTGATATGGTTACATTCGTTTGCGAGATAACCGTCTCTATACATATGCTAGTCCAATGGAGCAGAGCAGCACAGTAACGACATACCTACGTCTATTCCTACGTACTTATTTCCAAACGAACCGACTCACATACTCACCGAGTGGCACCAATTATGCTGCTGTACGAGTGACGTACCCTTTCTCCCAAGCAGTCAATTGCAGTCGTTTCACGTATTATAGACAGTGTCCTTATGGTTCTGTGAAAAGGGTTAGTTTTGCGAACTGAGAGGGTAGCTGGTGGACCAAGGGTGGTTGCGAAAAGTTGCCACATTTAGAAAAGCCCAAGTGAATACTATTTTTTCTGTATTTTATGACGTTCATCTGGTGAGAGTTACATGCATGCATTTATCTCGGCTGTGTTATATCATTGGGAGTAGAATATTCATCAAATGTATGCTGTAAAAGTTTCCAAAACGTTTTAGGATTTTAGAATGATTACAGAATGAGTAAATACCGTTGATAAACTTAAATATCTTTAAGTCTAAAAAAGCAATCCCGAAATAATGTTTTAGCTGATACAATCTTTCTGTATCCGGACGATCTAGAATTCCACCACGCTATTAGGGTTTCGACTTTAGCGACTCTTAGCTGCACCTCAATTACCTTGCAGTTTAGATGGAATTATAATTCATTGCAAACTTCAATTTTATTCAAGCTTAATGACTATCTGTTTCAGTTGATTCTAACAAAAATGAACCGTTTGTTAATATGTAATTATTCCCAAATCTCTGAAAGTTCAGGTAAATTTTAAAAACATTTCGGGCAGGGAACTCGTTCAAATAATTCCTTTCTTCTTTGGCAGCTTAGAGCATTTGTGACTCTGTGACTGTATCAAGAACCAGGCTTTATTGTATTCTCATTGCCAATTTTTTGAGCGTCTGTATACTCGCAAGCCAGCTTCGATTTCTTCGAGCTATTTAGCACGTTGATCCTCTCTATTTCTAGTCCCGGTGGGGTTCTTGAAGAGGACAGATTTCACTGCACTGTCGTCCGGCATTCTTTCGATGTGGGCGACCACACGCAGCTCCCTGACTTTTGCTTGGTTTATAAGAGGAATTTGGCCAACGAGGGCCTGTCGATCGTAGTTTAAGCATCTGCGCCTCTTTTCGCTTTTCGTTTGTACTCCGCCAAAACCACGTTTCATTCGAATACGGCGAGTACATATATGTTGACTGTAGGCGCTATTGGTATAACTAACGTTTTGTATATCATCAGCTTCGATATAGCTTGTGGAAGGCAAAATAGGCCCGATTTCCAGTTAATGGTCAGCGGTGACCTGAGATTCCAAATATGAGCTCGTCATCCACATCGAGTTCATCGTTGTCAATATAGTCACTGTTTGGAGGAAGCGAGTGTTGCCCTCTCATGAACCTTTACCTCTCATATATTTGGTTTTGACACATTGATTTTTAGCCCATCCTTTTTATTCTCCGCGTTTTGACTGGTAAAGTTTGCCTCCGTCATCCATAGTTTCTAGTAATAACGTCGGAGACGTATACGCAACCTAGGAGTCGGATAAATCTTAGCTTCCAGGGTCAGGGTCACAAGCCCAATGGTGTAATTAAATTATATGCAGGACAGTCCATTCATCAGCAGTAACCCTTTGCGTGATCCGAAAGACTCCAGAATATCCAAGAAATACGCACGAAGCAGGTTCTTGACTAGCTTTGATCTCCCACGTATGATTATCCGGAAATCCGTACCCGTGTATTGCCTGCCATAGCTATTCCAGTTCGACTGTATCATATGTTGTGCCATGAAATGGACGAAATATGGTGCGAAAATATGGGAAAATATTGGGCTAATAATCGAGGCGTTGCATGTTCGAATCTCGACTAGGAGACGTTTTCTTATATTTTTATGCAGGTTTGAGAAAATCTTCTTAAGCCAACACCTCCACGGTTGGTTGTTAGTGTAGGTTTGACGGTTTGACAACACCCCCTGTCATGCCATACTGCCGCACCCGTCATCTAGGACTTGGACTGCCCATTCTGCCCTTTATCTGACTCGTTCTAGCCATTGCAACTCCATCAGCACGTCCGCCATCGCGATGCATCGCCCTATCGATGGCGCACCGTTATAGCACCTATGACCTGACAACAATTGAGTAAGGTACCCAGCTAGCACCAAGTTATGCATCAATGTCGGAGAATTATCGTAGCTATCTCTTAACAAATTTGGAATCGTAGCTAAAGCTTAATAAAGTCTGCCCAAGTTGATTTTCAATCGTATATAGCGATAATAATTAACACACATACGCCCAGAATTGTATAGCAGTACGGAAGGAATCGCGCTTTATTGGATATTATCATACAAAGCTACGAGATGTTCTGGATCAGCCTATGGGTCCACCATGTTTAGTGTGGTGCCATTCCACCAACTAGCTCCTAATAGAGTCCGACTTGCCTCTGTCCCGAAAGTCTCTGAAGTTCCTTTGCCTTTGGCACTCGATATCGATCGTGACTCGATATCGAACGTATGAGGTAGAGGCTGTTAGAGTCAATACGAGCGTAGCACTAGCCGCGCCTTTGTCCTGTATACTTTTATAACCGGCTACGAAATTTGTCGTTTAAAACCAAAAGGCCAAGGAAGGTTTCCTCGGAGTGCGAAAATCAGATCCGTTAGAGCACGGGTCCACATAAAGCCTGTCTGGTCTGTCTTGTCACAGTCTACCAGTTGCCCTCGAGGTACGGCACTCGTCTAGCAAGCTAATCGTTGAATATTTCAAAACCTGGAAGAGACAGTCAGTTAGCGACTTAGAGTCAATGGGATCATGGACCTAACCTCGCAATTGCCGTGTATTCTCACAGTTGGTTACGAAATCTGTCGAACAAAAACGTATAACGCCAAATTCCCCTGGAATGTAGCGCCAAGGTTTTGCTTTGCTGTTATGTTATGTGTCCAAGTCCGCCGATCCGGCAGAAGAAAGGAATGAAATCAGAGACCGCTGACGGTTACCTGCCATGGCTTTTACCTGTCGTCAGGACAGGTTTTCGTCTACAGTCCGGATGTCGTTGGCTAAGCTGTGTCACTCTGAGCCTCTGGGTCTGCCTCTTCTACGCTGTTCTTGCGGATTCCAGTCGAGTGCTGCTCTGCAGATCTCGTTCGCTCTCTTCCTAAAGGTGTGTCCGATCCACTTCCACCTACGTTCACGAATTTCTGGGGCTATCGACCGCTGATGACAGCCACCAGGCCTAAATGATATGGCAGGCACCGGTTAATAAAAACCTGCAGTTTTTGCGTTGTCTCCGCTGAGACGCACCACGTTTCGCATGCATACAGCAGTACGGATTTAATGTTTGAATTAAAAAATTTTATTTTCATATGTAGGGTGATCTGGTTTAAGCGCCAAATATTTCACAGGCCTGCAAAGGTACCTTTGGCCTTCCTGATCCGTGTGGCTAAATCAGTCTTGGTACTATCATCGAGCGTTGTCTGACTACCCGAAAAAAAACCATAACACGATGATAAAAATTATGGTAACAGTAGGATACAAAATACAGTAAAATCAATAAAATTTATCGTCCAAAGAGATAACCAAACTATCAAACTTATTGTTGTCGACCATATATTAAGTATATTAACAATAAAAAAATCAATTTTTTCGCGAACAAAAATTTTCATTTACAGTAAAAGTTGTCTTATTTATGGTATTTTTTTTAAGCGCAAAAAAAAACAAAATATAATCAAAAAAGGCGCTAAATTTATGATGAAATATGGCCAATTCTGTAGCGTAAAATAAGAAACACAAATATCAATAAAATTCGAATGTCAATTGCTCCAACTAATATGTCATCCATAACGTAACGATGAGAATCAGGAGCGGAGACAAAATGTAGCCCTGTCGCATGCCAGCAGTAGCTCTTACAGGGTCGGAATAGACGCCGTTGTGCAAAACATTGCACGAGAACGCCTCGTACTGAGCCTCGATGAGATGGACTAGCTTCTGTGGAATTCCTCTACGCGTAAGTCTGTTCCAAATGTTTTCATGGTTGAGTCGGTCGAACGCTCCTGTTGAGGATTATCATACAGAGTACTTTGAGAGTAATACAAAGAAGAGTACCGTGATGCCACGCCAGTTACCTTTAATTTGTTACGCATTCGTCTCTCTCTCTCTCACACACACACACACACACACACACACACACACACACACACACACACACACACACACACACACACACACACACACACACACACACACACACACACACACACACACACACACACACACACACACACACACACACACACACACACACACACACACACACACACACACACACACACACACACACACACACACACACACACACACACACACATACACACACACACACGCACACTCAGTGTTTTGTCTAAGGTTACAAATTGAGCGAGGAGCAAACGGAGCAACGCAAGCGTACAACAAACAACCGCTGGCGCGTCGTTCTGCGCAGCACGCTCACGAAAACAGCAGCTAGTGCTATGTCAGTAGCCTGCGAGTGTGAGTAGGACGTATGGCTGCGGATGTTGCGTTACTTCTTCTTTCCTTCTTCGTCTTAACTCCTCGCTTTGCGTGCGGGTCTTGTTCAGCGGTCGGTATCAAGTATTCAGGTTGCAATGACGAGCTAGAGCGATGACCTTGGCTGATAGTTAAATACACACTCACAAAAACTCGTCGCAGGGCCTTAGTATCTCTGTCGTTGAATCTCTCTTTATTTATATTATTATATTAGGTATATCATTATCTAATACATACAGAGTAAGGATTCGCCTTTTTAATTTCTGCATTCGGGTCAGAAAACAGAGAAAACTGAGAAGCCAGAAAACAAAGAAAACTGGGAAGTCAGGAAACTGAGAATCAGGGAAGTTACAAAACAGAGAATACTGAGGAAACAGGAAAGTCAGAAAACTGAGAAAACAGAGGAGTCAGAAAATAGAGAAATTTGAAAAACAGTAAGGTTAGAAAACAGGGAAGGCAGAAAACAGAGAAATTAGGGAAGTCAGAAAACAGAGAATACTGAGAAAAAAGAGAAGTCAGAAAACAGAGAAATCAGGGAAGTCAGAGAACAGAGAAAACTGAGGAAACAGGAAAACCAGAAAACAGAGAAAACTAGGAAGTTAGAAAACTGAGAAAACATGAGAGTCAGAAATCAGAGAAAACTGGGAAGTCAGAAAACTTAGAAAACAGGGAAGTCAAAAAACAGAGAAAACTGGGAAGTCAGAAAACAAAGAATACTGAGAAAACTGGAAAGTCAGAAAACTGAGAAAAGAGAGAAGTCAGAAAATAGAGAAAACTGAAAAATAGTAAAGTTAGATAACAGGGAAGGCAGAAAACACAGAAATCAGGAAATCCAGAATACAGAGAATACTGAGAAAACAAGAAAACAGGAAAGTCAGAAAACAGAGAAAACAGAAATATCAGGGAAGTCAGAAACAGAAACAACTGAGGAAACAGTAAAACCAGAAAACAGAGCAAACTGGGAAGTTAGACAACAGAGAAAATAGAAAAGTCAGAAAACTGGGAAGTCATAAGACTCAGAAAACAGGAAAGTCAAAAACAGAGAAAACTGGGAAGTCAGAAAACAGAGAAAACAGGAAAGTCAGAAAACAGGGAAGTCAGAAAACAGAGAATACTGAGAAATCAGGGAAGTCAGAGTACAGAGAAAACAAGAAAGCTAGAAAACTGAGAAAACAGCGAAGTCAGAAAACTGAGAAAACAGAGAAGTCAGAAAATAGAGAAAACTAAAAACAGTAAAGTTAGAAAACAGGAAAGTCAGAAAACAGAGATCTTATATTATATTTAGAAAACAGAGAAAACTGAGGAAACAGAAAACCAGAAAACAGAGACAACTGGAAAGTTTGAAAACTGAGAAAACAGGAAAGTCAGAAAAAACTGGGAAGTCAGAAAGCAGCGAAAACTGAGAAAACAGGAAAGTCAGAAAACCGAAACAACAGAGAAATCAGGGAAGTTACAAAACCGAGAATACTGAGAAAACTGGAAAGTCAGAAAACTGAGAAAAGAGAGAAGTCAGAAAATAGAGAAAACTGAAAAATAGTAAAGTTAAATAACAGGGAAGGCAGAAAACAGGGAAGTCAGAAAATAGAGAAAACTGAAAAACAGTAAAGTTGGAAAACAGGGAGGTCAAAAAATTGAGAAAACAGAAAAGTCAGAAAATAGAGAAAACAGGGAAGTCAGAAAACAGAGAAGGCAGAAAACTGAGAAAACAGAAGAGTCAGAAAACAGGAAAGTCAGAGAACAGAGAAACAGGGAAGCAGGTATTTCTTCCTATTAGTTAGTAATTAGTTATTTATCCCTATGCCAAGGACCCTTAGTATTCTCTCTTTATCTTTTGTTTCTCACAATCCTGTCCCTGGGGGATTATACATTCCACAAAAATTTATGTATTGAAATATACATATAGCCCTAGTAGTGTTGACGGCCGACCAAATCTATACCTATAAAGAAGGATTTCTGTCTGTCTGTCTGTCTGTCTGTCTGTCTGTCTGTCTGTCTGTCCGTATGTTCCTTATAGAATCGAAAACTACTGAACCAATCGGCATGAAAATATGCATGTAGAGGTTTTTTGGGGCCAGAAAAGGTTTTAGTGATGGTTAGAAACGCCTCCTCCCACTAAGAGGGGGGGGCTCCCATACAAATGAAACACAAATTTCTGCATAACTCGACAACTAATCAAGGAAATAGAACACAATTTGGCATGTGGGTGTTTTCGGTGACAAGAATTTATTCTATGGTAAACTGAGATCCCTCCCCTCTATATAAGGGGAATTATAACTCCTCTCCTCTTTAAAAGTGGGGGCTTCCATACAAATTTCCTCATAACTCGAGAACTAATCAAGCAAATGGAACCAAATTTGGCATGTGAAGGTTTTCGAGGGCAAGAATATTTTCTATAGTGAATTAGGACCCCTTCCCACTTTAAGAGGGGGGGCTCCTGTACCAAAGAAACACAATTTTCCTCATATCTCGAGAAGTAATTAAGCAAATGGAACCAAATTTGGCATGTGGGTGTTTTTGGAGACAAAAATTTTTTCTATGATGAATTGGGACCCCTCCCCGTTTTAGGAGGGGGGATCCTATACACATGAAATACAAATTTCCTCATAACTGAAGAACTAATCAAGCAAATGGAACAAAATTTGGCACGTGAAAGTTTTCGAGGGCAAGAATATTTTCTATGGTGAATAAGGACCACTACTCACTTTAAGAGGGGGGGCTCCTATACAAACGAAATACAAATTTCCTCTTAACTCGAGAACTAATCAAGCAAATGGAACCAAATTTGACACGTGGGTATTTTTGGAGACAAAAATTTTTTCTATGATGAACTGGGACCCCTCCTCACTTTAGGAGGGGGGGCTCCTGTACAAATGAAATACAAATTTGCTCATAACTGGAGAACTAATCAAGCAAATAGAACCAAATTTGGCATGTGGAGGTTTCTGGAGGCAAAAATATTTTCTATGGTGAATTAGGACCCCTGCCAACTTTAAGAGGGGGTGCTTCTACACAAATAAAATACAAATTTCCTCATAATTCGAGAACTAATCAAGCAAATGGAACCATATTTGGCATGTGGGTGTTTTTAGAGGCAACCATTTTTTCTATGATAAATTAGAACCCCTTACCTTCTTAAGAGGGGGCTCTCATACAAACGAAATACAAATTTCCTCATAGCTCTAGAACTAATCAAGCAAATGGAACCAAATTTATCATGTGGGTGTTTTTGTAGGCAAGAATATTTTCTATGGTATATTTTCTATTGATTTCCCCACTTTAAGAGGGGGGGGGGGGGCTTCTATACAAATGAAATGCAAATTTCCTCTTATCTCGAGAACTAATCAATCAAATGGAACCAAATTTGGCATGTGGGAGTTTTAGATGGCAGAATTTTTTTCTATGGTGAATTACGACCCCTTCCCCTTTTAAGAGGGGAGCTCCCATACAAATGAAATTCAAATTTCCTTATAACTTGAGAACTAATCAAGCAAATGGAACCAAATTTGGCATGTGGGAGATTTTGGAGTCTTGAATTTATTTTACGATAGTTAGAGACCTCTCACCCCTGTGGTAGGGGGATATGGACTCTCATACAAATAAAACAGAAATTTTTGCGAAACTCAAAAACTAATCAAACTCGAGAAATTCGAGACTCTTCCATAAAACATTAGTCAATACAAGACCACAAAAACTATCTATAGTAACACTAGATCATTCAGGACGAGACGGTCGCGAGTGTTGCCGGTGACCCGCCGTCGGAAGCGCCGCCCACTGGGGGGCTTGCAAAACTCGAGATTGTGACAAAGATCATCCGAGATTCATGATTTATGTACAACACAGGTTAATTTGTGGCAATACGAAGTTTGTCGGGTCAGCTAGTATATAATAAATTAATAAATGTATTGAAATAGAAATATGTATTGAAATGTATTGATGAGTAGGGTAACCAACGTATTTTGGACTCCCTCTGCAGCTGTACGTAATTTGAACACTTACAGCAAAATCAAATGGAAATATCCAAATTATGTACAACTGCTGATGGGGCTCAAAACAGATAGGTTACCTTACTCATCAATGGTAGCAATTTCAGGCAGAATTTTGTAAGTTGCTTTGAAGCTTCTACACGTTTTCAATGATGTTCAACGCAATCAAATAACCGGCAAATAAATGATTTAAAACCCTGTACAATATGTCCAGTTACAGAAAAACGTGAGTTAAGCAATAATTGCGTTATTTACGAGCAAATGAAAAAAATGTTCCATTTCATTAACAAAGTGGAATTCCACCGTAAATTTCAAAAAAGATCATGAGCGATAATCGAAATAAGCATATCTGTTGAATATATCATTGATTTAGTAATTACAAGTTGATTTTTTTTTATTTGCAGGTACTGTATCCCCAACTTCTCACTGGGTTTGTAACCTTTGATCGATCGCGTATTATATGTATATACCTAGTATGCACTTTAGCGGTAATTTCTTTTATCCATGTACAAGATTCTGCTAAGAAATATTTTTTCAAAATCAGGATAACGCGGAAAACTTGCAGTAATGAGTCAATTGAATTAGGAATTTTTGTTTATCTTTTTGAATTAAGCCTGTATAATACCTAGAAAGAAATTTCAAATTTTCTCTAGGTTTGCCATCTTGTGATGAATACATGAATTTATATTGTTTTCATAAATTTCAGAGCTATATTTTCTCAGTTGTTAATCTGATGAAACTATGGCGCAATTTCTTGAGACAACATTTCTCGGTACAGTAGACTCTCGGAAAAGTTAACTCTCTAAAAAGTTAATTGTTCAGAAAAGTTAAGCGAATATCAGCTCTCATGCAACGCTCTAAAAAGTTAATTTTTACCTTAACTTTTCTGAGAGTTTTGATTTATTGGTTAACACACGTGTGTTTACCTTTTATCTTTATTTCTCATTTTTCGATTTATTGTCGCCTTTCCACAGTCATACAGAGTCATACAGAGTCGCATCATAACTGGGATTAAATTAAACTCTTGTACCGGATAATTGCAACAATATCGTATTGAACTATTTGCTAGTTACACATAGTTACTTCAGGATTATTGATAACATACTGGAAAAGCGCAAACTCAGATTGAATTTTAAATGCAAAAGAAGGAACAGCAAGAAACTAAAAATAAACGCGAACATTATCAAAACGTAGTCGAACACTACGAAAAAAAAAACAAAAGTAAACTAGTGTAACCGACTATTTTAAACTTACTGAAAGGAACTAAATATTATTTCATAAAGATCTTGATACATATTTCTTTTCATTACATATTCAAAATATATAAAAATGTGTATCCTATATCCCAGAGTGTATTTTTCGCTTCTGTATTTATCATTTTCAATGATTTTTAGAACTACTCGGAAAAGTTAATATTTCGGAAAAGTTAATCGACCCATTCCCCAATCGATTAACTTTTCCGAGAGTTTACTGTATTATTATGTACCTAATACTAGCTAAAATTACTTACAGTAGACAGTAGACCCTCTTGGAAATGAAAGTTCAACCGATAATGGTGCATGGCGGGTGACTCATCTTGAAAAGTCTATGAAATTTTATAAGATTTTTTTACCGTACATTTCGGGATGGTCCAAATGAAGCTTTCACTCAGTTCTGTCTTCTTTGTACTCCAAATAGAGCAAGGTAAACTGATTTATTCATACGCCCTGTCTAATAATATGTTGAGTTCCGTTCAAAAGAAGACTTATCTTATATATTCCTTTCGACCGTATTCATCATTCTCCCCGGAGAACAAATCCGCTCCTGAAGACCTTCAAATTCAAGTTCCCTCCCCTCTCGACCGAGGCTTATTTCATTCAACCATATAGATGAAATTATATTCCAATCGTTTTATGAACACAAACAGCACCTAGTAGCATCGCGCCAGGACCGAAGGAAAACATATTACATTCCCGTATCTCCGACGATTCTGTTCGCCTGAATGAAAAAGTATTGCAAACAACCCAAGTAGATTTAAGTGAACTGAAGTGAAGAGCCCGTGCCAGGCCAGGATAGCCCATTGATGTGATGAACGATGCCGGAATGCTCGGTCGGTATGGTGCCGAACAAGGAACAAGGGGGACAGGGAGCGACGAGAATGGGCGGAGATGGTAGCATCCATCGGCGGCGTAAAGACGCACACACGGACGCTGCCGCCTGCCTGAGCCACACCAGTAAAGGTATAGTGAGTGAGTGGAAGATCCTTTTCCGCTCTGAAGCTCCCGGCAAGTCGGTCTGTGCTCAGGATATTGAAAGTAAATTGAAAGAGATTTTCACTTTTTCCTTTCGCTGTGTCAATGTCGTGGAGGGAGCATACCGGTTTTGTAGAAGACTCTATCGCTCTTTAAAAGTACGCATATTTATGTGTGGAGCCAAGGGTAACTCTTCACTTCACCGTTTCCAGCCGGCGCCAGGAGGAAAATGGCTTTACATGTGTTTTTAATACGAAACAAAGTGACTTTTTTTTCTTGGGAACGAACGTTCAATTTACATTATCATCAAACCGGTGACACATTGGCCATGTCAGCAGCCACCAGGTCCCTGTGAAGCGTGAAATTAAAGAATAACTGTGCAAAAGTTGCCTGCTTGGAATTATTCTCCATGGATATTTATGAGGAGAAGAAGAAAGTCTTTCTTGCAAATTTGTATTGGGGTATTGTTGGGAACGGAAACGGAAGTCTGTCAAAGTGACGGCCAAATTAAAAGGCTTGATATTTAGATTGATGAATTATGCAGCAGTAGGGGGTGGCATTGTTTTAAACTGTCGGAAGAATTTAATTAATTAAACAGATTGAGACGAGAGGACCCATTACACTGGTCAATGATCAAACAAGAAGAAGCTGACAAATTTATACATCCGGTTAAAATAGTAACTCTTCGGGAGAGTCTATGAAGCGATACAGTCATTAGGATGACAGTTAAAAATTATATGTCCAGTGCGATTAACTCCCTACACGGGAAGTTTTCAAAATAATTACACGGATTTCACCCGAAGACCAGAATTTTATGAAGTGTACCGCCCGCGGGATGTTGGCTGCCCACGGTCTTTTGGTTTCATGAGCGGACTGTGTAGAAAGACGCTACGAGGCTGTGCACGCGAGCGTGCAGGTAGCAGAAACTATGTTATATGCGGAAGTCAGATAAGAGTGGGCATCATTTGCTTCTCGCTCGATTGGCAACATTATTTTTGAGTTGTAAAAAATTTGGTCGACATGTGCTAATTTATACAAGTATACAAAATTTGAAAAATGCCTGATCAATTTCAAACAATGTTTTGGTTTTAGTGATGGCGTTTTGGTCATCGGGTTACTAGTAAACTAGTTTATTTGCTGTCTAGGCCAACGTTTCAAGGACTTTATTTCCTCATCATCAGGGCAAAAACATATTAAACTAATTCTTGTCAAGTTTGTTGGGGTGGGTTTTTTCTGCTATTGGTCGAACTACAACAGTCATTCCTGTACACAACACAGTACTGTGTTGTGTACAGGAATGACTGTTGTAGTTCGACCAATAGCAGAAAAAACCCACCCCAACAAACTTGACAAGAATTAGTTTAATATGTTTTTGCCCTGATGATGAGGAAATAAAGTCCTTGAAACGTTGGCCTAGACAGCAAATAAACTAGTTTACTAGTAACCCGATGACCAAAACGCCATCACTAAAACCAAAATTAGTATCGTTGGTCAAACAAATCTCTCTACAATTTCAAACAATGTAATGACCAAAACTCGGCTTAAAAAACTTTTTTTTCAATTTTGTCTCTTTTGTGGCAGGGTTTCACATGAAAAATAATAACGTGTATATGAAAAGCAAGAATAGGGTTATTTTTCACGATTGAAACTTAAGTAAAACGCTCAAATCGTGCTGGTAACAGTTTTAATTGCGTGTAGAAAAGGATTACGATTTTTTATTTAAAAGGTTTATCTGCGCTATTATAGTCGTGCGTTTGCAGTACAGCATTCCTAGATTCATTGTCTGAACCGAACGATTTGAAAACATGAAAAGTAATCCGCTGCAGCGATTTACCCAAGCAGCTGCCCGGGTAGTGAAAAGTTGGCTTACTTCATTCATCAACTCTCTCTCGCTCTCCTACATAACTCGGTTACACCTCCAGCATCCTCGTTACGCTAGACTGCTTGGCAGTGTACATCCTCAAGCCAGCGCAGCGCCATGAGCCATGGGAACCCGAACAGTTACGTTTTTCCCTACCCTAAGGCGGCACGATGCCAACGGAACAAACAGCTGCGTCTCACTTTTAAAAGCGAGGATCATTCTCTTCAATGAAGAGGACATTCTTCAAATTTTGATAAAGTGCGGCGCAGAAACATAATTAATGAATCCGCTTGAATGCATACCCGTTAGCTGCCCGAGATTTGTATCGCAGACTTAGCTGAAAGAAAGGAAGGAGGCCCACAGACCCATCATCAGCCTGCCGTGAATTGATCCTTACTGAAAAGCCGCCGTAGACAGCACAAAAGAAGCTGAGTTTACGAATTGCTAGGCTTACAGCAAATGTTTCTATCGAAAAACATTTATACAATACAAGCGCAAAACTGCTGAAAAATGAATTCTTCTGATGATATTTGCCTTGGGGGAGTGAGCGAGAAAGGTGGGAGGCAGCATCAATCCCTTCGCTTTGTTCGGTACCGGAAGTTAATTTGGTAAATTGAAATCATGCCACCTCCTAAGATAGGAGTTTTTTCGCCAACAGCCAACACCCAATGGCAATGGAAGCGGAAACCACGCAAAGAAAAATAAGGTGCTAAAACTTTCCGAAGGCTCCGGAAACCACATTACCGGCTACGTCGGGAAGCGCTCTGGTCGGCAAGGTTAAATATCCTTCCGGCGCAGCGGACACGACATCGCACCGTTTGGAAGACCGGAGGTCCGTTCAGTTCGTTAAAGAGTTCTAATTAAGAAATTTGCTTTCTTTCGTGGTGCTTTCTACGTAGGAATGTATACCACCGCAAACCGAAGGGTGTTTTATTTGGTGCAGTTTGCGGTTTTTTGGAAGGGTTATTGGTTGAATATATTCTGTTGGGAGGGATAAGAAGTAGGTGACATTCTTAGCCTGTGGTCACATGATTGTAGCTGCAGTTGTGTTACGGAACAACCCATTCTGAGATTGTCTTTCCGAGGAACTTTATAGGAACGGGCCCTATTGCTTTAGACGTCGTCTGTCTGAATTAACTTAATTCGAAGAAAATTGGAACGTTGTTTTAAACGGTAAGTAGAGCTAAGGTGTTGTCGAAAATTGTTTTAAAAGAAGTCCGAGAGATTGTGAGCCTGAACGAAGTATCGTAAATAGTTTTTGTAATTTATCTGGAAATTACGTTGTTTATTAAATTTCAATTCATTTAAAGGATTATCCCTTATTGTATAGCTTGTGTCATTACGGTCAATTGATCTGTGGAAAAAGTATGATTTCCTTCAATGAAACATGTTGAAATCTTCATTTAAAATAGAGAAACTCAAGTTGAATAGTTTACTCATTTCACTTGGAATTGGTCAGAATAAAAAGCTTGGCGTATTACGTCCAAATGTATGCAACAATTCGATATATTATCTAAATCTACAATCTATGAATTCAACTCTTTAAATATTTCAAATGATGGAACACAATTCGCCCTGCTTCAAATCTGGGATCATGGCTCCAGACTGTCTAGCTTGTGGTTTAGTAACTATTACCTTATTTTGATAGATTTAATGCTAGTTCTGTTTTGATATATTATCCGTCAAGTTTTAAATCAAGCTGTTCAGCCATGCAGTTTCAGTGACTGGTCTTGAAATAGCGATATAGATCTGCGAGGCTTCCAGCGCTATGCATAGTCAACACTCAATAAATAACGTAGAGTTGCTGGTTGAAAAAGTTAACACAAAAAATGTATCCAAATAGATGTTGTGATCCTATAACATAGAAGAAATTTGTAAGTATGTAGATTACATAAACGAACTAACTTCTTCTTCTGCCTTTCAACAAAGCAAAACTAAACGTTTTATCGTGAACCTAGCGGAGGAGAAAAGATATAAATCACTGTGTATTTACGTTTACCAAGCTCGCTGTCTACAGTTTTGTAGTATCAGGGAAATAGCCTTTAGTGAATGTTTTTCGAATTTACTTAATTACTTGGTTGGTGTCAGTTCTTCCAAGTAACAATTCCAAGTTTTATTACGTTCGTATAGTGGTTTTCATGACCAATTCCATAAAACCGCTAATAAAACTATGAGCTCCACCAGAACTTTCTGATAACCGCTATAAAACTGCTTTCTGACCAATTGGCCCACTCCTCAGAATGTTTTCATAACCACTATAAGAATCAGGTTATAAGCTCAACACTCTGCTGAAAGCAGCAATAAAACCGGTTAAGCTTTCGCTGCTTGACAGCCATCGCCATAATTTAAAAAAGCTTTCCGCTTTTCGCTTTTCTGGCAAAAGCTAAATAAGTTCGCCAGGTCTGTCTACTTGAAAATATATCCGTGAGCAGAAAAGTTTAAATCTTATTGACAGATCGTTCTGAACGATTTGGTTTATAGCGATCAGAATAAAATATCCCATAGAATATTTATTAAATTTTAAGCAATTTCGTTGGTTTGCAGCATGTGCGCATTTAATTTCATCGTGCATATTGATATGATAGGTCGATAAAATTAGTGCGCCATTGAAATTTTGCAATTTTCGAAGACTGGTTGTTTTAACAAATCGAAAATATTCAGTTAGTCAATCTCAATTTCTAGCAAAATCATTTTAGTTGCTTCCTCTGACAGGAAAACTGATTCATAATAACTTTCTTTCTGCAAAACACTTTGCTTTGATGAATTTTTGTTTGCGAGCTAAACAAAATACTAGAATATGGCAATAAGACTTCGCATAAAAACGCCGCACTTATGGTAAGCTTATAAGAGATGTGGAGCAGCCAACAAGTTTTAACGTGGTAATATAAGTAACCACAATAAATTTGTTTTATTAACAGTTTTATTATGGTTTTCTAGCTAGCTGTAAGCGTGTTTAGACTCGTATCCTCATGGTATTGCGCAATACCACAATAAACTCAGAGGTAATGATTAATACCGCAATGAAACCTTTATAAAATTCATGTAAGCCCAAGTGGCTTTAGAATTGTTACTTGGGATGCCAAAGCCTGCGTAACGTCCTCCATCTAATTCGGTCCACGGTAGCTGGTCTCCAGTTACGCGGGCACCTAGTGCTCGCCAGATCTCGCTCCGCCTGGTCTTAGCACTTCGCTTGCTGTGCTCCTCTTCGTCTTGTTTCTTCCGGATTTGATGCGAAAACCATTTTTACAGGATAGTTGTCCGGCATTCTAGCAACATGCCCTACCCATCGTATCCGCCCAGCTTTAGCAACTTTATAAATGATGGGGTCACCGTACATACGCGCGAGTTTGTGGTTCATTCTTCGTCTCTATACACCGTTCTCTTGCACGCCACTGGAAATGGTTTATAGCACTAGTCGTTCGAAAACTCCGAGTGCTCGTAGGTCCTCTTCTAGCAGTGTGCACTTTGTACGAAAGCTCAGTTCGTTTCACCGCAGGTGTTTGTGAAGTCCGTAGTAGACAAGACTTTCGCTGATAATACGCCTTTTAATCTCATGGCTGGTATAGTTGTCCTCTGTTGCCAGTGAGTCAAGGTATATGAACTCAAACTCATCCCGATTACCATGGTATTGCCCAAGCGGACCCTATCGCGCTCGATCCCGCCCACCAGTATGTACTTCGTTTCAGACGTATTTATCTGTGCGAGGTCGTAGTTGGGGCGAACCAACCAACGGTTGAAAGCCCCATCAAATAGTAAATAAATAAATAAATAAATAAATGTGCTAGGTCGTACAGGTTTTCTACGAGCAAAGTGGAGTGGTGGTGGCAACCGAGACGGTTCGCCTGCGCAAGGGTCCGGTCGGCACCTATGTAGCCACCATACAACTTCCACTGGCGAACGAAAACGAAGCCCTCAAAGCTGCTAGGCTAAAAGTGGGGTAATCGGTATGCCAGTCGGTACAGTCGGAGGCTTGCTTCCGGTGCTTCTAGCACGGGCATAAGGCCTGGAACTGTGAGGGGCCAGATACGAGCCAATTGTGCAGGAGATGTGGCAGTGCTGGCCATAAAGCAAGGTCCTTAAAACTCCTGGGAGTCATGGTCGACGACAAGCTCAAGTTCGGGAGCCACGTCGACTATGCCTGCAAGAAGGCTTCCACAGCTATTTCGGCATTGTCTCGTATGATGTCTAATAGCGTTGCGGTATATGGCAGCAAACGAAGGCTATTAGCCAACGTGGTCCAGTCCTTACGTAGCTATGGCGGGCCGGGGTGGTCATCGGCGTTAGGAACCAAAAGTTACCTAGGTAAGCTGGAAAGTACCTATCGTCTCATGTGCTTGAGAGTGGCGAGTGCGTAATGCACAGTTTCATATGACGCAATCTGCGTCTTAGCGGGTATGATGCCCATTGGCATAATCATCAGCGAGGACGTTGAGTGCTTCAACCAACGTGGAACTCGAGGCATACGGAGTACCACAAGATCGGCCTCGATGACCACATGGCAGCGGACATGGTCTGATTCCACAAAAGGCCGGTGGACACACTGACTTAACGAAGTCAACTTCCACCTGACACAGATTCTGTCAGGGCATGGTTGTTTTAGACAGTATCTGCACAAGTTCGGGCATGCGGAGTCCTCTGCACTATGGCAGATTCCGCGGCTATGGCAGATAATGCACGAATACGGTTTTCCGGACAAACTGACGCGACTGATCAGAGCTACATTGGATCGAGTGATGTGTTTCGTACGCATCTCTGGGACACTCTCGAGTTCCTTCGAGACGTGGCGAGGGTTGAGACAAGGTGACGGTTTATCAGCATGCTGTTCAACATCGCTCTTGAGCGGGTGATCCGACGAGCGGGCAACGAAACGAGAGGCACGATTTTTACCAAGAGTAGCCAACCACTAGGCTTTGCAGATGACTTCGATATCATTGCCAGGAACTTTGCGACGGCGGAGGCAATCTACGCCAGATTGATAGCGGAGTCTAGGAGAATTGGGCTAAAAATAAATGCGTCGAAGACCAAATACATGAAAGGAAGAGGCTTAAAGGAAACAAACGCGCGCCTCCCACGGACGGTAACCGTTGACGGCGACGAACTAGAAGTGGTAGAGGAGTTCGTGTATTTGGGATCGCTGGTGACCGCGGACAACAACACTAGTAAGGAGATCCAGCGGCGCATCCAAGCGGGAAATCGGGCCTACTTTGCCCTTCGTAAAACGCTACGATCAGGAAGCATACGCCGCCGCACGAAGCTAACAATGTACAAAACCATTATTAGACCGGTAGTTCTTTATGGACTTGAAGCCGTGACGCTGCTTACGGAGGACACACGCGCCCTTGCCGTGTTTGAGCAGAAAGTGCTGCGGACGATATTTGGCGGAGTACAAACTGAAAGCGGAGAGTGGCGGAGGCGTATGAATCACGAGCTACGGGCACTGCTTGGGGAGACTCCCATCGTACATCTAGCGAAAGTTAGCAGGCTACGGTGGGCCGGACACGTCGCACAGTGGAAAATGCTGGGACAAAACACCCAAAATGGAGTTGACGTTTTTCATGAAATAGTATTTTTCTATGAAAGTAGACAGACTAAATAACAATATTCCAAAATTTCAGAGCATTGGGAATGATACAGCTTTTAGGAGAATTTTTTGAATCTGAGGTTTGTGTAACAACTTCCCATATTTTTCATTTAATGCAAGTTTCGAAAAACTGTTTTTAATCGTACGGAAAGCTCTTGGCGGACTTTTCAAGCATAAATTTATTGCAATCGTTGATTAGTAATATTTACTCAATTTCTAACACATTTACATTCAATTTTTTCATATCAAAAAAGGGTCTCGATTTTGGCACGGTTTCGATTTTGGCAACATAGGCGACACGCATTTGTTGCCAAATTCGAAATCCATCTGTACCAGCTACCTTACAGAAAAATATAGTCCTACGTCAAAATTCAAGCAGTTCCTCTACGGCAAATTAAGAAAAATTATTTGACAATTAATCTCACTGCAGTGAGACCGCTTCAATTATGTAAAAACCGTAATAGACAATGTTTTAGCTTTTTATAATGTAGATTTTCTGGGTCAATTAGTGCAAAACTTTTTCAACTTTCAAATGAGAGGGCAAAATCTTAATGAGTTTTCCTCGATCTTCAAATGACTTTCGAATTCAGGATTTAATAAAAAAAAAACAGGAAAAAAGGTCCAATCCAAACAAGGAACCCTTTGACAATAAAATAAACTAATTCACTCACGTCCGACGGTGTCGGAGCTTAAATTCATGGAAAAATACGAGAGCAGCAGAAAAAAACGTGGCGACGACTTCTCCTTTTGCCGCGGAAATCCTCGGTAATCCAGACCATAATCATCAGCAGGGCGAGATTAGTCTCAAACATTTAAAATGGTCCGTGCCCCATTTGTCTTCGCTGCACGGCTTTGCTCGGTCCCGAAACAAACAAACAAAAAAAAAAAGACGTATAAAAAGCCATAAAAATAACAACACACCCGCAGCAGCAGCAGCAGCAGAGTGCTCACACAGTATGGAAAGAGGTCCTCTTGCACGCTTTTATTACCACAACCCATCAGAATGAATGAATCCTTTTATTTGAAATTTCTCGGAATACAAGGAACGAGTATAAGCATAAAAATGTCCCCACACACCAGCAGAACGAATGCCATCCGTCCCGCCACGGCTGAGGACAGCCATATGTAAACAAAGCGCTGTTCTGGTTCGTGGATGAAACGTTGTTAGAGTACATACCCGCATTGCCGAATAGCAGGCAGCAGCAGCAGAGTCGGACGTATCAGGCACAGGCAGTGCATCCATCCATCCGCTCGCAGTGAACTTGATAGAAGATGCCAAGGATATCTTACAGTGAGTGTAGAGGGAATTAAACGATCAAGATACCCACTTACTGCATCTCTAGCTAGGTAGTCAGATTAATTCCACACCGGCCTTCAATGAGAACTTTATTTTTAGAACGGCAACATGTATTTGCCCTATCCCAACGATCTATGATGGGTACGGGAGTGTGAGTTAAGCGCTTTAAAAATAAACTTTTTTTTTACTTTGCTTTCGCTGCTTCGGTCCATAGCCAATTCCCCCACAGCAAGCATCAGTTCGACGATGCAAAATTGACCACAGCAGCAGCAGGCAGCAGCACCGAGTAAGTATGTGCGTGCGTCTGCATATATACATACGTAGATTCCTCCATAAAATTGTTGGTTCTACAGAAGAATCCCACACATTTGGCTTACAGAGGAGCCGTAACTTTGCCTGTGAGTAGACCACGAAAAGATGGAAATCGGTCGGAAGAATGTGTGTGGTTTAATTGGATTTTCGTCGCGTCTGTGTAAATATGGTTGGTAAACGATAGAAGCTACACACTTCTTGTAGAGAAGCTACGCTAATATTGGTTTTTTGTTACGGAAGTGTCCGAGCGGTCAGGATGGCCGAGTGGTCTAAGGCGCTACGTTCAGGTCGTAGTCTTCTCTGAAGGCGTGGGTTCGAATCCCACTTCTGACACAAGCTAACTTTTTGCTACATCAGCATGTTATGAAGTTGGAATAGAAAGGGTGGAGGCACTGATTGTATATTTTTATTATAATTTATTTATTCGGTAGCGTCAGTGCAAATATCAATGGAGAGAGGGATGGCTGGTTGGCTCATCGTTCGGTGTGTTCCATTCGTCCCAAAATCAAAATGCGTTCAGTGTTTAAATTTAATCAAATCAAAGTTTGGCAAGAGTGTGGAGGGAAAAGTCAACACAACCCCGTACATTCTGGAGTGGCTGGGACGCTGACGGAGGAAAAAGTATTGATATTTATTTTGTCGTTTCCCAAAGAGGAAAGTCAAAAGCCGATAAAGCTTTATTTGCACGGCTAATCAAAGCGACAGAAGTGAAAAATTGCCAACAGACAGACAACCGAATGAAGTCGGTTGAGGCATTTAAGACTGAAGACTAAATATTTTGACAAACAATGTGCTTCAATTAACATGTATTGTCTTGAATATTGTTTCCAACATTAACGACAAGGTCGCCAGAGTACATTTATGGCAGTCAGCATGGCACCCAATAACTCCCTCCCCTTCCCATGTCCGTTTACCCACATGTTCATACAGCCTCAGGAAACCATTACATAAAACAAAAATTGGTTTAACAAGCTGCTAGCGCTAAGAAAATTTGACAACTCAAAACACTAAACAATGCATTCTATAGATTCTACTTGGGTAAGAAATTTCACTAAGTATTAAGATAAGTTCACAATTAAAATTCACTACTATATTTTCACTTTTTCGCCGTCGATTTTTCAGTTTTTTTTTGCCCTTGCACTTGCCGGAGCACTAGCGAAAGGTAAATTAATGCGAATAAAACTTTGACTTACCGCCTGAGTAGTTATTTAGAAAGATATTATAATGATTTTGCCTAAAGTGTTCACTAGAAATGATGGGAAAACCTTCAATTCGTTTCGATTGCATTCGCGTTTGTTGATGTGCGTAAACAAGGTAATGAGCTTGGATATGCAGTGGTGCCAGCTTAAATAGTTGACTACGAAATGGGCGACACTCTTAAATTAGTTTACATATAAATAGGTTTACATGTGCATAGACTTAGCTAAAACTTGGTTAAAACTACAGACGGTAGATAAAGTATAAAGACGCGCATAGAGCGTGACATAAAACACCGAATCGTACCGTCAAATCGAGGCATAAAAACCAATCGAACCGTCAAATCGAGGCTCCAAATGAGCAAAGTAAACAAACTTGTGTTTCATATAGGCAGGGAAGATTAAGTTTTGTAATCTACCTGAAATATTAAAACTTAAACTATTGATTTACTATCAACATATGGATTAGTTACCCTCAATATGTCATATAACTAGGTTGACCCGTCGTGGCTAGCCACGATACCAAAACCTTTGAAAATGTAATATGGTTGACAATTCAATAGCACGTAAAATTTATAAATGAACCAGCTTTAAGATTGGCAACCTTATATCAATTTAAATACGTGTTATCTACAAACGATGCAAACGGCGCTTAGGTAAAAGAGTAAAAATCTACCAATTGTGAGGAACGTGCTGCTCGAAAGACAACATTTTGAAAAAGTACTCAACTTTAGAACCGAGACAAAATTTAGATTCGGTCTCGCCAAAACTATGATTGCAGAAAAATATTGCATTATACCGGGTAGACGTTTGCTGTCTAATACGCTGTCACGCGTTGGACCACAACTACAAAAACATCCTTCGTTTTAGTAAACCGGACAAACTCTTTAATTAGTGAAATCTAGTCAATGCAATACAAAATCTTTGGATATTGGATATTTCGACGGCTTTTTAGTGACCCAGTCTCTTAAAAAATTAGATTACTTTTAAAATACTTTACAGTAAATATCTAAAGCTACTTCTACTGAATTCTTAAAGTTAGAACCTAAATTTGCGGACTTCAATATTTATGTTACTTTATATTGAGATATTTCAGGTCGCGTTCGTAAATCAACTCAGCAACAAAATCATGGAACAACACGTTCCACATAAACCACTTTTTGATGATTTTTTGACGTAGGACTACGTCTTACGGCAAGTTTTCAGATAGGGTTTCATTCCAAAAAATTGAAAAATGCGAGCGTCACGAAAAATGAAAGGTTTTGAGCGCTAATAGCTCAGCGGTTTTCCGATCGATTTTCAATATTCTTACACCAATCGATTGGAAAATCTTCTAAGAATTGACCCAAATAAAGAAAAGTGTCGATTCTTGATGTTGAACTATTGAAAAATTGAAAATAATGAACCTATGTTTTACCAGTATTCTCGCTTTGTGATTGGTTGGAAGATTCTTTACGATGATCTAAACCTATACCAATTTGATATCTGTGCTTGGGAAGTAAGCCAAAACAAGTGACAAAGTTTCCTCATTTAAACAAGATTTCTTAACATTGCGGTTCAACCTAGACCATTTTGATGTTCTTGCTTGGGAAGTACGCCAGAGCACTATGGGCCAGAAATTAAAATTTCGGGACAAATATATTTGCGGTTAAACGGTGTGTCTCAGCTCAATGTGGTCTTCGGCAACTTTTTGAATGAAAAAATGATGCATCTTTTGAAGGGGTCGTCCAATATTTACGTGTTACTTTAACAGCAATTTAAGTAATAACTTTTTGAGTAAATTTTTTTTCATCTTTTTGGTTTCAAAATATTAAAAATAAACCAATTTTAAGTATTTTTTTTGAAGATATGAAACTTCTACCTTTTACCCATTTTCAGCAATAGACCTTTGTTTATAAACGACCCCTCAAATCACATTTCTTCTTGTAACATGTTTATTTCAACAGACAGCTCAATGTGTTGTTCTAGATAACATGTTGCACATAAAAGAGGAATATTTTTGCTAAAGACTGTTTTGCTTTATATGCATTAATTAATAAGATATAACTGATTTTAGGCTAAAAACCGTTTGATGAAAAATGCGTATTTTTTCAAGGGTGGTGTCTTCGGAGAAATAAAATAATAAAATATAGCGCATCTTCCTGTACTATTAGGACCATGAATTCACCTATTAGGGTGATACAAACTTTTCTTTTCTTAAATAATTTAAAAAAAAGTTGTAGAAAATACTAAAATAAGCAACTTTGCTGAATAATGTAACTATCTATCTCTTACAGGTTACGAAATATAATGATGTGTTAAAAAAGAGCACTTAAAACTCAATTACACTCAATAACTTTGCACACGACTATTTTATTTCTTTCAAATGTTTTACAAAGTTATTGAGTATGTTGAATTACATATTTTCTGTGAAGACTGTTTGACGCTAGGAAGCATAATGTTAAGTTATAAAATGTATGAAGAACATATGCACATATATGAATGAAGTATGAATGAATGAAGAACATATGCACATATATGAACATATATGAGCACATTAAGTTATAAAATGTATGAAGAAAAAAATCCGCACCATTCCCAGGTATTCCCAGGTATTCTCTGAAATACACATTTGGACAGATAGCTTTAATAATTCCTAACAAATTGATATGCAAACTAATTGCAGATACTTGTAGATGGCTAAGATATTCGGATTTTTCATCAGACGGTTTTTAACCTAAAATCAGTTATATCTTATTAATTAATGCATATAAAGCAAAACAGTTTTCAGCAAAAATATTCCTCTTTCATGTGCAAAATATTTTCTAGAACATCACATTCAGCTATCTGTTAAAGTAACGCTTAAATATTGGACGACCCCTTCAAAATATGCATCAATTTTGTATTCAAAAAGTTGCCAAAGACCACATTGAGCTGAGACATGCTGTTTAACCGCAAATATTTTTGTCCCGGAATTTTAATTTCTGGCCCATAGTGCAGAGAGAGTGACAAAGCCTCCTCGTGCCAACAGATTCCTTACGAACGCGATTGAACCTAGCCCTGTCTGTCTGTGTTAGGGAAGTGTGCCAGAAAAAATGACCCAAGTTCGTTGTCCCAACAGATCGCAAATTCTTTACTGCGAGACGATTAAACCTCGGCGAATTTGATATCTGTGTTGGAAAAATGTGCTACAGCTGTAGTGTTCAGTTATAATACGACTCTGTATGAATACGCATGCTTGCCGTTTCATTAGAAGTGTACTGAAAAGATGTTGATAAAATAGGATTGAATTGGTAAAATCCCTTCAACGTGGGAAACCATGGATAATAAAAACAATCTTTAGTTCAGTAAGGTAGGAGGATAGCAATAGTTTGTGTTCTTGATTTTGTTGAATTGTTTTCAAATGCACAATCTTTTGAGAATTGGACGTATGCAATATTACTACTTTGATAAATGTTACATACAACGCATGTAGCATGTATATATGTTGCATATAGCATGTATACATGAAGAATCGAATGATTACAAGCATGAATACATGCTACTATCACTACAAAGAGACTTACGTAGTCCTGCGTCACCTATATATGCGGTCGTGTCTTGTACACAACCCCTCTGATTTTTATCATTAAAGTTTGAATTTGTCCTTGATAAAACATCAGACTGTATAAGACTGTTTAAGAAAACACGTTACATCATATCTGTGTGATTTAGATATCATTCCACAGCTGACTCTTGAAAGGTTTTAGCTACCATTCTCTTATTCTTCTTATTAATACTATCACAGCCACTATAAAGGATTCCTGGAAATAGTTAAAATTATTTCTTATCTTAGAAATATTTCAAACTATTTTCTTGTCAGTATTGACATTTGTAAAATATCCTAGATATATCACAAAAGTCAAATCGGCCAGGCCAACTGTGAAGCATTGCCGCAAAGACGATTCTATGAAATGAATCTTGTGTGAATAAGTTATTCATACATAAATACATTTCTGAATCAACAGGGGAGGAAGAAACGGGGACGTCTCGTACCAACCGTTTCTGTTCAATTGTTATTGTTTTCATGTTCGTTGGGAGTATTCAGCTAGTAAAGGTTAAATAATACTCCGGACCCTCGGGGATGAACTTATGGCACTTCGACCATAGCCAGGCTGCAATAGGCCAAGGTTATAGCGCCTTATTTCGCTCTCTGAAAATAGATAAGACGCACCAGCTACCGAAGTGTTAGAAGAGAATAAGAAATAAAAATAGCAAAATAATTGTTGAACTAACCAGCGTAAACGAAGAAATGAAAAGAGAGCATTCATAGTCAAGCTTAATCAATAAATTATACATATAACTGATTATTAATACGCCTCTGTTATAATTTAATAATTATTCCAAATAGGTTCAAAACCAAATTAGCGAAAGAAAAAAATAAAATAAATAAATTTAACACCATTGAAAATTGGTAAGTCAGATTAAAAAATTGTAAAATTCGCTATTCTGCATTCAGCATAGAGAAAATCATAGTAATGATAAATAATTAAAATACGAAACGACCTCACCGGCATGTATTTGCAAAATGTCCTCTTGCCCGTTCCATCAGCACAGTGAGGTACGTGAATTTGCTGCCATCTGCTGTCAGGTTGGAAGGAACACGAGGTATATAGCAGGGAAAAATCTTCGACTTCGTGGTTGTCGGCGTTCGTCGTTGCCAGGAGCTCGGGTTCGGCAGAGTTTGATTTTCCTTCAAGGTCAACCCCAAAACTAACTGAACAGCAAGCACCGCATCAGCACGAGCATAACAAAGATCTCAAAGATCTTCTCTTCATTCACTTATCTTAGAACCAAACACAACTTAGAACAGCACATAATTTTGTACGCGAAAAATGCACAAATTATCACTTGCATATTAGTTTGAATAAAAAAAACGAAATTCTAAGACTTCAACTAATTTTCCTGCGAAAAAAATTTCTCGACCGGTCTCTGTCACAGCTTACTGCGTTTTTTTCGAAAGGTTTTAGCTACCATTCTCATAAGAAACTCCGGATGAACCTAGAAATTAAATAAAAAGAAAACTTATCCAATTTAATTCTACTATGTATATTTTATTCTTGACGGTACGTATTTCGCCTACAACTTGCAGGCTTCCTCAGTGTCTGTTTTCGAAAATATGTTCGAAAACAGACACTGAGGAAGCCTGCAAGTCGTTGGTGAAATACGTATCTGTCAAGAATAAAATGTACATAGTAGAATTAAATTGGATAAGATTTCTTTTTATTTAATTTCCACGTTTCGTATTCTACTAAGACGCTCCAAGAACTCCAGTCAATTATAGGCTGATTAAATCGTAGGGTCGTAGGCTATCGTTATTATCACGTGCTAAATCACACGTTTAGAATGCTCCATAAATCTCATACGGTACGGGTTTTATTTCAAATATTGTTTTAAAACCAAATTTTTTTGTTCAGCTATAGGACTTGTTAGAATCAGTATCGCATTATGTGGCAACCTACACTCAAAATAATTTTCGCGTTGAAATTACGGGAAAAGTTATGTGAATGTTTTCCATCCAACTTTTCCCGTACTATTTACGTGAATTCCACGTAGTTTGCATTAGTATGCGTGCATTTACGTGGAAATCAGATAGATGTTATTGGGTTTTCCAATAATATTCAACTGAAAGTCACGTAACTTCCTATAGAGAAATTTACGTGATTTTTCACGTGGAAAGGACGTGTGGATTATTATGCGTGTATCAAATTGCCGTTTTGAATCACCCACCCACCTACTGCTGAAATCATTGTTACCTTCACTACGCGTGTTGGAGTCTAGAAAAAATTTTATTTAACGGCTTGCTAGGATCTAGCGTTACAGTCAGGCACAAGGAAACTATATATAGTAAAAAGCTTTAAAAAATTCAATTGGCTTGTTCAATTTACAACATATGCGTCGTAATTCACGAAGTTTCACGGAACATACCTCGCGATTCACGCAACTTACTGCTGATTATAGGAAGATTAATCCAATTCTGACTGGTTGCCAAAACTGTTTAAATAAAATAATCAAAAAAGTGTTGCCGAATTGGTAATATTTCTCTTTGCGCGTCTGTAGATTATCTACCGTCTGTAGTTAAAACTATTCAAAATGCCCCTAAAGTGTACAAACTTAGACTTTAAATAGTTTTCTAACCAAAAAATTGGCAGTAAAAACTTAAAAGTACGTTATTTGTCACAGAGAAAAATTCGATTATTGGTAGTAAGTAGCCAAAATTGGTTGAATTTTGTAATCATTTATTGAGTTTGTAAACTTTAAGGGTATTTTGCGTACTTTTAACCAAGTTTTAGCTAAATCTGATCGAGAGAGCATCCTGGAAAAGGACGATTACTTGAAATAATCATTTTTCATCATCATGTACCGCAGAGAGAATTCCAAGGAATCAAGTGGAACCAGAAACAATGTCTAATTCCATTAAACTTGTTGAAATCAAGGGGAAGGAAGAAAGCGTGAACCGCCCATACCAAACACTTCCCATAAAGATAATGATTTATCTACAGTCGTTGGAAGTATATTTGCCAATAAAGGTTAAGTGATACTTCGGACCCTCAGTGAAGAACTAATGGCATTTAGACCAGAAGCTAGGCTGCAATTGGGCAAGGGTATAGTGCCTTATTTCGCTCTCTGAAGATAGATTAGTCTACAGAAATAATTATTTTAAATAATATAACACTGGAAAATAAAGCCGTGTGGTTCAATGGTTGACTATAACTACAGTTGTAAGGTTAGGAACTGAGAACCAGAGCTATGTTGGGCGCATTTTCCTTGTTGCCTTCCCCATTTAATACCCTAACGGGGAATGCCAAAAACAGTGAAAAGTAGGGAGAATTTGACCAAATACTGATAACTAGGCGCAAGGAATCTGTTGATCGTGATCCTGAGGAGCAAAAAGCGCCAACAGGAGAACAGATATCGTGAGGAGCTGGAACAACTTTTCCGCACTAAAGACATGCGCCAGTTTTACGAGAAGGTTAACTGAACTTGTAAGGACTACACACTGAAAACTGACATGTGTACCGACGAGGGAGGGTATCTAATCGAGCGTGAGGTGGTCGACAGGCGGAAGCAGTTCTTCGATGATCACTTCAATGGCGAAGTTGCAGCAGTAGGCGGCACGGACGATAATCTAGGAGTGTCCAAGGACGATAGTAATGTACCACCACCTTTTCTTCAAGAATCCTAACGGGAATTCGGGTTGCTGTCGATCTATAAAGCCGCTGGTAAGGATCGCCTACCGGCAAAACTTTCTAAACACTGCCGAGAAAGATTTGAGAGGAGAAGAAGCTGCCGGAGGAATGGATGGAAGAAGTGATTTGTCCCATCTACAAGAAGAGTGATCTGCTGGATTGCTGTAACCATCGCGGCATAACGCTAGTAAACGCCGCCTACAAGGTATTCTCCCAGAAAATAGTTCTCTTCAACAACCCCACCGGGACCAGGTACAGAGGAGCCTCTACATGCAGCATGGCTCGACCAATTAGAAAGTAATTTGTGACTTCTGAAACGACTGGAAAATTGGCGCCGAGTGGCCCAAGATCGAGTTGAATGGAGACGCATGCTAAAAACAGCACGAGCCATCCCTGTTCTATGCTGTGCTGACGAAGACGAAAGAATAAAGTGAAGGTTGCAAGAGATACCAATTAATTCGATTTCTTTAACCCTTTATAAGGCCGTGGCAATTAAATTGCCACCTACGAAAAATAGTTGTTTTGCGTCTATAATGACATCAATATAATTATAGAAGCAAAATAAAAAAATTTTGTTGGTGGCAATATAGTTGCCACTGCCTTATAAAGGGTTAAGGGGTTATATACAGTTAGAATTTTCGAAAAATCGATTTTCTTTTTATTCATAATCGTAGTGTACATATATTTAAGTACACACAGTAAATTTTCATGCCAGTTCATAAAATATTAACAAAGTTATACGCGTATTTGTAACGATGTGTCGGAGCGATTGAAGAAGGAACGCGTAGCTTTGAACGCGTGATTCTCAAAATCATGTTTTCAAAGCGGTGAGCAAGATTTCTCGAAAACCGCTGAACCGATCCGCTTCAAATTTTGACACAGGTGTTCTAAGCATATATGCTCGAAATTATTCGTAGGCTTTCCCTCATCAATTAATATATTTCATTTTATGGAAATCGTAGAGCAAAATTTGTGCCGAAAATCGATTTATTGTGTTTGAGAAAGCGCCATTTTGTCAAAAGTGATTTTTTAGGAGCCTTTTAGTTGGCTTCGAGGTATGACGCTGGCCTAACAAGTCAGTCGTCGTATGTGCGAATCTCGACTGAGAGAGGCTATTAGAGTCAATAGGATCGTAGCAACTGGTCCTGCAACTGTCGTGCACTCTAACAGCTGGCTGCGAAGTCTGTCGTATAAAAAAACCAGAAAGTCAAGTTTCGGCAACGGAATGTAACACCTAGGCTTTGCTTTGCTTTGCTTGATTATTTTGCTCCTTCGATCAATCTATAGATAATCTATTATATAACCGATACTTTTTTAGTTTTTCGATTTCCGATGATTCAATCCGTAGATACCGTGCTCACCGCAAGTCGCTTTATTTTGGAACAGTTCTAAGACATGAATTTCAATAACATTTTTTTAAAAAACATGCTAAAATTCAGTCAAAAGTAACCACAAAATATATACAAATTTTCGCTTTAATAAGTTCAAGGTTTTTCTCTACGAAAATTGACTTTGTTGAGCCTCCTAACTGTATATAATTTAGACACTTAATACACAATTCGAACACTTGCAGTAAAATTAAATGGAAGTGTCCGAATTATGTTCAGCTGCCGATTGGGTTCAAAAATGGTTGACTACCCTAATACATTCCATCTTGATCTGTGAAAAGTTGTAACGAAATACCAACTAATTTTATTTTGCTTCACATTTCTCACCATTTTACTGCGCCATCGCCATGGTCAGGTGACGTGCTGTGTAGCAAACAATACATAATGACGGTCCGTGTTGACAATTACGACAACCGCGATCGCTTCTCGCGGCGAGGATGACAGGACACTTGCAATATTTCTATTGGTGTTCACCATGCAGTTGGCAGCTGACTTCGCTAGGTGAAACGAGCCCAATTGACTGGGCGTACACGTCGAACAACGAGATCGCGTTAGTTTTCATACGTTTTCATTTACCGATCGCGGATATTAGCTTTGAATGCAGCCTAGTACATTAGACCAGCTCACTATGAGCCCAAAATTTCTCGAGTCACACTGGGAACAAATGTATGGCCAAACCCAAAGCACGATTTTTTCTAATTTCCACTAGTGATTTCCACTTTTCTTCACGCGCGACTTTCCACGCGTGCGCGCGGCTTTCCACACGAGCGAATCTTTCGTCACTCAAAGGCACGGTTTCTGGCTGATTTTTAAAATGGGTACGAAATAACTACTCAACTTGCTGGCGAACAGATAAACGCGTATTTTTGGTTCCGGCTTACACTCGCGATTCCTTTTTAACACAAAATGCTAAAATAACTTGTAGATTGCAATTATTACGTCACAGACTGTAAGAAAAAACTTCGTACCACTTTCTCCGGTAAAATTCACGGATACAGCTTGTTCTGCTTGTAGCCAAATTTCTTTTTCTCCTGGACGCGCGGTACTACTCCAGCAGCAACGAACCACTCGTGTTACGTGCCTTTTTTCGAATGAAAAAACGGATGCCACTTTTGTCACACCCAAAACTGACAACCAGTGCTGCCGAAAATCTTTGCGCGTTCGAATAGGTACATACACGCTTCTTCTTTTTTAGTTCAATTGTGTATTAAATGAACTTAAACATTGCATAGTTAAAAATAAGTTTGATTTTTTCAGAACTTTCACTAAAAAACATAAATAATCTTTCGTCGAAGCATGGTAAAAATGGATCGTATAAGCAATGTTCTAATGCAATGATATAAATATTTATTTCCACTTGATTTCCTCGTCGTTGCAATTCCATCCTTCTTCTTCAGTTTGTCTTACACAATCGACCAGCTTTTATCAATCGGCCTTAGCTTCGGGGTATTGGCTGGACTTCACTCCTTGGAAACCACAGTGACGTCATTGTTGTTGTAACATTATTTGATCGAAAGGGTGATACAACTTTATTGTAAATTAATTATCGCATTCAGCGTGCTAAATCTCCGACTAAATCGTCGACCTGGCATGGTAACGAAGTAAGTAGAACTGAAATGAAAAGCGATATTCTCAAAAATTTTCGACAGAAAATTCCCTTTACAGACACAAAAATACATATCTTCACCGCAAGCGAACAGAGACAAATACGAAACGGATCCGCATTAGTCTGTACGTCGATCCCACTGCTAGCCAAGTATAGTAAAAAAGTGGTGCTTACTTCCGTATGACTGATTTAAAAAATGCGACATAAAAACCGTCGTCGTATAAGCGAAATTGCAGAATCAAACGCACTGTGGGTAACCGGTCACGTTTTAGTCTTATTTTCCGTGTCGTGTCCCTATGGCTTATTATTCCTAGAATCAAACCGTAAAATCAGGAACGTACCTTTCGTGTTTGCAATGTATACATCATGTTTCCAATGCTTGCCAAACCTCGCGAACATCATCCATTCATTGCGGAGAAGTTTCGCGTTTTGCTCTCCATCCGAACCCGAAACATGGCTCACGAGCGCTATACGATGCACGCTATAGAATCTATTCTGTAAGGAAAGTCCATTCACGGTTAAGAAGAAAAGAAATAAACTCGTTACTTGCTATCGTCGCGTCGTCCGTGGCACGGATGCGGACACCCTCACGGTTCTGCTCATCAAAGAGAGAGCTGACTACGACGATGTCATCAAATGCAGTCAAGGACTCATCGTGTTCCATAGAATTTGAGCAATGTTTTACAGAAAACTAGATGCGAACCATTTGCGACCTAAGCGTACGGATGTCCTGGCAATAGCTTACCAACGGCCAAACGAAACGTGTTCTGCTTGTACATTCACCGGTTCGTGTCAGGGCGAAAAACGAACGCACGTGAGTGTGGCATTTCGGCCTTTGTAGTACATCCCACTTTAAGAGGAGAGCGGCAAACATCCGGACAATGTTGAAAATGTTTTTCGATTATTACGCTTCCTGAAGCTTGTGGAACGCTCTTCCACAAAAAAAAAAGAAATATCTCGAAACCCTTGTGCTCCAGACGGCAACGGGGATGAGCGGATCCTGTTGTATGTGCAGCATATTATTTTAATTCCATTAAACGAGAGACCCTTCCGGAGTGCGATCTCCCCGTGGGCAGAAGGATGACTTCACGTGAATCGGACGGAACAACACGAGCCGCGAGAGATAGGTATCTGATATCAAAGGATGACCGGAGGCGAAACTGCGGATGACCACCGCAGCACCGGTGGTGCCGTCATGCGGTACAAAAGTGAATGCCGCCTGCGCTGCTGCTGGCTGGACTGGATAGTCAGTGTCAGTGCATTCACGATTGCAGGTTTGGGGGACAGATTTTTGGATCAGCTTGAAAGTTTTGCTGTGGACGTGAGAATAGAAGCTGTGGAATTAGTTTTTTTAGTTGAAATAAGAAGGCTGATAATGGAATATCATTGAACCGATTCAATTCGAACGAAACTGCTGAATCATTGCTGCATTGCAAGAATACTATTGCAAAAATAGTGCAAAAGTATAAAAAGAATGGTTTGTTCTCACCGACCGAGCAGAATGTCTAACGTAGACATCTGTACTGTAAGAAATGACAGAGCAATTGCAAACAAGACGAATGAATTCAAATATAAACGAAAATTGAAAGTAAACTGATAGAATATCTGTGGACTCTTCTGGAGATTACAAGGAGATACAAATACATACCAAGTATCCACTTAAAAGTTTGATTGATTCTAATACTTTTCTATCCGGGCAATAAAGTTAGTAGAAAATTGTCATCCTAGGAGAATGAATTCTTTGACCCTCCGGATAATTTTCCCACAGTTTATTTCACGCTAACATGTAACGTCGAAATAGAAAGAACTACGCGCGTGCATTGTAGAATTCTTTCAAGTGAATGGAGATCTTGTCGCTTTCGACTGTTTACCATATCCTAAGATGCTCAACAACTATTCGTAAGCAAGGTAGTGGAAGAGCAGCCAAAATTATGGACGTAGAAGGACAGCGTTCTCTTTCTCGTTTCTTCTACAACAAGCCCTCTGGTTTGGCTATCAATTAAGATGCACCAGACGAATGTTTGAAAAAAATATTTTGATCCCGTTTCTACAAAAACATCATGCAGATAGACAATACGTGTTTTCATCTCATTACGCCAAAAAAACACAATCATTCCTGAATACTCATTCGATTCCATTTTTACCCAAAAACCACGACCCGAAAAATCTGTCTCAGTGTGCCCAATCGAAGATTTCTTCGGAATTTTGAGTTCATTGGTGTACAAAAATAACTGGAGAGCCCCGAATTGCAAACAGTTGATTGGTAGAATCAAGAGATGTATTCGCAAAGTTGACATGACGGTCGTACAACGCTCTTGTTTCGACGTCAAACAAAAACTTCGCCGAACAGCCGATTACGAACCGTTTTCAAATGTACACTAACTTTTTTTTAACAATGGATAATGTATCTTTAATTTCGGTAAATCAGATGTTCTTCATGTATCTATGGCTTTTTTTGACAGCTTGAGAAAAAAATTCCAAAATTTTAGTTGCCACCCGTTAATAAGAAGACACTGGGCCCGTTGCACAACATGCTCAGCAATAAGGATTCAGTAAGTCAACGGGAAGCGGTAAGAAAGTTCCGTTGGTTGGAGTCACACATTTGCAAGACTCTATTAAAAGAGGAAAAAGTGTGTAGAAAGAAAACTAGTTCCCCAGATTATACTGACGAGCAAATCCAAATCGTCCGATGCCGCTGGATGATTCGGTAGTACGGCGAATTTTTTTTTGTTTTAGATGAGGAAAGCTACTTCCCTTTCAAGCACTTTTTCTCAAAAGTAAAAATACTTGTGCGCACTCCGGGGTATCCTATGCCTCTCTATAACCCGGTCTTGGCTTGGTCTTTAATTGTCCCAAACACTCGCTAAATACTCCTGCATTTTCATCAACATCGCACATCTAATAGGTGCGGGGAGTGCCTTGAAATTGTCGGTTTCTTTCGGGTTCTCTGCTGAATTTTGCCTTTAACCGGAATTCTTGTTATGCGGCCAGGCCTTTAAAGCATACTGTGTTTTAAACGCTTGACATCATCCACATGTTTATACTCTCGGTTCATGCGACTGTGTCAAACTTCAGTACCGCCAAGAATTGACCACAGGATTTTACACTAATACTGTAATACACCAAGATCTCGTGGATCGTGGGTTGCTCTTCTTCAGCATTTACGTAGATGCCACTGCACAGTGGTCCAGAAACGAAAGTTAAGTGGAAACTTACTTTTGCGGCTAAGCGTTTTATAATAACTCCCTACAATGTTCAGCAAAGTTGTCCAACTCTAAAAGACAATTAATGCGAAATCAACGACTAAGTTCCAGTTTGGCTTGTAAACACATAATCCATAATAACTTTTTATAAGAAAGAGATAGAAGGATAATTTCTTCGACAAAGTTGTAGCTAAAGATTATATAAGTAACTTTGCCAAAGACATAGTAGGTGTATTTTTAGGCGTTTCTAACTTACAGGGTATTTTACAACAAGACCTCTCAAAAATCACTTTTTCGCTGATTTCTTCAAATGCAGTGGTTTTATTGCATCAT
The DNA here is from genome assembly GCF_943734655.1 of Sabethes cyaneus. Taxonomy (NCBI): domain Eukaryota; kingdom Metazoa; phylum Arthropoda; class Insecta; order Diptera; family Culicidae; genus Sabethes; species Sabethes cyaneus. The sequence goes on from NC_071355.1 coordinate 57,240,963, forward strand.
AATGTTTTACAAAGTTGGTTATCTTATCAAAAGACATATTTTTGTAGAACATTGTATGTTGAAAACTCATACGTATAACGAGTTCTAACGTTTTTCCTGTGTTTTTTTAGTCTTTTTTGGAATAGAATATCTCAAAAAGGGGCAAACGAAAAAAACCAAACTTGGCCGTTTCTGAAAGCTTGGAGTTTTATCTCAAGCATATGTGAAAATAAAAAACTGGTTTTTTCTCTAACTCGAGTAATTTCAATTTAATTATTTCATGTTTGACCATTTTCTACTATGCAGTATTTTCCAATATCTTCTTGAAGACGATTAAAGTCAACATGTCAATAGTAAAAAAGAAATTTGTCGTATCTTGACACAATTTCTTCTGATTGTCACGTAAAATAGTCTTCGAACTCCAGATATGACATCAGTTTTCTATCAGCACCAGCTGTTTTTGATAAATATCTATCTTTCAATTTTCATTATTTTGCAAATATGCTCAATCTACCATCAATAATGTTTTAAAATTAATTTTCAATAAAAAAGCAACAAATATTGGTTATTTCATACGTAATATTGTTAACTGTTATTTTAGTTTTATGCCATTTTTTAATAGCAGGTAAGTATATCAAAACAGGCAAAGAGGTAAAAGAGAAAAAAACCTATAGATCCTTTTCGAACTTCAACCACCTTATATCAGTATATCGTTCATTTGGAAAAAAAAGCGTAGTCATTTATTTGAGAGATTCAATAAATGTTTTGTTTTCGAAATATTTTATTATTGTTAGCAATATAATAATTTATTATATTAATAATTGGTTTGCGCTTGGTGGAAGCTCCAGAGTACGTGTACAATAAGAACGATTTTGTATTGCAATGACTGGATCGGACGACAGCAGGAGGCGTTTGAACACATCCTCCAAATTGGCAATCCGGTTAAATTTTCTGACGTGAAATTCCCTGAACTTACAAATACATTTATTTCGCGTTTCCTGTACCTCTTCGCTTCATAACCCTATGAGTTGTGCCGTGGCCTTAATAATATCTGCGCCGTGTACTAACATTATATAGCTAATATGGAATTGAATGGGAAATAATCTCCTAAACTACCGAATTACTTTCACGAACATTTTAGATACTAATTTAAAATAACAGTAACGGTACCCTCAAATCTTTTGACAAAAAACTCCAGGACTCTAATAGGATTTGCTTGAAAATGTTCCTCCTTTTTTACTACGATCATAGTCATGTTCCTGTTCCTGAATACGTATAAGACATCAACTTTGAAGACTTCTCAGCTTTCTGACACTAAAGCAATTTAAAAGATTACTTTAGACTAGAATCAGAAATATCAATATAAAATTTAATTTCATGTGCATATATCCAAATGAAGATTTCCATGACTGTTTGTAAAATAATTAAAATTGTAAGATAGATATTTATCAAAAACAGCTGGTGCTGAGCTCCATTTGCAGAGAGGACGATACGACAGTGATTATTTGAAATCCAGGATAACTGTTAACCAGAGTACAGTAGTTCTGTGGAGACCAAGGCCCTTCACTCTAAACCACCGTCGAACTAACTACGCGCGCAATGAACCAGCCTGCCGCTGTATGCAGCTAATGAACAATTTTAGAAACATACTAAACTTAAACATGTCGTCTGATACTATTAAGAAAAAACTTTCTGACTATTTCTGAGAGGTCAATTTCATGTACACTAATACCACTGCATTTTATATTATTTTGTATTTGGTATTATAATTTATATTTATATGTATGGATTGGATGACGGGCGAAGTCCATATATCTTGACAATAAACAATTGTAAAAACTACCGTTATAAAAACTTATTTGATGAATATTTCAGCAGTGGTTCGAAAACTAGCATAAGGTCAAAAAACTAGATCTCTAAACTTATCCGGAGTTCGAAGACTATTTTACGTGGCAATCAGAAGAAATTGTGTCATGGTACGACAAATTTCTTTTTTACTATTTACATGTTCAAGAAGATATTAGAAAATACTGCATAGTAGAAAATGGTCAAACATGAAATAATTAAACTGAAATTACTCGAGTTAGAGAAAAAACCAGTTTTTTATTTTCACATATGTTTGAGATAAAACTCCAAGCTTTCAGAAACGGCCAAGTTTGATTTTTTTCGTTTGCCCCTTTTTGAGATATTCTATTCCTAAAAAGACTAAAAAAACGCAGGAAAAACGTTAGAACTCGTTATACGTATGAGTTTTCAACATACAATGTTCTACAAAAATATGTCTTTTGATAAGATAACCAACTTTGCAAGACATTATGATGCTATAAAACCATTGCATTAGCAGAAATCAGCGAAAAAGTGATTTTTGAGAGGTATTTTTATAAAACACCATGTAAGTTAGAAACGCCTAGAAATACGCCTACTATGTCTTTGGCAAAGTTACTTATATAATCTTTAGCTACAACTTTGTCGAGAAAGTTATCCTTCTATCTCTTTCTTATAAAAAGTTATTATGGATTATGTGTTCACAAGCCAAACTGGAACTTAGTCGTTGATTTCGCATTAATTGTCTATTAGAATTGTACAACTTTGCTGAACATTGTGGGAAGCTATTTTGAACCACAAAAAACTTTCCACTTAATTTTCGCTGCTGGACCACTGTGCACTGGAAGAATCAACGTCAAATATGCCATTACGTCGCGAAAACTGTGTCAAGGATCCGGGTATAGTGCTAGATTTTAAATTTACTTTCAAACAGCACATCTCGATCATCGTCGACTAGGCCTGTAGAAACCTTATGTGCATTATGCGCATCGACAAGAACTTCAATGATGTTTACAATCTAGAATATTGCACTCCAGTTTGCTGTCTCTGCAATCAAAATGAGGTTAGCCGAATCGAGTCAGTGTAGCGGAGATTCATTCGTTTTGCTCTGGTGACAACCGTGTCACCTAGGTAATAAACTCCTGTCACCTAAGTGACAAATCGTGTCACCTAGGTGACAAATCGAGTCACCTAGGTGACAATTGTCACCTGATTCGCGGCGACTCCAAAATAGTCACGTCACTCGCCTCGCAGAATAAGGGTGATTGACCTGGACACCCTGAATACACTTTATATGCTTCATCTAATAATGATCGCATCGAATTATTTTACTTATAAATATTCGTACCGAGCCGTTTAAATAATCTATGGTCGTACCGAACCATATAGTTAATTATACAATGAACACACTGAAACATTTTACTCATATTCGGTCGCATCGATTTTTTTTATTACACGACCAGCTTAACGTATGGATATTTGGATAAAATACTTCAAGTTCACTCATTTTAATTCAAGTTTTAGCGCATCAAGCCAAAGAAAAAAAAATGCTTCAAAAAACTAAAAAACTACAAGGTATACAGCACTAAGGGTTGTACGAAAGGGTGACGTAGGACAATATCAGATCACTAGTTCAAAGTCAAATGTAAACTGCATTTCTGGCAGATGTATGTTTACTGGAATTTGTGAGTGTCATTGTTTAAGTGAATGTTTGAAACAGAAGAGCGAAATATGCAGATTCAATTCTTCATTGAATGCAATGGTGGCTTTGAAAATACGAGGACGGGGGTTCATAAGTACAACGGTTGAAATTATAATGAATGACCAGCCCACAGATCATTGTATTAAATATGATTATGCGTAGCTTGACATGTTTCAAAAATCTTACTTTAATTTGCCTGTGGCCTTTAAAAGAGCCATTGGTTACAAATAGCATTAAAGCCAAAGCACGTTCATCGCAAATATGACGTGCCATAGCAGAAAATATGGCACATACACAAAAATTTCTGTTTGTTATTTGTATGCGAGTCCTTATCCTCCTACCACAGTGGTGAGGGGTCTCGAATCATCATAAATTAAATTCATGTCTCCAAAAAACCCTACTTGCCAAATTGGGTTCCTTTTGCTAGGTTTGCTCTCGAGTTATGAGGAAAATTGCATATTTTTGTATGGGATCCCCCCATCTTCGATGGGGAAGAGGTCTCAGTACAACAAAGAAAAAAATTCTGCCTTCTAAAGCCCTGACGTGCCAAATTTGGTTCTATTTGCATGATTCTGCAGTTTTAAGGAAATTTGTGTTTCATTTGTATGGGAGCCCCCCTCTTACATACTCCCTAACATTACTCTCCTACCCTTTCCATCAAATTGCTGGTCATTCTGTCTATCCAACGACATATAAATTGTTCAGTCTGTCTGTCTGTCTGTCTGTCTGTCTGTCTGTCTGTCTGTCTGTCTGTCTGTCTGTCTGTCTGTCTGTCTGTCTGTCTGTCTGTCTGTCTGTCTGTCTGTCTGTCTGTCTGTCTGTCTGTCTGTCTGTCTGTCTGTCTGTCTGTCTGTCTGTCTGTCTGTCTGTCTGTCTGTCTGTCTGTCTGTCTGTCTGTCTGTCTGTCTGTCTGTCTGTCTGTCTGTCTGTCTGTCTGTCTGTCTGTCTGTCTGTCTGTCTGTCTGTCTGTCTGTCTGTCTGTCTGTCTGTCTGTCTGTCTGTCTGTCTGTCTGTCTGTCTGTCTGTCTGTCTGTCTGTCTGTCTGTCTGTCTGTCTGTCTGTCTGTCTGTCTGTCTGTCTGTCTGTCTGTCTGTCTGTCTGTCTGTCTGTCTGTCTGTCTGTCTGTCTGTCTGTCTGTCTGTCTGTCTGTCTGTCTGTCTGTCTGTCTGTCTGTCTGTCTGTCTGTCTGTCTGTCTGTCTGTCTGTCTGTCTGTCTGTCTGTCTGTCTGTCTGTCTGTCTGTCTGTCTGTCTGTCTGTCTGTCTGTCTGTCTGTCTGTCTGTCTGTCTGTCTGTCTGTCTGTCTGTCTGTCTGTCTGTCTGTCTGTCTGTCTGTCTGTCTGTCTGTCTGTCTGTCTGTCTGTCTGTCTGTCTGTCTGTCTGTCTGTCTGTCTGTCTGTCTGTCTGTCTGTCTGTCTGTCTGTCTGTCTGTCTGTCTGTCTGTCTGTCTGTCTGTCTGTCTGTCTGTCTGTCTGTCTGTCTGTCTGTCTGTCTGTCTGTCTGTCTGTCTGTCTGTCTGTCTGTCTGTCTGTCTGTCTGTCTGTCTGTCTGTCTGTCTGTCTGTCTGTCTGTCTGTCTGTCTGTCTGTCTGTCTGTCTGTCTGTCTGTCTGTCTGTCTGTCTGTCTGTCTGTCTGTCTGTCTGTCTGTCTGTCTGTCTGTCTGTCTGTCTGTCTGTCTGTCTGTCTGTCTGTCTGTCTGTCTGTCTGTCTGTCTGTCTGTCTGTCTGTCTGTCTGTCTGTCTGTCTGTCTGTCTGTCTGTCTGTCTGTCTGTCTGTCTGTCTGTCTGTCTGTCTGTCTGTCTGTCTGTCTGTCTGTCTGTCTGTCTGTCTGTCTGTCTGTCTGTCTGTCTGTCTGTCTGTCTGTCTGTCTGTCTGTCTGTCTGTCTGTCTGTCTGTCTGTCTGTCTGTCTGTCTGTCTGTCTGTCTGTCTGTCTGTCTGTCTGTCTGTCTGTCTGTCTGTCTGTCTGTCTGTCTGTCTGTCTGTCTGTCTGTCTGTCTGTCTGTCTGTCTGTCTGTCTGTCTGTCTGTCTGTCTGTCTGTCTGTCTGTCTGTCTGTCTGTCTGTCTGTCTGTCTGTCTGTCTGTCTGTCTGTCTGTCTGTCTGTCTGTCTGTCTGTCTGTCTGTCTGTCTGTCTGTCTGTCTGTCTGTCTGTCTGTCTGTCTGTCTGTCTGTCTGTCTGTCTGTCTGTCTGTCTGTCTGTCTGTCTGTCTGTCTGTCTGTCTGTCTGTCTGTCTGTCTGTCTGTCTGTCTGTCTGTCTGTCTGTCTGTCTGTCTGTCTGTCTGTCTGTCTGTCTGTCTGTCTGTCTGTCTGTCTGTCTGTCTGTCTGTCTGTCTGTCTGTCTGTCTGTCTGTCTGTCTGTCTGTCTGTCTGTCTGTCTGTCTGTCTGTCTGTCTGTCTGTCTGTCTGTCTGTCTGTCTGTCTGTCTGTCTGTCTGTCTGTCTGTCTGTCTGTCTGTCTGTCTGTCTGTCTGTCTGTCTGTCTGTCTGTCTGTCTGTCTGTCTGTCTGTCTGTCTGTCTGTCTGTCTGTCTGTCTGTCTGTCTGTCTGTCTGTCTGTCTGTCTGTCTGTCTGTCTGTCTGTCTGTCTGTCTGTCTGTCTGTCTGTCTGTCTGTCTGTCTGTCTGTCTGTCTGTCTGTCTGTCTGTCTGTCTGTCTGTCTGTCTGTCTGTCTGTCTGTCTGTCTGTCTGTCTGTCTGTCTGTCTGTCTGTCTGTCTGTCTGTCTGTCTGTCTGTCTGTCTGTCTGTCTGTCTGTCTGTCTGTCTGTCTGTCTGTCTGTCTGTCTGTCTGTCTGTCTGTCTGTCTGTCTGTCTGTCTGTCTGTCTGTCTGTCTGTCTGTCTGTCTGTCTGTCTGTCTGTCTGTCTGTCTGTCTGTCTGTCTGTCTGTCTGTCTGTCTGTCTGTCTGTCTGTCTGTCTGTCTGTCTGTCTGTCTGTCTGTCTGTCTGTCTGTCTGTCTGTCTGTCTGTCTGTCTGTCTGTCTGTCTGTCTGTCTGTCTGTCTGTCTGTCTGTCTGTCTGTCTGTCTGTCTGTCTGTCTGTCTGTCTGTCTGTCTGTCTGTCTGTCTGTCTGTCTGTCTGTCTGTCTGTCTGTCTGTCTGTCTGTCTGTCTGTCTGTCTGTCTGTCTGTCTGTCTGTCTGTCTGTCTGTCTGTCTGTCTGTCTGTCTGTCTGTCTGTCTGTCTGTCTGTCTGTCTGTCTGTCTGTCTGTCGGTATCTTCCTTATAGAATCGAGAACTACTAAACCGATCGGCGTGAAAATTTGCATGTAGGTGTTTTTGGGGCCGGGGAAGGTTCCTATGGTAGTAAGAGACCTCTCCCTCCTAAGAGGCGGGGGGGCTCTTATACAAATGAAACACAAATTTCTGCATAACTTGAAAACTAGTCAAGCAATTGGAACCAAATTTGGCATGTGGCGGCTTTCAGAGGCCAGAATTTTTTTTGTGAATTAGGACCCCTCCCCTCTTTACGAGGGGTGCTCCCATACAAATACAAATTTTCTCATTACTTAAGAACTAGTCAAGCAAATGGAATCAAATTTGGCATGTGGGGGTTTTAGAAGGCAGCATTTTTTTCTATGGTGAATTATGACCCCTCCGCCTTTTAAGAGGAGAGACTAGATCATTCATGGCGAGACGGCGGCGAGTGTTGCCGGTGACCTGCCGTCAGAAGCGCCGGCCACTGGGGAGGGGGAAACCCCCCCCCCCCCGCATAAATCTCCACTGTCTAGGTTTGTTTGTTTTCCTAGGTCTACTGACTTCGATTACTTTCCTTCAGTTGGGTCCGAATGAGCGACAGCGGGTAAGGAGGGGATCACCCCTGCGAACTGAAACTTTCCACGAAAAAGTTTTAGGTGAAATGGTACATTCCGCTTAAGGTTTTTGTCGCGAAATGATATTCGGCGAAATGTTGTACAATCATGGCGAATATTACTATCCGCTTTCTGGCTATGCAATGAGGGGAGTTGTTTTCTACTTTATTGTGAGGAAAAATTGCAAATTTGTATATTAAACTACCCATCCCAGGTAACCAATAAGCATTAACATAAGCGGCAAATCAGCATAGCAGCATTTTATACTGCACGTTGATGTGTTTTAGCTTTTTGACTGCATAGGTGTTGTAAATTCTCATCCAAAATTATATTCAAATTCTTCGTGTCGGTAATTAGCTACAAATTAGCATTGCCACCACTATAAGAAGGTTAGCAGTAAAGTAGCTGTATATTTGGCCAAAATAGCATTTAAGGCGACTTAAATGCTTATTGGCTTGCATTTGTATAGCATTGGTGATGCTTATTGGTTACCTGGGGCTGAGATGCTTTCATAGTTACGTAACTACCCCAAAATGAATCATCTAAAGTTGAGTTGAACTCCTCAGAAACTTGCAAAACTCGAGATAGTGACAAAGATCATTCAAGATTCATGATTTATGAACAAAACAGATTAATTTGTGGCAATACGAAGTTTGTCGGGACAGCTAGTAAAGAACATAAATAATACAGAATAATTTAGAGGTCGAGCGGTTTATCGTGTATCGGTAGTAAACCCAAAAAGTAAATATAAATATCGTAAGTTTTGTTCTGAAACACTTTGCTTTTGATTCCTTTTGATTTAAATTCCGAAATTAAATTCCATGATTCGCCTAAAAAAAGCTCGTAAATTTCAAAACTACGCGTCAATATAGACTCATTCGCGTAAATTCCGTAAATGGCGTAAAAAATCGCGTAAATTCCAAAATTCGCGTAAAAAGCGACTTCAGTCTAGCATCGACTTTCGACGTTGATATTTTTGTTTTCACAATCGGTTTACTCGGATCATTTTATAATAGATACCCCTAAATTAAAATTTTATGGTTTCATAGAGCTTATATAAAACTAGGCTATTTAAAGTTTGACGTTCAAATAGAAGGGATAATCTAGGCAGAGAACTTCCGGAAAATATGCAAAGAACTCTACAGAATATAGTAAGAATTTTCGAATAGAATGCACCCATAGAAGCGGGCATCAGCAACGGAATAAGAATCGATGAAGAACTCCACCACGTTTACTGCTTTGATCGCACACATGTGTACGGGCAGGGCACACCACAGCACAGCACAGCACAGAGCAATCATCTCTCCAAGCACCGCCCGCTGGGGATGCTTTACTATGGCTGGTCGTTCGCTACGGAGCAGCATCGTACCCGTACGTACGGTCGGTCTCGGTGTGCCACTGCGGGCGGTGTGGTTGGTATGGTCGAAGCCGAAGCCCCGAGTTGGGCGTCGTTAAAATGTGCATCCACTCCAACATCAGCCAACAGCTCCACCGGGCACCAACTAGGATTCCTGCTAGCCTGGTCACTATCGCACTCTTTCTTTCTCTCTGGGTGGAGAGTAACCGAATCCGAATGGAGCGCGCGCGATTCCCGATTAATGCTGCTGATCCGATCTTCGAACTCGTACCCTGACGAAGAGGGCCCCCGATCAGTAGGGCATAACAAGATAACATCAAATTTATAACACATTCTGATATTTATAACACATCGTGTTACAAATCGGAAATAAACTGATCAGGAAGTGAAAACAAAAGTTTCAAGTTTGTAACAGATTCTGATAGTTATAACTCATTGAGTTATATAGGAGAATTAGGGCTTTGGCCACTACTAAAAATGTTACATATCATCACTGGTGTGCCCGGGACACCCAATGGGGAACGTGCCATACCTTTTCTATAAAATTTAACGCAAATTTTATGTGTAATTTCAAATCTGATTTCAAGCCAAATTTTACATGCAATACCAGCCTAACTTCAAGTAAAATTTCAAGTACTATTTCAAGTCAAATTTCATGTTTATTTTGAATTCAATTTGAATTCTAAATTTAATTCGAATTTAATGTCCAATTTCAAGTTTAAATTTTGGTCCAATATCAAATTCAATACCATGTCCATTTGACATACAATTTCAAATGAAATTCAAAGTGAAATTTCGTGTCTAATTTTAAGTGCAATTGCAATTTGCAATCTAAGTCCTATTCAGTTGTTCAGTTTTCAGTGTTCAGTTTCAGTGCATCAGAACGAAATAATGATAACATGTAGCGAATTCTTATATCTATCAATTTTGCATTAAGAAAATTTTGTCGTCCATTCCTGACTTGTTTTGTTTGCTTGGATTACAAGCATCAGACAACAGCAAGTGTATAAAATGAAAACATAAACTATTGCAGTTAGAAATATACTCGATGCAAAATGCCGCTCCTGTTAAGCCATCTTTTATGAATTGTCTGCGCTTTATTAGGTTGTAACAACGAATTGAGACGAACAACGAATTAGGATTAAAAAGAAAATCTCTCAAACTTTTATTTTGTTTGTAGATGCTTGGAACAAAACGTAATCGAGCAAACACATTATGAAAAAAATAATTAACGTTAAAATAAAATGTTTTAGTTTTTTTCTTGGTTTACGTCTTGTTTACAAAATTTAAAAGCAACAAGTGTTTTCTCCAATCCTTTACTAACAAAACCTCGTATAATTGAGAAATATTTTCTTCCACGCATCACTAAAATAATTAGGCTTATAATTGTTTTTAATCTTTACTGTGGTTGGTTCCTACCAAAATCAACAATAACATTTATAGAATCAAAACCTGAAATATAAAACTCATTTAAAAAAAGTTTGAATGGCCAGGTTCACTTCAATTTATTTTCTGGTATATTTGAAAGCACTTCGAGCAACACTGTCAGAACGGTGCAACACTGATAAAACGGATTCGATTTTTTTTTCTTGATCACGGTCTCGTGCCAAAAGAGATCTATTTATAGACAGCTCGAACAGCAAAAACTGACAACTGACAGAATAAGCTATCGGTCAAATCATATGAGCATTTAAACTACCTACATTCAAGAGTAGTTCTGGTACAGTGGTTAAACCGATGGCATCGTGTGCGGTATGTCATGAGTTCAATTCCGACTGAAAGGGTGCGATTTTTGAAATTGAAAAAATGTGTGAAAATCTTTTTCTGTTGCTATTTGTAAATGTTCCCGATAAATACTTGTACTATTTTTGACAATAGGTCGGGAAAATGTCGATATAGTAGACAGAGGTAAAGAAGTTTTTGTTTTATCAAAATTATAACACAATTTGTTAGAAATATGGTAACAAATTTTGATATAATTTTGTTCAAAACATAACAAACTTTGTTATATTTTTGCTATCACTGCTGAGCAGTTTTGTTACAATTTGAGTTATTTTAACCACTTGCAGTAGCTAAATTATAACAGCCGTTGTTAGCAAAAAATCGGTCGAAAAATAACAGGATCAGTTATAATTTTGTTATGCCCTCCTGATCGGGCCGCGTAACGACGATGAGTTCGCGCTAGCTTCGAAGGGGTTTCGCTTGCGTGTTTTTGCTCACATTCGCGCATACCCAACCTATACTGATGTGAATTTACAGGCGAATCTGCAGCAACCGTGGTCGATTTCTCACCAAATGCCGAAGTTGCTGCTGTGGTGGCTAAATTCTTCCGCTCGGAATTCTCGGTCGGAGTACTAACACAGCAGTAAATGCTATCTCAATCGACCACTCAGCTCGAACGATTTGGAACCTTGGTGAGATTAGTGGTGAAAATTCGTCTGCAGGCGCTGGATGTTCACTCAAACGCTCACTATAGTGCAGTGAGCTTAAAAATTAGCATCGCTGGTGATGTCACACGTAACGAAACACAGCCTGTTAAACGTAAGCCCTTCACACAACCATTCCCTCTATTATCAGTTCCAACAAACTTTCCCCGGCAGTTCAAAGTTTCTTCCGGCGGGAAAAATTTCCCCCGATTGTAGCCTCCTTTCAGTTTGACTTTGCCGCAACCAACCAACCCACCCCCCCAACAGGCGTGCTCTCATTTGCATCCGGAAAATTTAATTTTCCATAATTTATCGTACAATTTTCGCACTTGTGAAAGTGTAGAAGTCGTCCGATGTGCCTCTTCTTCTTTAATTTTGGGCCCACTTGTTAGGCACCGCCGTCAGCCGGAAGAATGTTCGCCATACTTTTTGAACGCTTACGCAGGATGGAGCACTTTGTAGCACTATTTTCTTTTGACAGCTGCCCGTTCTGCGCCTTCCATGCCGTTTCGTCCCGATGCGATGGGAAACTGTGAAGGAAAAGGGGGTTAGCATAAGGAGTAACAGCAATGAATTTTCTTTTAGCCTTCACCAATGGCAGCGCCTGAGAACTGGTTCTCATCAAATATTCCAGCTGGTGAAGAAGAACCCCGATATCGTCGGTCGGTCGGCCGGCGGAAACTTTCTCTTTCGATTGCAAAACCTCTGAAGACGGTTGCACATAGATCTATATCGCATCGCATCGGTAGAGTAGGGCACCAGCGTCTGGAACATTTCTAATTAAATTCCTGAACTTGCCAACAATTTCAAAGCAAGGAAAAACGAATGTTCAGCCGGGCATCTTTTTTTGACGTCTCTGTTGTTGCTGCAGCAGATTTGCCGACGGCTTTTTTCGCTCAGGATGCCGTCAGGAAACGAGCTTTGGTGCTGCTTTGCCCAGGCTGGAAATAGTTCAAAAACCTCATGCCTTTTTGGTTATTGATGTTATTTTGTCCTGCTTGTACCTATATATTTTTAATATAACTCTATCTAATAATGTATATCCAATAATACTCAAGCGCACCGGTGATTGTTTAATTACGTTAGTTCATGTTCAGAAGGTTTCTTTGTTGTCTAGAAGAGGCTCAATTATGTTGGAAGAAAGTAGTGAATAGAATCTTCTTTAAAGACATTCCAATCTTTCGAGTTGCTCATCAGGGAGAGTGGAATTATTGCTATTCAAAGATATAGCTATCGAATTTCAGAGTAACCATTCAATCGATCTTTCGATTTTCCATCAGCCAATTTATGGAAATATTTTACGAGCGAATCGCCCATATAAAACTGTTATCATTTTTATTGATATGATGAAGAAAATTTTTACTGGACCTTGATAGCACTAAAGTACTTTTTTACTACCGTCAAGCCGCTGACGTACAGGCTCAAAGTGGTCAAAAAGTAGTAACTTGAAGGAAGAAAGAGAGGTAAAAAAACACAAACCCAAAAACGAACGGCCCAAAATGGGAATCGAATTAAACAAAAAAAACACCGAATTTCATATTCAAAGTCAATTCATTGGCCATTTACTGGTCCGCTCCACCTGTTGTCCGGCTATTATACCGTACCCATTGTACCACCGCCGCTCCGCCGTCATATTTTGGGGCTTCCTTTGTGGCCTCATAACGGAACCATCATGCACCGGCCCGGAGGGGGGCATTTCATACCAACAACCGTCAACGAAACCTATAATTTCGCAGAATCGCCTTGCGGGCAAAACAGATACAAAACAGGACGGAGTGCTTAACCAACGACGAAAACACGAAAACCCGGTTGATGGGATGACGAGGACGGTGGGCGTGGCTCTGTTACAGTTCATATGCAGTTTTTTTCGGTTAATAGTATAGAATGAAAAGTGACGATTCAGTTTATTTTTTTGTTGCACTTTTCAAGCGCTTCGCGCTTTCAGCTTGTTGTATAGAATCCTCTTGAAAGAAGCTGCATGCAGTTCGTGTACATCCTTTCAATTATGCATGTCATATCCGTGGAACGTTTCATTGTCCCCATTTTCATAAACAAGAACAGTTTAGATCCTTGTATATTACTGTTAAAATACAGAATTCACGCGTCACGCCATTGCCAGCCGGCAGTAACAACGATTTTCGGTAATAGGCCACTATCACGGAAACGGACAGTTTATTTTAAAAGTAAAGTTTAACCCACTGTATAATTTACACATACCTTCTGCCTACTCGGTCGTTCTGTGTTTTTCCCTCTCGACATTCGATCCCCATCGCGCTTTGGCATACATAATGTTACTCAATAGTTAACGTGATTAAAAATAAAACGGCTTCTCGCCTTTGGCTTCCACCCGAACCCGGCCCACTGTGCACGGAATAGCGTGCCGGCGGCACTATTGAACGAAACCTTTAACTTGATAGGACAAAAAATTCTCAAAGCATGGTTATAGCGCAACTTTTATTTCTGTGCCATGCCAGTCCGTTTTGAGAGAGATGGTAATTAAAACTTCATGAAAACAGTTCGATCACGACACACTGGCGGCGTACACCAACGTCGGCTCTCACGAGTCAGGATGGCCGAGTGGTCTAAGGCGCTACGTTCAGGTCGTAGTCTTCTCTGAAGGCGTGGGTTCGAATCCCACTTCTGACAAATTTGTTTGCTGTTTTGCTGCTGTTCCAAAATGGTGGTGATCTCAAAGGCAAAGGAAAGAGCCAGTACGAAAAAGATCATAGGGTTTTAGGGTACACAGAGGCTCCTTTGGAACCAATGTTTTCAAGTATTGTGAAGCGCTCTGTTTTAATTCAAAGTTTCCGTTATTGTGCAGCACATGCGCATTGCATTTTATTGTGCCTATTAAATGAAACAAGAAGCAATTTCTGATAAGAAAATTGCACGGTGATCCAAAAAGACTAAATAAAGAACCAATTTGTGTAGGTTTCTCATGGTATCTCGAAAAAAGCTGTAACATATCAGTTACGCAGTATGTGTTATGACGTTAGAGTAAGTTATAGATTGATGTCGGTGGAAATTCCGGTGGCCGAAATAAACACAGAGCGCTTCACAATACTTAAAAACATTGGTTCCAAAGGAGCCCTGTGTACCCTTTAACCGTATGAGACACATTCCAGCGTTACGAGACACCATGAGCAACCGTTTTTTCGAAGCAAATTTGTTCATATTTTACCAAAAGTCTGACGAATATCCTGAATATAGATGCTATTTAGTAGTACTTTCTCAATACGAGGGCGAAATCTATACCTATAAAGAAGGATTTCTGTCTGTCTGTCTGTCTGTCTGTCTGTCTGTCTGTCTGTCTGTCTGTCCGTATGTTCCTTATAGAATCGAAAACTACTGAACCAATCGGCATGAAAATATGCATGTAGAGGTTTTTTGGGGCCAGGAAAGGTTTTAGTGATGGTTAAAAACCCCTCCCCCCACTAAGAGGGGGGGCTCCCATACAAATGAAACACAAATTTCTGCATAACTCGACAACTAATCAAGCAAATAGAACAAAATTTGGCATGTGGGTGTTTTCGGTGACAAGAATTTATTCTATGCTAAATTGAGACCCCTCCCCTCTTTATAAGGGGAATTATAACTCCTCTCCTCTTTAAAAGGGGGGGCTTCCATACAAATTTCCTCATAACTCGAGAACTAATCAAGCAAATGGAACTAAATTTATCATGTGGGTGTTTTTGTAGGCAAGAATATTTTCTATGATATATTTTCTATGGATTTCCCCACTTTAAGAGGGGGAGGGGGGCTCCTATACAAATGAAAAACAAATTTCCTCATAACTCGAGAACTAATCAAGCAAATGGAACCAAATTTGACATGTGGGAGTTTTAGATGGCAGAAATTTTCTCTATGGTGAATTACGACCCCTGGTGGTTTTGGACGCAAGATTTTTTTCTATGGTGAATTGAGACCCCTCTCTTCTTTAGAAAGCGAATTATGGCCCATCTCCCCTTTAAGAGGGTGGGCTTCCATGCAAATGAAATGCAAATTTTCTCTTATCTCGAGAACTAATCAATCAAATGGAACCAAATTTGGCATGTGGGAGTTTTAGATGGCAGAAATTTTCTCTATGGTGAATTACGACCCCTTCCCCTTTTAAGAGGGGAGCTCCCATACAAATGAAATTAAAATTTCCTTATAACTTGAGAACTAATCAAGCAAATGGAACCAAATTTGGCATGTGGGAGATTTTGGAGTCTTGAATTTATTTTACGATAGTTAGAGACCTCTCACCCCTGTGGTAGGGGGATATGGACTCTCATACAAATAAAACAGAAATTTTTGCGAAACTCAAAAACTAATCGAACTCGAGAAATTCGAGACTCTTCCATAAAACATTAGTCAATACAAGACCACAAAAACTATCTATAGTAACACTAGATCATTCAGGACGAGACGGTCGCGAGTGTTGCCGGTGACCCGCCGTCGGAAGCGCCGCCCATTGGGGGGCTTGCGAAACTCGAGATTGTGACAAAGATCATCCGAGATTCATGATTTATGTACAACACAGGTTAATTTGTGGCAATACGAAGTTTGTCGGGTCAGCTAGTATTTAATATAATAAGCATCATTGAATAGTGGCGGAATACTTTTCGTTACGGGACACCATCGCAGAAAATGCGTATTCTGAACATGATTCAAACATTTGCAAAACTCTGCTCTGTTTCAAGTTTTTCAAAGCCGACATGTTCCGAAAATTTTTAGCTGAAGGCAGCCTGAAACTCAAAATGTAAAAGTATATTCAGGTTTTGTGTTTAGTTTTTAAGATAAAATAAAAATCATTTCGTTACGGGACACCATGCGCTGTTGGGCAAACGGTATTCTGCAAATGGTGTCCCGTAACGAAAAAAGTAAACTGCATTATATGGTTTATTTTCTCTGGATTTCTGTTCAGGCCGTCATATTTTCTATATCTGGTCTAAATTCACTATATTTTGTAATAGTAGTGTGCTGATTTGGTGTGTGATAGTCTTGTAATAAGACATACGTAACGAAGTATATGTAAGGTAAAGTTTACTTCCAGGTAAAGAGAAATACCCATGTGAAAACTATACTGAAGTATTATAATGAAATGCTTGCCTAATCTTAGGGTTTGGACACATTAGTAATTAAAATATAGGGGCTGTGGATTAATTAGGTAACGAGTTTTCCCTATTGTTGACTAATCGCGCCCTCCCCCTATGTAAGATTTGCATGATTTTGGCCAAAATAACAAAATTCAAAAATTTTATTTGTAAAAATTTAAAACCCGTAATAAGGTTCGTCTTGATGCGAAAGGTATGCTTTATTTGCGCTGCACGCCAAAATGGTATTAAATAGCAAATATTCGAAAATTAGGTATTTTGTTTTACTTCAGACATATCAGTTAACGTATCATAACGCATAAATTTAAAAGTTTTTAAGCAACTCTACTATTTCATGCAACATTAACAACTCATGTTGCGAACTATAACTATAACATAAGTAACTGAAAATGATGCCATTCGAAGTACGACACTTACTATGCATCTTACAAGCTAAAAAATGTTTTCTGGGCTAGGCTTTCTTGCTAGTGTGCTCAGCGAAGCCACTATGATTGCTAAAAAAGCTGACTAAACAACTTAGTAGTAGTAACAATTTAGTACTAGTATGGCTATATCAAACAGAGATACTTGTGTAGATATTGAATTATTTTAATATTTTAATCTCGAGGTGCCCGTCTTTACCGCACATTCCTTAATATTACAATATATTATTATATTGTAATCATATTTATACATACTTATAGTAAATACATATTTACTTGCATTCGGTCATCAAAATAATAGATTTGTTATCGTCGATAAAGATTAGTTGAAACATGATGTGATAAGTGCTTTTTCATTCAATTACTTTTTGCGTTAAACAAAACGTTACGGGACACCATTTTGAAGCACCTATTTTATTTTACATAGAAATGCTTATAAAAAGTCAAGCACAGCGCGATTTTGATTATACATATATGATTAAAGAAAATCCATAGTTTCAAAAAATTCGGATTTAAATTCTCTGGTATATGGAAATAAATGCAAAATTTTCGTTACGGGACACCATTATAAAAGTACCTGTTTTTAAAGGCCGCTTATCTGGAAAATGCTTTCATTTTTCAAAAAACTCTGTATGAATAAAATGTTACCCTAGTAATGAAACATGTTTTGACGATATACAGTTTTAAATTATTTTGGCTTAAAATTATTGGCAGAGAATTAATTGCAGCCTTGCCTAAATGATGAAAAAATCTATATTGTTAACCTCCCACTTGTAAGGTGCATTTTAGCATGAATTGTCAATAAACAATATGACAATTCAGGAATTTTGTAAGCTTTATAGTAGTATGTTTGAACATACTACATACAAATGTTTTTAATATTACTACTTTCAAAATTTGCTCTCATGGGATAGATGCGCTTGGAATGTGTCATGATCGTTTTCGTACTGGCTCTTTCCTTTGCCTTTGAGAGCACCACCATTTTGGAACAGCAGCAAAATAGCAAACAAATTTGTCAGAAGTGGGATTCGAACCCACGCCTTCAGAGAAGACTACGACCTGAACGTAGCGCCTTAGACCACTCGGCCATCCTGACTTGTGACAACCGACGCTTGTGTACGCTGCCAGTGTGTCGTGATCGAACATTTTTCATGAAGTTTTAATTACCATCTCTCTCAAAACGGACTGGCATGGCACAGAAATAAAAGTTGCGCTATAATCTTGCATTAAGAATTTTTTGTCATATCAAGCTAAAGGTTTCGTTCAATAGTGCCGCCTGCATATGACGGATCTCTGTAGAGGCATGTTCGAACGAACCTGAAAATGTTGAGAACCAGAACAGAGTGTCCAAAGCCCCTAAAAGGAAGATGGTTTTCATACCTGTTATCCTTATCCATGACTATTAGGTAAAGACCTGAATGGATAAACCCCTTATCCAAGGTGTGACGCGACCCGTGCCGAGAAACGAATTGTGGAGGGGGTTCTAGAAATACTCAGCCGCTAACGGAGCCTGTGGAGTACCAGGGTGCCCTCCACAGTAATCTGCCCTTGCTGCGTTAAACCGGTCACTGATCACGCAGTGGATCATCTCTTACCGAGCGACTCGTGGGAAAGAAACGAAGAAGGAGGAGACTAGTAGAGTAGGGCGGAGCACAAGTGCGATGTTTGAAGTTGTCATCAATTTTCGTGAGATATAAGGAAGGACAACAACATAATATATTTTAAAGTGATGCGGTAACTCAATGTCTTCACATTCAACTATAAATCATCTGCGGTAATAATGTTTCGCAAAATAAATTCTTCTTTTTTCTGATCCAGTGTCGATTCGCACTTTTACCTCACTAGTGGGGCAAAAGTACGAATACCGCGGGGCAAAAGTGCGAAGCTCGAATCTATGAAATTAGCACAATAGTAGCTAACTAAACCATATTATCTTCAATCTGCGTTATGTTTCGGTAAGGAATATTCTAAATTTGCACCTTTCCTATTTTGCGTTGGTGTATTGCAGCCTCCGTTAAATCGAAACTTTTCCAAACGATTGTTTTTTGTTTCATCAGCGGAAAAACATTGTTTTCCTTGGGCCAACATCTGTAGAGCACAGAGTTTTCTGCAGATCTTCCAGTTCTAGTAGCTGTAATATAGTGCCTAAACCTGTATATAATTAGCTATACATTCTTGTCTCGTCCATAAATCGCACTTTTGCCCCGTCCATGAATCGCATTTTTACCCCGCTAGGCGCTTAACGTGGTTAGATTAAATTATGGGAAAGCGAAATAGATTTTGTAAATTCTTTTCACCGTATTTTCAAAACAAATATGTGAGTGATGTAAAACGCAGCTTTCAACAAGTAATATACTCCTGTTGATATCGCATTTGCCGTATAACGAAAAATTACATCAAAACCACCCTAAAATAACATTTGCACATAACTCAGCAAGTATGCCTCGTAAGCAACCAAAGTTTACGTTAGATTCAAGCTGTCAAAGTAGTCACCCATCCATGTCAATGTAGTCAACTTGCTCAGAATCTGCACCGATAAATCATTGAATCGCACTTTTACCCCTGCTTACTCTATAGGGGAGAAACAGAACCTGAGTGATGCGCTAGCAGAGCAGAGGTCGTCTATCCTTAACACGCCGACTCGTTGTGAGTCGACAGACGAGGAAAACGACGGAATAAATGTCATAATTAGATCTGGACCTAAAGTGGAATGTCCAGCTGAGAGTGAGATTCCATGGAGACGTAACCTGACTAAAGCACAGAAAAGAAAATTAAAAGGTCTGCTTTCGTCTGGGCTTCCTGCAAAGAAAGCACGGGAGCAAATGCTGACTCAATCTGATTCTGTGTCAAGTAAAAGATTACGTGGATCGGAGCTGCCTAGCAGTGGAGAAAAGTCGATCCCTAAAATACAGAAGAGGAATCTGTACCCTCAAGAGCGAGTGGGACAGGACGTGCGAAAACAAACCACACATTTCGTACGTAGGAAAGGAACTACAGTGGAGTCTACTGGTGAAGCATCCAAGCCTACCCGTAGGCACCACTACTGGTGTCTCCTACAGGTCAGATTAAAGTTGGGATCCTCTCTGAGGACTATCTCAGCACTGTACTGAGTACGACACAGCTAGATTCCATAGAAGATGCTCTATTAACAGCAATAGCGCACCAACGTGGAGTGGTTGGATGGCCTTACTTGCCCAATTTTCAAAAAGGGACATCGACTGGAGTGTAAAAACTATCGAGGAATTACATTGCTCAATTCTGCCTACAAGGTGCTTTCCCGTATCCTGTTCTGCAGACTGAGACCGCTAGCGGAGTCCTTCATCGGCGAGTATAAAGTTGATTTTCGTTAGGGTCGCTCCTCGACGGATCAGATGTTTACCCTGCGTCAGTTGCTAGACAAGTTCCGGGAGAACACGTTGCAGACACACCATCTGTTTGTGGACTTCAATGCGGCGTACGATTCAGTCAAACGAAATGAGCTATGGCAGATAATGCTAGAACATGGGTGCGACTCTGGACGGATCCAAATCATGCGTTAAAATAGCGGGTGAGACCTCAGCTGCTTTCGTGACGTTGGATGGACTCTCTAACCTGCTATTCAACATTGCCTTGGAAGGTGCATTACGAAGGGCAAACGTGGAAAGGAATGGAACTATCATCACGAAATCTCACATGCTTCTTGGTTTTGCATATGACGTCGATATCATCGGAATCAACCGTAGAGCAGTGAAAAGTGTCTTCAGGCCTTTTAAAAGGGAAGCAACGAGATTGGGACTTACCATTAACACCGCCAAAACGAAGTACTTGGTTGCTGGTAGGGAACGTGGGAGCCCAAGTGGTGTTGGTGCCGAGGTGGAGTTAGATGGGGAACGATATGAAGTAATGGAGGAATTTATATACATACCTTGGTACACTCGTGATATGTGACAACGATGTAAGCCGCGAAGTGAAACGACGAGTTGCAGCCGCGAATCGGGCTTTCTACGGATTACGTAGCCAGCTGAAGTCTCGCAGTTTGCAAATTCGCACAAAACTTGCGCTATACAGAACACTAATCCTCTCGGTGGCCCTTTACGGACACGAATCATGGACGGAAGCTAATGCTTGGGGTTTTTGAGCGTGAAATTCTGCGATCCAATCCTGGTAGCAAAATGGAAAATGGAGTATGGCGCAGACGCATGAATCACGAGCTGTATCAATATATGAAGGTAGTGCAAAGTGCCAGGCTGCGGAGGGCTGGACACGTGGCCAGAATGCCCGACGAACGAGTAGCCAAAACTATTTTCAGCAGAGAACCAGGAAGAGGCCGTAGACTCTGAGGCCGTAGACTCTGAGGCAGACCCCGCAACCGGTAGGTGTGTGCTGTTGAAGAAAATGCACGTTCAGATGGTGTTCGTGGGGTTTGGAGAACGGCAGCCCAGGATCGACGGTACTGGAGGTCCATAATTCGTTCGGCGCAGGATCGGGAACGCACCGTTGCCATTAAAGTAAAGTAAGTAAGAGCGCCAACGTAACGAGCAGGTTAACCCCAGGTTCTTTAATTGCTCGTACAAGTCCGGGTACCTGGTTCTTTCTTGTAAAGACTAGGTAACCTCGGATTGGTTAACCCTAGAGCGGTCGCGCTAGTGTACTGAGTACACGCGTTTTCGAAAAACGCGAAAAAATCATCGAAATTTTAATCAAATCACACCAGGTTTTGGTTGTATTCGAAGATCTACTCTTCCTCTTTCTAATGATGCCAAAATATAGAAAAAAAAATAAAAAAAGTGGTCGAAAGATGCTTGTAAAAATGGTGGGTCCGCGCGCGTGTACTCAGTACACCAGCGCGACCACTAACGTAACTTTTTTGAAATGAAAAAAGTTACGCAAGCGGTCGCGTCGTGTACTGAGTACACGGCGGGCAATAACTCAAGTTTGTGAATAGATAGAAGGTTGCGACTTTCGACAAAGTTGCTTATCTAGTTAAGACACATCCCGTGATATACAACAAAATTCGGAACTGATTCGCTAGATGGCGCTAATAATGAAGCAATTAAATTCATTTAAGAATATTTTAAAACCGTAATGAGCTAAAAGGTTACTATTTACTACAAAGTTGTTTGTAAAGCCAAGACGCATTTGGTAACGAACTCTGAAGTTTGGAACTAGTCCGCTAGATGGAGTATACGGTGAAATTTAATTCATTTGGCGATATTTCCGAACCATGATGAGATAGAAGGTTGATGTTTTCGACAAAGTTGTTTATCATGTCAATATGCTTCCGATGAAGGTAAATTAAATTCGGAATGAAGTAGTAGTAGGTGGAGATGATGAGAAAATCAAATTATTTTCGGAATATTGCGGAACCATGATGGCATAGAACACTGCTGTTCGCTACAAAGTGGTTTCTGTAGTCAAAACACGTTAGATAACGTATCGTTGTCCTTTTCATCATCGATTGCGTTGTCAATTCCAGTCAATCAACAGTTATTTTTATGGTTTCCTGAAAGAAGCAATTGATACGTATTGCTTCAACTTTTATCAAAAGACAAGATGAAGAGCACAGACTGATCAAAATGCTTTTGACGAAGCAATTTCGTCGTCTACATCGTCTATATAGAAATATCACCAGAACAAGATTCCTGGAAACCCGTGCTGCGTTTCCATCACATTCTTAAAAAAATATTTTAGAGTGTTTGAGTCCCTATTCTTCCCAGGGTCGCTAATAGGTTTATTCGAAAACCTGGCAAACACGAATAAATGTCAAAATCTGGCGATCAATTTGACCGATGGGGAGGACTTTTTCGGGAAACGTCTTGCCAGTTTTGATCAACGCCGGTACAAAATGTTGTCTGAAATTAGGAGCGATGACTCCTTTGCAGAACGGAGAAACAAAAATCTGGCAAAAATCTGGGACATTACCAAATATCTGGAAGATTTAGAACTTTGTCTGGCATGCAATAAAAAATCTGGTAAAATCTAGATTTATCAGCAAAGCAAAACCATGCATGGATATAAACGTCCTTCAGAACTTGATCCTTCTTTATCGATAGACATCGCTGCCGGTTATTAGAGTACAGGAAAATCACTGGGCGAGTGCAAAGATCCTATTAACTCTGAAGCGGCCCCGCCCAGTCGAGACTCGAACATACGACGAGTGGCTTGTTGGGCCAGCAACGTATCCCGGAGTTAACTTGGCAGACAGGCATAATGGCAACGTTGATGCTTGCAATTATTAACGTGTGCGTGATGATAAAACCAAAGCTATTTGTTTTGCTAACGCGACAACACGACTGAAGTGCACTCTCTTGATACTCATTTGCAAAACAGCTTGCTTTTTTCATTGGGCTCGAATTCTTTACTCTTTCCTTGTTTGTATTACGTGTGTGTTATTTCCTGTATGATATAAGTGACCGTAATAAGAATATTATAGAATTGTTAGGAATCTAATGTACATTTTTCATTCCCATTATCATAGCAGGAAATAAAACAAACAAATGCTCGTTTTGTATTGTTTTATGGTAAGTGTCAACATAATTCTAACATTCTAATGTTTAAAGCATTACCTCAACATACCATAGCAAGCTTCCCTAATAACATACTCATTATAAAACTGTACAACTAATTGTTATACAACTAATATGAGTCATTAATAAATTGATTTAAATAAAAGTATCGTAAGTGTGCTACTTGGGTAAGTTGAATAAGTATCATGTATCCCTAGGTGATATGTGCATTATTCAGTTTGTCAACATTGTCGATGATTCACAAACTCTGTTTTGGGAAAATCGTCAAAAGAATACTATTTACAAACATTTTGGTGTTCTTTTCCAGACCAGATAAGCCATTTTACCGTTTATTCGACATAAGCTGAGATATCGCAAAAAGAAATATGATTTTACCAACTGCGACATCTAGCGGGACAGTTCTGAATTTGACCGATCATTTTCAAATTCGTCTTGTCTAGACACACAACTTTGTCAAAAACCGCCACTTTCTATCGTATCATGGTCATGAGATATCATCATAAGATTATAATTTGACCACGCGCGCCACCTACTGAGACAGTTTCAAACTTTGTTATGAATTTCCAAATGTGTCTTGTTCGAACAAATAACTTTGTAGAACACAATAACAGTCTATCTCGTCACGACTCTGAGATATTCCAAAAAAAACTCAATATGCTCGTTATAAGCGCCATCTACCGTATCAGTTCCGAATTTTGTTATCCGCAGTCAGATTGATCTCGTCCAGATAAACAACTTTGCCAAAGACAGCAATCGTCTATCTCTTCTCGTTCCCGAGATATTAGAGATTCTAGTATCGACATTCTAGAATCATTTGTTTTGGTCGCCATTTGCGCCATCTAGCGGATCAGTTTTCAAACTTTATTGTTCGTTTCCAGATGCGTCTTAAATTGATAAACAACTTTGTCGAAAACCGCAACCTTCTATTTCATGTCAGTCCTGAGATATAGGCAGTATTATTCGCCGTGTACTCAGTACACGACGCGACCGCTTATGTAACTTTTTTTAACGCGACCGCTCTAAGGTTAAAGAAAGTGTTTTCTACCCTACCACTATGGAAAGGAGCAAGACTTGTTGCTCTGGCTGCAAGGAATACCCCGCGTCTAGACATTCTTCATGCTTTCTTCCCACGAAGCGTGCCATTCGATAACGAGAAACTCAGAAGAATCGTAGAGAATCAACATGAGAATCTCGTTACCGACAAATGGCGAATTCTGCAGCAAACTAATCCGAATGGAATACATGCGGGTTGGTGGCTAACAATAGATGCAGTTTCTATGCCCTCCTCGAGCATTGTCCATATTTCCTGCCCGTAGAGAACAACCGGTCTAATAAGCGTCTTGTACAAGGTGCACTTTGTAAGGGGACTTAATCTGCTCGACTGAAATTGCTTATGAAGTCCATAGTAGACACGACTTCCGCTGATAATACACCTCCGAATCTCGCGGCTGGTTCCATTGTCTGCCATTACCAATGAGCCAAGCTAGACAAATTTGTCGACTACCTCAAAACTCATCGCCGTTGATCATTATACTACTGCCCAAGCAACGTCTGGCGGCCTCGGTTCCGCTGGCCAGCATATACTTTGTTATAGACGTATTTACCTTTAACCCAATCTTTTCTGCTTCGCGCTTTAGTCTGGTGTACTGTTCAGTCACCGCCCACAGCCCCGCGTGTTGATATCCGCTCGGTTCATAACATCTTGTAGCAGTTGAACATGTTGAACAGCAGGCATGAGACAACATCACCTTAACAAAGCACCTATGGCATCCGAATGAACTTGACAATCCAATCGGAGTCTGAACACATCTATCGTAGATTGAGTCAGTTTGATGAGCTTCCTGGGGAAGCTGTTCTCGTCCATGATTTTCCATAGCTCTTTTCGGTCGATGGTATCATATGCGTCTTTGAAGTCAACGAACAAATGGTGCGTAGGAGCTCTATATTCACGGCTGTTTTGGAGGATCTACCGCAATGTAAAGATTTTATCTGTTGTAAACCGTCCTGCGAAGCCGGCTTGACAAGTTCTCATAAATCTGTTCACAATTGGTGATAGTCGGCGGAAAAAGATTTTCGACAGCACCTTGTAGGCGGCATGGAGAACGGTGATCGCACGATAGTTTTCACAGTCCAACTTGTCGCCCGTTTTGTAGATCGGGCAGATAACCCCGGTTTTACACTCCTCTGGTAGCTGTTCCGTATCCCAAATTCTAACAATTAGTCGGTGCATACAAACGGTCAGCTTTTCTGGTCCCATTTTGATAAACTCCGCTCCGATGCCATCTTTCCTATCTGATTTATTTGTTCTTTAGCTGCGTGATAGCCTCCTTAATTTCGCCGGATGATCGTCTGTCAGAATACAGAACTTCCATATGACAGCTATAAAACTGCCTTACGGCCCACTCTATATGAGGTTTCTGTAAACTCTTAAAGAATCAGCTTGCATCGTTAAAAAGCTAAATCATTTAACCAGCTCTGTTAACTTGAAAATACATCCGTGAGCAGAAAAGTTAAAGTTTTACTGAAGTTTTGTGGAGCGTCTTAGTAGTTCGAAAACAGACACTGATGAAGTCTGCAAGCCATAAGCGAAGTACGTATCTGTTGGGAATAAATATTAATAATAGAATTTAATTTGGAAAAAAATTTCTTCTTTTCTTTAATTTCAGGTAAAGTTTTACTGTCAAATCTTCTTAATCGATTTGATTTATATCGATCATAATAAAATATTCCAAATCCACAATTAAGCAATTCAGCAATAAATAAATTTCAGCAGTCCTCGTAGTTGCCCGGTATATGCGCATTAAATTTTATCATGCATATGATAGGTTGACGGATTAACGCACCATCGACATTTTGCTATTTTTTTTAGCAATATATTCAGTTAGTCAAACTCAAGCAAAATCATTTTAGTTGCTTCCTGATTACATGAAAATTGATGATGATAATAAAACTTATATAGATATAAATAGAAATACTGCTCTAATCTAATCTAATGAACTCTATTATTCTTCCTAAATCTGGATCTAAACTATAAGATTTGTTGCGGTTTGACAAATAATAAGTTCAATCAGATCAAACCGTAATAGAAATGATTGGGGTATTGTAATGCCACGCCTCACGTATGGTATCGTGTAGTAGTAGTTTTTGGTATTGCGTAATACGATGATAGAATCAGAGATAATGACTAATAACGCAATAAAACTTTTATAAAATTCAAACAAGTGTCTTGTTAATTGTTGCTTGAATTATGAGCTGAATGAGGGAGATTTTTATTTTGAAAGAAAACGAAAAATTGTGTAAATTTATTTGATTACTGGCATATTATTACGTTACAAAATTTAGTATATAATCCTCAATAGATGTCTCACTTCGACGATTTCCTCTATTTTGAAGTCCTTGGCATCCGATGCAATTATTGCTATATGCTCGACCACGATAATTCTTGGATTGAACAGCAGCGCAGATAACACAACACCATAATAGAAAGTTCACATTAAATCGTTTTCATGTCAATTTTACATTAGAATTGTATAATGATTAGAGTATATCAAAACAAAGTAAGCAATAAATTGTTTTGCAGTCGTGCGTGTCCTCATATACAACTCATGACTGTGAATTATGAATCAGTATTAGGGTATTTTGCCTATCATTGAACGATTCCAATGATTGGACAGCGTCCAATAAAACGCTAATTCTAGAATACATATACACTCAAATCCTATCAAAGTGCACGAATTACTCACTTTGATCAGTTGTGGA
This sequence comes from Sabethes cyaneus, assembly GCF_943734655.1. Classification (NCBI taxonomy): domain Eukaryota; kingdom Metazoa; phylum Arthropoda; class Insecta; order Diptera; family Culicidae; genus Sabethes; species Sabethes cyaneus. The sequence goes on from NC_071355.1 coordinate 57,267,839, forward strand.
TAATTTCTTGTAACAATAGCGTAACATAAGGCATGATTTAATAACGAAAATTCAAGTTGAACATTGTCATATACAATATGGGCAATAACCTTGAATTTTGTTAGCATTTCAGATAAGAAACATGCCTCACTAATTAACGTTTAAAATAATTATATTACTTTATCATGCTGTTCATAGCTAATGATATTCATCTATGCACTATTTGTCAACATTTTCAAACAAAATAAAAAATTATTTATAGTTTTTAAAGTATTAAAATTTGACTGTTTAAGTATTGGACAATAAAGCAACGATGGTCCTAAGCTTATACAAGGACTGACATAGCATGAAAAAACCGCATTACTTCGCATTATGCATGTGTATTGGACAGTTTTTATGTTTATGGCACTGTTTACAAATGGTTTTCATTTGAACACAAAAATCTTCCGTTGAAAATTTATGTAATAGTATTAATTTTTTATTTTATATAAATTCTTTGGTTTTTTTTTGTTTTAATACAACAATGCCACGAAAAATAGTCCTATTGCGAATTAAAGCTACTCCAGATTTGTTTAAACTATGTGTACTTGAACCTTATCTGAAAAATTTTGTTATTGTGTATTTGATTTGGCCTGCTCCTGAATTAGGGTACTCACACAAATCATCAGTCCAAAGACTAAAAAAAAAATTAAGAAGCTTGAATCACCGAATCGTTCCGGTGTTAATGGTACTGACAGCAAATGTTAAATACTTCTATGAATATTGTAGAATAATATTGGGTTGAAACAATTTTTTTATATAACGTTGAAAATATTTCGTTTTCTAAATTCGCGCCAACGAGCTAGTTTTTCATATTTTTTGAGAGCTAAATAATTTTTTATCATTACTTTTGAAAAATTGTTAATATTATAATTTGATTTCCTTTATAAATAAAGTTTCGATTGTTTCGATGATGAGACTAAGATGAATGGAGCATTTTTTCAACTGCATGGAAAAAACCGAAAAAACTTGTAAAAAACAGATCCCATTAGGCCGCAGGAAATATAAGTATGCTTCGAGGGAACCGAAAGAGAGAAAAATTTGCGGGAAAGCAACAGAAATGAAGGATAAGAGCATCCTAGATTAGAAGGGGAAATTAACATCCCTTACGAAATATATTGTAATTAGTAACATGTTAACTAATTGCTGATTATTTTTAATGAATATCGGCACCAACTTTTCGAAAGGGCCAATCTGCAAAATGTAAACAAACCGAGTGAGGGTTATTTTCTGCTGGACTAGGATAGAGAAAGAAACCCTCACTCGGTTTGTTTACATTTTGCAGACTGGCCTTTTTGAATAGTTGGTGCCGATATATCTTAAAATATATTCATTCTTAATAGTAAGCTATCAAAATAACTTTAAGGTCAATGCAATATATTGCATGTCCAACCATTGGACAATAAGTGTCCAACTATAGGACAATGCGGTTTCAGAAGTGTTCAACGATTGGGCATTCAAGCGTTGTCAAAAAATCGCATATTTTTGCACGAAAAGCTTATTTATTTCGTGAAAATGGCCATGTAATGTGAACATATTTTGTATCTGATTCAGATTTTCATGCTTCTGCCTATTTGTAATTATTTGTTTAGAAAATCTCGTTAAAACTAAAAACACAGGGGTTTAGCTGTGCTATCATTGGCAAATTACCCTATAGATGATTGCAATATTAAGTTATATCGTTGTGTTTTTATCGACTAGATTCAATTGTAACCAAATACTAACAGTTAAGTTATATCTTAATCATATATCCAGGAGTAATAAGTTGCGTGTTATAAAAACCGCTGTATAAAATGCAAGATAGAATTATAAATAATCGTCAAAATTTTCGCACGTGAATTGCCTCCAGTTTGGTACTTATATGTTCTTATCTGGCGTAAAATATAACTTTTTCGTTCAGATATGATGTCGTATTTCTCAGTTGCAATCGAGATATACAAACCAAATGGTTTACTGGGAGTTGTATTCTGCGGAGTAAGGAGCGCACGGTATTGGTCACTTTGGACGTCGAATCAGCGACGGCGGTGGTGGCGGCGGTAGTTGTTCGCCCCATCGAAGCTTCATAACTCGCCGAGCACAATCCATTCCTGGCTTGATTGCTGGGAATTTCACAGAACTTTTCACTCATTGGCCGCATAGCATGAATTTTTGGTAATTAAAAGCTACCTACGAGCATGTAAGATTTCGTGAGCAGTACCATTCGCTTCTCTGCATGCCTACCATTCGAATACCTAGCAACTTTCAGTGCAATATTGCACAGCAAATTCTATAGCCCGTCACCTTTCCTCAAACCAGCTAACGTCGGTAACGAGTCCGATATCTCACCCACTGACGATTAATGTTGATGTTGATAAAATGTACCACGTATCAGGCTAATCAGTTTTGTTGGAAACCCATATTTTAGCATAATCCATCACAGCTCATTCCGTTTAACTCCATCGTATGCCGCTTTATAGTCTATAAATAAGTGCTAACCCATAAATAAGGAAACATAATTTTCGCAGTAAAGTGGCTTGCTTTCACTTTTTCTACAACTTTACCAAAGAAAACAGGTAGGTATTTATCCTCTAACACAAAAAAGGTAGTTTATTTTATTTTTATAACAGTAAGCCATGGCTAACTTTTAATACTTTCAGCTTATGGGAAATATTAATACAAACAAAAGTTCCGAAGATACAGTACAAACTTACAAAATACAATTTCGTTATTATTTCTGCTTTCAGACATTTCGTTTATATAAAAAAAGTAGATAATTTTATTCAAGTAACAATTATATAAAATTAAATGGCACAATTAGTTATTTTACTCAACTTTCTTTAATAATGCTTTTACAGCATAAAATAAAACTTACTTCAATATATTCATGAAATCGAGGCGATAATTTTATTACTACTCATCCTGATATCCAGAAACTTCCACTTTCAAAGCAATTCAATACTTTCAAATGCTTTCTAATTTACATTTCAACAATCAATCGACTAGTAAAAGCTTATTGGGCAGCATCCATTAGCAGTATTCAAATCTAGCTTTAAATTAAATCAGCCACTTATGAAGAAAGACATCATTCCCTTTTCATTAAAACAGACAGTCGGGTAAAAACTATTACCATATCAAGGGTCGACATAAGCTGTCTAGTCACTAAAACCTAACTTGCAGCTAGAGGATGCAATCGTTTTCTTCTAATTTTGACAGATTGTTGAATAGGCACAATTGCATACATCTCATTCATCATATGCCTCATTCGATTCGATTGACAAGATGCAACAATAATATTTTCATCTAGCTTTTGCTGTGCTGCAAAAACAGCAGTTCGTTCAGTTTGGTCTAAAAGTGCGGTATGCTCTCCGAAAGGAATCTTCAAATTGGACATTTGAGCCTCGCAAGCGGTGCATATTTTCGGAGAGTTAGACTAAAATTTTGTGCCATCCCAGAACTTAGTCTATTGATTTCTCATTCATCCTCAGGAACTGTACGGATCAGTCAGCAACCGAGTTCCGATGGGTTGTGCTGAAACGGTAATTTACAATTATTGCACGACCGAGAGTCTCGGCCCCCCTGAAAATAGACTGCGTCGGTTGACACGTGAAACGAATATTGGAATATGATGTTTACGATGATAGATGAAATCAAATGCAATCAATCATGATTGTAAAAGTAGAGGAACTTGAGCCGCTCAGCAGCATCCAAAGCCGACAACGAGTGGGATGCTGTGCGCGAATTGAGCCGAGAACACCACGAATGAATACAAATGAATGTCAATTTTTCCCCGGCACTGAGGAATGCAGCAAAAACAAACTGTCCCCGCGTCGTTTTCACACCATTGAACAGTCCAACGTGCGAATAATCTGCAAATACGGAAAATTGTTGTTCGGCGGTGCAATACCTCAAAAGCGGCATCAGAACGCGCGTACCGGTCGATCAAAGCGCCAGTCTGGCGTTCTTTCTTCTGTGACGAATGACACGAAATTGCTCTCACTCATACCTGCCCTGGCTTGGTGGTGCGGCGGCGGCGGGCAACGTAAGCACGGAAAGCACCATTCGTCAAATGGGACCGCGCTGAACGGAACGGCAGAAAAAAAGTACCCTTTTCGCGTCAAACCACGTTCACGCTTATGACCAGGCGCGAAAAATGCCACTTTGACAACTGTAGCGATGAGTGGCGAACAAATAGTGAAATTTGGAAAATAAATCTGGTGCTGAATTCATGAAAATCCAACAGCGATATACCGTTCTCGTCCAGGTAGGTAGGTACTATTCATACAATGAATTCCTGCTCAATCCGATCAATGAAATTTTTTGACGAGAAGCGCCAGCCGCTGCTCCGGTGATTACTTTCTGCTTTTGTAGGTATGTGGCGGATGCAAAAGTGCAACGACGATGATGCACAGCTGTTGAGCTGCACTGATTGTAAAAGTACTGTCACCCGTTGAGGAACAAAATCGAATTTCTGTATATAACCAGAACAAAATAAATTTCGCTACAGCATATGGTCGAAGATATCTGTTGTGATTCATGCAAAGAATAACTAATATCTAGGATGAAATTATTTTATTTATTATTATTATTATTTTGCGATCTCGGTGGAATGAACTCCCATTCCACTTCGCGACATAGTAGAAAATAATTTATTTTGGCCTTCGTAGTTTCACTAACGAATAGGGCTCGTAGCTGGCGCAGCTCCTTGGATGCGACAACAAAGTTGGTTCCGATGTCGGAAAATATTCTGCGCACCATGCTCTGTCGATTGGCAAAGCGATCTAGTGCGGCCAGGAATGCTTCCTATGACAAGTCTGACACAAGTTCGAGATGAATCGCCTTCGAGACTAGGCACACGAATAAAGCGATGTACCCCTTCACGATCCTTGGTTTATACTTGCCCTATCCTTAACTGAAATTGGCCCAGCATAATCGACGCTAGTCAACTCGAACGGTGCGGCAATGTTCACTCGGGATTCAGGAAGATTACGCATTAACGGTTGGGTCATCTTCGGCTTCGTGTGAAAACATCTCTGGCAATTGTGGGTCACCTTGCGAACAGTTGAACGAGCGTTGGCGATCCAAAGTTTTTGACGAATGGCTGCCAAAACTCCGGATTGCCCTTCTTGGAGACGTTCTTCGTGGATTTTTTTGAGCAGTAACTCCGTTACTCGGTGCCTTTGAGGAAGCAAGGCTTCAAAGGGTAATTTCGAACTTTGCAAACGTCCACCGACTCGTAGGAAACCGTCGTTGTCTATGAACGGCAGCAACGCGGCCAAACGCTTTGGTATCTCACCACATTGTATGCACTGGATCTCGTCCTGTAGCTTGGTCTGTTGCAGGACACGCATAATGTAATCCATCGCCTTATGCATGTCCTGTACGGTCAATCGGTTACACGAATCTCGCTCAGCCTTGGGAGTTCGAAAACTACGGAAGAGGCGTGGTATATGGGCATAAACACGCTGCAACTTGTAAGAGGAATCGAAACGATCGAAGCTGCATTCGTGTTTCGTCACAATCGGGTTTGCGATGGCCACATCCTTCAACTCAGGGATTAGCTCGTCAGGGCCATCTTCTATAGGATCACTCTCGTAGTAGGCTTCACAAAGAAAGAATGGACCGTTCCACCATTGCTGACATTTGCTTAAGAGGACTGGTTTCATTCCTCGGAACACGATATCCGCCGGGTTTTGGTCTGTGCTGACGTAACTCCAATGGCAGTGTCCAGCCAGCATGTTGATATGAATCACACGGTTGCGAACAAAAACCTGGAGCCGACCCAAGGGTTTCTTTATCCAAGCCAACGCTATTTGGCTATCGGACCATAGTCTGATCTCTCGGATCTGCAGCTTCAAGGTTGTAAGTGCCTTATCTACCAGCTTGGCCAGTAATAAGGCAGCACAGAGCTCTAGTCTAGGAATGGTCCTCTCGCGGAGAGAGACTACCTTAGATTTGATGCATAGGAGGAGATATACATGGAACCACCAGAAGGGTTTGTTGACCACAAAGCGAAGAAAAAGATGTGCTTGTTACGAAAGGCGCTGTACGGCCTGAAGCAAGCCAGTCGCGTTTGGAACGCCAAGCTGGATGCAGAGTTGAAGCGAACTGGTCTTGTTCGCTCTGCTCACGAGCCAGGCGTCTGCTTTAAGTTGGACAGAGAACGAATCATCATCATAGCAGTATACGTTGATGATCTCTTGTTATTTTCAAATGACCAGAATTGGGTCAACGGTATTAAGAAACAGTTGTCGGCAAAATTCAGTATGAAAGACCTTGGAGAAGCTACTCAGGTTCTAGGTATGCGGATCAGTCGGAAAGCTGGAGCAGCTATGCTTGATTAACAGCGATACATCGAAGAATTGCTTCAACGTTTGAACATGGTTGAGTGCAATCCTGTGTCGAAACCAGTCGAAGTAAATCAACGGTTGCCCAAAGCGATGAGTTTTACTTATGTGTCCATGTCCGCCGGTCCGGCAGAACAAAGGGATGAAATCAGAGATCTCCACTGCTGACGGTTACCCGCCATGGCTTTTACCTGTCGCCAGGACAGGTGCTCGTCTACAGCCCGGATGTCGTTGGCTAAGCTCCGGCGCCATGAGCCTCTGGGTCTGCCTCTTCTACGCTATCCTTGTGGATTCCAGTCGAGTGCTGCTCTGCAAACCTCGTTCGCTCCTTTCCTCAAGGTGTGTCCGATCCACTTCCACCTACGTTCACGAATTTCTGTGGCTATCGGCCGTTGATGACACCGACGATGGAGTTCCTCATTGGATATCCAATTATCAGGCCACCATGCACGAATAATGTATCGCAGGCACCGGTTAATGAATACCTGCAGTTTTTGCGTTGTCTCCGCTGAGACGCACCACGTTTCGCAGGCATACAGCAGTACGGATTTAACGTTTGAATTAAAGATTCGGGTTTTCGTACGTAGAGTGATCTGGTTTGAGCGCCAAATGTTTCGCAGACCTGCAAAGGCATCCCTGGTCTTCCTGATCCGTGTGGCTATATCAGTCTTGGTACCACCATCGGGCGTTTGGCTACCAAGATATTGAAAGGCGTCTACCTGCTCAACTTGTTGTCCCGCTACTGTGAAGTTGGTGGCATTGTCAGTGTTCACTACCATAGACTTAGTTTTCGCTACATTCTGTGACTGTGAGACCTGCTGCTTGGGAGCACTCGGAGAGGTCATCTAACTTGCTCTGCATATCGTTTCGGCGTCGTGCGAGCAAGACAATGTCGTCGGCTAGGTCGAGGTCATTTAGCTGCTCCATCGTTAGAGGATTCCAAGGCAATCCTCGATTTGGTTTACTGTCAATTGCTCCAACTAATATCTCATCCATAACGATGAGAAACAGAAGCGGTGATAAAATGCAGCCCTGTCTCACGCCAACAGTAACCCTTATGGGGTCGGACAAGACGCCGTCGTGCAAAACCTTGCACGAGAACGCCTCGTACTGAGCCTCGATGAGATGGACTAGCTTATCTGGAACTCCTCTACGCCTAAGAGCGCCCCAGATGTTCTCGTGGTTGAGTCGGTCGAACGCCTTTTCGAAGTCAACGAACACCAGCAGAAGAGAATCCTGTAATTCGTTGATCTGCTCCAATATAATGCGGAGCGTTGTGATAGGGTCTAAACATGATCGGAGGGCCGCCGGAGAGTAGCGTCGATCTTCTCCTGGATCCGGTTGAGGATTACCTTACAGAGTACTTTGAGAGTAATACAGAGCAACGTGATGCCACGCCAGTTACCGCATTCCGTTAGGTCTCCTTTCTTAGGGACTTTGACCAATATGCCCTGCATCCAGTCCACCGGAAAAGTTGCGGTTTCCCAAATATTGCTGAAAAGCTGATGCATCATCTGAACTGACAAAGATGGGTCAGCTTTGAGCATTTCGGCTGAAATACGATCTATCCATGGCGCTCTATTGGATTTCATACTCTTGATGGCTGCTACAATTTCATCCAGCGATGGCGCCTCCGAGTTCATGCGATTTATTCGAGCGGCATCTTTGTATTCATCCTGGCACCAGTAAGGCGGCGAGAAATATCGTACAACAAACGGATATCACCATTGGCGGCGGCGGTTTCTCCTTGTTCGGCTAGGGAGTTAGTCCAGGCTCTCTTGTCCCGCCTACAAGCACGTTTAACAGCCCTCTTCAGTTCGGCGTATCGTTGACGGGCAGCTGTCTTAGCCGATCTGGTCCGCGCTCGCTCAAAGCCGGCTTTCGCCTCTCTCCGCTCGTCGATCTTCCTCCAAGTTTCATCCGAGATCCACTCCCTCCGCCCACTGCGCGCTTTGCCGAGAGTTTCATCACTGGTCGTGATGAAGGCGTTCTTGATGCCGGTCCATTGTTCTTCGACGCTTCCACCAGGTGGCAACTCCGAGGCTCGAGATTCAAGTTGTTCAACAAAGGCCCTTTTCACCTCAGGATTCTCCAATCGGCGGACGTCGTAGCGGCATCCAACTTTTTCCTCCCGTCGTTGGACACGTGCGACGCGCAGACGTATCTCAGCGATAACAAGATGATGGTCGGATGCAATATCAGCGCTGCGTTTGTTGCGTACATCAAGAAGGCTCCTTCTCCATTTCCGGCTGATGCAGATGTGGTCGATTTGGTTTTCTGTTCGGCCGTCGCGGGAAACCCACATGACTTTATGTACTGGTCTATGGGGGAAGAGCGACCCACCAATGACCATGTCGTTATTACCACAGAATTCTGAAAACAGCTCCCCGTTTTCACTCATCTCTCCTAGGCCATGGCGTCCCATGACGCGTTCAAGGTCCGCGTTGTTTGAGCCAATCTTCGCGTTGAAGTCGCCCATGCGAATTTGGATGTCCCCCTTCGGGATTTTCTCAACCACGCTGTTCAGCTGGCTGTAAAAACTCTCTTCCTCCTGCAGGTCGACAGCATCTGTTGGCGCATAGCACTGGATTGCCGTAAGGTTCCTAATCCGTGTTCTGAATCTGGCAACGATTATTCGCTCATTTATTGGTTCCCACTTCATCAGGGCCGCATGTGCCCCTGGGCTCAGTAGGAATCCAACTCCTCTTTCTCGAGTAGCATTTTCACTTCGTATGCCAGAGTAGAGCAAGACTTGCCCGGATGATGTCCAGTGTTCGCCAGTACCCGGCCAGCGGACCTCGCTCAGCCCCAGGATTTCAAACTTCAAGCGGCTAGCTTCCCTTGCAAGTTGAGCCAGCTTGCCCTGCTGGGCAAGGGTCAGTATATTCCATGTTCCGATTCGTGTCCGTGTTTTCATGCTAAAGGTCGTTGCCAATAATCCGGAGAGATTTCTTCTTTCATTTTCGGTAACTTTTTGGATATTCTGGTACAGTAGGCTGTTAACCCTAAGGTTCTTATCCCGCTGAGGGGCTGCCATCTTAATGTGGGCGGGAGCCACCGTGCCCCCTTTCCTGTTAGCATACGACAACCGAAGTTGCGTACCCCAGCCGGCACCTCGTGAAGGTAGGAATAGGAGTTAATGAACAGAGGTTATGGAATGCACATGTTCACCCTTTGCCAGCCAAGCGATGAGTCCGACTACGAAAGAGGAGAGAGACAGAATGCAGAATGTTCCATATCGAGAATTGGTTGGTGGATTGCAGTCCTTGGCGCAATGCACTAGACCTGATATTGCATATGCAGTCAACGCTGTTAGCAGTTTTTGCCACGATCCCGGTGAAGCTCATTGGACAGCGGCGAAACGCATCCTTCGGTACTTAAAGGCATCGAAAGAGATGAAGTTGGTATACAGGAAGCAAACTGAAGCAGTATTCGAAGGATTTGGCGATGCGGATTGGGGCAATGACCCTGACTCGAGACGATCTATCACCAGATATGTATTCCAGTATGGCGGTGGATCAGTATCATGAAGTTGTCGAAGACGGCCTACGGTTGCGCTGTCTACAACGGAGGCCGAGTATATGGCTTTGTCGGCGGCATCACAAGAGGTTATGCCAGTCGCCGCGGTTTGGATCACAAGAGGGGTTGTGGGACTTTGGCTGGGAATAAACAGGTGGTCCCAGTCAATTGTGACAATCGCAGTACTATTTGTTTGGCAGAAAAGGAAATTGGCTATTTACCCAGAAGCAAGCACATTGACGTGCGACACCATTTTGTGCGAGAACAGCTGGAGCAAAAGACGGTGTGTTTGCAGCACGTTAATTCGAGACAGCAGAAGGCCGATTGCCTAATGAAGCCTGTACCGGTTCCCAGATTCGTCGAAGCCCAGCAATCTTTGGGATTAAATCACATTAATGTTTAACCGGGAGTGTTAGCATTTAACCATTAATTAGATTAAACACAAGTAAACATGTATGTCATTTTCTTTGCGTTATACTGAATACTGATTTAGCGTGTGCGCTTTCACTTGTTATTATATGTCATCATCAATATTACAGTGACTATATATAAAGTAGCGACAATGTCAAAAATGATAATTATCTGTCAGTGTCATTCCGATCGAGCAGACGACCAATCCAACGCATATGCAGGAAAGAGAAAGAAAATAAGCATTGCTGGAGCATTGCATACTTTTGGGATGACATGTCGCCACTCTGTATATAGTCACTCTAATCAATACATATAACCTTTATATCCAGTCCTTAGAAGTAACCACAAGTGTTTTACATTTCTACGTACGTCCTGGGGCATTGCGGAGTAGTTCGATGCAGGAGAATACCATTTCAACGCATCAACTACGGACGAAACAGTACTTTGACTGATGTACAGCGATTGTTCGAAAGAGTTGTTCCGTATTTTGATGTTATTTCATAACCTGAAACAAACTGAACAATTTTCTCTATTTTTTCTACAAATGACGGATGACTGCCCAATGATCTAGGGTGATTAGTCTAAGATTTAATCTCTAATTACATAACCCCTGTTGAGACAATTGTATTCTGTTGATGTTGATTTGAAAAAAAAAAAATCTTTTCACCTTTTGTTCGGTTTTGTATACTCTTGCAATATTTTTTTTTAAATGTTGTGATGTTGAGTGTAAAAGACAGAAGAATGTTTCGGTTTTAGATTTATTGTACCGTTCGAACGCGTTCTGAAGGTTAAACTACTGAATGACTCTAAGGAACGACATTTGTAGCAAAACAACCGACGATAAGAGCTAATTTTAGCTCGAATTAATGATGTTCAGAATGGTTTGGTTTATGGTTAGAATTAAATAGCGACAACACAAAACAATTTAAGCAAATCTACATCCAACAGTTCGTTGAACAAAAAACAGTCTATTAAAAACTTCACTTCACAAAACACAGTTGGTTACGTGCCGAAATCACACCCATACAGCAGAACCACTCAAAAACTCACATTCAGTGATCCGATCGTAAAACGAAAACAAATGACTTCATTTCCGGCCAACATGACACAAGGACAGACGTCGCAGCTTCCACAGCAGCCAGCATCTGCCTGATCGATGTGCATCTGTACGAGAGGAACACACTATTTGAAAGCGCCTCCACCGTCCGCCGATACATGGCACCTCAGGGACCCGTCAACGGAACTACGGCGGCGCGACTGGCATAATATGTACCTACAATCATCCACCGATTCCATTTGCTAGAATTGGGTTTTCTCGTTTTTCTTTTTTTTTTGTAATCCCCACGTGGAAAGGTTATTATCATACGTGTAGGAGTGTAAATTCACAGCCCGTGAAAATGGTCCACTGGTGACGGTAGAACAGGGATGCGGAACTGACTGGCGTTGAATGTCGAAATGAGCCAAAGAAGATATTTACCGTGAAAACAACAATTCACTCAAAATGGTTTTATTATGCTAATCAATTAGCATTTACTCCTACAACACTACATGGGGAGGCAAATGCATGCATGTCGGAGCATAACAGCAAACCGTGGCAAGCCGAGTGCGAGAGGGTGATAGGCGGCGATGCTCGTTAGAGAGCTTGGATGTGATAAAAACGGTTTCCATGAGATAAACATAATATTCACATAAATTGCAACAATATTTGTAAGTGCCGCTTGTGCAAACCCACTTCGCACAGGCCGAAGTTCTGGTTTCGGAAAATTTTCCATGTTGCCTCGATATTTCAATTCAGTGTTTTTTACCTGCTACTGTCCGGGGATGTTACTTCATATGGTTGATGATTCGCCCGATTAGAGATGATTTAGTTCGTTTGAAAATTACCTGTTCCTCATAGCCCTAATGTTAATGTTAATGCTTGGAATCTGCGACATTATTACATGGTTTTATATTCACTGAGTAAAAGAAAAATAATGATAAATTGTACAACGATGCTATCGTAACCCTCCGTTTCCTCTTCATCACAAGCGATAGCAAGGTTGTGCTGACCATTTTGAGTTTAACCTTTTTTTGAAACGGGTTAAAAATTTCACTATTGTTTGTTCTAATAGTTCCAACACCTTTTTAATTATTGTTAAATTTCTTATGGGATTGCCCTGCGGTAAACGGCTATGGTGGAATGGGGAATGAACTCTCTCGGGGTTCTTTTACGCTAACATCTTTCACAGATTATTTTCAAGAAATTTTTGTTATCAAAAATTCTTTTTTATCTCCCATTTTACCGCAACCTCTATCACTCCGAAAGAAAATAAGCGAGTCTTTGTCAATCAAAAAGTAATCTTCTCTGCCCAAAATTATTCAATTCAACGGTACCAGCTTCATTGAAAGCCTCTTTACTATCTGAAAAAAGTGCACCCCATCCTTTGAAGAGCGCTCTAGTGGAAAACAGCAAGACAGCCGGGTTGAAAGATGAAAAACATTCATCCATATTCCACCTTCCAGCGCATATAATATTTTTTCGCAACACTTGAAAACTCGCAAATTTTCAATACACCACCACACGGCTCGCACTTGCTTCGCTTTGATCGGCATCGGCCTGAGGAAGACCTCTCAGCCAGCTGCTGTCTGAGCGGAGGCTGCCCGCACGGAAGCTGCGGCGGTGGTGACGTGTTGCACGACGGCGGCGGTTGCTTTGTGGCGCGAATGGAAGGAAAATTATCTCTTCAAAATTCATTCCTCATTTCTCCTGAGAAAACTTAGGCCCATTTTCCTGTGCGATACGATCACATGTTTGTTTGAAGAGGGCGAAACCCCGGGAGCCGAAGCGGAATTTTCTTTTGAAAATTTATGACTATATCTTCCAATTTATATTTTTCAAAATCTCCTTAATCAATGCCATTTTCCGCCAATTCAAGTTTGGATTTCTGCCTTGTGTCCCCTCGTCATCTTCTTAACAGAACAGCATGATGATCATCATTGCCGCCGTCGAAGTCGTCGTCTTCGTGGTCGTCAGTGGGCTGATTGTGCTGTGAAAGACGGCGGTACGACCGGTGGGAGGTGGGAGGACACCGTGTGCGTACGTGTGTGGTGAAAACAAATGGCAGTTATTTATCACCTCAAGTGGCGTACGGTTTATTTTTTTATTTTATTTATTTTCGCACAATTGTCCGCCATATGGTGGTGATGATGTTCGAGGGTTTGCCAAATTATATAATGCATATTTATTGCTATATTTGATTTTATAATTTCAGCCGGAATTATGTCAGTTGCTCCGGCGGGAATTGAAGGTGCTAAATTGTGGAAACAGCTGCTCGAGAGTAGAGAACCGTAATGGAAATCGCAATTCAATCCTGGATAATAATTCATCACGCCTTTTATGGGAAAGCAATTTCATTTGTGGCGTTATCAAGGATGATTTATTTGGAAAATTATCATATTAGTGTATGTAAAAAACCGTTTATCTTCATAGTAATTACGTTTAAAATTTAGAGAAAAAAAATATTTTTGCATCGGCCGGGAATCGAACCCGGGCCGCCCGCGTGGCAGGCGAGCATTCTACCACTGAACCACCGATGCTTGTTTAAAATTGTTGTCTCTATTGGTAGTATCTTAAATGCCATGGCGATTATTTGCCACGACTTATGATTTCGCACGCTGTATTCGAAGGCACTTAATTTAACTTTCATGCACAACAGATTTCTCTTCACAGGATGCTAGTATTGGTCAAAATAATATATTTAAAGAAGTTCTTAAAATATTCTATTTTGGGTTTTTTACAAAATTCAGTTTTTAAGTTTAGTGGTCATCTCCTCTCAAATGATCATATCCGTTGTAATCGACCACCTCAGATTTCAACCAAATTTTGGATAAAGCTTACTTCATTTAGAATTGGAATAAACTTTTGCTCATATTGTGGTGCTCTTGGTGGACGGATTTGGAAGTTCTTGGCACCCGCGTGTTGGAAATTTTGTTAGCTTTACCTATGTATTTTTTTATATCGCGTTTGACTTCTTTTTCCCATCTTGCGCGTTTCCACTCGGTTCCGTTTTTCTTTGCTTGTCTCGTTTTTCATATTTTTCTTTTCCTTTTTCCCACCTTTTCTATGACGTTTTTTATCTTGAGTTTCCCCCCTATCTGTCTCGTTTTCCCTCGCTCATTTTTTCCTTGGAAATAGGCTTGAAAAATGGGGGGGCAAAAATAGTTTGTAGGATATGAGTTAAATATGAGTGGATATGGATATGAGTGGGCTTTACAGCGTGAAAACCTCGAAAAATGAGTGTACGAGTTGAGTTTACGCTTCTAGCACAAAATAGAAATGGAAGTTCAAACAGTGGAATTTTCGAAACACGGCCAAAAAAAATTTCTTTCGTTTTTGTCTTTTAGTGCGTAGATTTTGGCACGAAAAATAACAACGTATTTATTAAAAGCAAGAATAGATTTGGTTTTCACGTTTAAACTTTAAGCAAAATGCCCAAAATTCATATTTTTTTGCTCTTTCCCTTTGTTTTCTTTTCGCCCCCCTCTTCAGTGGCCCAACACCGGAGGGACAAAAACTTTTTAAAATATTTGTAATGACCTAATTGGTAGTGCTCTTAGCGTTCAAAATCTTTAAATTTTTCCTGACGCTCAGTTTTTGGTTTTTTGGAATGACGTCCTATTCCAAACCTTCACGTTTAAAGTTTAAGTAAAAATGCCAAAAACGCAATCTCTTTGTTTTTTTCGCCCCCCTACATTTGGCTAACATTAGAAGGACAATTTTTTTTTGAATATTTGTTATGGCCTAACCGTGAATCAAATGCGTTTTGATGCGCAATGTGCTACGAATGTGCTCTCGTACCAAATACGAACCATTCGGAATAATAACTTTTGCGCAGGCTTCATTTTCAGTTTTTTGCTCAGTAGATGCTCATTTGACTGCAGCTCCTAAACGAAACAGAATTCGAAAAAGTAGTGTAAAAGGCAATTATAGAGTTAATTATTGTTTACATTATTGTTGAAGAAAGTATAGATCTATCTTTTGTATTTACGGTGCTATGGGGCTGCTACCCCGCTGGTAGCAAAAAGAGCGCTCTTTTGGCTACCAATGGGGTAGCAATCGCATAGCGCCGTACATACAAAAGATAGAAGTATACTTTTTTCAACAATAATGTAGATAATATTTAGCTCTACAGTTGCTCTTTACACTACTTTTTCGAATTCTTTTTCGTTGAGGCGCTGCCTCAACGAAAAAGAATTCGAAAAAGTAGTGTGAGCATCTACTGAGCAAAAAAACTGAAAATGAAGCCTGCTTTTGCGGTAGAAAATAAAGCTACAAATGTTTTTCAACAGTACGATTTTTTGACGTAGGACTACGTCTTTGTTTACTATATTGGAACTAGGTAGCACCGCAGATACAGACGTTCAAGCTAGAACATTTTTTATCGAAAAACTTGTGTAAATAATATACTTTGAAAATGCTAGCTCACTTCTGCCATCTATTGAGTTTATTGCCACAATTGATCAATAATATCAATAATACCTGGCTTAACATCGGTAAAATAGTTATTCTTCAATATAGACCATAAGCGACTATAATTAACCCGCCTATAGGAACTCATCACTTATTGCTGGATTATCGACATTTGTCGATAATTGTTGTTATTTGCTGATTATTGTCGATAATCATTGCGGTCCTTTTTCATCGGCATTACCCTCAGTAGTTTCAGCTGGAAAATAATGATTGAGGTGCCATCTACAATTGATTGCTTACTATTCGTAGCAAAATGGTGGTCGTTTACACACGTAGTACAGGCACTCTCGAACGTCTGTATCTGCGGTAGCAGTTTGTGGAAACAAAAATAGAAGTGTAACGTTTGAATGAAAGATTTCAAATGCTAATAACTACTAAACTACTGAACGAAACTGAACAATTTATATGTCGTTGGATAGATAAAATGCCCAGCAATTTTTTAGGTGGGTAAGAGAGCAACCTTACAAGGGTAACCCCTTGTAAGAGGGGGGCTCCTATAGAAATGAAATACAAATTTCCTCAAAACTCGAGAGCTAATCAAGCAAATGGAACCAAATTGGGCATGTGGGGGTTTCAAAAGGCAAGAATTTTTTCTGTGGTAAATTCTTCCCTCTTTGTGAGGGGGACGGGGCATACAAATAATATTCAAATTTCCTCATAACTCGAGAACTATTCGAGCATAAGAAACCAAAATTGGTTTGTGGGGGTTTTGGAGGTAAGATGTTTTTCTATGGTGTTCTGAGACCCCTTCTTCTTCTAAGAAGGGGGGCTCCCATACAAATGAAATACAAATTTCCTCATAACTCTAGAACTAATCAAGCAAATAAAGCCAAATTAGGTATGTGGGGGTTTTAGAAGGCAGGAATTTTTTCTATGATATAATGAGGCCCATCCGTCTTTTAACAGGGGGGGGGATTTTTTCTATGGTGGATTAGAACCTTTGCTGTCTTTAAGAAGGGGAGATCCACATCCATCCAAATACAAATTTACACAAATACAAATTTCTTCTTAACTCGAGAACTAATCAAGCAAATGGCACCAAATTTGGCGTGTGGGTTTTTTTGGAGGCTTGAATTTATTTTGAATTTATTTATTTTCTGATGGTTTGAGACCGCTCACCTCTGTGGTAGGGGGATAATTCATTACCATATCAACCTTTATGATGCACACGAGTGATTTTCAAAAGAAATTTCTATGTCTCAAAGGTTGCAGGCATTATACGTATGAACTCCCGTATTTTCAAAACCACCATTGCATTAAATGAAGAATTGAATCTGAATATATCGCACTTCTCTTTTAAACAGTCACTTAAACAACGGCACTCACAGATTCTTATAAACATGCATATGCCAAAAATGCAGCTTACATTAGTCTTTGATCTGATAATCTGATATAGTCCTACGTCACCCTTTCGTACAACCTTTAGGACTGTATAACTTGTAGTTTTTTGCCCCCCGATTTTTGATACCAATGTCAAAGGGGGGGGGGGGGGGGAGGTGACAAAAACTTTAAAAATAATTTGCAATGGCCTTATTGTCTGGCAACGTTATCGACGAGATCGGGTCGCGAAGATTCTATAAAAAAGAAAATATATTTGTGCTTATTTGTAATATTATTTATGTTGCTTGTGTTGTTATGGCCTGCTTAACACGCAGTCACCGTGGTTCTGTGATTTGCGGTGTCATCGACTGTTCTTACGGTAATATGATAAATGAGGTCAACTTCGATTCCCGATCATGTCGGTTTTTTTCAGAGAAAAAAGAGATTTCGTTATTTTACGAGCTAAACATTCATATAATGCACGAAGCATTTTTTTCAATGTAATGATTCGTATAAATTCACTCTCGTTTAAATGTACGAAGCATTCGAAGTGATTTTACAAATCTACTTCGTGGTAGCAAACAACAAATTAAATAAAAAGAAAACTTATCCAATTTAATTCTGCTATGTAAGGTACGGAAGGGTATTCCCAGCACGCTACTAAATTCGGCATACATTACCTTTTTTTGCTGCGCTTTCCCAAATAAAAACTTTGCCGCTATATAACAATACTGAAACGAATGGAGCACTCATAAGCTTTAATGTGTTATAACTATTTTCATAAAAATGTAAGTAATTTGCTAAATTTTGTTCAATAAACATTAAAACCACTGTCCACAAAACAAAAACCAACTCCACTGGCACGTAATCAGGCTGAAAAAATCAGCAACAATCGCTTGAGCGTATCTGCTTTTGATAATGATTTGGAAAACACACAATTATGATCACGTTTACTTATTCTAGCAACTGAACAGCTGTGAATATGGTATCACAGAACAATTCCACTTCTTTTTATAACGGAAGAACACAAAAATTCCCTTCTGATATGAAAATATAAACCAATTTTCATTCACTAGCACGTGCAGCATTTTGTTTTTAATTTCAGCATATGGTGCTCTATTTACACTACTGCCAATGTGTGAGGCAGTTACTCCTGAAACTATTCTATCGTGTTGACATAGCTAGTATTTGAGTGACAACCAGTTGCTTCTGGTGCTAATGTATAAGCACGATTCAATGATACACTAGCGCCAGCAGCAAGCTGTTGTCACTACAAAACTAGTTATCTTCAAAGAGCCGGCATATAGGCTATACCGACGCGTTATCCATCGGTCTCTCTTTTGATCTGTTTTTGAAAAGCATTTAATCCCTGTGCTGGCTATTTCGGCCGGTCGGATTTAAAAATCACAGACACCACTATAGAAAATGGGTCCATTTTAGCCGCAGCGACTTCATCATTTCTCGCGACCATAACTCAAATTCAGTAGCGTTTTGTTAAGACCAAAATATACGCCGATATTCAGTAAATATTATTCTATCAACTGGTATAAAAATCTTGTCTCGAATAAATATAGTTTCAGCGTAATTCCTCAATATTTTTCAGGCCACCGCTTAATGGGCAGGAAATACCCTCCCGTATTTCGCCTACGACTTGCAGGCTTCCTCAGTATCTGTTTTCGAAAACGGACACGAACACGAAAACAGACACCGAGGAAGCCTGTAAGTCGTAGGCGAAATACGTATCTGTCAAGAACAAAATGTACATAGTAGAATTAAATTGGATAAGTTTTCTTTTTATTTAATTTCCAGGTTTCGTATTCTACTAAAACGCTCCAAAAACTTCAGCAAACAACAAACCAAACACACATTTTTGTGTTATAAATCGTGTTTTATTCTTTGTGCAGTTTCAGCCGGACGAACAAATTTAGCGGAAATCGAGTAACCAATCCCGAGGGTAACGTAGGTCGTAACCACTCATGCGAATGCTAAGTGTAGAAATCTTGCCTTGACAGCCTTGAACCTCTATTCCCCTGACAGGGACGGCTCTAAATTGCTTAAGGATTCCTCAACCAAGTGACCGGTTAAACTCCACGTTAGGAGCGGCTAACGATAGCGTCTGATCCGGAGCGGACGGCTGAATTAAGAAACGTGGTGTCTTGGCACTAAAGCTAAGATAGCAACCCCATCATGAGACTTGGTAGCGTGACCCTTGTAAGGCAACCTAACCAAACTACTACGAACATTCAAGCAAAGACGAATCGACTTAAGCGACAAAACATGGAAACTCGGTACTTGGAACTGTAGATCGCTGAGTTTCGCACGTGGTGACCGGATGCTGCTTGAACTGCTTGATCCTCCAAATTCGGCATCTTAGCTCTACGAGAAATATGTCGCAAAAGAGAGAAGGTTTAGAAGATCCGCGGCGCGAAATGCCCAGTTTTACCGGAGCGGTGCCACTACCAAAGAGCTGGGAACGGACTTTGGAGTGCTGGGCAGAATGCAAGATCGCGTGGCAGATCGTCAACGTGTACTACCCGCACGAAGACCCGACGACAAGAATGAAGTATTCTACCTGAGGCTGGAGGCAACGTACGACAGCTGTTCGCCACGGGGATATGAACACCCAGGTCGGAAGGGAGAAATGTATGGACCGGTCACAGAACAGAAGTGGAAGTAGAAATCCAAACTCGTACATGCTACTTTCTACAGATACTAGCGAACCTAGCGGTAGCGAGTCACTTTTTTCCACGAAAACACACGAACGCTTCCACCAAGTATGTCGTAAAGGTTCTCAATAAACACTGCTTCAATAAAAATTGACTTAGAAAAGAATATCTTGTATTTTCATTTTGTTTCAAATGTGTTTATTTTTAATGTGCATTCGATCTTATTGAACACCCTGTATGTATAAACTTCGCAGCTTCCTAGAGATCCGAAGCACTTTTTTCTCACGTAAAGATATGAAGAAGTTATTAATACTGTTAGGAGGAGGGATAGTTCGATCATCTTGACTCAAACTGGATACATTTGACAGTACCGTCCCACTCGAGCAAAATTTGGCAAAGTTATGTACACGGCATTTGTAGAAATAGCTATTATCTACAATTTGGCTAAATGAAGTTCTGCTGTATCTTTCATAGTTACGGTGCTACAATACTAGTAGCCAATTAGTAACTAAGTGAACGTTTTAACACCTTAAAACTGTATTTGCTAAAATGAAAATCTAACACATCTAAATTATTTTACAGGCTAAATTATTTCTCCACACTAAGAATAAAGCATGATTTATAGTAGGTAATATTCTACTACGAAGTAGATTCGTAAAACTCGTATTTTATGTGCAAAATGTGCTGCGAATGTGTTTTTGTACCGAATGCGAACCATTCGTAATAAAAACTTGTGCGGTAAAAAAGACCTACGAATGATTTTAAATGGTGTGATTTTTTTTACAGTCTACAAATATAGTTTAACGAATATTTAAAAAAAAATACGAAATTATATTCGCAGTGCAGTTGATGGTTTTATCTTAATGCTGTTCTATGTCTAAGAGATAACATTAACAAAAGTTGGCGGGAGTGATGCGCTGGAACGAAAAAATTTTCCCAGACTTACACTGCGTATTTAAGAACAGTTCTTACAAGTGAGCAGTATAGCGTCTTCTGAGCGCACAGGTCGTGAAATTCACGGGCATTACGACGAATCAAACCAATCATGGTGTATGCTTTGGAGGTTGTTGCAGTGATATACTCGTCAAAACAATAACAAATCTTGCAGCTCACTGTCACTCTCAAGACATTTATATATGTTACGCGATTGACTCCGAGACCGTTCACGTTGTAGTCATAGTTCAGATGCATTCGCGCTTTGGTAAAACTTTTTATTACCATACCGTTTACCACACCAACTGATTACGTTATCAATGTCATGCTATTTACAAAGCAGGGGAATGGAAAATGCATAAGATAGTGAGAATAACATCGTTTTCTCAAATTGTTTCCGAATAGAATGAAAATTAAGGAACCAAGATGACTACCTTGCGGTACACCGGATGGATAGGAAAAGTTGTCTGACTCGATCGATCCTAATTTCACGACGGCAGATCTATCCGTGAAGTATGATTGCAACCTCGAGTGAGGGACTCAACTTTCGTATTCTGCTAAGACGCTCAAAAATAAACTTTTATTATAATATATACTGTTTATGTGCTTCCACAACAGCGCAATATTGCTTTAGATTAAACCAAATTAATTTTGCTTCTTTTGTTATTTGCTTATTGCTAGGAAATTTAATTTTGTTTACAGTTTTACATGACAAATTGGGAATTGTTTGTTTCAAAACACTATATCTCGAGAACGGGACGGAAGATCTCGTGGTTTTGAGTGATTCTTATGTAAAAAAGTCTGAGAAACACGATGGTGTTGAAATTTTTGAGATCAAATTGTACTCATTGAGAGAAAAATACAAATTTAGTTTTCAGATCGAAAATAAAAGTATTTGGCAGCACTGCCGTAAAAAACTAATATTTTTGTCGAATTCCTCAGATGATTTCCCATGAAAATGTAGAACAAAGCTTTTTTTCTAAATTGAATATTTACGAAGATATAAGCAAAAGAAAATAAGCGAATTTGATGAAAATGATGCATTTTCTAATAAAAGGGGGGGTTCCCAAAAATCGAGGGAAAGTCCAGTCGGCACCAAACTTGGGATTTTTGCTTCTTGACTCAAAACGAACAATCTGACCGAGTTTGGTGAAAATCCGAGAAGGTCGATTACAGGTGACTCGGACAGTTGACGTGGAATAACCCATATGCTGTCGCTAGCGGGCCGAGAGATGTGGCACGAGCATTAGAAATCGGTCTTAGGCATAGGTAATCCGGTATTTTTGTAGTCAATCAAGTTATTACGGTAAATGTTGAGCGTGGTATATATCTTACGATGGCAATGAATTTAACAGCTTCGGGAAAGCAAGCGGAGAGTGAATACTGGAAACTGTTAAAACGATGGGCATGTCGCAAGAATGTCGGACAATTTCTCTACGACGATAATGATTGCTTCAAATCCGAGAGAATTTAAGGAATAGTATTCATCGGACCATGTCGTGAAACGGAAAGCTAATTGAATAAATAAATAAAAAATAAATAATCGATGTTACAAAAGCAAAGCAAAGCAAAGCCTAGGTGCTACATTCCGTTATCGAAACTTGACCTTCTGTTTTTATACGACAGACTTCGCAGACAGCTGTTAGAGTGCAGGACAATTGCAGGGCCAGTTTCAACGATCCTATTGACTCTAACAGCCTCTCCCAGTCGAGGCTTATTACGCCAGCGTCGTACCTCGAAGCCAACTGGGAGGTAATCGATGTCACACGGGGGAGATAATGTAGTCACAACATTTGAGTTACGTATTAGAAAATTTGCAAAAATATTTAAAGCCAAGAGATTGTACGCCTGGCCATCTGTAGTGAAGCGAAAATCCATTTCTCTGCTAGGAGGATTCGATTGGGGGTTCCGTTTCGGGTTTCTTCTTTGTTCGGCCCTCACAATTGAGGAGTGCAATTTTTTTTTTATTTTTCGAAACCATACATAAGCAGTCGGAATCGACCAATCACGTAGCTTCGACTGTGCCAAACGAAACCCGCTCAATGCATAAACCTTCCCTTAGCTGAATGGGTAATGGGAGGAAATTCCCACTGCATCCACGATGTCCGTCTCGAGAGTCGAGGTGAATGCATGCATTTAAAGTGCAATTGAGATAAAACAAAAAAGTGAAAAAAAACGCTGAAAGGAGGAAAACTCATTTACCTCCCTTTAATGGGATTAGACGGTGCGGAATGAAAACAAAAAAAAATGGCGAGCTCATGAGTTAGTAGTCTTTAGACTGCAATGCCGGTGTCAGGCAACGGGAAAACCGAATGCACCGGTAGGCATTGCGGTGCCTATATGAGTGCCTTCGGCTTGTGGTTTAATGAACGGTTGTCCTAACTGATTGGTGTAAATGAAAGAAAAGTGGAACAAAAGAGCTCTCCAGCAGAGTGGTTACTCGGGCTAGAGTTAAAAAGAGATGCAAGCATTATGTTGTTGTTGGTGAAGTAACGTTAACATTTGCTGCAAGTATGTTGCGAGTGCGAGGAATTCAAATTTTTTTAAATGTGTCGATAAAAATGTAATTATAAATTTTCCGTGCACAGGTTTCGTTCAGGTGGTTGCTGAAGCTGGTTTTAAACTCGGAAAAGAAAACGGAAAGCTGAGTAGTTTTTGAAAAGATTTCAGCATAATTAATGCAGGGCTCAATAGCTATAATTTAGACATATAAAACAAGTGTGTGATTGTGGCTCAAGAACCCTCAAGCTTCATTCCGTAAATTGTTAAACTTACTAAATTGTTTCAATTTTCGTCACGTACTTTTCCCGTGCGCACAGTTTCGGCTCTGCCTTTGGGGCTCGTTCGTCAGATGTCCAGCCGATGGTTGCTCGAATCCTAATTGCATATTTAATTACCATTGATAGCAGCCGGTGCGCGGACTCAGGCAACAGTCAGTGGTGGCGTAACACGGTAGCACGCAGTTTGTGTAGAGCCACAGGGAATACGAAAAGTGCATTGAAGCTTGCAGCACGAAATCGAATTGCAATCTGCGCCCGCTGCAGTTGCAGGTTTCAGCAAGCAGCGCCGTCGGACGCACCACAGCTCGAACAAAAGGCCTGCGAAAGGGAAATCGGGTTGACGGTGTGGTTCAAACTTTGGTGGCATCTAGAACCCCACGTCCTAGGGTCCACAAACGCTCCGTTGTTAGTAACAGTAGGAAATCTTCGATGATGCGTGAAGTTTTTGTTTCACTCCTCACCGCACATCCGACAGGCTGATCGGTTGGCCGATCTGAGCGGGATTCGTCTGTAAACTATGGCCGGTTTGTTTGATAAGCAAACGGGTACACCGGGGTTAGTTAAAAACTCCTGGAGCGGATCCAATCCTTGTAGGAAAAAGTTGTTTGTAAACTAGGAAATCGATTGGCTGATATTCTTAAAATTCACCGAGAAGAATCAATCAAACATGTTACAAACTTCATATAATTCGGTATTTGCATTTCCTAAGGTGTATGGAATTATAAAATTTCTTTTATTGAAATTTTTTTACGCGTTTTTAAAATTTTTACTTCGACATATTAATTAACGCATTGTTTACAAAATTCAACGCAAATTTTAAATTGTCGCGTTTTCATAGGCCTTGAGCACGAAAACTGATGATTAACGTCATTTTAGAAATTTAGACAGCGTCTTTAAACATCTTCAAAACAGATAATTTCGAAAAGAAATTGTCATTTAAAGTGAGTTCTTCGGAAATCCACTTCATCTTACCCCAGTGTACCCTACGCTTTAATGTGGCTAGTTTGCACAGTTTTTCAAATTTGGCCCAAATTGCACTTGTTTCAGCCAGTTTTGTGTCCGCCCCGGACAACGAGGACGATGGTGCACCGACCGTGGTAGTAGCCGGCTTCACTGCTGGGCCGCTGTCGTTCGGCAGTCAACCGAAAATGGACGGTGCTGCTGCTGCTCCTGCGTCAACATCCGGGCAAGATATTTTTTACTCCTGTGCTCATGTGTAGCTATGCATGTATGTGAGTGACGGACTGCACAACTTCGGCTATTTGTTCCGGAGCCCGCAGCAATTTTTTTCCTCTGCATGTTGTGCTTTAACCGCGGTGAACATTGGCAGCTGTCAAAAGTGGCAGCACCAAACCGTACCTACCTATATCCAGACAGATTCAATCAAGCGAACACTTTGATATTTGCCACAAAATTCGCTACTGTTTAGCTAATCAATTTGCCGGTTCACTTGCTGGGGAAGGTTAACTAATTCGTGAATATTCAATTGGGCTTTGAATGGGGGTGCAATTGGGGTCAGGCTGCAACTGATGGCGTAGAAGTTATTTAAATTGTTTTCTATATTTTTTAAGGATGATTACTCAATAAATCTTCATACATCGTTATTACACTAATTGGTTGCGATAAAGCTTATTTTACATGCTAGTATTCGACAGGCTAGTGTTCTGAGAATATTATCAAGATGAAAGTTTTCCCGTTGAGGCTGTCGAGCTGATCATCCTTTTTGGAGGTCCATTCCATCCATCCATTCTTCCGATAGCTTCTCAACCAAATCTTGGAAATAACCCAGTGTAGAGTCGTT
Organism: Sabethes cyaneus; assembly: GCF_943734655.1. Classification (NCBI taxonomy): domain Eukaryota; kingdom Metazoa; phylum Arthropoda; class Insecta; order Diptera; family Culicidae; genus Sabethes; species Sabethes cyaneus. The sequence goes on from NC_071355.1 coordinate 57,293,119, forward strand.
GCCAGCTTTTCTCGGCCACATTTGTAATGCTCTGCTGGTAGACAGCTCTTATCTACGACTTCGTTGGTCTACAGTAACTCTAATTCTCGTTTTACTACTTAGAGATCAGGTACTGTGACATTATTATCTTCCATGGGCACTCCTCGCTTAAATTTCATTCCGCATTCTTTTACAATTTTGTCATTGAGGTGTTCATCGAGTTAACTACTTCCACTCGTCAACCACCTCGTGATCAATTGATCAGATTCTCTCTCTCGTTCCAACACATGTTAGGTTGCGGTGTGTAGCCCTTACGAGTTTGGTTCACCTTCTCGTAAAACTTGCGCCTGACATTAGCTCGGGATAGTTGTTATAATTCTTTACGATCTCTGTCTCCCTTTGGCGCTTTTTTCTCCTCAGGATCGTGGTCAACTAGCTCCTTGCTCATCGGCATTTGGCCAAGTCTTTCCTAGTGGCAATGCTCAGATAGTTTTACCAAGCATTTTTTTTTTCTCCATCGCTTGTTGGCGGGCTGGCAAAGGGTGAACATGCGCAAATCTATAACCTCTGTTCACTAACTCCTATCCCTACCTCCACATGGTGCCGGCTGTGGTACGCAACCTCGATTGTCGTACGTTAACAGGAAAGGGGGCACAGTGTCTCCCGTCCCCCTTAAAATGGCAGCCCCGTCAGCGAGACTTTAGGCCAACAACCTACTATGCCCAAAAACAAAAAAGTTAATGAAAATGAAGGAAGAAATCGATCTGGATTATTGGCAATGGAACATGGAATATACTGACCCTTACCCAGAAGGGCAAGTGGGCTCAACTTGTATGGGTAGCTGGCTGCCTGAAGCTTGAAATCCAGGGGTTGAGTGAGGTCCACTGGCCGGGTACTGGCGAACATAAGTCATCATCCGGGTAAGTCTTGCTTTACTCTGGCATATGAGGTGAAAATGCTACTCGAGAAAGAGGAGTTGGATTCCTACTTAGCCCAGGGCCACATGCGGTCCTGATAAAGTGGGAACCGATAAACGAAAGAATAATCGTTACCATTCAGAACACGGATTAGAAACTTTACAGCAAACCAGTGCTATGCGCCAACAGATGCTACCGGCCTGGAGGAGATTTCTGCCAGCCAGCTGAACAGCGTGGTTAAGAAAATTCGGAAGAGGGACATCCAAATCCACTTGGGTGACTTCATCGCGAAGATTGGCTCAAACAACGCGGACCTTTAACGCGTCATGGGACGCAGAATCCTGTGATAATAACAACGTGGCCGTTGGTGGATCGCTCTTTTTCCATAGACCAGCATATAAAGTCACGTGGGTTTCCCGCGACGGCCGAACAGAAAACCAAATCGATCACATCTGCATCAGCCGAAAATGTCGAAGGAGCCTTCTTGATTTACGAATCAAACGAAATGCTGATATTGCATCCGACAATCATCTGGTTATCGCTGAGACGGCAACGGCAGGAGACGAATGTTGTCTGCCATTACGACGTTCGCCGATTGGAGAACCCTGAGGTGAAAAGGGCCTTTATTGAACAACTTGAATCCCGAGCGTCGAAGCTGCCACTTGATGGAACCATCGAAGAGCAATGGACCGGAAGTGAATTTCGGAAGAAGCTTGGAGGAAGATCGACGAGCGGAGAGAGGCGAAGGCTGGCATTGAGCGAGTGCGAACTAGATCGGCTATGGCAGCTGCTCGTTAACGATACACTGAGCTGGAGTGTTAAATGAGCTTGTAGGCGGGACAAGAGAGCCTGGACTAACTCCTTAGCCGAACAAGGGGAATCCGCCACCGCCAATGGTGATATCCGTTTGTTGTACGATAAATCTCGCCGCTTTAGTGGTACCAGGATGAATATAAAGATGCCGCTAAAGGACAGAGCTGGTCAACTACAGACTGACCGTATAGTTTTTACCGTACAAACCTTACCGTTTTTCAGCAATATATGGGAAACCGCAACTTTTCCGGTGGATTGAATGCAGGGCCTATTCGTCAAAGTCCCTAAAAAAGGAGACCTAAAACCTAACTGAATGCGATAACTGGCGTGATATCACGTTGCTCTATGTTACTCTTAAAATTCTCTGTAAGGTAATCCTCAAACGGATCCAGGAGAAGATCGACGCTATTCTCCGGCGGCAGCAAGCTGCATTCCGTACTGGCCAATCATGTGTAGACCATATCACAACGCTCCGCATTACATTGGAGCAGATCAACGAATTCCAGGACTCCCTTCTGCTGGTGTTCGTTGACTTCGTAAAAACGTTTGACCAACTCAACCACGAGAACATCTGGGGCGCATTTAGGCATATGGGAGGTCCAGATAGGCTAGTCCATCTTATCCAGGCTCAGTACGATGTATTCTCGTGTCAGGTGTTGCACAACGGCGTCTTGTCTGACCCTATAAGAGTCCCAAGTAACAATCCAATAGCAAATTGGTCTTATGCATTTCTTATAGTAGTTTTATCAGAGCATTGCAAAATCTATCAGGTTTTATAATGTTTTTCCTCAAGTGAATGTTATCTTATTCGATTAACATTTCTGAAGTATGATTAAAGGAGACTTGAAGAAACACGCATAAAACTGAAATATCAATAAGTGTAATTCACCTTATAAGTGGTTTTAAAGGATACTTGATTTCTGCTCAAAAACGACGCTCCTTAAAACCAGGCAATAGTTTTGACAAAAATTTATGACATTCTTCTGCAAGATTGGTTTGTCTTGACAATGCTACCATAAAACCGTCTTAAAACCGTATATTCTTGTAAGAGAAATCATACTCTGAAGAAAGAACATTCGAACGTAAACAACTGATCTGTCAAAATGGGCATCTGAACCAGGAGAAAATTGAACAAATATGGATCTTTTAATCGAATTTTAGCAAGATTTCATATGAAAAATCAGCGAAATCAAAAAACAATGAAGATTTCCAAATGAGCTGAGGAAGGACTATGCCGGTGATGATGCATCAATGGTAGATTTGTATGTTATTAGAAAATTTGGTTCGATTGTATTTTGGCGGAGGCGGTGCCGGTGCCGGTTTGTAGAGTTGTTTGTATTTTTTAAACTGAATATAGAGGTCATTAGCCGGTGTTGGGAAAATGTTCGAAGGGGTTGCAGCAGTTGAAGCATATATTTTTTAAAGACGGTTGTAACGACAAAGTATATAAAAAATTTGGCAGATTAAACTTTACGCATGGAACTGCCGTGCAGCCCTCTTTTAATTTTTATAATCAATTTATATGGGTAATCATAATGACTGCTGTACTTAAAAAATAATTAAACTCAATATAAGTAGGTGAACCTCCAGCACAAAAAACATCTTACATTGACACTTTGTTGACGTTTTCTTTGTTTATAAGAGAATGATTATCTTGTAAAAATCTGGGTCCCCTTAAGTAATTCAAACAATTCTTGTTCAAGCACAACTTGTCTTCGTCAAGAATACAATAAGTATAAATGAACTTATCGACCTCTTGGAAAATTTTTCTTTGTCTTGTGCAAGAAATGTTAGTCTAATAAGCGCTTTAAGGTTGATTTAGATAAAACCATTGAAAAAATGGCGAACAGGACTGTTTTGATTACTTTTGAAATTCTAGCCAATTGCATATGGGCGTTTATAAATATGTTGTTATGCAATACCATAAGTGATCTTATATTTTTAAATAAATGTTGGGACACTTAAAAGACTTTTTGCCGCAATTTGTTAAAAATTTAGTAGCTATCAACTTCTTCATGAAAATACTGAATTTTTTTTTTATTAATTAAATTTTTTGATAATCTAGCGAAAATAACCGGCGCGTTAAAATTTTCTAACTTTCATGTCACAAAACATCGACAAACTGAGCGTGACTTGAAAAATTTCTCATTGATTGACAACAAAGCAGCTGCTTTTATTTGCAATTTTCATTTATATCCATTTTGGAAAAGCAATATCTGTGAATGCTTCTTCTCTTATAGCTTTTAGTCAATTTAAAAAAATTAAGACTGTGAAAAGTGTATGATGTCTTGCAAGTGTTCTTTGAGACGACAACCATAAAATCATCAACTCTTGTGGTGGTTTTCTTTTAGTTTCAACCGACTCTTGGAAGTCACTATAAATACATATCGATAAGAATTACAAGTTTTAAAAGGACCTTTGGAAATATTCTTGAGAACCTTCTTTAGTGTGGGCCTCCCCAGATTTATAAGGGTTTTATGGCTGTTTTATCGCAGATTTGTAGAATTGTAAGTTTTATATTCGGTTTTAAGGAGCAAAGACTGGAAACCTCTTCAAGTGCATCTTAAAATTGAATTTGTTACTTGGGGTTACTGCTAGCGCTTTTTAAATGAACAGCTAAATGACCTCGACCTAACCGACGACATTGTCAAGTTAGATTACCTGTCCGAGAGCTGTCAGGCAGCAGGTTTCACACGCAATATAGCAAAAACTAAGTCTATGGTAGTAAACACTGACAATCTCACCAACTTCACATTAGCGGGACAACAGGTTGAGCAGATGGACGCCTTTCAATACCTTGGTAGGCAGACAACACCCGACGGTGGTATGAAGACTGACATAGCCACTCGGATCAGGAAGACCAGAGTTGCCTTTGCAGGTCTGCGAAACATTTGACGCTCAAACCAGATCACTTTGCATACGAAAATCTAAATTTTCAACTCAAATGTTAAATCCGTACTGTTGTAGACCTGCTAAACGTGGTTCGTCTCAGCGGAGACAACGCAAAAACTACAGGTATTTATACGATATATCACTAGTGCTTAGTGACTTGCCAACTGAATATCTAATGAGGAACTCCATCGTATGTGGAAGTGGATCGGACACACCTTGACGAAAGGAGCGAACGAGATCTGCAGAGAAGCACTCCACTGGAATCCGCAAGGACAGCGTTGAAGAGGCAAAAGCACATGGCGACGCAGCTTAGCCACCGACATCCGGGCTGTTGATGAGAATTTGTCCTGGCAGAGAGTAAAAGCCAGGGCGGGTAACCGTCGGCAGTAGAGATCTCTACCGGACCGGCAGACATGGACACCAAGTGAGTAAGACGTGAGCCATGAAAGTAATTGTTTTGCGCTTGAAGCTGGTCGAATGAATTCAGTAGGCTGAAGCGCGTCACGTAGAAAAAGCATTGCGTTTTACTTTCACCAAAAAGAATAAAAAAATCTCAAATCATAAATTCATTTGGCATAATGCTGCTTGGTATAATGTCGTTTGCCATAAAAACCTTAACATAAGCATAGGGGCCCATTTAGCAGAAAAACATTTGGCATAACGACTTTTCGGTATAACAGCACAGCATAGCATAGCATAGACAACCGTATACACCATAAATGGCTGATATGGTGTACCTGTAACTAGTTTTTCTAATATCCATGTGCATCATTCAAACTTGTCACGGCCTAACTTTTCACTGTACAGTAGAAGGTGCTTGATGAGCTAAAACAAAACAAATCATAAGAATAACATATTAGGCTTGCCTGGCCGTGTGACTCAGCCGTCTGCCCAAAATCGCAGTTTTGGAATCAGGCAGCCGGGAACTACGCAGCTTCGCACCTCCTAGCTTAGCTACTCAAGCAAGCATTACCGAGTATGGCCGCGTGGAGGGGCTAGGTAGGAGCTTGAGATGGCAAGAGCTATATTGGTCACTTTCTTGTTTGCCTTCCCCATTTCATACCCATAACGACCTTTCGGTATATTTCCGCAAATATTTTATGACTTTTTTTGGATGATTCAGGGCGAGACAGGTTGCGAGTGTCACCGAATGGCCGAATCACAAAAGACCGAAACACGACTGGGCATTTTGTCAAATCTCGACGGATTGGGTTAGTAGGTCCTGACTCTAGTATCACAACCACACTGACATCATTGCATGACATCATACATTAACATCGCACGGATTATTTCTTTTAAATGGTTGCGATCACTAGCACTTATAAGCAGTAGTAACTTCCTTGGGATAAGGGATGGGGTTAGTAGTATCGTTCTGAACTGTGTATATGCGAACATTTTACTATGGCTAGTCTGGAGGTTTCGCTTTATGGCAACGCAGGTGACTTTGATATCAAACCCAGAAACTTTGCCTCAGCGGAGTAATACTGAATCTACGCTAAACTGAAAGCGAGGGCTAAGAGGGTTGAGTTTAAAATAAACGTTTCGAAGACCAAATACATAAACGATAGAGGCTCGAACGAGACGAACGTGATCCTTTCGCGGACGGTAATATTTGACGGCGACGAACCAGAAGTGGTGGATGAGTTCGTAATTGTGGGATCGCTGGTGGCCGCCAACACCACTAATAAGGAGATCCGGTGGCGTATTCAAGCAGGACATAGAGCCTATTTGGTCCTTCGCAAAACGCTACGATCAAGAAATTTAAGCTGCCATACGAAGCTGACATGGTACAAACCCCCTATTAGACCGATAATTTTTATGGATTAGACAATACATACTTACGAAGGACATACGCGCCCTTGTGGGCGATATTTGGCGCTAAAAGCGCAGAGCGCAGGGTGACGGAGGTGCATCAATCAAGGGCTACGTTAAACCGGGTGCATCGTAAGGAAAACTGTTCTATTCAACAAGCCCAACAGAAAAGCGCTCAATATGCGAGATGGCGAGATGGCGCGACACCTATGGTATATATCCAACATTTGAGCAGGATGAAGGCCGCGATTATTATATATAATATTCGGCAATTCGTAATTCGGCCATGTCTGTTTCGGCCATTAGCTCTACTGCGCCATTTGTTATTTCGTTCATTTGAGTTTCGGCCATTCGTGATTCGGTTAATTGTTGTTAGGCCATTTGTAGTTCGGCAATTTGTGTTACGGTCATTCGTAGGTAATTATACCCTATATGCAACGCCTTTTTATAATGAGTCGATTTGACCGCTTGCAAGCTAACAGCAAATTGCCTCACGGTCGTTATGGCTACCATACATTAGTTCGTATGAATAAAAGAGTTAGAGCAAATGCTCCCATACGATTTAAACGGGAAAAGCAAACTAAACTGTTTTATTCGTACGGCCTATTATGCCTTCCGCACATTTTGCCTATCGTCCGTTATGTCTAACGTCTATTATACCTAACATCCGTAAGCCCAACATCTGTATGCCAAGCGTCTGTATGCCTGACGTCCATATACCTGAGGTACACTCCCATAAATCACTGTTTTTTCCAACCTTTCTGTTTTTCAAATTCATAATTTTTGAAACTCTCTGAACCGATTTTCATGATTTGACACCTAATAAAAGGTTATTCATTAAGTAGGGTATGTTGCTACATCGTCGTAATTACCTATTCCCGTCCTATCAAACACAAATTATTAAAAATGTCAGCATTTTTGTGACACACAATGCAAAACTAGTTATTCCCTAATATTTTAGTTTGTTGTCTATCATACGCGATCAATCACAGTGAGCTGAGATATATTTATTTATTTACTACGTCTTCAGTAAAATAAATGCCTTTTATCATTAAAGAAGTCCTACCAGCCCAATTTTCTACGTTTTTTCGTGCGACGAAGAAGACAATATCGACTAGGGTAAGCGTACCAGTAGTGGCGTATTTAGTAGCAAAATGTCAAATTTATGGTCGAAATACAGTGATATCAGAACAAATATACATGCATACGCGTACGATATGATTGAAACATTCTTAATCTTACTAAAAAAGACGTTTGGAATCATTAAAAATTCAAACTTGGTTAAAGAGAAAGATTTTTTCTACGATCATTGGTTTGCCTATAGTGGTGGTATGGTTGCTACCGAGACCCCTAGATTGGAGGCATCGCGAGCTTATAATGGAGGCAACATATTAAACATTCAATTACTGCAATAAAAATTTATACAAACTGGTTCTGCTTGTTTGCATGAGCTTGCGTACTCACTTTATATGCTCGACAGATTTAAATTTCTTGAATTCATGAATAAATAATATCAGATAAAGCTAAAATTCAGAACCTATTTTAGCAGCTATGCAAAATTAAATTTTATTCAGAAAATCTTAACAAAACCAGTGGAATATTTCTATAAATTTCATTTTACCACTAAGAGAAGAGACGATTATTTCAAGTAAACGTGTATAACCCAGGTGTAGATTATATAAACGTTATCTAGAAGCATAATTGCGTTTTATCTCGTGATGGGCGTATTTTATTCAAGTACCACCACTATTGGTACTACCTCCACTAAGGGTACGCTTACCCTAATCGTTTTAATTTCCGTCATTCATAAATGAAAATAACTCACGCAAGGCATTGTCGTTATTCTACAGCCAGGAAAGCTGGGCTGACCTGCAGAAATTTTGTAGAATAACATTTGTCATGCCGTCCTACACAAATACATGCGCGTTAGCTTCGTAAACATTGTTGTGATTTTTAGTTCGGACGATGAAAAATTTTGATGGACGGATTTTAAAACGGTACGACGTATTTAAGAAATAAAGTCAGTTGCGTAATTTCAATAATATGCTTTAATAGTCGCTTTTCAGTGATTTCAAAGTTCACGGATCGAAAGGTAAGTGCGTTTTAGTCAAATCAGCACAAGAACTTTTGGAGTATTCATTAAATCCATCTAACAAATGATGAAAATTAGAATGGCTTTACTTATTACGACGGGAATTAGAAAAAAAACCTATCTATCAGTATAAAAGATATGAACCAACCTTATCAAACCAACACAGCATTATCAAACAGTTGAATTATGTTCCGAAGGCGTGTTGATTTCTATCTTAAATAACAATAAGATATAACAAAGTTTCCTTTCACCACTAGGTAGATTTAGTCGGGTTTGATACCTAAGGTCTACTTTTTATATTTAAATTTATTATTACTTGTTATACATTATATTCGAAACCGGGTAGATATTTTTTGAGTTTCCTGTAAATACTCGTAAATTGAGAATTTTCATCAACCATTTCCCAATTTAGGAAAGAATGCACCCAGAAGAGCCGATTGATGTTTGGAAAAACAATTCGTCTCACAGGCGGCAGCATGGTACCTACAGGTTTAGGCAATTCCAAAAAATTGCACATATACCCGACGCAACGTCGCGTCGCCGTCGCCCATAATGACAGCCAGCCGTGTCGGTAGGTAGGTAGGTAGGTACGTGTGTGCGAAGAAAACCGGCACCGCAACAAAAGGCACATCCGAAGCTAAGCAACTCCCCAGCAGGAGGTTGGCCGAAATGGGCCATGCAATGATGGATGTTGCCGCCTTTTTATTTCAACCCTCCGCTGCGAGTGGAGCTTCTCCTCCGGGGGTTCCGTCCGATCCGTTTGGTGTGCATACCATGGCACAACGGCCGACGGCGGCTACCGATTACTTTTCAGCAAGTAGGTATAGTAAAGTGACGATTCAATGGGCCGCTTTGCGCTCTATCTGATTTATTTGGTCTACGCGTCCGTGGGTCTGAGTTGGTCGGTGATATCCTGCTACCCGAAGGGTGAACGAACACACGCTAGAGTATCGACGGACGGTATAATAAATTCGCGAAGTTACACTCCGGCGGATATCGTATTCAAGAAATGAATTATGATGTCTTCCTCTGACAAACTTCGCAGACCGCTTTTGAGAAGGACAAAATGTTTCTGCTGAACTATTTTATCTTTGTGTTGTCAACAATAAACTTATTCTAAGAAGATCCACCGTGACATGTAGATTAATCTCAGCAGCGGCTATTTCGCCCTACCTCATGAAATATATTTTGATAATTGGTACATGGTACCTTTGATTGTAATGATAAACTACTAAAGTAGGTATTTCAATTTTTTGTGGTTTTAATGCTATTGAAATAGGCAAAAGTATCAAGAAAAGAAATTTAAGAAAGCTAGATTGTTAAATAAATGGGAAAACTACGACAAACATTCAATGACACATTTGTAATGTAAATTCTTAGAACATTTGAAAAGCATACGAGCTAGATCGAAAAAACTGTTTTGAAGGGTGTCCCTAAGAATTTGGCTCTATAACTTCCTTCGTGTAAGAGATAGAAATCTTTAGTATTCAACAAAGTTTCTCGCAAATAGTTTAGCTACAACATTTCTGTGCATAGCAATCTATTCTGTCTTAAAATAGAGAAAATATTTTTTGTATCTGATTAGGGACACCCTAATGTCCGAATATATTTTCACCACTAGAAAATGCTTTTTGAATGAAGAAATTTTTCTGAAGCAACTATTATGCTATATCTTAAGGTTTCGATGCTTTTACTTATGTCTCACTATTTTTGAAGCCGTCCCACTGTGCGACGCGGCTTGTGGGTCGCATATGGTCACTTCAAGAAATCCGTGAGGCCTGCGGACTGATTAAGAAATGTTGGAGGGGAATATATGATGAGCTTTTAATGATAGAAAGGAATTTAGTCGTGATGCCGCGAGTATGTTGTGAAACTGAATGTCCGCTATAAATGCAGTGACGAATTATGGGATATGATTATTGAAGCTGGAATTTGGTTATGAGCGTCATTGCGGTCCATAGATTCCATGATTACACTTACACTGTGGCTCGATTTTAATCTTATAAGCAAATAACAACGATTGTAACTGTATTTTATTCAAAAAAAATTACCATCTATAATTTTTTTTATGGCTTCGTTGTTATTGAAATATTCGTCGAGGTTTTTATCAAACCAATTGCTTACAAGTCTCAAGAGAAGTTGAGCAGAATAAAATCATTCGAAACTACAGATTTTATCGCAAAGAACGACTATTATCATCCCAATAAAAAGTTCAGACTTGTGTCCCAGACTGGGGGGAACCTGCAGTGTCAATCGAAATACTAGTGCTGTCTGCCATTCGTTGAATACAAAATTTAACGAACTGCCAAGACTGTCAATCGTTCTGCCTTGCTATAGAACGATTGCCAATTCCTCGCCCAAACTAAAACGGTCGTTTTTCTCCAGCTTCTGGAATTGCCGCTAACATCGTCGTGAGTGTTTTTAGTCTTCGGGCAATTTTAAATCGATTCGAAAATTCATTTTTATTAGGCTTCCAGAGAACTGTCAGCCATTAACTCATCATCGGCAGCCATCCGTCGTCGCAGCCTGCAGTCGCTGCTGCCCTTGTTTCCAGCCAGTTCAGCATAGCAGGCAAAAAGGAGTAGCATATAACAGCATCACTTGGGCATGAGAACAACGAACGCATGATTTTCGGTGTTTGTTTGGTCCGGTCTTGAGTGTGCGCTTCTAGATTGAAAAGCCTAATTGCTCTACGAATTGAGGCGATTCGGCGAATGTCGAAATCTGTAAAATAACAAATCATTTTTGATTGATTCGAAAATTGGTTAATTCAAGGATCGATTTGCATCACGCGATAATGACGAAAATGAAGGCTAAACGTCACAAGTTGAAGAGCTACTGGAATAACGGTTGTTTTGGGGAAAATATTTATATTACATTTAGATAAAAAGTTGAATCTGATCAATTGATGAAATTGTTATCAAAATGGGTGATACATTTATGATATGGATGTGCTTTTAGGTACAACGGTAAATTATTACGTACAATTTCTATATTCTCTATTTTCAGAAATTTATATTCCATTTTTAGGAAGTTTTCAAATTTTAAAAATAATAACCAAACAAATAGAACGAAAAGAAGTTTCATAAATTAAATGCATTTTTTGTAGCTCAACAGAAAACTTCGACTGACATCGAAATTTAACCCCCGGTGAGATTCTGGATCCGTTCGACCGGTGTTTATATGGCCAAAGCAAACAACACCGGATATGTCAGTAAAAAACTTGTTTCAATTCACCTGGCCATGTGGCCATCATATGACGGTTGTGCTTAAAGTTGTTAATGTTGGCATTAGCTCATGCGCTGTCCATGTCACTCAATGCTAATTGGGAACAATTTATGGAGCTGGAAACCACTTTTTTAATCTCAACTGGCCTGTATAGTTACAACAGCTGGACATACCTGAGCTCGATTGGAACTAGCTGTAGCAGCACTTGCAGGGACATTTGACATTATGAATCGTAAGTAGTAATATACACGATAATCAGACAAATTGATATCTATTCTAGAATATTAATCTGATTTTGCAGTTGTACCTCTCACTGCAATCAGTAAACCTAATATTGCTGAGCAATAGTCTCTGATATTTAACAAAAACTTATAGTAAATATTAAGCACCGGCGTGCTCAGAGGCGGGGCGAAATTTTTGAAACTTGTTTAAACATCGAATACAATAATTTATTGTGATAATATAAATATTTTTATGTTCTACTCAAATTTCGTCATATACGATTTCCTTCCCAAATTCGAAGTCAACTTCCTTAAAACTTTCAATGGTTGTTCCGTGAGAAATCTTATTAATAATCCAGATGCTGGTTTGGTTGTGATAAAATCCTCGTAAATATTGCGATCACCATGTTTATGACTTCCTCGCTATATGAGCTGGACAGAATGCTTCTTTAAAACCCGGTTGATGTAGTGGTTTCCCAAGTAATAATTTGGGTTTTATTACACTCTCATTTAAGACCAAAATTGGTCTTGAAGGCCACCATAAGAGTACAATAAAACTCACATTGTTGCTTGGGTTGTGTTCTTTTTGAAATTTAGATAACATTCGAAATTATGCACTCGAGGTCGCCAGGCAACTGACTAACGTGAAGTGCCCTCAATAGTTTAGCTGTTATCTTGCAAATTGTAACCGATTCACGCGAAGATCGCCGTAGAGACAACAAAAACTACCACTTTCATATGCGATACTATGCCATAACATGAACGCATGCAGGAGTTAAGCTATCGGCCAGTTCAATAACCATCGGTCTTTTAAATCGTTTGGTTTAAGATTAAAAACGCGTTTTAAACGAATTCACCCATTCTGAAACACGACGTGAAATTACGCAAATCGCGATTACACAACCCGTATCATTAAAAAGGTTGTCCTTTTGACGGCACTATAGTGTTACAAAACTATTTGGCTGAAAAATTATATATAAATTGTACCCAGTAATTAATTTTTATCCGCAAAGATTCTCGTTTCCGTGCATAATCTGCCATAGCTATTCTCGATCGACTTTATAGTACGCTGCCTTGAAGTTGATGAAAAATTACACCTTTTTCTTCTTCTTCTTCTTCAGCACAGAGCCGGGGTAGCTCGTGCTGTTTCAAACAGTCGTCTCCATTCAACTCGGTCTTGGGCCACTCGTCGCCAATTTCCTAGTCGTCTCAGAAGTCGCAAATCGCTTTCGACCTGGTCGAGCCATCGTGCACGTTGGGCCCCCTGTTCCTAGTGCCGTTGGGGTTGTTGAAGAGAACTATTTTCGACGCACTGTCGTCTGGCATCCTTCCCAAGTAACAATTTCAATTTTAAGGTGCACTTGAAGAGGTTTCCGGCATTTGCTGCTTAAAACCGATCTCAAAACTTGTAATTCTACAAAGCTGCGATAAAACAGCCATAAAACCCTTATAAGGCGAGGGAGGCCCACACTAAAGAAGGTTCTCAAGAAAATTTCCAAAAATCATTTTAAAACTTGTAATTCTTATCGATATCTATTTATAATGACTTCCAAGAGTCGCTTGAAACAATAAGAAAACCGCCACAAGTGTTGATGATTTTATGGTTGTCTCTTCAAAGAACACTTGCAAGACATCATACACTTTTCACAGCCCTAAATGTTTTAAATTGACTAAGAGCTATAAGCTATAAGCATTCACAGATATTGCTATTTCGAAATGGGTATAAATAAAAATTGAAAATAAAAATGGTGATAAAAGCAGCTGCTTTGTTGCTCATAAATGAGAAATTTTTCATGCCACGCTCGGTTTGTCGATGTTTTGTGACATGAAAGTTAGAAAATTTTAACGCGCCAGTTATTTTTGCTAGATTATTGAAAAATTAAATTAATAAAAACGATTAATGATTTCATGAAGAAGTTGATAGCTACCAAATTTTTAACTAATTGTGGCAAAAAGGCTTTTCTATGTCTAAACATTTATTTAAAAAGATAAGATCACTAATGGTATTGCATAATACCATATTTATAAGCGCCCATATGCAACTGACTACAATTTCAAAAGTAATCAAAATAGCCCTGTTCGCCATTTTTCCAGTGGTTTTATCCAATTCAACCCGAAAGCGCTTTTTAGACTAACATTTCTTGCACAAGACAAAGAAAAATTTTCCAAGAGCGCGATAAGTTCATCAATACTTATTGTATTCTTGAAGAAGACAAGTTGCGCTTGAATAAGAATTGTTTGAATTACTTGAGGGTACCAAGTTTTTGCAAGATAACCATTCTAGTATAAACAAAGAAAACATCAACGAAGTATCGATACGTAACGTGTTGTTTGCGCTGTTTGGACTGCACGACAGTTCCAAGCGTTTAATTTACAATCGGTACAACTGTTTTTAAAAATTATGCTTCAACTGCTTCAGTGCCTTCAAACATTTTCCATACAAAGATATCTGACTTATGAACTCTATATTTAGTTTAAAAAATACGAAAAGCTCTAGAGGAAACCCGCACCGCCTCTGGCAAATGCATCATTACCGGCACTGTCCTTCCCCAGTTCAGTTAGTCCTGAGATTTTTATTGTTTTGTGACTTCGCTGATTGTTCATATGAAAGATTTTTCAAAATATTACACAGATTTTCGCATAATTTTCGTTTAAAAGATCTGTATTCTTCAATTTTCTTCGGGTTCAAACGCCCATTTTGACAGATTAGTTGTTTACGTTAGAATGTTCTTATTCAAGAGTATAATTTCTCTTTTATGAATATACGATTTTAAGCGAGTTTTATGGCAGTACTGTTAAGATAAACGAATCTTGCAGAAGAATATCATAAGTTTTTGTCAAAACTATTGTTAAGTTTTAAGGAGCGTCGTTTTTAAGCAAAAATGAAGTATCCTTTAAAACCCCTTGTAAGGTAAATTACACTTATTGATAATTTAGTTTTATGGGTGATTCTTCAAGTCTCCTTCAGTCATACTTCAGAAATGTTAGTCAAATAAGATAAAATTCACTTGAGGAGAAACATTATAAAACCTAACAGACTTTGAAATGCTCTGATAAAACTACTATAAGAAATGAATAAGACCAATTTGCTATTGGATTGTTACTTGGGTTACGATGTGTTCGGCCCACTGTAGCCTGCTAACTTTCGCTAGATGTACGGTGGGAGTCTCCCTTAGCAGTGCCTGTAGCTCGTGATTCATACGCCTCCACCACTCTCCATTTTCACTTTGTACTCCGCCAATATCGTCCGCAGCGCTTTCCGCTCGAACACGGCAAGGGCGCGTATGTCCTCCGTGAGCAGCGTCACGTACTTGAACATAAAAAACTACCGGTCTAATAAGGGTTTTGTACATTGTTAGCTTCGTGCGGCGGCGTATGCTTTCTGATCGTAGCGTTTTACGAAGGGCAAGGTAGACCCGATTTCCCGCTTGAATGTGCCGCTGGATCTCCTTACTAGTGTTGTTGTCCGCGGTCACCGGCGAGCAGAAATGCACTAACTCCTCTACCACTTCTATTTCGTCGCCGTCAACGGTTACCGTACGTGGGAGACGCGCGTTTGTTTCCTTTGAGCCTCTTCCTTTCATGTATTTGGTCTTCGACGCATTTATTTTTAGCCCAATTCTCCTAGCCTCCGCTTTCAGTCTGGCGTAGATTGCCTCCGCCGTCGCAAAGTTCCTGGCTATGATATCGAAGTCATCTGCAAAGCCTAGAAGTTGGCTACCCTTGGTAAAAACCGTGCCCATCGTTTCGATGCCCGCTCGTCGGATCACCCCCTCAAGAGCGATGTTGAACAACATGCTGGATAAACCGTCACCTTGTCTCAACCCTCGCCGCATCTCGAAGGGACTCCAGAGTGTCCCAGAGATGCGTACGAAACACATCACTCGATCCAATACAGCTCTGATCAGTCGCGTCAGTTTGTCCGGAAAACCGTGTTCGTGCATTATCTGCCATAGCTTATCTCGATCGACTGTATCATATGCTGCTTTGAAATCAATAAAGATGTGATACGTGGGCACGTTGTACTCCCGATATTTCTGCAAGATCTGTCGGATAGTAAAAATTTCGTCCGTAGCTGCGCGAGCCCCCGTGAAACCCGCCTGATAATTCCCTACGAAACCTTGTACTATCGGTGACAACCGACGTAATAGGATCTGGGACAAGGTACTCTCCTTGTCAAGGCGGGCGTTTACCAGCGTAATACCTCGATAGTTGCAGCAGTCTAGCCGATCACCCTATTTGTAGATGAGACAAACCACTTCTTCCATCCATTCCATGAAAAATGACAAGGGAACATGTTTTACAAACGACATATTTGACAAATCTATCATACTGAGAGGATTTGATTAGCTGTCACACGGGTTCCAAAGAACCCCAGGGCCCCACGTACCTTGCTTACTAAAACAGGGCTCTACGCTGTGCACAGAAGTCGCCTCCGCTGTAATTTGCTCTGTATGGACTGCAATTCAGCTTCCACTGGGTCGATTCATTTTGTCTGCTGCGTTCCTCTTCAACGCATTGCCGTCGGATCGTTATAGAAAACCATTTTCACTGGGCTACCGTCCGACATTCTGACGACGAGTCCAACCTATTGCAACCGACCGATTTTCGCAGTATGGATGATGAGTTCAAGTCCGTCTTGTTGGAAATCTGCTCATATCTTTCCCATTCCCATGCATTGAAAAGGTAACAAGAGAGATAGGGACAATTACCAAGGAATTACACCGTTCAGTGCCGTCTCGAAATACCAACCTGTCCAAGCCGCCTTTGATAAAAAAAAAGACTATGAAAGACTTGGGATAAGCGGAACTCTCTTACGATGGTTCCATACCTATCTAACTGATCGTAAGCTAATGGTTTCCATTGGGGATTGCAGATTTAGTACATTCTGTGCCACCTCAGATATTCCGCAGGGCAGTCATCTCGGACCGCTCATATTCCTGCTCTACTTCAACGACGCGAATCTCGTACTTGAAGAGTCACGATTATTATATGCCGATGATCTAAAAATATTCTCCCGTATCCGCACAACTGACGACGGCCTCGCATTCCATCCACTAGCTGAATGTCGTCGCCAATTGGTGTACCTTGAACAACTAATTGGTGTACCTTGGTGTAAATTCGTCAGAGTGCTCTGTAATATTCTTCTTGTGAAAGAAATATGCTGTCATGTTCAACTACACGTTGCTATCGAGCGGGTCGATTGTATCAAAGACCTAAGTGTGACTTAGGTGAGGTTCGTTCAATTATAAAAAAAAATCAAGAATATGAAATCACCTGGAAATGATGGAATAATTTACATTATAATAAAAAAAACTTCCTGACATTACTTGTCAACTTTTGATCAAACTATTGATTAACTGTTTCGGAGCATAGTTTAGCGGAGGCTTCAAGCTATAAGTTTAGTTCCTTCCATTAGTAATTATTTGAAAAATAATAAATAATAATTCTTAACTGAATGATGTCACACAGCACAGTAATGAAAATTCAATTTTTGCAGATGAACAATTTGGTTTTCGATACGGGCATTCTACTACTTAGCAATTGCTCAGAGTTACTAATATGATACGAGCTAATAAAGCCTATGGCTATTCTACAGAAGTTGATCTTCTAGACATAAAAAATGCATACTACAGTGTTTAGCATAAAGGTTTAATCACAAAATTGATAAATTTAATTTTCCAATTTACATTGTAAAAATTTTACAAAATTATTTAACTGGTCGATCGCGATTAAAGCAGGTGTGTCCCAAGGCTTGATCCTGGGCCCAATCCTGTACAACATATACATATCTGAACTTCGTAAATTACCGGCTAGCTGCACTAAGTCGTTATTCTGCGCCGATATAAGCATTTCCGTAAGAGGAAAATGTCTTCGTATCACATGTCGTCGATTGCAGAAAAGCTTGGATATTTTCTCTAAATGCTTGGCAAAAGTGGAAAATGTTTTCCAATGCTTCTAAAACTGAATTAATTATTTTTCCTCATAAGCCAGGAGCATCGTCCCTCAAGTTAAATAATAATCACAATATTAGGATGAATGGAGTGCTTTGAGTTGGTAGGGTTCTTGTCTATGGCCACCAGCTACACGTTGCTGTCAGCATACCACTTCATGGCCTTTGTTCCTTAATGTCAGGATGCCAAATCCATCCAAAACAGCACGGAATAATCGTGTTTCTTCAGGAAAGGCAGCATACGGATTTCCAGAAATTCCTTCACGTTAATTTCCTGGTTAGCGGTTCCGATTTCAACGAAAATGTTGTCTTTCAAGCTACGATCGTTCATCGCCAGTGCTACCCAGTATAGTAAACAAAGGCGTAATTCTACGTCGAAAATAGATAAACTTATACCTCATTAGTACTGTTCGCCGCAACAGCCCGTTGTTTGTAAACAGCCCCTGGTACGTGAACAACCCTAGTGAGTAAGCGTGACCCAGCATCTATGCGCAACTGACTGGGTGACACTGTCAAAGTGGGATCATAAATGAGCATAAACGAATTGTAAACAAACCATAATCATTTCGATAGCAGAGATTCGATTGCAGTAAAAGGAACTTTAATTAAAATTAAACTTACATTTCTAATTTCGAATTATACTTACGTTAAAGGTAAACTATATTTATATTCTTAAATCGAGATTAAAACTTACATGGTATTTATAGGCTAACAAGTTAAAACTTAAGTCTAAAAAGAACTTTGTTGTGTGTAGATAAAAAACTGTACGGAGACTGAAATGTGAGTAATAATATGAATCTAGAAGTGAACTTAGCCTAAAATAAATATTCTTTGTAGCTTTAAGCTGATCATAAGCAAATAACGTCGTTTGATCATCGCTAGAAGAACTCCTCATATATCTCCCGCAACAATTCTTAAAGATTTCATCCAATTAAGATGAATTCACAGGCAAATGTGAGACAAACTCGGTCGCAAACGAGGGCTCAGCAGGAGAATGCTAACCTCAATCCGAGTGGTGGAGAAGAAAAAGTGTCGAATCATTCATCGGAAGATTCATTCATCGCATCCATAGTAGACCATGACGGAGGTGAGTCGCATGATTGTGCCGGTTGTGATCGGCCAAATAACTCGGAGCGATATATGGTACAGTGTTTGAAGTGCAGTAGCTGGTACCATTTTACTTGTGCGAACGTGAATACGGACACGGTACGTTCGGCTACTTTCTTATGTGTACCATGCATGCGGAGTGACGTTTCTGGTATAGCGAAACCAGCCTCGAGCCAGGTAAGCGGGATCTCCAGCTCATCTAGTGCTCGTGCAGCAAAAGTAGCCCGGGAACTGCAGCGTCTCGACGAAGAGAAGAAGCTTTTGGAGGATTTAAGCCGCGAGAGGGTTGCAAAGGAACGTGCGTTAAACGAACGTGAGCTTCAGGAAAGAATGGAGCGCGAAAAATTGTTCCTGGCTCGGAAGCATGAGCTACTGAGTCGGCATGACGAGGAAGAAGGTGGAAGTGTACGCAGTATGCGGAGCACTCGGAGAAGTACGAAACGGTTAGAAAATTGGGTAAAGCAAACCGAGGCGGTAGCGAGTGAAAATATCGTTCTGGCATCGACGTCTGCGAGCGCTAATCAACCCGAGGATACAATTCTGGAAAACCCGCAGGAAGTGCATCCTTCTTCAACACCACTAAAAGCAGCTGTCCCCGAAGCTTCTAATCCCGTAGACGAAAATGGTATGGTAACAGAGGCAAATTCGAAACCACAGACCGTGGGAAACATGGTGGTTAAAGACGACCAGGAAGGCGCCGCTAAAGTAGGATCAGACGAATTACCTATCGTCGATCTACAACCGTATGCGGACCTATGGTCGATGATAGATGAACCAGCGTCAACGGGCGCAATTCCGAAAAGTCATGGTCTTGGCCCCTGCTCCTACAAGCGTTGGAGCGTGGAAACCGGTGAGCTCAGGAAGCGGAATACTCTGCAGCTACATCAGCAAGCTAACACGAAACAGTGGGGTGTCCAGGAGCTGCTGGCAACCCACAAAATTGATATCGATACACGACGAAAGCGAGAAACAGAGCTGGTGAACCAGATTACAGATATGCAAGTGCTGCATACTGATGAGCTGAAACGTGCTTGCGAATTAGAGGCAGGTCTGCGTAATCAGCTCAAACAAAGAGATCAAGAGAACGCAATTCTGAAGGGTACTGTTCAAGCTCTTCATGAACAACGCGTAAAGGAGGCGGAGCGGATGCGTCTTTGTGAATCCGATTTGCAGAACCAGATCAAACAACAAGACGGTGAGCAAGCAGCCCTAAGGAAGCAGGTTGAGACACTCGTCGAGGAAAAGAAGCGGATGCGTACTTCGGAAGCAGATTTGCGGGATCAGCTTACCCGATGTCATCGGGAATGCGAAGCACTTCGGCTGCAGCTGGTAGAACTAGAAAGCGAAGTTCAGGGTATGCGTCTTACGGAACAGCAGCTACAACTCCAGATTGAAGCGGGCCGTCAGCGAGAACACGAAGCCGTGCGGTTGCAGAATGAAGCGGAGAAGGAGTATTGGGACCTGCATGACGAGGTACAACAGTTTATCAATCGAAACGAAGGTCAGTCATCAGAAGTGGGTTGTTCTCCTGCATTACCCCCTCCTCCGGCGTCATGGTTTGATTTAACTAATGAAAATGATGTAAACCCTCCTTTACCCCCTCCTCCTGCTCCGATTTCTATGACTAGTGGTTTGCCTGGAGTGTCTGCAGGGGGGATTCCTTCCATATCGTACGTGCAAAACACTCATCCGCAGTTGATACCTCAGGGTTTAGTTCCGCCTTATGTAAGCGAATACCGTGGCCCATCCCCTTACCAACTAGCTGCTAGGCAAGTCGTTTCCAAGGAGCTTCCGATTTTCTCCGGTGATCCGATCGATTGGCCGCTGTTTATAAGCAGCTACCAGCATTCAACGGACTCGTGCGGGTATAGTAACGCAGAAAATCTTTTGCGTTTGCAGCGAAGCCTGAAAGGCAGTGCAAAGGACTCCGTTAGCAGCTTTTTACTCCATCCGTCGACAGTACCCCAAGTCTTGTCTACTCTGCAGCAGTTGTTTGGGCGCCCAGAACAAATCGTGAATAATATGATTGCCAAGGTACGGGCAACCCCTGCTCCGAAACCAGATCGGTTTGAGACACTAGTCAGTTTTGGGCTGGTGGTTCAAAATTTGTGTGGACACCTGAAAGCAGTGGGGCTCGAACGACATCTCGCAAATCCAATCCTCCTCCAAGAACTGGTTGATAAGCTACCAGCAACGGTGAAGTTCAACTGGGCGCTTTATCAGGAACAAATTCCAGTAGTCGACTTGGAGGTATTTAGTAACTATATGGCGAAAATATCCTCAGCTGCGAGCGGCGTGACGCAGCTTGCAACCATTCCCCAGAAATCAGCGAAAGATGAGCGGAACCGACCAAGCGAAAGATCGTTTGTCAACGCGCACGTGTCCACGGATCAACCGAACACGAGTCGTCAGGAAGAAGAAACCGGTAATAGTTATGAACAGAAGAAAGAAGTTAGTGCTAGCACGAGTGGGTGCGAATCGTGCGCAGTTTGCAACGTCGACAGTCACCGAATCGAAAATTGCTCTTCGTTCAAAAGGATGGATTTAGATGCCAAGTGGAAGGCAGTGAAGGTCCATAAGCTCTGTGCTCGTTGCCTCACATCGCACGCACGGTGGCCCTGCAAAGGGGAGATCTGTGGGATCAACGACTGCTTTAAGCGACATCACCGTTTACTCCATTTCGACCCGCCGGCAGCTTCGAAGACTACCAGTGCGGTGGTAACAGTTCATCGTCAACTCTCGTCATCGACACTCTTTCGTATCCTCCCGGTTACTTTGTTTGGCAAAAGCGGGCAGTTTAACACCTACGCGTTCCTCGACGATGGATCGTCGGTAACACTCATTGAGCGGTCGATCGCAGATGCACTCGGTGTCAACGGAGAACAGGAAACCTTGCGTATTGAATGGACTGGAGGCATCAAGAAAACTATTGTTGATACGGAAGTTGTAACGATGGAGATATCGGAAGTTAGTGGTAGTAAGCGATATCGGTTATCCGAAGTATACACTGTCGACAACCTCGGTTTACCGCAACAGACCACGAATTACGAAGAGCTCGCTACACGATTTGCTCATCTAAGCAAGCTTCCGGTGAAGAGTTTCTCATCCGTTGTGCCAGGAATCCTGATTGGGCAGAACAACTGTCATATACTGGCTACTTTGAAATTGCGGGAAGGCAAGTTGAACGAGCCGATCGCAACAAAAACCAGGATTGGGTGGGCAGTATGTGGGAGTTTGCGGAAAGCGCAAGCAAGCACCTCCCAAAGGCAGCTCCACGTGCATGCTGAACCTACCAATGTTGATCTCCACGACTACGTTCAGCGGTTTTTTGACGTCGAAAGTCTAGGTGTTGCCGTTGTCCCAGCTGTGAAAGGAGTCGAAAAGCAGCGAGCGTATAAGATTCTGGAAGAAACCACGCACCGTACCAGCAGTGGAAAGCTTGAGATCGGATTGCTTTGGAGGTACGATTATATAGAGTTTCCCGATAGCCGACCGATGGCGGAAAGACGCTTCAGATGCCTCGAAAAGCGTTTGTCACGGAATCCCGATCTTTACGATAGCGTTCGGCAACAAATAGCGGACTTCAAGGTCAAAGGCTATATACATGAGGCGACGCCGAAAGAAATGGAAGAGTTTGATCTGCGACGGACTTGGTTTTTGCCGATTGGAGTTGTCGTTAACGAAAAGAAGCCAGGGAAAGTTCGAGTCATCTAGGATGCAGCGGCGAAGGTTGAAGGTGTGTCATTAAATTCGATGTTGCTTAAGGGTCCCGATCTTCTGACTCCGTTGTTGTCCGTACTTTTTCCATACCGAGAGCGAGAGGTAGCGGTATCAGCGGACGTTAAAGAAATGTTTCTGCAAATGCTCGTTCGGAAAGAGGATCGCAGCGCTTTGTTATTCCCGTATAGAGATTCCCCAGAGCTTCCTATGAGTACGATGGTGTCCGACGTCGCGATATTCGGAGCAGCTTGCTCGCCAGCACATTCACAGTATGTGAAGAATTTAAATGCGATAGAACAAGAAGCAGAACTTCCGCGAGGGGCGGCAGCTGTAAAAACAAGGCATTACGTGGACGACTACGTAGATAGTTTTGACACGGCAGTGGAAGCATTCGCGGTGGCGAAAGAAGTAATCGAGGTGCATAAGCGAGCGGGGTTTCACATCCGCAACTGGATGTCGAGCGACAGGAGCGTGCTAGACAAGCTAGGTGAAGAAAGCCAGAAGTCATCGAAAGCCATGTTACCGGAGCAGGACATTGGATTCGAACGAGTGCTTGGAATGGCGTGGATTCCGGAGAAGGATGTCTTCACATTTTCACTGCAGTTTTGCGAGAAGGTGCGGATTCTGCTAGATGGGGGCACGATTCCGACAAAGAGAGAAATGCTTCGGTTGGTCATGAGCATCTACGATCCCTTAGGGCTGGTAGCATCATTTGTCGTACACGGAAAAATCCTAATTCAGGATGTTTGGCGAAGTGCAACGGACTGGGACAGCAATATTCCCTTGGAGATAGCTACACGCTGGTTTGAATGGTTGGCAGTATTGAGGAACATGACCGGACTACGTATACCTCGGTGTTATTTTCCAGGTTACGATCCGGAAAGCTTCAAAAGTCTCGAGCTGCACATATTCGTAGACGCGAGTGCTCAGGCGTTTGCTGCGGTGGCGTATTTTCGCATAATGGATCGAGGGCAAGTCAGAGTTTCGCTTGTCTCGTCGAAGACGAAAGTTGCACCACTCCGAGGAGTGTCGATTCCACGGTTGGAGTTGATGGCAGCGTTGCTAGGAGCTCGTTTGCGGAAAAGTATCGTAGAAAATCATTCACTAGAGATTAAAAAGACCTGTTTCTGGAGCGACTCGTCTACGGTTTGTTCCTGGATAAAATCGGACACCCGTCAGTATCGCCAGTTCGTCGCTTTCAGAGTTGACGAAATATTGAGCCTTTCAAGCATCGAGGAATGGCAGTGGATTTCGACAAAGGTCAACGTGGCAGACGAAGCCACAAAGTGGGGAAAGGGCCCTTCGTGCAATACAGAAAGCCGTTGGTTCCAGGGACCTGAATTTCTTTACAACAGCAGCGGTACAAATTGGTCGACGGTTCCGGAAGATGGCACAGATGAAAGCGACAGGGAGTTACGCGAGGCATTCGTATGCAGTCATCTCGTAAAGCAATCGGTAGTGGAGACTGCAAGATTTTCACGATTCGAAAGAATGTTACGGTCGATAGCATACGTTCATCATTACGTTGATAGCCTGCGTGCATCGAAGAACGTTGGATCTACAGGTACGGTTGGGTTGACTAGTGCTGAGATTCAGAAAGCGGAAAGAACGCTGTGGTTGATCGCGCAGTCTGAAGCGTTCCCAGACGAAGTGGCGACATTAAAGCAGAATGCGGAAGGAAGTAGGGTACAGAAGCAAATAGGCGTGGCCAGTAGCCTAGTAAAGATGTCACCATTCGCTGACGAGTACGGAGTGCTAAGGGTAGGTGGTAGAGTTGCTGCTGCGCAAATTCTAGCCTACGACTCGAAGTTTCCTATCATCATGCCGAGAAACCATCGGATTACGGAACTGCTGCTGGACTTCTACCATTGGAAGTACGGTCATGCCAACGATGAGACCGTAGTCAACGAGGTTCGTCAGAGATTCCACATTCCACGATTGCGAGTGGAAGTTCGTTTGACCAGAAAACGCTGCGTGTGGTGCCGTGTATACAAGACAATGCCAGTTGCTCCTAAAATGGGACCACTACCAGCGGTGCGATTGGAACCGTGTGTACGTCCATTCACCTACGTGGGCGTAGATCTCTTTGGACCGTACTCGATAAAGGTCGGACGAAGCGTAGCTAAACGATGGGTGTGCCTTTTCACTTGCCTCACAATCAGAGCCATCCATCTTGAGGTAGTGTCCAGTTTGTCTACCGATGCTTGTAAAAAGGCGATCCGGAGGTTTGTAGCACGACGAGGCGCTCCACAGGAAATCTACTCCGACAATGGGACAAACTTTGTTGGGGCGGGCCGGGATCTGAAGGATGAAATTAAGAGGATTCACTCTGAATTGGGCAGTACCTTCACGAATGCCCAAACTCAGTGGCGGTTTAATCCTCCTGCTGCTCCTCATATGGGAGGCTGCTGGGAGAGAATGGTTCGAGCTGTAAAATCTGCGCTTGGATGTGTTCCGGTAGTAAGAAAACTGGACGATGAATCGTTCGCAACGGTGCTGGTAGAGGCGGAAAGTATGATAAATTCTAGGCCATTGACATTCATTCCTCTCGAATCGGCCGACCATGCGTCGTTAACCCCTAAAGACTTTCTGCTGCTACACTCCAGTGGCGTCCGAGATCCAGTAAAACTACCAACGGACGAAGGTATAGCGTTGAGGAGTAGCTGGAACATGGTGAAGCATACCCTGGATAACTTTTGGCGGCGCTGGGTGGTTGAATACTTGCCAACTATCGTTAGACGTACGAAGTGGTTCCGAGACGTCAAACCGATAAAAGTGGGAGATCTCGTTCTCGTGGTGGACGGGAACATTCGGAACCGATGGTTGCGTGGACGAGTGATCCATACAGTACCTGGAAAGGATGGGGTAACGCGTCGCGCAGAAGTGAAGACGTCGGCAGGAATCTTGAAGAGACCTGTTACAAAGTTGGCTGTGCTGGACGTAGAAGAATCTGGTGACGCTGAACCGGAAGTTAAGGCGACACGGGGGGGAGGATGTTCGCCGCAACAGCCCGTTGTTTGTAAACAGCCCCTGGTACGTGAACAACCCTAGTGAGTAAGCGTGACCCAGCATCTATGCGCAACTGACTGGGTAACACTGTCAAAGTGGGATCATAAATGAGCATAAACGAATTGTAAACAAACCATAATCATTTCGATAGCAGAGATTCGATTGCAGTAAAAGGAACTTTAATTAAAATTAAACTTACATTTCTAATTTCGAATTATACTTACGTTAAAGGTAAACTATATTTATATTCTTAAATCGAGATTAAAACTTACATGGTATTTATAGGCTAACAAGTTAAAACTTAAGTCTAAAAAGAACTTTGTTGTGTGTAGATAAAAAACTGTACGGAGACTGAAATGTGAGTAATAATATGAATCTAGAAGTGAACTTAGCCTAAAATAAATATTCTTTGTAGCTTTAAGCTGATCATAAGCAAATAACGTCGTTTGATCATCGCTAGAAGAACTCCTCATATATCTCCCGCAACAAGTACTTTTGCCCCGCTTAACTTTATTGATGTTCATTGCCTTGACCAATAACTCGTAGTCTACGTCAACACTCGTCTATTGATAACTTTTAGAGATAAAAGATAACATAGACCTTACAGGGCTATTCAGCCCATGAAAAGAACTAATTAACTTTAACGGCTCGTTGGTCGAGTGGTCTGACTCGGCACTTTCGTGTGTGCCGCAATTCAGGTTCGATTCCTGGACGAGCACAGTGGATTATTTTGCCTATTTCTGTTTGGAGAGGTATAGTGCAATATTGTGGAAACCAAATTTTTAGACCGAGGCCCAGCATTCGATTCTTTTTGCTAGACCGATTCTAAGGCAGTATACCAACAGAGAAGGAGGCATTCGTGCGAATGCTAAGTATAATAACGAGGTTTTGTTAGTCTTGAGTGTGACGAATTCTCAACTTAATACGCAGTTGTACTCCAGGCTGGGAGCGGCTCACGACAGCGTCTGATCCGGTGCGATCGGCTGAATTAAGAAATAAGTTGTAGCGATCGGTACTACACCTAATTTGGCAGCCCTAGCACGAGGCCCCAGTAGAGCAACCTACCTACACCTACAAAGTGAAGAGTTTTCAGGTTTTTGGAATGCGCGCTTATCCGTAATGTGTGAAAAATAAGTAAACTTACACCGCATTAAAATTTTTACCCCGCTTTACTCCATAGATGACCAGTGCCTTGAGCAGTAACACTTAGTCACTGGTTTTTAAGTAGATAAGAGATAAGAGCCCATCAATGGACGGTTATTTTCGGTTTGCGGTTTCTAAATTTGGCCAAGCGTAAACATGCGCTGTTTTATGTGTGAAATCTATGGAAGGACCCAATTAATCGGCTCGTTGGTCTAGTGGTAAGACTTCTCGCTATCGGTGTAAGACAACCCGGGTTCGATTCCCGGACGAGCACTTTGGATAGTTTTTTTTGATTTTCTCTGACCTGGAAAAAGGTATCAGAGCAATAACTGTGAAAACCAAATTTCCAAACGAGGTCTAACATTCGACTCATTTGCTCAAACCGATCTGTGTATGCGTATATGTATGTATATATAGGGTACCGGAGGGTATTGTCAGCATGCTACTAAATTCTACCCACATTCCTTTTCTTTTGCTGCACTCTCCCAAATAAAAATTTTGCCGCCGTATAACAATACTGAAACGAATGTGGCATTTCGTAGGCTTTAATGTGTTATAACTATTTTCACAAAAATGTAATTAATTTGCTAGTTTTTATTCAACAAACATCAAAAGCACTGTTTCTCCACTAGCTCATAATTTGGCCGAAAAAATAGAAGCAATCGCTTACGTGTATCCGCTCTCGATGAAGATTTGTAAAACATGGAATTATGGTCACGTTTACTCATTCTAGAAATTAAACAGCCAAAAAAATAATTGTGGAATTATTCTACTTTTTTTTATCAAGGAGGAACGCAAAAGTTCTTCTCTGATATGAAAATATAAATCAATTTTCATTCACTAGCTGAAGATTCATCTTGTTGTTAATTTCATCCAAATAAACTACCCTGGGTATATATGGACCATTCAATGTACACTAGCACCAGAAGCAAGCTGTTGTCATTGTAAAACCAGCTATCTTTAATGATCCATTATATTGGGTGTTTGTACGCAACAATTGAAAAACGCCGATACGTAAATCATCTGACTTCAATTTGGTCTGCTGTTGAAGCCCAGCAATCCACGCAATAGGCCCTTGGAAGGGACTGTTTGCTCATCGCGATTTCTCAGGGTTCTTCAAATACATATAGGTGGTTTTTGGTAGACGATAAGTTCCACACAATGTGCCAAAATTCAGCTTAATGGTCAATTGCGCAGCTAAGAAGTTACGTAGGGTGCACGCGCAGTATCACCTATTGAGTTATTCGAGGGATTGCTTTATGACTGCTATGTCATGCACCATATAGGGGCGTTCGGTCTAATGGAAATTTAAACTACAGGGTTGCCACATACCCAAGTAACAATTTGGGTTTTACTCTTATGATGGTATTTAAGACCAAAATTGGTCATGAAAAACGCCATAAAAGCACAATAAAACTCACATTGTTGCTTGGGTATTCTGTGTTTAACAGATATTTGAAAGAAATCGCCTGTACAGAATCTGTATGCATAGAATACAGATTTTCGCCAAATTATACAGATTAAATAGATTTTTCAGCTTTTACATGAGAGTGAAAGGGACGGAAATAGTCAGCAAAATGACTCTCTATCTCTTTCACTCTCATTGTTTTGTATTGGACAGATTTTTGCACAGATATTTTTCCTCGCCGTACAGATTGTCAGATTTTTCCAACAAAAAACACAGAATTATATGTGGCATCCCTGGCCATAATAGTGTCGTAATAAACGGAGACAAGCCGCAGTTACCTCATCCTTTCTCTCAACCAATACTCAAAGTTAAAAGTGTTTTATTAATATCAAAATGCACTTAGATATTTAGTAAATGTTATCGAACTAATTGGTATGAAAATCTTTTCTCGAATAAATATAGTTTCAACGTAATTCATGAATATTGTTCAGGCTACCGCTTAATAGACCGAAAATACCTACATGTACTCTACATTCTTTTGTCACTACTCTTTCAATGAAATGGCAAACACGCGCATACATTGATATGAACATATCTTATCTATCTATATATATATATATGAGCCTTGTCTGTAGCCGAAACGAGGGGCGCGATACGCATTTTCGTGGTAATAATCGCCCACATTAAGCAAAGACTCAAACCAATCATACCAGATTGCATTCAAGACGAGCAAAAGTAACATAGTTGCACCTCATAGAGTTACATAGCGTTAGCGTTACATAGCGTACCTCCAATTTGCTCTCAATTAGACGCGAGGCGACGCGCGCGGGTTACAGTTAGTAGAAACATATTTAGCCGAACGGTACAGCTGTAACCAGGGCCGGCGCTAGCCAATTTTTCGCTCCAAGCAAATCCTCAAAATGGCGCCCCCGAAATTTAGTCGCAAAAATAAGGTAGATTTATTCGGGTAGATAGCAAGCAACGCAAAGCAAAGCCTTGAGCTTAAACGTTTTTTTAAGACTTGACCCTTCTTTATCGACAGACTTCACACGGCCGGCTGTTAGAGTACAGGACAGTTACGGAGCTAATGTAAAATGCTACTGACTCTCTAGCAGAACCGCCTAGCCGAGATTCGAACATATGACGACTGGCTTGTTATTATCAGCATCGTACCTCGAAGCTACCCGAGCAGGAGCGAATAGCAAAATAATATCAAAATGTGTTATTGGAAATCGAATAACTCATATGAAAATTTGGTCTTGTTTTAGCTGACATAGTTGGTAAAATAACAAAAAATAATATCAAAATTTTATTCCTTTAAGGCTAAAAGAATAACTACTTGTGTTATTTGAATAACTAAGCAATAACATGACTGTATTCAGAGTTTAGAATAACATATTTTAGTATTATTAAGGTATTGAATAACAAATGCAGTAGTATATGAGATATTAAAAAATCCTTTTATGAAATACTAGCTGACCCGATAAACTTCGTATTGCCACAAATTAACCTGTGTTGTACATAAATCATGAATCTCGGATGATCTTTATCACTTCTCGAGTTTTGCAAGCCCCCCAGTGGGCGGCGCTTCCGACGGCGGGTCACCGGCAACACTCGCGACCGGCTCGTCCTGAATGATCTAGTGTTACTATAGATAGTTTTTGTGGTCTTGTTATTGATTAATGTTTTATGGAAGAGTCTCGAATTTCTCGAGTTGGATTAGTTTTTGAGTTTCGCCAAAATTTCTGTTTTATTTGTATGAGAGTACATATCCCCCTACCACAGGGGTGAGAGGTCTCTAACTGTCATAAAATAAATTCAAGACTCAAAAATCTCCTACATGCTAAATTTGGTTCCATTTGCTTGATTAGTACTCAAATTATAAGGAAATTTGTATTTCATTTGTATGGAAGCCCACCCTCTTAAAAGGGAAAGGGGTCGTAATACACCACAGAAAAAAAATTCTGCCATCTAAAACTCTCACATGCCAAATTTGGTTCCATTTACTTGATTAGTTCTAAAGTTATGAGCAAATTTGTATTTCGTTTGAATGGGAGCCCCCCCCCCCTCCTAAAAAGGTAAGAAGTCCTAATTCATCATGGGAAAAATAGTTGCCTCCAAAAACACCCACATGCCAAATGTTGTTCTATTTGCTTGATTAGTTCTCGAGTTAGGAGGAAATTTGTATTTCATTTGTACAGGAGCCCCCCCTCTTAGAGTGGGGAGGGGTCCTAATTCACCGTAGAAAATTTTCTTGCCCTCGAAAACCTTCACATGCCAAAGTTGGTTCCATTTGCTTGATTAGTTCTCGAGTTATGGGGAAATTTGTATTTCATTTGTATTGGAGCCCCCCCTCCTAATGTGGGAAGAGGTCCTAATTCATCACAGAAAAAATTCTTGCCTCCAAAAACACCTACACGCCAAATTTGGTTCCATTTGCTGGATTAGTTCTCGAGTTATGAGGAAATTTGTATCTCGTTTGTACAGGACCCCCCCTCCTAAAGTGGGGAGGGGTCTCAATTCATCATTAAAAAAAAATTGTCTCCAAAAACACACACATGCCAAATTTGGTTCAATTCGCTTGATTAGTTCTCGAGTTATGAGGAAATTTGTATTTCATTTGTACAGGAGCCCCTCCTCTTAAAGTGGGGAGGGGTCCTAATTCACCATAGAAAATTTTCTTGCTCTCGAAAACCTTCACATGCCAAATTTGGTTGCATTTGCTGGATTAGTTCTCGAGTTATGAGGAAATTTGTATGGCAGCCCCCCCTCTTAAAGGAGAGAGGAGTTACAATTCCTCTTATAAAGAGGGAGGGGTCTCAATTTACCATAGAATAAATTCTTGTCACCGAAAACACCCACATGCCAAATTTGGTTCTATTTGCTTGATTAGTTCTCGAGTTATGAGGAAATTTGTATTTCATTTGTATAGGAGCCCCCCATCCTAAAGTGGGGAGACGTTCTTATTCATCATAGAAAACATTCTTGCCTCCAAAAACACCCACATGCCAAATTTGGTTCCATTTGCTGGATTAGCTCTCGAGTTATAAGGAAATTTGTATTTCGTTTGTATAGGAGCCCCCCCCCCTCTTAAAGTGGGGAGGGGTCCCAATTCATCATAGAAAAAAATTATGTCTTCAAAAACACACACATGCCAAATTTGGTTTCAATTGCTTGATTAGTTCTCGAGTTATGAGGAAATTGGTATTTCATTTGTACAGGAGCCCCCCCTCTTAAAGTGAGGAGGGGTCCTAATTCAACATAGAAAATTTTCTGGCCCTCGAAAACCTTCACATGCCAAATTTGGTTCCATTTGCTTGATTAGTTCTCGAGTTATGAGGAAATTGGTATGGAAACCCCCCCTCTTAAAGGGGAGAGGAGTTATAATTCCCCTTATAAAGAGGGGAGGGGTCTCAAATTACCCTAGAATAAATTCTTGTCACCGAAAACACCCACATGCCAAATTTGGTTCTATTTGCTTAATTAGTTCTCGAATTATGCAGAAATTTGTGTTTCATTTGTATGGGAGCCCCCCCTCTTAGTGGGGGGAGGGGTCTCTAACCATCACTAAAACCTTTCCTGGCCCTAAAAACCTCTACATGCAAATTTTCACGCCGATTGGTTCAGTAGTTTTTGATTCTATAAGGAACACAGGACAGACAGACAGACAGACAGACAGAAATCCTTCTTTATAGGTATAGATTTATAATCTAAAATTTCTTTAATCAATAACATATTTTAGTATTATTAAGCTAGTGAATAACAAATGCAGTAGTATATGAGATATTAAAAGATCCTTTTAAAAAATCAGAGGGGTTGCGTACAAGACACGACCGCATATAGAGGTGACGCAGGACTACGTAAGCCTCTTTGTAGTGATAGTAGCATGTGTTCATGCTTGTAATCATTCGATTCTTCATGTATACATGCTATATGCAACATATATACATGCTACTATTGTTACTATATATATAGTTCTATAATATACATGCTACATGCGTTGTATGTAACATTTCCGGAGTGATTTGCAAAAAGGGCGCAACTTACGAGGTGTAAACAATGAGGAATATCACTGTGATAATTTGCCAGTACATTTTCAAGTCTTAATTTAAATAAAAGTTACAAAAATCATGTTTAAAGACATAAATTGGTGTAGAATAAATCAATCTTATAATTTCACAACAATACTGCATAAAATTTGTGCATTCAAGCTCAAAATCTAAGTTTTATAATTGAACTCCTTGAAATGAGCCTCAAAGCATTTTGACAATGAGATTCGCCCAGCCCTGTTACGCCTTGTTTTGATTTTTTTATTTAGTTTCGCCTGTTTACAATGCGCCTGTGTTTTTAAAACAACGCAGTTTCGCTCTTTACTATCGCCTGTTTACAAAAAGATTTGCAAATAAGCCTGTCACTTCTGTAAATGTAAATCGTCTTTTGTTTTGATTAAACACTTCTATCGCCCATCACTAAAAATTTGTTTTAAAAAAATTCTAACGATTTAAACAGAAGGAAGGATGCTTGCCAAGGATATTATCAGTCTTTTTAAGGCTGATGGTGTAATAAAACGATATGTTTACAATTTGCCAGTTGAGCCCTAATCGCGAATCACTCCGGATTTATCAAAGTAGTAACATTGCATACGTTCAACTCTCAAAAGATTGTGCATTTGAAAACAATTTAACAAAATCAAGAACACAAACTATTGCTTTCCTGCTACCTTACTGAAATTAAAGATTGTTTTTATTATCCATGGTTTCCCACGTTGAAAGAATTTTACCATTTCAATCCTATTTTATCAACAGCACATCTTTTCACTACACTTCTAATGAAACGGCAAGCATGCGTATTCATACAAAGTCATATTGTAACCGAACACTACAGCTGTAGCACATTTTTCCAACACAGATTTCAAAATCGCCTAGGTTTAATCGTCTCGTAGTAAAGAATTTGCGATCTGTTGGGACAGCCAACTTGTCATTTTTTCTGGCGCACTTCCCTAACACAGACATCAAATTGGACTAGGTTTAATCGCGTTCGTAAGAAATCTGTTGGCACGAGGGGGCTTTGTCACTTTCTCTGGCGTACTTCCGAAGCAAGGACATCAAAATGGTCTAGGTTGAACCGCGGTGTAAAGAAATCTTGTTGAAATGAGGAAACTTTGTCACTTGTTTTGGCTTACTTCCCAAGCACAGCTATCAAACTGGTATAGGTTTAGATCATCGTAAAGAATCTTCCAACCAATCACGAAGCGAGAATTCTGGTAAAACATAGGTTCATTATTTTCCAATCACCAGATTTTCCAGATTTTCCAATCGATTGGTGTAACAATATTGAAAATCGATCAGAAAACCGCTGAGCTATTAGCGCTCAAAACTTTCATTTTTCGTGACGCTCGCATTTTTCGATTTTTTGGAATGACACCCTATCTCAAAACTTGCCGTAAGACGTAGTCCTACGTCAAAATATTTATAATCTAAAATTTCAAATCAGTTTTTATTTTGATCGGCTGAGGCGGAACTGTCAAATGAATCAAAATTGAGTCAAAGTGATCGAACCATCCCTGGCCATCATTTTGCAGTCAATGATTTTAATCAATAATTTTAATTATTACCCTAATTCGAAAGACGTACAACGAATATGAAACGCATGTCGAAAACTCACTGTTGCATTTAGCAGTTCTTATCGTTTCGTCGCAGAGCCCAATTTCGGAAGCAGTTTTTGGGCCCAAAAACTGGTTCTGTTTATAAAAATGCATTGTATATAACATATTATATTTTTATGAACAGAATTTTGTTGCAAACAAAAAAAACTGCTTTTGAAATTGGCATCGTCCGAACGTAATGCTGAAGCATACGGTAAAAAGCAACTTTTACCTTGTTATAACTTTTGCCCCTCCTCACTCTCGGTACAGATATCGATTGCTTTGAGGAGTATAGCTTAAAGTTCTTCCACAAGATAAGAGAAGTACAGCAAGTGACCACAGCAGTGGTTGTTTCCCCCCGATAGTGTACTTCGAAAACATGCTTCGTAATTTAATCCGCCTATCGAACTCCGCGAAGTTGTTTGCCCATACTTACCTATCTGCTTGTATAGACGGCCTATTTTCGTTTCGCGGTTTCAATTTTTGACCATCGTCAGTCAATCTGAGCGCGCCACTCAATGACTCAGTGAGACTAGGCACGTATATGGAAAGACCTGCGTGACTCGAACGGCGACACACAAGTGGCTCGTTGGTCTAGGGGTATGATTCTCGCTTCGGGTGCGAGAGGTCCCGGGTTCAATTCCCGGACGAGCCCGCGTTGTGAAAGTTTTTTTTTTTTTTGCTTCAGCTTCGCGCATGTTGATTTCATCAGTGATTTCTGTTAAAAGTATTATATTCGTAATTTATTTTATTGCTGTTCGTAATGGTGTATTTAGAATATATTCCGCCTGCGTGATTACTTTCTTGGGTACGGGAGGGATCAAAAATGTCGTAACATTTATTAGCGTGATAATAATTCGCGTTTTTTCTGTGGTTTACGTTCATACCCCTTGTACGTGTGCATGTATCCGTACAGTATGAACGTTTTCAAGCAGTAAAATGTGGGGTTACGAAAGGAAAAAAACTTAAGATATTAAGATGCAAACCAATAAAAACCAACAATTTAGGTAAGAGGGAAGATTCGCTGGAGGTTTTGCTGTTATTAAAATTCATCTGCCCAATTGAGGCGTTGTTCTGGTGGTGCCGACGGGATCGACGAAAATTCGCAGCGAAGGCAACTCGCTCGCCTAGCTTGGAATGGGCAATGGACAGACATGTGCGAGTTGGGTTCTCTTTTTTCGAAAGCCGGCACAGGCAGCAGAGGAAATTAAATGGGATATGAAATTTCTCAATAAAAAAATAATAACGCCTTGGTAATATAACATTTACGAGGCACGCCATCCGGTGCAGTCATATTACATGCAATTGCTGCCAAATGTGATGTCATGCCGGGCTGACCTAGATTCCCAACGAACGGCGCTTGTGATCTCGGCAGCTCCGGTAATCAATAACGTACTTAGTTGAAATATCAAATAATATACATATTCGCTGTTCGTTTGCCCTCATAAATAAAATACTACCACGAACTTGAAACCGGAAACGGTTCCAGCACCCGTCCTTGTGTTTCACTCCGAATATCCGATCATCAGGTATAATAAAAATAAATTGAAAATTGATAGACTCCTTCGACTCCGCCCCACATGATAGCACTAGGCAGTAAATACCGCAGAATCTTGGACCGTTTGCCAAAAATCCATTAATCACATGTCTATCTAAATTCACTGATAAAAAAAAACAACCTCCATTCGCGGAGCCCTAATTTTACTGCTTTCCGTTCAGTTTTCGCTTCGTGCAACCGTGTAATATCTGTCCGACCAACCCACCGATTTTACACACACTCAAACCGGAATCGTGGGATCGTCACCGTCATGCCTTGCGCGAAAGTGAGTTCCTGGTCGCGCTCCTAAGCTTCTCCGCTCCTGGTACGTTCGGGTGGCAGAGTTGTCGTGCCGGTTTCGTGCCGTGCCGTATCTGCGAGTCTGTCAATCTCGTCGTCGTACGAGACCGTGATGGAAGGGAAGCGGTGTGCGATGTGGACCGTGTATTAAAGGAAATCCGGGTTTGTATTGAAAACAGTGAAGTAACTCAAGCACCGAAGTGCAGGACTGTGTTAACAGGCTAGCGATAGGTCAATTCGTTACTGAACCGAGCGGGAAGAATGTCCGCAGGGAATTGTTAAATTATTAATTGTTTGCTGAAATTGGAAACCTTTTTCGAAACCCTGCCTGAATCCAGGATGTACAGGCAAGCTAAATAATGTTTGCAAATATCATTGCTTCAAAATATTTTTAAAACTTTTGCATTACCCTGAAAGTTGTCATATAAAATAGCAATTAATTAAAAAACTAAAGTCGCAACTTTTGTTCATGTATATGTTGTTCATAGCATTTTTATTTAAAACTTTTTATGATAAGTGATTCAGTTAGAAACAATTATTTAGAATGTTCAATAGACTATGATAATCAATAAAGTCTAAAATAATCTGCGTAACAGTGTGATATTGTCTATTTCGAAAGATCGCTTTCATGATAGGGTTACAGGCCCTCTTCGTCATACGTAAACACGATCCATACTTTATTGCGAGTTTCTATAAGAATTAATCCGCAAGCACTCAAGTTTTTTACACCAGATAAATCTGACACATCTTGTCTGCACATGTATACCCATGTAGTCCGTAAAAATATTTCGGAACTTACATTTCTCAGTGGACGAATTTTTCATGCAACAGCAGGAGTTCGTTATATGAAAACTCACCTCGTCATAAGCAATATTTCTGTCGTTTATCATGGACAGACAGCAATTATTTACAAAAATCTATGCATGTATTCTTTGAGTCGTGTACAAGAGCTACCCAACTACTATAAAAAAAGTGGAAATAGTTTAAATCACAGCTCAACATTTCAACTTCAAGTAGTTACTCTTCGTCATACTCAAACTTCTCATCGTCATACTCTAAACTGGTAGAAAAACCAAGAGAACTTCTATTTTTTGAACAAATTGTGAAAAATAATAATTTTCATAATTTTGACGTTTCGTGTGGCCGATCACCACAGAGTGTTTCGAAAGTATTCAAATACGTTAACAAAGTACCTTCTTTGGTAGAGTAATTGCAAAAACTACAAGATATGCAGCCCTAAGGGTTGTACGAAAGGGTGACGCAGGACTATATCTGCTCATTAGATCAAAGACTAATGTAAACCGAATTTCTGGCATATGTATGTTTATAAGAATCTATCAGTGCCATTGTTTAAGTGAATATTTAAATGAGAAGAGTGAAATATTCAGATTCAATTCTTCATTGAATGCAACGGTGGCTTTGAACATACGTGGACGGGGGTTTATTTCTTTTCAAATCACTTCTGTGGATCATAAAGGTTGAAATAGTAATGAATGACCAGCCCACAGATTATTGAATTAAATATGATTATGCGTAGCTTGACATGTTTCAATAATCTTGCTTTAACTCGCTTGTGGCCTTTAAAAGAGCCATTGGCTACAAATAACATTAAAGCCAAAGCACGTTCATTGCAAATACGACGTACCATTCGAATGACCTCTTTTGACACGAATGGCAACAGGCACGTTAGTTAGCGGCGTCGATTCACTTCTTTTGCTCCGAGTAGGTTTTACTAGTTTACTTTCACAGCTTACCGCTTGCTATATAGCAGAAAATATGGCACATACGCAAAAATTTCTGTTTCATTTGATGAGAGTCCTTATCTTCCTACCACAGAGGTGAGGGGTCTCAAACCTTCATAAAATAAATTCATGCTTCCAAAAACTCCCACATGCCAAATTCGGTTCCATTTGCTTAATTAGTTTTCGAGTTATGAGGAAATTTGTATTTCATTTGTATAGGAGTCCCCCCCCTCAAATTTGGTTCCATTTGCTTGATTAGTTCTAGAGTTTTGAGGATATTTGTGTTTCATTTGTATAGGAGCCCCCCTCTTACGCCCCCATTAAAATTGCTCGTTTACCACCTATAAAATTGCTGGTCATTTTATCTATCCAACGACATATAAATTGTTCAGTTTCGTTCAGTAGTTTAGCAGGTATTAGCATTTGAAATCTTTCATTCAAACGTTACACTTCTATTTTCGTTTTCACAAAGTGCTACCCAGTCCCAGTATAGTAAACAAAGACGTAGTCCTACGTCAAAAAATTAAGGATGTCTATTCGAAATCGATGTGGTCCGTCTTACCCCGTCTTACCCTAGACCTTAGAGGGGTTAAACAGAAAAAATTAATAGCTATCCAAATTAATAGATATCATTTACAACATTGATTCGCATTCATCAATTTCCACGAAATTGTTGATAGCAACATACATTGTGATTGATTGACTTGAAATATATTTGTCTTACAATTAACACGTGGATAGCCAGTTAAAATATCGATTAACTAACGGTTTTTGCATCTTACTAGTTCCTTTTGACACTCTACTTTACAGCTTTTTGCATACTTGACAGAAATACAATTGAAACTATGCAAAGAATTGCAAACAACTAACTGACGCAAATGAAACGCTCACTTTGGGAATTACTGCATCACGTCATATCCCTTAAGTTCTATTGCCGTGCAAGACAACAGTTTCAAACAAATTCTTGTAGTTTATGGATACAATCTGGCAAAAGAAAAGGATGATCGCGCACTTTTCTATGACGTTTCACTTACAAGACATCAAATTGTACTATGTTTAAAGTTTAAACGAAACGATCTGTATAAGAAAACGGGTGGTATTGCACTCTGGCGTACTTCCCAAGAACAGATATCAAATCATTATAGGTTCTAACGTCGTAGAAAATTTTCGCCCTGTCGTAGATATGCGGGGCAGCGGGGGTTTTGTTACTAGGAAACCATCATATGTTGAGCTGTCGTCCCTGCCTGTAAAGCAAGGTTATCACCAAAAAAAGCTTGAGGATACCGTTAGACGTAGTCCTCCGTCAAAAATGTAAAAGTCGCATGTTTTCATCAAAACTTTGTAAAAATAAAATTTTGTCGCTATGGGAGCCAGATAATCGGTTTCTTTGCTTTGTTATGAGTTGACCGGCCTTCGAAAACAACCTCTTTGTGGGCATGGACGACGCGGTTTTGGATATACTAAACAGCAATCATGAAAGGTACGTTAGGGTACTGATCTCGCAACCATTCCCAAATCTTCTATGGGTCGCAGTTTCTTGATGCTACCGGGCAGTTAAGAAATTGCCGAAGCCCGACCGGCCAGACCGCCTGAATATTTCCACACACTAGGGTGATTAAATCGCCTCCCAGTTGGCTTCGAGGTATGACGCTGGCCTAATAAGCCAATCGTCGTATGTTCGAATCTCGGCTGGAAGAGGCTGTTAGAGTCAATAGGATCGTAGCAACTGGCCCTGCAATTGTCCTGCACTCTAACAGCTGGCTGCGAAGTCTGACGTATAAAAACAGAAGGTCAAGTTTCGAGTAACGGAATGTAGCACCTAGGCTTTGCTTTGCTAGGGTGATTCAAAGTTTTAAATACGTACCAAAAATAGACATCGTATTTTATAAAAGTTATAGAACATACTAAAATAAAAATTAAAATGTCGAATATAGTAACTAACTATCTCTCATGGTTGTCGAAATATAATGATTTGTTTGTAAAAAGTACTCAAAAATCTACTTGTGTCAATAATAAATAACTTTTGAGGATACAATCAGATACAGACAACTGATACTTGCTTTTACCAATTTTTAACGTAGAACTACGTTTTTGTTTTCTATATTGAGGTGCACTTTAGAAGTTCGAGAAATGATCATGTAAAGCTTGATTCAGATAGTATTGGAACAAAAACAATTGCAGATATTTCAGTTATTTATTATTGAATTCAAGATCTATTCTTACACAAATATAGCATTTTCTTCATACTTTTAAGAAAATGTACGGATAAAATTATTCGTCACGGTTTCGAAGGAATTCTCACACTTTTCCTGTAATATGGCTCGTTAGGCGGCGCACACTTTCTTCGTCCAGTATTTTGGCTATCTTATTCCACCAGGTCTTCATCTGATTGATATCTTAGACAACTTTTCCCTTTGTCTTGAGTCTCCTCTTCATGATAGCCCAGCATTTCTCAATAGGACGGAACTGGGGACAATTGGGTGGGTTAAGGTCTTTCGGAACAAACTGGACCCCTTTCTCTGCATACCATTCTTGAACGACTTTGCTCTAATAACAACTTGCCAAATCTAGCCAAAACATCACGGGTTGGTGGTGGGATCGAATAAACGGCAAAATTCGTTTTTGGAGGCACTCCTTTTGGTACAGTTCCGACGTTTTTGTCTTATTTGTAACGAAAACTTTCGTTTTTCTGCCACAGCTGCAAATGCCCTGCCAAATCATAAATTTTCGAGCAAATTTGTCGGCAAAACAAATTTCAATTTGCTTGGAACATCCCCCGAGTCGTTGCGAAGTAAAATTTTTGACCTGGCATTTGCCCGAAGTCACCCGTCGAACTTGGTTAGCACCCGATCGTATAGCTTTCGAGCACGGATTTTAGCCACACTATTCTGTTTTATGGTTCGGTTTGGCTGTTTGCTAGCTCGATACGACTTGATTCCTTCCCGGAGTCGAATTCCTCTCACGGTACTATGGGCAGCGCCGAATTTTCTGGTCAAATCACGGTCCGACAGATTAGAATTCCTGGTCTTGATGGTCTTCAAAACCTTACCACGCAGTTTCCGGTCGACAATTCCACTCCGACGATTAGCTTAAGGCTTCCGAATCGTCGTCAATGTCTCCTTATACTATTTGATAACGCGCCATACAGTATTTCTGGGCAATTTCAGCTGTTTAGCTAGCCTAGATGCAGACCACAATGGATTTTCCAAATAACTGTGCACAATTTTTTCCCTTCTTTCGGCTTCCATGTTGCTGGTTTACAAAATACAGTCGTTTTGCGGAATGTCAAAAATACATAGGTGAAGCTAACCAAATTTCCGGCACGTAGGCGCCAAGAACTTTCAAATCCGTCCACCAAGAACGCCACAATATGAGCAAACGCTTGTTCTAAATAAAGCAAGCTTTAACGAAAAGTGGTTATGATTTCCGCACTTATAACTCAGCTATTTTTCGATAGATTTTAGAGATATTTGCATCAATCGATCAGGAATTCTAGGATGAATCAGCCAATCACATGGAAGCACTCTTTTGCTTCCCAGGCCCGGTACGACAATCCTATACACCTGCAGTTTCGTTTACTTTGTTTCTAAAACAAAGTGACCGAATCCTTGCTTTCTAATCTAACAGGACAGGAATTATTCATTACCAGTAAACCTGCACCAAATTGAAGTCCTAAAGGTAAACAATTTTGTAAAAATTTTAAACTACGCTCCCTCTTTGATCGACGTTATTATTGAACCTAGACGAATACGATTACCTAAAAGTAGATAAGTTTGTAAGAGTGTAAATCTAGACAAAGTTGATGTCCTGAAAGTAAACCGTTGAAGAAAACAACTCATCTACCTCTCCTCTTGAACCGATTCTATCGATATAGGGTACGCATTAAGCGGTAGCCTGAACAATATTCAGGAATTACGTTGAAACTATATTTATTCGAGACAAGTTTTTTATACCAGTTGATAGAATATTATTTACTGAATATCGGCGTGTATTTTGGTTTTAATAAAACGCTACTGAATTTGAGTTATAGTCGCGAGAAATGATGAAGTCGCTGCTGCTAAATTGAGCCCATTTTCTATAGTGGTGTCTGCGTTTTGACGTAGGACTACGTCTTACGGCAAGTTTTGAGATAGGGTGTCATTCCAAAAAATCGAAAAATGCGAGCGTCACGAAAAATGAAAGGTTTTGAGCGCTAATA
The DNA here is from genome assembly GCF_943734655.1 of Sabethes cyaneus. NCBI lineage: Eukaryota > Metazoa > Arthropoda > Insecta > Diptera > Culicidae > Sabethes > Sabethes cyaneus. The sequence goes on from NC_071355.1 coordinate 57,334,834, forward strand.
ACTCAGCGGTTTTCTGATCAATTTTCAATATTCTTACACCAATCGATTGGAAAATCTTCTAAGATTTGACCCAAATGAAAAAAAGTATGAATTCTTTATGTTGAACTATTAAAAAATTTAAAATAATGGACCTATGTTTTACCAGAATTCTCGCTTCGTGATTGGTTCTAAGATTTTTTACGATGATCTAAACCTATACCAATTTGATAGCTGTGCTAGGGAAGTAAGCCAAAATAAATGACAAAGTTTCGTCATTTCAACAACATTTCTCAACACCGCGGTTAAACCTAGACCATTTTGATGTCCTTGCTTGGGAAGTACGCCAGAAAAAGTGTTGCCGACAGATTTCTTACGAACGCGATTAAACCTAGTCCAATTTGATGTCTGTGTTGGGGAGGTATGCCAGAAAAAATGACACAAGTTTGTTGTCCGAACAGATCGTAAATTCTTTACTGCGAGACGATTATACCTCGGCGAATTTGATATCTGTGTTGGAAAAATGTGCTACAGCTGTAGTGTTCGGTTATAATACGACTTTGTATGAATACGCATGCTTGCCGTTTCATTAGAAGTGTAGTGAAAAGATGTGCTGTTGATAAAATAGGATTGAGTTGGTAAAATCCACCCCGGAGGCAACTACCGTGTACCCCCGTTGGTATGACCTTCTTTAATCTGAACATTTTTAATCTGTACGCCGGTGGTATGAATGCGTTCACATTAAAAACCGATCAAGCGTCATACACAATTGACGTTAAAGTTGACCGGGTAAATTGAAAAATAGCAAAAAAACTTAATGCGTTTCCTCTTGCTCAAGAGCTTTGGTAATATAGCTCATATGGAACTTACCTCTCGCCAGTACTCAAAATAGACCATTTTAGTCGAAACTGCCGAGCCAATTACCTCTTCTACAAACCGGACGATTAGAATTCGCGCATATTTGAAATGTTTTCAAAACGTTTGTTTTCGTCAAATCAGAACAACAAGTTCATACGGTGCACGTCTTGCGTGTAGGTGAAAATGAATAGAGTTACCAAATATTCAGATTAAAAATGAACTCGTCCAATCTGAACGAGGTGTTTTTCATATTAGCGGGGGTTGAGTGTATGACGTTTGCGAACAAAATAAGTGAAGCCAACATGGGCTGGATCACTGGCTCACTTGTATGCAAGTATGCATGCAAAAGAACGAATCACACGGTATTTCTGCAGTACCAGCAGTAATCTTTGCAAGGTTATCATCTGAATCAGTGACATTTTTTCTTAATTGAATGTAAATTATAATTATCAATGAGCTGTTATTTAGTCTCTTAAAAAAGTTTTCAATTCCATATCACATAATCGATATATACGTGGTTAAGTTTCGTTGGCTTGATCACTTCAGTCGCGTCACTTCCACTGTTGTGTGAATGCTGCTTATTGCAAAACGCATGTAGCTCCACCTCAAAATGTGGCGGTTTCAGGAAACACGGTAGATGCCCGGGGGTTGGTAAAATCCCTTCAACATGGAAAACCATGGGAAATAAAAACAATCTTTAATTTCAGTAAGCTAGCAGGAAAGTAATAGTTTGTGTTCTTGATTTTGCTAAGTTGTTTTCAAATGCACAATCTTTCGAGAATTGAACGTATGCAATGTTACTACTTTGATAAATGTTACATACAACGCATGTAGCATGTGTATATATTGCATATAGCATGTACACATGAAGAATCGAATGATTACAAGCATGAATGCATGCTACTATCACTACAAAGAGACTTACGTAGTCCTGCGTCACCTATATATGCGGTCGTGTCTTGTACATAAACCCTCTGATTTTTTTAAGTCCGACAGGCCGAAGTAGCCTGCACAGGGATTAGATGATTTGCAAAACCAGATCAGAAGAGACCGATTGATAACATTTCGGTATTGCCTACATTCTGGGCTCATTGAAGATAATTAGTTTTGCAGTGACAACAGCTTGCTGCTATGTCAACACGATAGAAGCTGTACAGACGTTTCAGGCCTCACATATCGGTAGTAGTGTAAATAACGCACCATATGCTAGAATTAAAAACAAAATGCTGCTAATGGCTAGTGAATGAAAATTGATTTATATTTTCATATCAAAAGGGGAACTTTCGTGTTCTTCCGTGATAAAAAGAAGTTGAATTGTTTTGTGACAGCATATTCACAGCTGTTTAGTTTCTAGAATAAGTAAACGTGATCATAATTGTGTGTTTTCCAAACCATCATCAAGAGCGGATACGCGATAGCTGCTGTTTTTTTCAGCCTGATTACGTGCCAGTGAAAAACAGTGGTTTTGATGTTTATTGAATTAAATTTAGCAAATTACTTACATTTTTATGAAAATAGTTATAACACATTAAAGCCTATGAGTGCTACATTCGTTTCAGTATTGTTATATAGCGGCAAAGTTTTTATTTGGGAAAGTGAAGCCAAAAAGGTAATGTATGCCGAAATTAGTAGCGTGCTGGGAATACCCTCCCGTACCCTACTATAAAAATATATTTTCTAAACTGAAGTCTTGTATAAAAAGGAGGCAGATGGAATATTCTAAGGCTTGTTCGCGACAAAATTTGGACACCCCTAAACACACTCAGCTTCGGAAATACATTAACAATGACGGAAATATTTTGCAGAGTGGTAGACGTATGTCTGCTCTTTCTGAAAATATAACTCTTGTTTATATTACAAGCGCTCAGCGTAAAATGGCGTCGAAAGAAAAGCAGGTGCGAAAAGCAATTGTGTGCGGTAGCAATGCAAATCCAGATCTCTCGTTAAGAAAACTTGCCGAAAAGCTTGGATTTCCTCCAAGCACTGTTCACAGTGTTTTAAAATCGTTCGAGACTCGCTTGACAACAGCTAGGAAGAAGGAAAGTGGAACTAAAACGGATCTGAGGAACCACCACAAGGATGCGAAGGTAAAACAAATATTACAGAGGAGACCAGATCATTCTGTATGTACCATTGCTCGTAAAATAAAAATGTCCCCAACATGCGTGCACACTTATAAGCAACGACAAGGCATGAAGTCTTTCAAGGTGAGGACTGTGCCAAACCGTAATGATAAGCAAAATACGACGGCCAAAACACGCGCTCGTAAGCTTTATAGCGATGCTAAGAGATGCGTTATATATTATATTTTGATTCTGAAGTTTGCAGTGTTTTCCCGACTCATATCTGCGAGTTTATTACAATAGATCGCTAAAAATATACAGTCACAGTGGGATTTCGAATTTGGCATGGTTCGATTTTGGCAACAAAAGCATCGTTTTTGGCAACACAAAATATTTCACTTCCAAAAATATGCTTAAAAATCAGTCAGTTACCGCGTACATCCTTTAAATGTCGAAAAAATGATGCCCTTAGTGTGTTCATGAAAACAAGTTTGCGGTTATACAATGTTTCGAACAAAAATATTTTTATTGCCGTAGGACTACGTCTTACCGCAGGTTACCAAAAACTTATTTGCACCGGACGGATTGCTCTTGGCGGATTTTGTAAACATAAAAAGTCTGCATTCGTTGATTAATAAAACATTTAGTGAGTTTCTAACGCACTTATATTCAATTTTTTCATATCGAAAAAGGGTCTCAATTTTGACACAGTTTCGATTTTGGCAACATGGGCGACATGCATTTGTTGCCAAATTCAAAATCCTACTGTGATGGTGGACAGTGTCAGCATGCAGTCTGTCGATTGTCACACTTCATGCCGGTGGAATTCTGTCGAGTTTGAAATTTCATGCAGGTGAAAATCGACTGACGGAATGTTGGCACTGTCCGAAATTTCCTGCTCATAGCTGCCGCTGCTCGCAAAACAGTTCCATTTTCTGTGGAGTTTCCTATATAAATTGGACTGTTATGCGAGTAGCGACAATATACATAAAGTTGCAATCAGGCACTGCATAAATTTCACAGCGGGTTATCAAATTTGGAGATAGACTTATTATGTAATTCTGTGTTATCATTCTCCATCCTCATATGAGGGCTTTCCGAATTGTGGTTTGGTTTTATTATTTTGTTTAAATTTGAGTTGTTCAGGCATTTAGAATTACAGTAACAAATGTAATTTACTATTAAGTATTAAGCATGATTCAAATTAGTACATGAACAGTTAGAAACAAAAGGGTTCACAGAAAATATTCAACTAAATTGTTAATAAATTTACGATGGAACCCGTCTATATATATAGTTTAGAATTTCAACAGAGTTTGTGCTACATCCATCATAGAAAGTGAATTCATTGAAACTGATTGCGCACTACATAACAACTGTTTTAATTAAAATGTAATAAATCGGAGGTCTACATAAAGATAGCCATCAGAAGAAAATAGTGTAGCGTAGTTTCCAATCTGGTGTCGAAGCAAAATTAAAGCAATTTAGACATCGATTAAAACGTTGAATTTTTCAACCTATTTCGAGTCGGTACGGCTATTGGAAGAGGAAAACGAAGGAATAAAACAAATAGCAGAGCAAAAGCCGTCGGTATTTTCATTCACCTTACCTCGGTTGGGCGGTCGGTCGGTCGGTCGTCGGTTTGCCGGCGCTTCAGTTTCCCATTGAATACTTTGTAGTCGGTTGGGTCGTACATGTTCGACACCATGCGCGCTTGGACACACCGTCATCCGTCAGTCACACCATACTCCACGTGGAGTTTCTCGGGGGGTCATTCGTCAAAACACTCACCGTCGGTGGTGACGACGGCGGCGACGACGGCGGTGGCGGCGTCTCTTGCCAGTCAGTCCCACAGACATACAGCATAGCACTGCCAGAACCGTGCGTCTACTCCCGATCCCGAGCCCGACTCGACTCACTTTTGCTTGCCACCGACTGGCGGCGGCACTACCTCGCTCTATTTCCGACTACGATTCGCAAAGCTGTATCTTTTCGTTCTTATCTAGTTCCCTCATCGAATTTTCATGTTGCCGGCCTATGCCAAAGCCTTGGCAGGGGGGATCCAATTCGTTTCACTCGTCCGGGCCGGCTAGAGAGTGAATTTCGTTCGCAATCGCAGTGGGCCGAAGTGGAAAGGTTCTGCGAGGGCAAGCGGGTCCATCATATATGATTTTTACGCCATTCAATCAACCCGAGATGACGGAATGAGAGTGCTTCGTGAAACCTGAATCTCTTTCGCCGTTGAGAAGATGATGGTGATGAGAACTGTGCTGTATATACTTATACACATATACCGATACACTCACTGGATGGCGAAATCAATTTAGCCGCCTTGCCTGTATCTCGTCGTGCGGTGAAGATCCCGTCGAAATGCTCCACAACACACAACAAACCGCAATTTCACCAAAGCGAAATCGTTTACCGGCTTTCACTTGTCAAATTTACTACACACAATAAACTGACAGATGATAGAGACTACGACAAGCCGCTGCTGTCAAGAATAAAGCCAAGAACCTGCATGCATGTACTGAAGGTACATCTATTCTTCAGCTTCAACTTCACCAGCTAAAATTTTATGCAACTTTCATGCTTCAGTACTTGCCTTTATTGTGCGCCGTGCCGTCTTGGAACCCCCCCAAGCTTCCCACCGAGCCAGATCGATGTAATCGAAAATCGATTGTTCTTCCGCTTCCTGCGGCGAATAGACACGAAAACGGCAGTTTTCTCAACCCATTTTCTTGCCTTGTGTTGTTCGGCAAACATCACGTTGCTCCCCAGTGGATGTCATCGTTTTTATCGGGCGCGATGTTATTTTGTTTTTATGCAATCAAACAGGAGCCAGGATGCGAACGGAGGAACGGAACACGGGGCGCGCAACAAAGTGCGGAATGCAAGCCAGAGCCAGAGCCAGAGGTTACAAAAATATAAACAAAAGCGGATCACTCTCTTACTGCCGGCCGGAGCCGGTCGAGATCGATCGGATGATGATGCCGCAGCCGCTGCCGACCGCGCGCGTACTGACTGGCGAAGGAGCTACTGCACATTATCTCTATTTCTGATGGTTCGGTTGCGAAAGGAAACCAGCAATCGGCAGCGGCAGAGGGATAAAAAAATTGACAGAGTATCAATAGCGAGGAAAAAACTTGCCGCTGGACTTTTCTGCTGTGTGTAACCCTCCAACGGATTCGTTTGTTCTGTCCTCTACCTAGATCCCCGTACCGGGAGCGGAGGAACTTGGCTTTGAGAAATTGAATCCGGTTTTGAATTCACAATTCGAAGTGAGCAGACATAATCAGCGATAGACAAGACAAGTTCTCTGATAACATTTCAGATAGGTCGTTAGATTAAAACTAAGCTTACGTAGTTCTACAAAAAAGTACGTTAACTTCGATCCTGCCAGGAGTCGAACCTGGAATCTTCTGATCCGTAGTCAGACGCGTTATCCATTGCGCCACAGGACCGATTGATGCGACGATTATGCAGACTTAACAATTCAAATCAATCTGCCTAATCCGGTTTGACTGAAAATAGACCGCCATTGGCGTTCGGCTCGTCGAACAAACAATAGTCAGGATGGCCGAGTGGTCTAAGGCGCTACGTTCAGGTCGTAGTCTTCTCTGAAGGCGTGGGTTCGAATCCCACTTCTGACAATAATATTTTTCTTTTTGTTTTATAAGAGTTTCTGGTTAAGTGTCTTTAAATGTTAAAGTGATAACAAGCAAACATCTAAGTAAAGGTGTAGTGTAATAAAATTTTGCAAATAATGTAAAAAGGTAAGAGTTTTATGAGATTTAGATTTCTCATTTATATATACTGCCCATAAATGCATAACAGTCCCATCTGACTTTTCACCACTTTTGAGATAAACCCGGGATTCATCTTTAAATTAACTGTTCTTTCAATATTTCAAACAAAAAAGTTATGTTTGTTCGCAAGATGTTGAAAAAAATATCAAACTATGTCAGTCCCATATTACAAATAAACGCATAACAGTCACAGTAGTAAAAATATATCAATAAGCATCTGTTTCTGAGAAATGCCTGGACCGATTCGCCTGCAGCAACTTCCAAACGGTAGATTTTATGGCCTAGAAGAACACTATCAAGGAGAATTTGAATCGGATGTACGATTCCGAAGTTACAGTGGAAACAAGTTCCGGAATATATGGGACTTGAACATAGAAACACCTTGAGTCACAACAAACTCATCATGTGACACCTATAAATACATGGATTAGCAAATCTAAACTATTGGTAGTCGTATAAAGTGTTCAAGACGTCATTGGCCACATCTAAACATGTCCGTGAATGTTCCAGATACCTCTACGGGGATCAGTTTCTGAATTTAACTAAAATACAACATGTGACATCTCTAAGTCGGTACTCGAAATTGCAAAACTAGTTTGAAATAGTTCATTTGTTGTTACATATAGTGTCCAGGATCACATTGGTTATACTCGGACACGTTCTGAGAGTGTTCCGGACACACAGGAAAGTACACAGGACCAGCTTCTGAGTCAAACAAACCCCATCATGCGACCTCACTATAAACTCAAGATAACAAATTACAATAAAAAGGAGAAAAGGCCAGGAAGAGATTTGAGTCAAAAACTACAAGGTATACAACCCTAAGGGTTGTACGAAAGGGTGACGTAGGACTGTGTCATATAATACTCATTACATTGATAACATGTTTTAATCGATGAAGTATAACTTTATGTCTGATCATTATATCAAAGACTAATGCAAACTGCATTTATGGCATATGCATATTTGAGTATCTGTGAGTATCATTGTTTGAGTGTTTATTTGTAAAAGAAGAGCGAAATATTCTGATTTAATTCTTTATTGAATCAATGGTGGTTATGAAAAAAACCGTTTGAAATTGTTTGGTGGCCCTGAAAAGAACTATGTTTGAGCTGATAGCACTTCTTAAAAATCAGTACTATAATTACTGTTGCCAATATATAGATGGATGTCGCTATTCGGTCCTTTAGACTCTAGAATGATGGTTACCCGCTAATACAGGAGTGATAGGAAATACCAAATAAGCATAAGCATAAGCATAAGATACCGCCCGTGTGTTGCTACTCCGTTATTGATCAAGACCGATGAAAATTGCAAAATGATGGCTGGAAAAAGCATAGGAGTGATAGGAAATACCAAATAACTGTAAAGTAGTAATGGATTAGTTTTATCAAAATACTGACCGTCCGTCAGTGCGATCGTGCGATAAATGAGCAGGCGGCGAACCAAGTGTACCATTTTATAGTCACTGGCACTACCGCTGCTACTTGTAAGCTAGTGTAGGTGGTGCAGGAAACCATATCGGCTGCTGCTGCTTAAATGATTGTCCGACACTGATTGAGTAAGCTATCGAACAATTTCGCATGTCTGCGATGGAGATAATGCAAAATGTAACGTACGTTCACGTTGGCCATTGCCCGCTGATTCCGCTTGTCTTCGGGGTCGGTGTTGCCGTCAATTGCTATCGATGTTGCCAATTGGATTGGAAAAGGGGTGTGGCTTGCAAAGTGGTCTCAAAGGTTATCATTTGGATCCAAATCTTTTGGTATATCTAATTGTCGTCCGTGCCTGTGAAGCTAGGCGATCACAAGGGAAATGTATGGGAAAATTCGACCTTAAAACTTTACACACATTTTCACTATTTAGCGTATAAAAAATTATTATTAATATGTTACTATAAAATTGCTGGACATTTTATCTATCCAACGACATATTAACTGTTATGTTTCGTTCAGTAGTATAGTAGCTATTAGCGTTTGAAACATTTCATTCAAACGTTACACTTCTATTTTTCGTTTTTACAAAGTGCTACCCAGTCCCAGTATAGTAAACAAAGACGTAGTCCTACGTCAAAAGGACATTTTGAACAATTTAATTGAACGAGCACGTGAATTATTAAAACAACAACGACACGTGGTCTTGAAAATGCTGCCGTGTCACCGACAACTCAAGGATCAAGGTATGCTGTGCCTGTGACTGTTATGCGTTTATTCTTGCTTATTCAAGCACAAATAAACGCATATCAGTAACTTCGGCAGTTTTTCTAAGTTTTGGAACAAATTTGAGGTCACTTGTGAACAAATTGCTTGTAAAAGTATTCTGTTATGTACATTCAAGTGATTTTATGACGATTTGGACGATTTGTCTCCAAAATCGATTCAATATTAAAGAAAAATTGTCGTGACTTCAACAGCGTTTTTCGTAGTTGCACGTTTTTGCAGATGTGACTGTCTTCCATTTATGGGCAGTATAACAACATGAATAAACATATTCTTTATGAGTTCATCCAGGAAGGTACATATATACATATGCATTGAAGCAGATTTTTGATTTTGTCATTTAACATCATCCCAGTCAGCGGCGCAGTTTTGTATTCACAATCTTATCGATTACATTCAAGAATTTTCTTCACAGGATGCGTAAATACGTTAGAATACGCTATACATCTGGCGGCGGTCCGTACTTAATCCAACTACGCACTGCGTAGCCTTATTCTCATTTTACCGGACCTTGTAACAATCCATTTAGGGTAAGGAACCGATTAATCAGGGGTCGCCAAGTTTAATCAATTGGAAATAAATAAATATATGTAATTCATACAAACACAGTTTATTGTGTTAAGGTCACAAGCTTATAACACAGGCAAACAAACAAAACACTCGTTTTCCATTCTTCGTACCGATTAAACCGTCATTTCAAATTTAGGCTTAGTTGGGAATGTCTCCGTTTTGGTCAAAGTGGCGCTTTTTAACGAAAGAAGGAGAATGCCCCATAAAAATTACTTGCTTGTTCTAGGGATACTCCTGTTGCTATTCGATATTTGGGAATGTCGATCGTAGTTAGTGCTAGTGTTCAGGCAAAATGTGTGGTATGGTAATTTTTATGTATTTTTCTTCCAAGTGTTATGTCTGTTTGTCTGTACTTATAATATAAGGTTAAGGTCACAAGCTTATAATGGTGATAATTTGGGACAAGTTTGCGGTACATAAGTAAAATTCAGGATCGCTTACGAAAGCACCTTGATGATTAAAATACGTTCCTGCTGATTAAAATAGGTTCCAGTGCCTTAAGTTTTAACGTAAAAAGTCTTAAGTTTAGCTTAATAACAGTGACTCTCAATGGTAAGTGCTTGAAAAACTGAAGTTATCAAGAAGATTGGTATGCTGATATCCCCCACTTAGTCGACCCATCAGCGCTTATAATAAGGTAAAACAATCAGTGATCCGCTTAGACTGCTTAATATAGGTTTCTTACCCTACACCGATTGAACCAGAACCGTAGCAGTAAATCGATACCAATCAAAACGAGCGAGGGCAGCAAGAGATGTGACGGTCTCTCTAAAGTAACCAAACCACTGTCCATTGTTGACGGCAATTAAAGCTCACAAAAGCATGCACTTAATCAATTTCACCAATCACCCTTCTGGAAATCTGACGCTCATTATGCTCTGTACAGAGCTGTACGTACTGATGGTTCCGTCCGTCCGATGACGATGATGATGATGACGACATTGACGGTACCTACCAACAATGTCGAACGCAATCGATATCTTCTCGTCGCTGCAATGGATGGTAAAAGGCGGCTCCGAAATGCGGCACATAAATTTTCGCGAAGATCTACAAGTGCCACTAACTAAATTGTATGCCGACCATCAGGAGTCGCAATACTGCCTGCTGATCGCGGGTATTTGACTGTAATCTGGAACCGCAAAGCAATCCTGATGGTTCTTATTCAAATGCGTAGCGACGACATGCCAACTTGAAATCCTTCACCCCCACGACGCCTGCAGGCTGTCGCAATGATGAGAAACCGTTGCGTGGAATGTTTTCATAATCACTGGATGGCGTAATCCAATCGGTTCTGATATTTACATTGCTCGGCTTCGTGTCGTTTGTAGAACATTTTGGAAAATGGCCAGACCAGCATCGTACACTTCGAGAAACATATTTAAACAGTAAGGACCCGATTTTGGCAGCCCCATGTCGAATTTAGAGCTCATAAAAGCGGGTAACTGACGAAATCGAAAAAATGTTCTGGAAAATGGAAAAAATTCAAGATTATAATATTCTGTAACCTTGAACTATCGAGAATTTCTGTTGCAAACTGAATTTTATCTTAAGATTAGTTTATAAAACTATAAAAACGCTTATTCGAGTTTAGTCCTACTACCTATATTGGTCCTATCTTCACTACAATATATCTGCAATGGTAAGCAATTTTCTCGGAGTTTTTTTAACCTAAATGTAAGCTTCATCTATGCTTCAATCGTAATGTGCTAAAAATATGGTTGATATAGCCATTCACTGCAGATATAGATGATTGTAGTGAAAATAGAGCCAATATAGGCGACCAATAATGGTGCCCTTACCCTATTTATGGTTTTGTCTGAAATTTTGGTGTTATTCGTTCCTCACATAAAAACACATTTACTCCCTCAAAAAATCTAAGTGCTTAAAAATAGGTCCAGTCTTAAATTAAATTTTGTGTCAAATTTCAAACCCACCTTCAACTGACATTTTGAATTTATTTTCAATTCCAATTTTACAGATTCAATTTTCAGTCGAATTTTATGTCTTATTTGAAGCAAAAAATCAAATTCAATCCTATTGAAAACAATTCTATGCTATTGAATTAAGTTTGAATCCTATTTTATGTCAAGTTGCATGTTTCTTCTTCTTCAGCAGCATAGAGCCGGGGTGGCTCGTGCTGTTTCAAGCACTCGTCTCCATTCAACTCGGTCTTGGGCCACTCGTCGCCAATTTCCTAGTCGTCTCAGAAGTCGCAAATCGCTTTCGACCTGGTCGAGCCATCGTGCACGTTGGGCCCCCCTGTTCCTGGTGCCGGTGGGGTTGTTGAAGAGGACCGTTTTCGTCGCACTGTCGTCCGGCATCCTTACGACGTGTCCGGCCCACCGTAGCCTGCTAACTTTCGCTAGATGTACGATGGGAGTCTCCCCAAGCAGTGCCTGTAGCTCGTGATTCATACGCCTCCGCCACTCTCCGCTTTCAGTTTGTACTCCGCCAAATATCGTCCGCAGCACTTTCCGCTCAAACACGGCAAGGGCGCGTATGTCTTCCGTAAGCAGCGTCACGGCTTCAAGTCCATAAAGAACTACCGGTCTAATAATGGTTTTGTACATTGTTAGCTTCGAGCGGCGGCGTATGCTTCCTGATCGCAGCGTTTTACGAAGGGCAAAGTAGGCCCGATTTTTCGCTTGGATGCGCCGCTGGATCTCCTTACTAGTGTTGTTGTCCGCGGTCACCAGCGATCCCAAATACACGAACTCTTCTACCACTTCTAGTTCGTCGCCGTCAACGGTTACCGTCCGTGGGAGGCGCGCATTTGTTTCCTTTGAGCCTCTTCCTTTCATGTATTTGGTCTTCGACGCATTTATTTTTAGCCCAATTCTCCTAGACTCCGCTTTCAGTCTGGCGTAGATTGCCTCCGCCGTCGCAAAGTTCCTGGCAATGATATCGAAGTCATCTGCAAAGCCTAGAAGTTGGCTACTCTTGGTAAAAATCGTGCCTCTCGTTTCAATGCCCGCTCGTCGGATCACCCCCTCAAGAGCGATGTTGAACAGCATGCAGGATAGACCGTCACCTTGTCTCAACCCTCGTCGCGTCTCGAAGGGACTCGAGAGTGTCCCAGAGATGCGTACGAAACACATCACTCGATCCAATGTAGCTCTGATCAGTCGCGTCAGTTTGTCCGGAAAACCGTATTCGTGCATTATCTGCCATAGCTTGTCTCGATCGACTGTATCGTATGCTGCTTTGAAATCGATAAAGATGTGATGCGTGGGCACGTTGTACTCCCGACATTTCTGCAAGATCTGTCGGATAGTAAACATTTGGTCCGTAGTTGCGCGAGCCCCCATGAAACCCGCTTGATAATTCCCTACGAAACCTTGTGCTATCGGTGACAGCCGGCATAACAGGATCTGGGAGAGTACCTTGTAGGCGGCGTTTACCAGCGTAATACCACGATAGTTGCAGCAGTCTAGCCGATCACCCTTTTTGTAGATGGGAGAAACCACTCCTTCCATCCATTCCTCCGGTAGCTTTTCCTCCTCCCAAATCCTCGAAATAACCCAGTGTAGAGCCTTTGCTAGCGTTTCCCCGCCATGTTTATAAAGCTCTGCCGGTAGTCGGTCCTTCCCAGCGGCTTTATTGGTCTTCAGCAGCCTGATTTCTCGTTTGACTTCTTGGAGATCAGGTGCTAGGACATCACTATCTTCCATGGGCGCTCCTAGGTTAATTTCCGTTCCGCCTCCTTCTGCGACTTCGCCATTGAGGTGTTCATCGAAGAACTGCTTCCACCTGTCGACCATCTCGCGCTCGTTTGTAATTAGATTCCCTCCCTCGTCCCTACACATGTCAGGTTTCGGTGTGTAGCCCTTCCGAGTTTGGTTCACCTTCTCATAAAACTTGCGCGTGTCATTAGCTCGGAATAGTTGCTCTAATTCTTCACGATCTCTGTCCTCCTTTTGGCGCTTTTTCCTCCTCAGGATCGTGGTCAACTGGTTCCTAGCTCGTCGGTACTTGGCGAGGTTCTCTCTAGTGGCAATACTTAGATAATTTTTCCAAGCATTTTTTTTCTCCTCCACCGCTTGTTGGCATTCCCCATCAAACCAATCATTTTGTGTACTCCGAGGCTCAATACCTAGTGCCGCGGTAGCGGCCTCTCCGATGGCCGAGCGTATTCTGCCCCAACCGTCTTCGAGGTTTGAAGCACCTAACTCCTCGGAAGAAGGCAGTGCCTCATTCAGTACTCGCGCGTAGTTCTCGGCAGCTTGTGGGTTACCTAGCTGCCTGATGTTCAGCCGAGGAGGGCGGCTTTGACGTGTATACGGTGGACAGCTTTGAGCGCACATGTACTGCTACTAGGTAATGGTCAGAATCAATATCCGCACCCCGACGGGAGCGTACGTTCGTGATGTTAGAGAAGAACCGGCCCTCTATGAGAACGTGGTCAATTTGGTTCATTGTACGTTGGTCAGGTGATCTCCAGGTGGCTTTGTGGATATCCTTGCGCGGGAAAAAGGTACTTCGGATCACCAGGCCTCGGGAAGCTGCGAAGTTTATACATCGTTGGCCGTTATCGTTTGTGTCGGTGTGCAGGCTATGGGGTCCTACCACCGGTCTATACATTTCTTCCCTACCGACCTGGGCGTTCATATCCCCGATGACGATCTTGATGTCCCGTGACGAGCAGCTGTCGTACGTTGCCTCCAGCCTCGCGTAGAACGCTTCTTTCTCATCGTCGGGTCTACCTTCGTGCGGGCAGTGCACGTTAATGATGCTATAATTGAAGAAACGGCCCTTTATCCTCAATACACACATTCTCTCGTTGATCGCCTTCCAATCTATCATGCGATCCTGCATTCCGCCCAGCACTACAAAGCCCGTTCCCAGTTCATTGGTAGCGCCACCGCTCTGGTAAAACTGGGCCTTTCCGCCACGGATCTTCCATACCTTCTCTCCTTTGCGACAGATTTCCTGCATAGCTACGATGCCGAGTTTGCGGGGTTCCAGCTGTCTAATCAGCACCCTCTCGCAACCTGCGAAATTTAGCGATCTGCAGTTCCAAGTCCCGAGTCTCTATTCGTCGTCCTTATTCCGTCGCCTAGGTCGATGCCGAATATTCCGCTCCGAATATGCTTGAATGTTGTTAGTTTAAGTTTAGTTTAGGTGTGTAGCCGTACTGGGGCAACATTACCGAGTCTCGCGATGGGGCTGCCATCTCATAGTGCCGAGACGCACTATACCTCCTTCCCGGTTAATACACGACGTTAGTTTCCACCCGAGGTTACCCGATCTCCGCTAAGGTTGCTCGTATTCCGGCTGGTACCACGAGGAGGTCGGGATCGGAGTTGCTGGATAAGAGGCTAACGACCACTATGGGGTCTATATTCCGCATTATCTAGCCGTTTACCAACCAAGTCAAGTTGCATGTCCCATTTTAATTTATTGCCGAATTTTAAACCTAATTTCAAGCTCAATTTTATGCAATCTGAAGTCCAATTTTATGTCCAATTCAACACCAATTTTAGATTCAATTTAAAGTTTAATTTGAAGTAAAATGTTTAGTCTAAACTCTATTATGTATTATTCCGAACACGAGTCCCGTGTTTTCTTTATGAAAATCAATGTAAAAAAACGTCATGGTATACCCCGAAACTCCAAAGTTTTAAGCCTGATCGTCTAATATTTTTGCGAGAAGTAAATCATTAGCGTAAAACTAGGTCCTCCAATAACGTGATTTTTCGTGTCAAAACATGGCTTTGAAAGGTCGGTGCTCCATCTTTTTCTTATAGCCAGGTTCGCCGATTGTAAAATATAATTTTCACACACGAAGAACCCGTCAATATTAAATTAGTGGCCAATAAAAATTAGTGACAATAACTGACTGAAGTTAATTGAGCGTCTTAGTGGAATAATTAGATTCATTTTAGTGGAATTCAATTGTTGAAAAAAAATTCTTTACAATTTAAATAGTGGCAATATAATTGCCGCTAAGCCCAAAAAACATTAGCGGCAACATTTTCTCGAATATTCGTTTCAATTTTTAGGATAAATCTGCATAATCTATCACAAGAAGCCGTGAATAGCATCTCAGAGGAGACAAGACGTCATGGGGAAAGAGCGGAAAATTAGATAAGGGAATGAAACAATGCTTATTGAGTTTGTATAACATTCCTCTTTACACAAGCTGGGGATTCGTGGATCAAACCAAGCTATAATGGGAGCCCATTATAACCGGATTCGAACCCATTATTGGCTCCCATTATAGCCTGGTTCACGCCAAATACACGACGAAAATAAACGATTCTACGCATCGACTCTAATAAAGAAAACTATTGATTTTTAAGAACGCTCTATTGAAAAATCCAAAATTTTGAAGCATAATCCAAATGAAAATTCCCGCTTTGTGATTGGATGAAATTTGCGTTGATGTAACGAGTAGCAAAGTGGTGACATTTTACATGCTTATAACTCAGCCAAGTCTCAATACATTTAGAAGGTACTTGCATCACTCTATTGGCAATTTATCTTTCTATCTCTAACAATAATTTCTAATCAATTTTTTAAATAATTGAAAAAAATTGAGCAATGTTTACTGAGAAATCCTGGCTCCGTGATTGGTTGGAATAAGCATGGCTAATTTTAAATTATTTTCGAACGATTTAATACAATTCACGAATCAACACAAGTCAAAGAAAAATTTTGTTTAACACTACTATATATACCTAACTAATTTATAGTATAATCAAATAAAATTCAACTCATTCTTATTGATAACTAGCTGACCCGACAAACTTCGAATTTCCACAAATTAAACTGTGTTGTACATAAATCCTGAATCTCGGATGACCTTTATCACAATCTCGAGTTTTGCAAGTTTCTGAGGAGTTCATGGGTGTTTTTATATACAAATTTTCCTCACAGTAAATCCATTGCTTAGTCTGATAAAATAAAGCGGATAGCATTTAAATATTCGCCATCATTACAAACTATTTCGCCGAATACTATTTGCGGAACACGAATTATCGGTTGACCATAACGGGTAATACCATTTCGCGGAAAACCTTACGCGGGATGTACCATTTCACGGAAAATCTTTTCGTAGAAAGTACCATTTCGCAGGGGTGCCCCAACTTAAGGAAAGGAAAGTAATAGAGGTGAGTAGATCTAGGAAAATAAATAAACCTAGATAGAGGGGATCTCTACGGGGGCTAAAAAATTCTTGCCTCCAAAAACCTTCACATGCCAAATTTGGTTCCATTTATTTGATTAGTTCTCGAGTTATGCCGAACTTTGTGTTTCATTTGTATTGGAGCCCCCAAAAACCTCTACATGCAAATTTTCACGCCGATTGGTTCAGTAGTTTTAGATTCTATAAGGAACATCCCGACAGAAATCCATTTTTATAGCCTATAAATACCTATAAATTATAGGTATAGATTTACAATTTTGTTTTCATATAGGAACCTCCTTCCCTTTCCCCTACGACTCCTTCAAGATAGTCATTCAAAAAAAACATGAATTGCGGTACCTTGGATTGGCGCTGGGGGGCTTATCCGCATTGAAAAATTCCAAAACGACGTGAAAGTATATTAAATTAGCTCGTGACCCATCCTTTTTTAAAAATTCGAACGCATAACAAAATGGCGGACATCCAAACATAAAAGTAAGGTTTTTAGTCGAAAGAATTGACTTTAAACGTTTCTAAAAAATACAAAAATCCCAATATCGAAAAAAAGGTAAGTCAAACACAAGATAATTTTGTTGGCTTTAAAACAAAAAAAAAATCATGCGAATTGCTTGAGCCGTTCTTGAGATATTTTTGTCCGAGATATTTATGATATTTATGAAAGTCCGTACCTACACTTTAAAAACCTGGTTTCGAGAAAAACGGCGTTGAAGTTTTTATTCGCTGTGTAATCGCTCCAGACATGCTAGGTACAAATAGCTGTAACTTTGCCAATTTTCGGTATTCATCCAAAGACTTCAAACACATATAGTCAAAATGTTAATCTTTCGAAATAATCACTGAAAAAAATTCGGTTTTTAAAAATTAAAAAGGTACTATGCCCCCTTAATGGTCTGAACGTCATGGAACGACATGGAGTCTTGTATGGCAATCCGGCGGTTGATATTGAAACGGGATCCTTCAATTACTGCTTTTCTAACAACTGCATGGACCTTAAAGCGACCAGTAATGAATTCCACGAGTATGTTCGTTGAATTGGCATGGCTTACACTCTGTCAAAGACGATAGCTTCCGTGTTCAATAGATCGACTTAACTATGAGATCTTGCTTAATGCTCATTGATCTACATACCGGACCGGACTAAAGGGACCAAAATTTGTTAAGGCTAAGTCTACTTGTAGATTCGCATCGACAGATCTGGCAGCATCACACTACAAGCGCTTCTTCTTCTTCTTCTTCTAGAGTGTTTTACGAAGGGCAAAGTAGGTCCGATTTCCCGCTTGGATGCGCCGCTGGATCTCCTTACTAGTGTTGTTGCCCGCGGTCACCAGCGATCCCAAATACACGAACTCCTCTACCACTTCTAGTTCGTCTCCATCAACGGTTACCGTCCATGGAAGATGCGCGTTTGTTTCCTTTAAGTCTCTTCCTTTCATGTATTTGGTCATCGACGCATTTATTTTTAGGTCAATTCTCCTAGAATCCGCTTTCAGTCTGGCGTAGATTGCCTCCGCCGTCGCAAAGTTCTTGGCTATGATATCGAAGTCATCTGCAAAGTCTAGAAGTTGACTACCCTTGGTAAAAATCGTGCCTCTCGTTTCGACGGCCGCTCGTCGGATCACCCCCTCAAAAGCGATGTTGAAAAGCATGCAGGATAAACCGTCACCTTGTCTCAACCCGCGTCGGGACACGAAGGTACTCGAGAGTGTCCCAGAGATGCGTACGAAACACATCACTCGATCCAATTGTAGCTCTGGTCAGTCGCGTCAGTTTGTTCGGAAAACCGTGTTCGTGCATTATCTGCCATAGCTTGGCTAGATCGACTGTATCGTATGCTGCTTTGAAATCAATAAAGATGTAATGCGTGGGCACGTTGTACTCCCGACATTCCTGCAAGATCTGTCGGATAGTAAAAATTCGGTCCGTAGTTGCGCAAGCCTCCATGAAACCCGCCTGATAATTGCCTACGAAACCTTGTGCTATCGGTGACAGCCGGCGTAACAGGATCTGGGAGAGTACCTTGTAGGCGGCGTTTACCAGCGTAATACCGCGATAGTTGCAGCAGTCTAGCCGATCACCCTTTTTGTAGATGGAACAAACCACTCCTTCCATTCATTCCTCCGGTAGCTTTTCCTCCTCCCGAATCCTTTAAATAACCCAGCACTACACACAAGCGCTACCAATCGCTAATTCAGTATAATGCGACAGTTCTGTCAGCTCACTTGCGGATAACCCGGGATTTTCAATGCTTGTGTACAGAATCGATTAAGGACGCGCTTTTTCCAGCAACGACATAATGTAAACAAATGACTTTATAGTACCTACAAGTACCTAGTCTTATTCTCTGTACCATCAACGCAGCTAATTCCACTCATTTCCTAACTCCGATCCCTCAATCAAAGTAGCCGATCTTTGAACCGATAGTTCAAGGGCAAGCTTTGAACATGAGGATCCTCATTAACTATGGTTTTTGAAGCAATCTTCTAAAATTTGACTGCGTTAGTTGAGTGACAGAATTAGGAGCTGATCGGAATTACTTGCGTTCTCGCCCAAGAAATAAAACGGCAGCACTTAAACGAGCAGGTGTTGAATAAGAGTTGTGTGGTAGCACCCGGTGCTGAATAAGCGAATATGCTGAAATACCTGTTGTTTAAACGTCACATCCAATATTATTTCTAGCTCCTAATGAACATCTATACGTTGCTATGTAAGTGTGGAATAAGAGTCGAATAAACGTTGTACCAACGTATCAGCAACACAGCTAAGAGCAGGTATTGCATACCGGTCGCTACCATGGAAATGCATGTCGAACAGATGTGCAAACGTATCAGCTAAAAGCAATTGTGGCGTAATAGTGGAAAAAGAGTGGAATGAGCGTTGCGCAAACGTATCAGCAGCATTAGTGAGAGCAAGTGTAGAATAATAGTGGAATAAGGGTGGAATGAACGTGGCGCAAACGTATCAACAGCATTTCCGACTGCAAGTGTGGAGTAAGAGTGGAATAAATGTTGTGCAAACGAATCAGCGGCATTGCTGAAATCAAGTGTGGAATAAAAGTGGAATAAGAGTGGAATGAATGTCACACAAACGTTGCTAAGAGGAAGTGTGGAATAAGAGTCGAATAATCGTCGTACAAACGTATCAGCGGTAACAATAAGAGCAGTTGTTGGATAAGGCCGGTTGAAGACAATCAATACTACCAATATCTTAAATAACACTTTATGAAATTATTTTTAGATCCACTTTATTTCACACCATGATACAGAAATGCCTAAACGACATTATTTTTCCGATTGACTTTACGTTTGCATTAAAACTAGATAATCAATTAGCAAACTTACAGTCGACACAATTAATGTAAATATAATTTAGAGCCACCTAGAATGCTTCTGCTAGTCAGCTAGACAACTGACATTTTACGATCGATAGCTCGGCGAACCTCTGTTGTTTCGAATGTGAAACGTCATAATCAAGCTCCGAAAAACATAAATAATCTGGAGAATTTCACGGCAAAATACGTACATGGTCTTTGACCTCAAAAACCGCGACTTTGCGATAATCATGGCAATATGAGCAGGCACCTCCACCGCATCACTACCATAAACTGCACATTGAACTGCACGCAGAACTGGCTTCTTCGAAAAAACTTTCCAAAATCATCTTGAAGCGTATGATAAAACACGTACGCGTACCGGTACAAACATCAATCAAGGTAAACCATTGTGTTACCACCTCGGCTGCTCATTTTTCTTCCTTCATTTCCCTGGAAGCAGTTCAGTTAGAAATTAAATTCAATAATATTGTTAGAACTTACATTCAGTCGAATTGTCCACATATCGTTCAGCCGAGCATTTCTATCGTAGCCGCCATAGTTCCACAATTTTTTCACGTTATCGTCGTCGTCATTAACAGTCGGCGTTTTTCTGACAGATTTTCACTCTGTCCACTGACTGTTCTATACGTTATACTCAAGCAGCATTGCTAAACCGGTGTGACATAAGCTCGGGTATAAGAGAGGAAAGAACGCTGCGCAAAGTGCATGTGTGGAATAGGAGCCGTTTAAAGGCAGCTAAGGAAACGCACGTCGAATAAATGCTGTACAAGCGTATCAATAGCATTTCTGTGGAATACGAGTGGAATAAACATGGTACAAACATATCACCAGCACCGCTAAGAGCAGGTGTGGAATAACAGCTGCTTGAAGACATCCAATTTAATAATCATGTAATAAATGATGTAAGAAGCACTTATATGTGTTTAGGCGAGGTTTGTTCCACACTTGATAAACTTAAACTTGTCAATCTATACAGGCGCCTGTCATATTTCAGATTATCTCGGAGACGTTCGGCTTACGACCGACAAATTGCAGGTTCGAAACCGAATGAGTGAATGATTGGATGAATTGTTGGATGAATTTTGAGTCAACCTGTGATTTCCCGCTATTTCTAATCAAAGTCTGATATATTTATAAATACGACAACTGATGATCAGAAATAATAAAACTCGCAAAATAATTATTTTCCTTTTTTCTTTATTTTGCTTGTCTAAATGTTGAACTGCTGTGGATTAAACGTAGCTTCAGTATCATCGGCAGAAGTTTAATAAACAAATTTATTCGTACTGAATAAACATTTTACTGTACGTTGCATAATAGTCATACAAACGCATCTTCCACGCACATAATCAGCATTGTGCTGTTTAAATTCTCCAAAACAAACTGAACAAGCACTTTAAAAGCAGTTATGCAGCATGTGCTGAAAAAAAGCTGCCGGTTAAACGTTTAACAAGCAAAAATTGTTCCTTGGGCGGTACACACTATCAACGTAATTCAGATAATTTTTCATTAAAGTAAGTTAATGGCACTATTTTACGTGTGTCCGGAGCTTTCGTGTCCAACCATAAATTTACAAATCATTCAAGACAAAATAGTTGATATGTAGAGTTTATCTAACAATTGGGAATTTACTAAACCATCAATAATAAAGGAAAAGTATACCTCGCAAGTCGTAACTCGACTCGTGGCCGAGATAGCGGATTACGCAAATCCTGACCGTTTGTCGTCCGTATGTGTAATATTCATCGCATGTGTTATAGCACTGACTAACCGTTCGTTGAGGCGCATCCACTCGCCGTCGGATGCGGCAAACTGTGGACATTACTCGAATATTTACCGCTCGAATTGTGCGCAATTTTTATGTTGATTCACATATTGTGGCCGTATTCATTCGGTTTTGATTTACGGATGACTGATTGGAATTTTTTAATTCAATTAGGCAGCCGAGATCGTCGAGTCTAGCAGGGATACAAGTAGACTTTTGATATATTCAGTTATTTACCCAAACTGTCACCAGTTTCGACATGAAACGAATCGTTTCAGGCAAAATGGAAATTAATTGAGTTTTCCAGATTTACCTTGCCGAAGTCAGGTCGGACCGGTGAATGCGAAGAAAAGCAGAAAAAGAAAAGTGTTCAACCGGTTTGAAGAAAAAAGTATTCGCTCGTTTCTTTTCCTTGCTGTACTCGGCAATGACGACAACTTTCGCCGACAAGTACCGAAATTAATGTTTACAGATAATCAACAGAGCGAAACTAAATTTACAGAACTAATTTACATTGGCAGCTTTCGAACACTCTACTGCATTTGAAACTGTTCGACGAGATTGGTTATCCTTATAGAACACGAGACTACGGCAACCGCAATGGCAAGCTAACGGCAGGGAAAGCAATATTTTCCACTTTCCACTCTGCTGGATATGCCATCATCGGAACCAATGAAAGGATGTCGTACCCCGAAGTGTTTATTGAACGGATTTCGTTTTCATCTGTTTTCTTTTCCGTCCGCGGTCGCTCGGAGAAGTGCACTCGGCTGGAAGTTAGGTTCGTGATAAGCAAAGGTATACTCGTCGAGTGTTTCAATTTAAGTTGACTATTAAGGAGTTTAATTGGTTTTTTCCACTAGTAAATTACTAAATCATTTTAAGTGAACAAACATCTTGTGTGCGAATCTCCTTCCTTGACAACGCTCAACTACTCAGGTAGCAGCAAAGTTCAAAAAGTCAAATCATTATTAAAGGTATTGCCTTTTCAATTTCAGCAAAGCACATTACCCAAGCATGAGCTAGAATTTGTTCAGCACATCCGCTGTAAAGTACCTACATTTTAAAAGGCTCAAAATTTATTCAAGAGACAACTTTCAGCCAGCATCCAGTTTCCATCAGCCCTTCCGAATCGGGTCACTTGTCTTGTCTATGGTCCCGGGGGGGTCAATTTGCATAACACGAAACATAGCATATCGGTTGACGTCGCGTCGATGTCGCCGTCGCCGCCACCGCCGTCGTTGTCGTAGTCGTGAACATATTTACCTTGGTAGAAACAGTATCTGCGTTCATTCTATCATCAGTCGTCGGTGCTGGTGGGTATGGGATCTCGAAATTTACGGTGAAAAAGTTTCCCCACGTTTGCCGCCGCACGATGTTACTCGATACGATGTTCGCCGTTCTCGATGGAGCAGAACAAATCCTGTATAGAGTAGCCCCCATCCGTTCTCATCGGGGCTGCTCATTGCCGGTGGAGTTGTCCGAGACGAGCTGCCGAACCGCGTTGTGCCTATCTAGAAGCTCAGAAACCCACGCCACGTAGTTCACCAAATCGTGAGAGAACGTCAGTGCCGGCTTATCCGCATCATTCGTTTCCCTCAGCTAGCAGGAATTAAAATTTAAAATTGAATTGAAATTGAATATTTTAGACCCCCGATTCCTTGGAACAGCGGCAGCGGATAAGTTGCTTCTCCAATATTGTATCTATGGATTTATCTGATCTCTGATTTGAGGCATACTTACTGCACAGAATGGCCATAAATCTCCTCGCCTTGGGGGAACAACGTTGCGATGAAGAAAAAAAATGGCGCAAACGAGTCTACAACATTTCACGGGGGAGGAAACCGGTTGTATGCGAGTACAAAATTGCGCGCGGCACCGTTTCACTCGCAGGCACGTGATCCGTGAGGCCAACCCGACCCGTTGCCTAATCCAACCGCGGATATTAATTGTTTATTGAATGGATTTTCAGATATCCACTTTGGCCACTCGCATACAGGTACACAGGAAATTGTAAACAACTTTCAGTGCTGGCGCAGTGAGCCTGGCCGGGCCAGCTTGATGTGTTAAGTTTCTTTTACATTATCGAAAAACAAGTTTCCTGCAATATCGATCATTCTGAATGGAACGTGAATAATTTTTAATTCCCCAAGAAAATGCATACTTTTTTTCTTCAGAAAAGTTTTAGAATATACTAAAATAAACAGTTTTGCTGAATATAGTAACTGTCTATCTCTTAGTGATTGTGAAATATTATGATTTGTTTAAAAAGAGCACTTAAGAATTTCTGCTCAATAACTTTGCTCACGATTTTTGGAAATTGCCTTTCACATGTTCTACAAAGGTAATCAACACATTTTATCTAATGACTGTTTGTCGCTAGTACGCATATTAAATAAGTTATGAAATATTAAAAAAAACACTATTAATTTTTTTTCAATTTTGGGCATCTTTATATAAATCAAGCAACTTTTCGAGGTACCTAATTACTATTTTTTATTATATTTTGTCTACAAAAAAATGGCATCAAACGCACTTCGAAGCAATCTAAAAAAAATCGATTGCAAAATGTGTTATTTTTTAGTAGAATTCTCTGTAGCTCGCTAAAGGAACACACCTGTAGACTGAGACCGTTAGCGGAGTCCTTCGTCGGCGAGTACCAAACTGGTTTTCATGAGGATCGCTCCCCGACGGATCAGATGTTTGCCCTGCGTCAGTTACTAAACTCGAGAGTTACTGGTCTCGAGAGTATAACCTGTAGGCTCATCATTTGTTTGTTTTCTTTAAGGCAGCGTACGATGCAGTCAAATGAAATGTGCGGTGGCAGATAGTGCTAGAGCGGTTCCCAAATGGGGGAATGCGAACCCCCAGGGGCTCATCAAAAGTTTTAGGGCGTTCAGGAAAGCGTTAGGCAGTAATGGCGAGTAATTTGATTTGATGTGTGATATGAGAGATGTCAAACCAGTGTAATTAAGATATGAATTAGTTTGGGGTAATTGTTGCATTCACCGGCAGAATTTCAGATGAAATATTAAGGATGATCGATAAGTGGAGACATACGAAAGTCAGCAATGAGAGGGCGCCAGCCAGAGGGGCTAAGATGACAGCGATGTGAAACTGAATAAAAATTCGCGCAAACTCTGAGGCGTCGTCGTTAGCTAAAATTGAAGCAGCAATAATAAGTATGAAGTCCGGCAAAGCATGATAGTGTTATCGGTACAAATGTGCACCAGCTGATCAGAATGTACGCAGGGCATCTTACTGAGACAGTAGCATGTTGCTTTGTACCACTTTCAAAATACTCTGCGAGGTCTTAATTGGACCCAGAAGAAAATTGACACTACTCTCTGGTGGCAGCTAGTTAGATTCCGTGCTGACCGATCATGCGTGGATCATATCAAGACGCTATCCGTATTATGTTGGAGAAATTCAAAGGATTTCAGCACTTCCAGGGCCTGTTTATTGATTTCAAAAAGTATATCTTGAAAGCACGTTGGGCACATTTTTAATTGTAACCATTGAAAGTAAGTCGAATCGTCGATTACCCTGAAATCCTTCGACAATGCAGCAATGATAAGACTCTGACTTGGCCGACGACATACTGTCCCAACTGCGATCTGATATAAAGAATCAGTTTGACTGCTCCGATAGCTCCGATGTCTCATAGTCACCGTTGCTAAATCGGCACTAATAATCCCTCCAATTTCGCAGCGGCTGTACAACCAGTGGAGGGGAGGAGTTTATCAAGACTATAAACATATGGATCCGTAGTGCCTTGGTGGGTCTTCGAAATGTTTGACGCTCAAATCAAATCCTCCATCGCTGATGTCACCAGCGCCAAATACAGTTGCTTACATTTTAAGTAAAAAACAGTACGCTCTTTCGTGCGGGGAAGCACAGAGATAGCGGATACATTAAAAATAAATATTGAACATAGCTGTTAGCTGGGTTTTTACGGAGTTTATCATAAAAATTGGTCAAACGTTTGAAAAGAGACGCACCAAATTTTTAACATTCGACAGAACTTCCAGAAAAGTCAGGCAGGAGTACAACGTGACCAGGGATCATATTTTTATTGACTTCAAAGCAGCATACGATACAGCCGATCGAGACCTGCTATGGCAGATACATGAACATGGTTTTCCGCATAAACTATCGCGATTGATCAGAACTACATTGGGTTGGGTGATGTGTTTCGTGCGCATCTCGGGGGCACTCTTGAGTCGCTCCGACATGTGGCGAAGGTTGAGTGAGACAAGGTAACGGCTTATCTTGTGTGCTTTTCAACGTCACTCTTAACGGTGTGATCCGAAAAGCGGGAATCGAAACGAGAGGCACGATTTTTAGCAAAGGTATTCCACTCCTAGGCTTCGCAGATGACTTTGATGTCATAGACAAGAACTTTGTGATGGCGGAGACAATCTACGCCAGACTGTGAATGGAGTTCAAAAGGATTGGGAGTGGCCTACGCTTCAGAAGGGTTTTATAACCTCTTTAAGAATCAGCTTAAGTAGTCGTATCATCCATTGCTGAAGGCAGCAATAAACCAATTTAGATTTTGCTGCTTGACAGCCACCGCCATCTATCTATCTATTTATATAAGGGGCTTACGTCTGTACCGAAAACCAGGTCTCTGACAAGACGTCATAAGAGGCTTGTCGGTAACTAAAAACAGGTCCTTGACAGGACGTCATGCTTTCGTAGCAATGGGTTGTATTCTCAGTCACCTCACTGGTCGACTGCTGGACTGCTCGATTGCTCAACTGGTTGACTAGACTGCTCGACTGGACTGGTCGATTAGACTGCCCAATTTGATTGCTCGGCTGGACTGCTTAACTGAACTGCTCGACTGAACTGTTCGATTTGACTGCTCGACTCAACTGCTTGATTGGACAGATCGTCTTGACTGCTTGAATGGACAGCTCGATTTAACTGCTCGAGTGGACTATTCGATTTGATTGCTCGACTTAACTGACAGCTTGATTCAACAGCTCGACTAGACTGCTCGACTTAGCCACTCAACGCGATTGCTCGACTCATCTGCTTGATTCAACTGTTTGATTCGACAGCTCGACTCAACTGCTCGATTCAATTGCTCGACTGGACTACTCGACTGAACTGCTCGATTCGACTGCTCGAATCAACTGCTCGACGGAACTGCTTGACCCGACTTATCGACTAGACTGCTTAACTAAACTGTTCGATTCGAGTGCTCGACTCAACTGCTCGACTAGATTACTCGATTCAACTGCTCGACTGGACTACTCGACTTAACCGCTCGAGTAAACTGCTCCACTGGGCTGCTCGATTAAACTGTTCGACTCGACTGCTCGGTTCAACTGCCTAACTCGACTGCTCAACTCAACTGGTTGACTTCTGTTTGATTCGACAGCTCGACTTAACTGCTTGATTCAACTGCTCGACTGGACTACCCGACTCGACCGCTCGACTCAGCCACTCAACTGGATTACTCGACTCAACTGCTCGAATAAACTGTTCGACTGGACTACTCGACTCGACTGCTCGAATGAACTGCTCGACTGGACTACTCGACTTAACAGCTTGATTAAACCTTCTCGACTGGACTGCTCGATTTAACTGCTCGACTTGATTGCTTGACTCGACCACTCGACTGCTCGACCGGACTGCTTGACTGAACAGCTTGATTTAACTGCTCGACTAGACATCTCGATTCGACTGCTCGACTCGCCTGCTCAACTCGATTGCTTGTCATATTGTCGGTGTTAAACCAGACCGGACCAAGTCGCAAAATTTTAAAAAATAAGTTAATGATAGCAAACGATCAAGAATTTTCTAAGCAACTTTTTACTTTAATCAGACTACATAAATGTTGCATACAGTTAGAGTAACTGTTGTAACAGTAACAGAGTTAGAAGATGATTTCGAATGCAGCAAACTTTGAATGCGTTTTTCTCGAAGTCAGAATTTTGCCACTCGGTTCTGTCTGACTTAACACCGATCATATGAATCGGTTTGCGGCAGACAACAGACTGTTCAGTGCCACTCACACGAAAACTTTAAAAATAATTAGCAATGGGCTTAATAAATTTTGAACTATCTCGGTTGGTTAGCAGCATATGCGCATTAAATTTTATCGTGCATATTGATGATAATGTTTAATACCGCAATAAAACTTTTATGAAATTCATGTGAAACCTAGTGTCTTTTGAATTATTACTTGAAATAGGACTACCCTCTCACCAACCATGCTTGTCTCTTATTTGATTTCCTTCGGATTACGCTCTAAAGTTTCATAGTTAACTGCGTTGTCGACGGTGTAAGCGAGATCATCGTGCGGGGCGATTCATTTGGCATAAGGCTCTTTGGCATTTAGCGCTTTTTGGCATAATCTATTTAGCATAATAGTCTTTTGGCAAAATAGTCATTTAGCATAACGACTTTTTGGCATAATTGATAAGGACTCAGACACAAATTACATAACGCTTAGAGGGGGTGGGGGGTCGAGTTTACGTTACTTTTTGTTACATACTGGGGAGGGGGAGTCAGAAGAATAGTTTCGTAGCAAAATTTTGAATACCAAAAAACAAATGCAAAACAAAGAAAGGACGTGTTGATGATGCGAAACAGTGAATCAGTTTATACTGATGGAGATTCAGATTCGAAAGTATAGTTTGTAGCTGTTGAATATGATCCTACAACATTTCCAGTTATTATAGTTGAAAACCAATTGACCCCAACACGGATCAGCACCTGATTGTTAGTTTTCATATGATTTTGTTCAATACGTTAAAATAAACAACAATATATACGGTTTACATGATTTTTATTCAATGTTGAGAATCAAAGGGGGAGGGGGTTTGGTCAACGTTACATAATTCAATGAGGGGGTTATGCCAAGCGTTACTTATACAAAGTTACTTAGCGGAAGGAGGGGGTGAAAAACCAGAATTTTTGCGTTACGTAATTTGTGTAAAAGAGCAAAAGCCTAGGTGCTACATTCCGTTATCGACCTTCTGTTTTTATACGACAGACTTCGCAACCAGCTGTTAGAGTGCAGGACAATTGCAGGGCCAGTTGCTACGATCCTATTGACTCTAACAGCCTCTCCCAGTCGAGATTCGAACATACGACGACTGGCTTATTAAGCCAGCGTCATACCTCGAAGCCAACTGGAAGGCCATTTGTGTACCAATTTGTGTACCCCGCCTAATTTAACCCGATTTTGTAGTTTTGTGCTTGCTAATAAGAGGAAGTGTAGCAATCAGGTTGATTAGATTGGCCCTTTGCTGTATCTTCGTTAAGTTAGCAAATAAAGCATGGTATACTAGAAATTATGGTTAGTTGGTTACGCGTATGTATTGGTTCCTTGCATACAAGTTAGCCGAGTTTTCCAATTTTACTCTTTCTTAGAGCCTCTCATTCGCGATTCGCTAGATGGAATCTCTAAGCACGAAGGTTGCCGGCAGATTCTTCTTCTAGAAGAGTTCAATAAACTCTAGGGATGAAATAGTTAGATGCATGCAACTAAAGATAAAAAGAGATGTTTGATCGGATTTGTATGATCGCAGAAATTCGCTATAGAATATTCGTTTTCCAACCAAATCTCGTTTGTTCTGAGGAGTTTCCCAATTTCGCTTCGATTATTTTAAACTGATCAGTGAACGAAATCGGAGTGTGTGTCTTGTGTTGTTTCGTGTTAGAAAAGGTTTGTGTCTTAGAGTGAGACACTTAGGATTAGTTAAATTTACTAAGTGTTATTTCATTAATAGGGAATAGATAGCGCAGTTAGGAGAAGTTCTTGCGTGGAGTCTTTGCTAGCCAGTGTGGTGGAAACAAAAGGTAAAGTGAATAGTTGCTTTTAGGGAATTTGGCTAATACCGTCGAACAGCCGTTCGACGGCTTTTTGTGTTCCATTTTCAAGCTCATTCAAGCGCTTGGCGAAAGCTACGGACCACACCGCCAGCAAAGCACATCCCCCCTCCTACCGCACACTTCACGAACGGCTGGTTATAGCACCGCTTCCAGCCGTCGGATTTCGGATCACGCCGCTTAGGAAAGCCGCTGATCAGCCTGGTCGGCTTATGCTGCTGAGCGTTTAGGACGCCATTTTGTGATACGCCAATTTGCAGCTGCCGAACCAGGGTTTATGCGCTTGATGTCCATCGCGCAACATTTTGCTGCTTGGTAACATCGTTGGATGGAGTAAATTATGAACGGCCGCCGTAAGTAAAGATCTAAACCCTGCGCAGGTGATATAAACGAAAGTTAAGCCAATTCCCAAACCCGAAAGAAGCTTTAGGGCAGATTCCACCCACGCAATAGAGAAGAGTAGAATGGCTCAAAAAACCTAGGTGTAGTTAAATATTTGTAAAAGTTTAGAATAAAATGTTCAATCCAGTTTGCGTTTCCCTAAGTTAAAGTCTTTATGGAGTGTCATTTGGTGTAATTTAGGTATTCCGAAGGTGTCTCACGAATCGCGTAAATTTTAGAGTTGTGTTTGGTACTCCAAGTGGACTGCTTGGTAATACAGTCCCCGCACTCCGATTTCCTACATTGGCCAGTAATCTGGTTGTTCAGAGTTGGGCCAGTGAGGAAAAAGGTACGAGTCGGTGTGTGGATTGAGGATTTCGGATAGCGAGTTTCTGTGGTTAGGCTTTTTGAAAACGCGTAGAGTGAGCACCTTTGGTTGCATGCGTCCGCCTTTTTGTCCCCTTAGTTGTTGAACTGACCCGCCCTGAGGCGGAGTTTCTGGCCGGGCAAGCCTTCACTTGGCAAGTGGCCCTCTAACGAGGTGGCGCTTAAGTCACTTGCCTAGAGATTCTGGGGAACGGATCGCGGACTGAGTTGGTCGTACTTCGGCAGGCTACATTTTGGCGCCCAACGTGGGGCTCCGTTTTTTGGGAAACTTTAAATAACTTTAAAATTATTTCGGATACGTAGTTAGTAGAATAGGTTCACAAAAATTTTCTTTAGTTTAATATTGATTTATTATAGAGAATTATTATTTGCTTTTTATATTGCTTATTTGTATATATTGCTTGGTGTATTGTGTTTGTCGTGCTACTGTAAATATATATTTATTATCATTATTTTTTAAATTTAAATGGATACTGTCGCCATGTCGAACAGATTTCCGCATGCCGACCACCTCACGAATGAGGAGGTTGATTACGAGTTGTTAATCCGGGGCAAGACGGGGGAATTGACCAGTGAGCCAGAGGCTAAATATCGCCTTCTGCGCAATCTGTTCCATGAAGACATTCGTGAGAAGAGGGATTATCCATCTCCGTATACGGTGGAGCAGGAATTTGACTATATTGCGGGTAAGGTTGACGATTTAAGCAGAAGGTTGGAGCGTGGCAGTGATGAAAGAGTTGTATCCCGGTTGAAGCATTATGCTATGCGAATAGCTCGATGCAAAGCCTCGGATACGAATTCAGAGAAGATGAAACGGGAGTTGAGCGATTTTGTCCGAGAGATGTTGAGCAGATCCAATGGCAAGAAAACTTCCGACGAGAGACAGGGTCGGACAAGGGCAATGGACGCACGACGAAACATCTCGGATGACTTAGATGATGGTGATGATGGTGCCGTAGGTGGACAGATAGAAGATGGCTTACAGCCGGCGAACAGTGATTCAGCAAGGGGGGATAGTTCGCAAGGTGCAGTTCCGAAGCAGCCTAAGGTAAACCGGGATCCTACTGCGACACCAGAACGGCCAGAAGATCATCAGGCATTATTGAAGCGAATAGAGAGTCTAGAAAGGGAGTTAGCGAAGGCACGGATTGAAGGATCACGCCAAGGACCGGCAAGTCGGAATGAACTTCCGCGAGTAAATCGAACGGTCTCGGACAGCTATTTACCACAGTCTGGGAACGCGGGAAAGATGTCACGGGAAAGGCATTCGGCCAATTTTCCTCTACCACGGGCGGAGGAACCAGATCGAAGCAGATGGACTCGTGGTAGGTTTGATCGCTTCCAGCGCGCAGATTTCTCGCACGATGAACGTTTCGCCTCTCCCGACCGGTTCAATAGAAACCGTCATACCACGCAACCCGCGGGTAGGAATCGCGACCGTCGCGCTGCATTTGAACAGGAGGACTGGGAGTCTAGTGATAATGACAGCCACGAGGAAGACCACGAAGTGTTCTACCGTCGAGGTAGACACCATGGTCGCAACCAGCGGCGGATCAGTGACGAGGAGATTCGGGACGCAGACCGTCGGATGGAAAAGTGGCATCTGACGTACAGCGGAGATAGTCGACAACGCTCGTTAGAGGATTTCCTGCACAAAGTCTGCCGCCTAGCCCACATGGACCGTATTGCGAAAGACGTGCTCCTGCAACGAATCCATACGATCCTTAGAGGGGAAGCCTACGACTGGTATCTGTGCTATTCCGACGAGTTCCTCACTTGGGAGGACTTCGAGGAAAGGTTACGGTACATGTACGGTAACCCCAACAAGGATCAAGGGACTAGGCAACGTATTTACGATCGCAAACAGCACCGAAACGAGACTTTCCTTTCATTCAAGATGGAGATAGAGCGGCTAAACAAACTGTTGACTACCCCGTTAGACCAGCACCGTTTGTTCGAGGTGATATGGGACAACATGCGTCCACACTACCAAGCGAAGCTTGCATGTCGCACGGTTCGAACTTTGCGAAAGCTAGAGTTCTACGCGTACCGCATTGATGCACATGATCCCGTGTTCCGGCAACCAAGAGAAGGACCGCCACGATCACCGAACCGAATCCACCAGATTGAGGTGGAGAGGGAAAATGCCGATTCTTACGAGTCTTACTCGGAGCCAGAAGAAGTGAATTTTGTTGGTCGTAAAGAGAGTCAGCAGAAGAAATCAACCGACGTGCCGAAAACTCACGCAAACTCCTCACGACAGCCGCCGGAACGCGTAGCCGAGCGTTCAAATCCATTATGTTGGAACTGTCGAAAAAACGGACATGTGTGGAGGCAGTGCATGGAAGAGAAGCGAATCTTCTGCTATATATGCGGAAATCCTGGAGCCGTATCGACGAATTGTAATAGTCATCCGCGAACCGGAACGGTCGGAATGAACAGAGGGTCGGGAAACTAAGGCGGGAATGCGAGAGAGGGAGCGATAGCATTCCTGGTGATAAAAATGTTCCCCATGCGTATGAAGATCCTTTTCAGAAGGTGTGCGAGGTTCGTGTCCAAACTGGAAGCTGCCCACACATCACCGTACAGATTTTTGACGAGGAGTTCGATGCGCTACTAGATTCCGGAGCGAGTGTTAGTGTGACTAATATACCTGACATTGCTGAACGGAACGGGTTAGCACTCCAGGTCAGCCCGCTGAAAATTGTGACCGCCGATAAGACTATCCACGAGAGTCTGGGTTATGTATCATTGCCCGTGCGGTTTAGAGGATTAACTAAAGTCCTTCCGACGCTAGTAGTTCCGCAGGTCTCCCAGAAGTTAATCCTGGGTTACGACTTTTGGAAACAGTTTGGGATCCAACCCATGATTATGGGGGAAAATGGCTTCGAACGAGTGACCACGGTGGAAGCTGCAAGGCCCGGGGAATGTGATGCAGAAGTGAGATTGTCGTCGATTACCACGTTACCGGCGCTAAAGCCGTCAGGACCGGACGAGTCGCTCGAAATCCCCGCGTTGGAACTACCCGAACCTTCCAAGACCACGCCAGAGACAGTCGAGACCGAGCACGAACTGGCGGACGTAGACCGGAATCAGTTGATAGAAGCAATCAAAATGTTTCCGTGCACGACCGAAAACCGACTAGGCAGGACGTCGTTGCTGCAACATGAGATCGTGTTAAAGGAGGAAGCAAAGCCCTGTCGGCAACCACTGTATCGTTGTTCGCCAGCGATACAGGCTGAAATGGAAGCAGAACTGGAGAGGTACAAACGGATGGATGCCATTGAGGAATGTACCAGTGAGTGGGCAAGTGCCTTAGTCCCCGTTCGCAAGACGAATGGTAAACTGAGAGTATGCCTAGACTCACGGCGGATAAATAGCTTTACCAAAAAAGATTCCTACCCCATGCGCAATATGGGGGGAATATTTCACCGGCTTGGTAAAGCAAAATTCTATTCTGTGGTAGACCTGAAGGATGCGTATTTCCAAATTCCTCTTAAAGAGGAGTGCCGGGATTATACCGCCTTCAGGACGCCACAAGGATTATTCCGCTTCAAGGTTTGTCCGTTTGGCCTAACAAATGCCCCCTTTACAATGTGCCGACTCATGGATCGCGTGATAGGCTTCGATTTGGAGCCAAACGTGTTCGTCTATTTAGACGATATCGTCATTGCGACGAAGACGTTTCAAGAACACGTTCGGCTCCTGAGAATCGTAGCGAACCGATTGACGAAAGCGAACCTCACGATTTCTCTGGACAAAAGTCGGTTCTGTCGCAAACAGGTTACCTATTTAGGTTATCTGCTGACCGAGGAGGGGGTGGCGATTGACAATGGCCGTATCGCACCGATTTTGAACTACGCCCGCCCACGGAACGTGAAGGATATTCGCCGTCTGTTGGGCCTGGCTGGTTTCTATCAGCGGTTCATTCGGGAATACAGCCGAATTGTGGCACCGATATCAGACCTCCTGAAGAAGTCGAGATCGAAGTTTGTCTGGACTGATGCAGCAGAAGTGGCCTTCGGAGAATTAAAATCCGCGTTAGTATCAGCGCCTATCTTGGGAAACCCCGATTTTTCGCTGCCGTTTTCCATTGAATCAGACGCCTCAGATAATGCTGTTGGAGCGGCCCTGATTCAGCGCCAGGATAATGTTCCACAGGTTATAGCGTACTTCAGCAAGAAACTGAGCAGCACTCAACGGAAATACGCGAGTGTAGAGAAGGAGTGTCTAGGAGTGCTTCTAGCGATAGAACATTTCCGTCACTATGGGCCCTATTCTGTAAGTCACGTCGAGTGTCACTTTGCTCGACTAGTCGACTTTTGGTATTATGTAAGTCACACGCGACCCGATTTTGTCGAGTAACTCGACTGAGTCCACCGCCAAAAAGCTAGTGACTAAACGGTTAGCAAGTGACGCCTGAGCTAGCTTTGTTTTGGTTGTGCATTGAGCCGCTATGCTGCCCGTTCTTCTTGCACTCGACACTCGACAGTGACTGAGTCGAGCCGAGTTGCTCGACGTGACTTACAGAATAGGGCCCTATGTCGAGGGAACCCGTTTTAAGGTTGTTACCGACGCCCGAAGCCTGTTGTGGCTTTTCTCTATTGGCGTAGAGTCTGGAAATGCGAAACTTCTGCGGTGGGCCCTGAAAATCCAATCGTACGACATTGAACTGGAGTATCGCAAGGGTAAGAGCAATATTTTGGCGGACTGTCTTTCCAGATCAGTAGAGATGATTGCTGTCCAGACCCTCGATGCCGAACAACGAAATCTAGCGGCAAAGATTCAGCTGGATCCCGCAAAATATCCAGATTTTCGTGTTGCCAGCGGTGAGATTTGGAAGTTTGTGAAGGTGGATGGGAAAGTGGAAGACCCCCGATTCCAGTGGAAACGTTACCCCGCAAAGCCAGAGCGCGCGGATATTGTACGGGAAATTCATGAAAAAGCCCACCTTGGTCCGGAGAAAACCCTGAATGCGGTCAAAGAGCGATACTACTGGCCGTTTATGAGTAGCGAGGTGAAGCGAACCTGCCAGAGTTGTCTAGTCTGCCAAATGAGCAAAGCTTCAAATCAAAATAGTACTCCGCCCATGGCTGAGCAGAAGAAAATGGCCCAATACCCGTGGCAATTCCTTGCGATGGACTATGTTGGTCCACTTCCAGCGTCTGGTAAAGCACGGAATACATGCTTGTTGGTTGTGACTGATTTGTTTTCGAAGTTCGTGATAGTTCAACCTTTTCGACAAGCAACGGCAGAGTCCCTGGTGAACTTTGTGGAGAACTCTCTATTCCTGCTATTCGGAGTGCCTGAAGTGATCTTGTCGGACAATGGATCCCAGTTTACCTCCGCATTGTTCAGCAACCTGTTGACCCGGTATCATGTCACGCACTGGAGGACGCCCAATTACCATCCGCAGGTAAACGATACGGAGAGGGTGAACAGGGTGATAACGACTGCAATTCGGGCTTGCATCAAGAATGATCATAGAGAATGGGCGAATAATCTCCAGCAAATCGCGAACGCTGTGCGAAACTCGGTCCACGATGCTACGCACTACACACCATACTTCGTCTTGTTCGGTAGGAACATAGTGTCCGATGGGAGAGAATATCGGCAATTAAGGGATGCGCCAACTACAAGCAAAAGTCAGATTGGCAATGATGAAAAGGAAAAACTACTGGAAGACGTTAGAAAGAATCTAAAAGCCGCATACGAAAAGCATTCGTCATACTACAACCTGCGTTCCAATGCCAATTGTCCGACCTACTCTGTCGGGGAAAAAGTTTTGAAGAAAAATATGGAGCAATCGGACAAGGGGAAAGGGTTCTGTGCTAAGCTGGCACCGAAGTACATACCAGCGATAGTAAGGAGGGTTGTAGGGGCGCACTGTTACGATCTTGATAATATGCAAGGTCAAAGGCTAGGAGTTTACAACTGTAAATTCCTGAAAAAGCTTTCTGGAACTTAGGCCAACGTCTTCTTCAAATAATAATTTGAATTCAACAGCTATGAAACTCTACGGAGTGCCAAGATTATAATAAACACAGTGAGGGACCAAATTTTCTAAGCTATGAAGCTCCACGGAGCGACTTCTCTAAAACAAGTTTCATAACAAGACAGGTCGTTGGTACTAATTGGAGTGAACTGCTTAATTGAGAGTAAAGAGTTGAAGAGTTAGGCCAGAAGAACTGATCATGAAGGGTTAGAAGGAGCTAGGGTTATGACCTGGAAAAAGTAGTGAAAACACGAAGTGAAGCGAGCCCAGCATTAGGTACAGTAGTGTATTAGTTCTTCTTTAAGTCTTTTCCCACCACACTCAGATAAGTCAGTTATTTCAACAATTAGTATCAATTCCCAACCTCACGTTGGTAGTGATAAAACAAATTTTTTTCAAGCTATGTCTCGCTCACTTAGTTGAGTCGAAACCATTGCACCATGACGCGAAAGCTCTGGTAGCATCAAAATACATTTCTCCATTACGAAGGTCTTGCAGATTACTGCGGTCCCCACAAAACCTGTCATCTACTGGGGGCCCTCGATGCTGAAACGCTCGAGAGACTTTGAATAATGGAGAAAGGAATGTGCACCTAACAAGGTCAGAAGGAGGTAAATCGTTTAAAATCGGGCTAGACACGCCACCTTGGGTCGCCC
Organism: Sabethes cyaneus; assembly: GCF_943734655.1. Classification (NCBI taxonomy): domain Eukaryota; kingdom Metazoa; phylum Arthropoda; class Insecta; order Diptera; family Culicidae; genus Sabethes; species Sabethes cyaneus. The sequence continues at coordinate 57,371,836 of NC_071355.1, forward strand.
ACAGACGACAATCCCGGGGTGTGTGCTAGCTACGAACAAACTTGAAAGTTTTCGGGCGAAACCTAGCCGCCGTTGGATTTCGGATAGAGCGGACTGGGGAAACCGAAACCAGCAGAGAAACTTCCCTTTTCGGCAGGAGTAATGTTAGTTTGGTACTACTACATCGAGTCTTATGAACTAAGTTAGTACCTGACACTACATATATTTTGTTTGCCTGCTAAGCTTACTTTTAGTTAGGATTAGTATGGTTTATTAAATTTGTAAATTTTGTAAATATTGTACATATTCATCTAGTTATTTATTTAGTATAGTATTATGTACCTGTGTTAGTTAATATTCAATTTATTATTTAATTTATTTAGTTTGCATATTGTGGATTATTTAAAGTTTTTTGGAAGCTAATACATGATTTTGCTTAATTCTAGTGTTAGTTTTTCGATGCTTAAACCTAGGGTTAATAAATTTATTTGTTGGGAAATTTATGGTTGGCTAGTTTAGAGGTTGGTAATTTTATGGATTACTGGCTCCTCGATGTCGCCTCTGCAGCCCCCTTCCAAACTTCGTGGTCCGGTTGCTCTGAAAAAAATAAATAAATAGGCATTAGTTTCTGCTCACTCTCTTACCTGGTAATTGGAAGCCAACTTTCCTTTCCGTTCAATGCCGAATCCATCCACATCTTCATCATCTGCTCCATTTGCTGCAAAAAAAAACTGCCGGTCAGTCTTCCAGTCATCCGTCGCCGTGGCCACCGGGGTGGGGATAGCTAGAGAATCGCTCGTTGAGATGGTAGATCCTTTCACAATATCACTGAGAATGTGTAGAAGGGATAAGTCACCTTCCGCAGAGGAATTTTCCTGTATTTCAAAATACTTTACCTGTTTTCCACAAATTTTTCCACAGAGCACAAAACATCACAACCAGCACTGTTTACTTTTCGTTTGACATTTATTTCGTTGCTGTTCGCGAGTAGATATGTGTGCGTAAATCAGACGGAGCTTTTATAGCAAGCTATAGGGTGGTTCACGATTTCGTTTGTTTCGTGGAAATCGAATGTTTTCGATGTTAGAAACAAAACGTAAATTGTTAATTTATGTTTTGAGTTAGGTCATGTTTCACGTTGTCGGAATAGGTCCGGCGTTGAAACATTGATGCTAGTATGTTGGGAATTTATACGAATTACGTTGGCAGGTTTCTCAGTGGCCAATTATTTGGTAAAGAGTTACTGCTGGGGAAGTTAATGTGGGAGGTTGCGTTTTGCTAATAGAAGATATTTGTTCAGAAGTATTCTGAGGTATTCTTCGAAAGCAAAGCTGATGGTGTACTATTCTGGGAGACCTTTTCAACATAGGTGTTGGAGTAGTCCTTGGAATGTATATGCTAATTCGTTGTAATTATGGGGAATATGTATGGGCGCTGTAGGTGGCAGATTTCTCGTTGGTCGATGTGTATCGACGCCGGAGTTACTGCCTGGGTTTTCGAGTTGGGGGAAAAGTTGTACTGGGGTTTGGCTCGATCGAGAGCGGATATGTAGAAATTGAAGTGTTGGTGTATGAACCGCGGCACAGTAACGAAGAAATGTCTTACGATCAAGCGATATAATTTTTTTTGGTGAACCTTAGTCATTTGTAAAATTTGTAAATAGTAGCTTAAGTTTAATTGCGTTTGTAAATAATTTAGTTTAAAGTTTCCGCTAGTTTATAGTATTTAGTTTTTGGTTCTGTACGGTTTGAAGTTACGAAAATTTGATTGTATTCTACAATCAAATTTTCGTAAAACAGACCGGGGTGTTATGTAGCAATCAGGTTGATTAGATTGGCCCTTTGCTGTATCTTCGTTAAGTTAGCAAATAAAGCATGGTATACTAGAAATTATGGTTAGTTGGTTACGCGTATGTATTGGTTCCTTGCATACAAGTTAGCCGAGTTTTCCAATTTTACTCTTTCTTAGAGCCTCTCATTCGCGATTCGCTAGATGGAATCTCTAAGCACGAAGGTTGCCGGCAGATTCTTCTTCTAGAAGAGTTCAATAAACTCTAGGGATGAAATAGTTAGATGCATGCAACTAAAGATAAAAAGAGATGTTTGATCGGATTTGTATGATCGCAGAAATTCGCTATAGAATATTCGTTTTCCAACCAAATCTCGTTTGTTCTGAGGAGTTTCCCAATTTCGCTTCGATCATTTTAAACTGATCAGTGAACGAAATCGGAGTGTGTGTCTTGTGTTGTTTCGTGTTAGAAAAGGTTTGTGTCTTAGAGTGAGACACTTAGGATTAGTTAAATTTACTAAGTGTTATTTCATTAATAGGGAATAGATAGCGCAGTTAGGAGAAGTTCTTGCGTGGAGTCTTTGCTAGCCAGTGTGGTGGAAACAAAAGGTAAAGTGAATAGTTGCTTTTAGGGAATTTGGCTAATACCGTCGAACAGCCGTTCGACGGCTTTTTGTGTTCCATTTTCAAGCTCATTCAAGCGCTTGGCGAAAGCTACGGACCACACCGCCAGCAAAGCACATCCCCCCTCCTACCGCACACTTCACGAACGGCTGGTTATAGCACCGCTTCCAGCCGCCGGATTTCGGATCACGCCGCTTAGGAAAGCCGCTGATCAGCCTGGTCGGCTTATGCTGCTGAGCGTTTAGGACGCCATTTTGTGATACGCCAATTTGCAGCTGCCGAACCAGGGTTTATGCGCTTGATGTCCATCGCGCAACATTTTGCTGCTTGGTAACATCGTTGGATGGAGTAAATTATGAACGGCCGCCGTAAGTAAAGATCTAAACCCTGCGCAGGTGATATAAACGAAAGTTAAGCCAATTCCCAAACCCGAAAGAAGCTTTAGGGCAGATTCCACCCACGCAATAGAGAAGACAAATCACACCAAATCAATAGTTTTTTGATTTTCACCGAAAAGAATCAACAAGTTCTAATAATAATAGCAATAGAGAAGAGTAGAATGGCTCAAAAAACCTAGGTGTAGTTAAATATTTGTAAAAGTTTAGAATAAAATGTTCAATCCAGTTTGCGTTTCCCTAAGTTAAAGTCTTTATGGAGTGTCATTTGGTGTAATTTAGGTATTCCGAAGGTGTCTCACGAATCGCGTAAATTTTAGAGTTGTGTTTGGTACTCCAAGTGGACTGCTTGGTAATACAGTCCCCGCACTCCGATTTCCTACATTGGCCAGTAATCTGGTTGTTCAGAGTTGGGCCAGTGAGGAAAAAGGTACGAGTCGGTGTGTGGATTGAGGATTTCGGATAGCGAGTTTCTGTGGTTAGGCTTTTTGAAAACGCGTAGAGTGAGCACCTTTGGTTGCATGCGTCCGCCTTTTTGTCCCCTTAGTTGTTGAACTGACCCGCCCTGAGGCGGAGTTTCTGGCCGGGCAAGCCTTCACTTGGCAAGTGGCCCTCTAACGAGGTGGCGCTTAAGTCACTTGCCTAGAGATTCTGGGGAACGGATCGCGGACTGAGTTGGTCGTACTTCGGCAGGCTACAGAAGTAACTGACAATGCTGTCACGCCATTACCCCTCTCGCTTTCCCCAGCTCCCACAGTGTCCGGTGCTTTCGACGCGGTGGGTTGCAGATAAAACACTCGCGACATGCGACCGTCTCGCTCTGAATTATCGATAGGAAAGCGACCAGAAAATGACGTTTGAGCAATTATGCCAAATGGCCGATCCCTTTTGATTATGCCAATGGATTATTTCGAATGGTGTTATGCCAAACAACATTATGCCAAACGGGCGGTCCCGTGTGGAAATAGTGCTTTTAGTTGCAAAAGTTTGTTATTTCTGGTAGGTGAGCTTCTCGATTAACTGATAATTTTTGAAGCAATGAGATCATGGGAACGTGTACTTTGAAGATAACACTACAATACTAGATCGTTCATTTAATTTTACAAATCAGAAAGATATATCTAATGTTATTTTATTGCAGCTTTTTCAATCTTTCAATATGTTTAACAATCTAACTGGAATCATTTAGGATCACATATTTTATATCTAGATGATATAAGTATTAAAAAAAAGTTCCCACTCGTTACTGCAAACCTGTGCATTACCATGAGAGGTTACCTTTCTTATCCCGAAAGTCACTTGGGCAAACATCCCACCCATGTAGTTTCCGTATCCCACTTCTGACCGACCGGTATAGCTGATGCAATCGTTTCTATTAGCCAAGACAAATTAATATTGACAGATTAAATATCCCTCGCGCCCTAGTAACATCCCCGAGTCACCAATCCCGCCGACAGTCGTCTTCCTGTTCGAAACTACCGGAACAAGAGCCAAACAAGCACATTTTTCTTCTTCGCTCCGTTCACTGCTGCTTACGTACGAACGTACACTTGCTTCCGACGACGGTATACCTACATCCAGCGAGCGAGCGGTAGAGCCTTCCAGCACAAACCGGACCACAAGAAAAGTCAGCGAATCGGGTAAAGGGCCGACCCGCAACAAGCAGAAATCGTTTCTGTGGTTTCCCTGACTAATCCTTATTACATCATGACGCACGGAAAACGGCCTTCGCTGACTAAAATTGTACAGCGAAAGGAGCTCTGCTACCGTTCCACGGTGAAGCGAAATTCATGAAAGCTTAGGTACGCCTCTGTGGAAAATGTTTTCCACAGGTAGGTCAAAATCCAAGCGTAATGAAATTTAAAGTCTAGAATACTGTAGAATATTATCTGAAATTTTAAAGGAACACTTCAAAACCTACTAATTTAATTATTCTCTACGGGACTAGCATTGTTAAATTAAATCTTCACGATTGAGTAATAAAAATCAATGTTTAAATCACATAGAATGTACTGGTAAACTGGCGATTTATGGAAGAGCACGCAGCAATTCTATCGCACTGTGCCCCATCTGGACGACCGGCGTTCCGTGTAGGGCTTGCGGTCGAACTTTATTTCACCATCAATATTCTACCAGAATTCCTGCGAAATGCTCCGGGGGCGATATCCACCGACCGGCGAGTGAGTGGTTACTATAAGAGCATCCATTTTCCTGTCATCGGGATTCGAGGTCTTTCGGTCGCTACGCAAGCAATCACTAGCGACAAAAAACTGTATCGAATTGATGGTTTTGCGGTAAGGGTGAAAAAAAAACGATGTTTTATTGATTTTTCACGTTTGCTCAGGATAATCTTCGAGAAGATTAATTCGACCACTCCAGCAGTGGAGCATTTACCGGTACCGAATATCGGTAAGCCGTACGGCGTACCGTCAAAGAAAATTGGACATGGATGTCAAAAGGACATATTTATCTAAGGTAGACGACGTATTCCACTTGTCTAGGCGGAAACAAACAGAACCGAATGCTCTTGTGGTAGATTGTCAATCTAACGATGTGTCAATAGTAAACCAGCTGTGTTTGATACTTGTTGTGTTGGCAATAAACTAATACTCAGAATGATGATGCGTCAACGTTTTGGAAACAAGTGTTTGCTTCCGTAGAATTTAAAATAAAGGTAATCAAAATTTGAACCAAACATAAACATTGGTACCACTTTTTACATATTTACATGTATTTCCCTGCATGGTTGTTTCACAATTTGCAAAACATTCTGGAATTATTATTAGGAGAAGCTCTAACTTTAATGGTAACGTCATGCCAACCACCCCCGAAAGGCAACAACCACTGCACTGCTGCATCTCATTCTTTATAATCAATAAACGAATAAAATTTTAATTGATTTTCCATCACGTGCCAATCCCCGTCCGATCCCACCCGGAAAGATCCCCAAAATGGATGGGTTTATGTGCGGTTTGTCCCCAGCATCCGAACAAACCAGTGCACTGTGCAGCGTTGGTACATGCACCATTACTATGCACACAGCCACACAAACGCATACACATACATACACCAGCGAATATTGCATCGAACTGGACGGGCCGAGTCAAGGCTCAACGCTTCACTGGTTCGCGTGGCGGTTGGCTCACGTGGTCTGATGTTTTCCATCCTCGGTGCGATTTGAAGCGTAACATTTAATGTAGGATACGATACACGGAGTGCAACTGCAGTTTACGGCCAACACTGAAACTCAAAATGCGGGAAAGTTTGGGATATGTACGGGTTTTGGTAGCGATATTTTCATGCAGGTAATTATTTAAAAAATTAATAATTCATAATTTAGTTATTTTGGCTGAGCTAAACATTCATATTTTAAAAATTGTGAAGCCTACATCGTGAAGTAAAAACGGTGTTCGCAGAGGAAGGTTAACTTATCCGTATTTGTATTTTTCCGGAAGCGAAATGCTTTCTGCTTTTATAATATGATTTATAAAGGTTAAGAACGAAAGATTTCGGACGCGAAAATAAGGCATAAGCCTAGGAAACCGTCCATGTGCTGCTACTCCGTTATTGACCATGACCGATGAAAGATTTCGGATGCGAAAATCTTGTTAGAGTAGGTTTATGCGGTTTATTTTATTTTTTAGGTATTTAGTATAAAAGAGTTTTTCTGGCTTCTCATTTTACCCTTTGTTGCGTTTAAGTTTAAGTTCATCACTCGGCCTTAGCTCCGGGGCTAGTTTCCATATTCCTAAACCCACAATGACGCCATTGTCGTTGTACCACTGCAGTACCTGTTTAGCCCAACTTGGACAATGATATCTTTTTTTGAAAGAGAGTTAATGGGAAGCACTCAACCCCGCATGTTACTCTAGAAAAGGCAGTAATTTAATTAACTTTTTTTAATAAATTTCCTGCTTCATGGCTCTAGAAATTATAGAAGTTTTAGTTTTCAGTCTACGACTTGCATTCCATTAGGACCACTGTGCAGCAAAACGGCGACGCAGACATGAAGGGAAACAGTAGAAGATTAATTCGTAACACGTAAGTCGGCTTAAACCTGGTCGAGCCACCTAGTACGTTGGGCTCTTCTATTCCTGGTGCCGGTGGAGTTCTTGAAGAGAACGGATTTCGCTGCACTGTCATCCGGCATCCTTACGACGTGTCCGGCCCACCGTAGCCTGCTAACTTTCGCTAGATGTACGATGGGAGTCTCCCCAAGCAGTGCTTGTAAGTCGTGATTCAAACGCCTCCGCCACTCTCCGCTTTCAGTTTGTACTCCGCCAAATATCATCCACTTTCCGCTCGAACACGGGAAGGGCGTGTATGTCCTCCCTGAGCAGCGTCACGGCTTCAAGTCCATAAAGAACTACCAGTCTAATAAGGGTTTTGTACATTGTTAGCTTCGTGCGGAGGCGTATGCTTCCTGATCGTAGCGTTTTACGAAGGAAAAAGTAGACCCGATTTCCCGCTTGGATGCGCTGCTGGATCTCCTTACTAGTGTTGTTGTGCGTGGTCTCCAGCGATCCCAAATACACGAACTCCTCTACCACTTCTAGTTCGTCGCCGTCAACGGTTACCGTCCGTGGGAGACGCGCGTTTGTTTCCTTTGAGCCTCTTCCTTTCATGTATTTGGTCTTCGACGCATTTATTTTTAGCCCAATTCTCCTAGATTCTGCTTTCAGTCTGACGTAGATTGCCTCCGCCGTCACAAAGTTCCTGGGTATGATATCGAGGTCATCTGCAAAGCCTAGAAGTTGGCTACCCTTGGTAAAAATCGTGGCTCTCGTTTCGATGCCCGCTCGTCGGATCACCCCTCAAGAGCGATGTTGAACAGCATGCAGGATAAACTGTCACCTCGTCTCAACCCTCGCCGCGACTCGAAGGGACTCGAGAGTATCCCAGAGATGCGTACGAAGCACATCACTCGATCCAATGTAGCTCTGATCAGTCGCGTCAGTTTGCCCGGAAAACCGTGTTCGTGCATTATCTGCCTTAGCTTGTCTCGATCGACTGTATCGTATGCTGCTTTGAATTCAATAAAGATTTGATGCGTGGGCACGTTGTACTCCCGACATTTCTGCAATATCTGTCGGATAGTAAAAATTCGGTCCGTAGTTGCGCGAGCCCCCGTGAAACCCGCCTGATAATTCCCTACGAAACCTTGTGCTATCGGTGACAGCCGGCGTAACAGGATCTGGGAGAGTACCTTGTAGGCGGGGTTTACCAGCGTAGTACCGCGATAGTTGCAGCAGTCTAGCCGATCACCCTTTTTGTAGATGGGACAAACCACTCCTTCCATACATTCCTCCAGTTGCTTTTCCTCCTCCCAAATACTCGAAATAACCCAGTGAGCCTTTGCTAGCGTTTCTCCGCCTTATTTATAAAGCTTTTTTATTGGTCTTCAGCAGTCCGATTTCTCGTTTGACTTCTTGGAGATCAGGTGCTAGGACATTACTATCTTCCATGGGCGCTCCTAGGTTAATTTCCGTTCCGCCTCCTGCTGCGACTTCGCCATTGAGATGTTCATCGAAGAACTGTTTCCATCTGTCGACCACCTCGCACTCGTTTGTGATTAGATTCCCTCCCCTGTCCCTACACATGTCAGGTTTCGGTGTGTAGCCCTTCTGAGTTTGGTTCACCTTCTCATAAAACATACGCGTGTCATTAGCTCAGAATAGTTGTTCTAATTTTTCACGATCTCTGTCCTCCTTTTGGCGCTTCTTCCTCTTCAGGATTGTGGTCAACTGATTCCTAGCTCGTCGGTATTTGGCCAGGTTCTCTCTAGTGGCAATACTTAGATAATTTTTCCAAGCAGATTTTCCTCTCCACCGCTTGTTGGCATTCCCCATCAAACCAATTATTTTGTGTACTCCGAGGTTCAATACCTACCCAAGCAACCAAAAGATCGGATTTCACTTAAGGAACGAACTCGGAAGTTCACATTTGGTTCAAATTTAGTTCCGTAGGACTTTCTTGCTGAACGACATGATACTACATTTCCAAACCGAACTTGATTCCTAATAAAGTACCGTTAATATTTGTAGCAACTTAAAAGTTAATCATGCGACTTGAAAGTCCAACAAGCGACTTGAAACTTCAACATGCGACCTGAAAATTCAATATGCGACTTGAAAGTTTGACATGCGATTTGAAAGTTTGAAATTGAAGCGAAACTTTGACGCAGAAACTGAAACGGCGTTTTGATTGAATAGTAAAATTTATACTCCGGTATTAAAACAAAAAATGGATTTTTCTAAAACAATAAAAAGAAATGGTTTGTTCTATACCTGCGGTAAAGCGAGTGGTGGTTGCATTGGTATGGGTTGTGGCTGCAACGGTGCGGCGGTTGGTCGTAGTGGAGCGAGTGGTGGTTCCAGCTTTGCAATTACTGGAGGTAGAGGCAGACCTGCACTATCCAGAACCAGCATGTTTTGAAAGCTCACAGGATTCTGGTTAACCTTTTTCTTGCGTTGGCTGTTGGCTGGCCGCGCATCTGATGAGGACTCACCGGAGAGTTCTTCACATAAGCCCATCGCCTCATCGTAGGACCGGATGCCGTTCCGCTTGATCGTACACTTATATTTTAGCCATGCTTTTTTGGGGTTGATGTTGGCATCCCGAAGCATTTTTTTCACATCTTGAACTCGCTGTGAATTGGGCCACATCATAATGTTTCCGGATTTGGAGCTTCGGATCCGTCCCAGCTAGCACCAACTCGTATATCAATGTACGAAAACTATCGTAAATATCTCCTAACAAACTCGAAATCGTAACTAAAGCTGGAAAAAGTGGGATCAAGTTGATTTTCGGTCGTATATAATGATAATGACTGACATACATACGATTTTCAGCACAAAATCGTAGAGTAGTACGGAGCGACTCGAGCTTAATCGGATATTGTCGTATATAAATAGTTATATAGTCGTAACGCTCAAAATTAATCGTAATCACGTATATCGCCTCCAAAATAGTACGGATATGCCAATTTTGCGCATGAAATACGATTTATTTAGCATGTATATCTGTACGTAATGCTGATTTTTACCTTTTTTATACATACGAAAATGCTAGCTGGGATTTTTCTGGCACCGCCGAAAGCTCATTGTGGCCCCTTGCGTTCATAGTCTCGACTACGGCAAACGGCATATCAGTAATCAATGAAGCTGTAATTAATTTTACGTCAGTCAATATTGTTTGCATTGTATATAATTACTAACCTGGATTTTGCGAAAAATGTTGCTGTAGAAAAATTTTCCGCCTGCTGCTGCTGAAACATTCAAAAGAAACTGGTGAACTGTCAAAGGTAAGTTCACATAAAGCTTCGCGCGCATTTTTTTCGAACCATCCAGTTCGAAAAATGTTTCGCTTTTTCTGAACTGTCACGTACGGATGAAGTTTCGCGCGTACTATTTCAAAACTTTCACGTTCATTTCTGAACTTCAAGTTCAGATCATGACTTTCAAGTTCAAAAAGAAACCAGGGGCTGTCCTTGATGTTACAGTAAATGAGAAATCAGTACATCGAGTGAAATTTATCCAGATCTCATATTTCAGCAATGGAGCAGTGGTATGTGTCTAGGTTACCAAGAGGAGTACTCGAGTTCGAAACTCCAGGCAAGTTATGAAAACAAATTAATATTAATAAACAATCATTATTCTTCTGATCTAGGTTTTCGATCTAAGCTTATCATTAATAACCAAAACAAATGGTTTAGTTAAGGAAAAAACAGGGAAAAGTGGTCAATTACCTTTTAATTTTGAGATTATCGAAGTTTTTTTTCGAGCTGAACAGCGTTCTATACCTAAGCCAACTTTTTGCGAACTTTCTAGTTATGTTTGAAAGTTGCTTAGCATTGCTACTTGAAAGTTGAAAGTACGGTTAGTTGCTTAAAATTAAGCTGAATAGAATTCTATTCATGATAATTTGGGTAGCTGATTAAGCTAAAAAATCCACTTGTATCGGAACTTTTGGTTGCTTGGGTAGTGTCTCCGATAGCCGAGCGTATTCTGCCCCAACAGTCTTCGAGGTTTGAAGCGCCTAATTCCTCGGAAGAAGGCAGTGCCTCATTCAGTATTCGCGCATAGTTCTCGGTAGCTTGCGGACTATCTAGTTGCCTGATGTTCAGCCGAGGAGGGCGGCTTTGACGTGTCCGGTATAACGTGGACAGCTTTGAGCGCACATGTACTGCTACTAATGGTCAGAATCAATATCCGCACCCCGTCGGGAGCATACGTTCGTGATATTAGAGAAAAACCGACCCTCTATGAGAACGTGGTAAATTTGTACGTCCATTGTACGTTGGTCAGGTGATCTCCTGGTGGCTTTGTGGATATCCTTGCGCGGGAAAAATCTGCTTCGGATCACCAGGCCTCGGGAAGCTGCGAAGTCTATACATCGTTGGCAGTTATCATTCGTGTCGGTGTGCAGGCGATGGGGTCCTACTACCGGTCTATACATTTCTTTTCTACCGACCTGGGCGTTCATATCCCCGATGGTGATCTTGATGTCTCGTGACGAGCAGCTCTTGTACGTTGCCTCCAGCCTTGCATAGAACGCTTCTTTCTCATCGTCGGGTCTACCTTCGTGCGGGCAGTGCACGTTAATGATGCTATAATTGAAGAAACGACCGTTTATCCTCAATACACACATTCTCTCGTTGATCGCCTTCCAATCTATCACACGATCCTGCATTCCGCCCAACATTACAAAGCCCGTTCCCAGTTCGTTGGTAGTGCCACCGCTCTGGTAAAACTGGGCCTTTCCGCCACGGATCTTCCATACCTTCTCTCCTTAGCGACAGATTTCCTGCAGAGCTACGATGCCGATTTTGCGGGGTTCAAGCTGTTCAACCAACACCCGCTCGTAGCCCGCGAAATTTAGTGATCTGCAGTTCCAAGTACCGAGTCGTGATTTAATTTAGGTGTGTAGCCGTACTGGGGCAACACAACCGAGTCTCGCGATGGGGCTGCCATTTCACCGAGATGGCCGAGACTCACTATACCTCCTTCCCGGTTAATATACGACGTTAGTTTCCACCGGGATTGGTTACCCGATCTCCGCTAAGGTTGTTCGTATTCCGCCTGGTACCACGAGGAGGTCGGGATCGGAGTTGCTGGATAAGAGGCTAACGACCACTATGGGGTCTATATTCCGCATAATCCAGCCGCCGTCCCTACATTTCTAGAAATGATATCTAGGTCGTCTGCGAAGGCTAGGAGTTGGCTACTCTTGCTAAAGATCGTTCCTTTCGTTTCTTCATTCTTCTGTACATTAAAACTCACAATGGACCTGAAATGTTTAGCCTGATTTGACAAGCCGCCACTACAGGGGAGAAGGGGTACAGGGGTATCACGACAGCGGGGTTGATTTCTTCAAGAAGGACATAAATCCAGCCAACTGCCTTCCATTCCGCCCATTGGAGAAATATTGGGCAATTGTCAAACAGGAGTTAAAGAACAATGGAAAGGTGACTCGGTATGCGACAGAAGTGAAGAGATGCTGGAACAAAATGCCACTCTGTGTAGGCAACGGAATCTGACAGTCGGCACACTACGCTCGATGCTTTGTTCGTACTGCCAGCATCACCCCAGAGCGAAGAAGTTGGACTTCGTTGGGCACTTCATGTCCGCCGGACATAGGCCGATCCGGCATTTACGTCTTCTCCTTTTTGAAGAATAGTAAAAGTGTCAAAAAAGCGCAGCAGAAGCTGAAAGGGAAGATTCAGAGCAAGGTGGCCTCATCGTCCCGCGGCTTGATCCAGGAGATCGGAGCGATCGGCTGAACAGCGATGAAGGTCTGTGTAATGGACCATAATGTATATTTTCATGCGGAAACGTCAGTCGAGGCCGGCCGTGTCTAATTAGCAGGCAATCACCAAGGAACATGAAAAACATTTCTCCGGCGAAGCACTATGTCTTATGTCATGGTTATAATAAATGAATGATGAGCTTTACCTGACGCTATACGGTAACAATTGTCAGGGATCAGATATTTTACGTGAATGCGAGGACTAGGAAAAACTAGCTAGTGGTCAATAGGCCTATGAAAACGAATAAACACAGATATGACTTTTGCGGAGGGAATCTGTTCCCATCATGCCAGACGTCTGTATACTTATAGTGTATTTCCCATGCTTTGTGTCCTTATGCTTCATGTCCCGTTTCCGAAAAAGGCAAAAAACGCCAGGAGAATAATGAAACTGGCTAGCACGATCAAGAAGAGAGATGCTGCAAGAATATGTGAAAAACTGTGATGCCAATGTGGTATATGTTGACCCATTCTCTCACGAATTAAGTTCATTATTTTCTTCATTTTTTAAAAACCATTTTCAAATCACGAACGCTTGACAGGATTTATTATACCATTTCTAACTTAGTTTATCATAATTAAAAGCTTTATCGAACGTAACACAACTGTCCACAAATTCGCTATAATTTAGCGGAGAAAGTTTCTCATATGTAAACGAGAACACTTTCGACTGCTAGCGAGTGCCTTTACACTCCAGCATAACTCCAGCTCCAGCAGCGCAGATTTCGCCTTCACTTTTCAGACGGAAGCCTTCCTGCCGGATTGTTGCCGCAGACCATATTAATTAAATTCAATGTCGTCTCGCACAGCCGACGGGACAGGTTTTTTTCCTCGGTTAACCAAAATACGCTCCCCGTTCCAGCAGCGTGCTCTACTCACGGTACAAATTTACTGGTGCTCTTCACTAAAAACCGCAATCTGGGACAGGCTATCCCTTAGTTCGGGACGATCACTATATCTAACTCGGCAGGATTTCAGTCATACCGACCGATGCACGGTCTCCGGTGTCGACTGAAGTTCAGAAAGATTAATTGTACTTAGAGCGAATCCGGAGGTTTTCTGTCCGTGCGGTGAGTGTTTGGAAGATTTTAATCAGAATTTTTAATGAAAGAGGCAACAGATGAATTTACTTTAATGCAAATTTCATCCCCTATAAATATTTCCGTGCAAAATTAATGCTCTTATTATCTTTTTATATTTTTATCCTCTAATTGATTTTTTATGCGATCCAACAACATTTTGTCGAAAGTTAAAATATTCATGCATTTATGACAATTGTGGCCGAAGGGTTCATTTTACTCCTCTTTAAATGTCCGGATTCTTAAACAAATATACGCGCATACATCGTTGGCTTATTAACGCAAACATAAAACCCTGAAATGGCGGTACTAAAACTGGGCTCTTGCATCTTTGCCACTATACAGACAGTACTGAGTACCTTTTAAAACCCGAAAGGTAGAATTTTACGTCTCTGTGTGTTTGTCCGACAAATGGCCAAATACGTCAAACCAGAGCCACTCTCATCCGCCTCCTGTAGCCGAGCTACCGGTCTGCCGGCCAAGCTGCCGGTCAGTGTTGGGGCGCCCGACATGTTTAAATATGCTGTTTGAAATTTTAGCAAATGAAACCACGGCCCGGGCGTTTCAATTTAATAACTTCTTCAAGTTTTATTTTCTGTCCCACTGCTGCTGCTGCTGCTGGCCCGAGCTGGGAAACAAGTCAGGAAATGTCCTCCGCTCGGAGCAGGACCAGCTTACGCAACCTTCAGCCGGCCACAGGGTCGTTTCGGGCGGAAAACCAGACGGGTTAGGGTGGCGGTTGTTTGTAAACTCTTCTCCGGTACGTTTTCGGATGCTCATAACATACGAGCAAACGCAAACGCATAGCATACCTTCGCTGCAGTTGGATGGATTTTATCCTTTTTTGATAAACACGTCGAGAAGCAAGTTTATTTTTTGACCTTTTTAAGGGGTTTCCAGCTAAAACAGCTTTCACCCGGTGGAGGTTGTGTGTGACTTGTAAATATTTGATGACATGTGTTTTATATTATGCTATTATGTTAATTATACAAAAGGGTTTTTGTTACCGACTAGATTGGCCAGCAGCAGCCAACAGCGGTGAGAATGGGCTATGTTGCAGACACGAAACGTTTCTGACGGATGTCGGACATTAAATTTCTACTTCAGTAAGTTGAATTTGTACAGTTTCAATTGCATGTTAAATTTATATGATTAGAAAACTGAATTGGAATAGGAATTTATGTAAGGAAAAAATTATTACCTATTTGTAAGAGTGTTTCGAAGTAAATTGTAGTGATAAATGTTATAAGCAATAAGTGGTTAACGGGAATATCACTACAACATAAATAACAAAGGTAGCATAGTATTAACACAACTCACAAGAATTGCTGTTACGACAACTGTAATAAGAAATAGCAGAAGATATACCATATTGTGGTTCGCTAAAGGCTGCATACCAAATTAGTATATCTTCTGCCAAAGGTGCGTAAAGTGAGAAAAAACAAATAGCATAAAAATAGTATTATCTTTCTAAACAATCGATACTATATGGGGCTGTGCAAGCACCGTAAGTTTTTTAGTCATTTTTTAAGCAGCAACAGTCACACCCCAGCAGTCAACCCCTGATATATGCAATGATCGACCGTCCTTCCCGAGCAGGAGCGAAGAGCAAATTAATATCAAAATGAGTTATGGAAATCGAATAACTCATATCAAAATTTGATCTTGTCTTGGCTGACATAGTTGGTAAAATAACAAAAAATAATATAACAATTTTGTTCCTTTAAAGCCAAAAGAATAACTTCTTGTGTTATTTGAATAACAAAGCAATAACATGACTGTATATTCAGAGTTTCGAATAACATATTTTAGTATTATTAAGGTATTGAATAACAAATGTTGCAGCATAAGACATATTAAAAATTATTTGAAAATGAAACACAGCCAGAGAAAAAAGAAAAAGAAGCCAAAATTTTATTTTTTCAGCCATCTTCTTCTTTTTCGTTTTTCTCAAGCTATATTTCGTTCACATAGCTCAAAAGTTATAAAAGTCTTTGTCAAAAAAAAAAACACAAAAAAGTTTGTTCCAATACGTTGTGTAGTTTCTGAGAATAAGGTACATAAAGTTTGAAAATCATGTTTTTTTAGGAGCAGTATTTTATTCCGTCGAGGTTGTTCCACACCGCACTGGAACGCTTATATGTATGATCATTTTTCGGCCGCTTCCCGTGGTTGGATCATTACAAATTTAGTATCAAAATAAGCGGAAAAGACGGCAGAATCAAAATCTGAAATAAGAAAAAAATTGATTTCTTCAAAATTTTCAGTCGTTCATGTCCCCTTGAAAGAACAATTATAAGCTCAAGTAGGTTTGTTTATTACGCTCTGCTGAAAACAGCAATAAAACCAATTATAATTTTGCCTGCTTCACAGCAATCGCCATAATTTAATGCTTTCACCAAGAGCATTTTTCCTACTTCACGATTTGAAACATGGTTAACACTTTTCACATGCACGGCTTCGTAAGCAAAATACAGATATACCTCGGTAGTACGTACATCTTTGCTTCGTTTAGCGTACGTATTACCGAAATGTAGGGTAAGGAACGAGTTAAGCAGTGTTACCTATTTTAATCAGTTGAACATAAATGATCCGAAAATGCACTTTTTTATTCATATTTTCAAAATCTTTTGATAGGATCATCTTCACAAATCACTTAACCATACATTTGATTCACACAAACACAATTTACTGGGTTTCCGACAAGAAATATGATGAATTAAAAATTGTTGTCCAAAAACGTACATTTTTCAGCTGCTCTTCAGCAATCGCCACCTCGCTACTAACGAATCCATCACATTTTTCAGCACTGATTACAACCACTCTATAAGTCAAGCACTCAATTGTCACATACCATATTATTCACTCTCTTTTTTTCCATTATCTAAGGCTTTGTCACTAGCCAAAACTTTTATTATTTTCTAACAAAACTGAAAACAAATTCTGAATTGACGGAACCTGTTCACCACTAGCAGCAGCTGCAGCACAACTGATGAACTATCGTGTTGCCAAGACCCTGTTTCTATTCTGGAAATAAGAATTTTAAGTTTGAAATTAACTGAAACCTCCTATGGTGAAAACGTGGTTCAATACTTTCAAGAGAAATGTATGTTCATAATTAATTTTTCTTTATTAAAAACAACACAAAAGACAGCTTTTTCAATAATTTTCGAAGATTTTCCCAGTGATTTAATAAAGCAACGATGTTTTTCAATGTTATTTGCTTTGACAACACTGTTCTGAGTCGGATCGTTTGTACTGCTATATGTTTACCTCTTTTGTTCTCCCACCATCCTTATGAACAGCGAGTGAGACGTCAAACAGTTTCCCATAAGAACACCAGAGAATAAAAGAGACGACGAATACCGTTTGCCGAACGGTGCAGTGAGTGTATGCCCCGATAAACAATTTAGACAGATGGCATTTTACGCATCTATGCCGATACGCTATGCCGATTACGCATCAGATGCCGATTAGTAGGTCGCGGATAGGATAGGATAGGATAGGAACTTACTGAATAGGGGGAAAAGTTCGAGGGATTTTTCAAGGGGACGTAAAAAAATTCAGATTTCAGGATTGCTTAAAAAAGCACCTTGCGGGTGAAAATGGGTTCGGTCTGTTCAGAATTAGTTCCGCCGCTCCAACTTTTAAAGCGAAAAATCAAAAGTTTAGCTCAACAATAGTGTCTTCCAATGGTAACAGCTTGAAGAACTAAAGATTGCAAGAAGATTGGTATGCTGATATCCCCCACTTAGTCAACCCATCGCTTGTAATAAGGTAAAACAATCAGTGACCCGCTTAGACTGTTTAAAACTAGTTCTTTACCCTACGTACTAACGAATCACAATTTTAAGTTTTGAAGCATGTTGTATTACGCTCAATATTGCATGAAATTTGCGAATTTGCATACACTATTGAATAAATATATATTTTTGCGGTATTGATTTAATATAGCAGTAAATTTTTAATTTTTTTATATCAATGACTTAACCCTTTGTGAAACTTGAAATGAAACAAATAATGTGTTGCTGGAAAATGTACGTACTATCGAGGCAAAATGTACGTATTATCGAGTATACGTACTAACGAGCGTACGTACTATCGAGATATACCTGTACTATGCTTATTCAGGAGCATATGTCACTTTTCTTAACACTAACCGCACACGGAATACTACTCTCAGCAGTAGCCACAAAGGCAAATCCTTCAAGTTAATTTGCACAACTACTTGTAGTTGTAAGGAAATTGCTGTAAGCTAGTTGTAAACTAAATAGGTTTGAACTAATTTTGGCTATTATGCTACTGGAAGTGCGTTTTAAAATGAAAAAAATAACGGAGAAAGATGATTAAATAATTTTATCACTCTATTACAGTGTAAAATTTAAAGCATTAAAGATTTTAATTGCGGGTTACTACAATGCTGAACGAGGTAATGAACGAAAATTGTGTTAAAAGGTTTTAATGTGTGCAGCCGAGAAATCCTTCGATGGAGTACCCCTTAAAAATAAATAGCAGAGATGTCACTGCCATAGCAATGCCATGTAAGCATAGGTAAACTAAGTTAACTAATAAGTTAAGTAGATATCTTAACGAACGGTGATAATGTATAATAATAGGTAAAGGTGCATAAATATTCTTTGATGCTAAACGCTAAACTATTTGTAGTGAGCGCCACTGAAAGATATTACACAAAAAAATTGATTGTTTTTTTTTTGAGACTATTACTCTGTTCTCTGTGTTTAAACGCGGACGGTTTAGGGTGATATCAAGCTGAATACACTCAAAAAAATCAGCACGTCAAGTTTACGTGAAAACATACGTAATTCTCATCCATCACACTTTTCATGTAAATTATTGGTAACTCGCACTCATACTAACCAGTTTACGTGCGATTCTGGTAAATTTTATCAACTTTCTCATTAACTAGTAGGGTTTAATTCTAATTCCCGTCGTTGTAAGTAAAGCCATTCTAATTTTCATCATTTGTTGGATGGATTTAATGAATACTCCAAAAGTTCTTGTGATGATTTGACTAAAACACATTTACCTTCCAATCCGTGAACTTTGAAATCACTGAAAAGCGATTATTAAAGCATATTATTAAAATTACGCAACTGACTATATTTCTTAAATTCGTCGTACCGTTTTAAAATCCGTCCATCAAAATTTTTCATCGTTCGAACTAAAAATCACAACAATGTTTACGAAGCTAACGCGCATGTATTTGTGTAGGACTGCATGACAAATGTTATTCTGCGAAATCTCTGCAGGTCAGGCAAGTTTTCCTAGCTGTAGAATAACGACAATGCCTTCCGTGAGTTTATTTTCATTTATGAATGACGGAAATTGAAACGATTAGTCGACATTTTATTCTTCGTCGCACGAAAAAACCTAGGAAATTTGGCTGGTAGTACTTCTTTAATGATAAAAAGCGTTTAAATTGATCTCAGCTCACTTTGATTGATCGCGTATGATAAACAACAAACTAAAACATTAGGGAATAACTAGTTTTGCATTGTGTGTCATAAAAAGGCTGATATTTTTAATAATTTGTGTTGGATAGGACGGGAATAGGCAATTACGACGAAGCAGCAACATACCCTATATGAAGTTCACGTAAGTTGCTGTACTGAAGTTTACATGATTTTTCGCGTGGATGCGACGTGTCGATTTTTTTTAGTGTAGTTAAGCGTGCCCACGCATAAAGAGATGGTGGACACCGTGCTTTCAATAGCATATTTTGGCCAGAAAACTATCGAGTAATTATGGGATGGATTTTTTTACGCAATGAATTTACTTTTCGCACAAAGACCGTCCGATTACCTACAATATGAAAGACCCCAAGATTTCGAGTTCCACCATGAAAACTTTTTTACATGAATTTTTTCAGAGAAGACGGGTAATGTGATTCAGTCTGGACTCACCCGTTGACTCTATATTTGGCATGGCATGAAACTTAAAAATAGACTTGATATTAGATTATAATTCGGATTTCATGACAGACTTGAGCTTGGACGTTTTGTTTATTTCGTGAGTGATGATGATGGAGCCCACCTCACACTCCTACAAAGGTTTGAGGTGGTCGATTTATCTAACAGATAATCTGACATCTGAACCAGGCTAGCAAACAAAATTATCTGGTTTATGACACAGATATAAATTCCAGCGATAGTACAAATACAGTTAAAACTAATTAAAATATGTGAGTCATTCCACGTCAAGTGACCGAGAAAAAGTATAAACTTGTATTCGTCCTTGCCGGATTTGAACCAAATTTTGTCAGATTGTTCGTTTTAACCCTAAAAACCCTAAGTTTGGTACCGATTGGACGTCCCCTCGATTAATGGGACTACTTCCATTTTTTAAGAAAATACACGTTTTTGTCAAATCCTCTTAATTTATTTTGGGAAGACAATATTATCATGTTTCCAAAGGAAATTGCCCTAGGAATCCAAAAAAAAATAACTTTTAGCGGCAGTGTAGCCAAATATTTTAAAATTCGATTTAAAAACTTAATTTGAATTTTTCGTTCTATGAGTATAATTTGATTTCAAAAATTTCAACCCCATCGTATTCCTCAGATTTTTTTACATAAGAATCACTCAAAACCACGAGGTGTTCTTTGCCAATCCAGAGTTACAGCGATTTGAAGTAAGAAATCCCCGATTTTTTTTAAATAATAAATAGTAAAATTACATTTCATTGCAGCAGTGATTTCATTGAAGCTGGATTGGCACAGAACTAATATTTCCTGAGATATAAGCAAAAGAAAATAAGAGGATTTGATAAAAAAAACGCGTCTTATCTTTAACAATGGAAGTACTCCCATTCCCATTAATCGAGGGGACATCCAATCGGCACCAAACTTAGGGTTTTTTCTTGTTGACCTGAACTTTTTCTTGCTGACAATCTGATAAAATTTGGTTCAAATCTGAGAAGGTCGATTACATGACACTCGGACACTTGATGTGGAATAACCCACATAATTTTTCAAGTTATTACCAAACCAAGAATTACCAGTACCAATTTGGAACCTACTGTCAGTTACCAAGATGTTGATATCATTTTGGTCAAACCGATATCTAGTTTAGTCCGCTACTAAGTCGATACAGTCCCGACACAGCCATTCCCGCAAGCAAATCAAGTAATCAGCAAGCAAAGCACGTCCAAGTCCAACCTTCAATCCAGTTTGAGACATATATGGGACATATCCCCACCCAGCAAAATCAAGAAAACTTTCAATCCGACAAAAAAACCTTGACTGGTTGAAAAATTATACATTGATATCAAGCAGAAGCATCCAAATCTTCCTGAACACTCACGAATTTGTCAACTACTAGTCGTTAGATCAGATATTTCTGATAGGAAGAACAGTCAAATTTAAAATCAGTTTTAAATTGACTGACGTTTAATTTATAATTGGACTCAAAATTTGAATTCAAACTGGACTCGAAATTAAACTTATAGATTATACTTCGAAATTGGACTTGAATGGGTGTTTAAATTAGAATTGAATTTACCTTGAAATTTTTTAACTTGCCTAGGTGCCACATTCCGTATTCCAAACTTGCTATTCTGTTCTTATTCGACAGACTTTGCAGCCATCAGTTAGAGCACGGGACAATTGCGGGGCTAGTATTACGATCCTATCGAATCTTACAGTCTCTCCCAGCTAAGATTCGAACATACGACGGCTAGCCTGTTAGACTACCCAAATGGCAAATTTAAGCTTCATTTATTTATTTATTTATTTACTATTTGATGGGGCTTTCAACCGTTGGTTGGTTCGCCCCAAATTTAAGCTTCATAACGTTCATGACCAATTTCATAAAGCCCAGCTCTACTAGAACCTTCTGATGACCGCTATAAGATTGCCTTCCGAAGGTGTTTGTAACCCCTTAAGAATCACGTTATAAACTCAAGTAGTTTTAGCACGTTCCACTGATAGTAGCTTTAAACCCAAATATACTTTTCACCGCTTGACAGCCACCGCCATAACTCAATGGAATGAAGTTTTATTCCTCTGGTAAAAAGCTAAATCAGTGAGATAACTTTGTTAACTTGAAAATATATATCCGTGAGCAGAAAAGATAAAATTTTACTTTCAAATTATCCTGATTGATTTGGTTTAGAGCGGTCACAAAAAATATCCGATTGAATAAATAACAAAATTTTCAGCAGTTTTCGTAGTTGTGCAGCATATGCACATTAAATTTTACCGTGCATATTAGGCTGATGAGTTGATAAAATCGAAATTTTGCGATTTTTGAATAACTGAAACAAGATAAATGTATACAATAAGCTAATTTCAAATTCTAGCAAACTCATTTTAATTGCTTCCTGTGACATAAAACCCGATTGATATTAATTTTCTTTCTGCCATTCCCACTTTGCTTTGATGATTTTTTGTTTGTGGGCTCAAAAAATATTAAAATATGGAAATACGGCTTCGCATAAAAATTGTTTTCGGTGTTGAATTCTAATATTCTCTATAATAGCAGCAAAAATCTGTTTGGTCAGAGTGTTTACCATATTAAAAGCACTATAAAACTAACAGATTTATTGCGGTTTAGTAACCGCTCTGATATATTTTGTGTTAATACGCCCCAGTTATAGTAAGTTTATAAGAGATGTGGCTAACTAGTTTTATCATGGTTATATAAGCAACCAAAATAAACTGGCTATATTGACATTTTTATTATCGTTTTAAAGCTAAGCTAGCTGTAAATATGTTTTGACTTGTATTATCATTTATCATTTATCATATTGGTATTGCGTAATACCATGACATAAAATTAGACTTGAAATTAAATTTTTGGAAATTGGAATCAATAATTTGTATGTTGTACTTGGAACACTGATTGCACTTGAAATTGGACTTGAACAAAGGTTTGAAATTTGAGATAAAATTGACATTAAGTTAATTTTGAAATTTTACTTAAAATGAAACATTATAGCTTCTTATATATAAATATGGATTTCTGTAGTAGAATCAATATATATATATAGAATGCCAGTGTCGCTGTTTTTCTACAGGACTCATTGTAGTTAACATGATGCTAACAATCTGTTTCAAGTCTGTGAATCGGGAACTTCATTGTCAAACTTGCTCATTGTTATTTAACTGTTCTTTATGTGTACGCTGGTTGGTGCTGTCATAAGTGCGCTCATCGCTGTTCATCGTTTTCTTTTCGTTCGGATGAATTGAATCCAATAACTGCGCCCTTTTGCACCGATTTTTTCAGAAATTTGAAGCAAGCGAAGTTTCCCATCACATTACTTGGCAGCCATATTTCAAATTTTAAACTGGTTGTCAAAGTTTGACAATGAGATTCCCCTTTTGACGAATCTCAGGCACACACACAAATGCATATATATAATGTAAATACATTATCTGAACATGTGTGATGTTTACCAAGCGCACTGCAGCGACACTAGCATTCTATATATATATTGATTATACTATTTCTGTCTGTCTGTCTGTCTGTCTTTCGGGATGTTCCTTATAGAATTAAAACCTACTGAACCAATAGGCGTGAAAATTTGCATGTAGAGGTTTTTGGGGCCAGGAAAGGTTTTAATGATGGTTAGAGACCCCTGCCCCCACTACGAGGGGGGGGGGGCTGCCATACAAATGAAATACAAATCTATACCTATAAAGAAGGATTTCTGTCTGTCTGTCTGTCTGTCTGTCTGTCTGTCTGTCTGTCTGTCTGTCCGTATGTTCCTTATAGAATCGAAAAGTACTGAACCAATCGGCATGAAAATATGCATGTAGAGGTTTTTTGGGGCCAGAAAAGGTTTTAGTGATGGTTAGAAACCCCTCTTCCCACTAAGAGGGGGGGGGGCTCCCATACAAATGAAACACAAATTTCTGCATAACTCGACAACTAATCAAGCAAATAGAACAAAATTTGGCATGTGGGTGTTTTCGGTGACAAGAATTTATTCTATGATAAATTGAGACCCCTCCCCTCTTTATAAGGGGGATTATAACTCCTCTCCTCTTTAAAAGGGGGGGCTTCCGTACAAATTTCCTCATAACTCGAGAACTAATCAAGCAAATGGAACAAAATTTGGCATGTGAAAGTTTTCGAGGGCAAGAATATTTTCTATAGTCAATTCGGACCCTTCCTCACTTTAAGAGGGGGGCTCCTGTACCAAAGAAACACAATTTTCCTCATAACTCGAGAAGTAATTAAGCAAATGGAGCCAAATTTGGCATGTGGGTGTTTTTGGAGACAAAAAATCTTTCTATGATGAATTAGGACCCCTACCCGTTTTAAGAGGGGGGGCTCCTATACAAATGAAATTCAAATTTCCTCATAACTGAAGAACTAATCAAGCAAATGGAACAAAATTTGGCATGTGAAAGTTTTCGAGGGCAAGAGTATTTTCTATGGTAAATAAAGACACCTCCCTACTTTAAGAGGGGGGGCTCCTATACAATCGAAATACAAATTTCCTCATAACTCGAGAACTAATCAAGCAAATGGAACAAAATTTGGCACGTGGGTGTTTTTGGAGACAAAATTTTTTTCTATGATGAATTGGAACCCCTGCCCGTCTTAGGAAGGGGGGCCCCTATACAAATGAAATGCAAATTTCCTCATAACTCGAGAATGAATCAAGCAAATGGAACCAAATTTGGCATGTGAAAGTTTTCTAGGACAAGAATATTTTCTATGGTGAATTAGGACCCCTCTCAACTTTAAGAGGGGGGCTCCTATACAAACGAAATACAAATTTCCTCATAACTCGAGAACTAATCAAGCAAATGGAACCAAATTTGGCACGTGGGTGTTTTTGGAGACAAAATTTTTTTCTATGATGAATTGGGACCCCTACCCACTTTAGGAGGGGGGGCTCCTATACAAATGAAATTCAAATTTCCTCATAACTCGAGAACTAATCAAGCAAATAGAACCAAATTTGGCATGTGGAGGTTTCTAGAGACAAAAATATTTTCTATGGTGAATTAGGACCCCTCCCAACTTTAAGAGGGGGTGCTTCTACACAAATGAAATACAAATTTCCTCATAATTTAAGAACTAATCAAGCAAATGGAACCATATTTGGCATGTGGGTGTTTTTGGAGGCAAGAATATTTTCTATGGTATATTTTCTATGGATTTCCCCACTTTAAAAGGGGGGGGGGGCTCCTATACAAATGAAAAACCAATTTCCTCATAACTCGAGAACTAATCAAGCAAATGGAACCCAATTTGACATGTAAGTGGTTTTGGACGCAAGATTTTTTTCTGTGGTGCATTGAGACCCCTCTCTTCTTTAGAAAGCGAGTTATGGCCCATCTCGCCTTTAAGAGGGTGGGCTTCCATACAAATGAAATGCAAATTTCCTCTTATCTCGAGAACTAATCAATCAAATGGAACCAAATTTGGCATGTGGGAGTTTTAGATGGCAGAAATTTTTTCTATGGTGAATTACGACCCCTTCCCCTTTTAAGAGGGGAGCTCCCATACAAATGAAATTCAAATTTCCTTATAACTTGAGAACTAATCAAGCAAATGGAACCAAATTTGGCATGTGGGAGATTTTGGAGTCTTGAATTTATTTTACGATAGTTAGAGACCTCTCACCCCTGTGGTAGGGGGATATGGACTCTCATACAAATAAAACAGAAATTTTTGCGAAACTCAAAAACTAATCGAACTCGAGAAATTCGAGACTCTTCCATAAAACATTAGTCAATACAAGACCACAAAAGCTATCTATAGTAACACTAGATCATTCAGGACGAGACGGTCGCGAGTGTTGCCGGTGACCCGTCGTCAGAAGCGCCGCCCACCGGGGGGCTTGCAAAACTCGAGATTGTGACAAAGATCATCCGAGATTCATGATTTATGTACAACGCAGGTTAATTTGTGGCAATACGAAGTTTGTCGGGTCAGCTAGTTTCTGCATAACTCGAGAACTAAACAAACAAATAGAACAAAATTTGGAATGTGTGTGTTTTTGGTGACAAGAATTTATTCTATGGTAAATTGAGACCCCTCCCCTCTTTAGAAGGGGAATTATGACTCCTCTCCTCTTTAAGAAGGGGAGCTTCCATACAAATGAAATACAAATTTCCTCATAACTCGAGAACTAATCAAGCAAATGGAAGCAAATTTGGCATGTGGAGGTTTTTGGAGGCAAAAATATATTCTATGGTGAATTAGGACCCCTCACCACTTTAAGAGGGGGGGGGGCTTCTACACAAATGAAATACAAATTTCCTCATAATTCGAGAACTAATCAAGCAAATGGAACCATATTTGGTATGTGGGTGTTTTTGGAGCCAACCATTTTTTCTATGATGAATTAGGACCCCTTACCTTTTTAGGAGGGGGGCTCCCATACAAACGAAATACAATTTTCCTCATAACTCTATAACTAATCAAGCAAATGGAACCAAATTTGGCATATAGGTGTTTTTGTAGGCAAGAATATTTTCTATGGTGAATTAGGAGACCCTCTCCACTTTAGGAAGGGGGCTCCTATACAAATGAAATGCAAATTTCCTCATAACTCGAGAATTAATCAATCAAATGAAACCAAATTTGACATGTAAGTGGTTTTGGAGGCAAGATTTTTTTCTATGGTGAATTGAGACCCCTCTCCTCCTTAGAAAGCGTGTTATGACCCATCTCCCCTTTAAGAGGGTGGGCTTCCATACAAATGAAATGCAAATTTCCTCTTATCTCAAGAACTAATCAAGCAAATGGAACCAAATTTGGTATGTGGGAGATTTTGGAGTCTTGAAATAAATTTATGATAGTTAGAGACCTCTCACCCCTGTGGTAAGGGGATATGGACTCTCAAATACAAATAAAACAGAAATTTTTGCGAAACTCAAAAACTAATCAAACTCGAGAAATTCGAGACGCTTCCATAAAACATTAGTCATTAACAAGACCACAAAAATTATCTATAGTAACACTAGATCATTCAGGACGAGACGGCCGCGAGTGTTGCCGGCGACCCGCCGTCGGAAGCGCCGCCCACTGGGGGGAGGCAACTCCCCGCAGAAATCACTACTGTCTAGGTTTATTTGTTTTCCTAGGTCTAACTGGGTTTCCTGGAACGAGCGACAGCGAGTAAGGAGAGGATCACGAAATGGTACTTTCCACAAAAAAGTTTTCCGTGAAATGGTACATTCCCCTTAAGGTTTTTCGCAAAATGATACTCTGCGAAATTTTGTACAATTATGGCGAATATTACTATCCGCTTTCTGGCTATGCAATGAGGGGACAGGGGAGTTGTTTTCTACTTTACTGAGAGAAAAAATTGCAAATTTGTATATTAAACTACCCATTCCTGGTAACTCATAAGCATTAACATAAGCAGCAAACCAGCGAATCTGGCATTTTATACTGCACGTTGTTGTATATTAGCTTTTTGACTGCATAGGTGTTGTAAATTGGCATCTAAAATTGTATTCAAATTTTTCGTGTCGGTAATTAGCTGTAAATTAGCATTGTCAGCACTATAAGAAGGTTATCAGTAAAGTAGCTGTATATTTTGCCAAAATAGCATTTAAGTGGCATTTAAGGCGAATTAAATGCTTATTGACCTACATTTGAATAGAATTGGTGATGCATATTGGTTACCTGGGATGCTTTCATAGTTACGTAACTGCCAAAATGAATCATCTAAGGTTGAACTCCTCAGAAACTTGCAAAACTCGAGATTGTGACAAAGATCATCCGAGATTCATGATTTATGTACAACATAGGTTAATTTGTGGCAATACGCAGTTTGTCGGGTCAGCTAGTTTTATAATAAATATCATAGAGACGGTGGAACACGTGCCCCACGTCAGGCACTCTGGGGGATTTGAACATAAAATTGAAATTGGTCTCAATATCGAACTAGAATTTCGGCTTAAAATTGAAGTTAAATTTTCTCCCAATTTAGACAGGAAGTTTGACTTGAGATGAAATTGGAAATTGAACTCAAAATTGGAACTGAATTAAGACTTCCAATTTAGACATGCAATAGGATTTCAAGTGGCGACTTGAAATTGTATTTGAACTTGTTTTGAAACTAACTTTAAAATCGAAGCTATATTTGAAATTTGACGCTAAATTTTTTGTTAAATTGAACATTAAATTCTGCTTGATATTGCACTAAAAATGGCTTGAAATTGGACTAAAAATGAAATTGGACTCAAGTTTGGCCAAATTCAGAGTAGAAGCTTCCCGACAAACTGGGCTTTAAATTGAACCTAAAATTGAACTTAAGGGTTTCAGGGCCTTGTGGCTTCAAATTGGCCTTGAGAATTCCTTTGAAACTAGAGTTTAATAGGACGTACAGTTTGATTTGAAATTCTAGTTGAAATTGGATTTGAAATTATACTCGGAATCGAACCTGAAACTATTTGATTTGTATTAAATAGAACTTCATATAATATCAAATTGTACTTTTTTTGTTAGATTATAGTCACTTTAACCAGCTTGGGTCATTCGTCACTTCTGTGGGGTTGGGATTTGAACCCGGGTCCTCGGCGTGAGAAGCGTGAGAAGCGTGATTGCTAACCAGTACTGCCCATGGATGCATAGTTGACGTGTCCAAAATGTATGCTATTGGTTTCACGTAATGCTAATGGTTGACATAATTCCCCGCATAATCAATCAGCATAGTAACCTATTTGTTTTTGTAGCTTTACGCCAAGTTATGGGAATAATCATTCAAAAACACAATAAATGAGGAATGAATCATAAAACTCCATCAGTCCTGTTTGGAATAATAAACTCTACTAAATTGACAGATTATTCGATTGAAAAAGTTTATAGCAAAGATTATATGGCTTTAAACGTTTTCCACGATAAAAATGCGTTTTCTCAACAATCATGGTGCTGGTCGTTACGTCGACTATGCATCCATGGGCAGACTAGGACATAGGACTTAAAGTATAATTTGAATTTTTACTTGACACGAGAAATAGAAACCGACTTTAAATTGGAATTGACAATTTATTTGAAATTTGAAATTTGATTTGAGACTGGGTCTATTTATTTATCGCAAAAATACCAGATTATTAAAATAGTTTTCGTACATTCGTAGGTACCTTGAGGAATTATTTTCTTACGTCGATGTATGTAAAAAAGGTAGAGCACGTACTCTAGCGCGGCCCAGCCTTGGCACGTCAACATGATTAAAATGAGGAATTGTCTTTATCAAATGCCATATTTTCAAATAACTTCTTTTTCTCGTAACCTCCTATGTTTTTCATCAAATTTGTTTTGAATTATTTTTCGACAAACGAAACTAATTTTATATTTTTATTTCTTTCTAGGTATGGATATTTTGGTTTGGTTGTCAAAATCCAATAACAACTTGTTCATTCGCGCACGATTTTCTCACTATTAAGTGGTAAGGTAACGTAAAATCACAGAGAAGTAAAATACGATTTGTCAGATTCATAAAATTTGTTGGTTTAAACACTTGGAAAACCGCTTTAATGTATTTATCATTCTGAAGAGCCTCTAAAAGGAGGAAAACGTGAAGATTTAGTATGTGAAAATAAGATTGTAAGCAACACTGCTCATTTCATTTTGGCGATAGTAGCGCTATCTGTGATCGGTTATGCAAACTTTTGACAGCGTTTGGTTGTATGAGTAAACATTTTTCCGTTTAATTGGGATTCGCAGTTTAAAACTAACGTGGTTCCGAAATATTCAGCATGCAAGAGAAAAAAGAAAAATTATAGTGCACAGTCACACCGCAGCAAGCAGACAACCTAAAGCGTCAAACGACCAATTATATTCGGAACCCGGGTGAAGAAGCTGAGCTCAAATTATATCTAATCTAATTTTGTTTTCCATAGGACTGAAAGATTTAGAAACTCTGGACTAAGTAAGTATATTTCGCTGACTACTTTACTATTCGGAGTTAGAGAACAGAGCGGCGTCCTGTCCTAAAGGACACGCAACAGTTTCAAAAAAAAAATTAAGAGTTTTCTTCAAATTCCTGTATTTTTACATGAAATTTAAGCTGCTTCCAAAAACGGACTTTATGAAACCGACGTTCAGAAATGTTGCTCCTTAAAACATTAAATTAATATATTGCAACTGCACTTTTATAAAATTTTCTGGATCCTCTTTTGAAACAAAGACGTCACATTTGGGTTACCATAACAGTTGTCCTATTGTCCCATTTTTTCATAATTTTTTATCAATCTTTGTTTTAGAGAAATTATTAGTGTCCAGGTATAAAGGCTGTCTGGCCAAGGACTTACCAATATCTTTTGCCTCTGATTTGTAGACTTAACGAATCTTTCAAATGGAAAAAACCTCCTCAGAAAAAGTTTCTGCTATCGATTGCACCCCCAGCTGAAGGAAAAGTTTGCTTCTCTTTATCAAGTCCAGTATTGTGCGAAAGTTTGCTTTCGATCACCCTACTAAACCGTTAAAGCGAAAAATCAAGCTACGAATTCTTGTCAGAAACAAAGTTCCAAACGATTGGTGAAAAAGTGTATTGTTACTATAGAAACAAGAACGTCGAAATCAAATTGATCCATAAGGCAACGATTGACAGGGGATTGGCTCTCACACGAAGCCAGGAAGCGATAAACTTTTTCCTCTTTTCTAATAAAAGTTGGCGCTTGGCTTTAAATTCTTTCAGATAACTTTAAAAACAATTTGATTGCGACTTCCTATTTGATATGTTATTTGCGTTTTTTGTTACATAAAAATATAAAAACAAACTGCATGGATGGAAAATTTGTGCATATAGACACATAGACGTAACTAAAATTTATTGCTGTACTGCAAGCACCTTTTTCTGTAACACAAATAAAAATTATTGAGATAGACACCGCTATTCTATATTTCGAACGGATTGGTATTTCGAACGAAATTTCCGCCTACAAATTCAATTGGGTAAAACATCTCGTTCGAAACAAGTCCAACGAAATAAAGATTCGTAACTGTAATTTTGCACAATCAACAGATGAAAGCACTACGTTCCGGATGAGTTACCCATCAAATAAAGATTCATCAATTGCGAAGTCGCAATCGCAGATGTGTGTGGTAGTCCAAAAGGCAGAGGGGAAATGCGTACGCGAACATGAAAGCATAAATTATCAATTAATTTCGGATAAAATATACATAATTCATGCCCCCTTCGGTGGCTCCTCGCATCCTTCAATTACATCGGACGCGTGAGGATTTTCGCTTCGGCTTTATCCCTTTGACTCACACTTTGTTAGGCAACATATAAGCTACGCATGTGGCAAAATGCATCATCATCTCCATCATAGTGGAGGCATTATCCTACCACTTGCTGTGTAAGGAACGGCCATGTACCGACAAATCCCTCGCAGAAGATTTTCCTTTAGCCCACGGTAAGTAGGTAGACTGCGCGCCAGGCCCGACTGATGCTGTCCTGTCCTGTTGTACCTCAATATGGATCACGATGCTCCGTCCGACAGTGGATGGCTCTCTCGGTCTCGGTCTTGATGTTGATGATGGTGCTGATGCTGGCTGGTGTGCGGCTGCCGGTAATCATGATTGATGCTCTTGATGAGTTTTGCGAGTGTACTCGTGTGCGCCAATATTATTACGGCGTAGACATGATTCACCATACACCGGTTTTCTGTTTCGCTGGGCACATGTTTTGTGTGGGTAGTTTGGTACCAGAACTAAATTTAGTGTGATGTTCTACTCGTTTACCCACTTTCCCTTTCCCGAACGGGGGTGTAATTGCTGCTACGAGAAGAAACAATCTTATCTCCGACAGCTCCTTGCTACGGGCCTGTGCGCTATCGTAATCACCTATAGGGGAAACAGTGGTTTTCCGGACGACCATTCCTGCGTTTAGCCCGGCTGATGGATCACCCGGATGCCTTCGTCGGTTCCATCCGTTGCGTGCCGTCGACTGTTTCGACACTTTATCCATCAAGCAACCTTTCATCGATAGCCAGCAACAGATTGACTAGGAAAGGAGGAAGCAACTGACGTACGGCACGGCACGGCGGATTGCTGAAAATGAAATCTCGTTCGAGGTAATTTTGACTTATGCAACAGTCATCAGAACGCCGTTTACCGATGAAATCACGGTCCGCTCCCAGCAGGGGGAAATTAACCGAGCCTGATTACCGAGCCGCCATCGAGCAAACATCGGTATTAATTGTTTTTCAGCTGTACGAGTCATTCGTTCGAGGGCCATTGACAGGACAGGACCAATTTTTTCGTTCAAAAATCTTCTATATATTTTAATACTTAAACAGTTTCTGTTCGCAATACAGTTGGTAAGGTTGGGTGAAATGGCTCGACATTTAACACTATCATCATTCCTGTCGATTGACATTAGCTTCTTTCAGTTTAGTTTGTCCTTTCTTCCTGAATGGATGAAAATATAATAAAAAGGGTATATTGCCAACATTGTGTATCCTTTTTTATGTATCATACGAACTCGAAATAACCTTTGTCGGTCAAAGGGAGAGGGGACATTTATGACGACGCGAGTAAATGTGTGGCTGCGTGTATTGTAGTAAGTTAATTCAGAAGAAATTTTTGGGATACGGCTTTCACTTGATTCCGTATTTGAGCAAGGGAGACATAAGCTGTGTCTGTTATGTGCTAGGATTTGTTTTCTGTTTTGATTTAGCTGCATGAGATAAATGATTTACGTGAAAAGAATAATTTTAACAGCAGACTCTGTTTCAAAGTATCTAAAAGTATCTCGCATTATATGGATCGTCCATAGTATTTTTAAAGATATTTTAAGGTGACCGCCTGTTGATCCAAATTTCTCCAATTAACTCGATTATAGGCTGCCACTCTCCAATTCCTTGGACACCGTGTGCTCGCCGCCAGAACTCATTCGACCTGATCTAACCAACAAGCTGCTGGTCGTCTGTTCCCACCGGTTTTAAGGCAAAAACCATGTTCAGAGGGTAATTCCGGCATTCTTGCAACATACCTCCAACCAACTCCATCGTATCCATCCAATTCTAGTCACCTCTTAAATATTGGGTGCGCCGTAGAGCTACGTAAGTTTATTGTCCATCCTCACTCGCCATGCTTCGTAATCTTATATGCCGTCGAGCGTTGTCCTTGTTCCGTGTCCGCAGAGAATAACTGGTCTAGTGATCATTTTGGACAAGGCCAGGGTATACTTTATATGGTAGCTTAATCTATTCGACCACAATCTATACCTATAAAAATGGATTTCTGTCTGTCTGTCCTGTGTTCCTTATAGAATCAAAAACTACTGAACCAATCGGCGTGAAAATTTGCATGTAGAGGTTTTTGGGGCCAGGAAAGGTTTTAGTGATGGTTAGAGACCCCTCCCCCCACTAAGAGGGGGGGGCTCCCATACAAATGAAACACAAATTTCTGCATAACTCGAGAACTAATCAAGCAAATAGAACCAAATTTGGCATGTGGGTGTTTTCGGTGACAAGAATTTATTCTAGGGTAATTTGAGACCCCTCCCCTCTTTATAAGGGGAATTATAACTCCTCTCCCCTTTAAGAGGGGGGGTTTCCATACAAATTTCCTCATAACTCGAGAACTAATCAAGCAAATGGAACCAAATTTGGCATGTGAAGGTTTTCGAGGGCAAGAAAATTTTCTATGTTGAATTAGGACCCCTCCTCACTTTAAGAGGGGGGGCTCCTGTACAAATGAAATACCAATTTCCTCATAACTCGAGAACTAATCAAGCAAATGGAACCAAATTTGGCATGTGTGTGTTTTTGAAGACAAAATTTTTTTCTATGATGAATTGGGACCCCTCCCCACTTTAAGAGGGGGGGGGGGCTCCTATACAAACGAAATACAAATTTCCTTATAACTCGAGAGCTAATCCAGCAAATGGAACCAAATTTGGCATGTAGGTGTTTTTGGAGGCAAGAATGTTTTCTATGATGAATAAGAACCTCTCCCCACTTTAGGTGGGGGGGCTCCTATACAAATGAAATACAAATTTCCTCATAACTCGAGAACTAATCAAGCAAATAGAACAACATTTGGCATGTGGGTGTTTTTTTTGGTGACAAGAATTTATTCTATGGTGAATTGAGACCCCTCCCCTCTTTATAAGAGGAATTATAACTCCTCTCCCCTTTAAGAGGGGGGACTTCCATACAAATTTCCTCATAACTCGAGAACTAATCAAGCAAATGCAACCAAATTTGGCATGTGAAGGTTTTCGAGAGCAAGAAAATTTTCTATGGTGAATTAGGACCCCTCCCCACTTTAACAGGAGGGGCTCCTGTACAAATGAAATACAAATTTCCTCATAACTCGAGAACTAATCAAGCGAATTGAACCAAATTTGGCATATGTGTGTTTTTGGAGACAATTTTTTTTTCAATGATGAATTGGGACCCCTCCCCACTTTAGGAGGGGGAGTCCTATACAAACGAAATACAAATTTCCTCATAACTCGAGAACTAATCCAGCAAATGGAACCAAATTTGGCGTGTAGGTGTTTTTGGAGGCAAGAATTTTTTCTGTGATGAATTAGGACTTCTTCCCACATTAGGAGGGGGGGCTCCAATACAAATGAAATACAAATTTCCCCATAACTCGAGAACTAATCAAGCAAATAGAACCAAATTCGGCATGTGGAGGTTTTGGGAGGCAAAAATATTTTCTACTGTGAATTAGGATCCTTCCACACTTCAAGAGGGGGGGCTTCTACACAAATGAAATACAAATTTCCTCATAATTCGAAAACTAATCAAGCAAATGGAACCATATTTGGCATGTGGGTGTTTTTGGAGGCAACCATTTTTCCCATGATGAATTAGGACTTCTTACCTTTTTAGGAGGGGGGGGGGCTCCCATTCAAACGAAATACAAATTGGCTCATAACTTTAGAACTAATCTAGCAAATGGAACCAAATTTGGCATGTGAGAGTTTTAGATGGCAGAATTTTTTTTCTGTGGTGTATTACGACCCCTTTCCCTTTTAAGAGGGTGGGCTCCCATACAAATGAAATACAAATTTCCTTATAATTTGAGTACTAATCAAGCAAATGGAACCAAATTTAGCATGTAGGAGATTTTTGAGTCTTGAATTTATTTTATGATAGTTAGAGACCTCTCACCCCTGTGGTAGGGGGATATGGACTCTCATACAAATAAAACAGAAATTTTTTCGAAACTCAAAAACTAATCCAACTCGAGAAATTCGAGACTTTTCCATAAAACATTAATCAATAACAAGACCACAAAAACTATCTATAGTAACACTAGATCATTCAGGACGAGCCGGTCGCGAGTGTTGCCGGTGACCCGCCGTCGGAAGCGCCACCCACTGGGGGGCTTGCAAAACTCGAGAAGTGACAAAGATCATCCGAGATTCATGATTTATGTACAACACAGGTTAATTTGTGGCAATACGAAGTTTGTCGGGTCAGCTAGTTCCTAATAAAATTCCTCCGAATTTTACGACTGGACTGACGTCGTTGTCCGCCATCACCAGTATGCCGAGGAACCCTGCGTACCATCTATTGTAGCCTCAATCAGTCTGGTCATCTTCCCGTGAAAACCTTTCTCGTTTATGATTTTCCATAGCTCTTTGCGATCAATGGTATCATGTGCTGCTTTAAAGTTAACGAACAAATAATACGTACACACTAAATTTTTTTTTTTACCGAACTTTAAGCAGCCGAACGTTCGGTAAAAGTCGATGGTGCCAATCAACGTTTACGGATCATTAGTAATGTTTGGCATCATAAAAAATTTTTACCGAACGTTCTGCTGCTCAGAGTTCGGTAAAATTTACGATAATTTACCGAACTCGGTACTTTTTTTTAAGTGTGTATTCATGGCCTTTTTGGAGGATCTGTCACAACCTAAAGATTTGTTCCGACGTTGACCGTCCTTCAATGAATCCAGCATTATAAACTCGTACAAATCTCTTCGCTGATTGTGATAGTTGGTGGAAAATGGTTTGGGAGAGTCCTTGGGAGGCGTTATTGAGAAAGATGGTCGCATGATAATTCCCACAGTCCAGTTTCTCACCTTTTTTGTAGATCGTGCAGATAGCCTCATTCTGCACTTCGGCAAAATTTTTACGGACACAAATTTTTACGATCAGCCGGTGCAGACAAATGGCCAGCTTTTCCGGTACATCTTAATACACTCTGATTCAATGCCATTCTATCCAGTCGATTTATTGTTCTTCAGCTGTTTGATGGTCTCCTTAGCTTCGATTGTCGTTGGGATTGGAACTCTTTACGCGTGTGTCGCCCCGTCGATATTATTTTCTCGCCGCCATAATTCTCTGCTTGAGCGCCATTCAGGTGTTCTTCGAAGTGCTACCATCACCTTTCCATCAGCTACCTCACCGTCCGTCAAGATACTATCGTTCTTATCCTAACACAAATTGGCTTGTGGCAATAACTTTTTGATGCGTTTAGTTTCTGGTAAAACAATAATGAGCATATGTTTGACATCATCGGCACCTTGCCGGCACACACTGAGCAAAGTTAGCACGAATAAGGTTAACAAAGTGTTCTAAGTGACTTACCCCTGTTCGTAGGTTTATTTTCTACCAATCATGTCGTTATTATGAATGATTCGTATTTGATACAAGAACACATTCGTAGCATATGTTGCACCAGAACGTCTTTGATGCACGGTTATTGACGGGCTTCGTTATCGACGAGACCGGGTTGCATAAATTGTAAATAAGAGAAAAAAGACACTGGAGTCGCTTTTTACGCGGTTTGTTTTTTACGCGAATTTTGGAACTTACGCGGACGTACTCAAAACGTTTTTTCATACGTAGGTTTGGAATTTGCAAGGGTTTTCCACGCGAATTTTGGAATTTACGCAGTTTTTTACGCGAATTTAAGAATTTGTACGGTTTTTTTTACGCAAATTTCGGAATTTACGCGGTTTGAACTTTGAAGTGGTTTAAAGCGGTTAGTTTTGAAGTGTCAAATTATCGTTTTGAAACACAAGCGAATACGTTTACGCAATCCCAGGTGATTTGCGACTCCTTTCAAGCCCTAATTCCAATAGTCCTCGAGAGGGATTTTGTTCGGATTCCTATTGTACCGAATTTTCTTGCTCTTCGCTCATTGCGCATTTATTTTTCATGCTGGCTTGGCTGGGGAGATCAGACGCCGTTCCGAGCCGCTTCCAACATAAAGTATATGATAGTCGGAAGCTCGAAAAAGACGCTTTACCATTTAGCATACGATCTTGGTTTTCATCGGGATTGCTTACTCGACCATCACTAAGGTTGCTCGTATCTCGGCTTAGGAATAGCTCCGAGGTGCGATGCTGGACTAACAAGCCAGTCGTCATATGTGCTGCTAGAAGCTGACCAGACATCTCAGAGTTTGCGGGACGGTCCCGGATTTGAATGGCTTCCTGGATTATCAATTATCTGCTCGAGCCAAAGATGCTGATACCTGATACCTGGATTATCAAGCGTCCGGGATTATCTTTGTTGAAGAGACTGTTTAAACGTGTTTAAACATTCTTTCACTACCAACTCAGACAGAATTACGCATGCCCCAGATATTCAAAACGCCATATCTCCCAAACTACCATTATTATTTTTTCTAGTTAAGTGATTCTTATGTAGAATTTTCTGGCGAACATTTTAAGCATATTTATTTGAAAATAAAATTGGGGGTGTTTTGAGATATTCGCATTTGTCGTTTTAAATTGCAAAAACATATATAATATTGACAAATTAGATAAAAACTAATAAGATCATTCGATTGCGCGACCAAAAACCCATAGAAAAAGTATATTGGCATGTCTTAACATCAAACTGTTTCAAAGATATTTGAACCCGAAAAATGACTTTTTTTTGAAAATCTGTAAAAAAGGCAGTAGCGCCACTGCTAGGGGAATTGAGCAATCGGCGTAAAACTTTGGGAAAT
Organism: Sabethes cyaneus; assembly: GCF_943734655.1. NCBI lineage: Eukaryota > Metazoa > Arthropoda > Insecta > Diptera > Culicidae > Sabethes > Sabethes cyaneus. Next base: position 57,409,374 of record NC_071355.1, read on the forward strand.
TGGTTGTGGGGCCAGAATGAACTGCCCATAAATGGAAGACAGTCACATATGCAAAAACGTGCAGCGGCGAAAAACGCATTTGAAACCGCTACATTTTTTCTTAAATATTGAGTAAATTTTGGAAACAAATCGTCCAAATCATCATAATATTACTTGAATGTACCTCATAGAATACTTTTACAAGCAATTTGTTCACAAGTGACCTACGATTTGTTCCAAAACTTATAAAAACTACCGAAGTTACTGATATGCGTTTATTTGTGCTTGAATAAGCAAGAATAAACGCATAACAGTCACACTCACAGCATGCCTTGATCCTTGTTTGTTTGTTTAGGTGGCTTGCCGTCCTAAGACAAAGCCTGTTGAACAAAATTTCTCCATGTAACTCGGTTGAGGGCTACCGCTCTCCAATTCATCGGACATCGAGTACTCTCCGCCAGATCTTGCTCGCTGCGTTCCTGGTCGTCTTGTTCCTACCGGATTTGAGGCGAACACCATCTTTGCAGGGAAGTTGTCCGCCATTCTTGCAACATGCCCTGCCCATCGCATCCGTCCAGCTTTAGCTACCTTCTGGATACTGGGTTCGCCATAGAGCTGTGCGAGTTCATGGTTCATGGCCTTGATCCTTGCGTTGCCGGTGACCCGGTGACTGCCGGTGGAGTATTTTCAAGACCACGTGTCATTGATGTTTTGATAATTCACGTGCACGTTTAATTCAACTGTTTCAAATGTCAGTACTGAACTATTTGAAATTTTACGAGAGTAAGGTTAACTCTGAAGATAAACTTCCAGTTCCTAGCATTTTTTGCTTTTATTTGTAATTTGTTATCGTGGGGTCGGATAAGGGGTTTTATTCAACTCAGAAACTGGTCGCTTTCCTGTGTCAAGAACACTCCCAGAACGTGTCCGAGTACGACCAATGTGATCCTGGACATATTATATGACGGCAAATGAACTATTCTGAGCTAGTTTTGCACTTTCGCGTACTTAGAGATGTCACACGTTGTATTTTAGTTCTATTCAGAAACTGATCCCTGTAGGGGTATCCGGAGCATTTCCGGATATGTGGTTAGATATGGTCAATGACGTCTTGAACACTTTATACATCTACCAATGGTCTAGTTTTGCAAATTCGAGTACTTTTTTTTTTTCTTTTATTTTGGGTACATTTTCCACTGCAACCAGTTATTTGATCTATTGTGGCAGGCCCCAGTTTATTGTACGCCACATCAGGGTGTCGTATCACTATTAGTATGAGTGATTTCCACTTGCTGATCGACGGCATTGTCCCAATAAGGTATTATACAACGAATAAAGTTTATTGCCTTATTGGGAGAATTCATCCATACATCCGAGGGTTGTATTAAAGTCATGTCAAAGAAAGTTTTTCTTTTATGAAGTAGTGCCACGCAATAACATAGTAGATGTTCCGCATTTTCACTTTCTAGGTTACAGAAGCGACACGTGTCATCTTCTAATTTTCCCAGTTGTTTTAAGTGATATTTACTTGCGCAGTGGCCTGTTACGAGGCCACAGTAAGTACGTAAGTCCTTTTTAGACAGGCTAAGAAGTTTCTGGGTTATTGTTTTATTAGGAGATATAAATTTCTTTGATTGTCGAGCTGTCAGATTTTTTTTCCAGACATCATCAATCATTGATTTTTCCCAGTTTTTTAATTCCATTTTAATAGTACATTCTGAGACCCCACAGAATGGTTCTGGTCCAATGAAAGGTTTAATCGATCCAGCTTTTGCCAACTGATCCGCTTTTTCATTGCCTTCAATTCCGCAGTGCCCAGGGACCCAAAAAAGAGTTATTGTGCTTTTTCTAGCCACCTGCTGCAGCAATTGAATGCATTCCCAAACCAGTTTAGACGAACACGAAACTGACTTCAGTGCTTTTAAAGCAGCCTGGCTGTCAGAAAATATACATATATTTGCATTTCTATAATTTCGTCGCAGACAAACTGTAGCACATTCAATAATTGCCTGTATTTCTGCTTGAAAAACAGTCGGCCATTGGCCCATGGATATCGATATGTCGACTCCGGGGCCCGTTACGCCAGTTCCAACTTTGTTGTTTAGTTTAGAACCGTCAGTGTAGAAGATTATCGATCCTGGTTGAATATTGGGCCCACCTGATTCCCACTCCGTGCGACTTGTTTCTGTTACATGGAATAGTCGTTCAAAGTTATATTGTCTATCCATCCAGTCCTCATGCGTTAATATGGGATTAATTTTAAAATCCTTTAAGATACTGAGATGGCCCCTAAGGTCTCCATCAAAGAGCTTTTTTGTTCTCCTCAACCTTAGTGCATTTTTCTCAGCTTCTAGTTGAACAAATAAGTGCAGTGGAAGCAAACTTAAAATAGAGTCTAACGCTTTTGATGGCGTACTGCTAGTTGCTCCGGTTATGGAGATTGTAGCTAATCTTTGCAACTTCTCTAGTTTCTTTTCAGCATTTTTAATCTTTGTTTTCGGCCACCAAACTAAGGCCGCATATGTTATCCTGGGTCTTACTATTGCTGTGTAGATCCAATGAATCATTTTAGGTTTCAGTCCCCATTTATTTCCGAAAGTTTTTCGCCTTATCCATAAGGCATTCATAGCCTTATTTAACACTTGATCCAAGTGTAAATTCCAGTTTAATTTGCTATCAAGAATCACTCCTAGATATTTTACTTTGGGAGAAATATTTAGTTTTGTTCCTTCTAAGTACAAGTCAGGTATTTTAGTTTTCCTTCTTCGCGTGAAAGAAATAACAGTAGTTTTTTGAGGGTTTATTGAAAGATCCTCATCTCTGCACCACGATATTGTAGAATCCAGAGCATGCTGCAATCTATCTTTAATAACTTGTTCATATTTCCCACGAACTATAATTGCAATGTCATCGGCGAAACCAATTATTTCAAATCCTGACGCTTCAAGATGTGATAGTAGTTCGTCAACAACAAGTGACCACAACAAAGGTGAAAGAACTCCTCCTTGTGGGCAACCCTTTACAGTCTTTACCATGACAGTTGACATTCCATGGCTACTAGTTATTTCTCTTTTTTGTAACATTTGACAAATCCAATCTACAATAGCTTTATCGAAATTACGTTTTATCATAGCATTTTTCATTGAAGTGTGAGATGCATTATCAAATGCTCCTTCAATATCTAAGAATACAGCCAATAAAATCTCCCTGGCTTCAAACGTCTTTTCAATTTTTGTTACGAGTGCATGAAGTGCTGTAATTGTTGATTTACCATGTTGGTATGCAAATTGATTTTTATTTAAAGGAAAATGTTTCAAGTAATTTGACTTAATATAATCATCAATTAGTTTCTCCATCAGTTTTAACATTATTGACGAGAGACTGATTGGTCTAAATGACTTTGGATCTTTTTTATCTTTTTTGTTCGCTTTTGGAATAAAAATAACTCGAATTTGTCGCCAATTTGTGGGAATATAATTTAACCGCAAGCTGGCTCTAAACATTTCAGTTAGACAAGGAGTAAGACTTCCATTACTTTTTTGAATCATTACTGGCCGGATTTCATCCTTTCCTGGAGTTTTGAATGGTTCAAACGAGTCTATAGCCCATTCAACCTTTGCTTGAGTGAAGATACGACTTGCTAGATCTTGCGAGTCCCTGGTCGTATTTTGCCCAGTTGTAATTCGAGTACTTAGAGGTGTCGTATAATGGAATTATTGTGATTCAATGTGGTTCAAGTTCCATATATTCCGGAACTTGTTCCGACTATAGCTTCGGAACCTTGTATCCGCTCCAAATTTTCTTCAATAGTGTTCTTGTAGGCCATAAAATCTTTCGTTTGGTAGTTGTTGCAGTCAAATCGGTACAGGAATTTCCAAAATCAAATGCTTATTCATATATTTTCACTACTGTGACTGTTATGCGTTTATTTGTAATATGGGACTGACATTTTTTTTTCCTGTATGGACTCATCACTGCGACCATTATGGTTAGATCTATTGTGATATCGCCCGGGTGTTTGTTGTATAACCCGCACTGCATTTATTTTGGCTATAGTCGCTATTGAGTGAGCGATATGCTTATTGAATTTTTTTTATGCGTGCTTGTGTGTAATTGGGTACCCTTCTTTCAATACTTTACTCTACTTTACCCACCTCGTTCCACATGACAGCGCACAGTCCCCAATTATAGTCATCCCTGGCGTAGCAAAAACCAGTGCATTTTTACTATAAGGGTCTCATTTTTGCACTGTCAATAGGCCATATCGGGATAATATAGAACTCAGCATGAAGGAAGGGCGATGAGGGGCCTGAGAATAAACCCATGCTAAAGTCACTTTGACATCGAATGGCCTGATTCTACTAAGATTCGAACCCATGACCATTCGCTTGTCAAAGCAGACTCGGTAACCTTGCGGCTACAGAGCCCCTCATGGGACTGACATAGTTTAATATGTTTTTCAACATTTTGGGAACAAACATAGCTTTTTTGTTTGAAATATTGAAAGAATAGGTAATTTAAAGATGATTCCAAGGTTTATCTCAAAAATGGTGATAAGTCATATGGGACTGTTATGCCTTTATGGGCAGTGAACAATTGTGCCAACTTTGGTTGACATCGCTGATAGTCGAATCCAAAACCTTGTGTACGTTTGAGATGGAATGACCCATATACGAGTTGTGGATTGCTGGGGTAGCAGAATGTCTGCACACAGCTACGGCGGCTATTTGTTTAACGTTTGCATTACCGTTGATTGCTATGCTTCTCATTCTCATTGAGAAGATATTTAAAACATTGTTTGTAAGATGAGTTTAATATCTGATTTTGTTATCATATCTTATTGTGATCCTAAAATGACTTTCGATATGTTTCATAAAAATTTTTTATTGATTATAGGGATTTTAAATTATAAATCTATACCTATAAAATTGGATTTCTGCCCTATGTTCCTTACAGAATCAAAAACTACTGAACCAATCGGCGTGAAAATTTACATGTAGGGTTTTTTGGTGCCAGGGAAGGTTCTTATGATGGTTAGAGATCCCTCCCCCCACTAAGAGCGGGGGTTCTCATACAAATCTATACCTATAAAAAAGGATAACTCGAATACTAATTAATCAAATGGAACCATATTTGGCATGTGGATGTTTTTGGAGGCATGATTTTTTTCTATGATGAATTGAGACCCCTTACCTTTTTAGGAGGGGGAGGGGGCTCCCATAAAAATGAAAAACAAATTTCCTCATAACTCGAGAAGTAATCAAGCAAATGGAACCAAATTTAGCATGTGGGTGTTTTTGTAGGCAATTTTGTTTTCTATGGTGAATTGAGACCCTCCCCTCTTTAGGAGGGGAATAATGACCCCTCTCCCTTTTAAGAGGGGGGGGCTTCCATACAAATGAAATACAAATTTTCTCCTAACTCGAGAACTAATTAATCAAATGGAACCAAATTTGACATGTGGGTGTTTTTGGAGACAAGAATTTTTTCTATGGTGAATTGAAACCTCTCCCCGCTTCAGGAGGGGGGGGGGGGCTCCCATACAAATGAAATACAAATTTCCTCATAACTCGAGAAGTAATCAAGCAAATGGAACCAAATTTGGCATGTGGGAGGTTTTGGAGGCAGGATTTTTTTAATGATGGTTTGAGACCCTCTCCCCTATGGTAGGCGGATATTAAGGACTCTCATACAAATAAAACAGAAATTTTTGCGTAACTCAAAAAATAATCGAACTCGAGAAATTTTAGACCCTTTCATTAAGCATTAATCAATAACAAGACCACCAAAAACTATAAATAGTAACATTAGATAATTCAGCGCGCAAGGCCGCGAGTGTTGCCAGCGACCTGCCGTCGGAAGCGCCGGCCACTGCGGGGGGCAGCCCCCCGTAGAGATCAACTCTATCTAGGTTTATTTATTTTCCCAGGTCTACTGACATCTGATACCTTCCTTCAGTTGGGTCACCCCTGCGAAATGGTACTTTCTACGAAAAGATTTTCCGTGAAATGGTACATCCCGCGTAAGGTTTTTCGCGAAATGGTATTCTGCGAAACTCTATTTTCCGCGTTATGGTCAACCGAGAATTGGTGTTCCGCAAAATGCTATTCGGCGAAATGGTTTGTAATGATGGCGAATATTTAAATGCTATCCGCTTTCTTTTATCAGGCTAAGCAATGGGGGGAGTTGTTTTCTACTTTGCTGTGAGGAAAATTTGTATATTAAAACACCCATGAACTCCCCAGCAACTTGCAACACTCGAGACTGTGACAAACGTCATCCGAGGGGGGGGGGGCTCTGTAGCCGCAAGGTTACCGAGTCTGCTTTGACAAGCGAATGGTCATGGGTTCGAATCTTTGTAGAATCAGGCCATTCGATGTGAAAGTGACTTTAGCATGGGTTTATTCTCAGGCCCCTCATCGCCCTTCCTTCATGCTGAGTTCTATATTATCCCGATATGGCCTATTGACAGTGCAAAAATGAGACCCTTATAGTAAAAATGCACTGGTTTGCTACGCCAGGGATGACTATAATTGGGGACTGTGCGCTGTCATGTGGAACGAGGTGGGTAAAGTAGAGTAGAGCATTGAAAGAAGGGTACCCAATTACACACAAGCACGCATAAAAAATTCAATAAGCATATCGCTCAATCAATAGCGATTATAGCAAAAATAAATGCAGTGCGGGTTATACAGCAAACACCCGGGCGATATCACAATAGATCAAACGTGTTACTGGTCGCAGTGATCAGTCCATACAGGAAAAAAAAGGTCATCCGAGATTCACGATTTATGTACAACGCAGTTTAATTGGTGGTAATACGAAGTTTGTCGGGTCAGCTAGTTTTCAAATAAATATACTCAAAATATTCGACAGAAAATAGGGGAATTAAACAAATCGGCCTAGAACTTTGGGAAATTGGTTGTGGGGCCGGAATGAACAATTATACCAACTTTGGTTGAAATCGCTGATGGTCGAATCCCAACCTTGTGTACGTTTGACATAGAATGACTCATATACGATTTGTGGATTGCTGAGGGTAGCAGAAAGTCTGCACACAGCAACTGCGGCTATTTGTTTAACGTTCGCATTAGCGTTGATTGCTCTGCTTCTCATATACTCTCGCGTAAGAGTAGGCATCGTTGGCTTCTCACTCGATTTGCAACATTGGCTGCGATTCTTGCTACGAAAATATGACGTCTTGTCAAGGATCTGGGTTTTCTTAGAAACGCAATAGCCCAGTTAGTATTTTCATAAGCAGATAAAAGTTAAAAATCAGCATTACGTACAGAAGTGCACGTATTTGACACACAAAACTAGCATATCCGTAGTATAGTATTTCGGTGGTGATATACGTGATAAGGAATAATTTTGAGCATTTCATCTATCTAAGCATTTATATACGATAATATCCTACCAAGCGCGACTCGCTCCGTACTGCTATACAACTCTGTGCTAAAAATCATATGTGTCAGCTACTGTCATTATGTACGACGGAAAATCAACTTGGGCGTACTGGTAGAAAATAACTAAAATTGTCGAATTTGATCTAATAGTTTAGGCTTATTTTTTCCAAACTCATATAAATTTGCTCAATTAGCTTAGAATATCGGACGTAGTTCAGGATGGTGCGATGAGTTCATGTCCTTGGGGACAAAATACGCCGAATCAAATCAGGCTCATACTATTCTAAAGCGCATTTTGAATAGGCAAAAGACGTTTTTGGAGGTACTCAGTCTTGTAAATTTTATTATTGATGGTCCTTTTGTGGCGAGAATTTCACTTCCCTTGCCACACATGCAGATAACCTGCCAAATGGTATATTTCGAAGCGTATTTTGACATTTGGTTCTTTTTGAAACGATTATCCATTTTGAACTTAACTTTTTCGGTGTAAAACTGTCCTGTCCTGGAATTTATTGGAAGTCAGTTTTAACGTATGTTTCGACATTTCCGTGTAGAGCTAGCGCAGGTTTTGGCAACAGTTTGCTGACGTTCATCGCGGTTCGGAAAGTTCTGAACCTTACATGCATGTAATCCACCTTTTGCTTGACTTTTTGGACGTAACTTTGAGAAACGCCGACATTCTTGACAATATCACTTGTTGAAAGATTGGGATTTCGGGGGAAATTAGCCTTAACCTTTCCCTCCGTATGTTACACGATCCTTGAATCTTTTCAACATTCTTGAGATAATTGAATTGCACATCTTACGTTTTTCCCAAAGTCCGATGGAATAACTCCGGATTTTCCAGATGAACGTACACAATTTTTTCACGAAATTCACGGAATGTAAACAATATTCAGTGGGATTTCGAATTTGGCATGGTTCGATTCCTGAGGCATTTTATTCCAAATCTTCTCCAAGCGTTGCTTAAAAGTATCCACAGTCAACATTCCTAGTTTGCCTAGCATGTACCCCATGCATAGAAGTCGAGAGGATTCGAATCAGGCAAAGAGCCAGGACACTCTTACGAAGAAATAAAATCCGGAAAATTGTCCTCATCCCAAGCCTATGAAGCTTTCGCCTGGTGAAACGGTGCAGAAACTTGTTGGAAGCAGTATAACGTAGTGTTTTGTGACGATGGGTTGCAAATGGTTCTTCGAAACATTATCGTTGTAATATTCAATGTTGATTTTATCATCAGGTTCAATGAACAGCATTGTAGCAACATCTTCTAAGAACTGGTTTCTTTGTATTGCTTGATGGTACGAAAGATGAATGTTTCGTTTATTCCGAGTGGCTTCAACTTCTTTAAAACATTGTGGCGAACCAACTACCAGTTGAAAGCCCCATTAAAAAGTAAATAAATAAATAAAATTCTTTAAAATATCACACGGTCTAAAACGGTCTTGTGTTGACATTTGGATACACTCTAAACGAAAAATATGCGGACACATCTGTGGTTAACCCATTTCTTATTAAACACTTTCAAAAAGCGCTAACAGTTATTACTATTCACCCTATAAATGCGCATTCATTAGAATGTTGTTCGCAAAAAAAAGACTGGCTCCAGAGAGGATCGAACTCACGACCTTCGCGTTATTAGCACGACGCTCTAACCAACTGAGCTATGGAGCCCTATGTAAAATACTTCATAAATTTTACGCATCGTAAAACAATTTCACGTTTTCACACGTCATGAATTTTATTAAATAATACTGTTCTGCATAAGGTTTAGCGTCATCCATTTACGCAATCAGTTTATCACGCTGAGTCGAGATATTAGAATTGTGCATCCCTGCGGCCAGCTTTTACCAATATGCCAACTACACTCACTACACACTAGCTAGCTAATCCAACTCTTGTGTAGTTTCAAATTGACACAATATTAAAATTTATTTTCATGAATGTTTATGACATTTGCTCCTTCCCTGCAGAATTCCACCGACGTAATTCTGCTGGGATTTATCCAGCCTGTCCCTGTTCCGCTCGGTGACAACAGTAGCTGCTTGCAGTAACAAGCAAACATTCTGTTTATGAGTTTTTGATGACACACCATCATCCCGCGCATTATCCTGTTAAACCGAGCCGTGCTAGTCTATCTCAGGTCAGGATGAAAAGGGTGAGAGCGACTCGACTCGGTCGGTGTTTATTGGAAGTTTAGCAACGTGGGACTCCAATTTTCGTAAGCATAAGCTACACCGTCTACGCTTCGAATTCACAACGGAACAACGAGCAAGCGAGCAGCAACACTTTTCTTCAATTCGCCGGAGGTGAGACCTTATTTCTCGCAGGATCGTCGCGTGTACAACGCTTCCAGATGGCTACCACTTTCGCCGCCCGGTTGGCACGGCCAAAGGAGAGAACCGTGTTGGATACGGTTCTTCACACTCCGGTGCCGGTGCCGGTGTGTGCACTGACAAATCGCACAGGTTCAGTCTTCTCGCTCGACGTAAAACGTCCGAGAAAGATAATGCCTTCTCTACGTTCCATTCGTTATATCTCTACGTACTCTCAGGGGTATAATTTTCATTTTTCATTTTCTAAATTTAAAATAAAAAGAGCGCGCGGATGATTAAATGGAACTGATGCTACTGTCGTGCCAGTAGGACACTATGTTGCAAATAAAATACTTTGTCAAATGCTAGCGAATGCGGGGAACAGGTGGAATAAATTGGCAATCTTTGAATTGCATGGGTAATATAGTAGCATAACAAGTTTTAATGGGCCACTAAACTAATTTTTGAATACTATGTAAAGAGAGTAAATTGTTGGAGTTTGTCAACTTTTTGTTTATCAAAATTTAAAAGTTTTAAACTATTTAGTTGATAATTTTTATTAAAGTGCAATTTTCTTTTCCAATTTGAATTTCATGATACGGTGAATTTGGAGCTGAATTTCATAACAAGACAAAAGTGGATCATCTCGCACACCTCGCCGCCCTGCACAGAAGGCAAAACATTTTTTCAAACACCAGAAGCAAATTCTGCAAACATGCGTGCGGTTTTGTCATTTGTCTTCCCTCTGGTCCGCCGGGTTACTCGTTTTCGTTCGAAAAAAAAGTGTGTTATTAATATTCCATTCAGCGTATGCAGGTTGGCTTACATCCTGGCCTGGCCCTGTCTGGTCTGGCTGGTGAATACCAACTTCTTTCATTACACTGTCTGTACAACCTAAACCGCGGAGTGACGAGGGGGTTCTGCAGAAAAATTATTCATGTATCTTGTCTTATTTAGCCATCAACGCGAGAACAACGACAGCAGCAGTGGCAATGGTCCACAATAATGATTCCTGTGAAATTTGCCGGTATGTTGTGCTGCTATGTAGTGAGCAACCGAGCCATCCAACGCGAATCCAGAGACAGCCAACTTCAATGATTAAAACAGACCGCAGGATTACAGAGCCATCTGGTGAAAGCTAAAAATGTTGGAAATTAATTTTAACAGTTGATTCTCTTGGCAATCAAACTTCTCCGAGTAGCACAGAACAAAAGGAAACTTAATCCACTCCGCTAGGAAGGGTTTCGTAATTCTGTCGAATCCGCGATCCCCGCTCCGGCCGACAATGGCGCGGTAATTTATCCGGCCGGTGACAACGATGATATCGCACGCCACATCCACGGAAGTGTGATAAATTTCGGCGAAAATAAAAATAATGACGGCGGATGTTCGCTGTGTCTGGCCACGACGCAGCCTCAATTCCCTGTAGAGCTTATCTTCGACCGTATTTATAGCTGCCGTGGGATTTATCGTTAAAAAAAAGGTTTCATCCGAAGGCACTTGGAAGGGTTGCAAGGATTTAGTCTCGCTTTTCTTTTACTTCAATCACTTACAAACACTGGCTAGTGTAGATAAGTGAAACAGTCTAGCAGCTCCTTATCGTTCAATGTTCTTTCAACTTCTATCCCAAGTACTGTAGCAACTTTATCTGAGTTCTAATCACTTCGAAAAAAAAACATCCTAAGAGTAGCTAGTAGACATGTCAAATTCATTTACTGAGCAGATCGCGTAATGTAAAACAAACCCAAGGACATTATTAACACCGCGGGAAAATTTTTCTTTGAACATTGATGAAAGAACTGGGAAAAAAATGACATAAGCATAAACGGTAACCCACCACTGCCTGCTGTAAGACCGAAAAAGAAGGTGGCTTTCAAATGGGGGAGAAAAATGTCACTTTTTTCTGTTCCTTGACTTGACGTGGAAGATGAAAGTCATAATCTAAAGGTGCTAACGAGAAGTTGAAAGTGCGCAGTAGGGGATTGGATTCGAGATGGTAAGTGCAAGAGAAAAAAAAGATCCAACCTCATTGGAACAACATTAACCTCCGGCAAGTGCAGTATTTGATTTTGGTAGAAAGATGGTTTTTTTTTATTTGATGTAATTCGTTTATGATCAAATGTCATTTACACGGACACGGTATTGATTTCGAATTGCTTTTCAGTTGCTGTGAGGAAATTGATTTCGCTTTAAATTTCTCAAGTTTATCAATAGTTGATAGTAAAATATTGTTCAAAAACAATAAAATCATCATCCTCAGGTGTGGGTGTACAATCAATCCAGACTGGTGCAACTATTCTATTCCCTTTTTTTTTGCCACAGAAGAATAGAGGCTTTCTTTCGACAAAAAAAACTTCTAGGTTAAGGCTTGTTGAATGAAATTACATTACGACAGTAGAAGGATCAAATAACCGGTCATCAAATGAGGTAAAAACGGCGATGGCGAAGTTGGAAAGACAGCTTTCCGAGATGTCGGAGAGGCAGGATCAGCAAACGAGGACTCTTTTTGGTCCTTCAGATAACGGCAATCGAAATTGAAGCCGGTCAAATCTCTTCTATGCTGATCCCAACGAATTCAGCCAAAGTCAACTGGCCCCGCGACATGCAGTATTGAAGGAGCTGCCTACTTTTCCGGGAAATCTGGGAGTATTTGCAAGGATGGGAGACTTCAGCGACCAGTAAATTCGGCTTAGACTCCAACGCAGTTTGAAGGGGAGTGCTCTTGTGACTGTCCGAAGCCGGTAGTTGCATCTAATAGGACTGGAAGGTATCATCAAGACACTGCGAATGTTGTACGGACAGGACAACCTGAGGTTATTGTCCACTTGCTAGTTTGCAAGATTCGGAAAAACAGTTCGGTATGGGAAAGCAGAGAGATCGGACGATTGTGCGTTTTCGCGAAACTCAGAATCGAAAGATCAGTAGTTTTCACTGTGATTTAATGAACGCGAGTGCCTTTAGTTACAATTCGAAGATCCAAGAGTGATTAACGACGGATTTATACTCCGCAGATCAGAATGAGTGATGTTTTGGGCTAATTGTGATGAAAAGTGCGATTCCGAAGCAAGCTATTTCAGCTTTTTCCTTGTCGGTTATGCATGTCTGTGTATTCAAGCAATGACATTGCCCGCTCAGTTATGTGCGTCTTTACAGAGCGCAAGAAAATTTTCGTTTCGGCAGTTCGTGTAATAATGTGTTTCGAATGCAAAGTGCATGTGTGTTAGTGAAGCAGTTGAGGCTTGTTAATTTTTTTGCTAGCACATAGTTTCGTGCTTTCCGTGTGTGAATCTCGTTGTGCTACTTGCCGTTGAAGCCGCTGACGAATAAACCGGATCATCGCCTTTCGTTTTCTCGTGTTTTTGCTTGCTAGTCGTGAGAATAAGAGACCATCATTCAGTTAGTGTGTACGGGTACCATGCTCCACATGTGTATGGTCTGATGTGTAGTGTAGAGTGGACAGAAGACGTTCCGATCCGACGAGTGCTTATGCTTAGATAAGTAGTGGTTTGACTGTTTGTTTTTTTAAGCTAAAGACTGAGGTGTGGCTATGTCTTTCTTGTGTGCTGTCTGTTTTGAACCTTACACAGTCGCAGACTGATGGCCAATCGGGTGGCTGATTCGGTTAATAATACAGTGTAGAGTTTTATACAATTGATTGCACTTTTAAAATATAGTTTATTAATTAGTATATGACTGCGATACATAAACAAGTGTAGAATCATTGCCACTATAATAGATATTCCTTACATATATAGTATATTCATATTACTCATTATTTAATACATTTACATATACATCATTAAAAGGGAGGGGAGGGAGCATCAGGGTACCAAATGAATCGAAGACTGGATGAGGCATGTGGTAACCAGCCCAAGTCACATAAGGTCGGAGAGGATTTTGACGCGCCCTTCTAGCACACAAATCATCACGCAAGATAAGTTTGCACGGCGAAGTTATGTATCTAGAAACCGGAGGTCTATGCTGGAAGGAGTGTCTTATATTCCCGTGGAATCATATAAGCGACATTGCTTATAGATCCACCCAACCCCTTTTGGTCCTTCACGAACAGCATTGACATGAAAGTTACTGGGTAGATAAATTCGATTCTGCAGTAATTCTACTTGCATACAATGGGAAACCCTTGAGGTGATGGTGGCTACCCCCATACATACTTACACTTGCTAGTTTGCAAGATTCGGGAAAACCGCCGAAGATCGAGAAACTCGGATTGATTTCGGTGTTGCAGTCCAGAACATGTGTACAACAATCGTAGCCTGTGTGTTGAACGAGCATTTATGTAGCTTGGCACTTCTTCAAGAACTTGTCGAGAGTGCCACCAACTGGGAAGCACGGCTGGGCCAAGCATCGTGAAACATTAAAAGCAGTGACACTGGAGGACTTCGGCAGCAGCAAAGGAGGCGTGCGTAGTAACGATTCCGTCAGCAGTCTGTGTGTACGTTAGCAAGCTTGAAAGACGCATAAGGAAGGAGGAAGTTTAGGTTCACTTCCAATCCAACTCCAGCCGGTCATCGATAGCAACGAACTTCTACAGAGGCCTGTAGGAATACATCGACTGTAGCTGGAAAGCACTTCATCGGGCATTCTGGCCACGTGTCCAGCCCACAGCAGCCTGCCACATTGCACTACCTTCACTATATCAGCATATTTGTATACTTGGTACAGCTCGTGATTCATGCGTCTGCGCCACACTCCATTTTCCATTTTGCCACCAAGTATAGATCGCAGAATTTTACGCTCAAAAACCCCAAGCACTCGCCGATCAGCTTCCTTTAGCGTCCATGATTCGTGTCCGTAAAGGGCCACCGGGAGGATTAGTGTTCTGTAGAGCGCCAGTTTTGTGCGAATTTGCAAACTATGGGACTTCAGCTGGCTACTTCATATCGTTCCCCATCTAACTCCACCTCGCCACCAACACCACTTGAGCTCCCACGTTCCCTACCAGCAACCATGTACTTCGTTTTGGCGGTATTAATGGTAAGTCCCAATCCCGCAGCTTCCCTTTTAAAGGGCCTGAAGGCCTCTTCCACTGCTCTACGGTTGATTCCGATAATATCGACGTTATCCGCAAAACCTAGAAGCATGTGAGATTTCGTGATGATAGTTCCATTCCTTTCCACGTTTGCTCTTCGTAATGCACCTTCCAAGGCAATGTTGAATAGCAGGTTAGAGGGTGCATCCCCTTGCTTCAGTCCATCCAACGTCACGAAAGCAGCTGAGGTCTCACCCGCTATTCTAACGCATGATTTGGATCCGTCCAGCGTCGCACGAAGCAGCGTAACTAGTTTCGTCGGAAAACCATGTTCTAGCATTATCTGCCACAGCTCATTTCGTTTAACTGAATCGTACGCCGCTTTAAAGTCCACAAACAGATGGTGTGTCTGCAAGTTGTACTCCCGGAACTTGTCTAGCAACTGGCGCAGGGTAAACATCTGATCCGTCGTGGAGCGACCCTCACGAAAACCAGCTTGGTACTCGCCGACGAAGGACTCCGCTAACGGTCTCAGTCTACAGAACAGGATACGGGAAAGCACCTTGTAGGCAGAATTGAGCAATGTAATTCCTCGATAGTTTTTACACTCCATTCGATGTCCCTTTTTGAAAATTGGGCAAATGAGGCCATCCAACCACTCCTCCGGCATTTGTTCTTCCTCCCAGATCCTGACAATGATCCGGTGGATTGCTTCGTACAGCCGCTCGCTCCCCGCTTTTAGAAGTTCAGCCGGGATACCGTCCTTCCCAGCAGCCTTACCGTTTTTCAGCTCACTGATTGCCTTCTTAACCTCCTCCTGTGTTGGTGGCTCCACAGCTTGACCATCGCTTACAATTTCTATCCTGTCCCTGCTGATCTCCGCATTTACCTCTCCATTCAATAGTGTCTGAAAGTGCTCCTTCCACCTGGCTGCTACCGCCGTTTAGTCGGTAAGCAGGTTGCCAGCACTGTCATTGCACATCACAGGCTTGGCAAAATTCTTGCATCTCACCGTTTTGTACCGATTCGCTGGTCAAGCTTCCTGGCGTACTCCACTGTTACGCCGTCTGCCGTTAACCGCTGGATGTTGAAACGCAGCGTCCTCTCAGTGTGAGCTGTCGCCGTGTTCGACAGCCTTGCGCGAATCTTACTCACTACGAGATAGTGGTCAGAGTCGATATTTGGTCCACGAGAAGACCGTACATCGATAGCGTCCGAAAAGTGTCGACCGTCAATCAAGACATGATCGATTTGAGAGCTAGAGTCTCCATTTGGATGCCTCCAGGTGTGTTTCCGAATATTCAAACGTGGAAAGTAGGTGCTACAGATGGCCATCCCTGTGGCCGCGGCAAAATTTATGTGCCTCAGACCGTTATCATTGGTCGACAGATGCAGGCTATGTCTTCCAATAACTGGACGGAAGAATTCCTCCCTCCCGATCTGCGCGTTTGCATCTCCGATGATGATTTTCACGTCATGTTTTGGGCACTCTCTAGGTCCTCTCAAGCTTGTCGTAAAACTCGTCTTTAGCATCATCGGATTTATCATTTGTCGGTGCGTATAAGTTGATTAGGCTATAGTTGAAGAATTTGCCCTTAATCCTCAACACGCATATACGGTTATCTACGGGCCTCCACCGGATAACTCGTTGCTTTTGTTTTCCCAACACTACGAAACCGACTCCATGTTCTGCTTTCTTACCGCCACTGTAGTAGATGTGGTACTTGAAAGAAGTGCCTGCAATAGGGTCTACTGCACGGAACTCCCTTTCTCCGGAATTTGGCCACCGAACTTCCTGAATAGCAGCGATCTCCACTCCGAGTTGATGCAGCTCTCGAGCAAGCAAGCCAGCCCGTGCCGGTTCATGGAGAGTTCGGACATTCCAGGTACCAAGTTTCCAATCGTTATCCCTTAATCGTTACCTTGTCCCTTGCCGTGTCCTATACCGATTGTTCCGTCCTGAATTTCTTTGGTCGTTGTTCGTGGTAATTGAGTTTTCGGTATACTACCTCACCGGGGTCGCGATACCTACATCCCGCTGATGGGTCTGCCATCTTAGGTATAGCTTGCGGGATACAGCATTTCATATTCAGCCGCCCGTTACGAGACAGACGCTGTGTGAGCCGCCCCTCACCTGGATAACAGGCGCTCTAGGTCGCACCTCCTAGCTTAGCTGCTTCAGTAAGTACATGAAGCATTTCCGGGTAAGGCCATCGACCGTCTTCATTTGACTTAGATCTGCGTGGAGGCGCCAGGTGGGAGCTTGAGAGAGCCAGAGCTATGTTTGACGCTCCTTCCAGGTACCACTCTGCATTTCATACCCATTTATTTTATTCATGTTGGGCGAGTACCTATTTGAAAAAATGACTGCTACCTTTTCTCCTCCATCACGATTGTTCCGTGCTGTTTTGGCCAGAACAAATTGTCATTATGCCCACGAAGTGGTATACCATCATCCACCATATCAGCATGGCATGTAGAGTCCAAAGACAAGAACCGAATCAAGAAATATTGGGCCATTGTCGAGCGAAACCTGAAGAAGATACAAAAACCTGTTGCAGCTCAAGGTAAACTGGTATTAAGCGATGAATAAAATGGATGATACGGTTAATAGTAGGAGTTGAACCCGAGATCCGGCAATTTGGATTCGGCCAGTCGAAAGCTTAACTAAATACAGAGGTGGGCAGTGGACACCACCAATCAGCTAACCGCTAACCTTTTAACCAGCGAGTAGTGTGTTCGCTAGGTGTATTAGCGCTTTATTTAGCTTCCGATAAGTTAAAGTGCCACTAAATAAACTACTAGCCGCTAATTTTTGAAAATAATAACAAAGATAAATGTGCGATTTCATGCAAGTTGATAAAATTGGTCGTTGCCTTTTCGCGACGCGAGTATATATAGTTCATTCGTGGCTAGTTGTACTATTTCCAAAAATTAGCGGCTTGTAGTTTATTTAATAGTACTTATATTTATCGGAAGCTAATAGAAGCGCTAGAACATTTAAAACTTAGCGAACGCGCAACTCGCTAGCTAAAATGTTAGCGGTTAGCTGATTAGCGGTGCCCAGCTCTGGCTAAATATTTTTTCTCCATATTTTATACTGATTAAATATCGAAAAGAAAAATAAACCTAAATAATCTCAGCGTATTATTAAAACACTATTTATAAAATAGTAATCAAAATTAGAATACATAATTATATTTTTCAACAGATTGATAATCAGTATTTCAAAAATCAAATATATGTAATGTAGTAAGTATGTAATAATGTACCCAAAATGTCAAAAAGCTATCAGGATATAAAAACAATTTCAACAGTTGGTATAAAAGCTTGTAAAAGAGTGCTACGCTAGAAGAGAAACCATATGATAACTTTTATTACTATAGTTAGTGTCCAATTTCACAAAGAAACTCCGTCTGTATCCTAGTGATTACTTTTAATTCAAAACATCAATTTGTTCGTTTTCAAGTGACCAACGTGCTAGTCAAGCCTTCTGTTTGATTTTCGAACGAACGGTCGGGTTTGGTTTCAACAATAATCAAATATATATCCGTAATTGTACCCAAATTTACTTGCTACACATAAACGTGAAATTTAATCCCGTGGTCGCTTTTCTCATTTCACAGCAGAATACGATCTTCCACTTCACTGCTGCGCATAGTGGCTGTCGTCGTCGATTCCGGGTGCAGACCCTAAACACAGAAACCCCAACGAAAACTCGACTCGACCTTTGTTGCGTCTCGGTCGTGGTCAGCGCTGTCAGTCTGGTTGATTATGGCTTCTCATGAAGTTTACGGCTTTATCGTTTTAGATCTTGTTGTGGTTTCAAATGTGGACTCGCACAGTTACAACACAGCAATCTCGACCACAATTTTCGTCACATTATAGTCAAATTTATCACTCTAGCCTAGGCTCTTTACTGCGTCGGAGAAGTATACGGCAAGGGAAAGCAACAACTCTATTTCCGTTTTAAAATCTGAGCATGACCCAAACCATGCTTTTTTTCCTTTCGCTCTATCAAGTGCTGCGGCGGGGAATAAAGGGGAAAGACAAATGGAAAATTAAAATCAAATTTACCAATTTACTCTTCCATTACTGCGCCTCTCAGCGCCATCCGATCCCATCGGTTTGTAACCATAGAGAACGTGCATAATTGCGCCCATTTTTTCCGCGAGCATTAATACACGAGATACGTTAATAAACTATACACTGCAGCACTTGTTGCGGCACTTCTCCGCTTTGTTCATCATAATTTACCTGTACTGCCCCCGCCCCCTTACCTACTCTGCTACCTCCACCGAATGAAAATTTGCTCTTCATTCTCGGTTTAACTCCACGCTAATGTCAATGTTTTTCTCCAGGGGAATCTTTCGATGGTGCGTTTTTTTCGCCATAGAGCGCCCGGCAATCAGTCGACCAGGCAACGAAATTTATCATAATTACACGTTTTTTTTTCACCAACAAGAACAATATTCTCGAAAAATTTATTACTTCCTCAATCTAGCGAGTGGAAGTGCTGTGCCAAAGAGGGAGCTGGAGTGGATAGTTTGGTACCTAGTTGGTTAGTTGGTTCAAAAGCAAAAAGTTTAATCGTCGTTTGGTTATGTTTTCACTTTTTGGAGAACATCCGAAACTGTCGATGAACGATGATGATACATATTCTAATGGTATGACAATATTCGGATATTGGTACTACTTTTGGTATAAAAATATTAAGAAAAAATTGGTAATTTATTATCTATATTGGTTGTTTTGCTAATTCGCCAGTTCAGTACAGGCAAATACCTGCATTTTGATTCTATTAAAATTACCTGCAGAATGATTTGACCATTCGACATTCAGTTCCAGGACTTATACATAGAAGGTATAAGAAAATAGGTCTTGGTTTCGCTTCCGCTACCGCGATTTACAGAGAGCAAACCGATGTATAATTGGCTACTTGACAGAAAAGGTAGCTGACTGGAAGGGAACCAATAGGAGGGGTCGAGAAACATGAGTATGAATGTATTATGCTCCGCCACAACTCCGAAACACCTGGACGGTTCTTCATCAAACTTGGCACACGTGTTCCTTGACGTATAAGAATCAGATAGGAAGTTGACAAAAGGGAGGTGGAGAATACAGTTAATACTAAAGATAAAATTTCATGAAATAGAATGGACATCACTACTAGAACTGAAAAATTCGAACATTTTGTTACGGGCCAAAAGGACGCTGATTACATCGCGAGAAACTATGTTGTTGAAAAGTGTAGTGACGCGTGGTACCACCATCCGCCATTTTATCCGACCAGCACGGTCGCCAGCAAAAACACGACTTAATTGCGCAACAATATCCAGCAGAATGAGTTTCGGTACTTTCGTTTTCTTTGCTGTCCCCTCGTATGGCTTCTCTTTCTAGCAATGGAAGCTCGCGCGTTTGACAAGCTTCTCTTTCTTGCATGCAAGGGATCGGTATATGGTTTAATTAATTCCCGTAGGATATTAGTATTGGTGTTGATAGGGATACTGTGCTGGCACCTACAAAAGATTGTTCCACGAGTGAAGCAAGAATGCCAGTTTTATTAGTGTACAAGAGATCGTTTATTGCCGTCAATGCCCGGTAATCTGAGCTATGTCATTATTTTAAGAATGAGTGAATAATACTCATTTCTCTATTCGATCTGTTATGCACTGTTAAATCTATTTGAAATTTTACCTTTAGTATTAACTGTATTCTCCACAGTCCCCAATAAGGTTGGCGGGAGGTCGAAATAAGTAACAGGGATTGTGTTTCTCTTGCATTTGGAACGATGTATAGCTATCGTATAGCGTATGTATAGCTAGCTACAATAACAAATAAACAAGTGGCATGATGGTAAGAGGACAGAAAGGGGAACTGACAAGGGGAAGACACATTCGCATGAAGATGAAGGGTTTTGTTTTTTGCATTATGAGAATTTTTGTTACAATAACAGATGTGCAAGTGGCTGAGGGGAAATGGGCCCCGAGTAAGATCGAGCAAGCAGTTAGCTAGATTTAAATTTGGAGTAATTTGTATTGAAAGTTTTACGTCGCATTAGACATGAAATCGGAATTAAAACCGAATTTTAAGTTTTTCTTTGAAATTGGACTTAAAATTTTATTTGAAATTGAAATTGAATTAGACTTGGCATTAGATTTTAAATTAAAATTGAAATTTAAATTAAAATTGGTTTAAAATTGTACCATCTTTTTTCTTTCGTTTCCTTTTTTTCTGTTCCGTGTTTGCTGTTTTATTGTTCCATTTTTCTTCGTTTCCTGTTCCATTTATTTTTGTTTTCAATACTATGACGCTTTTCACTAGATTTTTGTTTCTTTTCCGGTTTTAGTCTTTTCTATTCTATTCACTTTTTATCTCCTTTTCTTCTCGTTTTTCGTTTTCTTCTATTTGATGCTCCGTGGTTTCATCTATTATTACGTTTTTGAATCATTTTCTCAAATTTTGTTCCATTTTTTGTTCCGGTTTCGCGTTTTTTGTCCCATATTGCATCTTTTAAATTCTGTTTGACCACTTTTTCCCGTTTTCCTCATTTGTTCTACCGGTTTCCTTTCTTCTCTCTCAATATTGATCATTTCCTTTTTGGTTTTTCTTGTTTTCTGTACCGTATCACCTTTCTTGTCTCGTTTTTCCCTTTTTCTTTTCCGATTGCTTCTTTTCTTTCCGTTGTTTTCGCTTTCCTTGTTCCTTTACTCTTGTTTGCCTGTCTCGTTTTTCGCCCTTTTCCTCCCAAGTAACAATTGGAGTTTTATTGTGCGCTTATTGTGGTTTTCAAAACCAATTTTGGTTATAAACGCCATCATGAGATTATAATGTTGCTTGGGCTGAACCATAAATTTTCTCCGTTCCGTTTTTCGTCTTTTTCTTCCAGTTTCAGGCTCGTTTTGCCTCTTTTCCTCTTTTCCTATCTCGTTCGTTGTCATCTTGTACCCGTGTTAGACTTTTTTCTTTTTTTTTATCCAGGTGTTCGTCTCTTTTCCATCGCCTCTTTCATTCGTTCGTCGTTTGTTTTTTATGGTTCATCTGTTCATGCCCCTTCTCTTCTCTTCTCTATTCCCTCCCATATAGGGCTGGTACCGAATGGCTTAAAAACAAGTGGCCGAATCACGAATGGCTGAAATCCAAATGGCCGAATTTCAACAACAGTCACACAAGGGCGAATCATGAAAGGCCGAATCACGAAAGGCCGAATCACGAAAGGCCGAATCAAGAGCAACATGTGAAAAGGGCCTATGTGCAAATGAGGGATTCTCTTCGTGTCTCCTCTCTTGCGTTTACCACGGCGACATGAATGCATTCCAATGCAATTTTTCTTTACCAACAGCTAGCAAATAACGCCAGCAACCGTTTCATGCAGAATTAATCCGGAAGAGCGGAAGCGGAAGGGAGGAGACACGAAGAGAATCTCTTATTTGCATATAGGCCCTTTTCACATGTTTCTCTTGGAATCACGAATGGCCGAATTACGAAAGGTCGAATTTTTTTCGGAATGTCTAATAGCGAATTTGTTTATTCAATCTGGATTGGAACTGGATGAATTTTACCTGTCAGATAGGAGCAAATGAACACGAACAATGCATCCAGTTCCAACCCGGATTGAATAAACAAATTCGCTATAAATAACTTTTCAATAAAAACAAGAATTGGCATGCAGTTAACTACTAACTTTAATCAAACAAAATAAGCAACACAACTATTTACTATAGGGTATAGATGATTGAAAGTTCTTTCTTCCCCTAAGCGCAAATGCGAGACCGTGTCAGTAGCAAATGTTTCCTAGTTGATTAAGTGCGAGACGGCCACAGGTCGCGAGTGTGCGCCGGTGACCCGCCGTCGGAGACGTCAGCCACTCCGGGGGGCAGCCCCCTGCAGAAACCACTACTATTTAGGTGCATGCATTTTCCTAGGTTTACTGACTAGTAGGGATTATCCCTTAGTTAAGTCCGAACGAGCGGCAGCGGGTAAGGACAGCGTGTACCCAACGTTTGTGCAGGTTGAAGGCCGAATTCGGTCAAATATGAAGTTCGGCCATTCGTGTTTCGGCCTTTTGTGATTCGGCCATTAGATATATTATTCCATTTGTTATTTCGGCCATTCTGGATTCGGCCATTTGTGTTTCGGCCATTCGTAGGTAATCCCGTTTATATTCCGTTCGACCACTTCTTCCCGTTTTTTTTCGTTTGCTCTACCGGTTTTTTTATGCTCTCATATTATTCTTCTTATATCTTTTGGTTTATCTTGGTTTTTGTTTCGTAGATCATTTCTTTTCTCGTTCTCGCTCTTTTTCCCCTTCGATTTTCCTTTTTTCTATCCGTGATTTTCTTCTTCCCTGTTTTTCTTCCCTTTTTTCCAGTTTTATTTTCGTCCTGTCTTTCATTCATTCGTTGTTAGTTTTTTGGTTCATCTGTTGATTTCCTGATCCCTATTTTGCTTAATTTTAATTGTTTCTCCCATTTTATTTATTTTTGTACCATTTTTCCTATTTTCTGTTTTGTTTCTCAATTCTGCTGCTTCTGTATTTTCTCTTTGTATTTTACTCCTTTTCTATCCTGTTTTGTCACTTTTTCTATCCAGTCGCTCCTTATTTTCTTCGTTTTCTTTAGAATTCTTCCTTCTATTTCATTTGTACTCCATCTGTATCCATTGCTGGATCTGTAAATATGCTAAGAAAATTTACTAACATTTTCTTGCGTTTTTCCTTATACTTTTCACTCGTTTTCTGTTAATCTTTCCCGTTTTCAGTCTTTCTCTTCTCAGTTCTTTCTTTCGTTTTTCGTCTTTTATTTTACCTTTTTTGGTCTGTTTTTTCTTCTGTTTTGGTCTCTTTTCCCGTTTTTTGTCCCATTTTCCTCTTTTATATCCCGTTTAACCATTTTTTCTCGTTTTGCTCGCTAGCTCTAGGGGTTTGCATTTTTTGTCTCCTATTATTCTTTTCCTTTTTGGCTTTTCTTATTTTCTCTTTTGTATTTACTTTCTTTTCTTGGTTTCCGTTTTTTCCCCTTTTGTTTTTCCTTTTGTCTATCCACTGCTTCCTCTTTCCATGTTCCTTTTCTCTTGTCTTTCTGTCCCGTTTATACCCTTTCCCTGAGTCCTAAATTTCCTAAAATTCATTGCCAAGTGTGCCCAAGTGAATTCAAAATGTCGTAAAAAAAACCGCTGTCGGAAAAAATGCAGTGGTGTAATTGGTTAAACAACACACTCGACTAGAGATTGAGAGCTGTGAGTTCGACTGTCACCTTCGCTACCTAAGTCTATATTGTTGGCCTAATATCAATAATTTTTCAGTTTGCCTGAATCTACATTTTTCGCATTAAGCATTTATTCTTCCCCAACGGAAAAAATGCAACCACCCACCGAGGCGCAAAAATAAACGATGCTAAATTATCATACGAAACGATAGTCATTAGGTAAACACCGGTTATGAGACTAACCTGGATATACCACAATAGATCCCTAATAATGGTCGCAGTGGTTCGTGCTCCTATGGGAAAACGAAACTGGATATCCAAAATTGGACTGGACTGCTGGGTTACAGAAATTATTTTTTTTACATTAAAGTTCACAGAGTGGGTCTAGCACACGCTCCACCCAAGCAACAATGTGAGTTTTATTGTACTCTTATGGTGGTTTTCAAGGCCAATGTTACCTGGGCACGTCAGTGCGTAATCGTCAAGACGTCACCGCAGAACAAAAAAGCTGCAGTTATCCCCAAATGCATTTTGCCTCATGTGATGAATCCATCAAAATACTATAGAAAACACTGACAACAGCAGAATAAGGTAAGATCGAAGATGAAGACGTAATTAAATTATCATCAAAATTACTTCCATAATTATTACGGACTGGTTACTTTAGTGAAACTAGCACTTAGTAGGACAGTAGCTCAAGATTGCTTGAGCCTCCTTTTCCCCTTCTCCTCCTTTTTCCCCCCTCATTCATAAAATGCCGTGCGTGGGTGTTTGATTAATTATCCCCCAACCAATGGTACCATCATCATCACAGCCGGGAAAAGGGCCCCACTAGCACAGTACGCAGCTTGTCTCGTCTGGTCGCCCACACTGCGCACACCGTATCATTCTTTTCCTGTCCTTCCCCAGTAGTCCTTCACCACGTTCTCTTCCTCCAACCGACCGTGCTCTTATCACCGCTGCTGCCCGTCCACGCGGCGCTGCTGCTGTGAGAGACTCTGATTGAAAAGTTAATGAACCGTTAAATAAACCCCTCATCAGCCCAACTCATTTGCGCGCTGGCTGGCCTGGCCGGCAAGAACTTGATCCTGGCTCACGGAAAGATTCCTGTTTTTCCTGCCCCTTAAGCCTTGCTTCCTCTATGAGACAGAGAGAGAAACGATTACACAGTGCCTCGGTTTCTTGAGTTGTGGATCTTGCGCTGATTGTCTTGAAAGATGAAAGTCATCAAAGGGCAGTGCAATGCGGGAATGACTTTAATATTTTTATAGGTGCCCACTTTTTGCCTTTTGTCGAATCAAGCTCCGCGAAGGAAGAAAACCAATTCTCCGGATGATGCAGCAACAAGAAGGGTAGAATAGGCGCCCTGCTTGTTGACTGACAACAACGGTTCTTTGTCGGAAAGACTTGGTCTCTTCATTGTCGATTCTGCTGATTAAGTTTGCTTCACGGTCGGGCATCCTTGACTTCGGCTCCGTAAGGCAAAGACAATACGATGCGATGGTTGGTGTAGACAGAGCTTGTCCCGATTTCAGCCACTAGCCGGTCGAGTTTCGAACAAAACATTCAAATTTTCACTCCAAATATCATCCGGGTGTCAAGCTGGGGGGAAAGTGTTTGCGCACCAGCGAATGCGAATGAAATCGAAATAATTTGACTTGTTAAACATGCAAATTTGATCGGTTTTTGCTTGATTTGGTTCGGGCAGCGAAGCAACGATAAGAACAAGCAGCCGCCCAATGACTGTGGCCAACAAGCGGCAGCGGCTCGGCAATAACGACAACGAAAACGTGAGAAAGGCGTTCTTACTACTGCCGGCTACTGCTGCCGTTGCTACTGCTGCTGCTGCTGCTGCTGCTGCTGTTGATGGCGCGGCGGCGGCGCCCATCGTTCCGTGGAAATAAACAGCCCAGCATTGGGCATTAAATTTAATCGCTCGTTGTCGAAATAATAAATGACACGCCGGGAACAGCTATTCTACTGTTGGCGGTACAAAATCGTGACGGGAAAAGTTGGTGCGGAATAGTCCAATGAAAAATATGTCATATTTAGTGTGACGGTTTGTAGGACACTAAAAACGTCTAACTTTGAACGCCGCGCCGAGACCCTAATATAATATTTTAGACACTGTAATCGGTATGACTTTAGACTACTATACTCTACTATCTACTGGTTCGACTAACAAAATCAAGAGTAGCTTTAGACTATGACTTAATTCTTCGGTTTTGCTTTGAAAAAGTGTCAGTAGGTGTGGACACGTTTTCGAGTTTTAATTCTTTATGACTAATAATTTCACATATCTCACCCATGGGGTGTCTACAAGATAATTTATGTATTTTGTTGCTAACAGGAAGTTGTTGTTGAATAATTCATACATTTATCATATATTTATTCGAAAACTGCTTTACCACAGGTCCTGTGGCGCAATGGATAACGCGTCTGACTACGGATCAGAAGATTCCAGGTTCGACTCCTGGCAGGATCGTGTAGGATTCATTTTTTGTAGTACGATTTCCGGATTGTTGTGGAACTATTCCGCCGCTATTCGCGCATAATAGTCCGATTTATATAGGAACTCGATAGAAAATGGGGCTGTTATGCGAGTAGCGGCAGAGACCACAAAAATGTAGGTATGTATTCATACTCGATAGCTACGACGAACGGTATCAACGAAAGAGTAGAGGATTTTCTGTGATTTTAGTCTCTCCCGCAATTGTTTATACATACTTCAGATATAAACAATCATATAATCACACATGAGGATCTGTTTAGGTATTGCTAATTTGCGCTTGTTTCAGCGGTTTGTTTTAACCAAAAAATGTTTTATTCTTTTGCATATTAATAGATGTTTTCATTGAAAGAAATTAAATTTTGCATATATCTGTCTTTTGAAACATCTTCTTCTGTTTTACATAAGCAACAAAGCGAGTTTTTGTTTTAAAACTTTGAATATTGGAGAATTTTTAAGACTTTCATCCTTTATTACTCTCACAATGTTTACACCGGAAAAGCAAAGACAACTGTTTTTTTTTCATGTGGTCTTTTAGCTTCCTAAACAACTGAAACTACTGTTTTTTGTTCAGGCTAATCAAAAAATCAAAAGTTTAAGAGTAATTCTAAACGCGAAATATAATAAAATTCATTCGCATTTTGCCGCATATTTATTATTTTAGTTATTTTGTGTTGCAAAAAGCAAATCCTTTTTCTGGTAGTAAATCAGAATTTGTCTCATCCAAATCCCACTAAGCGTGTCTCTGCATATTAGCGTTGGTAAGAGGAAATGCTTATCAACTAAGGGACTATATTGGCTCGTTTCATTATCCCTGATTTCCCTGATCGCGGATAAGTTCAAGTTGTTACGTGGTTTTTGAGCCGTAAATCTCGCATGTGCATAGTATTTTTCGATATAAATCAAATTATGGTTGTATATGAGCACCATTGGCATTATATTAAATTTGTTAAAAAGGTATTTTTTATCTCTTAATTTTCGTAGTTACTGGCTTTACAAGAAAATTTTCGAATATCCAGGTTTGTCTCATATGAATGATGCTTACATACTTACATTATCCATCTAGCTCCGCCCATCTACTAACAACAATTCCTTTCCCGAAATACTTGTGAAGATGCAGAGGATTCCCTGGTCGCAACAAGTATTGGACTAACATTCCTTTCCATCCCACTAGGACCCGCATTCGGACGTGGCCGGCGTCGGTATTGATCAGCATGCAGGGACCTGATAAGGTTGCACAATGAAAAATAGCGTGCTGTCCCAAGTATGCTTTTTCCAGCCATCATTTTGCAATTTTCATCGATCCTGGTCAATAACGGAGTAGCAGCACACGGACGGTATTCTATGCTTATGCTTATGCTTATGCTTATGCTTATTTGTCTCATCCAAATCCCACTGTCATGGGTTTTGTAACGTTCCATAGCATAGTTGACCACTACCACGAACATTTTATGACAAAATTCAAACCTTAAAATTGAAGTATTGATGGCAATTGTAAAAGCCATCTCTAAACTAGCAATGATCAAAGAGCAATCTAATTATTTTGACGCTGACGTGAAAGACTTCTGTCCTGTCTGCTTCCTTATTCCCAAACTACAACTATCAAGACGAGAAAATTGATTCATATCCTAAGCAACAAAATTGATTTTTTGATAGGTAATCTGTATACTGTTGTTATGACCATATTCTTAAACCTTCTTTTAAGTTTCGTACATGATATGTGCGGCTATAACAAACTAATGAAACCCCTTACTTAGAACCGAATAGGCAAGAGGACCACACTACAGGAGAGAGTTAGAACCAAACTTTAAAATCATCTGTATGCTTCTAAGTTTTATTACACAAATGTCCTATCGTAACTACAGGGTGAGTAGTAATAACTGTCAATGTTTTTTGGGCATGTTTAATTAAAAAAGCATTAATCACAGATGTGTCTGCATATTTTTCGTTTAGAGTGTATTCAAATGTCAACACAGCTTGTAAGTTTGTTTTGAATTCTCATTCGTTTAAAAGTCATGGTCCTCATGGACTACTAATGTAAGATTGTATGATTGTTGTTATCTGAAGAAAACATAAACAATTGCGGGAGAGACAAAAAATCCCATTGAAAATCTCCCTTTTTCATCCATACATACCATCGCATAACAGCATAAGAAGAAATCAAGAATTGTTGTTTATTATCGTTTGTGGTCTTCTTTCCAAATAGCTCCGCAACAACCCAGAAATCATATTATAAAAAATGAATCTTACACGATCCTGCCAGGAGTCGAACCTGGAATCTTCTGATCCGTAGTCAGACGCGTTATCCATTGCGCCACAGGACCTGTGGTAATGCAGTTTTCGGGTAAATCTATACCTATAAAAATGTATTTCTGACTGTTTGTCCGTATGTTCCTTATAGAATCGAAAACTACTGAACTGATCGGCGTGAAAATTTGCACTCCTTCACCTATCAATAACGCGGATCATCACAGAGCTGCGAGTGGAATAAAGGGGAAAATTTTAAAGGTTTTTCAGCGGGATGTTTCAAATTCGCGTTAAGAAATAGATGAAAAAATTTATTCAAAATGCGTAAGGTCTCACAACATGAGCAATAAAAATGTTGTTGATTTGGGCATTCCGGGAAAATTCGACCTTTCGTGATTCGGCCATTCGTGATTCGGCCTTTCGCGATTCGGCGTTTCGTGATTCGGCCTTCTGTGACTGTTGTTGGAATTCGGCCATTTGTGTTTCGGCCATTTGGTACCAGCCCAACTTATTGGCTACGCAGCTGATTTTGATAATAAAGCCAGAAAATTTGCCAAGACTAAGGCCATCAGCGCTAGACTGAACGTGGAGGCCAAGAGGATTGGGCTTAGATATCAATACACGCATCGAAGACTAAACAGGGGACGGGAGGGTACTTCCAGCACGCTACTAATTTCGGCATACATTACCTTTTTTGGCTACACTTTCCCAAATAAAAACTTTGCCGCTATATAATAATACTGAAACGAATGTAGCACTCATAGGCTGTAATGTGTCATAACTATTTTCATAAAAATGTAAGTAATTCGCTAAATTTTATTCAATAAACATCAAAACCACTGTTCACTAGCACGTAACCAGGCTGAAAAAACCAGCAGCAATCGCTTAGGCGTATCCGCTCTTGATGATGGTTTAGGAAAACACACAATTATGATCACGTTTACTCATTCTAAAAACTAAACAGCTGTGAATATGCTATCACAGAACAATTCTACTTCTTTTTGTCACGGAAGAACACAAAAATTCCCTTCTGATATGAAAATATAAATCAATTCTCATTCACTAGCCATTAGCAGCATTTTGTTTTTAATTCTAGCACATGGTGCGTTATTTACACTACTACCAATATGTGAGGCCTGAAATGCTTCTATCGTATTGAAATAGCTAGTATTTGAGTAACAACCACTAGTGCTAGCAAGCTGTTGTCACTGCAAAACTAATTATCTTCAATGAGCCCGGAATGTAGGCAATAGCGACACGTTATCCATCGGTCTCTCTTTTGATCTGTTTTTGCAAAGCATCTAATCCCTGTGCAGGCTATTTCGGCCGGTCGGATTTAAAAAGCACAGACACCACTATAGAAAATGGGCCCAATGTAACTGCAGCGACTGCATCATTTCTCGCGACTATAACTCAAATTCAGTAGCGTTTCATTAAGACCAAAATACTCGCCGATATTCAGTAAATAATATTCTATCAACTGGTATAAAAATCTTGTCTCGAATAAATATAGTTTCAACGTAATTCCTGAAAATTGTTCAGGCTACCCCTTAAGGAGCTGGAAATACCCTCCCGTATCCTACATGAGTGACGGAGACTCAATTGATACGAACGTGTCTCTTTCGCGGTCGGTAATCGTTGACGGCAACGAATCAGAAGTGGTATCAGCATCTTTGGCTCGAGCAGACACAAATCAGAAGATCCAGCGGCATATTCAAGCAAACTGAAGTTTTTGGAGCGACTTAGTAGAATACGAAACCTGAAATTAAATAAAAAGAAAACTATTCCAATTGAATTCTACTTCGATATCAAGTCCAAGTTTCAAGTCCAAATTTAAGTCTAATTTCATATTTCTAAATAAATCGTATTTCATGCGCAAAATTGGCATATCCGTACTATTTTGGAGGCGATATACGTGATAACGAATAATTTTGAGCGTTACGACTATATAAGTATTTATATACGATAATATCCGAATAAGCGCGAGTCGCTCCGTACTACTCTACGATTTTGTGCTGAAAATCGTATGTATGTCAGTCATTATCATTATATACGACAAAAAATCAACTTGTTCCCACTTTATCCAGTTTTAGTTACGATTTCGAGTTTGTTAGGAGATATTTACGATAGTTTTCGTACATTGATATACGAGTTGGTGCTAGCTGGGTAATTCAAGTCCAATGTCATTACCGATGTCCTGTTTTTAAGTACAATTTAAAGCCCAATTCGAGTTTGATTTTAAGTCTAACTTCAAGTATAATTCCATGTACAATTTCATGTCTAATTACAAGTCCGATGTCAAGTCCATTTTAAAATTTAATTTTAAAGTAACACTTCGTGTCTGATAGCCGTCTGATAACTATTCTCAAGTGTCAAGTCTGATTTGAAGTAAAAGTTCAAATCCAAATTATTCCAAATCAAATCATTCCAAAATCCATTCAAGTCAAATTTCAATGTCCCATTTTAAAGCCAATTTCTACTCTAATTTAAATCCAATTTCAACCCAAATTTTATGTCCAATTTCAAGTTTCAGGTTCACTTTCATCTAATTTAGGTCTAATTTCATGTCAAATTGAATATCCCATTCTAAGTCCAATTTCAAGTGCAATTTAATGTTCGATTTTAAGGCAAAATATAATTTTTATATCAACTGCAAATTGAAATTTAGTCTAGGTCTAATTTCAATGCCTTATTTTAAAGCCAATTTCTGGCCTATTTACATTTCTATTTCACCACCGATTTTAAGTCCAATTTCAAGTGCATTTTCAAATCTCATTCAGGTATAATTTCATATCCAATTGCAAACCCACATTCAAATCAAATATCAAAGTCCAAATTAGGTCTGATTTCATGTTCAATTTAATGTCCATTCTAAATCCAATTCCGAGTCTAATTTAATTCCCTTTTCACCTCCGATCTCAATTCTAATTTGGTTTGTCCAATTGAATGTCCTCTATTAAGTCCAATTCCAAGTCCAATTCCAAGTCCAATTTAATTTCAATTTCACCTCTGATGTCAAGTTCAATTTAAGTCCGATTTTAGGTCCAATTTCATGTCTAATTTAAATCCAATTTCAACTCCGATTTAAACTCCAATAAAATCAATTGAGGACCAATTAGGGTTGCCAAGTGGTCGGTTTTTGGCCGGCCCGGCCGGTTTTTCACCAGCAAAGCCGGTGGCCGGTCAATCCTGCAAAAAAGCCGGTTTTCCGACATAGGAAGCCGGATTGGTACTTTTTTCCTGATTTGTTGAATTTTCTGATAAATTTATTAGCAATCCTGAGCAGTGGATCATTGAAGATAGCCAGTTTTGCAGTGACAATACTTTGCTTCTGGCGGTAATATACATTAAATTGTCCATCAGCACCAGAAGCAACTAGTTGTCTTCTAGTATCTTCAATAATCCATGCAATGTTCGTTGTGGTTTCGATTCCACGACTACCGCATAATTACCGCACACGCACATTACACATTCCAGGCAAATCCTCTAGTAATATGCTGCCACAACCCCCCGCAATTTTTGAAGGCAGGACCGACCGGCCGGTTTTTGAAATTTTCGGACTTGGCAACCCTAGGACCAATTTCAAGCCCAATCTAATGTTCCATTTTAAGGCCAATCCCAAGTCAAATTTAATTTCAATTTCAACTCCAATTTGAATGCTAATATTAAGTCCAATTTTATATTCGATGTCCTGTCCAATTTCAAGCCCATTTCAAGCCCAATTTGAGCTCAACATCTAGTCTAATTTGATTCCAATTTATGATCAATTGCAACTTCCAATTCAGGTCCAGTTTGAAGTTCAATTTTGATCCAACAAAAGTCAAGTAGAAATTAAAATGCAAATGCTAATCTAATGTCTAATTAAAAGTTCAATTTTAAGTTTGATTTCAAATACTATCTAAATTCCATAGGCCCAGACTGGAACAAACATCCCGTCTTCGCTTTTATAGTCAAGGCGGGATGTTTGTTCCAGTCTGGGCCTGTGAAGTTTAAATTGGATTTGAATTCAACCTTAAAATTGTTCAATGTAAAGCAGTTCTAATAGTGGGACTTCGAAAATTCGCTGTCCTACAATTATTTGCTTTTTTTCTGTCAAAAACTTGCTATTGAAAAGTTTTGTGTTTAGATCTGGGCACGCCAGTAAATATCAAATACAATTTGAGTTTGACTACAAGACCAATTTCATGCCCAATGTACGATGTCATATCATGTACGATTTCAAGTCCAATTCCAAGTATACTTTCTAGTCCACTTACAACCTTGATTTCAAGTTCAATTGAACCCGGAGTCCGGAGTTTTCCGGAGTCTAATCGGTCGGTATTTTTGTGTCGTGTAACTTTAAAAGGGGAGAACGCATCGTGAACTGACCTGGGTTCGACGGCAAGGGTTATGTTTGGTTTTGAATTTGAAAATGAAACTTGGGTTAAGAGAAACCTTTGGGAGGCGAATTGGAACCTACCATTTCTTTGTTCAGGTCCGATTTCAGCAAATTGAAGAACATCCTGGCCAATTGAATCACAAGACTGGTAATTGCGATGAAAAGGCCTTGAGCTCTCAATAGTTCTCTGGCGGCATTTATATTCAAATCTTTGAGATCTGGTAGAGATTTCTACATAATGCAACATCTTTCAATGCTCCGGAAGTGGCGATGTCGGCTGCAAGAACACAAAGTGAGCAGATCAATATCTTAAGGAACGGTAAAGAACTGGAGGCATTAGTAGAATTCGCGAAAGTCCCATGCATGATACAGACGATCTTTTCAAAGCGATTGGTGCGATACGGTACATCCAAGAGCTAGCAATTTCAGTATTAAAAGACTTCGAAAGCCAATCTCGCATGTCTAGAATATACCTCGTACGGTGCAAGAAAGTTGTTATTATATTGGATGGTTGGATTGGCGTCGGAAACTGGATCACTTACGACAACTAGAAGCATACCCGAGCAGCACACTTTTCACGCTTATGGTTTCAGAAACTTATTTATGACTGAAATTAGTCATAAACCGGTTGCCACAACTGGTTCGTAACAAGTGTGCTAGCAGGGTAGGAAATCGTGTGGGAAGACGACATCTCTTTAACTCTAACTCTAACTCTTGCGTATACGTAGTGATGCTTTGTATTTAGTGGGATTAATAGGGATCGATACATTGTTGGTTGCTAGGGTCAAGTCAAAGGCTTACTAGAGAGCTATACCGGTATCGATCAATTTATTTAAACAAAGCATTGACGGACTGGGTAAAACGCTGTTATTTGCACATTTGTGACAATGCACCGGTACTTGAAAAACAGCGGCTGGAAAAATTTACCACACCCGCCATATTCGCCATAATTTGCGCTGGCCAATAATTATATTTACATATTTCCATCGCGCTCACTGCAATGCACTTCAGTTCTGACCTGAGACGTTCTGACTTTCTGAGCGAGGTATTTAAAATTGGTGTGATTCATTCTGACCTTTGAAGGACGAAGCTTTCCCTCGACACGAAATTCATTTGCTATTACATATTAGGAAGATTATAAAAAGGTAGCTAGTCTAATATATAATACTGAAGTTAATCAGAAGCCTTGCATTTGTTGTACAAATCCAATCAAAAAACACACAAATCGGAAGGTTTCTTCCTTATGATGGAAATTAGCTCCGAAGCAACAAAAGTTCCATTGAACGACCATCAAATTCCGTGATAGATTCATTAGAGATAGATTAACTAAACTAATTGCTATATGGTACAAAAACCCATCTACGTTCCATTGTTGCATTCATGGAGCAGTAAAAAAAAATAAAAAGAAAAACCTGACTACTCGGAAGCTAAGGGATGAAATGCCTACCATCATCATCATCATCCGGATCTTATTTGTATGTATGATTGAAGAGTGAAGGGAATTCAGTGTCCATTATTACGAGAAAAAAAAATAATGAGCATGTGTACGCGTTGGCGATAGAGGCCCGTCCGATTCCGATGAGGCATCGGACAGAATAAAAAGAGGAATAAAAAAACGTAAATTGTATGAGCTCTTAAGTTGAAACTTGTTAGGACGACTGCTGAAGAACCACTCTACTCAGTTATTCAAAAATCCATCAATCAATGTTATGAGCATCTAGTGGGTATCGAAAGTAAAATCTCATTTCTTTCTCCTCTGATGGCGGACGAGGGGCTGCGTAATGAGAACGAAACGTTTCCGCTCGGTTTTGTGATTCGAAAGGGAAGATAAGGAGGGTGGCGGAAATAGTTATGCAATGCAACTTGTGTTCTCGGTGATTTCTAGAGGAAAATGTTTTGGGGAAACATACCTACAGTCTCCTCGAAGTGGTCTTGTGCCTGAAGGTGTTGAGAATGTTTTGAATAAGCTCCTCCATGGGCCATGCCCTCGAGAATGGGGGGAGCAGCATGCTGCTGCCGGTGCGGTGGTTGCCGGATGATGACTTGTCAAATGGATTTTTCTCACCACGAAAACGGCATATTCTCAGCAGCACCACCTAATGTTTCTGCATTTGTATATTGCAATGAGAGTACAAAAAAAAATGGCTTACTCTTAGCACAAATCGTCGTTTTCCGTCTTTCGTTTGTAGTTTTCTGACTGTGCCTCAGTGAAATGAGAAATGATGTCAACTGTGTTGGTATATGCTGGCGGGAAAAACATTTTTCATTTTCACTGGTAGAAAATTGAGCAACGGTTCGCAAGCCACAATCATGCTGCAGACTAATTAGATTTTTGGAACATTAACCACTGCCATTTTGATTGCCGTAATTGCTACACTTTGCGTGCTTCCTGTTATCAAAGGACCAAGGACCGACCTTCATGTCATGTCAAAACAATCTGTCAAACTGTTTGACGTATAATCTTCTCTCCCCTCAACCCACGAGGTGATATTCGGAGAAGATGTTCACAGCCGGTGTAATGTTGTAAAGTTATTAAATTTCGACCTCGCGATATCTGGTGCACTGGGAGCGGGACAAACTGGATTCAACGTGGGATGGGTAATTACCTTGGTAGCGCTCGCACTCGTTCGTGTATCGTATCGTATCGTATCGCAACGATAGCCGCGGATTGCCGTTGTTGACTATAGGTACCTACTCCTGTGCAGGATTAGCACCGAGGGTCGTAAAAATCACGACCGGCTGCTACCCTACCAACACACCGCACCGCTCTGCTGAGTCCTGATATCCGCGTGGCACGTGTTCCAGTGCACCGGGATTGGTAAACAATTTTTGTTTAGATTATTTAATTAAAATCTGATACTACTCAATCTCGGAGGAGGTGTGCTTTTCGCTAGCGATAGCGAGCAACTGATGCTGCGAACGAGGGTCAAGAGGTGCGATTATTGGGAAATAAGAAACGGGAGTTTGACAACAACTACAGCCTTGAAATGGTTTCAATTGATTTGTGAAAAGTGTCTTATTATTAGAAATTCTTGGTCAAACAAATCCTTTAAAAAATTAGTCAATATAATATTCGTCCAGCAATATATTTCAAGTGTTCACTATAAGTCATTTATTCTTTATTAAAGTGACGAACCTTCTTCGTGACATTAACACGATCCATACTTTTTTTCGAGTTTCTGAAAGAATTACATCCTCAAGTATTCTAGTTTTACTTGCCTGTACATATACATCCATACAGACAGATAAAATATTTCGAAACTTACAGTTTTAGTCGAACAAACTTTCATGTTCTAGGGGCAGTTCGTCATATGGGAAGTTCACTTCGTCATAATCAAGATTTTCTTTCGTCTATCATGGACAGACAGCAATTGTTTACAAAATGCTATGCATTTATTGTTTGAGTCGGGTGCAAGAGCTATCCAACTTCCACAATAAAGTGGAAATCATTTGAATCACAGCTCTACATTTCAAGTATCTACTGCAGTTATTGTCATATCCTCTTCGTAGTATTCAATGCCGGACGACATGTTTAAGTCTCGACTCAACTATCGACTAATAAAAACCTAGTGACTCTAAATCGTGACGATGAACAAAATAAGACGGCCAAAACATGAACCTGTAAGCTGTACACGAGGATGCTGACGAAGGTCGTTTGCTTGGTAACGAAACCTACGCCAAGACGAACTTTTTACAGTTTGCTTGGCAGGATTTTTGTAGGACCAATGCACGATTGCACACGACACCCCCAGCTTGTTTGCAATGTCGCGGAAGGAGATGTTGGAGTTCCGCTTGAAAGCGCTGACCACTTCTTTTGTCTTCGCTACGGATTCCGGCTTCGGATGTGATCCCGATTTAGGCTTTCTGGCTGTCGACAAACGTTCAAGAACACTTTTATAATGTCTATGAATACGATCACGTGGTATCAACGAGTTTTCATAAACTTTACTGAAAAGTTTGAAAATTTTTCTCGAAAATCAGGAGCACGCTTCATGCATCGAAAAATATCCCGAAAAGCATAACATTATACATTAGCACATAGCTGTTATGAAAATTTCATATAGAGTTCTTCTGAGAGAAAGAAACGTACAGAATAGTAAAGAGTATTTACTCTAATGAGTAGGAAGGAAGGATGGAAATATTTACGCTAATTCTACCATGAATTCACTTTGACGTCTTACGACAAGGCCTGCGCAGTGTTGAATAGCAGGCAGGAAAGACCATCCTTTGCGAGATTCGAATGGGTCCGACAATCCACCCGAGATTCTCACACAGCACTGGATCCCATCCATCGCAGCCATGATAAGTCTAGTAAGCTTACCCGGAAAGCCGTTTTCGTCCAGAATTTTCCATAGCCCCTGTGTACCATATGCGGCTTTGAAATCAATGAGCAATAGATGCGTGTGAACTCGAAATTCGCGGCACTTCTGGAGGCTCTGCCGCAGGGTGAAGATTTAGTCCGTTGTAGACCGACCCTCCATGAAGCCGGTCTGGTAACTTTCCACAAATCTATTGGCTATTAGCGATAGTCGATGTAAGATAACTTGGGACAGCACTTTGTAGGTGGCATTCAGGATAGTGATCGCTCCGTAGTTCTCACAATCCAGCTTATCACCTTTCTTGTAGATAGGGCAGATAACCCCATCTTTCCACTCCTCCGGTAGTCGTTCCGTATTCCGCAGACGGATACAAATGAAACTTCCTGACTTTTTGTAGTTTTTTATTTAGTTTCAGATTCATGTAATGTAATTTGTATCTGTTTGTGCATAGTTGAGTAATTCGGGGTCAGATTTAGGGTATTTATTATAACAAAAATTTTACAGCTCCTAAATAAGCAAAGATAGAGGTATACTACATTCGGCAAAGTTGTTTATTTTTACTATTTGTACAACTTTATAGAACATGAAAAAATCATACAACAACTACAAAAAGAGCTAAAATAGAAAAACTGATTTTGAAGATTCACATATAAGAAATAGGACTTTTCTATCTTCGCTGAAGAGATAGAAGGTTACGGTCTTCAGCAAAATTTCTTGTAATAATATGCTCTAAAACTTTGCAGAACTCATCAATGTGTTATATTGAAGCTGCAGAAAAATAAATTTTTTATTTCACTTTTAGGGGGATTATTCAAAATTTGAATTTCACCATACGATAGAACTTTTAATTTCAAGAAACTCTCCCAAAGGTTCCATAAACCTAATATCAAGTTTTCCCACTCAAAACTCTAATGCGCACATATTTTAGGTTTTGGACAACTGTGAAGCCCCACGGGAATATGTTCCGGAATGGCCATGCCGTGGCAAAATCATCAGATAGAATCAAAATAATCAAAAATGACCTTCTGGAGTAATTTCATGAATTTAGACACCCATATTGCCAGTGTTGCAAACCAAACAGTTTTATGGCCACAGGAGGTCCCACGGGAACTTGTCGCAGAATGGCCATTCCGAGGATATATCATTGTATTGTCTTGAAATAATGAAGAATGACCTGTCGGAGTAATTGGAAGAACTTTGGACGCCCATATTACTATAATTACATCCAAAAATATAAAAAGTGCTTTAATTCCGGAATACATCCTCGGACTGCCGGATTTCCGGGAACCAGATGCACCACTTCCGGCTCTGTTATAACCACACTGGAAGTGGATAAGTTCCTGAATCTTTTGGTGGTAAAAGTGTCCGAATCGGTCAAAAATTGCCAAAGTTTCAATTTGTGGGTACCCGGGTACCCTTGTCGAGCACTTAAGGGGTAAAAAAATTTGAAGCCCCCCCATTCCACCCCCTTAAGTGCTACATGAAAACTTATTTTATGAAAAGTTGCAATTCAACTAATTCTTAGATGTCACAGAGTTTCAGTATCCTTGATCAAAGAAAACTTTAGAATTTCGTACTTTGAAAGCTGAAAAGGTACCCGGGTACCCTGTCGAACACATAACGGTTAACTTCCCTTATCGATGGGGGTGGCACATCTTCGTTGCTTGCTACACCAATGTGGTCACTTCCTCCGCTATCATGGTCTTCCGCCTGCACGCCACTCAGGTATGCATCGTAGTGCTGCTTCCACCTTTCGATCACCGCACGGTCGTCAGTCAAGATACCTCCATCGTTATCTCTGCATATTTTGGCCCGCGGCACAAAGCCTTTGCGAGATCCGTTGAGTCTCTGATAGAACTTCCGTGTGTCGTGAAAGCGGTACAGCTGTTCGAGTTCTTCGCACTCCTTCTCCTCTTGGTGGCGCTTCTTCTCTTTGAAGAGTCGGGTTAGCTGTCTCCGCTTCTGTTTGTATCGCTCCACATTCTGACGGGTGGCTCTACGCAGCATTTGTACCCGCGCTGCATTCTTTTCAGCCAATATCTGCTGGCATTCCTCGTCAAACCATTCGTTACGCCGATTCGGTGCCACACGGCCTAGAACGTTCTCCGCTACGTTGTTAATGGCTGTTTTTACGGCATTCCAACAGTCCTCAAGCGGGGCTTCATTCATTCAGAAGAGGGTGATTCTGGCTCAACTTGCAAGGGAAGCTAGCCGACTGAAGCTTAAAATCCTGGGGCTGAGCGAGGCCCACTGGCCGGGTACTGGCGAACACAAGACATCATCCGGGCAAGTCTTGCTCTACTCTGGCATACGAGGTGAAAATGCTACTCGAGAAAGAGGAGTTGGATTCCTACTGAGCCCAGGGACGCATGCGGCCCTAGCGCCAGGGATAGATGGTATTTCAGCCGAAATGCTCAAAGCTGACCCATCTTTGTCAGCCCAGATGATGCATCAGCATCTTTTCAGCAATATTTGGGAAACCGCAAATTTTCCGGTGGACTGGATGCAGGGCATATTGGTCAAAGTCCCTAAGAAAGAAGACCTAACGGAATGCGGTAACTGGCGTGGCATCACGTTGCTCTGTATTACTCTCAAAGTACTCTGTAAGGTAATCCTCAACCGGATCCAGGAGAAGATCGACGCTACTCTCCGGCGGCAGCAAGCTGGATTCCGTGCTGGCCGATCATGTGTAGACCATATCACAACGCTCCGCATTATATTGGAGCAGATCAACGAATTCCAGGACTCTCTTCTGCTGGTGTTCGTTGACTTAGAAAAGGCGTTCGACCGACTCAACCACGAAAACATCTGGGGCGCACTGAGGCGTAGAGGAGTTCCAGATAAGCTAGTCCATCTCATCGAGGCTCAGTACGAGGCGTTTTCGTGCAAGGTTTTGCGCTACGGCGTCTTTTCCGGCCCCATAAGGGTTACTGCTGGCGTGAGACAGGGCTGCATTGTATCACCGCTTTTGTTTCTCATCGTTATGGATGAGATATTAGATGGAGCAATTGACAGTAGACCAAATCGAGGATTGCCTTGGAATCCTCTGACGATGGAGCAGCTAAATGACCTCGACCTAGCCGACGACATTGTCTTGCTCGCACAACGCCGAAATGATATGCAGAGCAAGTCTGATGACCTCTGCAAGAGCTCCAAGGCTGCAGGTCTCACAGTCAATGTAGCGAAAACTAAGTCTATGGTAGTGAACACTGACAATTCCACCAACTTCACAGTAGCGGGACAACAAGTTGAATGGTAGACGCCTTTCAATATCTTGGTAGCCAAACAGTGCCCGACGGTGGTACCAAGACTGATATAGCCACACGGATCAGGAAGGCCAGGGGTGCCTTTGCAGGTCTGCGAAACATTTGGCGCTCAAACCAGATCACTCTACGTACGAAAACCCGAATCTTTAATTCAAACGTTAAATCCGTACTGCTGTATGCCTGCGAAACGTGGTGCGTCTCACCGGAGACAACGCAAAAACTGCAGGTATTCATTAACCGGTGCCTGCGATACATCATTCGTGCCTGGTGGCCAGATAACTGGATATCCAATGAGGAACTCCATCGTCGGTGTCATCAACGACCGATAGCCACAGAAATTTGTGAACGTAGGTGGACGTGGATCGGACACACCTTGAGGAAAGCAGCGAACGAGGTTTGCAGAGTAGTATTCGACTAGAATCCACAATGACAGCGTAGAAGAGGCAGACCCAGAGGCTCATGGCGACGGAGCTTAGCCAACGACATCCGGGCTGTAGACGAGAACCTGTCCTGGCGACAGGTAAAAGCCATGGCGGGTAACCGTCAGCAGTGGAGATCTCTGATTTCATCCCTTTGTTCTGCCGGACCGGCGGACATGGACACATAAGGTAAAAGGTAAGACGGTAAAAAGACAACAAAAAATGACACGAAGACAACAATCAATCACTGGGTAGTTACATCTTCTAAACTCACTGTTTACAGGCCAATAGTATCGGGAAAACAGCCTTCACGTGATGTTTTTCGAATCGTTGCTCATAAAGATCATAGCATGCATTGGTTTTTTAGATTTAATTCACGCCCTTTTGAGCTTTAATGCATAAAGATATTTAAAGCAACCCACGAGAAGATATCATAGTAGCCGAAATGGCGAAAATGTGCACTTAGAAACCACTCAAAAAAGACAAAAACAAAACTACTGCTGTTCTATTACCTTACAGAAATCAAGGATTGTTTTCATTACCCACCTTTCCCCCACGTTGAAGATATTTTACCACTTCCCATTTTATTAGAAGCACATCCTTACCACAATACAATACATTCTCTTTTCACTACTCTTCCAATAAAATGGCAAACGTTCGCATACATATAGAATCATATTAAAACCGAATACTACAGTTGTAACTCACTTCTCCAACACAGATGTAAAAATCGGTCTAGGTTTATTCGTGCTGGAAAGAAATATTGTTGGGACGAGAAGGCTTTGTTACTTTTTCTGGCGTACTTCCCAAGCCGAGACGTCAAATTGGTCTAGGTTTAATTACCGTAAGAAATCTTCAACCTGCTGGGACGAGGAGACTGTCCCTTTTTTTTACTAAAAACACGTTGAACTTTGATGACGTATTTTCCAATCAATCCCGGATCAGCGAGGATTTCCAGCTAAACAATGCTTTATCAACTTTCCAATAGTGTAACCTCAAGCACTAATATTTTTCTTCATATAGGTCGACATTTAGGAAGAATTTTCGATCGATTGGTGCAAGAATTTTGAAAATCAATCAGGAAAGCGCTAAGCTATTAGCGTTCAAAACCTGACCACTTTTCAAGAATGATTTTTTGGAATGACACCCCATCTAGTCAAACCTTGTCGTAGGACGTAGTCTTATGTCAAACGTTCGGGTTTGATTTTTAAACGTGAAATTAAAGTTCAAAACGTTTTTGTTTTTATTTTTATAAGAATGTCGATTAAAATTTATATATGGAAACTATTAAAAACTGTCAAATAACGTTATAGTGCAACACCGAAATTTGTAGTTTTTTTTCGAGGAGCGAAGAGTCACATCGTGATAGGAAAGAAAAAGACAGGGTTTTTTCTAATTCCCGTCGTAATAAGTAAAGCCATTCTAATTTTTATCATTTGTTGGAAGGATTTAATGAATACTCCAAAAGTTCTTGTGCTGATTTGACTAAAACACACTTACCTTTCGATTCGTGAACTTTGAAATCATTGAAAAGCGACTATTAAAGCATTTTATTGAAATTACGCAACTGACTTTATTATTGAAATTCGTCGTACCATTTTAAAATCCGTCCATCAAAATTTTTCATCGTCCGAACTAAAAATCACAACAATGTTTACGAAGCTAACGCGCATGTATTTGTGTAGGACGGCATGACAAATGTTATTCTACAAAATTTCTGCAGGTCAGGCAAGTTTTTCTGGCTGTAGAATAACG
This sequence comes from Sabethes cyaneus, assembly GCF_943734655.1. Classification (NCBI taxonomy): domain Eukaryota; kingdom Metazoa; phylum Arthropoda; class Insecta; order Diptera; family Culicidae; genus Sabethes; species Sabethes cyaneus. The sequence continues at coordinate 57,452,163 of NC_071355.1, forward strand.
ACAATGCCTTGCGTGAGTTATTTTCATTTATGAATGACGGAAATTAAAACGATTAGTCGACATTGTCTTCTTCGTCGCACGAAAAAACGTAGGAAATTTGGCTGGCATGACTTCTTTAATGATAAAAAGTATTTAAATAGAACTCAGCTCACTTTGATTGATCGCGTATGATAGGCAACTAGAATATTAGGAAATAACTAGTTTTGCATTGTGTGTCATACAAATGCTGATATTTTAAATAATTTATGTTGGATAGGACGGGAATAGGCAATTACGACGATGTAGCAACATACCCCACATAAAATGATTCCGAGCCACCGCCGCCGTCGGTATGCAGTCGCTTCTTGCTTTAGTCGGTTTATGGAATAATTTTGCTAACCAACCGACGCAGTCAGAACAGGAATAACAATTACGTGGTGATTGATCGTGGAAGGTCGAATAATCCACAATCGGGTTGATCGAGAACGGTATACATAGTTTGGTATCAATGCGGCGCGAAAGATCGCGTGGCCCGCCCGAGACCTCTGCTTGCTGTATGTTTGGGTGGTGAAAGATTCCCATGCAAGTTCGACTCCGTATTATTAGTAAGTACTCCGTCATCTGGCAAAAGCGAACACAGCACAAACTACTCCGCCAAAACAAGTGGATTTCTTGAGTTGGCTCTCGACTCGACTGGCGTTCCAACAACTGTAATTTTCGATAGCCACTCTCTGATTTGGTAGATCACGAGGAATGTGTAAATTCAAGGGTCCTCACTCAACCAGAGGTGTGTATAGATTGTGTGTTAAGCGCAGAACTTTGGCGCCGGCTTGAAAAAAAATAATCAGTCTCTCCCCGACGGGGAATCGAACCCCGGTCTCCCGCGTGACAGGCGGGGATACTTACCACTATACTATCGAGGACCTTGTTATTTAAACATACCTTAAAAGCGTGCTTTTATGGAGATCAACTACTTTTGAATTATAAAAGAGATGGTTGAAAACGTTTCACTATAATGATTTGAGACCGAAGCAAAATATGGATCATTTTGCATCGGCCGGGAATCGAACCCGGGCCGCCCGCGTGGCAGGCGAGCATTCTACCACTGAACCACCGATGCTTGCGGTTTCTGTTTTTCCATTCATTATAAGCTTATATTTGTTTTACAGATATTTTTATTCGTTATCACCCATTATCAGCCACCTCATGACGATTTACTCCACACAATCCATATAATCTTCACTCGCTGCCCCTGAACTGCAAATCGCGGGAAGCTGAGTATGTAATCGGACTGTGAATGTTATTTCGTACACTTTATGCGTGCGTATATTGACGATTCCAACAACAACAACTACGGGTCACAGAAATAGAACATCGTGAGAAAGAACAGAAGGCGGCCACGAACGACGATTTTGTATACAACCATTATGCTGCATTTCGTATTTTCGGTGTGGACGTTAACGCTTCGTTGGCAATACGAGAGCGGCAGGGGGAAGGCAAAGAAAACAAAACATAAAATTTCGAGATAACATGCCGCAGTCGGATATTAAGTCTCCCATCATCATCATCATCATCATCAGCTGCCAGAGGGGTGAATTGCTGACTGAGCTTAATGCAGAAATTCTCTGCCCATGATTTTCGGCAAAAAAGTAAGTTTTTTCCACATATGCAGAATCCATAAAATAATATCATAGAATTTAGCTGAAAAAATAGTACTTTCAATTTCAAGTAAACCGAAACCTAGCTGTTAGACATTACAAAAACGTACTCATGCGAACTGAATTGAGTATATTTCAACGAGGGTTGTTGAGTTCATGAGTAAAAAGAAGTGTTATTCTTTGTGCTCTGTTATATTGATAGTTTCGGGATATAAATTATCCCGTCTTGTGAGTTAAATGATACGACATCGTTCCCCTAGCTTCGGGAACTTCATACGGTCATTCAAGCAGGGCTGATGAATAATGGATGAATTTGAAGAAATCACACAGTTGTGTCATTTTTCTACATTGTCTGTGTGAGTCTAAAAAGCATATACCGTAATGGTAAATAAACAAGAATGTATCTGATTGTTTTATCGGTTCTGAGAAACCGTTTATTAACTCTGTTATTCGTGCGTTTTTAGAAATCTGGTACTGTTTAGTACTAGAACTTAGTTGCAGAGTAGCAACTGCGACTGAAACATTGTGCTAGGAGATAAGTAGTATAGAAAGAGTAGAGTTACATGCGCAGAGGCACACTGATATTTTGTTTCTGCACCATCCTAATACCTATGGCCATTACAAATATTTTATAAAGATGGGAGGGGGATCGAAGAAAAAACAAACTTTTTTTTAAACGAGCGAAAAAACGGACTTTAAGCATTTTTACTTAAAGCGCAGCTTAAAGTTTAAACATGGAAAAAATGATTTGTAGGATATGAGTTAATTTTTTTATAAAATCAGTTGTCTGCGGGCTCTACAGCTTAAAAATCTCGAAAAATAAGTGTACGAGTTGAGTTAACGCATAGAAATGAATAAATATTTCATACTATGAATGAATATTTCATACTATGAAAACATACATAATGTTTTACTGAAAGGTCATTTTGTTTACAGGAAAAAATTTGACATAAGTAACGTAATAGTTTCCCCGAGAGATTAGAAAAACTGAAAGTTCCTGCGTTAGGTGTGCAACAATTGGCAAATTACCCTATCTTCACATTTTATTTCTTGAACAAAAATGAATTCTAGAAGCTGGTGTAGGAACGCGAGATATGCATAAATACATTTCTCTATTTTTATTTATTTAGGCCATTACAAATATTTTAAAAAGGTTTTGTCCCTCCGGTGTTGGGCCACTAAAAGGGTGGGGGGGGGGGGGGGGGGTTACGGGTCAACAAAAAACAAAGATAATTTTTTAATCGAGCAAAAAAAATATAGATAGGCATTTTTATTAAGTTTAAACGTGAAAACCAAATCTATTCTTGCTTTTAATATATACGTTGTTATTTTCCATGCAAAAATCTACAAAAAAAACACCAAAACCAAAGAAAAATTTTTTGGTCGTTTTTCGGAAATTCCGCTGTTTGAATTTCCATTTCTATTTCAACTAACTTCGTATTGCCACAAATTAAACTGTGTTGTACATAAATCATGAATATCGGATGATCTTCGTCACAATTTCGAGTTTTGCAAGTTTCTGAGGAGTTCAGGGGTGGTTTAATATACAAATTTTTCTCACAATAAAGTAGAAAACAACTCCTCCCATTGCTTAGCCTGATAAAATAAAGCGGATACTTACTTACTTACTTATGTGTCCATGTCCGCCGGTCCGGCAGAACAAAGGGATGAAATCAGAGATCTCCACTGCTGACGGTTACCCGCCATGGCTTTTACCTGTCGCCAGGACAGGTTCTCGTCTACGGCCCGGATGTCGTTGGCTAAGCTCCGTCTCCATGAGCCTCTGGGTCTGCCTCTTCTACGCTGTCCTTGTGGATTCCAGTCGAGTGCTGCTCTGCAAACCTCGTTCGCTCCTTTCCTCAAGGTGTGTCCGATCCACTTCCACCTACGCTCACGAATTTCTGTGGCTATCGGCCGTTGATGACACCGACGATGGAGTTCCTCATTGGATATCCAATTATCAGGCCACCAGGCACGAATAATATATCGCAGGCACCGGTTAATGAATACCTGCAGTTTTTGCGTTGTCTCCGCTGAGACGCACCACGTTTCGCAGGCATACAGCAGTACGGATTTAACGTTTGAATTAAAGATTCGGGTTTTCGTACGTAGAGTGATCTGGTTTGAGCGCCAAATGTTTCGCAGACCTGCAAAGGCACCCCTGGCCTTCCTGATCCGTGTGGCTATATCAGTCTTGGTACCACCATCGGGCGTTGTTTGGCTACCAAGATATTGAAAGACGTCTACCTGCTCAACTTGTTGTCCCGCTACTGTAAAGTTGGTGGAATTGTCAGTGTTCACTACCATAGACTTAGTTTTCGCTACATTGACTGTGAGACCTGCTGCCTGGGAGCTCTCGGAGAGGTCGTCTAACTTGCTCTGCATATCGTTTCGGCGTTGTGCGAGCAAGACAATGTCGTCGGCTAGGTCGAGGTCATTTAGCTGCTCCATCGTTAGAGGATTCCAAGGCAATCCTCGATTTGGTCTACTGTCAATTGCTCCGACTAATATCTCATCCATAACGATGAGAAACAGAAGCGGTGATAAGATGCAGCCCTGTCTCACGCCAGCAGTAACCCTTATGGGGTCGGAAATGACGCCGTCGTGCAAAACCTTGCACGAGAACGCCTCGTACTGAGCCTCGATGAGATGGACTAGCTTATCTAGAACTTGTCTACGCCTAAGTGCGCCCCAGATGTTTTCGTGGTTGAGTCGGTCGAACGCCTTTTCTAAGTCAACGAACACCAACAGAAGAGAGTCCTGAAATTCGTTGATCTGCTTCAATATAATGCGAAGCGTTGTGATATGGTCTACATATGATCGGCCAGCACGGAATCCAGTTTGCTGCCGCCGGAGAGTAGCGTCGATCTTCTCCTGGATCCGGTTGAGGATTACCTTACAGAGTACTTTGAGAGTAATACAGAGCAACGTGATGCCACGCCAGTTACCGCATTCCGTTAGGTCTCCTTTCTTAGGGACTTTGACCAATATGCCCTGCATCCAGTCCACCGGAAAAGTTGCGGTTTCCCAAATATTGCTGAAAAGCTGATGCATCATCTGGGCTGACAAAGATGGGTCAGCTTTGAGCATTTCGGCTGAAATACGATCTATCCCTGGCGCTCTATTGGATTTCATACTCTTGATGGCTGCTACAATTTCATCCAGCGATGGCGCCTCCGAGTTCACGCGATTTATTCGACGAACTGTAGGCGTCGTACGCTGCTGGTTTTGTTGGTCTCTGACATTTGAAACTCGGAAGAGTTGTTCAAAATGTTCAGTCCATCGCTTAAGCTGTTCTGTACGGTCAGTCAATAGCTGACCAGCTCTGTCCTTTAGCGGCATCTTTGTATTCATCCTGGCACCACTAAGGCGGCGAGAAATATCGTATAACAAACGGATATCACCATTGGCGGCGGCGGTTTCTCCTTGTTCGGCTAGGGAGTTAGTCCAGGCTCTCTTGTCCCGCCTACAAGCACGTTTAACAGCCCTCTCCAGTTCGGCGTATCGTTGACGGGCAGCTGTCTTAGCCGATCTGGTCCGCGCTCGCTCAATGCCGGCTTTCGCCTCTCTCCGCTCGTCGATCTTCCTCCAAGTTTCATCCGAAATCCACTCCCTCCGCCCACTGCGCGCTTTGCCGAGGGTTTCATCACTGGTCGTGATGAAGGCGTTCTTGATGCCGGTCCATTGCTCTTCGACGGTTCCACCAGATGGCAACTCCGAGGCTCGAGATTCAAGTTGTTCAACAAAGGCCCTTTTCACCTCAGGATTCTCCAATCGGCGGACGTCGTAGCGGCACCCAACTTTCTCCTCCCGTCGTTGGACACGTGCGACGCGCAGACGTATCTCAGCGATAACAAGATGATGGTCGGATGCAATGTCAGCGCTGCGTTTGTTGCGTACATCAAGAAGGCTCCTTCTCCATTTCCGGCTGATGCAGATGTGGTCGATTTGGTTTTCTGTTCGGCCGTCGCGGGAAACCCACGTGACTTTATGTACTGGTCTATGGGGGAAGAGCGATCCACCAATGACCATGTCGTTATTACCACAGAATTCTGTAAACAGCTCCCCGTTTTCGCTCATCTCTCCTAGGCCATGGCGTCCCATGACGCGTTCAAGGTCCGCGTTGTTTGAGCCAATCTTCGCGTTGAAGTCGCCCATGTGAATTTGGATGTCCCCCTTCGGGATTTTCTCAACCACGCTGTTCAGCTGGCTGTAAAAGCTCTCTTTCTCTTGCAGGTCGGCAGCATCTGTTGGCGCATAGCACTGGATTGCCGTAAGGTTCCTAACCCGTGTTCTAAATCTGGCAACGATTATTCGCTCATTTATTGGTTCCCACTTCATCAGGGCCGCACGTGCCCCTGGGCTCAGTAGGAATCCAACTCCTCTTTCTCGAGTAGCATTTTCACCTCGCATGCCAGAGTAGAGCAAGACTTGCCCGGATGATGTCCTGTGTTCGCCAGTACCCGGCCAGCGGACCTCGCTCAGCCCCAGGATTTCAAGCTTCAGGCGGCTAGCTTCCCTTGCAAGTTGAGCCAGCTTGCCCTGCTGGGCAAGGGTCAGTATATTCCATGTTCCGATTCGTGTCCGTGTTTTCATGCTAAAGGTCGTTGCCAATAATCCGGAGAGATTTCTTCTTTCATTTTCATTAACTTTTGTGTATTCTGGTACAGTAGGCTGTTAACCTAAGGTCCTTATCCCGCTGATGGGGCTGCCATCTTAATGTGGGCGGGAGCCACTGTGCCCCCTTTCCTGTTAGCATAAGACAACCGAAGTTGCGTACCCCAGCCGGCACCTCGTGGAGGTAGGAATAGGAGTTAATGAACAGAGGTTATGGAATGCACATGTTCACCCTTTGCCAGCCATAAAGCGGATAGCATTAAAATATTTGTATATCATTTATATGGGATCCCCCCTCCTAAAAAGGGGAGGGGTCCTAATTCATCATGGAAAAAATCTTCTTGCCTCCAAAAACCTTCACATGCCAAATTTCATTCCGTTTACTTGATTAGTTCTCGAGTAGAAAGGCAAAAACAATTTAACGTTTATCCTACAAATTATTTCTTTTCCCTCAGATTTTTCAACTAAATTTCCGAGGGGGGGGGTGACAAAAACTTTAAAAATAATTTGCAATGGCCTAATTAGTTTTATATTTTTTATAAGTTTTTTGAGCTTTTTGATTTTTGTTTTTCAAACCTAGAAAAGTATCTACTGCTTTGTCGATATCTGTTTCTACTTTTAAGAGAGATTGTCAGTCTATGTCAGTAACTAACATTCGATTGATAAGCTCATAATTCGCTTTTTTGTATACTATAGTTACTATACTATACTATAGTACTATAATATACTGTATACTATAGTATACAATAGTTATAAACCTGTTCATATTCACAGTCAGTAGGACGCAATCTTTTAGTGTCAACTAGAAGCGAATATTCAATAGCTGTGTGAAATTTCTTATTCGTCCATAAAGGAAATAAGGCTTTGTCAACACAGAAATCCTCTGTACAGTTTGTTAATAAAAGATCTAAAAATTGATTTAGTTCTTTTCTAATGGGATTGACTTGACATAGCCCTAACTGACTAGATTTATCAAATAACATCTGCAGAGTTTCATTGTCTCCTACTATAGGAAGCTAAAGTGATTCATTATCATCATTTACAATAAATTCGGCACTATTCTGGTTAAAATCTCCGTAAATATGGATTTTTGTATCAGTTTTCATTGACCAAACTCGTGTTTTAGTCTTTGACCTTGAAATACGGTCAGGCATTAATATTAATATTTTTTGAAACGATGGTTTTTACAATTGATGGAGGGACTGTAGAGGAAAGTAATGGGCGCCCTGGCAGGTGTTGTGGGTTCAAATCCGACTATAATCTCTGATTATAGCTTGGTTCGACCCATGCACCTTCCAGCATTGGACAAAAGATAAGAGTCACAACGACAACTTGTTAAGCGTGACTACCAATTACCCTCCCCCTACCTTTCCACTCTTTCCCCTCCTTACCCAAAAAATTTTCATTACTTTCCCCTACCATCCCTCCATCAATTGTAAAAACCATCTGGTTCCATGTTTTTTTCATACCATTACTTTTTCTCACAATACGGGGGGGGGGGGAATACACAGATACAAATATATGTCTTTCGCCACTCACTCAATAAAACTTTAACCCAGACATCTTCAAACTCTGGATACTTTTGAGTTGAGATTAGCTCGGCATCATACAGAACACTAATAGCTACAAGAACACCACCGCCAGATTTTTTGTCAGATGATGATAAATCACAGCTTCTAAACACATTGAAATTGTTATTAAACACGTCTTCACTTTTTATGGTGTCGTTCCAATTCGTCTCTGTTGCTAAAATAATTGAATATGAGCATCCACTAACTGCATTTTGAATTTTATTAATTTTTTCCGCATGGGTAAATTAAAATTTTCTTAACTTCACTTACGTTAATAGCCTCAGCGAGCCACATCCCCTGGCGAGTGTTGTGGGTTCGAATCCGGGTATAGTCTCAGATTATAGCTTCGTTCGACCCATGCACCTTCCAGCATTGAACAAAAGGTAGGAGTCACAACGACTACTTGTTAACGACAAGGTCGTCAGAGTCCATTTATGGCAGTCAGTATGGCACCAAATATCACCCTTCCCTTCCTTTCTTCGGTCTACCAACATGATCCCATTGACACGGGAAACCATCATAAAAAGTAAAATTAGTTCAACTAACCTGCTAGCCGTAATAAGATCTCGCAACCAGGAATGGCACGATCACTTTGACTCAATTCACATTCATTTGACAGTACCGTCTCAGCCAAGCAAAATTTGACAAAGTTTTGTATTAGTTATTATCTACAATTTTGCTGAATGAAGTTTTGCTATATCTTTTGTAGTTACGGCGCTACAATGCTAGTAAGTCATTAGTGACTAAATGAACGTTCACTTAGTCATTAAAGAGGTACTAGCATCGTAGCACCGTAAATACAAAAAATATTTCTTCGTTTAGAAAAGTTGTAGATAATAACTAGTTCTTCAATCGTCCCATATATAACTTTTTCAAATTCTGCATGACTAAGACGGTACTGTCTTTATTTTGTTGTCGTGATATATTCTGGTTGCAACGTATGTTTGTTCTATAGGCAGAGAATAAACAGTTTATCGCTCTTCGATTTTGTCGTTTATTTCTCGGTATAAACAATGATATTTTGATTCCCTGCTTTTGTTGTCAAACCTTGCTCGGGTATTCAGTAGTTTAGCTATTAGACTTTCAAATAAATCAAATCAATAAATGCAATAATTTGCCTATAGTTTCTATGTGTAAGGAGGCAAGTAAATAGGTATTTTACTTTTGTAGTCACGCATACAATTGAACTTCTAGCGGCCAATCTCAGCGTAGCGGTTAGCATTCACGCCACTCACGCCGACGACCGGGGTCCAAATCCCAACCCCGCAGAAGTCACGAATGAACCAAGCTATTGACAAATTTACTCATATCGAAATCGTTCACGTCACTGGCATCATTGAAGACACACGGCAGCACATGGCCCAAGGTTTGTTGTACCCGTAGTTTGTACGATGAGAAGGTTTCTACAGAAGGAAATGATTCCGGAGTTGCTTCGAGGGACACGGATGTTAAACCTGGCTTGAAAGATAGCTGCAATCAACATCTCCATTTAGCAGTCCGAAAACAAAAAGTGAATGCAATATATTGTTATTCACGTGTGCATTCGTAAAAATATGTTTGTTATTCTTGTTCATGTATTGTTATTCTCCATTAATGCAAGTCAAAATATTTCGGCCTGGCTACGTGGCTGACGACGTCCGAAGTCGGAATCAAAAGAAACTTGCACGTAAACACATTATTTACTACTTCCCTATAATTATTTACTTTAGTGGCAACGGTCCGTTACCGATTCTGCACCGAACGAATTATGGTCGTCCAGTACCGTCGGTCCTGGGCTGCCGTTCTTCAATCCCCACGAACACCAGCTGAACGTGCATCGTCTTCGATAGCACACACCCACCGGGTGCGGGGTCTACCTCGGAGTCTACGGCCTCTTTCTGGTTCTCTGCTGAAAAAAGTTTTGGCTACTCTTTCGTCGAGCATTCTGGCCACGTGTCCAGCCCACCGCAGCCTGCCACATTGCTCTACCTTCACTATATCAGCATATCTGTATACTTGGTACATCTCGTGATTCATGCGTCTGCGCCACACTAGATTTTCCATTTTGCCACCAAGTATAGATCGCAGAAATTTACGAGCACCAGTTTTGTCCGAATTTGCAAACTACGGGATTTCAGCTGGCTACGTAACCCGTAGAAAGCCCGATTCGCGGCTGCAACTCGTCGTTTCACTTCGCGGCTTACATCGTTGTCACATGTCACGAGTGTACCAAGGTATGTAAATTCCTCCACTACTTCATATCGTTCCCCATCTAACTCCACCTCGGCACCAACACCACTTGGGCTCCCACGTTCCCTACCAGCAACCATGTACTTCGTTTTGGCGGTGTTAATGGTAAGTCCCAATCTCGGCGCTTCCCTTTTAAAAGGCCTGAAGATACCTTCCACTGCTCTACGGTTGATTCCGATGATATCGACGTCATCCGCAAAACCAAGAAGCATGTGAGATTTTGTGTTGATAGTTCCATTCCTTTCCACGTTTGCCCTTCGTAATGCACCTTCCAATTTCAAGGCAATGTTGAATAGCAGGTTAGAGAGTGCATCCCCTTGCTTCAGTCCATCTAACGTCACGAAAGCAACTGAGGTCTCACCCGCTATTCTAACGCATGATTTGGATCCGTCCAACGTCGCACGAATCAGCGTAACTAGTTTCGTCGGAAAACTATGTTCTAGCATTATCTGCCACAGCTCTTTTCGTTTAACTGAATCGTACGCCGCTTTGAAGTCCACAAACAGATGGTGTGTCTGCAAGTTGTACTCCCGGAACTTGTCTAGCAACTGACGCAGGGTAAACATCTCATCTGTCGTGGAGCGACCCTCACGAAAACCAGCTTTGTACTCGCCGACGAAGGACTCCGCTAACGGTCTCAGTCTGCAAAACAGGATACGGGAAAACACCTTGTAGGCAGAATTGAGCAATGTAATTCCTCGATAGTTTTTACACTCCAGTCGATGTTCCTTTTTGAAAATTGGGTAAATGAAGCCATCCAACCACTCCTCCGGCATTTGTTCTTCCTCCCAGATCCTGACAATGATCCGGTGGATTGCTTCGTACAGCCGCTCACTCCCCGCTTTTAGAAGTTCAGCCGGGATACCGTCCTTCCCAGCAGCTTTACCGTTTTTCAGCTCACTGATTGCCTTTTTAACCTCCTCCTGTGTTGGAGGCTCCACAGCTTGACCATCACTTACAATTCCTATCCTGTCCCTGCTGATCTCCGCATTTACCTCCGCATTCAACAGTGTCTGGAAGTGCTCCTTCCACCTGGCTGCTACCGCCGTTTTGACGGCAAGCAGGTTGCCAGCACTGTAATTGCACATCACAGGCACGCAAAATTCGTGCATCTCACCGTTTTATCGAAACTTCGTGTATCGTTGCTGGCGTATCGCTCCTCTGCGCCGGCGAGCACGTGCTCCTCGTACTCGCGTTTCTCTGGACGATGGATTCTTTTTTCCGCAGCTCTAGTTTCTCTGTACCTCTCTCTGTTTCGATGCGTTGCCGACTCCTGGCCTGGTTCTTTTCATCTGTCATTCTCTGGCGTTCGTTGATTAAGCTTCCTGGCGTACTCCACTGCTACGCCGTCTGCCGTTAACCGCTGGATGTTGAAACGCAGCGTCCTCTCAGTGCGAGCTTTCGCCGTGTTTGACAGCCTTGCGCGAATCTTACTCACTACGAGATAGTGGTCAGAGTCGATATTTGGTCCCCGAAAAGATCGTACATGGATAACATCCGAAAAGTGTCGACCGTCAATCAAGACATGATCGATCTGAGAGCTAGAGTCTCCATTTGGGTCCAGGTGTTTTCTGAATATTCAAACGTGGAAAGTAGGTGCTACAGATGACCATTCCTCTGGCCGCGCAAAATTTATGAGCCTCAGACCGTTATCATTGGTCGACAGATGAAGGCTATGTCTTCCAATGACTCGACGGAAGAATTCCTCCCTCCCGATCTGCGTATTTACATCTCCGATGATGATTTTCACGTCGTGTTTTGGGCAAGCATGTCGTAAAACTCGTCCTTAGCATCATCGGATTTATCATTTGTCGGTACGTATAAGTTAATTGGGTTGTAGTTGAAGAATTTGCTCTTAATCCTCAACACGCATATACGGTCATCTACGGGCCTCCACCGTATAACTCGTTGCTTTTGTTTACCCAACACTACGAAACCGACTCTATGTTCTGCCTTTTTACCGCCACTGTAGTAGATGTGGTACTTGAAAGAAGTGCCTGCAAAAGGGTCTACTGCACGGAATTCCCTTTCTCCGGAATTTGGCCACCGAACTTCCTGAATAGCAGCGATCTCCACTCCGAGTTGATGCAGCTCTCGAGCAAGCAAGCCAGCCCGTGCCGGTTCATGGAGAGTTCGGACATTCCAGGTACTAAGTTTCCAATCGTTATCCCTTAATCGTTTCCTTGTCCCTTGCCGTGTCCTATACCGATTGTTCCGTCCTGAACTTCTTTTTTCGTTGTGCGTGGTAATTGAGTTTTTCGGTATACTACCTCACTGGGGTCGCAACACCTACATCCCGCTGATGGGTCTGGATATTGCTTGCGGGATACAGCATTTCATATTCAGCCGCCCGTTCCGAGATAGACGCTGTATGAGCCGCCCCTCATCTGGAGAAGAGACGCGCTAGTTCGCACCTCCTAGCTTAGCTTCTCCAGTAAGTACATGAAGCATTTCCGGATAAAGCCATCGACCGTCATCATTTGACTTAGATTTGCGTGGAGGCGCTAGGTGGGAGCTTGAGAGAGCCAGAGCTATATTTAACGCTCCTTCCAGGTAAGTCTCTTCATTTCATACCCTGATTTCCTATGATTATCGAAGCCTAATAGCTATCCGACGATCCAACCAATCGAAAGCCGAGCGTGTGTGTTTTTTGCACCGCCTTATTTTATTCTCATCCCTCCGAACAGCTGCAATAATACTTACTATGGTACTATAAGCACTGTCACTATTATACTAAACATACCCATCCTCAAATTGAAAAAAAGGCTTTTCGACAAAATAAGTCGTCCGATGGCATAGCTTTCAAGCAATTCGTTTGTATTACAGAATAAAGTTCAACATCAATTTTTAAGCTCTACCATGGCGAAATCCTTTATGGCGACCGGGCAGCATCTATGTCCGAACACTTGCCTTCTATGAGGGGACAGTAAAATAGTCAGTAAAATATACCTCCATAGCCTAATTTTTTTATTAAGAAACACAATAGACAGAAAAAGAAATCAGAAAAATATTGCAAACATATTGCTTCAAGAGTTTCAACAAACATTTTGTTTGAATAGAAGTTTATTCAGCTGTTAACAAACAGTTGAAGACAGGACTCCCTGCAAACCTATAAAAACAGTACTCACAAAGTTTAAATGTTTTAAATGTTTTTAATAAATCAAATTTTCGTGTCCATGCCTAGGGGATCATATTAAATTTGAGCAAATTTATATTTTCCAAATAAAAGAGACAATATGTGGATGTAAAAAATGGTATTTATTGAGTGTGTACAAGCATGGAGGACTTCCTCCTATCATTCACCACATCAATCCAGGCTAATTTTATATCGGGAGCAAGAACGGGCACTCAGCCAGCTGGTAATAATAGAGTAAAACATAATAAAATACCATATGTATAATAAACGGAACGTCCTCACCCATAATAACGAAATACGTACCAATTGTTATGTTGCACGAAATATTATATCTTCGTTAAAACATATAAAAATATGCGCATTCCAAAGAAAAGAGTTTGTCCAGAGGGAAACTATGCAAATGTACGAATTTTTCACAAGCGGGTTTTCATAACTACATAGTCGTATAATTTGAAGGCCTTCCAATTACACTACCCACCTCGTCAGAATTCTTAACAATAAGTAAATCCTCCACATGAAATTTCAAAAAATAGTTAGGTTCTATGATATGAAATTTTCAATTCCGAATAAAAATCGTCAATCTCCAGACAATTATACAGCACAAGTTTTCGTTGCTATACATGTAAGTGAGCATAAGATATGTTGAAACATGTACGCCAGCATTCGCTGTTCTATTTTATCAACTCCCACTTAGCACACAGAGAGGATTCGAACGTTTCCAACATCCACTGGCAGTGGCAATGTCCCAAAAATAAATTTTCTTCTACAAATTGCGTTTAATACTCCTGCTCCCACATCAAAATGCCGTCGGCAAATTGTCGCAATTTCGAACCTCACTATGTGGGCTCCATTCAAACAGGACGGAAGTTCACCGAACCCAGCCCAGCTTGCTGCTGCACTGCTGTTGTGATGTGCTGGGCTGGGCGGTAAAACCGGCTTCCAGTCGACGTTTACCGTGGCCGCCGGAGACTTCGTCGTTATCAATCGCAAGACATCGTCGGGTGGCAACGCTCCACCGATATCGGGCGCCCATGAACGAATCTTTTGACAGGAAAACCCAATTTTCCGACACTGCCGTTGGCGCACTATTATAAACCACGCACCGCCAGAAAACGAAAGCCTTTTCCTTGAAGTTTAACGCTGCAATCCCGTCGATAACAACACTCTTTAATCGTCTCTCTTGTTGCTCTTCACCATCCATCGCCAGCTGATTGCATGTCCCTTCTTCCACGCAGTTCACGAGCTTGATGTCTTTGCTGTTGCCGTAGCTGCTGCTGCTGCGGTTGGTGGTGGCGGTGGAGCTTGACAGCGAAGGAGTTGTGGAAGGAGTTGCCTTTGCCAAACGTTTTGCTTGGCCTCGGTTTTGGGTTTGAGCTAGAGGCGAACGAGACAGCTCCTCCCCCTAACGAATCCTTCCCATTCAGTGCTCGTCGGATATCTGAAAATATCCGTGTTTTCCACTTTAAAGAGAAATCGTTGGTAGGTAGTAGAGCCACCAAGGATGGAGGAGAGCAACGAAGAAGAAGAAGCTGTCGAGTGGGAGTAGTGGGGTGGTGAATAGAGCGCCGTTCGGTCGTTATAGAGTGCAGTTTTTCACGACAACCTACTGTTGATTAACTACCACCGAGCAAAGCTCTCCGTAATGGCACACCAATACATCGAGGGCGTTGGCATGTATACGGTATACCGTTGGTAAACAATCAGCTGTTTGTGCAGTACGGATGGAATACCGTGAGTACACGCATACAGAAAGCGGAACAGTGTGTGCGTGTCACCGTTGCGTTGTTGCAGTGGTGTCCGATTTGCTTCGTCTGCTCCGTACTCCTGCCCGGTGATGGGCTGCCTGCATGATGGGCCAGCATTAGTAGCAGCAGCAGCAGCAGCTTTTCCATGCCGCTCCGTCTCTTCGACGACGGGCCATTGCAGAGAAGCCAAAAGAAGCAAACGAGAAAAAAAGCGGTTCGCACAAACTTTCCACCTTCTTTGCCTGGCCTGTCCTGGCCTGGCCCGTTTCACTCCGATCCGATCCGATGTGGTGTCGTCACTATCGGCTTGCGGGCAGCAAGCAGGCGGTAACCAACCAAGCAGGGTTCGTCGGCTTGTCGACCGAACACCACCAGCCAGTTGTTATTCAGCTTTCGGTCGGTCGAGACGTTGAAACGGGTTTTACGTGTGCTTTTCTGTTTGCGTTATGCTTTGTATGTTGGAAACATTAGAGGTTCTTCTTGTTCTTCTCGGCTGCAGTGCTGGTTGAATAAAGTGAACGAATAAAAAAAAGAAACGAAGCAGAAGAGAACCATTCATCAGTTCGTGCTTTTGAAAGAGAACGAGTAAACTTTTGGAACAGGACACAATCGAGCTGCCCGTGGAAAGGAGGGAGGAAAGTGATGTTTTGTGCAATTTCCACTCCCTTCGAGTCCCTTCGTGCAGTGCCGTTTATTTTGTGATATAACAAAAGGATTAATGAATTTCGCTCCGAGAACAGAGTCGTGAATTCCGATAATCATTAATCTCGGCTTGGACGAACACCGGTCGCGTGAGACGTAGTAGCAAGGGTGATTGAGTTCGGTTTGAAGTGTGCGGAAAGGAAAACGCATTTTTCAGCAGTGCACTTACCGGATTAATGTGAAAGTTAGCCAAAAAATCGCCAAACTATCAGTGTGTGAGTGTGTGCTTGCAAGAAATTGAAATTTTTCGCCAGAAACATTGTTGCTGTAAGACTTTTTCATCGGTTTTTGGATTTTTCTGCGAGGAGCACCGAAGAAATATGCTATGGAAATTACTGGAAGGATGCAGCAGAAAATAAAAGGTGATGACAGTGTTTCGTTTTCTGTAGTCTAGATTGATGTGAAGCAATATTCTTGAGTGAGTCTACGGTCGTGTGAGCCGGGGGGTTGAACATTCTATACGCAGAATGTTGTCAATTACCAGGCACGCAGTGCAATCTATCAAATCTATTCCATTCGCGGAGGAAAAGCTCGCACTTTCCGTTCGTTGTCATTCCGTACTGTCATTTAGTTGAAAGGGTCCAAACAACGGAGCTGTCGGAACTTGTTTCCGATTATCATCTGCTGAAGCGGTGCTGCGGTGGAACAAAACAGCGACGGCAGAACGGAGCATGTCTGACAACGACAGGCTTCACATGCCGACTCTAGTCAGACGTTTCTGCGGTTGATAGCAGCACAACAATATTCCGTAGTTCAAGCGAAACCGCCACCGACCGACGAGACAGTGAATACCGTACCTCTAGTATGTAGCTGATAAGCGGACGGTTTTATCTTGTCCTGGGTATGTCACCGTCAAGTGCGAGGCGCTTGCTAATAACAAAATTCCGTTTTAGAGAACAATAGGTATGCTTTTAAAGCGCCGAAAAATCTGCACTTTATCTATAGGTACCTACCGAAAGCTGGTCCGATCCACAGGTTGGTTAGTCTGTCTGTGTTGTGTTTAATAATCACGAAAGTTACTTTAAACTGGCTCGACAGGGATAAATAGATTGAAAAATTCGACGAAACATCCACATTGAATGTACAAAACGGTGACGTAGGACTGTATATCATTATTTTATTTATTACAATTTGTGAGACTGGAATTTCGCCAACAGTTCAATCCCCGATTTGCAATTACGAATCCTCTAGTGATTGACTGTGATATTTTATTTTAAAAGTTGTTTACTCGTTCGCTTTAGTTCTAACGCTACATGCAGTAAACTTTCAATGTCAGTTTTTCTAAGTAAAATCTGCCGAAAAAAAATGAAAAATCTTGCATGACTCTCCCTGATTTGAATGAAAGTTTCACTGGAGTGAAGGAAAATTTTTCCCAGGACAATTGGCAACTGCGACTCAAAATTGATTTTTTTAAAAAACGTATTTTTACATACGAAATTTTTAAAAAATCGACAAAATCTGTGTTGATTGAATGTAAGGCCATTGCAAATCATATGAAAAGTTTTTGTCAACCCCCCCCCCTTGGAAATTGGCTTGAAAAATCGGTGGGCAAAAAATAATTTGTTGGACATGAGTTAATTTTTTTTTATAAAATCAATTGTCTGTGGATTCTACAGCCTGAAAAGCTTGAAAAATGAATGTACGAGTTGAGTTAACGCTTCTAGCATGAAATAGAAATAGAAATTCAAACAGCGGAATTTCCGAAAATCGGCCAAAAAAATTTCTTTCGTTTTTGTCTTTTTTTCGTAGATTTTTGCATGGAAATTAACAACGTATATATTAATAGCAAGAGCCAAGCAGCACACTTTTGGCACTTGTAGTTCAAGAAACCTATTTACGACTGAAACTGGTTCTAAATCAGTTGCCACAACTGCTTTATAACAACTGTGCTAGTAGGGGAATAGATTTGGTTCTCGCGTTTAAACTTAAAATAAAAATCCATATTTTTTTTGCTCGATTAAAAATTTCTCTTTGTTTTTTATTGCTCCCCCCTTCAGTGGCCCAACACCGGAGGGACAAAAACTTTTTAAAATATTTGTAATGGCCTAACCGAAAAAATGTAGTTAAGAAAAAATATTCTCGAAAAAACTAAAAAAAAGTTAAATTAGATTTAAGATTTTTTTCACCGTCCGATTTTTTTTATATTTGTCAATAGTCTTCCTTTAAAAAGTTCTCAAATTTCCATCAATTTGTAATATCATTATAGATTCAGATAGATCATTGAATTTCCTATAGAAGTTTATGCTTTTCGTTACAAACTAAGTGCAAGCCCAGGTAACCAATAAGCATTAATATAAGCAGTAAATCAGTCGTTTATCAGCATTCCTAGCGTTTTTTACTGCAGGTTGTTGTTTATCAGCCTTTTGACTGCATAACTGTTGTAAATTGGCATCCACAATTCTATTTAAATTCTTCTTGTCGGTAACTAGCTGCAAATAAGCATTGTCAGCACTATAAGAGGGCTAGCAGTAAAGTAGCCGCATAAATATTGGCAAAATTGCCAAAATAGCATTTAAGTAGCATTTAAGGCAACTTAAATGCTTATTGGCTCGCATTTAAATTGCATTGGAAATGCTTATTGGTTACCTGGGAAGATGCTTCTTCGAGGAATAGAACTGCGTGACGTTACAATTATTGCAAATAATATTGTCACTTTTCGAACTTCCTCACTAACTGCGAAAATATTATGTACTCAATCGGATAGCTGATTTGAATGATTAAGTCTTATTTTACTGTTTGTTTATGATTAGGGGTTTCGGGTGTGCTCGAAAAACGCGGTTTCTTTTTCAAGAGTCGTTCCTTTGAACGTTCTTTCCTGTGAATCGGTTCATTGGAACGGTTCTTGAATCGTTCGCCCATCCCTACCGTAGGGCGTCATTCCAAAATTTAAATTTAAGTGAGCATGACGAAATGATGAAAGATTAAAGACCACAATAAAACAATACATACGAATTTTGATACGAAGCAGAAATTTGACAGTTTTTTCATGGGTTTTCTGTTAAACTTCCGTAATGTATTAAAATCCGTATGCTTTTAGAACGCTTATAACTTTGCTAGTTCTAAATGGTTTTCAATGATTTGAATGCCAATCAATTCATAAAACATGTAGCAGTAATTCTGTGATAATTACCCAAGAAACATTTATGCCCTGAATAAACATTTTAGCAGCCATAATTATTCAGCTATAGCTGAAAATGCATCGAATAAAATTTATGTAAACAACTGTACAATACTTATTCAGGCGAAATTGGAGAATTTATACAACCTCTTTTATTCGAGGTGGAAAAACACTTGTTAAGCAGTTATATCGCCTCTGTGCGCCTTGTTTCCAGCTTTGCGCAAATTGGTTATTCAAAAACGCGCAAAAGCCTCTATTAAGCTACATTACAGCTTCAAAGCAGCTATTAGCAAGCGCGAAGCTTGACTTAGATTTTTAAGAGCTGAAAAAAGGTTTTTATTTCTAGTACTAAACCATAGTTCAGCCACAGGTAGAATAAATTCAGCTAAAAACGTTTGATCAGCCTGGAATTGTTACTTGGGTAGCTGCTTTCAAAGTTGCAATGGAGCTTAATAGAGCCTTTTGCGTGTTTTTAAATAACGAATTTGTGCAATGCTGTCAATTCTATTTTTAGAACCAGAAATAGTTTTGCAATGCTTTTTCAGTCGCTTAATCAACGTCTTATCAACCTTTATGCAGCCAAAAAGTGATCTATTTTTAAATTTAAAAAAGAATAGAACGCGTCATATTTATTTTGCTATGTCGTCGTATGCTATGTTTTAAATTTTGAATAACTTGAATTCGTATATGCAAGCTAATTAAAATTGCATATCGTCATCTTTAGGTTTAGTTTTAGAAATAAAAACCTTTTTTCAGCTCTTAAACATGTATGCATATTTAGTGGCTTGCTAATAGCTGCTTTCGAAGCTGCAATGGAGCTTAATAGAGGCTTCTGCGCGTTTTTAAATAACCAATTTCCACGAAGCTGGAAACAAGGCGCACAGAGGTTATATTTATAAAGGGCTTAACAAGTGTTTTTTCTACCTCAAACGAAATAGGTTGTATAAGCTCCAAATTCGGCTGAATAAGTATACATAAATTTTATTCGATGCATATTCAGCTATGGCTGAATAATAATGGCTGCTAAAATATTTAATTAGTGCATAAATGTTTCGTGGGAGGGCTGTTTATTAAGATGACAAATCCTTTATTCAGCTAGTATAGCATAATTATTGAGAATATTGATGGGTTGTGGAGAGGTTGACGATGCGCCTAATCTGCTTGTGACTCTATTATGCGAAGCAGCTGATTTACAGCGCATTCGTTGGCTGCTTAATCGCTTATAGAATACAGAGGCATTTACTTCAATTTATTCAGCGTCTACCACCTGTATTCAGAGTTAAATCAGCTGTGACCAAATCAGTGGCGTTGTAATTCAGCTTCGGTGTTTGTTGGGTAGTTTAATTTTCAATTGATGAATATTGAAAATCAAAGAAAAGCATCAAGGTCAAATTTCCCCATACATTTTCAGTGTAATTGTCTTACTTCCCAGGCACAGACGACAATTGGACACACATGCTAATTACTGTAATTTTGGTTAATTTTGGTCTTGTGGCCTTTAAAAGGGCCATTGGTTTCAAATAAAATCATTGAAAAAATAGCGAACAAGGCTGCTTTGATTACTTCCGAAATAGTAGCCAATCTAATAATCTAGTAAAAATAAGTTTATACAAGTTTCAGAGCATATTTAGGTTGCCAGTTAGTTTCCATGACGAATCGTTCAAATTAGCGGGGGTCCACGATATTATGTCACAAAACAGCTGAGCATGGGATAAACAATTTCTCATATATGTGCTACAAAGAGAATGGTTTTATAAAAAAGATTATTTTCAATTCTAATTTTTATATCCATTTAAAAAAAAGCAATATCTATGGTAATTTGTTTCTCTTGTAGCTCTTAGTCCATGTAACGGGAAATTAGCAATCATTAACTTTTCGTCGGAGCTTCTAATTTTGGAAGCAGTTTTTGGGCCCAAAAGCGGAGTTCTGTTTATAGAAATGTGTTCACTGCATTCTTATTGCCATTCTGAACACAGCGAATATATTTTCATAAACAAAAGTTTTGTATCAAACAAAAAAAACTGCTTTTGAAGTTAGCAGAATCGATGACGACTAATTTCACCATAAAACCAAATTTAGTCTTCATCAACCAAATTTACCGATTTGGGAAATATAGTCTGAGGGAGAGATGATGTCTTGCAAGCGTTATTTAAGAGGAAAGACATAAAATTATAAACATTTGTGATGGTTTTATTATAGCTATAAGCGATTCTGGAAAGTCACTATGAACAGATATCGATATAAATACAAATTTTAAGAGGACGTTGCGGTATAAGTTTTATGACCGTTTTATCACAGGTTTGTTACTAGTTTTATTATTTGTTTTAAGGAGCAAGTGGTTAAAAGCTCTTCGAGAGCATCTTAAAACTGAATACGTTACTTGGGGAATGACGTAATCCTACGTAAAAATGCAAATTTTCACAATTATGACAATGTGACATGCATGATTTTAAAAAGGCTGGCTCTGACGTTAGATGATTTGATAATATTAGATAGATAGATACATAGTATAGTTTGATAGTTAATATAAGACGGAAGCATCAGTGAAATATAAAATCCAATACACAACGCTTCACAGACGAAGAGGAAGTCAAGACCAGATCCTAAAGAAACTGACTAAAGAAATGACACTGCAGATCAGTCACTCGCGGCCACCTGTCATCATTAAACATCGACATGGCAATTTTTGACAAGTTACACAGAGTTTACCATGATTTTTGAGGATAATAGGGCAAAATGGGCGTCTTCCCAAAGTTTGCACAAGATGGGACCATCACCAATCGATTACTTGTATTTTTTACATAGGACTTGGTATCTTATAAGATTCCTAACTACCGGCTTCTTCTAATTATTGGGATTACGAGCTCGTTTTTGCCCATTGTGCGATGTCTTACAAAGTTCAGCTCGATGATTGGTAGCAAATTTTGCACGAATATAGTTGTTTTTATTGATTAAAGAGATTTTAAATACGAATAAAGTGCGTAGAGTATTCTAAGCGACCCTTGTTTACAGCATTTGATAAATAATCATGCACTTGTTAACAAGGCTAGTTTCTGTAATCTACTTCAAACAGCACTGAAAAAATTACTCGTGTTTGTCGGCTTTTCGAGAAAACCTATTGGTAACCCTGATTCCAATATTAGAATTCCCTTTTGGTTTTCACAAACTGCAGCTTAGTACAGTAAAACAAAGACGTAGTCCTACGTCCAAAAACCAAGCCCTGCTCCTAGACAAAATCGGCCAACTTGGGGAAATCGGTTTCCATGGAATATATTATGTCAAGGATCTCACACTAATGGAGAACGTCGTTAATGACGCAAAATCCCCAGCCAAGGCGGGAGTTGAAATCAGTCCGCCAGCCAGCAGCTGGCAGTCGGTAGTCGGCAATCGAGGGGGCGAAGTTGCACAATATTACATCCCACCGCACCGCCGCGCCGGTCGCGTCTCCTGGCCGTCATAGCAGTTCCTCTCCTCGGAAAGCGAGAGCAATTCGCAACAGCCCTGGATTTGGCCTAATCTATTTTGTCAGTGTATTGAAGCTGTACGGTGCGCTATACACAACTACAACAGTGACCAGCGCAGCGTAGACGTGATGTTAGACGGTAATCTATTCTCACCCTTGTGTTCCTTTTTTCGCCCGGCAGGACCAGCCGATATATTAACGTCTGGTCCTCTTTGTCGATTTTTCTTAATAGGTACATCTGGCAAAGAGTCGGTCGTTTTAGGGAATGTTGGCAAAACTAGAACAGTGCTTTCCAGCTTTGGAGCTTAATTTATTTTAATCCAACTGCGAAGGAAGCCTGCTTGTCGGCGGCAGTAGCGCAACAGCAATGACAAAAGAATGCAACTTGTATGAATCGATTCCCATAAATTCCCTGACAGATGACGTGATTTCCTCCTTCCTCCGATCCCGCTAAGTCGGTGCAGCACTTCCGCGGGGGAAGTAAAGCGAAATTCAATAATCCACTGCCCCATCCGCCGACGCCGCCGACGCCGCCGACGCGAATTCCTGGCCGCTTGCTTGGCAGGTCGATTCCGGTATGGGAAACGAGAATGAGTTGCATTTTGCACATTGAGATTGGCGCGAATTTAGGCATCAACGGCGACGGAGTGTATATAATCTATGACTTGCCAGTTGCCATATTCGAGAACCGCGTGTCCTCTGGATGTGTAGAAAATCCCACCGACTGCATTGCCAGCGCCGTATTATGCCGTATAGGTCGAATTGCTCTTGACTCCGACGGTTGATGAAATAATGGAACCAATTTGCATCGGTAATCTATGGTGATGTAAATGGTTCGATTCCTATTCAGCAGCCCCCCTGCTGCTGTGGACAAAGCCAAACAACCGCCCCCGGTGGATCCAGAACGGTGTTATTTTTTTCCTTCTGGCTGCTGGAGGGTTGATGTGAATGATGAAATGGATTTTTTTCGGTCCGCATTGTTGCTCCGTCAGTGCTCCCCGTCCGGTCCGCGTGGCTGCCGCATGAGTGGAAACCTTCCGGAACATGTTCGTATGTTGATTAGTTTACATTGGCTACGCATTTTAAGAAGTTTCCGCGGAGCCAACCGGAGCGGAGAGCTTCATGATAACCGTGACCTGATTGCTCTAAGCCCGTCCGGCCGTCCAATCGTCCGTCCGTCCGTGATCAGGTATTAGCCGATTTCTTGGGCAGGGTGTGACCGGGTGTGACTATTTCAGCAGCACCACAATCGTACCCAGAGAGCCACGAATGAAAACCTGTCTAGATATACGTTTTTAATGCACTTCATCAAATGATACCCGATTAAATACAGACTAGTGAATGACCAACAGATTAAAAACTGTAATAAAATGATAATGAACATTGCAGTTCGAGAGCATTCGTCAGCAAAACTATGATAGATAATTCTTTTCCCCGATGGTTTGATTGAGTTGTCTGAATGAGTTCCGACATGTATTTGGTTCAGATTGTTAACGGGTTATAGGTATCGTGGTGGTTCAAGGTTTTCGAAAGTATTTTGTTAACGCTGGAAATGATTCGAATGCACGGATTGATATTTAATGTGGATTGATAGTTCTATATTAAATTCTTATTGTTGGAGTTAAGTGGAAACTACCTTTTACACATAGCATTGTTTCTCTTACAAGGCTGCTAAACCTTAAATTTGTTCATTGCTGACAGTTGAATATCAATTTTACTTCAAATATCCCTTTGAAAATTTTATTGTTTAAGCATAAGCATAAGCATAGGCTACCTATCCCTTGGGAAATTTTATTGTTTATTAACTAAATGCAAAATTGAACTTCCCAAACAAAAATCTGAGTTTTATTATACTCCCATTTCGATTTTTATGACCAATTCTGGTAACAAGATCTATTATAAGCGTATACTATAACCTATGTACTCAATTGTCTTCTCTCTAATCGCTCTTTACAGTTCATGGTCAAACAAGACTTGTCCATTTACCAAAATCCGGTTTCGAACAAATTCGCAACATTTATTCATTTCGGCGTATCTTTGTTTTACGGAAGCGCTGTATAAAAACTAATTTTAGCAAGCATTTGCATATACCTATATAGCAATTAATTTATTTTCCGAGTAACCAACTAGGTAACAGTGAGCAAGAGTTATTTTTTCTAGGGACTATGTGAAGTGATGTGATGTGGTTGTAAAAACAACCATCATCACTGTTACACGAAATAATTTTTGTAAACAAAGATTACGATTTTAACGGGTGACAACTAAAACTTTGGAATCTTTTTCTCAAGCTGTCAAAAAAAAACAAAGATACATGAAGAAGATCTTATTTACCGAAATTAAAGATACATTATCCATTGTTGAAAAAAATTTAGTGTACATTTGAAAACGGTCCGTAGTCGGCTGCTCGGCGAAGCATCCGTTTGATGTCCGAACAGAAGCGTTGTACGGCCATCATGTCAACTTTACGAATGCATCTCTTGATTCTACCAATCAACTGTTTGCAATTTGTGTCTCTCCAGTTATTTTTGTACACCAAGGAACTCCAAATCTGGACGAAATCTTCGATTGGGCGCACTGAGACAGATCTGGTCGCGGTTTTTGGGTAAAAATGTGTACGTATCCTTTCGATCGGGAACGATTGTGTTTTTTGGCGTAATGCGATGTTGCTTTATCCAGCCAAAACACGTATTGTCCATCTGCAAAAATTTTCTTCAAACATTCGTCTGGCACAACTTAATTGAAAGCCAAACCAGAGGGCTTGTTTTTGAAGAAACGAGAAAGAGAACGATATCCTTCTGCGTCCATAATTTTGGCTGGTCTTCCACTATCTTGCTTGCGAATAGTTGTTGGGTATCTTAGGATATGGTAAATAGTCAAAGCCACAACATATTCGCTTTTTAAAAGTTGTACCGTACACTTGTTACCGAGATTTCTGCGGCAAATCGTAGAAGTGTACAGCGCGCTCCCGAAATGCTTCTTGTTTCGACGACATTTTAAGAAAAACAAGGCAAACATAAACAAAACAAAAAATATTGACAAAAACAGGAGAGAGAGAGAATTAACACATATATACTCTCATTTCTCTCTGAGCTCGTTTGTTGTTGAGTATAGGGGTCTCAAAAAAATTCCAAAACTTTAGTTGTCACCCGTTATAACGCCCTTATAACGGCTTTTATGGACAAATTCGGTCTTGAAAACTACAATGAGAGTGCAGTAAAACTCATATTATTAGACGATTATAAATATTTTAGGAATTTTTTCTTCTTCCGATCACGGGTAACTGGGTAAGTTTAATCATGAAAACCAAATCTATTCTTGCTGTTTATATAAATACGTTATTACGTTATTTTTCATGCGAAAATCTAACAAAAACATGACAAATTCTGAATATATTTGTTTTACCACTTTTCGGTCATTATATTGTTTGAACTTCCCCTTCTTTTCCGTGCTAGAAGCGTTAACATTCCATACACTCATGACTCGATTTTGTTAGGCTATTGAGCACTCCGACAATTAATTTTATACTTATCTAAAATTTTATAACTTTTAGCTCATGTTCTAGAGAGCCGAAGAAAGTCGCCATCTGAATATGTCAGTGTTGCCGCACGTACAGATTATTCTGTGCTCAACAGGCATTCAGAATAAATAACTTTTATAAAATCTTGATATGTAAATCCTTTTCATGATAATTTTACAACAGTTAATGGTCGTACCGTAAATAGTTATGCTGCTGTTGTCTGTTATTGCTAATTCTTTTGAGAACCAGCGATTTAAATTAGAGATTTTGAGTTTCACGATGCTATAAATAATAATAACAAACTCAAGGAACCTTTCTCTGAAGCTTTTATTTCGAATAATTCATAAAAAGCTGCTCAAAATTTAGGAAAATCTGCTCAAAAAATGTTCTCGATTTAAGATGGCGTCTCTCTATCTATAACAAGCTCTTTAGTCGTTACTCTTTTGGAGGCTCTCTAATCGGTGTTTTGACAAGCCTTCTGTTTGATTGGACTTACTTTTGTCAACTGATTCTGTTCGATTGGAATTTTCGGTTTAAGATGGCGACTCTCTAAGGCTCTCTATTATGTTCAACAATTTTTTTGCCGTCCGATTATTAAAGCCCTTTTCGAAGCGGGTGGGGAGAGGGGGGAACAAGAAATTTAAGAATAATTTGTAATGGCCTTACTTGGATTACTTTAAGTGACACACAAATTTTATAATAATGGAATACCGTATAATACAAATGTTATAAAAATGTCGGCATAATGGTACAAAAATGACATAAAAATTATTCGAAAATAAAAAAAATGAAACAAAATAATTAGAACTGTAGAATATGGCACCAAAAATCGATCGGCGGTAGACAAAAACAAACAAATCTCTGTTTTCATGAATGATTCTGAGCTAAAAAATAACACATGTTAAATTTTGGTTCTTTTTATTGATTTTATCATATAAGCTACTAAGAGTATTAAGCACACTGGAAGGGCACTTTATTGTAAAAAAAGGTGCACCATTTGAACTATGGAAGTCAGAAGTGTCCGGTATTGGGAGCTGTCCGGCGCTGGAGGACTCCCCCCCTCTTACAAGAAATCACACATTAGATGAACAATAAAAAATAGTGAAAATAGACACGCCAAAACACCCAAAACCTCGCTCAAAACTAACCCAAAAATGACATAAAACTATCACGTAAATAATATTATATACTAATGCATGCATACCGACATTTGGCATAATGGACGTTGGGTACAATGGACGATAGGCATAATGGATGATAGGCATAACGGACGTTAGGCATAATTTATAACACTTCACTTTCTTATGAATAGGCACTTGAGCAAATCATCGTTTCGCCACAATACAATGCAAACCGGGGTCACCCATTTATCATAAAGTAATTTGGCATAATGTTGTATAGCATAACACAATTTAGTACAAAATCATTAGCATAATCATAAGGGACCATTTGGCATGATTCCTTAAAAATCATTTTATGATATTTCATGCTTCGGGATCAATCCCGGCGTAGTGGTTAGCACTCACACCTCTCACGCCGACGACCCGGGTTCAAATCCCAACCCAGCAGAA
Organism: Sabethes cyaneus; assembly: GCF_943734655.1. Lineage (NCBI taxonomy): Eukaryota > Metazoa > Arthropoda > Insecta > Diptera > Culicidae > Sabethes > Sabethes cyaneus. The sequence goes on from NC_071355.1 coordinate 57,479,469, forward strand.
GTCACGAATGACCTAAGCTGTTAAAGTGACTATAATAAAAAAAAATCATGCTTCAGGGTGAGACGGCGACTCGCCGTCGGAATCTTCGACCACTGCAAAAAATAGTCCTTCCGTAGAAATCACATCTGTCTTGATTTAGTCGTTTTCCTAAATGTACCGACTCTAGTTGGTTTTCCCTAACCTTCACCTTCGTCTTAGCGACTTATTTTATATGTAAAAGAAAGCAGCCAAGCAGCGATTTTCCAAGCTAACAGAGAACTATTGTGCCTAACATCTATTATGATTAGCGTATTTACGCCTAACGTTTATTACGTCCAGTGCTCGAAAAAATTGGCAGCCCTACGTGAAGGGGAATATAAACCCAGACAGTTTTACCCCTGGTAATATTCTTTTATCTGTCAGCCCTTGGACATGACTACTGAACTGCTGACAGTGTTTGTCTTTCTCAGTTTTCTACTCTTCAATACAATTCTTCCATGGATTGCAGTGCTGAATGGTTGCTCAACTAACCTGTCAGTAATTTTTCTTGGTCTTGACAGATATTTTAGATCTAAAGACTTGGTTTTTAAAATTTGCATCTATTTAAAATCAACCAAAATCTGGTTGAAGGAAATTAATTGAAACTTCGAAGCAATGTTTCCGTTTATTGTAATTTCGTTTGCCGTTGTCGGCAGTTCGAAATCGAATCGATGGTTTCAGGTTGGCAATGATGAGTTCATTTCATCTATATCAGAGACAGCCAAAGAATGAGCAGTACTGAAATACCCCCAAATAAGACGATAGGTGGTGCTTGTACGCTCATCGCGATATCTCAGCTGTCCATTAACGAATAAAGTTGATATTTGAAAGTTGACTAGGTTATACTACATGTTAACAATGTACCAAAACTTTATTGATTGGACAACTAAGAAATCGCCGTGGGTGTACCGCCTTATTCGGGGGACTGCTGTATATTGAATTAATTCAGGCGTATTGCATAAATTGAATATGAGATTTCTAAGCACTGGTAATGGAGCGCTTTCCTATGAAGAGAAATTTGATCCAATCATCTTGGCTTCATTACAATGCAATAGGAACGGGGGTCGGCCATTTAGCATAAAGTTATTTGGCATAATGCTGTTTACCATACCACCATTTGTCACAAAAACATTAGCATAATCATGAAGGAGCATTTCCGGAGTGATTCGCGATTACGGCGCAACTAGCAAAATGTAAACAAATCGTTTTATTGCACCATCAGCCTTAAAAAGGCTGATAGTATCTATGGCAACAATCCTTTCTTTTGTTTTAATCGATAGAATTATTTAAAACAAGTTTTTAGTGATGGGCGATAGAAGTGTTCAAACAAAACAAAACACAATTTGCAGTTTAACACCTTTCATTGTTATGAAGTAACAGGCTTATTTGCAAATCGTTTTGTAAACAGGCGATAGTAAAGAGCGAAACACAGGCGCATGTAAACAGGCGAAACTAAATAAAAAAAATCAAAGCAAGGCGAAACAGACAGGGCTGGGCGAAACTCATTGTCAAAATGCTTTGAGGCTTATTTCAAGGGATTCAACTAGAAGACTTAGATTTTGAGCTTGAATGCACAAATTTAATGCAGTATTGCTGTTAAATTATAAGATTGCTTTATTCTACACCAATGTATGTCTTTAGACTCGATTTTTGTCACTTTTATTTACATTACGTTTTGAAAATGTACCTGCAAATTATCACAGTGATATTCCTCATTGTTTACATTTTGCTAGTTGCGCCCTAATCGGGAATCACTACGGATTTGATAGAATTCCTTAAAAATCATTTAAACATTTCAAAGATGATTCAGGGTTGGACGGTGACCCGCCGTCATACATTCCGGTCACTGCGGAGGATAGTGCCATCACCGTAAATATAACATCTGTCTAGATTTATTCGTTTCCCTAGGTCTTCCGACTCTAGTTAGTTTTCCCTAACCTTCGCCTGAACGACTTATTTTATATGTAAAAAAGCAGCCTAGCGAAGATTGGGTAACTTGCAAGCTGGCAGCAGATAGTTGGCGCAAAACATGCCTAACGTCCAGTATTCCTGCCAAACATTATGCCTTCCACATATTATGCCTATCGTCTATTATGCCTACCGTCCATTATGCCTAACGTCTATTATGTCTAATGTATTTATGCCTAATGTCTAAGGGTGTTTTGATGTAATGATTTATAATGATTTTTATGATCAAAATTAAACTTAAATACCATTATAAGAGCAACAGAGATTAACCTAGGAGTGTGCCTACAAACGATAACAGCGTGCCGGTATTGGTCGTGGTATTGGTATTGGCGTGCCGGTCAACATAATAGTGCCATCGGAAAGGCCCGACTCCCGGCAGGGTTCTTCAAAAATGGCCAAAACCGCTAGCAACGGCTCTTCACTGAATAATTTCATGAATTTGAGAGGAGGTGAAACTACCGAATAAGTGGATGGAAGGTGTGTTTGTCCCATCTTCAAAAAGGGTGCTCTCTCAGATTTTGTTACATCCTCTAACCTCAACAGCTAAAGAATTCGTAGGAAAATACCAGGCGGGCTTTATGAGGGCCTTTGCCACTATGGATCAAATTTTTACTCTCCATAAAATCCTCCAGAAATGTCGGAAGTACAACGTGCCCACCTAGCATATTTTCGTAGATTTCAGGGCAGCATACGATACAGTCGAGCGCAAACAGCTATGACAGATAATACACGAGCACAAACTGACGCGGCTAATCGACGCTACCTTGGAGCGAGTGATCTACTACCTGCGTATTTCGGGGCCACTCTCGAGTTCTTTCGTATCGCCCAGAGGGTTGCGGCAAGGGGATGGACTGCCCTGTATTTATGTTATTCAACATCGCTAGTGAAGTTATGATCTGGCAAGCGGGCATCGAAACTAGAGGAACGGTCTTCAGCAAAAGTAACCAACTCCTAGTCTTCGCAGATGACCTCGACATCATTACTAGAAACCTTGGGATGGCAGACGCAATCTACGTCAGACTAAAAACGGATTATTGGGTTACAACTCAATGCGTCGAAAAACAAATATATGGTAAGAATAGGCTTCAAAGAAAACATGGTTTGGCTCCCATGGGCAGTGACTACTGACGGTGATGAGCTGGAAGTGGTTGATGAGTTTGTATTTTTGGGATCTCTGGTCACCGCCGGCAATAATATGAGTAAGGAGATTTGACGACGCATTCAAGCTGAAAGTGGAGTCTACTATTCCCTCCGCAAGACTCTTCGATCAAAAAGCATACGCCGCCGCACAAAACTGATGATGTACAAAACGCTAATCAGACCGGTAGTCTTCTACGGATTTGAAATAGTAACGTTGCTTACGGAAGACATAAGTGCACTTGCCGTATTTGAACGCGGACTATGTTTGATGGAGTACAAATAGATAGCGGAGAGTGGCGTAGGCGGGCCGGCCACGTCCCAAAGATGTCGTACTACTGTGCAGTGAACGATTTCCCAAACTTGCGATACCTTTGTTATATAATAATTTGTCTTTGACCTCAAAATAGACTTCATTTCGCGTTTTTTCCTTAAACTTTCTTTTCGAGATCTACCTAAAGAGATAGAAGTCACATGGGCTCAGATCTGGTGTATATAGAGGGAATAATTTAAATCGCATTAGTAGTCACTTACTACACCATCATTTTCAGCAACTTTTGGATTGCTGGACTGTTTTGGTAAAAAAGCGGCCATTTATTTGTCGCTGTTGAACGTCTGATTCTTCGGCGGACAGTTCATGTACCGAATTCCATGCGTATTTCAGAATGCAGAAACCTTGCCTGCTAACTGTTATGATGGTTTTTTCGATTCGTTGCCTCCTCTCCGCCCGTTTAACACTTCCATAGTAATGAATTGTGTTCGGACACAAATAAATCCTTGTTATGCGTAAACACATCCGAACAACCGTCTGAAATTTTGAACTCGAAATTGCTTTGTTCCGCTTTGAGCGAAAGTTACATCTACTCTGAAAAAGTTTTTTTTTTATTTTCATGCACAATTTCGAACATGTTGCCTTTTGGTATCATTGGGATATTACCACTTTACTACCGGGGATATAGTCATCTCAATTGAATAGCTTGGGCGACAAAATTACGGTCTTATCTCAGATTCACCCCTTTACTTTTCCAAATTTTTTTTGGTAACCCGGTTTTTAACAGCGAAAACCATATGAAGCGACAAAAAAAATGATGACGATGACATTGACAACCGAATCGCCGATGTGGATGGAATGCAGTATGCTAGAGAATCGGATTCACCTCAAATGAATTTGAGGGTTCACTGTCTGGGTTGTCTGGTGACGATTTTCGATTGAAGGGGATGTTACCGGATCCTGTTGGTAGCTATTCTTTAAACGAAATGTTGAAAAAGACGAACTGGCTGGAAACAGAAATAACTTTATTGCCATTTTTATAAATAACTATTTATGCAAAACTGGTTTTCTTCCAAACAAAACCCGTGTTGGGGATTAGCCAATACGTTCAGCTGACTTTAATCCTATCAGTCTCGTCGACATCTGTTCCTCCCGTCGTTTACTGAAAGGAGGAAGGCTACTCCAACTCCAATCGATAATCGATCCATTGATTAATTATAATTAATGAAGGGGTAGCCTTCGTGTTCATTGCGTCATCCGCAGGAAGAGCCAATCATAAAGTTTTTTGCTTGTGTCCGCGCATTTTTTTTATTTTATGTCAGATATTCAGATGTTGTATTAAAAAAACATTTGCGGATAAATTTGACTGGTGAATCATCAACAATTAAGTCTAGACAGTGTTATGGATTTGTTTGCCTGTCACCATTTTAGCTTAACTTCATAGTCATAGTAACAGTAAGACGACGTTGTACTATCAGTCAAAGTGGCTTGTTCTCCGAATCCAAAAACAAGTTGTTAAAAAGATTTGCAGAGCCAATGCTTTCTGATTAATTTATGATGTCAGCCGCAAACACTTTTCCTCGAGCATTTCTACATCGGATGTAAACATTCCGACCCGTGAGAGTTATTTCTTCTGCTCTTGATGTGTTTACACTAACGGTTACACTGCGTATTCATTTGTTCGTACACATTTCTTCTTATTTGTTCTACATATACCGTCAATGTTGGTAAAATCACCATTCGTCATATCAGGACGCTATAATGCTATTATGCGAAAGAGCGATAATTGTTTGGCACAACTCACCAGAAAAACATGAGAAAAAACAAAAGCCTCATGCTGTTTACCATCACGTAACCCGTACACAGCCGAACACACACACTCACTCGTTCAGTTCGAGAATCTTGCGAATCACTTCAATCTAAATAATGGTGTCATTTATGCTAATATTTAATATAATGTTATTTACTTTCTTCCTTCCTTCCTTCCTTCTCGTTATTTTTTTCTTTTTCTTTTTTTTTCTGTTACCGGGTACTACTGCCACCGTGTCCCATCGCCGTCGTGCCGTCATCGCATCCCACCCACTCATTCACGAATTGCGCGCCCAATTCACACCACCACCTTTTCACCCCGGGGATAAACTCGTGTAGGTTAGTTGGACGGAGCGAAAAAAAAGAACGAACAGAAAAAAAACAAGAACCAGCTGATACGAGACGGGAGTGTGCCGCCGTGAGCTACTCGCTAGCACCGTAGTTACCGTGACACCCACCCAACCCGGAGCGGACGGACGACCCAGACTGTAGTAGTGCCTAGACCTCCAATTCCGCAGAAACCGGAGGGCACCCGGCGACAATGATTGATATCTGATGCACGAGTTGTTCAAACAACAACAACAACAAGCTTCGGACGAGCTGTTCTGGAAAATCAACCATCTTCAGTCCAGCAAACGGTTTCGCGTTGGTGTACCCCCCGGCGTGATTTTCGAAAGCAGGAAAGAAAATCCAAATTAGCTACCCCAGACGAGAACAAGCGAGAGACCTCGCGTGCAAAAGAGCGAGCGAGAAGAGGTAGGCGAATAAATGATAATGAAGGAGTGAGACCCGCGGAATAATCAGTGAATTTGAGTGCGCGGAAAGTATAGTTTGCCAACTAGTGATTAGGGGCCGAAAATTTGGATGAGAAGCAATCAGTGTCCGTCGATGGGGAAGCAACCGATGGGAGTGTATCCAGTCCAGCGGTTGCTGTCGTATGTGTGTATGTGTATGTGATTGGTTTTTAGATGAGTTTCCTTCGTTCGCCCGGATAGCACCGCACCGAGTGAACAAACGAGATTGTCCTGCTAAACCAGAACCGCCGCAGCAGCGCGTCAGTTTGTGTGCCCCGAAAAGTCCGGGGAGGGGTAAATCGAGCGAGCAGATAGGTGCTTTGTACGTGCTGAGATTCGAACCGAAAGGGCCATAAAAATTGCATAAATCTAAGCGCGTCCGAGAGTGGTGATATAAATCAAATGGTCTCAGCTTCAACAAAAAAAAAGGATAACAAGTACAAAAGGAAAAATAAGTGTTGAAGAAGATAGAGAGTGTTGTTGAAAGAGTGGAGGTAAAAAAGAACGAAAAAGGAGGATATAAAATTGATATTTATTACTAGTGTCCAATGCATTGTGTAACTGCGGGAATATCGAAGAAAAGGAAGTTAACTGCTGTGTGAATATCGAGTACACTCACATCTATACAGGCAGACAGGTTGTGAAAGGCTGCTGGGGAAATTGATTCAACATCCTGTGTGTTAAGTGAAGTGACGGAGTGATCAAATTAAGTATATATTTTACCGATATTGAGTTTATACTTTGAGCTCTGAGAAGAGAGAGTGGTTCGCAGACAAGCAAAAGTTACTGAGGACAACCGAACTGATTCCAAGTATGAGCGGATACATTAGCACTGCTGGCATCGATAACAATCTTCAGCCCAATAAATACGGTAAGACTCATGCCTTTGATATTACTTGCTTCGAGGGGTGCAGCACAAATTCGTGAACTTTATGCGAATGTGCAAATTTTAAACCGAACCCTAATTAGACAGTCGATTTCCTTTTCCTGGGCGTACTCTGGTTGTTGCCTTTGACGGTCGGAGACCTTCAGCGAAAACGTTTCTATTGCACCAATTCCACGTCTACTTTTGCCTGTGAAGAAGGAGATTCTACTTATGGTGATAAAGATAAAATAAATATGATTAATTGTACGTCATAAATCATCGGGAAATTGTACACGAACCCTCTCGTCGTGCAGCGACGTGGCGTGTACGCGGGTGTATGACACTACACAGTTAAGTTCATGCAATTTGGTGGGGCTACTGATACTGTGGCGTGCTCTACCGAGCCGAGCCGAGGCCCGAGGTCGATTCCGCTTGGCAGATATGCAAGTCTGTCTCGACTGGTTCTCATGGCTGTGGCTAAAGTTAAACCGAACGTAAACACAGGCCCTGGTGGTGCGATGGATTAGGTTGACCTCTCTTCCTATCCCGTCCGCCGCAACCGGTACCGTTTTATTTCTCCTCCGACTTGGGAATTTCAAACCGATAAGACCCGTTATTTGCTAAGCCATTTGTATGATTCTGGTTTAGCCTAACGAAATCGACTGCAGCAGCGTCGATGGATTTAGAATGACAATAATCGATGAAGTAAAAATTAACAGATAAAAACAAACAAAAATCGTAGTAAATTATACCAAACCGAAAGTGATGTAATCCATCACAAGGCCCACAATTACGTTGAGGAACGTGTCACCCGAGTCTTAGTACTGACATCTGATCTATCAAAAAAGGACTGATTCAAAAGCCATTTTTACTCATACCTAGATAAACTAATTTCAAGACCATTCGTTTGATATCAACGAAATCAAATCTAAACTATCGAATGTCATGCTTGCTGTGTGCCGTCTCCGATTCGCAATGACTATCTACCTCTTTTGATGATATAGAGCACGCCGAAAGTTCTGACAGCAAAACTAGCAAAATGAAGATATAACTACAAGATTAACTTTGATAGCTTGTCGTTAAACTTTTTCCCTTGATCTACGGTCACATCTGTGTTTCGTGAGCAACTTTAAGCGCTCGCGTTCGCTAGGAGGAACCATGTTCCTCAAAAGCTGTGCTAGAATTCATCTGGTTCATTTGTTCGACCTGATTCGATTATCGTCCGTCGGGCGGAATGGCTCTGATTTATGCCATTGACCTGGGCTTGGACTTTAACTGGCTTGAAAAAAAAAAAAGCGAGCACGATTGCTAGATGAAACATCAGTAGATAGCTGGCTCTAAACCAGATTCAACTAGCTTCAACTTTGAACACATAGTTTTTTGGCTTTTAAGTTGTCGAGTTGAGCGCATACTTTAGATACTATCAATGGTCGTTTCGTTTTGTATTCGGTTTATTAACTTTAGCTAGATTGAGATTTGATGTAACATAAAAAAGCAATAAAGTTTTCTTGTTACTTGAAATAACACGAAAAAAGACGTTTTTTCGTCTGTTTTCATTACGAGCGTAATGATAATTTTGATTGACAGAAGTTTTAGTGTTGTATCAGTATATATGTGCATATTTTACGTAATTTACGAACAATTTACGTTTCGTTTTTTTTGTTGAAGTTCCTTCAAAAAAACTAATAATTAAAAAAGCTGTGAAGCTATTAAACATGGCTGATTTGATAGGTAGTAAAAATCGAATGCCTTTTGTTCAAATTTCAAATTGCCACGAGTTTTTCGTGAAAGTAGATTCCTATTTTACTAGCTGTGAAATGCATTATGCATCGATCGCTAAATTTGTCTGTAGCACGATAACAGCCTCTGCAAGTAGGTTTTCACTTTGCTTTTATTTGAATTATTTAATTTGAATTATTTTATATTCGGCAATAAGTATTGTTATAGGTGTAACTCATTATTCGCAACTTCGCAGCTAAAACAAGCTTAGAATTCACTGAAAACATTGTAGTTCTTAACATGAATAGTCAAATTGCATTGATAAGTTGTGGTGTGGTGCTTTTTAAACCCACTTTACCCATTGAACTAAAAATATTCAATTAAAGCTTTGGTTTCTTATTATTAGTGCAATAACGTTCATTTTGTTAACATGCGTCATGTAACTTTTCTAAAACATCGCACAGCGTAATTAAAATAAAATATAAAATCTAGTTTACTTCAATGTCATCCAAAATTGCCTCTGAGAGATTTTTTTTACTCGCTGTAGATATGTTTATATCTATGAGTATAGATACATGACCTAGTTTTATTTCTAAAACTATTTTACACAAAAAGTAAGCAATTTTACAAGAAATCTGCCATAATTCGTCATTTTGCATGGTACAACTGAACAATTGTGTGACTTGCGAAGCAGAACTTGGGGGAAAATTCGAAACAGCTTAAACAAAAATATGATCTAAACGTACATCTATAGCAACCCATCATGGCTCTCAACACAGTCAACCGTAAGTTAGATATTTGGTCATAAAAATTCATTTTAAACAGAAAAGCATTGAAAAACCAATTGGTTTATTAATGCACTTTGTTTTGCAAAAGTCTTTAAACCAAGTAAATTGAGTAGCCCAAGAATTTCAAACTGTTCAAGCAGTCAGACGTACCTGCCCATTCAAGCAAATCAAATTGAAGGAAGCTAATATTAGAGCTTAGATCATAAATTTACTGATAGGCTGACATGTGTCATTTTCTTTCTACATAGATGTGTGTTGGCGATTGACAAGCTTTTGATTCCAATTTGATTGCAGATATACCAAAAAGTAGCGAGAACGAGAATTTTTTTTTGTATGCCAGAAGGGCATTGGGTTAAAAGGCCACTGCGACAGTCTTAATGAGCGTCTTTTGTGACAGGCCCCGATTGCTGTACATAGTTTACGGATCGCTTATACCCATTGATGGAGTTGAGCGGAATAGTTGTAATCCTGTGCCCCAATTCGGTACTACATGGTTTATAAAGCCAATGACCGTTTTGGGATTTAGGCTCCATACCTGATATGGAGTAAGAAGGAAACTTCCTAAGAAGTTGTGCCTTGATAATGCAAGAGCTCCGCAATAACAGAGCAGATGCGCTGAACTTTCAGGTTCGAGAACGAGAAGTTAGAAATAGTTTAAATTAGCTAAACTTAAAACATATTGATTAATTACTACTTTTTAGGAAGAAATTAAACTAAGAAATTTACTGGATCTAGTCCGCATGTTTAAACCTGACCGGATAAAAATATTTTGGTCACTCGTTCATGATTTCGCTTACACCGACGCCCAAGTAATACGAACTTTATTCAGACAGTATAGTTTCGCATTAGAATGCTTGTTATTACATTGTTGCAAACACGATTTGGAATTCATCATTAGCTGGTTCAGGAATTTTACTGAGCAACTTACTACCAGTGGTCGAAAAAATTGACAGCCCTGCATGAAAGCGAATATAAAACGCATTCAACGCTTACAGTTTTACCCCCGGTAGTATTCTTTTATCTGTCAGCCCATAGACATAACTACTGAGCTGCTGACAATGTTTGTCTGTCTCAGTTTTATACCCTGCAAAACAATTCATTCATGAATTGCAGTGCTGAATGATTGCTCGACTAATTTGTCAATCAACCACTGTCCAACATTGATCAACATTGAGAGCGGGGCGGAGGTGACTTATCTTATTTTTTATGGTTTCTACGAAAAATCACTTTTTCGCTGTGATATTCTAGATTCATTACAACGGAGATAACCGGAATGTATGATCAATACACCTAAATGTACCTTCAACGCTTTGGAACTCTATGAGATGCAAGTAGGTTACTGATGCTTGTCTAGACTGTAATCTGGCATAACATGTTTGAGTCGTTGTTTACATTAATATCCTAATTTTCTACTGTCAGCCGTGTGGCGCTGTGGTTTTAACCAGATCACTGCCATCTGTATTTTCGTCTGACATTTGTTTCACGAATATTGTTATGTTTTAACCACAAATTTCTTTTTCGGGTACACAGCATATCCTGCTCCCGGCAAGGTTCACATGTATTAGTGTATCAGCTTTGTGTAAATCATTTAGAGAACGAGCTGCAGTAATTGCTACGAAACCATGGTGTTCTGTCTAGGGTCTAATTTTCGTTACAGACAGAGTAAGGTACGTATAGTGTTAGATGAGCAACAACTGAACTGAATTGTTTATCAGAATCTCCCCGAAAAAAAAATTTACAATGAATTTTGTAGTAGAAACAATCCCAAGTAGCACACTTTTGGCCCATCTGGTTGTAGCAACTCAGTTATGACTGAAATTAGTCACATATCGGTTGCTACAACTAGTTTGTAACAACTGTGCTAATAGGGATGCGTCTACAACAGTTTTTATAGTGGACATTGAAACTTATGGTGGATTTATTGTAAAAGTGCCTCAAATTCAAATTTTCTTCATATTTTTGTTCCTTATTTTAAGCAATAGAAATAGCCATAGTTCCTCCCTGATTTACAGCCTTTTCTAATTATATTTTGTTGTTCGCTTAAAAAAATTACCATAAAAGGTTGTTACTTTTCAGTGTAAATGAAAATTTTTGTTCGCGAAAAAATAGATTTTTTTATTGTTAAGATACTTAACAACTCGTCATTTTTATGGTAAAATATCTCAAAACCATAAAAGTTATGGCGGATTGCAATAAGTTTGATGATTTGGATATCTTTTCGGACGATAAGTTTTATTGTTTTTTACTGTATTTTGTATCCTACTGTTATAGTAATTTTTATCTTAGTGCTATGGTTATTTTTTCGTGTTGTCACTTCATTCTGTTTAGGTGCTAAACAGAATAAAGTGTTTCAAAGCTCTGGCAACTCCGCATAAGGGAGGACCTTGGGAGCGTACGGTTATTTCCGTCAAGGTTACTATTAAGACTGTGTCGAATAGTCCGCGACATCCCAGTGATGGGGAGTTGGAGATGATCATGCTGGATGCTGAAGTGATCGTAAACTCGGGATCTTTTGACCGATTCCAGGTTCTGAACAAGTTCCTTTGAATAGAATAGAGGAATAAAGAACTACGGAAATAGAATAGTTTTTCCACAATTTGGAGAAAAAGTATTAAAATATAAAAAAGTTACGGAGGGGTTAATCACATCCAACATTTTTCCTTCGTACTTAATTCTGCGTTTACCAACAACCAATAGGCCTCTTGCCAGGGCAAGTTTTTTCACAGTTGGTCAAAATACTGGTCGCGATGATAATGTCTATACAAAAGTTTAAGTCTTTCGCACAGACAAACAGACGAGACACTCGTATTAATTTCATCGTCCATGCAAAAGCAAGCATTTTTCATAGAAGCACAGGCCGTAGTCTTACTGCCTGGTCCAATACAGGTAGCTGTAATTCTTGTTGTACCTTGAAGATCGTCTGATGATCATAAAGTCATCTTTAAACCCGATGAAGTGTGGTCTTCCACCTCTATGGTCAATAGCAATCTTTCCAGTAGATCGATACTTGAAGCATAACCTGTGATGTGAAGCGAATTTCTTCACAGCATATAATTGCTTTCTGTGATATTCTGGACTTGTAATCCTGGAAATTTTTGTTCTCAATGCTAATCCAAGGCTGACGTGAGCCAGCACAAAAACGAGAAATAATGAACATTTTTATTTCTCATTATATATTCTGCAACATTTCCCTTGCGTTGTTTGAAATACACGGAACACAACACTTGAGTTTTAAAACAAAAGTATCACCGCTACGGTTTTCGCCGATAAAAAAAAATAAACAAATGAAAGCTTCGTATTGCACTTATTTTGGCCAACGCAAAATGGTATTTGTCAACAAAATACTGTCGTAGTGTGCTGTCGCAGCTGAATGCTTACATAATCATTAAGCATACAATCCCGAATCATTGACTCCAATTTGATTTTAGAGTATTGAAGTTTTCTGACACTTTAACAACTGTGTAATTGTCAATTGCAAATATTTTGTTCGTCTTCGATACATTAGCCCGTATACGTTTTAAGTGTACGAAGTATCATTCTTAATTGAATTAGATGTTAGATGTAAAGTATGTCAGTTAGTATGTCAAATTCTTCAAAATTTCCATTTGTTGAAATATCTAATTTTTGTGTCCCCCTACTGTATCCACCTAAAACTGACCTGATACTAATATCTCTCAACTTCCACGATTTCGTCCCGTGGGATCCCGATGCCGTTAGTTGATTAGTTAGGCGGCTCAGTTGGTTCTGTTTTGCTCACTCGCTCGAATGTCGATTTGTTCAGGCCACATACGCGTTGAAAACGTAATGCCAAACAGTCCCAAGGGACTGCAATCAGTTGGTCCCAAGTCCCAAGCAGCAGCAGCAGCAGCAACAGCGGCAATGAAGGAGGTGGAGCGACCGTACCTACCGTACTGGTGGGTTCCGACCTACCTACCTATCTCAGCGCTTGACAAGCATGCAATGAACCAAACAAACGCCCACATTTTCGAGTCAATTTTCATGGCCACTTGAAATGAGTTTTTTTTTGCATATGTACGCAAAATACAGCTCGAGGTTAGACTGCTGATAACGTAAAGGCCGTTTTTATTTACGTGAAATATGTTTTTTTGGGTGCAGGCATGTTTCCTTCTCTGTTTTGGTATATTCGATAGTAAAGCTTTAACTTGAGAAGATGAAATATTTGAATTAATTTAAACTGCATGTTGATTAGATTTCACGTGAGCTAATCAACAAACCAAACAGCTTGTGCCAACTTTGGTAACACTTTTGCTGGTTTAAAGAACAATTAGCAGACTGTGACAGATATGTCTCACAGAAAATATTATGCATATTCACATCAATAAATCGTTTTACCGTCGTTTCATATGATGAATAAAACTTTTTTTTGTCTGCATAAATTACAAGCGCTTTGTATGTGTTGCAACCCAATCTCAACAGAATTTTTAAATTTTTATTGGTTCTAAGCAATTTATTCAAGAATTATGATGGTTTTAAGCGAAAATCAACAAAAGGGTGACACTGCACGACACTTCACGGTGACAAATAACCTACTTTTAACTTCCTTGTACTAATTCTTTGGTTCAAAACTATCTTCAAATTTGAGTTGGTATATTTATTTTAAAAGGATTCTGAGTACTTTCAACCTAATTATAGCTAAAAATATTTAAAATTCAGGCCATGGGATTTTTGGCAGGTTTCTGCTAATTTGGTATTCTGTTTTGATGTTTTACGAACTTGTGAAACCGTTTCTATTGGCAAACAATAGTAATAATTTTTATGCCAACATATAGCTACCAAAGGGTAGGTCTAAAATAAAGGTAGACCGAAGAATCAAATCCCGTACCCTACTATTTACTGACCGAACGCTACCCTGCTCTAGCTAAAGTGCCCTCTCGAATTAGCACGAATTGATGGAACTAATTGTGAAACTCCATTGGGATGCTTTGATTTCGATTTTTTTCGAAATTGTTGAAAAATGGGATGGGAAGGAACCGAACGGAAATTCCCTCAGCACAATAGAAAATACATAAATTTGGACGCCTTGCTGGTGGCACCATTATAGGAAAGCTACCCAAGCCTACAGGTAGGGGCCGACGCGACGGAGGACGTTTCACGTTGTGTGAAAGATTTTGTTCCTCTTTACAATGTACGAAAATTTGGTACTTATGCGCTGTTGCAGTGCTGTTCGAAATAATTATAAACAGCCGCTCTCTGCCGATTGTGTAGAAAACATTATTTTAAGTGCACAATATGGGTTCCTTCCTTAGAAATTTTTTGCTTCAATATAACCTTATATCGTTCTCTTACGTGCGAAGATTGCTGATAACTTTCAATGTTTAATTTTGATATTATTTATAGGACTTTAAAATGAGTTTTGATGGAACATAGATTGGTGAAACTTGATCTGTTTTTGATGATATTATGATGGTGATGATGAGATGCATTGTTTAGATCGGAGCAACCTGAGGTATTGGATTTGTTTCAAGTGGTTCGTGGAGAAAAATGTAAAGCTTTTCTCTTTCAGTGCCCACAATAGGGGTGCACGATTGGCATAGGATTGCGATGGCTTTGTTTGATTCTTAAGGACGCCATTTCAATTTCTAATTATGGTTTACGAGCCGTAAACGAGCTCCTCTGCAATAATTATCCATAACGGCAACATTGCAACAGCAACTTTCAACTAGCGGATGCTGCTGTGTCAACTTCTCTTCATGGCAGCACAATGCCGAATACAGAGTATGATTATTGCAGCTTTCAACCATTGTAGCCGGGTTGCAAAAATACTAGCTGATGGTTTCATAAGAAGAATGTTTAAGAAAATTTTATTAGTTTATTATTAAAATAAAACAGTTATCATTAAGACTAAGAATTGAATTGAGTTGAAACATACTCTAGGAAACTAACAGTGCTTTGAGTGGTTAAAAAAATTAAACATTATGATTAAAAGACTAAGAGTGTCTTTCAAAAGAGTTCGAGGACAGTGAACTGCAAACAATTTTTGACGAAGATGACACTCAAACACAGCGACAACTCGTGGATCAATTAAATGTGACTCGAAAAACCATCTCCATGCGGTTGAAGACCATGGAAAAGATTTCGAAGTTTGAAAATGGATTCCATAAGAGTTGAGCGCAGGACCGACAGCAGAAAAACCAGATATGAAATGCTACTTACTAAGTACAAAACGAAGTCATTTCTTCATCAGATTCTGACTAACAATGAAAAGTGGGTTTAGTTCGACAATCCTAAATATAAAATGTTTTGGATAAGTTGTCAGATCAAATCGCTATGGACGAAAGACAATGTTTTGGGTTTCGTGGAATCAAAAGGGGTTGATGTACCATGACCTACTTAAACCTGGCGGCGCTAAGCAAAGCAAAGCAAAGCCTTGGGCATAACCGTCTTTTAAAACATTACCCTTCTTTATCGACAAATTTCGCAGCCGGTTGTTAGAGTACAGGACAATAACGAGACTAGTGCAACGATCATACTGACTTTAAGCAACACCGTGCAGTCAAGATTCAAACGTACGACGGCTGGTTTGTTAGATCTACATTGTATCTCGAAGCTAATTGGGTGGTTAAACCTGGCGGAACCGACAACAAATGACCAGTTTTAATTGAGCTTTGGGTGACAAATATTTTGGTGAATACTAAAATAGGCAACACAAAGTGATTTTATTGCATGATAACGCTCCATTACACACTGCAAAACCGGTCAAGGCAGCCATTAAGGGGTTACATACAGTTAGGAGGGCAATAAAAGTCTATTGCTCAAGATATTTTCTAGAGAAAATTTTTTATCTAATAAAAGTGAAACTTCTTGTACATGTAACGGTTACCTTCATATATATTTTCATATTTTTATGAGATATACGGTAACCAACCTATTTACATAATTTGAACACTTTCATTTGATTTTGCTGTAAGTGTCCAAATTATGGACGTTGCTGATGGAGTCCAAAATACGTTGCTTACCCTAGTTATTGCAATAGCTGATGTATTTATTCTCTTGGCTTCTAAATTAAGGCGTCTTGTGGTGAGCACCATGTCAATAAACTGAATCACCGGAAATCAAAAAGAAATGGATAATGTTAATGTAATATCCCAAGTAACAATTTTAAGTTTTATTACGTTCCTCTAGCGGTTTACTTGACCAATTTCATAAAATCGCTAATAAAACTATGAGCTCCACCAGAACTTTCTGATGATATTATAGCGATCCTGCCTTACTGCCTTCCGACCAAGGTATCCACTCTTCAAACAGTTTTTATAACCTCTTTAAAAATCACGCTCTGCTAAAAGCAGCAATAAAACCGATTAATTTTATAAAGCTTTTCGCTTTTCGTTCTGGTAAAAAGCCTGTGTCAACCAAGCTTTGCAAAATACATCCGTAAAGTATAGAGTATTTTATAAATTTTGAGTAATCGTCGTTGGTTTGCAGCATATGCGCGTTAAATTTTAGCGTGCTTCGATAAAATGGTCACGCCATGGAAATTTTGCAATTTTCGAAATCTGGTTATTTTAACAAAATAAATATATTCAGTTAGTCAATGTTAATGTCTAGCAAAATCATTTTAATTGCTTCCTGTGATAGGAAAACCGATTGATAATAATTTTCTTTTTGCAAAACACTTTACGGTGATGAATTTTTGTTTACGGGCTAAAACAAAACATTAGATTATGGTAATATTGCCTCGCATAAAAAAAGGATTTTGGTGTGGAACTCTAATATTCTTTGTAATAACAGCAATACATCTGTTTGGTCAGGGTGTTACCGCTTTTATAGCTAGCTATAAGTGTGTTTCGGGCCCGCATCCTCTTGGTATTGCGTAATCCCACAATAAAACCAGAGGTAATTATTAATGCCGCAATAAAACCTATATAAAATTCAAGTAAACCAAGGCCTTAGAATTCTTACTTGGGTTTAGGGAAGGCTGGAGTACCTCTACAACGACAGTTGAGCTTGTTGATTTTTACTCAACCAAATTTTTTAATATGAATATCATCAGAGGTAGTTGCCGAGTCTGCTTTGACAACTTTGCTTTGGTGAACTTTGTGAGCCGATGGAACAAACGATAAGCTGCTCAACAAAAATGTTCTTGTCAGCCTTAAGAAGGTAACAGTTAACAATGACCGCTACAGTGCCATGATCACCGACTATTTTTGTTCGACAATTGAGCGCCAGTAATGTAGAGTACCTGAAGTTTCAACAATACGGCGTAACATGTCGCACCGCAAATGCAATAATTGATTTATTGAAACATTGGGCGAGTGAAAAATATCGCATATTGTATTGGAGCCGTAAGTTGGTCCTCAAGATTATGCGACTTAACGCCATTGGCCATTGGATTTTTTGTGGGGTCATGTGAAGTCTCCGGCTTACTCTAGTTACCTTGGAAGACAAAATTCGCCACGTTATCAACAATACACAGCCTCAATTGCCGTAAAAATTGCTCAAATACTTTTCCTGGTACTTTTCCTGTACTGGTCTGCCTCACCAGGGATGGTTGTAGTTGGAGACAATACCGCTATTGAGGAACGAGGTGGGAAGAGTAAATCCAATATCACTCAAGCACGCACAAAAATATATTAACTTGTCCCTCATTCAATAGCGATTATGGAAAAAAGAAATGCAGTGCTGGTTACAGTGAACACCCGGACGATATCAAAAAAGTTCTACAGTACTGGTCGCAGTGATGAGTCCATACAAAAAAAATCGCCGGATATCTCTGTATTGATTTGAATAAGGCCTTCGATACCCTGAAACGCAACATTCTGTTGAAAAAACTAAAATGCTAGAGAAAGCGAAGATTATCAAATGATATTCGGATAACCAACCAATTTTGGACCCCATCAGCAGCTGTACATAATTTGATTTTCCTGTAAGTGTCAAAATTGGGTGCAGCTGCTGATGGGGTCCAAAACACGTTGGTTACCCTATTCATAGCCATTTGTGTGGAAGGTAGCAATTTGTGGCATTCAAACATGTTGCTAGTTTGGTAAGTCCCTTAAACATTAGAGTTCCGCAAAGTAGTAGTGTCGGACCATATTTATTTCTCATATACTTAAACGATGTTGGAAACTTACCACTCAAAGAAATGCCCAAATTATTTGCTGATGCAACATTATTTGACCGCATTGTGTCATCCATAAACGCAATTGTGATCCTCTCTTCAACTCTACATAAATATTAAAAACAAATTTAAAGCATATTATAAATCGTTTGCGTGATTAAGGCCTATTTAGGGTCCATAAAGTTCTCGTAGGCAGATGAAAACTAACTATCAAATCAAAGCAACGCTGCGAGTCACGGAAGTTCAGGTGTGACAATATTTTCGAGCAGACTAAATATCTCACGCATAACTTTAGTAATAAACATTGCTTGTTCAAATTTGCCCAGTACCTCCCAGTTGGCCTCGACGTAAGATGCTGGTCTAATAAGTCAGTCGTCATATGTTCGCATCCCGACTGGGAGAGGCTGTTAGAGTCAATAGGATCGTATCACTGACCCCGCACTGTCCTATATTCTAACAGCTCGTTGCGAAGTCTGTCATATAAAAACAGAAGGTCAAATTTCGATAACGGAATTAGCACCCAGGCTTTGCTTTGCTTGTTCAAATTTGCTACGTCGCTCAAGAGTTTCAAGCCCGAAAAGGCGACAGGACAGCACTACAGGGGTACGGGGGTAGATTTACCGGGTCTCGCCAAGGCAGATCTCGTAATGCGAACCGAAAAAACCGCGTTCTGCACGCGTTCGACTTGCAAACTCCACATAAGCTGTTGAGGTCACCAAACCACGCTAACATATTCAAGTAGTGGCCATATCAATGAGCAATATAATACCTTCAAGCAGTGCGGGTCAGTGAAATTCCGAGTTCCAGTCCAGCAAAACACCAAGTTCGGTAAAATGGTCTGCGCTCGTGAGTTTTTGGTCGTCTATTTGATAGCGTAAAACTAAATGATTCACTGTAGGATGAAAAGTCGTAACGTAACATTTAGCGATACTATAGTATCATTATAATGAGTAATCAATTTCTATGGCACCAGCTCACAAATAGATTCAAAGGCTCTTATCATCGGCTCACAATCATCGATGGATCTTACAAGAAAGTACAGTTTTAGATTATCAGCATGTACTAGTTTTTCACCAACGTCCAGCAATAAGGTCACTTGATTGAAAAACAGTGTAAATAATAAAAACCCCATATTACTGCCTTGGGGCACACTAGAGGTACCCTGAGGAAAATGGCAGAAAATGAGACTTATAACTACTGGAAACATGAAAGATTCGTTCCAAAATTTTACTGGAAATTTACCTTGTTCGAACGAATATACGTTGCAAAAGATCAGCCAAAGCCGACGCTTCCCTTAAGCAAAACAAGCAGCTGCTTGGAGCGCCACTTCGAGAGGGCGCCATTTCGCCTACTAATCTAATCTAATCTAATCTCACACTAACGCAGCCAATTCTTGAAGGCATCCTGGAAAATGACGATTACTTGAATCAATCATTTTTCTTGTCAACGGCCAGGCCAACTGCGCAGCATGTACCGCAGAGAGAATTCCAAGGAATCAAGTGGAACCAGAAAAAATATCTAATTCCATTAAACTCCTTGAAATCAAGGGGAAGGCAGAAAGCGTGGACCTCCCGTACCAAACGCTTCCCGTATACATAGATAATGATTTATTTACAATCGTTGGGAGTATCTTTGCTAATAAAGGTTAAGTGATACTCCGGACCCTCAGGGATGAACTAATGGTATTTAGACCAGAAGCCAGGCTGCAATTGGCCAAGGATATAGCGCCTTATTTCGCTCTCTGAAAATAGATTAGTTTGCCAAAAATATTAGTTTAAATCATATAATACTTGAAAATAAAGTCGTGTGGTTTAATGGTTGCCTAAAACTACATTTGTAAGGTTAGGAACTGAAAACCGCACGACCCCGCACCTCCTAGCTTGGCTACTCAATTATACAAATTGAAGTATTTCCAGGTATGGCCACGTGGAGGCGCTAGGTAGGGGCTTGGGATGGCTAGAGCTATGTTGGGCGCTTCTTCCTAGTTGCCTTCCCCATTTCATACCCTGAGAGGGCGCCATTTCGCCTACATTAAAAAACTGTAGCATTAAATAAATAAGTGGGTAAAATAAAACTTTCTTCCTTCTCCTTTAGCAGCATAAAGCCGGGAAGGCAAGTGGTGTATCTAGAGTTACTCTCCGATGTATTGAGTCCAGGGTCATTTGCCGCCAATTCGTTGAGCATCTCGACCCAAGCAAATCGGCTTCAGCCTGGTCGAGCCATCTAGTAAGTTGAGTGTCTCTATTCGTTTCCAACCCAACATATGCATACGTGTATGGGGCCCTTAAGGCCGATGGATGTCTAAAAGAGAACAAATTCACTGCACGGTCAGCCGGTATTCTTGCGACGTGACCGACCGACCCATCGTACTCTCCCAACTTTCGAAAAGTGTACTTTGAGAATCATTCCAAGTAGTGCCAGCAGTGCATGGTTCATATGCCTACGCCATTCCTCGCTTTCCGTTTGCGCCCCACCTCCTCCTGATGAAAATCTATTCGCGACAAAACACAATAATCAAAACACTCAGATAAACGTGGTGGGAAAGTGGCATTGATGATATTAAATTATTTAGAAACTTTTTGGGAGAGATTTTCAATCTCTTCAGAATCCGCAATCAGCAGATTCATCTTCGATGAAATAGCAAGATATGAGGACGAAGTTTCTGAAGTAACAGGAAATATGAACCGAACTTTTTCGCTCTTAAAGGTTTATCATTCTAATAATGGGTTTCAAGAAACCGACAATTTTTCCAAAGAAATGGCGGTTGACTGTGACCAGTGCTGGGAAGCTCGCACTTGTGTGGGCTAATTTTCTCACACACGCGTAGACGTTCTAATGAACACGCCGGTATAAGCGTTCCTTTCGGATTCCCGCTCTTGTTTATTCATGCACTGCAACGAATTTTGCGAGTGTGTATTAAGCTAACAGCCACGGTCGTCGCTCTCGCACGTCATTGCAGCCTGAGCAAATGATAGCGATCATTCACACTCCCACCCGCGTGTAGAATCGAGAGCGTAAGATGGAGAAGAAAACAAAAAGTAATGGAAAATCTGTATCCCAGTGTGCCGCTAGCCCTTACGGGCAGTTGGCTGCTCACGAGTTGTTTGCCTCCTGAGTGGTTATGCAGGAAGACGCTACGAGACTGTGCGTTTCCGAGTGTGTAGGCAGTAAAATGTTTGTACACAGCAACGCCGGCTGTTTTTCGTGTATTCCGGGGGCGCCATTTTGAGAATTTGTGTGGAGCGACAAATTGGCTAGCGCCGGCCCTGCATTCACTGATAACAACAGATAGAATCCCATTCAGTTCCGCAAAAAAACGAACGTTATTCGACAGTCGTTCGAGAGCATAGGATAATTACGGACCTAGTGCGACGATCCTGTAAACTTTAACGCTTACTCCTAATCTAACATGCAACAACTGGTTTGTTAGATCTGTGTCAAGGCCAACTGGAAGGTGTAAGGCAGGAATCTAAAAATCCTTATTTTGGTATCTAAAAGATTTTAAAGAATCCAACGTTCGACCACCTTTATCCCATGTACTGCTTTCACACAAACATCCATTTGCGTATTCGTATTCAATGGTAAAGAAATGTGCTGTGTAGCTTCCTACGTAACAAATAATGATTTGTATATTTTGAAAAGAAGAAATTTGGAAAAAGTGACATTAGCAATATTCTATTCAAGTGAAGTGCACAATTATTGTTTTTTTGGCTCATAACCACGTTTGATGCTGTGTGCAATTCAATTCATACCAAATTTCTCCTTGTAAATTATTGAAATAACGAACAAAACTTTTAATAAAAACTTTAATTAATAATAAGTTGCTTATATAATTTGGTAATCAAAACAAACGGAAAGAAGCTGTATAACTTATTCAGGTTATGCTATTTATTCCGACCTTCACAGTTGTTTCCACACAAGCAAGGTAATTTTGGAAAGTTTTTTTTTTCTCTGCATAACAACCCATATAACACAATACGCATATAGTTAAAGCTCCCGTCAACCGTAACTAGTACACGCTTAACACGTCTGGCTGCTAAACGCTAGATCCGTCCAACCGAGGTACGAACGTACACGATTCAAAGTTTAACAAAACCATCAAGCATAATCAACTGACAATCAGTTTAACCCAAAACAAACTTTGACACTCAGCGGAATAAAAAAAATGTAAATCCACTTTTACCCAACTTCACCGGATCACCCGGACTACCGGACCCGTCGTCCGTCGTCCGTGTGTACGCGCATTGAGCGGAAAGTTAATTATCTCTAAATTAATTCATCATTTCCAGATTATTCACGCTGGGCTGCTCGCGTAGTGGTTACTCTTCTTCGGCTTACCATACACTCACTGGATGGCGCGCCATGACACGATATTCCCGCCCATGACCCTCGCCGATATGGCACCTAACGTGAAGCAAAACAAGCCCTGGCCGAACCCGACCAGCAGCAGCAGTTGCGAGTCGTCGCTCAATGTCGCGCCTCTAGCCGTCGAACTAGGCGCTATAGGCTTTGGTTTTCCAACAGAGCGACGGCGCAAGCAAGGCTGCAAAGCTAGCTAGCTGCAAGTATTAGAGCTATTTTAATGACTTTAATAAAATAATTGCACCCCGTCCGAATTAGTAGGAAGGAACGAAAAATCAACCGCCACTAGAATTACTACTACCAGCCAGTGCAGTGCAGTGGTCTGAACCTAGTGTGGAAACCCGCAGCCGTTTGTGGCTTCGTGCGGTACGAAATCAATCATCTATTCAGAGAACTGTCACTTTCAGTGCCATTGGGTTCCACACCGCGGCGCAGTGGTTGGCCCACCGCGACTAACCCGCAGAACCGAGCAGAGTAGCGCCTGTCCGGCTATGAGAACTTGTTCACACAAAGGACTGGCAGATATTAGTCGGGATCATCAATAGCGAATGCTAATGATAAATCAATTAATATAAATCGGCTGGCTTTCATGTTGCGAGCTCTTCCTCGAACGCGAATGGTGTTGTCCTGGACTATTACGTCAATCCCACCTCGCTCCCGCCGCCGGCGCCGTGGGGACCGTGAAAGCGATCCAAACTATATGGCCTGGCTTACCGAAAAGTTCGGCTGTATCCTTGCGATTATTACAATATAAATCTTCCTTCTTATTTCGCTTTCCGAACTCATCATCATCAATCGCCTACGCCGCTATCATCAATTTTCTTTTGTTTTGATTGCTTTCCCTTCCTTTTTCCGATATTGCCGCGGCGCTGGCTGTCGTCCTCGTCGTCGGCGTCGTTGGTAGCGCTTGGGAAGTAAAGGGAAGGAGCCACAGAAATTTCCTCGCGCTTGAAATTTATGCATTCTGTCGTGCACCGATGACAAAAGGAATCATCCCGTTTGCGATGATGGTGGTGCGGGTCGATTCTACATACATACACATGCCCAGTGTCTGCGTGTCGGGTGAATAAAGCGCCTCACATCCGATAAGAAGGTCTGGAGGGTTTTTGCGCACAGGAACCTATTATTCCCGGTTTGGTATGCCCCGTGTTTCGAAACAATAGACCTTCCGACCGACCAACCAACCGGCCGACTGAAGCGAGAGGTTTGGAATGCGATGAGTTTTTTCTCGTACTGGATCCGTGCACGCGGGGAGAGAAGGAATTCCCGTCACATAGTGGCCGTCCGTTAGAGGGGCAGCAAACGCCGGGAATTGGGAGAGGGACAAAACGCAAAAACTTAAACGAACCGATGTCCGAACTGGCCGAAAAGTATATGTTATATGCGCTCTGGAGAGCATCGAACGACGAAAGCATTACAATAATTATTCCATCTATTTTAATTACGGACTGCGCCGGAGAATGGGCCACAGGAAGAAATTTTACGGTGTTATATAAGTGGGATTATGACCACTATTATGGGCGTGAAATTTTGATACATGTGGCCAAGTGGATGTAATATGATTGTTGATTGCTGGATTGTAGTAGAGACGGAATAATGCAATCGTTAAAGTAGAGTAATGTTGTGCTAACTGTGCAGCAAAGCTAATGCTAAAGGAATAAAAAAAGCGACTGAAAAATGAGTTCTAATTTAAGTTTAAGATAGTAGTTTTAGTGTTCAATTTTAAAATTATGGTCGAGAATAGTTACTGATTTAAAGTTAATCCCTTGTTCATCACACAGAAATGTCCGGTTTGTACCCATGGACTGTAGTATTATTGAGGTTACGTAACTTTATGTAGTATGTTTATACTCCTGTTCCGTTTCACGAACAGACCGTTACGCATATAGCAAAGCATAGGTGCTACATTCCGTTATCGAAACTTGACCTTCTGTTTTTATACGACAGACTTCGCAGCCAGCTGTTAGAGTCCAGGACAATTGCAGGGCCTGTTGCTACGACTCTATTGACTCTAACAGCCTCTCCCGGTCGAGATTCGAACATACGACGACTAGCTTATTAGTCCAGCGTCATACCTCGAAGCCAACTGGGACCGTCACGCATATTTTCGTAATTTTGGGCGCACTGCCTAACTTGTCAAGATCGTATATGCTCCAAAATTGTTCTGACAAGTCACGTACTGAGACATGAAATTCATTCCGTATTGTTTTATTGTCGCGAACAGATGTAATAAAGTTTATTTATATGGGAAAAAACAGTGCTTTGGTTCAATTTTTCCGCTTTCACAGACTTTAAATTCATCACTTCTCGGTAATTATCCTCAATCGATATAATTTATCAAACTTTCCAGTTAATTCAGAAGTTGAAAGAAGAAACAATTCTCCTTTGATCACTTTTCGATCGATCGATTCGACTTCCTCCGGCTTAATTTATGTTCCTCCTTTTACTTCAACCCCTTCTCCTGGTCGTCCAACTAATCCTAATTATAAAAAGAAAACTAAGGCACACCAACCGACCGGTCACTGCCGCATTGCATGCAGTATTGTTTAGTCTAAATAATCATGCATCGACCTAATGTAATCCAGAACGTTCAGCTTTAGAGTTGTTCGTGGAAAAAAAAGAAAAAAAAAACGGTGTGCCAGCTGTGAGGGAAGAAAAAAAAAACAAACAAAAAATCCACGCGTTAAGTCGGTTTTCTTCGGCTTCTTGATATTAATAAAATTCGATAAGTGTGCGAAGAAGGAATAATTCTCCCATTTCCATCAACGTCGCCGTCGGAAGAAATTAGCCGCCGCTAAGACCGTCTCGAACTGGAACTGGAAGAAATTTCCTGCAAGAGGCTTCTACCTTCTACTGCTGGCTCTGGCTCTAACCATAATTTGGCCATGTAGCGACGGCAACGTTTATTGCCGGTCTTGTTCTCTCTTTCGTTCTCGGGCGCGGCGCAGTTTTAAACTCCTACCTCGAAAAAAAATCGAGATAATCAGCAATACCAACGAACAACGAGCGGGAAAGAGCAAGCCACATCCGAAGCGTGTAACGAATGGAAAATTGGAAACCTGTTTGGTTGGGTCCTTCTCGGTATCGAAAATCGTAAAAAAAAGTTAGGCAATAGAGTTTGCTTCCACTGTTGTGCTTGCAGTGCAACATGCACTGCTGGATTCCTCGCTGACTGACCCTATTTCACAATTCCAATTTACTGCAGTGAGAAAACAGAGCGAGAAAAAAAACTTCACAAGAAATACACTTCAGGTTTTTGTATTCCGTGTAGTTTCCATTTCACTACTTCTCTATCGGATTGGAATTGGACCTCTTTGCAAGTCCTCCTAATCCATCGGCCGATCGGTTGGTCCGGTCGAGATGATTTACAACCACCTTGCCTATCTATCACACAACCGCGCTCGAGTTGACTGGCCCAGAGCGAGGGACACATTCGGTATCAATTTAAAGAAAATATAACCTGAATTATTCAACAGATAGCAGCAGCAAATCCAATAGCGAGCCGAGAAGGGGCGAGCGAATTTATGTGTATAAAAATTATAATAAATTTTATGCGACTGAAAATTTATGTCGAATACAATTGGGACGTAAAATAGGATCAGCCGTATTTTGACAACTTCGTTTTTGATGGTATACGCTGTTTAAGGCTTCCACTACGCCACTTCTGGCGTAATCAAGGCGAAGGAGATAGATCGTTTTACCTGCACTGATTAGTGCCAGTTCCGAAGTGATCGATTTTCGTTTCTCTGAGGTCTATAGAAGAAGAAAAAGCACGGTCTCCCGGTTCGGGTAGAGTTTCCCAGAGTTAATCGGCTTATCGGCCTTTTTGCTTGTCTTGCCGTTCCTGGTATTGACTAACCTCCTGCTAACCATGAAGGAGACTTTCCCCGACTGGCCTCCGGAGGAGGGGAAATATTTTCGCAGATACAGGTACCGAGGTTTGACCGGGCGGGGAGAGAAAGAGGAATATCATCAGCAGTGTCGACAATCCATCAAATCAATGCAGACGTTTTGTGTTTTTGAGGTCACTATTTTGACATGTTTTTGACCGATCGTTAAATCAAGGTACGTTCTGCTGGCTGGAAGGCAGTAGTTCGGCAGGAGTTGCTCACAACGACCGTTTTCGGTTATCGAGATTGTCGTCCGAGGAGGAGGGCAAGTAATTAACATCAACGTATTTCTTTTTTATGCGTGTGATACCAACATAATAAAATCAATCAGGTAGTTTATCTCCCTCGTAACTCGATCTGTCTGCAGCGAAGAATGTCTGGGAAAGAATGTTGACCAGAAAACCGAGAGGATTGGAAGGAGGATATCCATCATCCATATGTGCACTTCATGCACTGATACAACAAACAGTATTAAAAAGCAAATTCCTAAAACTCATTTTAATGTAATTCTCAAATAATATTAATTCTGTTCAATCGCATCGCTAATCAACCTTACCTTGAATCTTTATAAATGTACGATAAAACCTGAATTGCTATTTGTGCAGTCAACGAAAACATAATGCCTATCCTTGAAAAAATGAGACACACAAAAATGGACGCAAATACAGCCTCCGTTAGACCGCATAAAGGGAAACAGTCGCTACCGGAGGTACCCGTCTCGGTAGATGGCAGGCATACCAACCCAAGAACTTTTTGGCGAATTCGTCTACCTTCTTCTTCCTTACCTCGTCCGTCACGAAGCACCTCCGTGCAGTTTCCTGGCCTGGGTAGTAGTCTATGCTCTCTGGAGCGACACGTTTCACCGCTTTTTGGATAAACCAAATGGAAATATCCATTTTCCTCGCCACATTGTGAATCGAAGGTTTCGGCCGACGCTTGAACAGACGCAACACTTTCTTGGCCTGCATCAGATCAACTGTCTTCGATCTTCTGTCGCTGCCTGACTACCGCCGTGCCATCTGGGTTTCGTTGAACGCCATGAACGGGACACTGCCAAATGTTGGATTCTTAGATGTTTACCGTTTTATCTGTGGGACGGAGTCAAATTAGTAACCTTAGTAACCACTTAACAGACTATGCTGAAATTCTGCTAAAGGTGTGGCTAGTGCTGCAAGATAGTCATCACCAATTCGTTGAGCGTCTCCACGCCCGCAAGTCGGTTTCAATCTGGTCGAGCCATCTAGCACGCTGAATGCGTGTATTTCTGGCGCCGTTGGCGTTCTTGAAGAGAACAGATTCTACTGCACAGTCGTCCGGCATCCGGCATGCGATGTGAACGACCTACCGTGGCCTGTCGACTTTTGCCAGGTGTACGATGGGGATCTCTTCACGAAGTGCCTGCAGATCGTAGTTCATACGCCTACGCCACTCATCGCTTTCCGTTTGTACTCCGCCAAATAAAGTCCACAATACATTTTGTGCAAATACGGCAAGTGCACGTATATCTTCCGTAAGCGAAAGTTACAGTCTCAAATCCATAGATGACTATTGGTCTGGTCAGCGTTTTTACATTGTAGCTTTGCGCGGTGGTGTATGCTCATTGAGCGAAGCATTTTGCGGAGTGAAAAGTAGGCACCACTTCCTACTTGAATACGTTTTTGAATCTCCTAACTTGTATTATCGTCGGCGGTAACCAATGATCCCAAATAGATGAACTCATCAATCTCTTATAGTTCATCGCCGTCAATATTCACTGTCCGTGGGAAGCGAAACTTTTCTCTAAAGCCTCTTTTTCCTACCGTATATTTGGTTTTAGGCAAATTAAATTGTAACCCAATCCTCTTAGCCTCCGTTTTCAATTTGGCGTAGATTGCCTTCGACATCCCAAAGTTTCTGGTAATGGCATCAAGGACATCTGCGAAGGCTAGTTGTTTGATTCTTTGTCGAATATGGTCTCTTTCGTTTCGATTTCCGATCGTCGGATCACATCTTCAATAGCGATGTTATATAACACACAGGACAGTCTATCATCTTACCGCAACCCTCGGTGCTATTCGAAGGTACTCGAGAGTGCCCCCAAAACACGCACGTAACACATTACTCGTTTTCGTAGATTATTTGCCATGACTAATCGCACTCGACTGTAGCGTATGCTGCCTTGAAACCCACGAGAATAAGATGTGTGAGCACGTTGTACTCTCGACATTTCTGGAGGATTTGTCGCAGTCGCAAAAAGTTTAATCCGTAGCAAGGCCTGTTCATTTTATAAAGTTTCGGTAGGAAACTATTTATTTTCAAACAAATTCATAAGTTTGGGTTGATTACATAAAAATGATTGTACTTTATGATAGCATCAAGTGAACTTTCGGCAGAAAGGCAGAAGTCGTTTTTAATGCATTCCTTCCTGTAGTTCTCACCGTTGAGCGTGTCTGTTTTTGAAATACGAAAATTGTCGGGCAGATGTCCTTTTGATTCGTTGTTTCTTGTAAGTTCTGATGTTATTACGATTCTTGAAATTTTATACAGTTCCGATGTTTACGTTCAATTTTTTGGCAACAGCATAAACAGAATGCGTAACATTTGATTTTAAGAGGTGAACTGCTTTAAGCTCCTTATTCCGGTCCACTGGTCGCTTCCTGCTTTGGGTTTTCGCTAAATCCTCTACAGTATAGTTTCTCCATATCCATCCAGCACCTTGTAGGTGGCGTTGGTCAGTGTAATGCCGCGATAATTATAGTAATCGAGCCGATCGCCCTTTTTGTAAATGGGATAAACCACACCTCCTATCCTTTCCTCCGGTAGTTTTTTCTCCCAAATCCTTGAAATTTTCCAATAAAGTGCCATTGCTAATGGTTCTTTACTATTTTTGTAGAGTTCTGCCGGGAGACGATCCATTCCGGAGGCTATATTAGTCTTCAGATGTCCGATTTCTCACCGGATCTTTTCGAGCTCGGGAGCAGGGACGCTGTTACCCAAGTATTTATGGAATTACGCAATGCTTTGAAACCTCACTATAAAACCATAGCTATCTAACACTGAAGCGTCATTTTATCGCCAACAAAAACCCGGCATACTTAATTGGCCATACGTCTTGCGACAAGACCTAATTCGGTCTATGGCAGCGGGCACCTGGAGCTCACCAGATCTTGTTCCACCTACCCTTGCCACTTCGCTCACTATGGCTCTCTTCGTCTTGTTCTTCCCGGATTCGCTGCGAAGTGCACTTAGTACGGAAGCTCAGTTTGGCTCGACTTCCGCTGATTATACGCCTTTTAATTTGGTACTCTTGTCCTCCGTTGCCAGTGAGCCAAGGTATACGAACTCGTCGAAACTCAAACTCAACCCAGTCGATTACCGCAGTATTCCCTAAGCAGACCCTGTCGTGCTCGCTCCCGCCCATCATCATACATTTTGTCTGGTGTAATATTCTTCCGAAAGCATCCACGTCGTCGGCAAAGCAAATAAATTGACTGGATTTATTAAAAATTGTGCCCCGCTGTTCATCGCCGCTCGTCTTGAATATAACACCATCAAGCACAATTCGGAATAGCAGTCAGGAAAGACCATCTCCTTGTCGAAGTCCCCTACGAGATTGGAATGGGTCCGACAAACCACCCAATATTCTCACACAGTACTGAATCCCTTCCTTCGCAGCTACGATAAGTCTAGTACGCTTACCCGGGAAGCCGTTTCCCCCAAGAATTTTCCACAGCTCTTGTCGGTTTACACTATCATATGTCGCTTTGAAATCAATGAACAAGTGTTATGGCACTTCTGAAGGAACTATCTGCTGCAGTGTCAAAATTTGGTCAATTGCTGTAGACCAACCTCCCATAAAACCGGCGTGGTAACTTCCCACGAATCTATTGGCTATTGGCGACAGCCGGTGGAAGATGATGTGAGAAAGCACTTTATAGGCAGATGATAAAATTAGTTGGCTGCGCAACATTTTTTATAAACTTACCATAAGTGTTTCTATAAGACGGCGTAGTAATACAATGGCGTAGGGGTCAGTTCCGGCGTAGTGGGTAGCATTCACTCCTCTCGCGCCGAGGACCCGGGTTCAAATCTCAACCCCGCAGAAGTCACGAATGACCAAAAACTGGTTAAAGTGACTGTAATCTAAACAAAAAAAAACAATGGCGTACCAATACAAATTTGATCTCGTGGTTGATTGTCAAATCGCCATCTTATAGTGTTACTAGCTGATTGCCCTATCTTATGCCGGGCCCCTTTGTCTCTCAGTTACTTGTACATCTGTTATTGTAACGAAATTTCTCATAATGCAAGAAACAAAACGCTTATCTTTTCATTTGAATATGTCTACTCCCTTTGTCAGTTCACCTTTGGTTGTTCCCCAACCACTTGTAAATCTATCTTCTCGGTAATCCGTAAAAATTGACATATGATAGAACACTCATTCATACTCACGTTCCTCGTTCCCCTACCTGTCGGTTTCTTCCCAGTCAGCCCTCCTTCTGTCACGTATCTAATTATGCATCAGTTTGCTCTATGAAAATCCCTATAATGGAAACGAAACAAAGGTTTTTTTCACCATATAGTCTACGTACTATTTGTGCTCCACAATTGCAGAGCAAGTGTTCCGAGGTTAAATATCATCTTGTACGAAACCGAGATTCCGAAGATGATATTTACTCGGACAATGTCCTGTCGCAAGACCGGTAAGCTTGCTGAGATCTCTCTTATTGAGACTCAGCGACTTTTGAGTAACTCTCATCCTCGACGTCATATATTTTATATATTAAGCATGCTGGGATCTCTCTTATTGAGACTCAGCAACTTTTGAGTAACCCTCATACTCGACGTTATATATTTGTAGATTGTATGAGCGATTGTACAGCCATCCTACTGGTCATAACTGTTCGGCTCTCCTTTTGTTTCAGCCCACTCTCCAGCACACAGTCAGAGATCAGGCAGAGTGAATCTCGACCCGCCAGTAGAAAGTTGGAGCCACATCTTCGTTTGTCGACTTACAACGAGTCGGCGTGTTGAGGATAGACGAGGATCAGAACTGAACCTATGCTAGCGCATTGTTTAAGTCCTTTTCCTCCCCTGTTCTCCTCTCCACCTCATTCGTTTCTTTGTTTTTCGGCAGAGAGAGCATGCACGGTAAGAAATCGTCCACTGCATCAGTGACTGGCTGGATGCAGCAAGGGCAAATTACTGTGGAGGGCGCCCTGGTACTCCACAGACTCCGTTGCGGCGTTATTAAAGAACTCCCTCCACTATTCATCCCTCGGCACGGGTCGCGTCACACCTTGGATTAAGGGTTTATCCATTCGCATGAGTGCCCCCTTCTCTGTCCGCATACGACCTTAGTTTCCACCGGTTGTCCGATTTCGACTAAGGAACGTATCCCGGTTGGTACCACGAGGAGGTAGAGATAGGAGTTGCTGAATAAGAGGCTGTGGAACTTCATGGTAGTTCTAGAGTGCATTGTTCCTCCCTGGTGGAACCCCCCCCCCCCTTTTCTCAAAGTCACTTGCACAACTGCAATCGGTATAAATGCAAGAGAAACGCAACCCCGTTTCAATTATTCGGATCTCCATCCCTGTTGGGGATCCCCGTCTTTTGTCAACGTCCAAGTGCTGATTCATGCGTACCAAGTTTGATGAAAAACAGTCCAGGTATTTTAGACTTAGGGCCTTCCGCTGTTATGAACCTCCTCCTTTTTGTCAACCTCTTCAGTTCTGATTCCCTTATGTCAAGGAACATGCGTGCCAAGTTTGATGAAGAACCGTCCAGGCGTTTTGGAGTTACGACCTCTTCCTCTGTTAAGAACCTACCTTTTGTCAACCCCTTCAGTTATGATTCTGTTATATCTAGGAACATGTGTGCCAAGCTTGATGAAGAACTGCCAAGGCATTTCGGAGTCATGGCTTCCCCCCTGTTATGAACCCCCCCCCCCCCCTTTGTCAACCCCCCAGTGCTGATTCCCTAATTTCAAAGAACATATGTGCCAAGCTTGGTGGAGAACGGTCAAGGTGTTCTGGAGATGGAGATTTATGCTGCTATTATGAAGAAGTTGGCACTGAAAACATTTGTTATGCTAGGTCATATTTGTTTATTTACATTTTGTTCAATGTTCATTTGTCTGTTTGTAGTTTGTTTAACTGCCCTTTTTGGGTCTCCATGAAAGTTGGGAATGAAGAAAACCCCACTTGAGGTCGATCTTCAAATACGCGTAAAAACCCTCTATCTCATAATCAGTGCGATGGAATGCAAGGCGCAAATAATCACGGGATCTTGGATTTCTGGAGGGTACATTTTAATCGGTTTCGGATAGTATGTTTAGAGCATCTATTTCTCCAGTTAATAGCTTCCCCACGAAGTATTTCGCCTCTTTGCTAGTGTGTCAATCGTCGTAAATGAGTTTACAACCAGGTGGGATACCCAGCTAACACCAACTCGTATATCAATGAACGAAAATTATCGTAAATATCTCCTAAAAAATTCGAAATCGTAACTAAAGCTGGATAAAGTGGGATCAAGTTGATTTTTTATCGTATATAATGATGATGAATTTTCAGCATAAAATCGTATAGTAGTACGGAGCGACTCGCGCTTAATCGGATATTATTGTATATAAATACTCATATAGTCGTAACGCTCAAAATTATTCGTAATCACGTATATCGCCTCCAAAATAGTACGGATATGCCAATTTTGCGCATCAAATACGATTTATTAGCATGTATATCTGTACGTAATGCTGATTTTTATCTTTTATATACATATGAAATTGCTAGCTGGGTAATATAGCACACGACATTGAAGAATTAAGAGAACAACAGCAGTCCCAGGTTAGCTCCTTCCGGAACACCAGACAGGATAATGAAACTTGATGGCTCACTGACGCCTAATCAAACAGAGAGCGAGCGATCAACGAAATAAGATTTCAGCCTCTCAGTAAAGTGTATTGAGGCTCCGAGACGTTCAATTTTGATTATTAAGATAGAGTGATCGACACGATCGAACGCAACTTTCAAATCTGTTTAAATAGTGTCCACATGCACGCCATTGCCATTACACTAATCAGGCATGTTTTTAATGCAATGCAATGTGAATTGCAGTAAATTTGTCGTCGTTGATCTGCCAGGATAGAATGATATATGACTTGAACTCACGGAGTATTACATTTCCATCCAGTATTTCAAATAATTTTGATCCAGTAGAGAGAGAAGTAATTCCTCGATAATAAACTATATCGTGTTTGTCCCCTTTTATGAAAATAGGAAACATTACCGAAAACGTAACCGGGACAACCTACTATTCCAGTATGACCGATAAAATTTAATGCGCATATGCTGCACAACGAAGGAGATTGCTGAAAATGTAGGTACACAGTCTGATATGTAATATCAGACATATTTTTTATTTTAAAAGTATTCTTTTTAAAAAATAGCTCGGCTTTCAAAAGTATGCTGACCACTTTTAACGTATGTGTTTCAGATGACACGAAAGCTAACGATATTATGATAAGCATGAATAATAATTAACTGTTTAAGAAAATTACAATATTATTTTCATGTTGCTTGTATTTTACGCTACATCGGATCCGGATGTGCATGATACAAAGTCGTGAAAAAAGTTTTCTTATTTTTCTCAAATTGCTCATTTTGATCAATCACTGACTGTTAAAATATTAATAGTAGGTAGGCACCATGCAGCACAGAAACTAATAAAAAGTTAAATGGAGTTTCTACCACTTAAAGTTAAGGCGGAAATAATGGACCGACGGATTCGGGGTCGCCGAAGAAAATTTCTATCCCATGAACTTCTCGCCATTCGTACATGTAGGTATGTACGAAGTTCTATGTTTAGAAGGTTACCAACGGCAACGTTGAAAGAAAACATATGTGTCTGTGTAGAGGAAGAAAAAAAGGTCCACGATTCACAAGTTCTTTTTCTGACATTTATCGGACAGAGTGAGGAAAAGATTGGCGTCGAAAATGTCTGTCTAACCGAATGAGATCAACTGAAAGTCTGTCTGAAGGAAACGATAAAGATATCCTGACTTGTATTTATCAGTTCGAAAGTAGAGCAGATCCCTAGTAGCTGTTGGGCTCAACATCATCTGCTCGTGCAGCAAGAGTTGTTGCAATTAGATGTTCCAGTGATTCGATTATGTGCAGCTGGCGCTGCTAGCGGGATATCAGGTATGAGGATTTTTTTTAATTTAAACCGCTTGGCCTAAGCGTGGGGGTGTTGTGCTGTGGGGCTAATTTTATCGAAGATGGTAACGATTGGAACGAACCACCCGCCGGTGGTGTGCTTCGCTTGCGTGCGGAACATTGTAACCGTGCCGGGGGCTATCTATAGACTACGCAATGTACCCATAATCTTGACAAACTTTCTTATTAATTTTTTTTGTTTCTACGTTAACCTTCTAATTACTACACTGACGTTTCACATAATTGCTGGACAGTCCCTAGCGCTGTGAGCATAGTCAAAGTTTGTTAGTTAATGATCGAAATTCAGCCTGAACACGGTCTGCACGGACGGAGCTCTTTTCCTAGCGGCTTTATTGCTTTGAGCTGGAGAGGAGAAAAAATCCGCGGGATAACATGAGCAAATTAATGGTTTTGCGAAGAAATTTAATCACATAAGTTTACGATTTAATTATACATGCAAGCACAACATTAGCTACATGGCCGGCCTGGCTGGCTGGTGAACGTTGCCTGTATGATAAAGGTTCGATGTTATTTAGAGATGTCTGCTGGAATGGCAGAAAATTGTAAAATTCAATTGTATTTAACCTTCGGCGTTCCTGGCTGCGCCGCGCCGGTCTGGACGTGTTCTCCAAATGTAATTATTGTGGAAGCCGTAAACTTTGTGCAAGTTTTTTCTCTCTGCTAATTCAAGTCACTTTACAACTATGATTAGGATTCGTTCCACGAATTTAACACATATGTGCAACCAAGCTGTACGAATGACGTTTTTACTACATGTCCGTACAACAACTGTGCAACCAGTCAACCATTCAAAGTTCATAAATGTTATCATCGCTCGCGGTGTTAGCGACTAGTAACAACATTCCCCATAAAACATTCTGAAACCAAAAATTGAATAATTCATTCAGGTAAAACATTCCGTTTTTATCTCGCTGGACCCGGTTTCCTCGAATGTATCGTTTATTTTTGCTCGCTATTACCGTTGCAGTACTATTTTTTCACCGTTTCAAACGACTATCAAAATGAGATAAATTTTTCTGACCGTTACCGATGCATCGGTACAATATTGAATTGGAAAATAAATTATTTATCCTGGCCTCGGGAATCGATGCACGCACCGTCCAACCGCGACCACGGTTCAGTCCAGAGCGAGCGCGGGCATTCTCGTCCTCGCGGACAATCGTGCACCCGGCTGCTCCTCCGTACATTCATCTGTGCCTATATGGTCCTCGGGCCCAAGCTCTCACCACTTTCGCATGAAGCCGGTTATCGCGCACTCCACTGTACTCAGCTTTATTCAATACTAGCTGACCCGACAAACTTCGTATTGCCACAAATTAACCTGTGTTGTACATAAATCATGAATCTCGGATGATCTTTATCACTTCTCGAGTTTTGCAAGTCCCCCAGTGGGCGGCGCTTCCGACGGCGGGTCACCGGCAACACTCGCGACCGGCTCGTCCTGAATGATCTAGTGTTACTATAGATAGTTTTTGTGGTCTTGTTATTGATTAATGTTTTATGGAAGAGTCTCGAATTTCTCGAGTTGGATTAGTTTTTGAGTTTCGCCAAAATTTCTGTTTTATTTGTATGAGAGTCCATATCCCCCTACCACAGGGGTGAGAGGTCTCTAACTATCATAAAATAAATTCAAGACTCAAAAATCTCCTACATGCTAAATTTGGTTCCATTTGCTTGATTAGTACTCAAATTATAAGGAAATTTGTATTTCATTTGTATGGAAGCCCACCCTCTTAAAAGGGAAAGGGGTCGTAATACACCACAGAAAAAAAATTCTGCCATCTAAAACTCTCACATGCCAAATTTGGTTCCATTTACTTGATTAGTTCTAAAGTTATGAGCAAATTTGTATTTCGTTTGAATGGGAGCCCCCCCCCCCCTCCTAAAAAGGTAAGAAGTCCTAATTCATCATGGGAAAAATGGTTGCCTCCAAAAACACCCACATGCCAAATGTTGTTCTATTTGCTTGATTAGTTCTCGAGTTAGGAGGAAATTTGTATTTCATTTGTACAGGAGCCCCCCCTCTTAGAGTGGGGAGGGGTCCTAATTCACCGTAGAAAATTTTCCTGCCCTCGAAAACCTTCACATGCCAAAGTTGGTTCCATTTGCTTGATTAGTTCTCGAGTTATGGGGAAATTTGTATTTCATTTGTATTGGAGCCCCCCCTCCTAATGTGGGAAGAGGTCCTAATTCATCACAGAAAAAATTCTTGCCTCCAAAAACACCTCATGCCAAATTTGGTTCCATTTGCTGGATTAGTTCTCGAGTTATGAGGAAATTTGTATCTCGTTTGTACAGGACCCCCCCTCCTAAAGTGGGGAGGGGTCCCAATTCATCATTGAAAAAAAAATTGTCTCCAAAAACACACACATGCCAAATTTGGTTCAATTCGCTTGATTAGTTCTCGAGTTATGAGGAAATTTGTATTTCATTTGTACAGGAGCCCCTCCTCTTAAAGTGGGGAGGGGTCCTAATTCACCATAGAAAATTTTCTTGCTCTCGAAAACCTTCACATGCCAAATTTGGTTGCATTTGCTTGATTAGTTCTCGAGTTATGAGGAAATTTGTATGGAAGTCCCCCCTCTTAAAGGGGAGAGGAGTTATAATTCCTCTTATAAAGAGGGGAGGGGTCTCAATTCACCATAGAATAAATTCTTGTCACCAAAAAAAACACCCACATGCCAAATGTTGTTCTATTTGCTTGATTAGTTCTCGAGTTAGGAGGAAATTTGTATTTCATTTGTACAGGAGCCCCCCCTCTTAGAGTGGGGAGGGGTCCTAATTCACCGTAGAAAATTTTCTTGCCCTCGAAAACCTTCACATGCCAAATTTGGTTGCATTTGCTTGATTAGTTCTCGAGTTATGAGGAAATTTGTATGGAAGTCCCCCCTCTTAAAGGGGAGAGGAGTTATAATTCCTCTTATAAAGAGGGGAGGGGTCTCAATTCACCATAGAATAAATTCTTGTCACCGAAAACACCCACATGCCAAATTTGGTTCTATTTGCTTGATTAGTTCTCGAGTTATGAGGAAATTTGTATTTCATTTGTATAGGAGCCCCCCCTCCTAAAGTGGGGAGAGGTTCTTATTCATCATAGAAAACATTCTTGCCTCCAAAAACACCTACATGCCAAATTTGGTTCCATTTGCTGGATTAGCTCTCGAGTTATAAGGAAATTTGTATTTCGTTTGTATAGGAGCCCCCCCCCCTCTTAAAGTGGGGAGGGGTCCCAATTCATCATAGAAAAAAATTTTGTCTTCAAAAACACACACATGCCAAATTTGGTTCCATTTGCTTGATTAGTTCTCGAGTTATGAGGAAATTGGTATTTCATTTGTACAGGAGCCCCCCCTCTTAAAGTGAGGAGGGGTCCTAATTCAACATAGAAAATTTTCTTGCCCTCGAAAACCTTCATATGCCAAATTTGGTTCCATTTGCTTGATTAGTTCTCGAGTTATGAGGAAATTGGTATGGAAACCCCCCCTCTTAAAGGGGAGAGGAGTTATAATTCCCCTTATAAAGAGGGGAGGGGTCTCAAATTACCCTAGAATAAATTCTTGTCACCGAAAACACCCACATGCCAAATTTGATTCTATTTGCTTAATTAGTTCTCGAATTATGCAGAAATTTGTGTTTCATTTGTATGGGAGCCCCCCCTCTTAGTGGGGGGAGGGGTCTCTAACCATCACTAAAACCTTTCCTGGTCCTAAAAACCTCTACATGCAAATTTTCACGCCGATTGGTTCAGTAGTTTTTGATTCTATAAGGAACACAAAACAGACAGACAGACAGACAGACAGACAGACAGACAGACAGACAGACAGACAGACAGACAGACAGACAGACAGACAGACAGACAGAAATCCTTCTTTATAGGTATAGATACAATCGAGTTGTTTCGTCCACGATGATGACGACGACGGTAACGGCGACGGTGGCGATGGCCAGCCAACCCCAACTACTGCTGTCAACTCGAATACACTCTACACACATCGCTCGCTCGCTCTCTCTCTCTCTCGCCTAGTCTCCTGGGAACTCGCTAGTTCTACTCTGCCACTCGCTGCTGATTCAGCTTTTTCTTCCCATCACCCGTTCGGTCCGGCTGGCTGCTGGCTGCTGGCAGCGAATCTGAATTTGAAATTTTTATTTATTTATTTGCTTGTTTATATTCACTACGCTCACGCTTTTATGCAGTCTCTTCCGTTGCTTTGGGTGCCCCCCTTCCTGTTGTCCCACAATCCATGGCATCGGTACTGCTGCATCTCCTCGGTTCGGCTAAATCCTCGCGCTCTTCCATATCCGCCGTACTTGAAATGGCATACTCGCCGTGGAAAAGCACTCCTCGTTTTGCGGCCGTGCAATGCAGCGCTCGCGAGTACACTGTACATGTCCCTGTTTTTTCAACATGTTTTTTCCACCCAAAATTCCTGTTTGCATATTGGATTTACTACTCACACGCTCTTCCTCTCGCTGCTTCTGACCTCTGTCCTTCGCCTCCCGCTGTTTCTGCGGTGCAGTGCGCCTCTTCTGCTTCATACTGTAGATATTGTTTGCCGAGCGTGATTCTCGGCAGTCATTAACCGCCTTTTTTCGGAGAACGAACGGAATGTAATGAAAAACAAATGTTGCGAATTCTTCACATGGGACAACCGGCTAGATCGAGCCGGGGCGCGGTTGATTGATTAGCTATACACTGTTGTTGCTAATGACCGGGAGCGATTTAGCGCGAGTTGGCGCAGAAAACCATCACCACATGTTGTAGGTAGGTCTAGGTATGTATTGTTGAGCATCGTGTCTTGCGGTTCCTCTAGCGCGCAATTCTTAGAAAGCCGATGTGAACGAGAGCAATCATGCTACATGCTTGTGTCCCTCGAGGCTGAGCAATATGCCCCTGTGGTAATTAAAACACAAACCATAGCTGCACAGCAAAAGGCGTTACAAAACAAGTGAAACATATTTATGAAAATAATTAGCCTCGTTCGGTTGTAACACAATGGTTAATAATTAGAATCAAATTTTTTACATCTTATCTGTTTGAATCGTGAGTTTTTTTGTCAATATTAGTTTAAACTCAACAATAACAGTGGGCGTTTGTTTTCCTTTCTTAGACATGGAATCGAACTAAAATTGTATTTCACATGCATTCAATATTATTTTAATATTTTTTTTATAATAAAGAAAACCTTTTTCAGATATTTAGTAAATTACTTACTCTCACGCGAGCGAGTATGAGAAGCATAGCACCTAACGCCAATGCAGCAAGTGTACGACAAACAGCCACCGTTGCTGTATGCCGATCTTCTACTACCTACGCACTCACGAACGCACAGCCTTTCAGCGTCTTTCTGCATAACCCACTCACGTGCCAAACAACTCGTGAGCAGCCGGCTGCTCGAGTGGGCTAGCTACACACTGGAATACAGATTTTACATTACTTGCTTTATTCTTCATCTTACGCTCTCAATTCTACACGCGGGTGAGAGTGCAAGCCCTCGCGAGTGATCGGTTTCAACTGCTCTGGCTGCAATGATTAGCGAGAGCGACGACCGGTGCTGTTAGCTATAAACACATTCGCAAAAATTCGCATTACATGAATGAATAAGTGCGAAGAACCGAAAGAGATGCTTATGCCGGCGTGTTCGTTAGAACGAGTACGCGTGTGTTAGAAAATTCGACCATACGAATGTGGGTTTGGCACCTTTGAAGATATCTCACGGCGTTGTAAGAACTCCACATCCACACGGAAAGCGTTGGTCATGCGCACTATAAAACCTAAATTGCGATTGGTTTTAGAAATGATGTTGGAGTAATGGTTTGGCAGGTCATTCTTCAATCCAATTCCACCCCAAGATTTTTAACAACATTCATGGTGAGACCCTTCGATCTCGTGACCGTGCTCGATTGGAGTTTTGCGTCGACTAAAAGAGACGACTGAGCATTTGGACACGTTGATGGTAAGATTATTCAAATTGCGCCACACTGTAAATAGGTTAATATGATCTTACACTTGCTTGCAGTCTTTGGCATATCGCACAGTGACTAACATTTGTATATCATTAGCATACAACAGCTTGCAGCTTGTATGAAGTATCACAAAACAAACGTTGTTAAAAAATATTAGAAATAGTAACGGTCCTGAGTTACTTCCCTTCTTAAGCTAGCAGACAAAGCCACCAGAAGCCTCTAGGCAATTCCCAGCTAGCATTTTCATATGTACAAAAAGGGTAAAAATCAGCATTACGTGCAGATATACATGCTAAATAAATCCTATTTCATGCGCAAAATTGGCATATCCGTACTATTTTGGAGGCGATATAGGTGATTACGAATAATTTTGAGCGTTACGACTATATAAGTATTTATATACGATAATATCCGATTAAGTCGCTCCGTACTATTCTACGATTTTGTGCTGAAAATCGTATGTATGTCAGTCGTTATTATTATATACGACAAAAAAGTCAACTTGATCCCACTTTATTCAGCTTTAGTTACGATTTTGAGTTTGTTAGGAGATATTTACGATAGTTTTCGTACATTGATATACGAGTTGGTGCTAGCTGGGTTCAGTTTTCGAAGCAGAATTTGGTGGTCAATACGGTCAAAAGTAGCCTCAAAATCCGTGTTAATAGTAACTTGAGCAGCATCTACAGACTGACGAAGACAAAATGAACACGACTGCAGAAGGCTTGAGTTGCTTGAGCGTTTAGCGAAAAAAACGATGTTGTTCTATAGAGATGTAAGATTTCACTTTGCTAAACAGTAGTTTTCCCAGAAGAATCTCCAATAGTTTCGACCCTGTGCAAAAAGGGATGGTGCCTCCGTAGTTTGCTATATCAGATCACGTATGCACTTCCAGCGACGTTCCGCATTGCATCATCAATTCGAAAGCCCCCTGTGTTTCTGGTGCCGGTGGCGTTGTTGAAGAGAACTGTTTTCGTTGCACTGTCATCCGGCATCCTTACGACATGTCCGGCCCAGCGTAGCCTACCGACTTTTGCCAGATGTACAATGGGAATCTCTCAAGGCAGTGCATGAGCTCGTGATTCAGCCTCTGCCATTCTCTACTATTAGTTTGTACTCCGCCCAAAATAATCCTCAACAAAGTTTCCTTATCCCAACAGGTCGAAAATTATTGAGTTTTCGCCCTAACATATCAGTAATTTGACGTCCTGGAAGTAAACAGTTTTGCATAAGTAGGCGAAGACCCCCTCTTCAAAATGATTTAAAGCAGCTCTGCTTTAAGTCTTATAGCACTGCATGCAATCATAATTGAAGCATATACTATAGACTTGTCTCTTACTTCTAGCAGTATTGAGACGTGGTGGCTTTTGCCGTATCAAGAATTCCTGTATACTGTACTCGGTCCTCGGCAACTTTTTTTTTTATTGGGGGATTTGACTACTTTGTCCATTAATTAGAACTTTTGTAGTATATCCCTGCTTACTGTACGTGCCATGCAAGCCAATTGCCATTTTATAGACAACTAGCCTGCACGTTCCCAGTCAGGAATAATATCCCAAGTAACAATTTGGGTTTTATTAGACTCTTATGATGGCATTTAAGACCAAAATTGGTCTTGAAGGCCACTATAAGAGTACAATAAAACTCACATTGTTGCTTGGGATGGTTTATGAAACCGATAACCTTTCCGGGATTAGCAGACCAAATTTCACGAGGAGATAAGCATCTCTTGTCAAATGAAATTTAGCTCTGCTCATGTAAAGCGCACTACAACTGCATAGCAGATGGTCCGACGTTTCGCTTTCAAGATTGCAGAAGCGACAGATATTATTTACAACACGACCCATGTTCTTTAAATGAATGGCAACTTGCTAATTCGTTGATCGTCTCGGCACACGCCGGTCGGCCTCAACCTGGTCGAGCCATCTAGCACGTTAGGCTCCTCTAGTCCTGGTGCCAGTGCACCTTGTTCTAAACGGGTGAAAAGTGGAACTTTTTTCCTATCGTCTTTTTTTCCGTTTTAGCAATATAGTGACCTCGGAACTGAAACAGTCAAAAGTTACTAAGGGCTTACTATGATAAAAATAAAAAAAATATCTTTTTGTATTAAGAAAACAGACAGTTTCTTCGGCAAAGCTGTAACAAATATAAAAGCCAACAAATTTGCAGAAAACATGCTATGTCTGTCTCTTTCGGGTGTAGAGATACAGAGCATTTTCTTTGGTACTTATTTAAAAATTATTTTTTCATACATAACTTTTGTTGGTTGCATTTTACATAAACATTTTGTTCTAGGCAATTATCGAAGCACTTAAAACACACGTTTCTGCAGAGGGCCGCAAATCTCTAGGGCCTTTCTTTACATAATTATCCCTTATTTAGGCTTTATTTTTCTATTACTTCACAAACCTATCGGATAAAATGGGGCAAGCGGACATTCCAAATCAGTGCTTCACCTTGAAGCTTAGGTCAGGAAGCTACAAACTCGTGAAGTTAAGGAAAATTAAATCTTAATAAACAATAACTTGGTAAAGGAAGGTTATAAAGATTTGCGGTGTTAAGCAAAAACATGTGTTTTCAACTAATTTTCAAACCATTTTCTAAGGAAATGCTCAATAGCTCTGCACTCGATAAACATAGAAATGTCATTTTTTTCAGCAAAGTTGTTTGTCTTTACATTTTCTACAATTTTGCCGAAGAAACCATGTCTCTATCGACTAACATAAAAAAGTGAGCGTGTATTGAGCTTTCGGTGAACGCAAAAGTGCGTATGCGCATGCTTGCCGTAGTCTCGTATGGGCAGCACCTATGCAAGTTTGTAGTACATGACTTAAGCTTCAAGGTGAAGCACTTTTATCCTATAGATTTGTGAAGCTATGAAAAAATAAAGCTTGAATATGCGATAACATAGCAAGTAATTGTCCGGGAGATTTGCTGTCTTCTGCGAAAACGTGTGTTTTGAGTGCTTCGATAATTGAATAGAACAATGTGTTCTTGTAAAATGCAACCGACGAAAGTTAAGTATGAAAAACTAATTTTTTAAGAACTTTTTGCGAAAATGCTCTATAGTACCGCACTGGATAGAGATAGAAATGTTACTTCTTCAGCAAATTTGCTTGTTTTTACTTTTTCTACTATTTTGATGAAGAAACCATGTCTCTACATACTGACACAAAATTTCTATTTTTTTATTTTTGACATAGTAAGTTACTTGCGTTACTTTTGACATAGTAGTTACTTGCTAACTTCTGACAGTCTCAGAATATGGGGGGTGTTGATAAAAACAAAAGTGCTGAAGACCCGAAATGTTAAATCGAGAGCAAAAGACATTAGGAAAAAAGTTCCACTTTTCATCCTTTTGGACCACTGTGCAGTGGGGTTCTTCAAGAGAACACCCTTCACTGTAGTCTTCCAATTTGCGCCAGGTGTACGATGGGAAGTAGTGCCTGCAACTAGTAGTTCATAAGCCTAC
This sequence comes from Sabethes cyaneus, assembly GCF_943734655.1. NCBI lineage: Eukaryota > Metazoa > Arthropoda > Insecta > Diptera > Culicidae > Sabethes > Sabethes cyaneus. The sequence continues at coordinate 57,523,818 of NC_071355.1, forward strand.
GCCACTCTCAGTTATGCCTTTGTACTTCGCCAAAAATAGTCCGAGACACCTTTAGTTCAAATACGGCAACTGCGCGTATGTCCTTTGTAAGCATAGTTACAGTCTCAAGTTCGTAGAGGACTATCGGTCTGATTATCGTTTTGGTCATCGTCAGTTTTGTGCGACGGCATATGCTCCTTGATCAAAACGTCTTGCGGAGGGAAACGTACACTAAACTTCCAGCTTGATTGCGTCGTTGAATCTCCTTACTCGTATTATTGTCGGTAACCAAAGATCCCAAATATTCGAACTCATTAACCACTTCCAGTTAATCGCCGTCAGTAGTTACTGTCCGTATGGGCCGAACGTTATTTTCGCAGGACGTAACAAAATCTGGGAGAACACCTTGTAGACGACGTTGATCAGCGGTAATTACAGCAATCGATTCGATCGTTCTTTTCATAGATGGGACAAGCCTCACCCTCCATCCATTCCTCCGGTAGCTTTTACTTTTCCCAAATCCTTGAGATTATCCAGAGAAGTGCCGTTGCTAGTGGTATTCTTCAGTTGACCGAATTTTCGCCGAATGTCTTCGAGATCGGGAGTCAATTATCATAGGGCACGGGAGGGTATTTTCAGCCCATTAAGCGATGGCATCTATTTTTTCGGCCTATGGTCTAGTTCTAGTGGAAGAACAGGTGGTTTTGACGTTCTTTGAATAAAAAATAGTAGATTACTTACAGTCTTCCAAAAATAGTTATAACATATTAAAATTGTATGTTGGCAAAGTATTTTTATTGGCGAAAGAAAAGGCAAATAGGCTGAATTTAGAAACCTGCTGAAAATACCCTCCTGTACCCTATTTCTTTACTTTAAGAATGAAGCTGAGCGAGAAACATCGAGAAACTTTGTTTGAAAATCGAAACATTTGTACGATTGTTTATACAGAAAAATAACTTTAATAGTGAAAAGTTAATTTTAAACGGGTCATACAACCAAACTAGCGCAACAAACAGATGAAGGTGACAGACAAACAGCGAGACGGGGACAGAAAGAAATAGTCAACAGGCGGCCAAATAGGACAGATAGGCGGGGCACACAGACACACTGTCGGACAAACGGGACAGATAGAAATGACAGTCATGCAGGCAGGACAGATAGTTAGACAAACGGGACAGATAGATAGAGGGAGCAAAAAGATGGGACAGCGAGCCAAACGGAATAAACAAACAGACAAAGTCCACAAACAAACAAAACAACTGACGGAACATACAAGTAGATGAGATAGACAAACAAATGGGACAGACATACTAACAAATTGATGGGACATACAGTCAGTCCACAATCACGGGTCACACAGAATTATGGGTCATTTAAGCTTTAACTGCTAATTTCCGTTAAAATATCACCTTGATTGATTAAATTATTAGTGCTACTTATGGGTAAAATTTAAAAATCAGTTAGTATGTCAATATCCCGTCTGTTCGTCCCACCTTTTGCGGGTGTCCCGTCTGTTGTTAGTTTGTCTATCCCAATCAGTTTCTGCCGGACCCGTCAGTTCGACTGTTCCATCTCTGTGTGTCTAGTCTTCTTCTCTCTAGTGAGGTGTACACAGTAGCGTACTGAATTGAGGGACTGGTGGAAGACTAGACACACAGAGATGGAACAGCCGAACTGACGGGTCCGGCAGAAACTGACTAGGATAGACAAACTAACAACAGACGGGACACCCGCAAATGGTGGGACAAACAGACATACAAGCGGAATAGACGGCATATTGACATCGGATCAGACACTTTGTATTATAATTTACGAATCTTTTTAAATAGAGGCAGTATACAAATTGGAAGGTTAATTCCAGGTTTGCTTTTTTATAGGACACGAAACCTCCACGACCATCGTTTAGCTCTATTGTACTCTTCTGCTCTATCCCCAGCCAGCACCAACTCATATATCAATGTACGAAAATTATCGTAAATATCTCTTAACAAAGTCGAATTCCTAAATAAAGCCTAATAAAGCGCGCACATGTAGGTATTCTATCGTTTATAATGCAAGTAGTTGACAAACATCCGATTTTCAGCACAACGTTGTAAAGCTGTATGTAGCTAGTAGCGCTTAATCGGATCTTATCGTATTGAAATACCTATATAAGTGTATCGCTTAAAATTATTCCTCAGTACGCATATCGCCTCCAAAATAGTACGAATAAGCGGCTTTTGCCGGCGAATACGATTTTGTTGGATACATGTCAGTACGTAAATCATATTTACAATCTAATTATACATATGAAAATGCTGACTGGGTCCTCAATCTATGTGCATGTTTGGTTAACTTATCTTGTTTCTCGATATCTCTGCTCAAGAATACAGTAGATATCTGTTTTAGCTGATCTTTTAGAGCCCTCTTTTAGAAGTTTGATAGATCCAAGCAAATCATTGTTTGATTCTACTCAACATGCGATGACCAGTAAGAATTGGAAAATGGCTCTGTCTGGTTTTTTGAAATATTGTTTCTTACAACCAAATCAGTTTTTAATCTTGTTCGTGCAGATTTAGTTTGTATTCAACCTAAAACCTTTTAAAAACCCAAACCGTTGAATGTTTTCCTTAATTTGTGTGTGCGATGTAATTAATCTGCCTACCATCGTCCTTCGGACAGAGCAAACGGGCGGTACTTCCCAATCATGACACTGAAATGATCCTCATCAACTCCAAACGGTTCGTTCGGTTATTGTACGATAAAAATTAAATAAAACAAAACAAATTCAGCCGACCAGTTAAGTTCTCTACAAAAGTTCATTCTAGTTGATTGTCTAACACGTTTTTTTTATGATTATGATATCAGCAGCAAAAATAAAATAAAACGATCCAATTTATTCATTATCTATTAGCAACATTCACGAGTTTAGGTCGTTAGGTGCAGACATTAAAAGCAGATACATATTCCGGGGGGCACAGATGCTTCCGCAAATTCAATCAATGTTCCGTCTTGAGTTGTGCTTTCGCTTTGCCCCTCTAACAAGCGCGCGCTACATTAAAAAGCAAAAAGTTTCATTAGACGCATCCACCGACTGGCTTTTAATGGGCTATTTGTTACATTTATTGTTTTTGGCAGAGTAGTTTTCCCCTCACACAGAAGGACACACATAACCTGAACATGTAAAAATTGACATTAACAATACTGTTTCCCATGTTTGGCCTGTTTAGTTGCCGATGCAGCCCTTACACCTTCAGGAGCAGGCACCTACCGACGGCAGCTAGTCGGTAGTTGTACACGAACACATAGACTCTCGTGATGGTCTCTATCATCAGGATCAGCGATGCGTGGTTCACATGCACCCTGCTGCGGAGCTGCAGGAGCTCGTACTCTACTACAGCAACATACACGGGCAACTTTTTGCCGGAGAGACCAAGGGACTGCGCTGTTACTGACAGTCACAGCCGGACCATTAATTTGTGATATTTCTCAGATCATTATGCTCCGTAAAGCGTACATACAAAATGCGTCGTCGTTGTTTCCCCCTTCCAATATAGGTGGGTTGGCTGTTCGTTTCGGTTCTCACTTTCCTCGCGTGCAACGAACTAAACAGCAGCTTGCACACCCTTCCTTCACGTGTGCGTGGAAAGTAAACGCTCTGGAACAAACTACTATCGATTTAATTTCGAACTCCCTTATTTCGAGTATCATCAAAATGTCAATTACCGTTCCGTGAATACGAAATCGAACACGGTTCACTAAATTATACACTCCTCTTCCCTAGCAGAAAAAAACCCGAAGGCAAAGAGATGAGCGTTTTCCAGAAGACCGTAGGAGTAGAAATGCGATTTTCGTTCCGTGAATTCCGGAAAGTTCTCCTCCTGAGTTTCGGTCCGGAGGTCGATGCAACGGGCCCCGGACGGTATGTGTAGAATCTCCTTCGAGTGCTAGCGGAGCGGTTGACAGGTTTCGCGATGCACAGGCTAATGAACGGGTAGCAGCAAAACCGGTTATATGCGACCACTCCCGTAAGGGGGTTGAGTTTTGCCCAGTCTCACAGCATCAGTAACAGGTAGAGATCCGGTCACACGGAAGATTGGAAAACACAGAGTGAGAAGCACAATTTCGAATTTTAAATTCGAGAAAAGCACTAAATGTTCTGCTTTTAATTAAAGGACAGTGAAAGCACAACTGTTCGGACTCTTAAAACGTAAATAGACTTACAGTCAGCAATTTACCACGCACCGCTCTGCAATCAAACTGGTCAATAAAAATAATTGAATTAAATATATGAGGTCAACATCAGTGAGAAACTCCGATTGCTTTGTTCTGCCGCCGCAATGGCGATCCTCATCCGCAGTTCTAAGCAAACTGGCCGACCGACCGTGTAAATAACAACACCAACAAAACAACTTAGTTGAGCACACACTTGTGCAAGATTCGGGAGCAATGACAGTGCTGAGCCGACAGCAATATTTCACTTAACCGCTACTACTTTCATCTGATCGAAGACGACAGGAGTAGACGTCTCGCTCAGACGAAAGGGTTGTAGTGGTATAATTTTTATTTTGAAGTTGCCGTAAATTGTATACATTACTGTCACTGAGATTCGAGGGGAACAATTCATTTGACAAGCTTATTTTGGTGAACTTATTTTCAACAACCACTGCAATTACTTCAATTGACTTTGGTTTCGGAATAGAATTCCATAATCTAAAATGTTACTAAACGATTTATAATTGACATTCCCAAATATTTACTTACAACGTGCGTAACCCTCAGTTAAACAAGTGTTTAGCAAATGGCCTACTCTCCTTCGTTAAAAGTGCCACTCTAACGAATACGGAAACATTTCCTACCAAAACTAAATTTGAAATGACTGTTACAGGCGTGCAAAGTTTGTAAGATTGAATATTCCTATGTCTATCTATCTGTGGCTAAAATATTCAAATGGATTTTTCATTTTTATAACGGCAGGCTTTCCAATAGAAGGGAGGGATCAGTAGAAGAAAGTTATGAAACAAAGGTGTTGATAATGTCTTCACAGCGAAACAAGTTCGCGGGTCGAACTACGCTATAATGAGAGTTGATTATAACCAGCATCGAATCCAACTTTCCCCAAGGCCCTCGGGTGAACTTTTAAACCACAACAGACCAAGACCTTTAAACTACTGCGAACTACTGATTTTTCCAACTTTTATCGATGGGCTATTTTAAAATTAACATATTCTGACTGAATGGTAAAGAGTTGTACTATGAACTATTAACCAAAAACTAGCACAAAGTTTGTGCCTATACTAACAGGCTGTGAAAGTAAATTTTATGTACATCAAAGCTGCATAATCCTACATTCCTTTAGACACGGAGTGTGCTAGACAAACAAATTATGCTTCTGCAGAAGCTTTACCTCTTCAGCATAGAGCCGAGGTGACTCGTGCTGTTTCAAGCACTCGTCTCCATTCAACTCGGTCTTGGGCCACTCGTCGCCAATTTCCTAGTCGTCTCAGAAGTCGCAAATCGCTTTCGACCTGGTCGAGCCATCGTGCACGTTGGGCCCCCCTATTCTTGGTGCCGGTGGGGTTGTTGAAGAGGACTATTTTCGTCGCACTGTCGTCCGGCATCCTTACGACGTGTCCGGCCCACCGTTGCCTGCTAACTTTCGCTAGATGTACGATGTGAGTCTCCCCAAGCAGTGCCTGTAGCTCGTGATTCTTACGAGTCCGCCACTCTCCGCTTTCAATTTGTACTCCACCAAATATCGTCCGCAGTACTTTCGCTCGAACATTCGCGTATTTCATTCGTGAGCGGCGTCACGACTTCAAGTCCATAAAGTACTACCGGTCTAATAAGGGTTTTGTACATTGTTAGAGCTTCGTGCGGCGGCATATGCTTCCCGATCGTAGCGTCTTACGAAGGGCAAAGTAGGCCCGATGTCCCGCTTGGATGCGCCGCTGGATCTCCTTATTAGTGTTGTTGTCCGCGGTCACCAGCGATCCCAAATACCACTTCTAGTTCGTTGCTGTCAACGGTTACCGTCCGTGGGAGACGCGCGTTTGTTTCCTTTGAGCCTTTTCCTTTCATGTATTTGGTCTTCGACGCATTTATTTTTAGCCCAATTCTCCTAGACTCGGCTTTCAGTCTGGCGTAGATTGCCTCCGCCGTCGCAAAGTCCCTGGCTATGATTTCGAAGTCATGTGCAAAGCCTAGAAGTTGGCTACTCTTGGTAAAAATCGTGCCTCTCGTTTCGATGCCCGCTCGTCGGATCACCTCCTCAAGAGCGATGTTGAACAACATGCATGATAAACCGTCACCTTGTCTCAACCCTCGCCGCATCTCGAAGGGACTCGAGAGTGTCCCAGAGATGCGTACGAAACACATCACTCGATCCGATGTAGCTCTGATTAGTCGCGTCAGTTTGTCCGGAAAACCGTGCATTATCTGCCATAGCCTGTCTCGATCGACTGTATCGTATGCTGCTTTGAAATCAATAAAGATGTGATGCGTGGGCACGTTGTACTCCCGACATTTCTGCAAGATCTGTCGGATAGTAAAAATTTGGTCCGTAGTTGCGCGACCCCCATGAAACCCGCCGGATAATTCCCTACGAAACCTTGCGCTATCGGTGACAACCGGCGTAACAGGATCTAGGAGAGTACCTTGTAGACGGCGTGCCATTTACCAGCGTAATACCGCGATAGTTGCAGCAGTCTAGCCGATCACCCTTTTTGTAGATGGCACAAACCAGTCCTTCCATCCATTCCTCCGGTAGCTTTTCCTCCTCCCAAATCCTCGAAATAACCCAGTGTAGAGCCTTTGCTAGCGTTTATCCGCCATATTTATGAAGCACTGCCGGAAGGCGGTCCTTCGCAGCGGCTTTATTGATTTTCAGCAGCCCGATTTCTCGTTTGACTTCTTGGAGATCAGGTGCTAGGACATTAATATCTTCCATGGGCGCTCCTAGGTTAATTTCCGTTCCGCCTCCTTCTGCAACTTCGCCATTGAGGTGTTCGTCGAAGAACTGCTTCCATCTGTCGACCACCTCGCGCTCGTTTGTGATTAAATTCCCCCCCTCGTCCCTACACGTGTCAGTTTTCGGTGTGTAGCCCTTCCGAGTTTGATTCAGAAGCTTTACCTTTGGAAATGAAACTAGAAACATGAAAAAACCATCACAAAAACGATAATTATTTATGTAAAATAACCAAAATTTTAAACTTAACTTCTAAATTTTATTATATGATTTTAGTATTACTGAACTTACACATATATAGACAGCGACACATCCAAAACGATACCTGGTAGATTGCAATTCTGTCACTTTCTATTACAAAATATGTCTCATATCTATACAAAAAGTGTAACAATATGAAGCGAGAAGCTGACGAACAAGTTTTATATATAACTGCACATGTTTCAAGTTAACTGTCACTGAAACAAAACAATTAAAGCTAAAAATATCCAAAATTATATGCGAATGTAAACAATATGGAAACAATCCATTACAGATAAGTAGGGCCTATACCATTGTGTATTCTCTTACTACACGACCAGCGTTTTGCGTGAGAAAAAAGAAGAGGGAAGTATTTTTGCTTTTGTCATCACTCACGCTTTAATTGCTCGGCATGGTGGGGAAGCGGAGGCGGAGAAGAAATGATCTCTGTGTCTACCAGGCTTCATTCTCGGTTGTTTGCTCAGTAGATGCTCATTTGACTGCTGCGCCTCAACTAAACAGAATTCGAAAAAGTAGTGTATACGGCAGTTGTAGAGCTAATTATTGTCTACATTATTGTTGAAGAAAGTATTTTTTTTGTCGAAAGATTTGACCACTGCGACCATTATTTTGATCTATTGTGGTATTGAAGAAAGTATAGTTTTATCTTTTGTATTTACGGCGCTATGCGATTGCTACCCCGTTGGTAACCAACTGAGCGCTCTTTTTGCTACCAACGGGGTAGCAGCCCCATAGCGCCGTAAATACAAAAGATAGAACTATACTTTCTTCAACAATAATGTAGATAATAATTAACACTACAATTGCTTTTTACACTACTTTTTTGAATTCTGTTTCGTTGAGGCGCTGCAGTTAAATGAGCATCTGCTGAGCAAAAAACTGCAAATGAAGCCTGGTGTCTACCGCTTTGTCTAGTTGTAACTTTTCACCTTTTTTTTAAGGTTGTGTAAAACGTGATTGCGCGGCTCCTGCAACATTTCGATAAGTCTCTCCTATGTGTCCAACACGATAATTATATAGCGCAGATATGATGGTATAGGTTGATACAATATGCCGTATGAATAAAACAGTTTGCTTTGCTTTTCCCGTGTAAATCTTATGGGAGCGTTTACTCCAACTCTTTTATTCATACGGCCTAATTTCCTTTTTAGTTTTTATTACAAATTTTGTAACAGATGTGATCCAAATTTGAAATAACGAATCATTACATATTTTGGTGCATGTTCATGTTTTGCGTGATACAAATGGGACACATGGATAGGCGAGACAGAAAGGTAGGCATATAGATAGACAGAAAACTGGGATGGACAGACAAGCAAACAGACACATAAATGGGACAGACAAATAAATGGGATGGGCAGATAGATAGATAAGACAAAATGACAGACAGGACAATCAGCGAGACGAACAACAGACGGGACAAATAGACAGATAGACGGAGCAAATTGGCAGACAGCTAGGACAGGTACACATACAGATAGACGCGTCAGACAGACAGATATATCGATAGGGATAAACCGACAGACCGACGGGATAAACATACAAATAGAACTGACAGATGGGACAAACAGACACGATAATGGGTCAAACAGACAGACGAAGCAGACGGATGGGATAAACAAACAGATATACGGGATAGACAACGGAACAAACAGACATACGGAACAGAAAAATGGGACAAACAGATAGATGGGACAAACAGACAGGCATAAGGAACAGACAAACAAATGGATATGATCGACCGCCAGACATGGCAAACCAGCGGTTAGGACAGGTAGACTAACAGAACACACAAATGGGACAAATTAAGAGACAGTCGGGGCAGATAGATAGACATTTGAGACAGTTGGACATACAGAAAGAGACAGACGAGACACAGAATGATAAACATGACAGAAAGACGAGTAAGAGAGAATGACCCGACAGGCATACGGATTACAACGAATACGGATCAATACGGGGTTTTAAAACAGCTTTAAAATAGCCTTTACGATAGATTTTTGAATTTTTTACCTAAGAATTCTGCGGGTTTTTACATTCTTTACTAACCTGAATCAAACTCGTTTTGTAATCGATTTTCAACTGGAATTTGTTCCTATCCTACCGGTATGCAGACGGATCCTGCCGAAAGGCAGACGGATGGGACAAGAAAAAAACAGTGGATGTATCAAAAAACAGTGAATTAAATCAAATGTGCATCATTCATTCATTTTGAACTGTCGAAAACGGCAAACGAAATTACAATAAACATAAAGATTGCTCCGTAGTTTTAATTAATTTCCTTCAGCCAGCTGTTGGTTACTTTTAAAAAGCAGGCATTTTAAAAAGCTAACGTTTGAGATCTAAAATATCATCTAAGAGCAAGTAAATTCACTGATGGATTAGTCGAGCAATTATTCAACACAGCAATTCATGAATAAATTGTTTTGAAGGATAGAAAACTGAGAAAGACAAACACTGTCAGCAATTCAGTAGTCATGTCCATGGGCTGACAGAGGAAAGAATGCTACCAGGGGTAAAACTGTATGTGCTGAATGCGTTTTATATTCGCCTTCTTGCAGAGCTGTCAATTTTTTCGAGCACTGGTCTGAACTCCAACGGCTAAATACCATGTAAATGTTGAAATTTTCTCACGGTTTCTAATTTGATGCATCAATTAACATGAAATGCGTACCGAACTACGAAAATAGATTAAAGGATTTTTGTCACATAAGAACAATAAGGCAATTCCCAATTCTAAAAGCTGAGAAAAGAAGTGGGCCCGACTTGCTGCCTTGCGGTACTTCACAGCGGTTGGAGAACTATAGAATGTGAAGAATTTTTCAATCGATTGCTTGGAAAATGAAACTCATCTAGAGCAAATGCCTTTGAATATGTATTTGAAAGTTAAAAAAAACTATCTAATATATCATGTCACAGTCCGATTACATGTTTGGTCAAACTATTCTAACAAATTTGCCCCGTACTGTACTGTACTAAAATCGAGAAAAGTATCTGTTACCCGACTCTCCCCGAAGCTGTAGCATACTTTTTTTGCCGTTGCAACGGAATTAGAAACATTGCACAGACAATATGCCCATTTATGTGCGCACATTCAACGAACAAAGCAGAATTAAAAGCCCCTCCTGACAGTCGGTACGTGAGTGCTTGTTTTCGGTACCGTTGAGCCCGTATTATCACTTCCCCTGGATCGACAGCATCAAGATCCGTTTGGACTGGGGCCATTTCCGGGTTGCACGTTTTAATCAGATTCTCTCCACCAGAACGACCCTTCGCCTCCGGAGGAGCGGCTGCAGTTATGGGACCACGATCTGACCCCCTCACACGGTCCTTCAGCAGCCGCCTGCTGCCCTTCCGGCCACCGCCCGACCCAACCCCGTCAGTCGATTTTCAACTTTTAATCGCAACAGTAAAATAGCAAATTTAAGCGCAACTAAATGGAAAACAAACTCGGATTTCCTCTTTGCGATTCTTTGGCGCTGCCGCCGCCGGCAAAATCGCTAGTTGAGCAACAGCTTGGCCGCGTTCATGCCGGGGCCGATCGACGACGATGAATGCAGTGAATTATCTCAATCTGAAATCGCCAAAAGCGCACACCGAACGAGCATCGGTCCGGACCGGAACAATGCACTTTCAGAAAAGAAGGACTGCACACATTCATTTCGTGATGTGATTAAGCAACCGGCGGCAATTGCATTGGTTCGTGGTTTGCAAAGGTAGGTGTGCACAACCTCAAAGAATTCAATTCTAGCGAGAGCCTGGTCTGGCTGGCAGGCAGGGCTTAGTTCGGCTTTTATCTAGCCTGGTCAATCGTGCCCAACATACTCCCCGGGATCCAAGTGAGCGTCACTACCGGGGCGGTCGATTGTTTGTTCTATTGTTCGAGCGACGTGCCGATCTCTGTGTGTGTGTCTGTGTGTGTTGGTGCGCGCCGTTTCGGGTGGTCTCCAATTTACCTTTTTGCATAATTGCAAATGGTTAGCGCTGAAATTTATGTTTGCTTTCTCTTGCTCCTGCCGGAAAACTACCTTTGCACAATTTTTGTATAATCTCTCGCTACCTGCCACCGGCAGTGTTAACACAATACTTTGAATTTTTCCCGAATCGGGGTCGGAAAAAATCAACAGTCTATTTCTACGGCTTTGCCGGTCGGTCCGAGCCGGGCACTATGTAGCAACAACAAAGGCAAAAAAAACTAACATAATGAGATGCAAATGAAGACGGCATATACCATTCGACTGCTCACCTGCTCCGTTTCGACGTGATTCGTAGAGCTACAACGAACCTTTCGGATTAGCCGTGCAAAAACACACGCACATGCAAATTAGCTTCGTCTCTCTAACGCACAGATCTCCTCTCAGCATCTAGTTTAGCGTGGGGCTTACCGCTCCAAAGTAGCACGCTATCACTCTTGCGTTAATTAGAATTAACACGGTATATCGTGTACTAGCAATTAAAATTAAAGCAAATTCTTCTGCGTCTATTTTGCGCACTCTACCGTACCGATCCGTGCTAAATGTGCCCAACAGTGCGGGCAGCTACTGCTACTGTCATGCCGAGCGGCGGGGGTAAAGCAGCAGAGCAATCAGTGATGAGTCTCGGGCTACTTGGTTGACGCGTGTGGGCGATTGGGCGCGATAGACGACACGACCAACGACGACGCCGCGACGTTCGCCGAGCAACCAACCGGCTGAGGAACAGTCGGTTCTCGGTTCGGTTCAGTCGCTGAATTGTCATTCTGTGTTTACTACCTACTAGTATCGTTTCGGTTTCTTGACAACTTTCCCATTCATGAAATTGTGATTGAAAACAAAGAGATCGTTGGCGGTTGCTGTCACTGCACTGACTGGTACGGTGGCAGTATTACCCACAAAATGCAATTAAATTAAAGAAAAAACAAGCCTCAGAAAAACCGTTATTGCCGGCGCTGTCTGGGTAAATAATGATGATATGATTACGGTGTGCCTCCCATGCTTCCTCCGGAACTGTCGTATCGAATCGTTGCTGGGAAATGAAAATCCTGAGCATACTTCCATAAACTGACCAGCACAGGAACACCGGCACTTTTTGGATGGTAATTATTATTTATTTACGCATTTATGAAAGCCGCATGGTTCGGCAGGACGACGATATTCCGGGTCCGGGAGGACAGAATAAAAGAGAGAGGGTATGGGATAATGCACTTGGTTCGGTAGCCGGCAATACCAGTAGCACCGTTCGGATCGCCGATGGTTTGAGGTGGGATAATTGAGAGCTGAAAACCGAAAAACGAGAAGCGCATTTTTTATCATTACGTGAGCGGCGTACGTTGCCAGTTCGGCTGGCCAGCCCGGCCACCCCAAGGAGCCGAACTCAATCCGGGTGTTATTTTTTTTTGTCTTCACTCCATCCAGCCCACTTCGGTCCGGGTTCAATGGTACATTTTTGAGCACACGTCGTTATGGATCTCAATATGGTTTACATATGAATGCTTCCCCGGAACCTGGCTTCTTCACCACTCCACTCCTACAGTGATGCAGAAGAGGTGATTTGCAACAGATGGTGCCTGCCCTGTAGTCGCGCTTGTGTGAGGTTCGCACTAAAAGCGAACTTCTTTATAGCTTTATCGAGCCGGCCGGCCGGCTGCGCGTCGTCTGTTGTGCCATCGCCATGTAGTGAATTTTGGAGAGAGAAAAAAAAATAAACGTGTCAATTAAGTCTTGTTGTTGTTTTATTATGACTGCTTCAGTCTCGCGCGCGGCAAGTGTCGCACACTCTGTAGTGAACCAACGCAACGCGATAGTATATAGAGGTTGGCCGCACGGAAAACCAAAACCAAAAAAAAAACTCCGATTGTTAGTTGAATTGTTTATGTATTCCTACGAACGATGGCTGGCCTCCCTGGCGGCTCAACACAAGCGAAGGAACTCGAATGTCGATGGAAATTTGAACAGAGCAAGGTCACCCAATTGTTGCTGAAACACCAATTTAGAGTTAAATAAGACTGGTTAAAATTAACTAGTTGCCGGTATTTCCAACTATATAGAGAATTTCATACTCTGCTACAAACTATAGAATACAAAATATAGAATTTTTGTTTTTATGTTCCATTCATTTAGTTGGTTGTTGGCCGCTTTTCTCTTCTATTCATTTGATTTAAACAAAAAATTTGCACAAACTCTTCATTCATTACTCTCTGGAAACTGAAACTAAAAAAACAGCTGCTCGGAAATCTGTTAAAGTAACATTCTATGGACGAATACATAAAACACTACTGGTTCCATAGTACTACCTTGCGGTACTACGAAACTGCCGCTTTTGGATGCAAAATCTCTGGTCTTAACCGCCGATAAACCGACGACGCCGATGCTGACGATTGACACCACACACGACAATGAATATTCTAATTCACCACCCTGTTGTATCCTTCAAATCCTTCGCGCAAGGAAAATTACCGGGCATTTGGAAGCATTCGTTAATGTTCCTGGTATTCTAGGACTACCGTGATATTTCCAGTTTGTCTGCCGCCTCCAAATTATTTAAAATAATCTTAAGTGATGCTTTAATTCGTTGCACTAAACATTGCATTCCTTCTAACCAACATAGATTCGTGACTGGCCCCTCCGTGACGGCTAACCCAAGCAGCACCATTTTAGCACTTCTAGTTGCATCAACGTATTTATGACCAAAATTAGTCATAAATCGGTTGCCACAACTACTTTGTAACAACTGTTTTTGTAGGGAACCTACTTGACTACACTTCTAATTGTGTTGCTGAAATGGTGCGCAATGTGCAAGTAGACGTGATATGTACTGATTTGATTCGATTTCCACCACGACCATTATTTTGATCTATTGTGGTGTGTCCTCTTTTAATTTATGCCATGTCGTATCAGTGAGCTATCAAAGTTTGATGAGCCACCTCAACTACTGTCGGCATTTATCCCAATCAGGTGATGCATTTCGTATGAAATTTATCACCTGATTAGGAGCAGCATTTCAAATATCGCAGGGCTGAGTCAGCCCCTTATCAAGATATCTACGTCGTTTATGATATAGTGCAACACAGTCGCACAACAAATGTTCGGAGCTTTCAATCTCATGATTACAAAAGCGACAGTTAGCTTCATTAAGTTTACCGACGAGTTTCAGGTGGTACTTACAAGGACAATAGGCCGTATGAATAAAAGAGTTAGAGCAAATGCTCCCATACGATTTAAACGGGAAAAGCAAAGCAAACTGTTTTATTCATACGGCATAATGTCCTGTTATCAAATGTTGGTGTATGTGCTCAAGTCGGATTTTGAAAGGTTTGATAGTTTTTGTGATTGAAGAGCATTTGGCTCTATAAAACGAATCAATCTAATGTGCCGCAAGGTAGTAACTTAGGACCATTTTTGTTCATTTTATTCTCTAACGATACTACCTCCTGCCATTGAATGAAGCTACTGGTTACTGGTTTATGCTGTCGATTTTAAAATCTACTTGACGATTCGTTGCATCGAGAATTGTCATCGCCTTCGACTTCTCTTCCATACAATTTATAAATTGTTACAAAGTGAATAACTTGACTATCAGCGTCTTTAGATGTGAGGTTATGACGTTCCACCGAATCAAGTAGTCAAGCCTATAGTTTTCGACAACAAATTGTGAAAAGGGTTGAGCATGTGAATGTCCTTGGTGTGATTTTCGATCTGAAACTGGCTTTCGATCGTTACCGATGATTTCAAAAGCGACTCGCCAGTTTGCAATAAATGCAAAGACCCACTGCACCTACACAACCACAAAACACTGTATTGTGCCTTAGTTCGGTATTTGCTCCTATGTAGGAATTTAACTGGTTTTCCTATGCAAAATTTTGAATTAAAGAGATTCTTTTCATGCGAATTTTGGAATGTATGCGGATTTTTTAAGTAAATTTATAAATCCATGTGGCTTTTACCTGTCCTTAGCACTTAGACGATTTTCACACGATTTTTTCAATTCACAAGATCTATTTTAAGCGAATTTAGGACTGAAAGCGAACTTTTATGCGAATACTGGAGTCTTCGTGAATTGCAGAATACTCGCGATTTGTTACATAAATTCTGAAATTCAGGGAGTTTTTATACGAATTTTCGAATTTACGTGTTTTTAGGCGAGTTTCGTGCCATTTGTTTTACACAAATTTTAAAAAATACGTGTTTGATTTTAGAAATTAGACGAGTTTTTGAATTTACGTGGTTTTTACAAGAATTTCGCAATTTACGCAGTTGTTTCACACAAACACTGAAATTTACACATTTTTTTTCACACGAAATTTAGAAGCTATGGATTTACGCACGGAAAAATCCGATTCCGATACCATAAATCATGAAATTGGGATTGCTATGAAATAAAAACTGACTGTCATATCACGCAATACAAAATAATGAATAATAATTTATGGTCTTGTGTTCTATTGTACCGTAAGAAATTCGTTATATCATGATTATTATTCATTGTATATTTCTATAAAATATAAGCATACATTCAAAACCACGAGTCATTTTGCCCATTTAAAAGATTGAATGTTTTTTCATGCGCGGATTGTTACGCGAGTTTTGGAATGTAAGTCTTTTGTTTGGCACAAATCTTAAAAATTTTACGCGAAGTTTGGATTTTTCGCTAGTTTTTTTTGCGAATTTCGGAGTTCTTCGAGGATGCAATTAGGACCATATATATTTACACTGGTTTTCAATGACACTTTTTGCATTACTCAGTGATGTTAGTAAACTAAGGCAGTCAAAACAAGCAAATTGCAACAAACGTGTGTGAAGTTTTTACCGATATATATTGGGGTCTGCCTGTTAGTTTCTGAAGATAATTGAAGGAGAATGCAGCGCTTTTCCAAGCATTTCGGGTGATATCTTCTAATGTTGTCTTCCAAAACCATATACGCTATTTGACAATAAATAATAAATTAGGTTTATATAGACAACATTCTTCGCATAACCCCACAAAAAGCAGTCTAAAGATGCTTTAATTACTGTTGTGTCGTTCCTCTGCACTCGTTCAGTTTGGAGATTACCATAGATTTTATGGTAATTAATTAGGCAAATTAGGCACGCATTTTTGAGAAGAAGACCGCATTAATTCCAATATTTACGTAAGTAAACCTTCCGATATTCATAAAAAGAATCAAATTTCACAAAAAAAAATTTGCGTGAATTTCACTCAAATTTCTAAACTTGCGTTAAAAGCCACAGTAATTCCTAAATTTGCATAAATAAATCGCTAAAGTTCTTTAACTCTTGTAAAAAACCTTTGTTATAGTACAACAAAAGTAAAACTTGAAAATTGCTACTTTGGGGCATCGCAATCCCTAGGGGGCTTTGGCGAGTGGTCGTGGGGTCGAATCTTAATAGGATCAGGCTATTCGATGTCAAGGTGACTTTAGCGTGGGATTATTTTCAGACCCCTCATTACCCTGCCTTCATGCTGAATTATATATTATCCCGATAAAGCCTCTGTTTTACAGTACAAAAGTCACTCTGGTAGTTAGTGGTACTGGTCAGAGGATAGAGCCATCTTGCAAGTTCTTGGTGCCGGTGGGGTTGTTTAAAATAACTGTTTTTGTCACACTGTCGTCCGGCATCCTTACGGCGTGTCCGGCCCACCATAGCCTACCGACTTTCACCAGATGTACGATGAGAATCTCTCCAACCAGTGAATGTAGCTCGTGATTTATACGCCTCCGCCACTCTCCGCTTTCAGTTTGTACTCCGAACAGGACTACGGCGCAAATGGCCTCCATGAGCAGCTTCAAGGCTTTAAGTCCATAATAAGAGCTACCGGTCTAATAAGGGTTTTGTACATTGTCTGAGTCGTACGGCAGCGTATGCTTCTTGATCGTAGCGTTTTGTGAAACATAAAGTAGGCTCGATTTCCCGCTTGAACGCTAAGGCTGTACGAGATCTCGCGAAACTTCGACTCCGGGGGGCTCCGTAGCCGCAACCCGCAAGGTTACCGAGTCTGCTTTGACAAGCGAGTGGTCGTGGGTTCGAATCTTAGTAGAATCAAGCTATTAGCATGGGTTTATTCTCAGGCCCCTCATTTACCCTTCCTACATGCTGAATTCTATATTTACCCTCTGAAGTTTCTTGATAGTGCAAATGTCGCTCTTATAGCTAAGTGTACTAGTCGGAGGTACGAATGAGTCCTCACCAGGGACGGCTATAACATTGGGTAGTACCGGCAGCGAGGAATAAGTGGGTAAAGTAGATCAAGCTTTGAAGGAAGTGTAAACCCCAATTCACACAAGCACGCATAAAATTTAATAAGCAATATCGCTCACTCAATAGCGATTATAGCAAAAAGAAATGAAGTCAACTATACTGGTCGCACGTCGACTTTACCGAAATTCAACGAAACCATACAAAATTTACCATACATTTAACTGCTGTTTAACAGTAATCTTCCATAAAATTTAAGGTAAATTTCGCACGATCCCGTTGAATTTCGGTAAACACGAAATTTGGCGAAATCTCACACAGCCTTATTGAATGCGCCATCGGATCTTCTTACTACCCGAATAAAAATGTATAGCGAAAAAACATTAAATTTCACTGTTACAAACATTAAAAACCTTCGAAAAACCACATTGAAACAGTGAAAATCTTTGTAAAAGTTACACGGAAGTTACCATGAATATCAGTGTTTTCACAGTAAATTTTAATGGAAACCGCCAATTTTACAGCGAATAAGGGGGTGATTAAGTGATGTAACACTAAATTTTTCGGCTTTTTCCCATACAAATAAAAACCAAAAACAGTAAAATTTGTGGTACATTCACTAGAAGTTTTACACTGTTTTACAACGAAGTTACAATGAAATTTAAGGTGAGTTCTGCATGTTTTTGAAAAGATATGACAATGAATTTGATAGGCTTCGAACTATTATGATTTTCGAGCTGCATTCATCGCTCATATTAGGAAAGTATTAGAGGTCAGTACACCTACATAAACAAATTCCGCTCTTTCCCAGTCACGCCCTATCTCAATCTGTTAGATCCTATCGACTCTTTGTTTCATTACTGTCTTCTATCGATCCCTCTGTCAATTGTAAAATCTACCGTTATAAAAACTTAATTATATGCCTGACACCTCATTCGATGTCTAGACGTAGAAAGAACGAGGTTGGTCTATTCCATAGGAACGGAGCCTTTCCCCGAACAACCGCGTTAAGAATCGCGGCTAATATGTTGACAGACGAACAAGTAAGTCGCAAGGGCCTGCAAAGTGTCGTCGTCCCGTCAGTGAAACGAATTAGATTAAACTTCTCAATCGATGGTTTCTACAGTGAACGGAGGAAGAGACACAATTTGTGTCTACAAATAACTCAACCTGCCTTCCCGAATAAAAATGTATAGCAAAAAAACATTAAATTTCACTGTTACAAACATTGAAAAACTTCGAAAAACCACATTGAAACAGTGAAAACCTTTGTAAAAGTTACACTGAAGTTACCATGAATACCGCTGTTTTCACAGTAAATTTTAATGGAAACCGCCAATTTTACAGCGAATAAGGGGGTGATTAAGTGATGTAACACTAAATTTTTCGACTTTTTCCCATACAAATAAAAACCAAAAACAGTAAAATTTGTGGTACATTCACTATAAGTTTTACATTGTTTTACAACGAAGTTACAATGAAATTTAAGGTGAGTTCTGCAAAAAAAATTGTAGGCTTTCGGATTATTAGGACAAAATAAAACCGGCTGATTAATTACGGTATTTCATGTTTTTGAAGATATGATGAATTTGATAGGCTTCGAACTATTATGATTTTCGAGCCGCATTCATCGCTCATATTAGGAAAGTATTAGAGGTCAGTACACCTACTTAAACAAATTCCGCTTTTTCCCATTTACGCCTTATCTCTATCTGTTAGATCCTATCGACTCTTTATTTCATTACTGTCTTCTATCGTTCCCTCTGTCAATTGTAAACACCCTTATTCTTTTTTTCGTTCGAACATTCATTCGAAAGTTAAACCGATTCGTATTCTTGTTTTCGTTCGAATCAATTCGAACGTTCGAACGCCCCCTTCCTTTTGCTCATACGAATATGAGAATAGTGCTTCCCGATTCGTTCGAAGCAAACTATTCGTACGAATGCAGGATCCGGCTGTAAACAAGAATAAAGGTGAACATCTACCGTTATAAAAACTTAATTATATGCCTGACACCTTATTCGATGTCAAGACGTACACAACGAGGTTGGTCTATTCCATAGGAACGGATTCTTTCCCCGAACACCCGCGTTAAGAATCGCGGCTAATATGTTGACAGACGAACAAGTAAGTCGCAAGCGCCTGCATAGTGTCGTCGTCCCGTCAGTAAAACGAATTAGATTAAACTTCTGGCTCGTCGGTTTCTACAGTAGACGGAGGAAGAGACACAATTTGTGTGTACAAATAACTCAACCTGCCAAGGATTGGACCTTAGATAGATTATTTCCTGCTTCGAAACAATTTGCATTGTTGCCGAATTATATGAAAAAATTTCCAAGAACGGTACAGTAAAGTTACAGCATAAAGTGTTGTAAACAGTAAAATTCATTGTAATCGTAAAGTTTTTACATTAATATGAAAAATTTTCTAAGAACGGTACAGTGAAGTTACAGCATAATGTGTTGTAAACATTAAAATTCATAGTAACCGTAATGTTTTTACATTAATATTCGTTATGCATTTCTACCCGGGTTTGGATTGGACCTTAGATAGAGATTATTTCCTGCTTCGAAACAATTTGCATTGTTGCCGAATTATATGAAAAATTTTCCAAGAACGGTACAGTAAAGTTACAGCATAAAGTATGTAAACAGTAAAATTCATTGTAATCGAAAAGTTTTTACATTAATATGAAAATTTTTCCAAGAACGGTACAGTGAAGTTACAGTATAAAGTGTTGTAAACAGTAAAATTCATAGTAACCGTAATGTATTTACAGTACTATTCGTTATGCATTTCTATGCGGGTAGTGTTCTCACATCTATCACTTCTAGTTCCTCGCCGTCAACCGTTGCTGTCCGTGGAGGCGCGCGTTTGGTTACTTTGAGCCCCTACCTTTTATGCATTCGGTCTTCGACGCATTTATTTTTAGCCCAATCCTCCTAGACTCCATTTTCAGTCGTAGATTACCTCTGCCATTGAAAAGTTCCTGGCTATGACACCAAAGTCATCTGCAATGCATGGGAATTATGGCTACCCGAATAAAAATGTATAGCGAAAAAACACTGAATTTCACTGTTACAAAACATCGAATAACCACATACTGTGCAACAAACTGTGAAAAGCTCTGTAAATTACATTGAAGTTACCATAAATATTGATGTTTTCCTAATAAACTTTAATGTAAACCGCCGATTTTACAACGAATAAGGGGGTGATTAAGTGCTGTTACAGTAAATTTTTCGACTTTTTCCCATACATACAAATCCCAAAAACAGTTAACTTTATGGTACATTCACTGTAATATAGAAAATTCAAAAACTGTTACAGTGAATTTACACCATAAAGTGTTGTAAACAGTATTCATAGTAATTCATAGTAATCGTAATGTTTTTACATTAATATGCATTTGCATTTCTACCCGGGTACTCTTGGTGAAAATCGTGCCTCTCGTTTTGATGCCCGCTCGTCGGATCACCCCCTCTAGACCGATATTGAACAGCATTCCGGAGAAGCCGTCACATTGCCCCAACCCTCGCCGCATCCCGAAGGGAGATGCGCACGAAAAACATCAGCTCTGATCAGTCGCGTCAGCGTATCCAAAAAACCGTGTTTGCGCATTATGTTTTATAGCTGGTCTCGATCGACTGTATCGTACGCTGCTTTGAAATCAATAAAGATGTGATGCATGGTCACGTTATAGTCTCGACATTTCTGCATCTGTCGGGTGGTAAAAATGTGCTTTATTTAGAAATATTGTGGAATTTACGTAATAAGACCATTGCAAAGCATATTTAAAGTTTTTGTCACCCCCCCCCCCCCCCCCCCTTGGAGTCTCCGAGTTGAATTAACGCTTCTAGCACGAAACAGAAATGGAAATTTGAACAATGGAATTTCCGAAAATCGTCCAAAAAAATTTTCCTTCGTTTTTGTCTTTTTTCGTATATTTTTGCATAGAAAATAATTTTTCGCCCCCCCCCCCTCCTTCAGTGACCGAACACCGGAAGGACAAAAACTTTATAAAATATTTGTAATGGCCTAATTACTTCAATAATTCTACTTAGCTGAGACGGTGCAGACAAATGAATCAAACTTGAGTCGAAGCGGTTGTGCCATGCCTGATACGAAGTTTAAACAGACGTTTGACATAACGCCGTTTGGCCTAAAAACATTGTCAAAATGATCGGCTATACACAGCACATATTTCTGATATTCCTCGGGATAAACTGGCTGTTCGAAGATTCCAGGATGTTACCAGGGTGATTTTATGTGGATATTTTTCCAAAAATTTAAAGGCTCCTTTGCTGTTCATTGAACCTGGTGTAAAATCAACAATAAATATTTCATCAAAAATGTTTTGACGTCAAAAAACACTGCAAAAATGCACCATACTGGTTCCAACAAGATTCTGCACCGTCTCACCAAGCAAAAACTTGGTATGAGGACAATTTTCCGGATTCTATTTCTACAAAACAGGCCTGCCTCTTCGCCTGATTTGAATCCTGGTATCATAATGGAATCGTGTAATGGTATAGAGGCGTCTTTAAAGGCAATTGCGTCTCTTGTGCTTTAAGCTATCTTTTGTTTATTCTTGTTGATAAGTGGGCATATCACTACTATGCCCTGTATCATAGGACTGGTCAAAGGAATCGCATTGGAACTGATAAAAATGCGTTGAAAAATCTTTAAAATGTAGTCTGAAATATGGATCTGATTCTTTTTAGATTAGTTATATCCTACAGCAATAATGCGCATTGGGCTAAAGTATCAAATAAGGCCAGGCGAGGTGTATGGTAGTTTCTCTTCTTATCTCACATTGAAATATTTCACACCCAACCAGTTTCAATCCTAAAGGCAGTCAAATAAGCGCTCCTCCGTAAGCGATCAGTCAATTGAAAGGCGGATTAAGAAACCATTATGCTTTACATATCATAATATAGTGTGAAAAACGACGAATGTTGCTTTTATCCTATTGAGTGAAGTAAACATACAATTTAGATATAGATAAATCACATTCTCTTTCTTTCGGGAAAATTCCAAACCGTTCTCTGAAGACAAAGACATCATCACTAATTCTAATGCCGGCCTCGTTCTTTGTTCGGAAACATTTTAAACGCTGCCACGTCAACCACCGAGCCAGCCGCCGTGTCGTTCCGAAGTAGAAAGTTCACTTTCGGTTCATGAATTATCTACCAGAAAGTATCATTATCTTTCTTCGTATCACAGCCACGGTTTCATGCCTATATTCAATATCAGCACCTGTCTGCCAAGCCCAACGTCGCGCGTCGTCAACCTCAGGCAAAGCAAGGCGTGTGCCGAATGCGTAAATCATTGCGATTGCATGCGAAATGAATAAATTATACGCGAAATATTACAACACCGCCACGAGCGCGAATAACACCTTCCAAAGCACTGCCTGCCTGCCTACCTGCCACATCGCAATTACCCGACCCGACGCTGCTGGCTGGTGCTGGTGTTGGGCCCATGTTCGTTCATGGTATCTGTACATATCTCAGCTCGCCAACTGATGTAAGTAAACAATTGTAATTTCCAAACTGCAGGTGCCTGGATGTGGTAAAATTTCAAAAGCTAATCAACTGAGGCAACCGGCGAAGCCGGCAGTTGCCGAAGGATCAGGTCTCTTTCCCGCGACTGGTGCGGCTGATGGTGCGGCGGCAAACAGTTCAACTGTTTATTCAAATATTTACGGCAGGAATTATTATTTAACTCGTTTACACAACTCAGCGACAGCGATGAAACTCATTAACAAGCGCTGGATTGTGCGAAATATACAAAAACGTATCACAGCTTCTAGGTCGGAGCCGATTTTTCATGCCTGGCATCTTTTTATCAGCGATTCGGTTCAAAGAGTCGAAAAGCCGTAACCCGCAACATCCTTTCACTCGGAAGAAGCAGTGAGAAAGTGAAAAAAAGTCAGTTGAAAAGTTCATGCCCCTGCACGTAGCTTATCTTCACAAATACCAAACCACAATTCACATTCTGTTGAAAATTACAAAAAGAACCACGGTCGACATAGAATGCGGGCTAGGAAAAAAAACGTGACATCGACGTAACAAGGAGGCGTATGATTTACTAATTTTTCTTTCCCTTTTTCTCCGTTTTTCTCTTTCTAGTGTGCCGTGCCAAGGCATGTTGGGGCCCACCGCCAATGGTCGTTTAATGGGACCTGCTGGCATCGGTTCGTCCGCAACGACCGCTACAGTCTCACAGCATCGGAACCTATGGCCACCGGCAGCGAGCCGCTCCTTCGAGTTTCAGCCCAATGGCGAAGGTAAGTGTCAAATGTCGTGCAAGCGTTACGCGTTACGCTCGGTAACGTTCGGCCTGGCTTTGCCTTTGCCCGTTGAAGTGTGAATTTTCACACCTTCGCAGGCTGGCGGCACACACTAGGCTAGGGCTGTGAAAATTCCATCGGAAGAGAAGAAGTGTTCTTCGTTTGCCTTGAAGCACTTGAAAATTGTTTAACATAAGCCTCCTTAGCTAAATCCGATGCCAGACCAGACCAGACCAGCCATACACGCGCAGTTCGGAGAGTATTTTTGAACGACTTTTATGGTACTTACTTTAAAAAAGCATTTATCATTCTTCCATTCGGTTTCCTCGGTTTCGCATCTGCTCGTTAGGTCGTTACTGTGCTTCTCTCCGGCTCTTCATTACGAGGCTAGGAGCCTCGCCAAAGTGTAATCTTGAAAATGGATTTCCGATTCCTCAATTTTCAGGCATTCAATAAAATCGCTTTTTAAAAAATCATCCGTCTGATTACACACCGGTCTGACACGTTGAATGACGTTTATTACCTTTTGCTTTCTTCCCTCTCGACGTGTCTGGAGGATAATGGATCTGCTGCCGTCGGATTTCGTTAGCGACTATCCGAACGGCTGATTCTGTCTGGTTGCTTTCCGGAAGACCTAGAGTAAGTCTCCTCCCCAGCCCGGCACTAACTGAGTTTCGTTCTCTCACTGGCTCTGAAGTAGCATGATAATCATCTCTCGACAGTGACCAGCAGATTTCCATTCAATAAGGCAAATTTGTGCGTCTCAAACCTTGTACTGCCTCTTTTGCTGATGAAGCAACCATCAGTGTCATTACCATTAGTACTTCAGGGCCTCATGGATAGCCATTGGGCACAGCCTGACAAGGCTTTCGGACTTGTATTAAAATTAGGTTTTTGTTTTACCACTCTCTTCCCGTTGTGCTCACAGCAAGCCTAGCAACAAACTCCAAACCATCGACTGTGTTTCTTAATCGAAGCAAACGAAGACCTTGGTCATTTGGATATCCAATCTTCACCAGAAACGCATATTTCTCATTCCATCCGGACACAAAAGAATCCTGGTCATAAATCAACTTGCTAAAAGATATTAGAGCGAGAGAAAAGGCCATTCTTCTTGATTATATTCCAGCTGTGAAAATTGATTACCACTCTTTCAGGAACCGTGTAGCATTCAACTGCTGCGGCTATCCAATGCGGACCAACGTAACAACCCGGATGGATACTGAAGATGCCCGGGGGCGCTGAAAACATTACCCATAACATTTTACACCCCGGGAAATGATTTTCGCTCTAATGATGTTCCTAGAGTTTGTGACATTCGATAGTGCGCGAGCGACAAATGATCGGCATCATCAGCGACCCTTTATCAATAACAGCGTTCCGACCACCCGGACCCGAAACAGACGGGCCGGACAGGCGGTCGGATGGACGGACGGCTTGGTCTCAAAGTGTCACCGCTGGCTGTTTACTGGTGTGTGAACATGTACGGACGAACGGACGACCGGCTATCGATTGCCGATTGCCGACGACCGGGGGAGGTCAATGCTGAATGACATTTCATAAGCAACTAGCATCATCGAATGGGATTTTAATCGAGTAAGCTTGCCGGCCGTTCCTGCGGCCCGGCTGTGCTAAACAATTTAATTTTTTTATTTGTTCAAACTAGAGAATATTTTATATGAAGTTAATGGTTCGTTTTATTTTCTTGGCAGAAAATAGGCTATAATTTGATGAATAGCAAATTAAATTTCTGGTCCAATTTGAAATCCATTAATATCTGGGAATAACTAAATTTATTGATATATTCCACTTCTATTGAAAATGTCAGAATCATCCTGTTGTATTATATTTTTTCATTTCTACTGATACACACACACTCATGCATACACTAATCATTTGAAGCTGTAATCTTGAATGGAAAGCTTTATTTTAATTATCAATAACAAAGGACATTTGTTATCCAACATAATGGCTGAATAATTAAGCTAGTTCGATCGTTACTGAATCTACCTGCGAATACAGGCTTCATACTTTTTCAACGACCGATAGCTTCCGCATGAGTTTCAATCACCTAAACAGAAATATTTCCTGTCAAAGTTTAGGTGTATCGTTCCATTCATTAAATGTTCATGTAAAATGTCAAACAAAAGATGAAAGCCTTCGTTGCTATTACACAAAAATCACAGTGAATATTCGTGCTTTTAGGCCTGATATAGTAAAAGCATATCTGGCATCTCTAACATTCCTACTTCTATGCTGGCAAATTTCATTTCTAATGTTCAGTTTATTCCATGAAACGTGGCATTTGACGAAAGTTTTGGGCTATTACAATATGTGATATCGAGAAAAACGCAAAATTTTTGGAAGTCAACATAAATAAATATTTGAAAATATCATGCCTTATCAAAACACACCGTTGTGACTGATCCACTAACCAATCCAACTAAGCTATCTTAGCTTCATTACGTAGAAATGTGGACAAATTTAACCTAATATTGATCCGTTGAGAGGCCCCGGATGGTCCAGTTCGTTCACCATCGCACACCAGAGTAAAGCAAACAAGCAGGGAAGCGGTCTGAAAAAACAAAACAACCCTTTTCAGGACTTTCATTTAAAACATCTAATGGCTTAGATTGGTTTGTAGATTCATCAAGTGCACTTCTCTAACTGATTGTCTCTATATAAGATCCATAGTATTAAATAGCGAATTACACCCACATTCGTAGTCCTACGTCAAGCTCGCAAACGACATTCATGTCCGTAAAGAGCCACCGCGAGGATTAGTGTTCTGTAGAGCGTCAGTTTTGTGCGAATTTGGAAACTACGGAACTTTAGATGGCTACGTAATTCGCAAAAAGCGTGCGGTCGCAGATGCAATTCGTCGTTTTACGTCGTTTTATATTGTTCCTCATCCAGCACCACCTCCACCTCCAGCTCCACCTCCACCTCCAGCTCCACCTCCTCACCATTTGGAATCCCACGTTTCCTGTCAGCAACCATGTACTTCGTTTTGGCGGTGCTAATGGAGCGTTTCAAGCTCGCTGATTTCCATTTAAATGGCCTAAAGGCCTCTTGCACTGCTCTACGGTTGATTCGAATGATATCGACGTCATTCGTAAAACTAAGAAGCATGTGAGATTTCGTAATGAGAGTCCGTTGCACCTTCCAGGGCAACGTTGAATAACGAGTTAAAGAATACATCCCCTTCACTTTGCTTCGGTCCATTTAATTTTACGAAAGCGGCTGAGGTCTCACCCGTTGTTCTGATGCATGATTTGGGCCCATCTAGCGTCGCACGTAATTAGTTTCATCGGAAAACCATGTTCTAGCATTATCTGCCACAACTCATTTCGTCTGACTGAATCGTACGGCGCCTTGAAGTCCACAAACAGATGCTGTGTCTGCAAGTTATACTCCTCGGACTTATCTAGTAACTTACGCAGGATATCACGCATTGCTACTGTGCGAAAAGTAATTCTATTTCTTAAATACTGTAAGATATGATACAAATTCGTTGTTTAGCTTTCCTTTCTTCCGTGCCACCGTAAGAGCACCACAATACGAATATTGACGGACAATTTTGTAAGAGTAATACGTGTTTCTGTTTTGTCCATCAATATTCGTTTCGTTGTTTAGATTTACAAATTTTAATTTTTTTTTTTTGAAACGATGGTTTTTTTACAATTGATGGATGAAATTTTCTTTTTTTTAATAGGGGGTAATAGGTAGCTACGCTTAACAAGTTATCGTTGTGACTCCTATCTTTTGTCCAATGCTGGAAGGTGCATGGGTCGAACCAAGTTATAATCAGAGATTATAACCAGATTTGAACCCATAACACCTGCCAGGGCCTGTGGCTCGCTGGTACCCGTGTACCTTTGAACCATAGAGGCGCTGGACAAAAGAAGACGTCGCAACCCCCCTTATTAATGCAGCGACCTATCTGGTTTTCGGGCTATTTTTAGACACACAGATTGTGCCTCTTTCTCCGTCAACTGTAGAAACCACCGACCGAGAAGTTTTGATCTAAGTTGTTTTTACTTTCATGACGACGACACTATGCAGGCCCTTACGACTTGCAAGGCACTGCGTGTGACGTTGTTCGTCCGTAAGCGTGTTAGTCCGCGTTTCTCAGCGCGGGTCTTCGGAGAGAGGCTCCGTTCCTATGAAATTGATCAAACCAAAAATTTCATTACTTTCCCCTACCGTCCCTCCATCAATTGTAAAAAATCATCGTTTCAAAAAAAATATTAATGTTAATGCCTGACCGCAGGAATTTGCTTCGATATAACGTAACGAAAATAACAGTAAAGTTGCTGTATATCGAGTATTACTATATATGGTTTAATGCGCATATGCTGTACAACTACGCAAACTGCTGAAAATTTATTATATATTCTTTCGCATATTTTGTTATAGTCGCTGTAAATCATATCGATCAGGATGATCGGACAGCAAACTTCATTTTTTTCTGCTCACGACTATATCTTTACAAATTATTAAAACTGTCTGGGTGATTTCGTTTTGTAGGCAGCAAGCTTCATGCTTTATCTATCTATATATATAAAAGTGAGCGTGAGTATGTTCCACCATAACTCCAGAACGCCTTGACCGATCTCCACCAAACTTGGCACACTTATTCCTTGATATAAGGAAATCAGCACTGAGGGGTTGATAGGAGGGGGGGGGGGGGTGATCGTAACAGGGGAGGGAGGGGCATGACTCCCGAAATGCCTGGACGGTTCTTCACCAAACTTGGCACACATATTCCTTGATATAATGGAATCAGCACTGACGGGTTCATCAGAGGGGGGGGAGGGAGATGTTCGTAACAGGGAGAGGAAGGTCATAACTCCGAATTGCCTGGACAGTTCTTCATCAAATTTGACACACATGTTCCTTGACAGAAGGGAATCAGAACTGAAGGGGTTGACAACGGGGAAGGGGGTTCATAACAGGGGGGGTCGTAACAGGGGGAGGAGGTTCTAACTCCGAGACGCCTAAGGCGGGGCCTAAGAAGGGGCTAAGTAAAAGGGGATACGTTTTTCTTGCATTTAAACCGATTGCAGTTGTGCAAATAACTTTGAGAAAAGTGGAGGTTCCACCGAAGAGGAATATGGTTAAATAGATCTTTGTTTAGTTTCCATTATAGTGATTTTCATAAAGCATACTAATGCATAATTAGCTACGTGACAGAAGAAGGAGCTGACTGGGAAAAAATCGACAAGTAGGGTGACGAAGAACGTGAGTATGAATAGATGTTTCGCCATAGCTCTGGAACTTCTGGACTGTTCTTCATTAAACGTCGTTTGTCAAACACATTTTGGCATAAAAGAATCAGAGCAGGGGGGTTGACAAAAGAGGGAGATGATCTCTTACAAGGGGAAAGAAAGGTTCAAATGGATAAAGGGGCGCGTTTCTCTTGCAATTGGAATGATAGCAGTTGTACAAGTTGCTGGATTTCTGAAATGGGGGGTAGGGTAGCCATTAACAAAGGGTAGGTTCAAAAACGGTTTTTTGTCGATTTATAGGGATGACCGGGAAGAATTCAGATTTAAAAGTGGCTGGGGACAAAATGAGGGAAACTGACAAAGAGAGTAGACACATTAAAATCAAGAAAGGGTTTTGTTTTTTGCATTATGAGAATTTTTGTTACAATAACAGATGTACAAGTGACTGAGAGGCAAAGAGGCCCCTAGTAAGACCGGGTAATCAGCTAGTTGCTTTATACGATTATGGCTATTGTCATTAAGCAGCGAAAAAAAGCATAATCGGTTTTATTGCTGCTTTCAGCAGAGCGTAATACACCTACTTGAGCTTATGGTCTGGCTCTTAAAGAGGTTAACCTTCTGAAGAGTGGTCGGAAGGAAGTTTTATAGCGGTCATCAGAAGGTTCTAATAGAGCCCATAGTTTTACTAGCGGTTTTATGAAATTGGTCATGAAAACCATTAGAGGAACGTAATAAAACTAAAATTGCTGCTTGGGATTTGGGAACGCAATCGACGGCAGTGGTTTAGATTTCCTCAGAACTGCTTTTGATGTTATTTTCTCGTGATGAAGACGCCCCTATTGATCAATTCATTCGTACCTTGAACTACTTGATCGCTAATTATGTTCCCATACGCCGATTCGCTCGCAAGTCTCCATTTTAAAGATCGTCCTGCCAAACCACCAAGCGGCAATCGTGCCTGTAATGATCTTTGCGCTTCTATATAAACAGTATACTCTACGTATCACGTATACAAGGAAACCTGCGCAGAAATGCGAAGAAATTCTGGCCATTTATCAACCCTAAGAAAAACGAAAATGGCCTGCCTAAAGATCTGTTTATGGACGATTGTAAAACCAACGCTGAGCGCGATAAATGCAACCTCTTTACAACACACGCCAATCAGGCTTTTAATCATTTTCCTGCTTGCGTTGCCTCAGCTGTTAGAAACACTCCTAATCCTAATCCTAATTCTGTCAGCGCAACATGAATAAAGGAGTGCAGATTGATGCAGTGTACATGGACCTGAAAGCAGCGCTTGATCGAGTGGATCACGGTTTCCTCCTTGCAAAGCTTGAGAAGCTAGGAGTTTGTGTACACGTTCTGTAAGTGGTTACAATTGTACCTAACACACCATAGGCTGAGTGTGAAGAGCGCGTCCGAATTTTTCGTTTGCAACTGGCGTACCACAGGGGATCAACCTTGGACCACTGTTCTTTACTCTATTTGTAAATTAACCATCAGCTCTCCTGCCACCTGGCTGGCAATTAAAGTGGATTCCGACGGCATTGAATTGCAACGCCTAGAGACAAATTTAGGGATTGGTGCTCAAGTAACATGCTTATCGTCAGTATCTCAAGGTGGTTCACCATCTCCTTTCACCATAAAAATTAGTCTACAGCTTTTAGCTACAACATGGCGGGACATTTGTTACAACACGTCTATCATATTTGTGATCTTAGTGTCGTCCTGGATAGCGCGCTAATATTGTCATAGTTATAGCATTTATTGTTAGAATATTCAACTCAAGTTATGTAGAATATGTGCGGTTCGTTTGATCGAGATTGAATTATATTTCTAAATATAACTATATATCTTAAGTTAGAGGTACATTGTGTCTCTTGAGGAAATAGAGCATTAAATTTGCCTTCATAGCCAACGGGGCATCGGATATAATGCGGATGGTACTTCAAATGTTTGATGTTTCAATTTCGAGCTGCTTCCACATTACGATCAGTAATTTAAATTACTGTAATACCTGCAGTACCTCTCTTTAAACACTGCAAACTGGCCCGGTCCGTTGTTCCCAAAATGGGTGGACACGAAACGGTTGCACAATTAGCTCTGCCCTAGCTACCAGAGAGGAAACGGAACGAAAGCCGGCGACACCTCCTCACCACGCACCGTACACAGAAGTAACCGTACGCCGCGCCGCCCAGTTTCGAACAGCTTGCCACAATCGAAAAACTACCCGCATGTGGATCCTGCTCGGCAGACTGATAACGAAGCAATTTCCTGTTTCAATTAAAGTGCGCCATTTGCACCAGCACGCCTGATGGCGTCCGAAAATTAAACTGAACCCTTTTGCCAACCAACTCTGGCCGACTCTTTACGTATGGCAGTCCGTATCTGCTGCTTATAAATGCGACAAACTCGTTCCGAAAACTGTATTATCGGACAGCGGCCAGCGGGTACCACCAATCATCGTTTGAATTATTAAAAACAGAAAAAACGATAGCATTAATGTAGTTACATTAATCATATTATCATTCCCGGTGGTGTTTAGCCATGTGGCCCTGCTCGACGAAAGTGGGCATCCCAGGCATCACCGGGGTACCACCGCCGGTGCCTGTGCCTGGGCAGTGCAGTTTCCCGATGCACATACGCACCGTGTTCAACATCATTAAACCTGCCGATGAGTGCAACATCATAAACGCACTTTTTGGATACACTCCACTCGGCAAGCCCACCCTGCGGCAACGCACAGTGCGGTACCAATCGAGTTAATAATCTGCGCGCATGGTGAGTTCCAGTCCGGCTGGTTGGGCCGCCAGTATATTTAGAGCTGTTCGCGAATCGACTACAACCTCTAATTACTTCGGCGGCCGTTTCGGTTCCAGCGCGCCACTACGCGCTACTCCACTGTGTGTACAACCAAGTCGTGACCGGAATCTCCTACGTCTCTGCTGCTAGATTGGCTTCCTGTGTATATTATCCTGACCGCTCGCTCGCTCTGCACCTCCTCCGTCATCCGTCTTTTTAGCGTGGCCTATCGGTCGGTTGGATTTCCTCCGCTGCAAGCAACGCGCAGAAATTGAGTTGTACATTATCGGTAATTGCGAAAGTCATTAGCCGAGGCATTGAATCGATTTTTACAAGAATTACCTAATGGAAGCGCTAAATGGTAACAGCGTGTTCCGTCCGCTGGAAAACAACAGCGTGGCTGTACTTTTGTGGCAGGTTCCGCTGGAAATAGAACCCCGGAGCTGCGTTATCGTACGTAGAACAAAAAAGTTTAACAAATGATTGTTCCTCACAAGTACAAGGTGTTGCATTCCAGAGTAGAAATAAAACGGGAATTTTCTTTTATAGATTGCCATTCTAATTTGCATAGGGTTCTGTACTTTCGTTCGATAATGAGTGAGGCTTGTTAAGATATTTTCTGTAAAACTCGAGAAAGTGGTAGCTACGGTACATTGCCCGGAATTCCTGAAGCGCGGTGAAAGAGCGGTTGTGGTCGTTTAGCTTCCTGGACTCATCAATCATGGTATTATCATCGTCCGGATCCGAAGCACACGCAGAGCCTTCTGCATGGGGCATAAATTTCAAGAAATTAGCTCCATCGTTAAGCAACAGACAGACGGAGAGAGTTCGCACTATCCGTGCGGTGAGTCACTGTGGATGCAGTAAAATTTAAAGACAAGTATTTGCACATCTCTAAAGATTGCTTTCACCCGATGGTAAAACCGACAGTCAGGTGAATATTCAATTGAACAGAATATTGGTGTTCAACAGGCGGAAAAGGTTTCCTCTTCAAAGTACTCGATAGACGGTCAGCAGTGGTCAGTAACCCGTCTCCGGTCAATCGAGTAAACAAACGAGAAAAAATTAATGAAATCTATGATTGATCACGTAGTAATTCAAATTTAATTTTTCTTAAGAACGTACTTATGTTCGACTCGGGTTTTTTTCCCCAACGGTTCGGCTTGCTTCCGGCAAGTCATGCCTCACTGAAGACCGGTAGTGCCACCATCATCAGGGGTGACCCGGTGCGCCGGGATTGATGCCACATCATTTGGACGAGTAATCACCTTCGGCATGGTCTCCGGCACGTAGCGAGCGATAACGACTTCTCTGCCTCTCGAACTGCCGCTGCCGCTGCGATGCGATGCGATGTGATGCAAGATTTGGGTAAAATCCTGGCGCGGGGAAGGTCGGAGTCAAGTCTATCAACAGCGAGCAAAAGGGCAGCGGGGAAATGAATTTATTTCTTTTAGCCTCCGGGGGCGACTCTCCGCCGACTGTGATCGCCCAAGGATGGACATCAAAAGATGGCCAACAGACGGTTTCGTCGTAAAAAAGGACAGCATTTTGCACCGACCAGCCAGCCGAGCCCGTGCAATCCTTCGTCTCATAGAGCAGAACCGAGTGGCGTAAAACTACATCTTCTCAAACCTATTTCAACCAAAGCATAATCCTAGTTTCTAACTTTCAATTCAAAGTTTTCATTTCCGAATGATATAATTGAATCAATACTATATTAGATTGCCTTTACAATAGGCTGCTTTACTCGGTAATCCCCCGACGGGATGGTGTGCATAACGGACCAAGCTTCGCTGATTACGCTCCATACTTTGACGAGGAAAGGGTCATCCTTTTCAGAGAAATCTTTCGCACTTGGTTGCGCGTTAAATGTCCTCTTAAAGAGTATAGCTTGGATCGCATGACAGCAGCGCAGCATAGCAGCACAGAATTGTGATACGATAATTCAACTTCTTTTGTGGTTTCCGGTTCGGCCCGACCGAACCAGAGGAAATTTTGATGTGTGTGCATTTTTCTTCCTGTTCGAGGAAATTTATTATCCTACCGCTGCTCGCCGCCCGAAGAGCGCATGTAAGAAAAATTCATTTCCGCCCAAGAAAAATGACCTTTAATCCCTCGTCCCGTTGTCGGTTTGTTTCATTGATTATTTGACAGCTCCGGGAGTGTTCGCTTTTATCGTTCCACTCACTCACACAGTGTGTCCTCTTGTTCCGGGCGAGGTTCCCCTCGCTTTCTTCGCTCGGCCGGGGAAAGCGCGAATGGTGTGGTTTGGTTTGAGCCGTGAAAAAAAACTGACTCAGCAATATACGGTATTGATTCCTGCTATCGGAGCTTCTGGGTGTAATCAATTTACAAAGAGGTTCCGGTCTGGCATTGATATTGCTTTGTTTCGTAGAATATGCTTGCAGCGAATAGTTATGTGTGTGTATGTTCTGTGAAAATAGCTCTCTAATGAACGTGAAATTGGATGATCATTAGGTTCCATCATTGTGAATCAGAAAGTTATTGAAACTAGTTCGAAACCAAATTCATTGGAGATCTGGTCAGTTGATTCTTGATTTTAGGGGAAACACCCACAGGAACTAACAATAATTACAGAATTTTTCATCTATTGATTGGAGCTGTATGTTATGCGTAAGAAAGACGGTCTTTGTACGGCAAAAAAGTTTCGAATACTCGTTGATACTTCGATTCCCACAGGACGTCAGCTTATTTTACCGAAAACTTGAACCATAACGACTTTATGCTGGTCCAGCAAAAAAAAACTCTCACTCGGTTTGTTTACACTTTGCAGTTACCCCCTTTTGAAAAGCTGGGGCCGTATTTAGCTTCTATCTCTTGCGAAATGTGTAAGCTACTGACTTGGTTCTTAGACGAGTAAAATTATGAAATAAACATAATTGAATTATACAAAAAAAAATTGTGGTCCCACATTACTCCCTCGTGGAACAGCAGATAACAGCTGTGTATTTCAATGATGCCGAATTTGACAAATTAAATGTAACAGCTTTAATAAAAGATGAAATGTTGTTCCTTATTATGAGCTTTTCTCTATATTCTGCTGCAAAATCTTATTTATGCACCTTAAACATTCAGAAATACTTCCTTTCTAACGACTTCTTTTAACTCTGTTAAAAGAACACGACGGCATGAGCATCTCTTTCGGACTCTCGCTCTTATTTGTTCATGCAATAGGACGAGTTTTTGCTACTGTATATTTGGCTGACAGCCCCGGTCGCCATTGCAAAACCGAGCAAAAGCAATGCAAAATCTGTACATCCTTACAACCTAGTGTGCATCACGGGCTGTTTGTTGCTCACGAGCTGCCGGCATCTTGAGTGAGCTGTGCAGAAAGACGCGACACGGCTGTGCGTTCGTGAATGTGTAGGTAGCAGAATATATGCACACAGCACCGGCGGTTGTTTCTCGTACGCTTGCATCAGTGGCATAAGCGCTGAATGCTTTGCTTCTCATACTCGCTCGCGTGTGAGTGGGAATCATTTGCTTGGCACTCGATTTGCAGCATTAAGTAATACGGATTCAACGTTTGAGTTAACAAATCAGATTTTCATAAGTAAAGTGATCTGGTTTGAGTACCAAATGTTTCTCAGACTTGCAAAGGCACCCCTGGCCTTCCTGATACGTGCGACTATATCAGTCTTGCATTGTCATCGGGCGTTGTCTGGGCACCCAGATATTGAATGTCGTCACCCTGCTGAACCTGTTGTCCCGCTACTGTGAAGTTGGTGGAATTCTCAGAGCTCATTACTATAGACTTAGTCTTTACCACATTCACTGTGAGATCTACTGCCCTGAGAGGTCAACGAACTCGCTCTGCATATCGATTCGAGGTCATATAGCTGCACCATCGTTAGAGGATCCTCGATTTGGTCTACTGTCAATCGCTCCAACTAATTTCTCATCCAAATCGATGAGAAGCAGCAGCGATTATAAAATGCAGCCCTGTCTAACACCAGCAGCACCCCTTATAGGGTCGGACAAAACGCCATTGTGCGAAAACCTTGCATGAAAATGCCTCGTACTGAGCCTCCATGAGTTGGGCTAGGTTTTCTGGAACTCCTGTATGCTTAAGTGCGCCCCAGATGTTTTCGTTGTAGTTAAACACCTTTTCAAAGTCAACGAACACTAGCAGAAGAGAGCCCTGGAATTCGTTGATCTACTCTGGTCTTACAGAGTACTTCCTCCATCATCGGCTAGGGAGTCAATCTAGGCTCTCTTAACCCACCTACAAACTCGTTTAAAATCGACGACTCTTCAAAATCGACGTCTCGTTGACGGACGGCTGTCTTAACCGCTCTTGTTCGCGCTCGTTCGATACCGACTTTCGCCCCTCTCCTTTCGTTGATCATCCTCCAAGTTTCATTTGAAATCTACTCCTTCCGCCTACTGCGCACTTTGCCGAGGGTTCCGTTACTGGGCATGATGAAGGCGTTCTTGATGCAGGTCCATTGCACTTCGCCGGTTCCACATCTGGGACTTGGGATTCAAGTTGTCCAACAAAGGCCCTTTTCACCTCGCGATTCTCCAATCGGCGGCGGACATCGTAACGACACCAAACTTTCTTCTCTCGTCGCTGGACAGCTACAACGTGCAAGTGTATCTCACAAGAGTACAAGAAGATGGTTGATAACAAGAAGACGGTCGGATGCAACATCAACAGAGCAGGGCTTGTTGCGTACATCAAGAAGGCTCCGGGGTCCGGGCGTTGTCTGAATACCAAGTTTCTACCTCATCTTCTTCCTCTAGCAGCATAAAGGCGAGGTGACTCATGCTGTATCAAGAGCTTGTCTCCATTGTACTCAGTCCTGGGCTACTCGTCGCCGATTCGTTGAGCGTCTTAACATTCGAAAGTCAGCTCCACCCCGGTCGAACCATCTAGCACATTGTGCCCTGTTATTTCTTGTTCAGGTGAAGATTTCTGGGCAACTCGTCACAAATTCTTCAAACGTCTCGATATTCGCAAATCACCTCCAAACTGCTCTAGGTATTTCGCACATTACGTCCGTCCATTCTTGGTACCGACGGAGCCCTTTGGAGAATGCCGACATCCTCGCCTACTGTAACCTCCGGTAATTTTTGGTAAAAATGTCGAAGTCATCTGCGCCGTATTTCGCCTACGACTTGCAGACTTCATCAGTGTCAGTTTTCGAACTTCGAGAACGCCTCCCTTCTTCTTCAGCAGCATAGAGCCGGGGTGGCTTGTGCTGTTTCAAGCACTCGTCTCCATTCAACTCGGTCTTGGGCCACTCGTCGCCAATTTCCTACTCGTCTCAGAAGTCGGAAATCGCTTTCGACCTGGTCGAGCTATCGTGCACGTTGGGCCCCCTGTTCCTGGTACCGGTGGGGTTGTTGAAGAGGACTATTTTCGTCGCACTGTCGTCCGGCATCCTTACTACGTGTCCAGCCCACCGTAGCCTGCTAACTTTCGGTAGATGTACGATGGGAGTCTCCCCAAGCAGTGCCTGTAGCTCGTGATTCATAGGCCTCCGCCACTCTCTGCTTTCAGTTTGTACCGCTTGTTTGTTTCCGCTCGAACACGGCAAGGGCGCGTATGTCCTCCATGAGCAGCGTCACGGCTTCAAGTCCATAAAGAACTACCGGTCTAGTAAGAGTTTGGTACATTGTTAGCTTCGTGCGGCGGCGTACGCTTCCTGATCGTAGCGTTTTACGAAGAGCAAAGTGAGCCCGATTTCCCGCTTGGATGCGCCGCTGGATCTCCTTACTAGCGTTGTTGTCCGCGGTCACCAGCGATCCTAAATACACGAACTCCTCTACCACTTCTAGTTTGTCGCCTTTCTAGCCTTTCACGTATTTGGTCGCCTTCCTTTCATGTATTTGGTCTTCGACGCATTTATTTGTAGCCCAATTCTCCTAGACTCCGCTTTCCGTCTGGCGTAGATTGCCTCCGCCATCGCAAAGTTCCTGGCTATGATATCGAGGTCATCTGCAAAGCCTAGAAGTTGGCTACCCTTGGTAAAATCATGCCTCTCGTTTCGAGGCCCGCTCGTCGGATCACCCCCTCAAGAGCTATGTTGAACAGCATGCAGGATAAGCCGTCACCTTGTCTCAACCCTCGCCGCGTCTCGAAGGGACTCGAGTGTCCCAGAGATGCGTACGAAACACATCACTCGATCCAATGTAGCTCTGATCAGTCGCGCCAGTTAGTCCGGAAAACCGACGCCTCCTCATTTCTTAATTCGGTGTGCTTTTCAAGTTTATCATTATTTTGAGTTATGCGATGCATGATTCGTATAGCATCCCTTATCCAGCACTTATTGCTAGTGCCCTGCTGCAGTTCATGCCCTTTTTGACACTTTTTGAGAGGGGCCATTTTAGACCGCACGCTAAGGCACTGCTTGTGCATTTCGTAGATCTTCCCGTTCGACTCTATCGTATTTCTACCAACCGAGAACTGGGGTGGTACCTGTGCTGCGTAAATATTTCTTCTCCACTGTATTCAAGCCTGGGATACTCGTCGCCAATTCGTTGAACGTCTCGACACACGCAAACCGGATTCGACCTGGTCGATTCATCGAGCACGTTGGGACCCTCTATACCTGGTGCCGATGGGGTTCTTGAAGAGAACGGATTTCACTGCACAGTCGTCCGGCATCCGACGTGCCGTGGCCGGCTCACCGTAGTCTCGCAAATTACACCAAGTGCACGATGGGAATCTCTCTAAGTAGTGGCTGCAATTAGTGGTTCGTACGCCTACACCACTTTATCCGTTTGTACTGTATGTATGGATAGGGGTAGCCAGGTAGCCACCATCACCTCAAGGATTTCCCATTGTATGCAAGTAGAATTACTGCAGAATCGAATTTATCTACCCAGCAACTTCGTAAAGGATCAAAAGGGGGGTGGGTTGGGTGGGTCTATACGTAATGCCGCTTATATGATTCCACGGGAATATAAGACACTCCTTCCAGCATAGACTTCTCGTTTCTAGATACATAACTTCGCCGTGCAAAATTATCTTGCATGATGATTTGTGTGCTAGAAGGGCGCGTCAAAACCCTCTCCGACCTTATATGGCTTGGGCTGTTTACCACATTCCTCATCCAGTCTTCGATTCATTCGTTACCCTGTTGCTCCTTCGCCTTTCCGATAATGATGGTATATATGGCAATGTAATAAAATATGTGTTATATGAATATACATTATATGAAGATATATGGACAAAAATAGAACAATCTCACCAGCAGTCCTTCGAATGCAATAGAGTTGTATCATTTGAGTTTCCATGAGTGCTTCCATTATTAATTTAATTTTTTTCTTCTGGCATCCATGAGCATTTTTTAAACTTTTTTTCGGCCAGAGTTTTCGCTGTACACTGTTTGTTTGAAGCACCTCTCATGAGCTAAAACGAAACAAATAATTAAAATAACTAATATTAAGCTTACCTACTAACAAGGTCGTGTGGCTCAGCCACCACCCAAACCCGCGGTTTTGAGATCAGGCAGCCGGAAAACACCCAGCATCGCACCTCCTAGCTTGGCTACTCAATAGAGCATTACCGGGTAAGGCCACGTGGAGGCGCTAGGTAGGGGCTTGGGATGGCTGGAGCTATGTTGGGCGCTTCCTCATTTGCCTTCCCCATTTCATACCATCCCCGTTATCCGTTTGTACTCCGCCAAAAATAGCCAGCAACACCTTTCGTTCAAATACAGCTAGCGCACGTTTGCCTTCCGTAAGCAAAGTTACTGTCTTAAGTCCGTAAAGGACTACCTGTCTGATTAGCGTTTTGTACATCGTCAACTTGGTACGACGGCGTATGCTCCTTGATCGAAGCTTTTTGCGGAGGGAAAAGTAGGCCTGACTACCAGCTCGAATGCGTCGTTAAATCTTCTTATTCGTATTATCGTCTGCGGTGACCAGCGATCTCAAATATAAGAACTCGTCTGCCACTTCCAGTTCATGACCGTCAATGGTCAGTGTCCGCGGGAGGCAAACGATGTTTTCTCTGGAGCCTCTTCCGAGTGATTGTATCGTATGCCGCCTTGAAATTGCGTGAAAAAGTTTTTCTTTCATTTAACTTTCGGAAGACGCTCACTGAACCTATAGTTAAATTTTTCTGTTCTATTGTTAGTCGTTTAAGGAAGATTTTCCAATTTTTTATCTATTATTCATTCAAATTATTATCAGTGTTAGCATGCATCACAGATCTCCGCATTGCACGAACGGGAAAATGATAATTTCAATGTCAATATTTTTTGGTCGTATAAATTTATCGAAACAAACAACTCACCGATAGTAGAAAACAATGTATTGATTTGGTCAATTAACGACGCATCTCCACACGCTGGCTGGTGGTGCGTTCCGATTTCAACAATGCGTATATGTTTAAGAGTGGCGAGTCTTTTTACCCGGTCCCCCCGCCAGCCGCTCCGATCGCCTGCCGGTGACAATGTGCAAACAAAATAATGGAAAACATCAAATACGGGCTGTTCACTGTCAGCGGGAGGTTAATGATTATTGACTCAAACGATCGACCTGCACCGGCATGGAAAACTGGAAAAATCTAGCCCAAGCAGGACGAATGAAAGCGACGAGATGCTATTTAGCTAGCTCGATGTGTGTTTGATTAATTATAAATCACTAGTTCGGGCTGCTCTCCCCACCCACCACATCGTGTGTCAAAATCGATCGTTTATTTGTCATCTATTGTGTCGAGTGACGTTTCGGGAAACGCTTGCGGGTTTTAGCGCGGCCATAACTCTAACTGCCAGCGCTGCTTACTTTTACGCCGACTTGAAAGGAAACTGCGAGCATAGTTTATCCATCCGTAGCCGTCAAAATAAATCCAAACAGGAAGCTCCAGCCAGGCGCGAACGAGACCAGCTGTAAACAATGAGCTAGAATTAATGTGTGCTTGCTGGTGGTTTGGGCTGATTTTATTTTCACATACCTACCAACTATCTACCCCAGGGAGGATGAATTCGAATTCGATTGAATTCACCAAAAATGTTCTTTGAAAACGATTTAGTGGTTCAAGCAAGCTTGACGTCTATGTTCGGGCTACTTAAATGCATTCACAGACAGAGATACGCTTGAAGTTCTGAAGGTTATGTGCTACCTCAATCTTTATA
This sequence comes from Sabethes cyaneus, assembly GCF_943734655.1. Taxonomy (NCBI): domain Eukaryota; kingdom Metazoa; phylum Arthropoda; class Insecta; order Diptera; family Culicidae; genus Sabethes; species Sabethes cyaneus. Next base: position 57,564,614 of record NC_071355.1, read on the forward strand.
ATTAATTGAATATTTAATTACGGCAAGAAATTAAACAGAAGCTGCTACAAGTTGTAGCCTCTACTTTGTGTTCCTTTTTTCGCTCCAATAATAGCTTTCCGTCCCACCCGGGACGTTACTACAGTGTAGTAGTGCAGTGCAGTGCGAAGAAGTGGAATGAGAAAATTTCTTGCCACTCATTTTGCCGTTATCCCGCTCTAGTTTTGCTGCAGAAACATATGTTCATTCTGTGTATTTTGTTCTACATGGTTTCTTTCGTCGCTCGTTCACCCTATTGCGTTGCGTCCTTTGGTCGAATTCGTTACGCATTTCGCCGTACGATCGTCGTCGTCGTGAGTTGGACTCGAACTCGATGAGAAAGTGACGCATTTGGGCGTGAGTCATATCCCATATTTCGCCCGAGCTAAGCAGGTCAAAATATACAAAAGGGAATGAATGTGGCCTGGCACCGTGGATGCACCGTACGGATTCGGTCGAGTTCTGACATAATTACTTATCCGGCAAACCTAATTAATGCCACCGGTATGTCGATCTCGCGAACCGTGCCGGAGGATTAACGATGTAGCAACTTATCGTTTACCTGTCAAATTTACGTCGCTGACAGGATTTAAAATGATTCGGCATTAATTTGACGTTGCAAAGCCGGCTGTTGGTTGGTATACTGGTGGTGCCTACTCCTCCGCTAGGCTTCATTTATTCTTGCTAATCCTGCTTCAATATATTTTAATTTTTACAATCCTGGCCTGGTCCCACGCTGGCCTTCGCAACGAAAAGGGGTGAGAGTTTCGGGGACGACCGGGACGACAGGCTATTGAGAAAAAAAGACGATTCAACTCCATGGTACATAAATAACAAGTTGTCCCTTTCGGTAGCAGCAGCAGCAGCAGCAAGCGGGTGATATTGAAGTGACGTAAATTTATGCTGCATGGGCAATTTGGTCTCCCGGGTCGGGTTTGGATCGATGGTGTAAAGAAATTTGAATGGCCGTATTTTTTTTGGATTTTTTTCGATGATCACAGCGACAACGTGTTCCGTACGACGTGCATGCTGGACTATTGCCAACGGGCCAGTCCGAGAACCGATGGCCAGGACGAGGGATGAAAGTCAATTTAATGTCACTTGTTTTCTGGTGTGTGTATAGGTACAGCGAATACGACGACGATGGCGACCAACACCGCACACCAAAGACGGTCTAGCGGTTCCAATCGTAATCGGGCTTCAGTCCGGTATGTACTGCAGTAGATTTCGAGGGAGTGTTTTGATTTATGGCGAGGCGATTGTTGGAATATTAAAAAAAAGTTATTGATGACACCTGTGCAGGGTTTTGGCGGGTAGAGTCGTTTAGGGCAAGCGGTTGAATTATTGCAACTGGGGAATATTATGTACTATTTTGGTTAATCCTGTTTTACACAGACTGGTGGATTAGACTTTAGATGAGATTTATTCCCCTTAGTTTAACAACAAGATGATAGACTAGAAAATCTTTGCACTGCAGATAAACGCAAGCTATCCTTCCTAGTTGCACTAGTTAGCAAATTACAATTTTCAATTGAAAAGTACCCACAAAGACTTTGCACAGGAATGAAACTAAAAAGACAAAAGAGTTTCAAGGAAATCTAGTTTTGTACTCGTCCATTACGAATTGTAATATTTTTCCACTCGTCCAATTCGTGACTACTTTTATGGATTGTTTGTCTGTTTGTTTGTTTGTTTGTTGGTGAGGTAAAATGCCGCCGAGCCGCCGGATGGGGTTCCGACCATGCTACAGCTTGTCTGCGTGTCCAATTTAACCACGATTGCCTGCCTAACCGGTATTATCCCAACTTCGCCGCGGGCCGAACGGAGCATTTCTATATAAATGACTCCGAATAATAACGACAATTATCGTAAAACAATAATTATAATTATTCATCTCGTTACGGCTTTTTCCATTGCAAAAGAATAATAACACCATCAAGCATATTGCATTCATTGCACCGACCGCTTCCCTCTTGATTGGTGGCGCATCGAAAATTGCATCACATCCGAAGCAGAGACAGGACAGGACCGACAGATCCGCATGCGGCAAAAGCAAAAAAAACATTCATTATTCGAATTTGATTATCAACTCAAAACTATCGAGCAAACCACTGAACCGGTTGATTTTCCTCACAGGGACATTGGCATTGGCTAGGCGCTTCAATCAAACAGAAAGTATCACTCGGAATCAAGCTAAGAAATTGATTTTTTTTTTCACTCCAAATAGGTTTATAATGACTGAAAATAATGAGGGAAATTTATTTGCACTGTGCTATCTCTTCTCCGGAGGTTGAAATAAAAGCTAAAAAATGAATTTAAATTACCGAAATGTGTCGAAGACACACTCCCCGATGGAACGGAGGAAATTTATTGCGCCCCCAGAAAAGCTCGTCCTACCACTAGCAGTGGAATTACGACATTGCGACATACCTTCGTACCGCAGAGGCTGAAAATTAGAATCCTCTAGCGGGTAAGTTTCCGTGCTGCGACCAAAAATAAAGCAAACGAAAAAAATCCTTCAAGATAAGTAAGATAAGGTACAAAGCACTGAACTTCCAGTGAAGAATTACACGTCGGGCAGAGGCAGGGAGTAAACACGAAATCTGAATATCATGAATATTGATGACACTTCAATCACTCACTCTTCCCTGCTGCTTCCATTGTTATTACCGATCTTTTTTATTTTTTTTATTTTCGGTTTCATATTCTGGCAACTCAGCCCAACTCGATTCTGTCGGGATTCCATTCGGGCGGTTCGTTAGCTATGGCTGCTCTTTACACACCAATTTAGCGGAATAAAAAATGAGCATGCCATCGAGGGCGAGGCGAGGCACGATCTCAGGCTCAGATTTCCCATTGTATACCGATAGTGATGGGCAAACCATGCAGTCAGCAGGCAGGAATCCGCCATCAACCAGCGCACTCTAGCGGCGAGAGAGAGAAAAAGCAAAAAAAAAAAACAACAGCACGAATTCCAAGACTTTGTTATAAACTTTGGAATGCTCATGGCGTAAACGGATTGGCGCAATAGCCATATAGAAGAGCATTCATTGCTCAATGGGAACGGTCCGAATTTCCGACTGTGTGGAGATTGGATTTTTCTGGTTAACATTTAGCTTAGCGTGCAGTTTATGAATTGGCTTAGTTTATTGGATTTGCTCCGCCTCGGAACGAGCAATGTATGTGCATTATAATATATCCTAAAATAACGAGCCGAACCGTAGTTGGTTTGGTACGGCTTCGGCTGACTGCAAGAGGAACTTCATGTTTTTTCCCCACGATTGGCTTCAGCAGTGTGGAGAATTTCACGAGGAAAGCTGTATTCTACAATAGTAGCCTAGAAACATGAATTGGGCAGCCTGGGAAACGTAAATTGAAAAATTCAAAATGATCTTCAACTAGCACTAAAAATTGGGTAGCGATGAATAGTCCAAAAAATTTAAACATACCCAGTTTAATGTCGAATTGGAATTAATAATCCCTAAACAAGCACTAAAAGGCACTACATTTTCTGACATATGGCTTGATTACTGATTGATTGAGCAACATTTTCCGAAAAGTAGAAAAACTAGCAGATTACCTAAGTGTTTCTTTAAACAATCAAATCATTATTTCATACTTGCTGATTACACGATCTTACTCGTGTCCCTTTGTTTCTCGGCTACTTGTACATCTGTTATTGTAACGAAAATTCTCATCATGCAAGAAACAAAACTGTTTTTCTTCATTTGAATGTGTATTCCCTTTGTCAGTTTCCGCTTATGTTGTCCCGCAGCCACTTACAAAGCTTTCTTCTTTTCGGTAACCCCTATAAAGCGAGATAGAGCCTTTTTCACGTTTTTGAACCTCCCCCTTATTAATGGCCATCAATTCCTCCCTTTCCCCCACAGCCACGGTCACTCTCGCTCGCTGATACCGATTGCTCGCGAGGGCGTAAGATGAAGAACAAAAGAAAAAGTAATGCAAACTCTGTATGCCAGTGTGCCGTTAGCCCTCACGGACTGCTGACTGCTCACGAGTTACTGGCCTCGTGAGCGGGCTGTACAGAAAGACGTTACGACGCTGTGCATGCGCAAGTGTGTTGGTTGCAGAACGTAAGCTCACAGTACGTAAGTTGTAGGGTAAAACAAGGCAAAACATTCCTTTACATGATATTTTAGTGAAAAATTCGATCGTCGTTCAATCTTCTATCTTTTTCAACCTACCCAACAGGCATGCCTTCTTGAAAATTTCTGGTAAAAGTATCGAATTGGTATTTTACCTGTAGTACAGAAACCTTGAGTAATATTGTTCATACACCTTTTTCCCGACATTCTTCTTCTTTCCTTACCACAGAATCCCAAATTAGAGAGATTTTGTATATGATTTTTTCAAAACTATTAGAAAATACGAAATCAATTGCGGCCAATGTCAAAAGTCAAACATAGGAGAAACGAGGCTAAAATAGTAGAAAAGATTTCCAAACATAGCACCAGGCTGATTGCTGAAACCTTTTATATTAAGATTAGAGGTGAGGATAACATCGTAAACAAACAAATTGACTCTGTAACTTTCAAAACCGCCTACAACCCTGTGATACAAAAACTCGGGACAGAAGATAGTTTATGTATTATGTGTTTGTAAAGATGCGTAAAGTGTGTAGTGTAAAGATGCAGAATGTGTAAGTCTGAATTTAAATTTAATTTGTAATATGTGTAGTGTGTTAAATATATCGTTTTAGTGTCCGCAGATGATGAGTGAAAGCCAGTAAGTAGCTCGAAACGTACGGACAGACTGGCACTTGAATTAGAATTTATTTTCGCCGAAAACCGCCGATCACAAGAAGCAAACTATTAGAATTACAATTAGAGAAAGAATTAGAATTAGAATTACTTCTCGTTATTTCCGCGTGTTGAGACCATTACCAATCAATTTCTCGTGACTTTTTACATAACCCACTGTGGATTGATTGGATTCAACACCCTATTGGCATCTCTATATCAAGCTGCAATAAGTGACAGCGTGAGGATGTCCCGGGCTCAAAATTTGACAGCGGGCCCAAATCAGACTGCTGGCAGTTGAGTGAAAAGCAGTGCTGACATGCTATCTCATTTTCGCACACGAGATGTTGGCGGCGAAAACATGCCTGGGATGGGTTTCAAAAATCAAACAAATCTCGGGTACTATTTCATTTCGCCATGTGTGACAATGAGAAATTCTCTTCGTGTCTCCTCCCTTCCACTTTTTACGGCGATACTAATGCATTGGAATGAAAACTTTCAAAACATGTAGCTAGCGAGTGACTCCGGCAAACGATTCATGCAAAGCTGATGTGTTAAAATGCATTGGTTTCGCCAGAAAAAGCGAAGGAGAGGAGACACCAAGAGAATCTCTCATTGTCACATACGTCTAAATGAAAAAGTACCCGAGAAATGATCGTTTTAGAAGCGCAAGTTCAATGCAGAAAGCGTACGTATCCATGCAGTCACAGTCAACTTGCAAGTCACTTTTCACTTATGCCTTCCGACGCACTCCTTCACATTTGGTTATGAGGCCAGTGATGATAAAAACTCAAAATCTTAAAACTCATCAAAAATCAAAATCAACTGTGAATCATGTCAACTTGATCCTATGCAGAAAAAACTCACGCGTGAGTTTTTCTGTTTTCATAGCAAGAAGCACAAAACTCACACATATTTCTTCCAGCTTGATCACACTCTGCTTTGCTTCAACTGCTACCCGGAGCTATGCACATATACATACAAATTCGTTGTTGAACAGCATAGGCATTCTCTCGTGCGATACGTAGCTGTGAGTGAGCGCGAGAGAATGAATGTCTAAATAAATCGCAAAGTTAAACTAAAACACACATTTAAATGACATGTTTATCTAATTCTTATTAGGCTTTTTACTTTCCAGTTAAGAAAATGTCGATTCCCGCGAAGGAAAAATGTAAATTCCGCCAATAGGGTGTTTGCAGAGTGCATATGTATTGGAGATCTGTTGGGCAGGCAAAAGTGACAGCTCCATATAAAACACACGGGCTGGAAAGAGCAAAATTTTTTAATTGATTTATTTTCTTTATTTAAAACAGAAATTACAAATTGCTTCATACATATGGCAAGGTAATATATCTGTTTACTAAATAAAAAAATTATTTTCAACAGATAAGCTAAGACGCGGTAGCAATGATCAAAAATGTAACTATGACCTATGTTAGCGGGTTAAAACTAAACAAATATCAACAGCCAGCAGTTGCTTTCGGCTAAGAAAGCAATTTATTATGCTAAAACCAATTTTATATTCTGTTACTTTCAACTTGGCCTATGCCGTATACTGCTTCAAAAAACAGTATATTTGGGACACCGATTTAACGCGAATTCACCGAAACCCTAGTTACCAAAACTCAGCATATATTTCAGGGAACATTTGTCGGTTATTTTGACTATTAGTTGCTTTAAAATGATGAATAATTTTAGAAAAAATGATAATTTTATGCAGCACGTTTTTGCTGCATTGAATAGGAAAATATTCAATGTGTGCCCAACAGATGTCTTGCATGTGTGTGTAGCAAAAGCCCTATATGTTTGCCATCTTAATTCATGAATGTGTGCAGCATTTTTCGCTACTGATGTTTTCTCTGACGGTAGATTCTCTTTCGCCCTCTGGTTCGTTGTATGAGATGCCAGCTGTGGAAGAGTTAAGCAAAATGCTCACAGCTGAATTTGGTTCACATCGCATAGCAACTGGGACATCGCGTATAATAGCGAGAGTAATTCATATGTGAGTTTGACGCTAGTGATGAAAGTTGAAATTTCATGTGCTTGAAATCTCATTGAGTTTTTGGCTGCTATGAACTTTTCAACACTGATGAGACTACCATAATTTCTTTCACCCGCAGAAAAAGACATTATATTACCAACCTTAAACTGGGTGAAATAGCTTGACAACAATTTTCTACTGAGACAAAACACTTAGGTGTAGTTTTGGACCAGAAATTAAACTGGAACGCACACACTGAGTATGTAATTGGCAAAGCCAAGAGTGCTCTCTGGGTGTGTGACAAAACTATCAGTAGAAAATGGGGATTGATTTCATCTATGATTCATTAGTTATTACTTGGCCATTATTAGACCAAGAATAACATATGCATCGCTTGTATGGCGGCTAAGGCAAAAGAAAGGACCACCCAATTAAAGTTAGACAAACTACAAAGGCTAGTATGTAACAGTGAGAATTACAAAACAATCTCCAAGGCTCGCTGTGCAATTGGTTAAAATCATAACTCAATAATAGAGTACAATTTGTAAACATGCGTGACTAAAAAACATGCTGTTTACTGCGTACTCAGGAGTACCACAAGGCAGTCACATAGGACCGTTGCTATTTGTGATTCTGTCGAACAAATTGTCAGACGCTAGTTCAAATGCAATTTTACTGATTTGCGCAGATGATGTGAAAATCTTTTTCCTATTATATGTAGGGGAAAGTACAGTGAAAACCGCAAATAAACACGTATAAGGGCTCAGTTTCGCCAGAAAAGCCTATCCTGTGATCATTAAATACGTATACCGAAGTATTGTTGTGCCGCGTGTTGAATATATTCGTGACCTATGGGTTACTTTCGATCGTTCGCGTTCCTTTAATAGGCATACTGACAACGTGATCAATGAGAGTTTAAAACTATATGTATTTGTCAGAAGATTTGGCCGTGACCTCAATGACCCTCAAGCAGTATCAGCAATCTACAAAGACCTCGTCAGAAGAAAACACGCTTTCGTCAGCGTTGTATGGCGTCCGCAGTATATAACGCATATTCGGCGTAGTGAAAGGATCCAGAAGAGGCTTGTAAGATTCGCTTTTCAGGGTCTTCGGTGGGACGGAGAACCTATAACGATCTCTGTTATTTGGTGGATATTGATACAGTCGATACTCGATGACGTGTTTTTCATTAATATCCTCTTAGAAGAAGCAGTCAACCTCTGACCAGTCGGTTAATATTCAATAAAGGTGCGGTCACGTTCCGACGACGTAGGACCTGCGCCTGCGACCCAAGTTTTCGGTCTAGAAATTATTCACCGTACGAACCAACTTCCCAATGTATGAACGTCTTCAATCTACTGCAACATATACTAACCATTGGCATGAGCTCGGATATAATCAGGATGACAGCGTCACCTCCCCCTCCCCTCTCCCCAGTCTCTCGACTGACGTCTCTATAACTTACAGCTCGTAACAGAATCTCAAGAAGACTGTTGCTTTTCCTTTAAGGGAGTCCTAAAGTGTGTCTACTGATTACAAAAATGAAAAAAAACCGTTTTCATGTACCAAACGATCAGGGGGGCTTTATGGCCCGTGCTACTACGGATCAAATTTTTACTCTCCGTCAAATCCTCCAGAAATATCCACAGCACAACGTGCCCATGCATCATATCTTCGTGGATTTCAGAGCAGCATACGATACAGTTGCACGAGAACAGCTATGGTCCTATGGTAGAACATACACGAGTACGGGTTTCCTGACAAACTGACGCGGTTGATCAAAGCTACTCTGGAGCGAGTGATGTGCCACGTGCGCGTTTCGGGGACACTTTCAAGTCCTTTCTAATCGCGTAGAGGGTTGCGGCAAGGGGATGGACTGCCTGTATATTATTCAATATCGCTATTAAAGGTGTGATCCGGCGAGCGGACATCGAAACGAGAGGAACGATCTTCAGCAAGAGTAGCCAAGTCCTAGCCTTCGCCCCGAAACCTTGGGACGGCGGAGACAATCCACGCCAGACTAAAAACGGAGGCTAGGAGGATAGGGCTCAAAATCAATGCGTCGAAAACCAAATATTTGGTAGGAAGTGGGTCCAGAGAAAGCAACGTTTGCCTTCCACAGACAGTAACTAATGACGGCGATGTACTAGAAGTGGTTGATGAGCTCGTATATCTGAGATCTCTGGTCACCACCGACAATAATACGAGTAAGGAGATCCACTCAAGCATTCAAGCTGGAAATCGAGCCTACTTTTCCCTCCGCAAGACGCTTCGATCAAGGAGCATATGCCGACGCACAAAGCTAACGATGGATGTACAAAACGTTAATCAGACCGGTAGTCCCCTACGGACTTGAGACAATAACTTTGCTTACGGAAGACATACGTGCACTAGCCGTATTTGAATGACAGATGTTGCGGACTTTTTTGGCGGAATACAAACGGAAAGTGGAAAGTAGCGGAGGCGTATGAATCACGAGCCACAGGCACTACTTAGAGAGATTCCCATCGTACACCTGGCGAAAGTGGGGAGATTACGGTGGGCTGGCCACGTCGCAAGGATGCCGGACGACTGTGCGATTAAAGGCGTTTTCTTCATGAACCCTACCGGCACCAAGAATAGAGGAGCCCAACGTGCAACGAATTGGCGACGAGTAGCCCAGAACCGAGTACAATGAAGAGGAATTCTTGATAGGCTTCGTACACAAATTACGTAACGCTTAGAGGGGAGGGAGGGGGGTCGAGCTTGCGTTACTTTTTGTTACATAGGGGGGAGGGGGAGTCATGAGAATAATTACGTAACAAATTTATGAATACCAAACAGGCAGTTGCCAAACGAGGATAGCATGTGTTGGAGGTGGAAAACAGTGAATCGGTTTATACTGATGAAAATTCTGGTACAAAATTATGGTTTGTAGCTGAATGAGATAATCCTATTAAATTTCCAGTTACATATTACGGTTCAAGACCATTTCAGCTTAACATGGGCCGATGGCCGATTGTGGTTTTTAATATGAAGCTCTTGCTGATTTGGTTCAATTCTTTAAAAATTAAATTAAATTTGAGGTTTATATCATTTTCATTCAATGTTGAGTACCAGGGGGGGAAGGTTTGGTAAACGTTACGTAATTTAATAAGGGGGGTTGTGTCAAGCGTTACTTAATGTTACATAGGGGAGGGAGGGGGTCTAAAAACCGGAATTTTTGCGTTACGTAATTTGTGTACCACGCCATATCGAATTTAAAAAAAAAATTCAACCAAAACGCTTTAATTCTACTTGCTAAATTTTACATGGACTGTTTCTTCAGTGCAGATCAGTTATGTTTTGGTTTTTGCTTTGATAAAAATACAAATCAAATATTGTGACATAGAATGAGCCGTAGTAAAGAAACCGAAGTGGCAGCTTGAAAGCCACACAAATAGAATAAAAGCAGATCAAAAAACTCGGTCTCAGTGACAAAATAAAAACAAAAATAACACTAAATTGCACTCTCCATAGCACTAAGGGAAATCTAAGAAAAAAGTTTCAGTTTAAGGATGTGGTACAAAAAAGTAAATTCTGTCTCATACAACAGTGCGGAATAAGGCGTATGGATGGTGTGGTCTGTTCACCCCATATTGCAATTTCTGGAGATTGCTACCAGAAAAGAGTACGCCAACGGGCTAAGCCAAAAAAGAAAATTGTCTTCTCTTTTGTCTACTTTCAAGTTGCACCATCATCATCCCCCCGGGGAAACGTGCTGAACTGTTACTTCACTGCGAGGTCAACAGTGTTCGTACGGATGCACTTAAGGAATAAGAAAACTCTCCAACAGTTCACCAGAATTTTTTTTAGAAAGTTGAAAGCTGAAAGTGGCAAACTAGCATAGTGAGTTGGAATGGATGAGGTAAAAAACTTTATGGTCATACGAATAATGTGATTACCTACTGAGAATGGTTAGGAAGAAGTAGGAAAAGATCAAATTTTAAAAATTTATTAGTTCGTTTCGACTCTTGGGGAGTGCTGAAGCTGCAAATATTTGTTGGTAATCTGTTTTGTGCGTTTCGGCCTTCAGATGGAAATTTAATTTTTAGTGGGGGGAAAATAGTAACATAAAAACGTTACCTGTATTGCTTTGTAAAATTACAAAAAACAAAACTTTTGTAGCAACAAAAATAGAGTGAACCAAAGTAATCAAGTTAGGAACTATACAAAGATAAGATGAAAGCAAAGTCACAGAGAAAGGATAGTCAGTCATCACTGATAATAAGAGTAATATATTCCTTTCTATTGCAAATTTAGGTAAAGTTTCAAACAAGTCGAAAAGGTTCGAGTCAGATGTCAGTCTTTTTATTAGCAAAAGTTTCTTCTTCTCTTTCAACATGAGCAAGGCAACATCCGAATCCAAGCAGTGAGCTTCCCGGCGGCGCATAACCTTGAATTTCGCTCGGACAGCCGGAATGATGCCGCATCATGTGGGACGCTGCCTGGCCGGGAGAGGCCCCGGCATGAATTTGAATGCCAGCTACTACACTTCAAATCATCTTTCTTTCACTGACTGGCTGACTGTAGGACTGTACAGACTACAACTGTGGCTAGTGGCGCCAACTACATTAACATATGCGAGAGCAGTCAAAAGAACGAAGAGCGTCACTTCAGACGCTCGGGAAGCTGTGGGATAGGCGAAAACATGCCGGCAGAATTTTGACTGTTTTCAGTCGGACTTGGCCCGATGATGCAGGAGTGGTGTTGGCAAAAATTCAATTACATGTGAGATTTGCAGTTTGCCTTAGCCTTCGCAGTTCTAAGGAAGGTCGGTGGCGTTGATGGTCTGTCGGTAGGTGGTGGTGGCGGTGATGGTGATGGTGGGATGGTCGATGCTTGGGAGTGAAATTGAATGAGAATGATTACATTCATTAGAGAAGTTTAATGATGGTACACGCACATTCGAGAGTCGATAAAAGAAGCATCGGATTGGGAGGAAGGTAAGAACGTTTCTTCAGCCGATGATGGTGGAAAATTGGGCCTTTTGAAGAACTATTATTTGTTTGCTTTAAGTGCGGACCTACGAGAGGAGGGAGTAAAGCAGCATCAGATGTGTATGAAAGGGGGATGGTGGGCGGGTAAATAGGCTGAGTGCGCGGGTGCGGGAAAGGTTTGTATTAAAATGTTTGCCGTAATAACCGGAAAATGAAAAGATGCTTGAAAATTATGAGTAGTCAGCTAGCAGCGGGCGGAGCTGCCAGGGTTGGGTACTTGAAATTTGTTCTATTTCAGGCAGTAAAACGAGAATCGTTTGTCGGAGGAAGCCGTTTAATTTCGAGCTCAGCCTAATGGAGATTCTGCCGAACGGTGCAGCACATTCAATTAATGTTGACAAATTTATTACTGTGTGGGGTTTCACGCTCGTTGAAACTAAAGTTGCGCATGCTGCCGGGTCGTTTGCGTTCTTATATGTTGTGGCATTTCGTAACGATATGCTGCGAATGCGAGGAAAGTGTCCGCCTCATTTTCTAGAAAACGAGCTCTTTCGCTAAAAACACGTAGCATTTTTGAGCATAGGTCTAATCTATGAAGATAAATGAACACTGGAAAAATACACGCCATGCAATTCATCATGCAAGGCAGGGCTTCTGCTACTGAAGAGACCACAGAGCAGTGGAAAAAAGACGACATCATTAACCGCAATTGGAATGTGCATTCGCTCTCGATCCGGACCAGATGCGGCATTACTCCATTGTTTTGCGGACAAAACCACACTTCAAACCCGCCTCCCCAATTAATCATTGCCAAATGAGCACGCAAAATTTCCCGCTTTCAGAAAACCATCGCAAACTGATACCGCACTTTGATTAATGAAGCTATCGTCTTATCGGGCTGCCATTAATTACTGTGTGGCGCTATAAATTTTTCGAAACACGGAGCTCTCTCAGTTCACATTGTCCACGACAAGCTTCCGTCCGTTGATAGAGGGGGGACTGAGCGTACGAGTGTGGGAAAATTCTACAACCTCATCGCACGCATTGCACTACTGCTTTGTGGTGTAGCTTAATTTAGATAATGGGTCCTCGCAGCAAAATCCCGATTGCCAGCTATTTATCAACGCAGCTTTCGCAGTAGGGCATTTTGTTCAAACTTCACCGAACGCTCGTCCAAACAAAATGCAAATCATGTGCGGAACAATTTTCCAATCGGAGGAAAAGTTTGGCGGCATGCGAAGAAGACCGATTCGCGACTCCCATAAATAACTAATTGACCCATGTCCGAAGGTCCGTCCCGTTCCATCAGCCATCATCAATCAACCCATGAAAGGCTAATGAGTGCTGTTGCGAAAGCTTTAGCAGTGAGAGGTGAATATGTCCACCGAGAGGTGGATAGAACGCATTATCTAAATACATAAATCGGTGCAAATCAGGGATAATGTACGCTTCATGGGTAACCGATGAAACTACGCAAACATTATAGACTCGCCTAATGCAAATAAATAAATAACTAGTTCGGGAACATCGACAACAGGGGGTTGAACAATGGCAATGCACGCTGAAAACAAGCACTCTCTAGACTAGACTGGGTTTCACCAATAATCTCTAACCGGTGCCGCAGGCACTCTTGAGGAATTCGACAACTGTTACCTCTAAACTGTTTCGATCCCTTTAATTTACATACAATTAAACATCTACACATGTAAACAACGATTAATAAGTAGGACAAATATGACTGTTATCTCCCGGCCGAAGGCCGAAGGGGCATGATGCTCCAGCCTAGCAAGCCCGGGGAAGGGAAAGCCTGTGAACGGGACCGAACGACGCGACGCGACGGGGAAACCACTTTAGGGCCGCACAGAGAAAGCCATCATAACTTCTGGCCTCGCATACGCACGCACGCACACGCCTCGACCAGGCAGGCCTGAAGCAGGCTGAACAAGTTAGCAAACAAAACAGCGAATGTAGGATATCAAATTTCATATTGTTTCTAACGAGCATGGCTGGCTGTCAGCTGCGATCTATCCTTTTTGATGTGCACCTACTCTTCGCTCGTGGGTGGGTGTGCATGTGACGTGTATTAAATGACCACTTCCTGTGGTGCCTCCTCCGCCCGCCTTCTTGCCGGCACTCCCGCGGGGACTGACCGACTGACACTGACAGCAACAACAGCAGCAGCACACCGCTCCGCTCATGGCTTCGATTTAATTCCGTGACGTTGCAAAAACTGGGCCGCGTTTAGTTTTACCGACATCATAATAATTACCTCTCTTGTGTTCGCTTTCGGTCGGGAAAGAATGACAGAAAGAGAGAGAGAGAGAGGCTCAGTGAAGCTCCCCTAATCCGGTATCCTTTGTTTCGAACGATTGGATTGGATGCCAGTTGATTGGTGCGGTTGTTTAGCCGATTTGCTGTTCGAACGTATATTTTTTGGTTGTATGTTTGAACTCTGGCTGCTGCTGGGTGGCACGCAATATCGGATTTCCGGATTTGCTACGAGTAATTCGGAAGTTTGTGATACCAGACCAAACCTATGGTTGACAGGTACGACGGTAGAGGGAAAAGGTTCTGGTTTAGTTCATGTATTGCGTCAATGGAATTTGGTAGGATACGGTAAATGTCGTTCTTTTGGTTCCTCTATTAGACTGTTAAGTTTATTCAATTAATATTAATTTTTAGATATTTTACCGATATTTTGGCTGAGAATTCCAACGTTCCGTTCCGTTTCAACGCATTGCGACATTTTTTCTCCCCGACTTCTTCAGAAAAGAAATAATAACAACACGGTTATTTCAAAACTATTGCAAAAAAAAACCGCACGCTTTAAATATACCATACAGCAATCTACCTGAAGCACACCGTTCCTGTTCCGGGAAGGGCGAAGAGCAACAACAACAACAACAGATCGCACTGAACCTAGAAAACCATCCATGAATTTTATGGATGGAAAGACAAACAAAGACGTGCCAGATTGTGTTCATTATCCTAGATAAACACAAATAATAGCTAGCGTTTGTAAAGTGGCGGTATGCATGGTACGATTTCCACCACAGCACAGGATTAATAATTGGATAAACATCGGGTTTCTAGTTTCGAGATAATCAAATTTAAAGATTTTACTACAGAAGATAGAGATCAGCTGTTTTTTTTTTGCTGTTCTCTTTGCAGAATTAAAGATCCTATTTTTCGATACTCTTTAGAGAAAGAAATTCGCTTATCTAATACTATATAAGCGCCTTATTCTATCTGTAACAAAAACCAGACCCCCAACAGGACGTCATGTTTTCATAGTAAGAATCACAGCTAGGGTCCTTATCACCCTACCACAGGGATGAGGGTTCTAACACCACCATAAAAAAATTCTGCCTCCAAAACCCCCCACATGACAAATTTAGTTCCATTTGGTTGATTAGTACTCTAGTTATGAGGAAATTTGTAAGGGAGTGTCCCCTCTTACAGGGGGGAGGGGTCATAATTCTCTTCCTAAAGAGGGGAGGGGTCTCAATGCACCATAGAAAAAAAAACTTACCTCTCAAAACACCCACATGCCAAATTTGTTTCCAGTTGCTTGATTAGTTCTAGAGTTATGAGGAAATTTGTATTTTGTTTGTATGGAAGCCGCCTTCTCCTAAAGTGGGGAGGGGTCCTAATTCATCATAGAAAAAAATTTTGTCTCCAAAAACACCCACATTCCAAATTTGGTTCCATTTGCTTGATTAGTTCTCGAGTTATGAGGAAATTTGTTTTTCATTTGTACAGGAGCCCCCCATCTTAAAGTGGGGAGGGGTCCTAATTCACCATAGAAAATATTCTTGCCCTCGAAAACCTTCACATGCCAAATTTGGTTCCATTTGCTTGATTAGTTCTCGAGTTATGAGGAAATTTGTTTTTCATTTGTATAGGAGCCCCCCCTCCTAAAGTGGGGAGGGGCCCCAATTCATCATAGAAAAAAATTTTGTCTCCAAAAACACCCACATTCCAAATTTGGTTCCATTTGCTTGATTAGTTCTCGAGTTATGAGGAAATTTGTTTTTCATTTGTACTGGAGCCCCCCCCCCTCTTAAAGTGGGGAGGGGTCCTAATTCACCATAGAAAATATTCTTGCCCTCGAAAACCTTCACATGCCAAATTTGGTTCCATTTGCTTGATTAGTTCTCGAGTGATGAGGAAATTTGTATTTCATTTGTATGAAAGCCCCCCTCTTAAAGGGGAGTGGTGTCATAATTCCCCTTCTAAAGATGCGAGGGGTCTCAATTTACAAGAGCGAAATATTCAAATTCAATTTTTCATTGAATGCAATGGTCGCTTTGGAAATACGTGGACGGGGGTTCATAAGTACAAGGCCTGCAACCAATGAGACATAGAAATTTCTTTTAAAAATCACATGTGTGCATCATAAAGGTTGAAATGGTAATGAATGACCAGCCCACAGATTATTGTATTGAATATGACTACTATACTTACTATAACTCGCTTGTGGCCTTTAATAAGGCCATTGGTTACAAATAACATTAAAGTCAAAGCATTGCAAATATGACGTGCCATTCAAATGTCCTTCTCTTTTGACATGAATGGCAACAGACACGTAAGTTAGCGGCGTCGATTCACTGTCTTTTGCTCCGAGAAGAATTTACTACTTTACTTTCACAGCTTGTTACATAGCATGTTACATAGCAGAGAATATGGCTCATACGCAAAAATTTCTGTTTTATTTGTATGAAAGTCCTTATCCTCAAACCATCATTAAAAAAATCCTGCCTCCAAAACCCCCCACATGCCAAATTTGGTTCCATTTGCTTGATTACTTTTCGAGTTAAGAGGAAATTGGTATTTCACTTGTATGGGAGCTCCCCCTCCTAAAAAGGGAGAGGGGTCCTAATTTATCATAGAAAAAATTCATGCCTCCGAAAACACCCACATGGAAAATATGGTTCCATTTGATTAATTAGTTCTCGAGTTATGAGGAAATTTATATTTCATTTGTATAGAAGCCCCCCCTCCTGAAGTGGGGAGAGGTTTCAATTCATCATAGCAAAAATTCTTGTCTCCAAAAACACCCACATTTGATTAATTAGATTTTGAGTTATGAGGAAACTTGTATTTCATTTGTATAGGAGCCCCCCCTCCTAAAATGGGAAGGGGTCTCAATTCACCATAGAAAAAAAATCTTGTCTCCAAAAACACCCACATGTAAAATTTTGTTCCATTTGTTTGATTAATTCCCGAGTTATGCAGAAATTTGTGTTTCATTTGTATGAGAGCCCTCCCTCTTAGTGGGAGGAGGGGTCTCTAACCATCATAAGAACTTTTCCTGACCCCAAAAACCCATATATGCAAATTTTCACTCCGATCGGTTCAGTAGTTTTCGATTCTATAAGGAACATAAAACAGACAGAAATCCATTTTTTTAGGCATAGATTTGTATGGGAGCCCCCCTCTAGTGGAGGGAGGGGACTTTTGCCGTCGAGAGAACCTTCCGTAGCCCCAAAAACCCCTACATGCAAATTTTCACGCCGATCGGTTCAGTAGTTTTCGATTCTAAAAGGAACATAGGGACAGACAGACAGACAGAAATCCGTTTATATAGGTATAGATTAGGCGCCAAAGCTAAATTTCCATCTGAAAACCTAAACGCACAAAACTCCAGAGAAAACAATGTTTACCTTCCACGGACATTGTCTATTAACGGCGATGGACTGGAAATGATTGATGAACTCGTATATTGGGGATCTCTGGTCACCGCCGACAATAATATGAGTAAGGATGATTCAACGACGCATTCAAGCTGGAAATCGAGCCTACTTTTCCCTCAGCAAGCCGCCGCATAGAGCTGACCAGGTACAAAACGCCAATTTGACCGATAGTCCTCTACAGACTTGAGACAGTAACTTTGCCTTCGAAAAACATATGTGTTTGTCGTATTTGAACGAATGGGGTTGTGAACTATTTTTGGCGGAGTACAAACGAATAGCGAAGAGTGGTGTGGATGTATGAACCACGAGTGGTAAAAATGGGAAGACTACGATGGGCCGGCCACGTTGCATGTATGCCGGACGATTGTGCAGTAAAATCCGTTCTCTTCAAGAACTCCACCGGCACCAGGGATAGAGGGGCCCAACATGCTAGATGGATCGACCAGGTTGAAGCCGACTTACAAGCCTAGTCTAGTTTATTTGATTCAAGAATTATAAAAATCGGGACATTTCCAATAAAGTTTTGTGCGAAAATAGGCGACCTTGATTTTATAATATTGTAGGCTATAAACTTTAAAGTTTCATGATTTTCTGGGGCCCTTCGGTTCAAACTTGTACGACAGACAAACAGATATAACCCAGACAAAATTATCGTCCCACACATTTTGCCATCCAAGAACGGCATTTCCCAATATTAACTTACAACAAGCATCTATTTTTATGGGGCATTTCCCTCCTTTCGTTAAAAAGCGCCACTTTGACGAATACAGAGACATTCCCAACCAACAAAAAAATTGAAATGACTGGTATAGCGTGCGAAAAACGGGATCGTGAGTGTTATGTCTGTTTGTCTGTGCTTGTACGATAATTTTAAACAACTGTCATATGCTCTGTAGGTTTTCCACAAAATGTGATTCGTGACTACGTATGACGAGGTGGCTCCGTCACCCTATCTTTTTTCCTAAAAACTAGAATCACCAGTCCACTACTGAAAGCAGAACGGAAATCCATTAGGAAAAAACTGCAATCAAGCTTTGCACGAAAAAATAGCCCAAATCGAAAAGAGAAACAGTCACAAAATTCGTAACGAAGCATTTAATGAATTCAGGCAGTTTTAATTACGAATCTAAATTTAGCTTATTGTAAACGTTGTCGCATGATCTGTATCTATCTAACAAGGAGAGAAAACATAAAATACATACCAAAGCTCGCCCTGAAACTGCAAACGAAATCAATTATTGAAGCTCATTCAATCTGTCCATGCCAGTGCACTTTATCGAATAAATGTACCTAAATTTATTCCGATAGCAGAAGGCACACACACCCGAAAAAAGAACTGACTTCGCCCAGGAACAGGAACCTGAACTGAACCGATAATCTAATCTCCTTACTTCTCCGCTTTATCTGTGTATACATAATCCGGCAGCAATGCTCCACCGGGACAAAGAGAAGTAAATTCGATTTATTATGCATCCCACGTGCCTTGGCTTCGTGAGTTCACCCCGTAGGACCAAGATCTCTGCTTCGATTGTATAATCCCAATCCATGCATTGCATTACCAGAGGCTTTGTGGCCATTCAATTCAAACATGCACACTCACCGATACACAGACGGCAACAGGAATGAATGGCTTGTTGTAGGAAGGAAGTATGAAAATTTTAAAGTTGACATTCCGTCCAACTTCCTGCTGCATTTATGATAAACTGCTTTGGCTACTGTACGAGAGAGGTAGGTAGGCCGGACTCCCACATACGAATCCGGATTGCTTTCATACACGGACTGTTATTTGTGCTGCAATCCTGGCACACAAAAAACGCACAACCGCAGACATCCCGGTGGTCAGTCTAATGCATATCTAGGTGCAGCATGGGCACAACCGGAGGTTGTTTGTTGGACCCTTGTTTGCCAACCTTGATGCATCTTTGCGGGTCGCTCTCTCAGGTATTTATCATAGCCAAACTGACCAACTTGTAAATCGGTTTCTGCAACCTCAGCCTTCACTTGCACTTGCTGTGCTGTACTTGCACCAGGCGCGCATAGTTTCATTTACTGCTGCACAGCAGAGTGCACTCTGCAATCACACATCGACTACCAGCCAACCAACGAAGTGCGGTGCAATATAAACTCTCCCCGGTGGCCCCGGCAGCAGCAGCAGCAGCAACAGCAACATCAAGGCAGCCGAGAAACCGTTGAACAAACACAAACACTCACGCACTGGCCCACAGCAACGGAGCGGAGAGTAGATTATAAATGTAAATTAGAAGAAGAATGCATTCTATGACACGTTCTCGATGGCGAGTCCCCGTTGCAGAATCATCCCCTGCTGTGCCGTGCCGTTGGTTGGCTGGGGGCGGTTGATATGTTTTGCAGCTAGCAAGACTCTCCCACAATGTGCACCAGCTGAATGCGATTGGACGATACTTTATCCTGAAGCGAAGCATTGTGGTCCCCAAAAACTCTTTCATGCTCGGTACCCGGGGGGTCACAAGTGGGGTTTCAAGCTTTGGGACCTCGTTATTGCCTCACAGCTGGCATGGAACGATGATGACGACGACGACGACGACGTCGACGACGATGAGATGCACTCATTTGGTATGCAACTTTTGTGCCACGTGTGCGCCTGCCTCATCTAGGGAGCTTTTGTGAGGGCTGCTGGCTGGTATCCATTTTGCTGCGAACGACATCCGCACAACAGGGCAATAAATTGGTAAACTTCGGATGCTGAATTCCGACCCGTAAACCGTTGCTTTGGTTCGTACCTACCAAAATGGGAGCGAATATTTCATGTCCTGCCTCTTCGATGATCCCAGGAGAAGTGGTATCGGGCCTCGGGCGGAATATATTTAATTTTGATCTCCGGCAACAACGGCGGGAGCTCTCCGGTATTGCATTTAATTTCCGTCATCATCATCAGCGTTTGTTTGTTGTTTGGCAATCCACCAGCAGCGCAGCAGTTTGATCGTCGTATGTTTCATCAGCTTTAGAAACGAGGGCTTCGGACAATCGGACTACTTAAAATATTATTATTTGTTGACTCTTGTGTGACTGTATGTGTGAGTGAGTGAGTAAGCGAAAGAGTTTGCCTTTAATGTTATGCACAGTTTTGCTGCGTAGGCCCTACCAACCTACCAACTGTAGTTATCTGGTCATATTCTATTCCCGTCACATCTATTCAATGCAGACGCAACAACTATAAGTCACAAGTTGTGCTGCCCATGGCATGACTCGTAAACCTTTTTATTATGAGTTCAGCTGCATTTAAATGGAATGTTTAATCTATGCAAACATGTTTTGCTGGCTGCAGCTCTCGCAGTTGTTGGTCTACTCTACGAAGCCAAAACCAAGCGCAAGAAGGGCGACACAAGGGTTCGTCATTAAAATGCGATGTCGGTGGTGTTTTCGGTTGACGTTAGCAACCGACTGCTGGTGGTAGGCAATAAATTTGTATATCAAATTGCAGTTATTCAGGAAATTTGTCTCTTCATCATGATTCATGCGTGTGTATTGCTGCAGCAATCACCACACCGAATCGATGGGGTTGGGTCCAATTTCTACCATTTCTAGGAATTGTTCGTTCGTCCGTTCGTTCGTTGTCTGGGGTGGACAAGTCTCTGCCTGTCTGTCACAGGCAGTGGGCTTGCAAATGGGTTGTCGTTTGAAAACAATATTTATACGCAAGGTATCCCTGTTTCGCGTGCTAATTAGCCGAACCGAACCGACCCATCGAACTTGTCTCTTTTTCTCTCTCTCCCTCTGTCTCTTAATTGGGTCATCAATTTGAACGCACCGCACGATAATGCGCTGCACCGGTCCTGCCCGAGGTAGGAAATTTAAGCTAAGTCAGTGCACGTGTCAGCTTTCCGGTGAGCGTTTTGATTGGGGCGTTACGGACCGGAGGGACGAGCCCCGATGGTATTATTTGATTGGAATACGGTTTAACTATATGTGTGGAGAGCGAGTCGTAAAAGTCCATGGGAAGGTGCTCGTTACCTAAGCAGTTTTTGTTTGAATAATTTTGTCGGTAAAAAAAAGTCGGATTATAGCCTTCAATTACTAACCAAATGTTTCTTTTAAATTTATTCATACTTTATTTTTATGTGCAAACCAGCGAAAAAAGGGAACCGGACACAAATAAGAAAATCAAAAATCCATCTACTCTATACACGCTAAAGGGTGTTACATTTCAAATTTGGTCCACTTGAGATACTTGAGGTACCTTGTGTGATTATGACATATCCTCTTCTTTTATCAAAATAACGTCCAAGCATGAGGAGCAACGCATCAAAATTTTGCTTGTGCGTCTTGATTGTTCGTATGACTCCAACAATAAGTTAGCGAAATCCTTGAAAGTGCCCAAAAACAATTGTCAGTAACGTACTAAAATTGTTCTGGTGATGT
Source organism: Sabethes cyaneus (assembly GCF_943734655.1). Classification (NCBI taxonomy): domain Eukaryota; kingdom Metazoa; phylum Arthropoda; class Insecta; order Diptera; family Culicidae; genus Sabethes; species Sabethes cyaneus. The sequence continues at coordinate 57,586,425 of NC_071355.1, forward strand.
TTGTCGATAAACGATCCATAGGAAATCGAAAGCCGGAAGCCGCAATGGCGACAAAGAGGGTACCAGCACTTTTAAATGGAATCCCAACCTTTCCATCAGAGACATGCTGGAAGCGTCGTCTATAAATTACGATCCAGCTAAAAAATGAGGCGGGCTTCGACTTACGAAACGAACGTCCAGTCGGACTTCATACAGCTTACTTAGCAGTAGTTTTTTACAGCAACCGGAAGAAAAAAGGTGGCAAGTACATTTTCAAGCATATGAAATTGTTGAAGATCACTAAAAACATCTGGTTTGGTATTTCCTTTAGAACCGGGGCAGTAAACCAGCACATTTACGTGAATGAGTGTGGGAAAAAACTTCTACTGCAATTTTGGACGATTCAACACGATCGTTCCGTGCTGTTTTGACCGGATTTGACATGCTGTAATTTTGGAACAAGGGCCATGATATGTGGTTTGTGGCGTCAACGTGTAGGTGGCACCCAAGAACCCTCTTAACACTATTTGAGTGTGGACTCCGCCCGATCGAGTAGCATGGTGCCACTGTTAAGCGGAAACCGTGGATATGTTCCGCGTAGAAACTGAGTAAACTCCAGAACATGGGTGAAAAAACCACCAAATTCAAATTTAACTCTATGTCTCAATGTGTTTATGTCGTAACTGTTACTCCGGCTCAAGGTTTCGTAGGAAGCTATCAGTCATGCTTCATGGCCCAAGTAACAAGTCTAAAGCCACCTGGTTTCACTTGAATTGTATAAAGGTTTTATTGCGGTATTAGTCATTACCTTTGGTTTTATTGTGGTATTGCGCAATACCAAATGGATACAAGTCCAAACACACTAATAGCTTGCTAGAAAATCATAATAAAACTGTTAATAAAGTTAATTTATTGTGGTTGCTTATATTACCACGTTAAAAATTTTTGGCTGCACCACGTCTCTTATAAATTTAGCATATGACATAGCAATGGCTCAACAAAATGGCTCACCAATCAAAATTGATCTTATCGCGGTTGCTTGTCAAACCGCAAGAAATCTGTTAGTTTTATAGAGCTATTAAAATAGTAACACCCTGACCAAACAGTTTTTTTGCTGCTATTATGAAGAACACTAAAGTTCAACACAAAAGTCATTTTTTATGCGTGGCCATATTGCCCTATTCTAGTATTTTGTTTTAGCTCGCAAACAAATATTCTTCAAAGCAAAGTTTTATGCAGAAAGAAACTTATTATCGATCGGATTTCCTGTCACAGGAAGCAACTAAAATGATTTTGCTAGAAATTGAGATCGACTACTGAATAAATTTTTTTAGAGTGGTTTTACCCCAAGGGTTATCACCAAAATTTATTTTGTTTAAACCACCAGTTTCGAAGGCGCGTTGATTTTATCCACCTATCATATCAATATGCAAGATAAAATTTAATGCGCACATGCTGCAAACCAATAAAATTGCTCAAAATTTATTAAATATTTTATGTGATATTTCATTATGGACACTATAAACCAAATCGTTCAGAATGATCTGTCAGTAAAACTAAAACTTTTCTGCTCACGGATATATTTTCAAGTTGACAAAGCTGGCGAACTAATATTTAGCTTGTCACCAGAGCGAAAAGCGAAAAGCTTTATTAAATTATGGCGGCGGCTGTCATGTAGCGAAAGCTTAACCGGTTCAATTTCTGCTTTCAGCAGAGCGTGATACAACTACTTGATTGAGTTTATAACCTGATTCTTGTAGAGGTTATGAAAACATTCTGAGGAGTGGGCCACTTGGTCAGAAAGTAGTATAGCGGTCATCACAAAGTTCTAGTGGAGCTCATAGTTTTATTAGCGGTTTTATGAAATTGGTCATAAAAACCACTATACGAACGTAATAAAACTTGGAATTGTTACCTGGGGGAGGATCGCGCAACTACGAACCAAATTTTTACCATCCGACAGATCCTGCAGAAATATCTGAAGTACAACGTGCCCACGCATCACATCTTTATTGATTTCAAAGCAGCATACGAATCTCCTAAAATTTCTTTATGTCGATTGGGGCGACTAGCAATTTGGTGTTACTAAAGGGTAATGAGCAAAACCAGGTCAGGTTCGATTAGATACCGAAGGAAATGCTGACAACATCTTATTATTATAGTCAACGTTTTTTGTTGTGACCGTTTCACTTTAAACAGCGACAAGCGTAGCTTCGGCGGTGCACTAATCGCTGTTTCCGAACGATATAGTTGTTCCCGCATTGACACCAGCATCAGAAAAAGTTTAGAATACCTGTGTGTTTCTGCTGTTATACGGGGCCATCGTTTCCTGATGTCTACATTCCACCCGACAAAAGCCGGTCAGTTGATTTAATAGAAGAACACATAAGCACCGTTCGTAAACTCTGTGATAGCGCTTCTCAAGGTGACCTTAAGCCGTATGAATAAAACAGTTTGCTTTGCTTTTCCCATGTAAATCTTACTCCATTAACTCTGCCGGAGCCGTGGTAGACTCCTCAGGATGGAACGAAATGACTTCCTAGCCTTGTTGCGGCATGAGCAAACATGTCTTGACAAGACAAGAAAGGAGTGTTCTGTTCTCAATATGGCAAAACTGGGGGCTATAGGGTGGGTTAAGGTCTTTCGGAACAAACTGGACCGCTTTATCTGCATACCATTCTTGAACGACTTTGCCAAATCTGGCCAAAACATCACGGGATGGTAGTGGGATCGAATGAACAGCATAATTCGTTTTTGGAGACACTTCTTTTGGTACAGTTCCGACGTCATTGTCTTATTTGTAACAAAAACTTTCGTTTTTCTGCCACAGCTGCAAATCCCCTGCCAACTCATAAATTTGCGTGCAAATTTGTCGGCAAAAACAAATTTAAATTTGCTTGGAACATCCCCCCGAGCCGTTTCCTAGTAAAATTTTAGACCTGGCATTTGGCCGAAGTCAGCCTTGACATAGGCTTCATTTTTCATTGTCCATCAGAAGGCACCGGTCGAACTTGGTTAGCACCCGATCGTATAGCTTTCGAGCACGGATTTTGGCCACACTATTCCGTTTTATGGTTCGGCTTGGCTGTTTGCTAGCTCGATATGACTTGATTCCTTCCCGGAGTCGAATTCTCCTCACGGTACTATGGGCAGCACCGAATTTTTTGGCCAAATCACGGTCCGACAGATTGGGATTGCTCTTGATGGTCTTCCAAATCTTACCACGCAGTTTCCGGTCGACAGTTCCACTCCGATGATTAGCTTGAGGCCTCCGAATCGTCGTCAATGTTTCCTTATACCGTTTGATAACGCGCCATACGGTATTTCTGGGCATTTTCAGCTGTTTAGCTAGCCTAGATGCGGACCACAATGGATTTTCCAAATAACTGTGCACAATTTTTGTCTTTCTTTCGGTTTCCATGTTGTTTGTTTACAAATTTACAGTCCTTTTACGGAATGTCAAAAATACATAGGTCGAGCTAACGAAATTTTCGCCACGTGGCCACCAAGAACTTCCAAATCCGTCCACCAAGAGCGCCACAATATGAGAAGAAGTTTGTTCTAATGCTAAAAGAAGCAAGCTTTACATGTCGATAATATCTACGGCAAACCCACAACTTGGCTTTATCTCCAAAATTGCCAGGAACTTTACGGATCCGCACTACCTGAAGGCGTTATACGGCTCCCTCGCTACACCAATTCTTAAGAACGCTTCAGTAATATGGACACCGCTCGATTTAACATGGAACTTAAGGATTGAACGACTTCAGAAAAAAGATTCATAGGGCTCGCTCTCGGGAATCTGCCGTAGTGTGATCTTTCGAAACTTCCGGCGTATCCAGATAGATGCCAATTTCCCACCTAGCACCATTTTGTTTATTGTAAATTATTGTAAATATCTCCTAACAAATTCGAAATCGTAACTAAAGCCTTATAGAGCGCGCCCAAGTTGATTTTCAATCGTATATAATAATAATAATAACTGACATGCATACGATTTTCAGCACAGAATTGTATAGCATTGCGGAGCGAGTCGCGCTTTATCGGATACTAGCTGACCCGACAAACTTCGTATTGCCACAAATTAACCTGTGTTGTACATAAATCATGAATCTCGGATGATCTTTGTCACAATCTCGAGTTTTGCAAGCCCCCCAGTGGGCGGCGCTTCCGACGGCGGGTCACCGGCAACACTCGCGACCGTCTCGTCCTGAATGATCTACTGTTACTATAGATGTTTTTGTGGTCTTGTATTGACTAATGTTTTATGGAAGAGTCTCGAATTTCTCGAGTTCGATTAGTTTTTGAGTTTCGCAAAAATTTCTGTTTTATTTGTATGAGAGTCCATATCCCCCTACCACAGGGGTGAGAGGTCTCTAACTATCATAAAATAAATTCAAGACTCCAGAAACTCCCACATGCCACATTTGGTTCCATTTGCTTGATTAGTTCTCAAGTTATAAGGAAATTTGAATTTCATTTGTATGGGAGCTCCCCTCTTAAAAGGGGAAGGGGTCGTAATTCACTATAGAAAAAATTTCTGCCATCTAAAACTCCCACATGCCAAATTTGGTTCCATTTGATTGATTAGTTCTCGAGATAAGAGGAAATTTGCATTTCATTTGTATGGAAGCCCACCCTCTTAAAGAGGAGATGGGCCATAACTCGCTTTCTAAAGAAGAGAGGGGTCTCAATTCACCATAGAAAAAAATCTTGCGTCCAAAACCACTTACATGTCAAATTTGGTTCCATTTGCTTGATTAGTTCTAGAGTTATGAGGAAATTTTTATTTCGTTTGTATGAGAGCCCCCCCTCTTAAAAAGGTAAGGGGTCCTAATTCATCATAGAAAAAATGGTTGCCTCCAAAAACACCCACATGCCAAATATGGTTCCATTTGTTTGATTAGTTCTCGAATTATGAGGAAATTTGTATTTCATTTGTGTAGAAGCACCCCCTCTTAAAGTTGGAAGGGGTTCTAATTCACCATAGAAAATATTTTTGCCTCCAGAAACCTCCACATGCCAAATTTGGTTTCATTTGCTTGATTAGCTCTCGAGTTATGAGGAAATTTGTATTTCATTTGTATAGGAGCCCCCCCTCCTAAAGTGAGGAGGGGTCCCAGTTCATCATAGAAAAAAACTTTGTCTCCAAAAACACCCACGTACCAAATTTTGTTCTATTTGCTTGATTAGTTCTCGAGTTATGAGGAAATTTGTATTTCGTTTGTATAGGAGCCCCCCCTCTTAAAGTGGGGAGGGGTTCTGATTCACCATAGAAAATATTCATGCCCTAGAAAACTTTCACATGCCAAATTTGGTTCCATTTGCTTGATTAATTCTCGAGTTATGAGGAAATTTGTATTTCATGTGTATAGGATCCCCCCCTCCTAAAACGGGGAGGGGTCCCAATTCATCATAGAAAAAAATTTTGTCTCCAAAAACACCCACATGCCAAATTTGGTTCCATTTGCTTAATTACTTCTCGAGTTATGAGGAAAATTGTGTTTCTTTGGTACAGGACCCCCCCCCCCTCTTAAAGTGGGGAGGGGTCCTAATTTACCATAGAAAATATTCTTGCCCTCGAAAACCTTCACATGCCAAATTTGGTTCCATTTGCTCGATTAGTTCTCGAGTTATGAGGAAATTTGTATGGAAGCCCCCCCTTTTAAAGAGGAGAGGAGTTATAATTCCCCTTATAAAGAGGGGAGGGGTCTCAATTTACCATAGAATAAATTCTTGTCACCGAAAACACCCACATGCCAAATTTTGTTCTGTTTGCTTGATTAGTTGTCGAGTTACGCAGAAATTTGTGTTTCATTTGTATGGGAGCCCCCCCTCTTAGTGGGGGGAGGGGTTTCTAACCATCACTAAAACCTTTCCTGGCCCCAAAAAACCTCTACATGCATATTTTCATGCCGATTGGTTCAGTAGTTTTCGATTCTATAAGGAACATACGGACAGACAGACAGACAGACAGACAGACAGACAGACAGACAGACAGAAATCCTTCTTTATAGGTATAGACTAGTTGAGCCCGAATCTTACGATCCGGAAAATATACATGTCTGTTCAGAATTCCGAAAACTGCGGAGACATTCCATTGGCCAGTGTTTGCAAAGATGTTTAATCTTAGTTCTTTGAGTTCTTATATTGCATAATATTGCTCTAAGATGTTGTACACAAAAGAGTCATAGCCGGAAACTGAAACAAATAGTTTTTATGGTCGAATTGGATTTTATTTAACCGAATAAAAACTTCAGGCTGTTTGCAACATATATGTAGTCTGATTAGAGTAAATGTTGCTTAGAAAATTCTTGATCGTTTGGTATCATTAACTCATTTTTTAAAATTTTGCGACTTGGTCCGGTCTGATTTAACACCGACCATATGATATCGCGACAAGCAATCAAGTTGAGCAGGCGAGTCGAGCAGTTGAATCAAGCAATCGAGTCAAGCAGCTGGGTTGAGCAGTCGAGTCGAACAGTCAAGTCGAGCAGTTCATTCGAGCAGTTGAGTCGAGTAGTCCAGTGGAGCAGCTGAGTCGAGCAGTCGAGTCGAGTAGTCCAGTCGAGCAGTTGAGTCGAATAGTCCAGTTGAGCAGTAAAGTCGAGCTGTCGAGTCAAACAGAAGTCAAGCAGATGAGTCGCAGTCGGGTTGAGTAGCTAAGTCGAGCAGTTAAGTCGAGCAGTCTAAGCGAGCTGTTGAATCCAGCTATCAGTTGAGTCGAGCAATCAAATCGAGTATTCTAGTCGAGCAGTTGAATCGAGCAATCGGGTTGAGCAGTTGAGTCGAGCAGCCGATTCGTATAGTCCAATCGAGCAGCTCAGTTATGCAGTCCAGTTGAGTAATCAAATCGAGCAGTCTAATCGACAAGTCCAGTCGGGCAGTCTAGTCAACCGGTTGAGCAATCGAGCAGTCCAGCGGTCGGCCAGTCAGTGGGGTGACTGAGAATACAACCCATTGCTACGAAAGCATGACGTCCTGTCAGCGACCTGTTTTTAGTTATCGATAAGCCTCTTATGACGTCCTGTCAGAACCTCTTATATAAATAGATTATCGTATATGAATACTTAGACATATAGTCGGAACGCTTATAATTATTCCTAAACACGTATATCGCCTCCAACATCTCCAAAATAGTCAGAATATGCCAGTTTTGCGCATAAAATACGATTTATTAGCATGAATATCTAATCTATATGTAATGCTGATTTTTATCTTTTATCAACACATGAAAATGTTAGCTGGGTTTTTTGTCTCGACACGATAGCTTGCAGACGAAAAGTACAGCAAGCTACTTTTATTGTAAAACGGCTAGCCGGCGACATCGATTGTCCACGGATTTTATCCTTGCTTGATTTCCGTGAATCAAGAAGAACATTACGACCTATAATGCAGCCTGGATTTCACCGTACTCGCTTTATGGTTACAACATGGTGATTCGTCATATCGTAACCATATTCGCCTATTTGCAGCAGTCGAATCTGCGTTCGAGTTAGGTATGACTTCATCTCAATTTGCCGAAAGAATTTAGTGGCCGACATTGGCTGTCTCGTCAAGTAGAACTGGCATTTGGGAAGACAAAAAGAGCCTGGTGCAGAGTTTTATGCGCTATTAAGCGTCCAACTGGGAAACCCGAGAAAACAAAAAATTAAACAGAATTAAACGGAAATTTTCACATTAACTGTTCATTAAATTTCTTCTAGATATTATATTCATGAGTAATAACTCTTCTTCTTAAGGTTGTATTTGGGATCATGATAGAAGTATTTATAGTTTTATGGAAACGCAATTTATTAGGCTGAAATATACATACTTCACGTATATTATTCATAACCAAATACCAAAGCTCTCGTTGAATGTTTGCACTGGTGGGATGCATACTAATCATTAATTCAATAGGGACAGCTTATGTTAAAATCCTTTAGAATGCCTCAGTCATCGGTTGAATTCTTGTTGCAGCACAGCCCAAATTTGCAACGAGCCAAAACTGGACTTCAAACAACTTTTCACAAAGAAACATTTTATTACTAAGGCTTAAATTATACTGCTATAAAAACTTCATGGTATGAGTATTTTGTTTATGGTTACCATCGTGGAAACGATTTAATTGCAGGCATGATTTTGATGATCTTTTACAAATGCAAACACATTGAGTACGGATTGTGCGAGCTTTGCATTCGAGCTGCATTCATTGAGTGCAGAGTTTTCGTCCCCGCCGCAACGCAAAAGTTTGAATCGCCTCCTAACCACAATGGCTTAATCTTCAGAAACCACAACAACTCGAAAATATTGGCTCGTTTTCCACAGCAATGATAGAGGCTGAAATTCCCTGCGTGCATACCAACTTTGTGCACACTTTTCCAATTGCTAAATTTGCCAAACAAAATAAACAGAAAGCAGGAAGATGACTGCCCCCGTCTATTGTTTCTTGCAATATTCACACAAAACATTGTTGCCCCCCATTAAAACCAGTCAGCCAGTCAGTGATAGCCCATATCGTGCGGTTCCAAACTGGAGAAGACACACTCTTGGGCGGGAATCGGGAAGAAAACTGAGGCGAGGCGAGCATGTCTTCAGAAAGATAAACAAAACGTTTTCGTTAAATGAATCTGGACGGCTGGTTCGGATGTTTCTTGAAAGATGGTTACAGGTTGATTTCGATGTCCGGCAATGTCTGCTGTGGAAGCTAAAAACTAAACCAGCCTTTCTGTTGTGAACCGCCTAGTCAGCAGCCGGATTGATGGCAATAAAACTCAGACCCGGTTGAGTCCAGACTTTGCACCGCATGCATGGTTCTGTCGGTCGGTTCGTCTTCAATCCCGTAACATTGTTGTGAGAGTAAACAAAGCAACTTTGGTCTGCTAGGATTCCCAGCTAGCACAATCTTCGACGGAAAGGAATTTCAGATCGGAAAGCCCCGATGTCAGATGTGGGCTGCTAGATAAACAGAAGGAGCGAGGTAAGAAACTATCCCTTTCGATTATTATGAGGGTAAAAATGCACCCTTATAATATTTCCAGAACCTTCCGGACTAAATTGCACCTTCGGTTCGTTTTCATTGTTGTCAAGCAGGGGCCTAAAAGAAGGGATCATATTTAATTGAAAAATAACTTTGGTCAACGGGAGCCGTCAGGCATTCTGATGTGTTTAGTTGGCACAATAAGCGCATACTATACAGTGAGAAGACATTTGACACCGCTGAAGGAATTAAAACATGACGTGGTCGTCTCCGCTGCGCTGCGCTGGCTGCCAAAGCTTCAGCAACCGGTCTTATTTTGAGGTTAACTTCATGACGAAAAATGCTGTTAGCTGCAAAAAGGTCAAACAAGAAAAAAAGCTTCTGGACTGCTGTCGCCGACTCGCCGGAATTCTGCCAAGAATGGAACAAAATAGAACAAAGGAACAATCGGGACGAAGAACTAAACTATTTATTACAAATTCCTTGAAATTCGCTCGTGTGGAAGCGAATCTGAAGCAGTCAGTGTGCAAAAAAGAAATGCTGAAGCACTTCATAACGACAACATATTGGCATTGACCAAAGCCAGCAAAATGAAAATAACAATAAAAATAATAAAACAAACGACGAAAACGAGATTGCTAATGTTCGTTTTTCCGCCACTTTGCTCCATGCGAGCAGCCGAAGCGACTGGAACCGATGCCAGCTCGTTTGACCCATTTCCAAACGAGTTCCTAAACCTACCTACCTCCGTATGAAATTTTCTGCCGGTGTGTCGCCGCATTATATAATGCATATAAATACATACAATCCCTCCCCCCCCCCTCCTCTCTCTCAAAAAACTCCCCCGCTTGCACCGCACGTTCCGTTCTTATCTTCATCTTCTGTTGGCCAAAGTTGCTCGTTTAGCCTTTTTTATGCCCACTTCAGCGTTCTAAAGTGCCCAGGCTCTCCGACTTCAGTTCGCAAATATACCAACTCCTCCGTTTTTCCGCGCCCCACACGTACGGAGCTCCTCGTGGTGGCAGTCCGTTTAGCTCTAACCCAACCAACCAACCGACGTTTGCAAGTCGACGAGAGTCGACTTTTATTATTATTTATTTTGAATTTGTAATCCTCCGTCTCTTCCGTGGAATCGAGGGGAAAACACTGGGAAAAGAAATCCGTAAAAAAGAGTGTATAATCAGTTAACACAGAAGATCTAATTTCTTGCTTCTTTTTTTTCTCTTGTTCTCATTGCAGTGACAGAATCGCTGTTCGCCGCAGGCGGGTATAATACGCCCCCGGCCAGTTCGCCGTTCCTTTCCTGCTCACCGCTGGAACTAGTCACCAAGAACTACCACAGTACCGGCGCAGCCGTCACATTCAGCCAAGTAAGTCTTATGTATGCAAATTGTTGTTGGTTTTTTTTTTTTGGACCCGGTATTGCACCGATTCGTCACAATCGCCAGGACAGTTTAGAGGCCAAATCGAGCGACTTTCCGAGCAGCTCGAATTCAAGTGACAGTTTGAGTTTAAGCTCGTGACAGACCGTGACCAGAGTTAAGACGGATTTATTTGTCTTATGGACACACAACTCTTCTAATGCAAACCGACGACCGACTCAACGCGACGGCGACGACGACGACGACGACGCTGGTGCTGGTGGAAATGCTGAAACTCTGTAGTTAAAGATAAACACCACTCTAGACTCTAGAGGGAAGGAAGCACACACTATTGTAGCAGCACAGTTCTAAATTATTTCTGATTTAGCTGCGAGTTCACACGAACACGGGACTCTAGCAGCGAATTAGATGCACAATTGGGCAACTTTTCACCAGCTCATTTGTCTTCATTCATTAGAGTTAAATGTTGCGAAAACCATTCACTAGCATTTGACGGTAATCCAAAAGGACTTCGCCGATGGAAAGATTTTTGTGTAAAATTGAGCGGAACCCATGGATTTTGATTGGATTGTAATTAATACTAACGCCACAGCAACAATCTTCTTCCCAAATAATCAACATCTTTCTGAACTGTTGATATCTTCCTTTTAAAACTTTTTGCTCTTGAAATAAGTTTAATTTGAGGCCATATACTCGCCGTCAGACCCAAACTTTTCGCTGGAGCATCCTATTGTGGTTTGTGAAATGTTAGAGTCACAAAGTTAGAAAGTTAGTTAGAAGACACAATTCAATGGGTGTTCCAAAATACAAAGGCCACACTTCAGATACTTCGTTTAGCTTTCATCCTTTCACTCAACTAACTTTTTTTATGCCGGCGGATGATAGTGAAACCATATTTCATGTATTGTGATGATACCAATTCTAAAAAATGTCTTTTGTCTTAGTTATTATGCTCATTTTTGAATTAGGGTAGTTGATCCAATAGTTGTGGGAAGTCGACGCACGAACCGTAGGGGTCGGATTCTGCTTGAGGCTCTGGCAAAGCTCAACGTAGACCTGGCCAGCGACGGCACCATAAGTACCTTCAGTAGGAATGGTGCAGAGTCTATCATCGACGTGACATTCGGCAGTCTTGGTCTGATAGGAGACTGGAGGGTAGACAAGAGTTACACTCACAGTGACCATCAGCCGGTCCGCAATGATGTCGGTCAGATAATGAGGCGGTAGGCGGCGGGTAGATGGCGTGTGACGCCATCATGCCTAGGAAAAGCCGACCTAGCTACGGTAGGTCACCGGTTTACTGGTGGACAGAAGAAATTCCGGAACTCCGCGGAGCGTGCTTTCGTACGAGGAGAATTATGCAAAGAGCTCGTTCGGACGAAGGCAGGGCAAAATATCGAGTAGCACTTGTTGCTGCACGCGCAGCGCTTAAGAGTGGGATAAAAACTAGTATACGAGCCTGCTTTGAAAGGTTATGTGCTAGTGCCAATGCAAACCCTTGGGGTGATGCCTACAGGGTCGTAATGGCAACGATCAAGGGCGTGATGGCACCCGCAGAGCGTTCGCCAGAGATGCTGGAGCGGATCATCGAGGGCCTCTTTCCGCGCCACGAGCTAAGGTCCTAGCCTCGGGCCGCTGAGTCGTCCCACGGCCGACGTTCCAGTATCTTAGACCATAGCGTAAGATGGTCGGCATGGAACAGCCAAAGTAACGTGGGCGACTGCGGTTTAGAGGTTGGAGAGGAAACGACGGTTATGAACTAGGAACTCATTGAGATCGCTAAATCCCTAAAGGTGAACAAGGCACCGGGGCCAGACGGAATTCCAAATATGGCCATTAAAGCGGCTATTTTAGAGGCTCCCGAATTATTTGGGGCAGTAATGAGTAGATGCCTGGAAAATGGCCACTTTCTGAACAGATGGGAGTGACAGAAGCTGGTCCTATTGCCGAAGCCAGGAAAACCTCCGGGTGTCCCCTCGTGATATAGGCCGATCTGTCTGCTCGATGTTGCCGGCAAGCTGCTGGAAAGGGTTATCCTTAACAGACAGTACAGTATACTGAGGGTACAAACGGTCTGTTAAAGAACCAATTCGGCTTCCGAAAAGGCAAATCTACGGTGGATGCCATCTTGTCTGTCACTAAGACAGTCGAGGTGGCAACCCATCGCAAGACGACAGGTATCCGCTATTGCACAGTTGTCACACTCGACGTGAGAAATGCGTTTAATAGCGCTAGCTGGGACTCCATAGCCAACTCGCTTCGAAACGTCCAAGTGCCGATGTCACTGTACAGGATTCTGGAATATTATTTTCAGAATCGTGTGCTATGCTACAACAAGGAGGAGGATCAGGAGTGCGTTCCAATCACCGCAGGGGTTCCGCAAGGTGCCATACTGGGCCCGGTGTTGCGGAACGTCATGTATGGCGAGGTGTTGAGGCTAAAGTTCCCGGTAGGGGTGGTGATTGTCGGCTTTGCGGACGACATCACATTGGAAGTCTACGGTGAATCTATCAGAGAGGCTGAGCTGACGACTGCTCACTCTATAAGCATTGTTGAAGATTGGCTGTGCTCCAGCAAACTGGAGCTAGCGCATCATAAAACGGAGGTTATCGTGGTGAACAACCGCGTGCAAATCGGTGCAGCAAGAAAATATCAGCGTCGGGGACTGCATTATTTCGTCAACGCGGTCCTTAAAACTGCAGGGTGTCATGGTCGACGACAAGCTTAAGTTCGGGAGCCACGTCGACTATGCCTGCAAGAAGGCTTCCACGGCTATTTCGGCATTGTCTCGTATGATGTTTAAAAGCTCTGCGGTATATGGCAGTAAGCGAAGGCTACTAGCCAACGTGGTCCAGTCCATACTTAGGTTTGGCGGGCCGGTGTGGTCATCGGCGTTAGGTACCAAAAGCTACCTAGGTAAGCTGGAAAGTACATTTCGTCTCATGTGCTTGAGAGTGGCGAGTGCGTATCAAATAGTTTCACATGACGCAATCTGCGTCTTAGCGGGTATGATGCCTATTGGCATCATCATCAACGAGGACGTAGAGTGCTTCAACCAACGTGGAACTAAAGGCATTCGGAGTACCATAAGATCGGCCTCGTTAACCACATGGCAGCGGTCATGGTCTGATTCCACAAAAGGCCCGTGGACACATCGACTTATCCCGAAAGTATCCGGGTGGGTCGACAGGCGCCACGGCGAAGTCCACTTCCACCTGACCAGAGATGCCAGAAGTGAAGACATGTCTTCATTTTGAAGACAAAAAAGTGAAATGTCTTCACTTGAAGACATGTGAAGACATGTCTTCACCATGCAGTTTAAATGGGCTGAAAGCCGAAGGAAGACAAATGAAGACAGTTTTCCTTGATTCGTGAAGACTTTTCAAAAAATCACCTGGCATCCCTGCACCTGACACAGATTCTGTCAGGGCAGGGTTGCTTCAAATAGTATCTGCACGCGTTCGGGCATGCAGAGTCCCCCGCTTGTCCCGAATGCGTGGATGTAGAAGAAACTGCAGAACATGCTTTCTTCATATGCCCTCGATTCGCGGGAGCGAGAAGCAAAATGATGACAGTAAGCGGACAGCACACTACTCCAAAGTCCACTTAGTCCAAAGGATGTGTTGCAGCTCGGACGTCTGGGGAGCGGTCAATGCGGCTGCTACCCAGATTGTACTTGAGCTACAAACCCGCTGGAGAGCCGATCAATGGCGAACAGCCTAACTACCATAGTCCAGTAGTTATCTAAGAAGGTGCGTTAAGCACAATTCAATAGCCCCTCCCTAAAGTAACACCGATAAGGTGGTGCCAAGGGGGATTGACGCTGGAGACTCGAGTAGGGTTTTAGTGGGTCGGGATCCTCACGCCCCGTTAGGAAGTCGGGCTACCCAACCCCACACCCTGAGTTGTCTTCTCAGTCTATCAGACGATAGTACCGTATCTTCTCAGGTGCTTAGCAGATTTCCCTACTCGTCAAAAAAACTCCCCCCGCTCCCCGATCTGCTCCGTCCTTCGCTCTCTTGGTTTGGTACCCGAGTGTTTAACTAACTAAACTACCGCCACCCGCTATACTGGGTACCATGACCGCTCCTAATTCTGCGCATTTTTCGTTATAGAGTAGGGCGGGGCATAAGTGCGATGTTTAAAGTTGTCACCAATTTTCGCGAGATATAAAGAAGGACAACAACAAAATATATTTTATAGTGATGCAGCTACTCAATGTCTTTACATTCAATGATAAATCATCTGGAACAATAGTGTTATTGAAAAGAAATTCTTCATTCTTCTGATCAAGGGCCGATTCGAACTTTTACCCCACTAGCGGGGCAAAAGTGCGAATACCGCGGGGCAAAAGTGCGAAGCTCAAATCCATGAAATTAGCACAACAGTAGCTAACAAAACCATATTATCTTCAATCTGCGGTATGTTTCGGTAAGGAATATTCTCAATTTACACCTTTTCTATTTTGCGCTGGTGTATTGCAGACTCCGACAGATCGAAACTTTCCCAAACGTTTGTTTTTTGTTTCATCAGCGGAAAAACATTGTTTTCCTTCGACCAACATCTGTAGAGTACACAGTTTTCTGCAGATCTTTCATTTCTAGTATCTATAATATAGTGCCGTAAGCTGTATATAATTAGCTATATATTTTTGCCTCGTCCATGAATCGCAATTTTGCCCCGTCCGTGAATCGCACTTGTACCTCGTTAGGCGCTTGACGGGGTTTGATATTAAATTATGGAAAAGCGAAATATATGTTGTAAACTCTTTTCACCGTATTTTCAGATTATTAACAGATATGCGAGTGATGTAAAACACTGCTACAAATTTTCAACAAGTAATATCCTCCTGTTGATACCGTATTACCCGTATAACAAAAAATTACATCAAAACCGCCCTAAAATAACATTTGCATATAACTCAGCAACTATGCTTCGTAAGCAACCAAAGTTTACGGTAGATTCAAGCTGTCAAAATAGTCACCCATTAATGCTAATGTAGTCAATTTACTCGGAATCTGCACCGATAAATCATTAAATCGCACTTTTACCCCTCCTTACTCTATATCAAAGGTAAAAATGTAGCTTCAGCCACATTTATACCTAGTTGTTTAACGCACAAATAGAAATGTCATTTTGTTTCAAACTGATATGTATGATTGAAATGAAATTATTTAATTTTTATATTGTTACTCAATTTGACAATACATTACTTTTAATTCAAAACTGTTATTTTCTTGATAGAAAATAGAACTTCGTTTTGAAACAAAAATATTTTTAGGTTGTTATAAAAATTTCGTTCGAAACAAATTGGAATTTTTTCGCTCCGTGATAGAAACGAAACCTTTCCCCGAACAACCCCGTTTAGAATCGCGGCTGTAACGCTGACAAACGAACAGCGTCGCGCGCAGCGCAGTACCTTACAAGTCGCAAGGGTCGTCGCATAGTGTCGTCGTCCCGTCAGTAAAATGAGCTAGATTCTCGATCCACGAATCGAACTTTTACCCCGTCATGAAATCGAACTTTTGCCCCGCTAGGCGCTTGACGGGGTTTGATTAAATTATGGAAAAGCGAAATATATTTTGTAAATTCTTCTCACCGCAATTTCAAGAGAGATATCTGAGTGATGTAAAACGCTGCTACAATTTGTCAACAAGTAATATACTTTTGTTGATATCGTATTTGCCGTACAACGAAATATTACATCAAAACCGTTCTAAAATAACATTTACTCATAATTCAGCAACTATGCTTCGTAAACAACAAATGTTTATGATAGATTTAAGCTGTCAAAGTACTCACCCATTCATGCCAATGTAGTCAATTTACTCGGAATCTGCACTGATAAACCATTGAATCGCACTTTTACCCTCATCGTACTTTTACTCCTCCTTACTCTATATGTATTTTTCAACATTGGACATTACTATGATTATTATGTTATGTTTCGATAAATGTCTGTTGAATATTAGCCATTATTCACAAACGGGCCATAATATTTGACTGCGAAATAGTTTAAAGTGCAAGTATTTTATATGTCAGAAAACATCGTCTTTAGCATCGACACTACTGTTTTTCTAGAAAATTAACAAATTTATGATCGAAATTCTTTGCAATGATCAAATTATCCAGCATATTTAGAAAAAATAATTAGTTTTAGTCATGTTTTAGACAAAAAGAGTGATTGCATTCAAGGACTAAGGAAGTGGTTTCTATGTGAAAGCACAATTTTCAATATTAGTCTAAAGTGTGATGTTCAGTATGAGGAAACACGAATCAATTCGCCCTTCATGTTATCGAGAGTGAAAAAATCAACCAAAAACCAAAATGATAACAATATTCCTGTGCCACCTGAACAGCACAAGAGGATGCCGAATTTTTGGTGTGCTTTCAGCGTATAAAGACATATAGAACATGGCATAAGTATTTATTGTTATTTTTTTGGTGCGCAGAATTAGGATCAAACATGCGCAGAATTAGGAACATGGACCAGAAAGTGCGCAGAATTAGGCACCGTGGATAAGTTTTCAAAACGAAAATTTTACTCAATTGGTTGTTGGCATTTTAATACCCATATTGTTATAAACCGTAGCACTACGCGTTGCTGCTATCAACGTTGCTAATACAAATCTAGAATACTTATAATAGCTCTTAACTGCGTAAAATATGATACGTTCACGGTATATGCTACACGTCAAACAAGTTAGTCGAAAATAAAACTTGATCCTGAGCCATCTGAACTACATATGTATTAAACGTGGTGGTACCTAGTTCGAAAAAAATTTCAATTTTCATTGAATTGAAGTAAATTGAGGCGTAGTCTAAACTAATCAACTCCAACATAGGGCCGCTGTCGAGTCCAGCGAATGCAAATTTTGCACTATCTGAGAAGGATCTCTTCTACGGATACACACAAAGCCGGATTGTATAATCGTGGTAATAAAAATAATGGAAAACGAAAATGGAAAAAAATATATAAAGATAGCCTGGTACGATCCATCGCTTTTTAATGGCTGCTTTTTAACAATCAGTAATAATTGCAGGATAAGCGTGACACACTCTGGTCTCGAGCGTGATATTAGGCTTGTCAACAACGTACGCCACGCGAAATAGCTGCGTTTAATGATAATTGCAATTCCGATGGCGGCTCGGTTTCCTGCAGATATTTTTTTTCTCTTTGCCAAGATCAACGGGAATTGATAAGACCACACCGTAAAAGCAATTGAAGATTGTGTGCAGTTCATCGGACATGTTTCGCTGTACCAATATAAACGAACCAAGCTGGTCAAGCTGAATACTTGCGTGAGATTTGGAATGAATCATTTGCATTCTGTCAGAACACTGGTTTGCACTGTTCTCAAAATAAATTGTTGCGATCAGGAGATCTAGTTTTAAATTTTCTACTCAATGATGAGCCTCAAAGAAGTAAGCTAGAAACGGTTCTAATTTCTATCTAGAAAAATAAACCGAAAGTCTTGCGATTTTATTGTATCGATCTGTTTGCTGTTTTTTTGTGTTTAACTCAAGTGAACCAAAAACATTTGCAGGATTTTCCTGAAAAACTTGGTGTATGTGTCGTTTCAACTTATAATCAGATAAACTATATTTCCTTGTTATGCAATTGACCATTTGACAATCTATGCAGAAAACTTTTATGCAATTACAAAGCTGAATCTAACAAATCTGAGCGCAATCCAGATATTGTTGTTGTGTTGCTTGAATTACACAGACAAATTCACTTTAGTTAGACAACGTTGTTGGATCATCGCATGACTAGAAATAATAATTTTCATTTAAAGCAGTTATCATTTGAGAAAAATCATTTGCCTACGTAAACGAGCGCATTCCTCCGTTTTGCTGACCGGACCTCCAGCGGAAAATTTCTCGAATGGTAACGAAAATAAATTGACAGCGAACTAATCCGCGGAATATAAAATTCCAAGACTTGTTTTCATGCCATGTCGTCCGTCCGTCCGGCCGTCCCATCAACTTTCGATTTTAATCACGGCGCTCGTTGATATCCGTTACACCACTCCGGTTTTCGTAAGCAGTTTTTTTTTATTTCTCAGTTTAGGCGCGGCCACCTTTCCAGCCAACGAAATAAACCATTACGGATTCGAATCAGAAGCAGCAGGAATTCGGTGCTAATGTATTCAAGTTAAACCAGCTAGAAAATTGCTGTACATTATTTATGTTACTATAATTTATTAATTTTTTTGCCCTAACACGCCGGGGCCTTTCTAAGCCGATCATACATTCACAGACACACACGCACAGGCAGTGTTCGTGGTGGGCTAGAATTTTCGAAATCCTCGTTGAACTGTGACTTTCGTGCTAGGGAAGTTTAAAATGAGCAACCCATCGAAGATACACGCGCAAAAATGAAGATTAATGTCCCCGCTCTCCGAGGAGAGATAATCTATTTTTAATCACCTGCGAGGGATCTCGGCTGCTGTCCTTCTCTCACGCAAGCCGGCTGCACTCGTAGGTATTAGAGTTTCAATCAAGCTTACGGAGGAGCGGTTGGACGGACTTGGTTTTGTCCAAACGGAAAAAGTACACACCCCATGCTGGGATGCCTGAATAAACAACGTCAGTGACGATTCATCTCTGCCAGCTCACTCGGAACAAACTTCAATTTCCATAGCTCAAACTGGAACTGGAGTGTGTGTACCGTACGTGTGAGTATGCGTTTTATTGGTTTCCTAGTCAGAACGCCGAGTGATTGATCTAAGAGGCAAGGTAAGTGAAAGCAGAGGCCATAGGAACAGGCGGCGAAGGACGTGAACTTTCCAACTCATCAATAACCCAAGAAGTTGGCTTTTGTTCTCGGCAACCATCCCCATTTCACGCAGGCAGCTAGCAAAACAGGTGATTAATGGTGGATGGGTTCAAGCTTCCGTCGGGGGGTGCGCGGTGTGGTACAAGTTGCATGCATCCGTCAAAAGAGCGATTCGTTTTTTTTCTCGCAAAACCGACATTGCTAATGACGCTAGCGAAAAGCTAATGCTTCTGCCAGAGCCAGAGGGCTCCATGCTGCTTCAAAGTGCAGGATCCAGGAGGATGATTGGAATGTCATTAGGTCATGGTTGAGTCGGACAGCGACATTGCTAACTGATAAATGGTAGACAAATAAAAGTTTTAAAGAATTTTTTATTAATTTTTATAATTAGGAAGATAATAATTAAACAATCATTTATTATGTAGAAAAATCTAGCGTGAAAAATGCTTTTTAAGAGGGTGCCACATTTTCTTACAGTGGAGCAAAACAAGAACAAATTAATGATTATGTGCCGTGAAAGACTTTCACTAACGGTCATGTATTGTTGGATTAAACTTCAGACGAGACAGGAAAGGGGGAATGGCAGCCATAGCTGAGTTACCAGCTGAGAACCAGCCGATGAAGCGCTGTTTTACTATCACAACAATTCACCAATACACGAGTCAATAAACATGGTAGAAAAATTAAATAATTAATTATACGAATTTTTCCATACCCGTCATATTCACCAGATCCAGCCCTATCTGTCTTATAATTGTTCCCAGATATAAAAAATATGCTGCAGTCAAAGAGATTTGGTTATTTACCGTAGCAAACATTCTCCTTCGAGGAAAAAGGCTAAGTTAAAAGAATATTTGAAGCTCACTAACGTGCCCAAACCTAATCAAAAACACATTTAAACATGGACAAACAGGATGTTGATCACCTAAGAAAACCTGGAAATTTCAGGAAAATCTAATTTGATTCTTCGCCTTGCAAAAACTAAAAGGTCATCTCCTCTCATTCCGAACAAAATTTTGCATCAACGGTGAGCAAAATCTCCAAGGAGTTTCCCAAAAACTGCCTCTTTACCAAACCAAATGCCTGCCAGACATATTTTTTCTCATTTGCAAGTTATCGTAAAAAGCTGTTGATAACCCTGACGCTGCTTTTCTTTTTATGCCATTTAGCAAAAAAGGCAAAGCCATGAGTATATAATCGTCCTTCAGAACTGGACCCTTCTTTATCGACCGACTTCGCAGCCGGTTATTAGAGTACAGGAAAATTACGAGGATAGTGTAAAGATCCTATGAACTCTCTATTGCGGCACCGCCCAGTCGAGATTCGAACATACGACGACTGGCTTGTTGGGCCGGCATCGTACTCCGGAGCTAACTGGCCGGGCATTTATAGTAGTCTTTATATATCAAAGCGAAGCTACAGAAGCGTCGTAAGTTTCTTCTCTTTCTTGAAGCAGCAGCCATACGCTTGGTCTTTGGAATGGTCGTCCGTGCTGAGAAGCGCGGCTATCACACGGAACATATATTGGGAAATTTGACCTTGAAAGACTTCGTTAATTTTGACTATCTAGCGATCAGAAAGCAATCTTTTCATGAAAACCGTCCAATCGCTGGATCTGTATGAATTTAATGTAAACAATTCAACTCCGTTGTGTATTGGAAGAGCTATTAGCGTTCAAAATCTTTCATTCTTTCATGTCGCTGACCTTAATCCAAATCTTGGAATAACATCTAATAAATGAGTAATATAATTTTCTATCTAAGCCATCTTCTAAGCCGTTTTCTGCTTTTTAACTTATCCTCTAGTCTTGGTGTAGGATTACGTCTTACAGGTAAGACGTAAAATTCCTTACAGATAAGAATGTAAAATCAAAACCGAATCTGGAAAAAGCGGTCACGGTCATTAGAACTTCGAACTTGACAACAAGCGCGTGTCGTCTGAATGTTTCCCAAATCGAGACCCATTTTGACCTGAAGTAATTGCATATAACTGTATCAAAAATTGACTGATTAATGGTAATTAATCAACGATTTTTCGCATATCCGTTTTATGTTTAAAAAGCCCAGAGCTGTTGTAAGTCTTTTAACATCCTGCGGTAAGACGTAGTTCTACGTCAGTTTTCGACCCCAGTTTCGCGGGATAGCGCACGCTATCGGCTACTCCGTAAATAGTGTGTTAATGACACACATTACACCCTGTAAATATCAGGGTGTAAATATCAGGATGCTACATCCTCCCCCCGCGTGAATTAAACAATTCAATTTGTGATATTGTTTCAGGTCATATACAGATTATTTACATATACAAATGGGTGCAATTGTTAAATTGTTAAATTATTCTTGTTTGTCATATTAAAATTTGTTAACTCTCATAAAAAACTGTCCAAAAGTCTTTATTGGAGCACGCATATTCGTCTCATTATCTACCATATCTCGTCTTGTTAGTAATATTACACGTGTACGAAACGTATCTTCCTGTAGCCACTGGTCATGATATTCTACCGATCTAACGTTTTAACGTTTTCAAAAAAGTGGCCCTAGCCTCATCTCGACTCAATTTTCATAGGTATGAGCCTTGGGGCTTTCGCGACTCAACCTTAACTAATGTTTGCTACTGGTTTTTCTCATCTCAACCTCGATGTTTTCGCCATGAACTTTTCCTCTTTCAATGCTAATTTGCCTTGGACATGTCCATTTCTCGGCTCAGCTATAAAATGCGGTGGCCACGCAGGCTTTTGCCGAATCAACGTTAATATGCATTAGCCATGCGCTTTTCGCCGGTTCAATCTTCATATACAGTGACCATGGAATTTTCTCGGCTCAATCTCAACATACGTTGGCCATTGCTCCTTCGCCGGTTCATCATTAATACGACCATTAACTTTTCCCGACACAATCTTACTAACATACGTTCAACTTAATGGTATTTTCACATATATAAAGGAGTCCGGCCAGCTCCATTTATTGTTGTGTTTGGGGCTCGTTGAATACAACACTATTCCGCACAGCAATAAGCCCGTCACCAAATATTTAAACGAGTCCTGCGAGCATCTTCACAAAACAAACGCCAGCCGCAGCAAATCTACACTTGTATTTGGAATTCTATCCGAATGGCCAATATACTGCGCTACAGAATATCACAGCAAAAGTTCAATTTGGCAATGGATCGCCAATGTGATAATCTATCTTTCTTTGCCATCTAGCAGCGAGCTACTTTCGACTTAATTTTCGCGGGACGGAGTATCGTAGAACGGATTTCAAGGATGATTTTGAAGCTTTAGATTAATACCAAAATTTTACGTAGCGGTTTTTGAAAATTCGAAAAATTACCAAAATGGCGGAGATTTTTCCAAAAGAAAGGTGTTTTTTCATCAAAAATCGCTAATTAAAAGCTCATAAAAATTGAAATATTGAGATATCAAAAAACGGCTACGTAACAATTTAGATAATTCATTTTTACATGCTGAAAAAAAATTCAGCCAAATCGGTCCACTAGATTCTGAGATGCACGTACCGCCAGCTAAAGAAACATGGTTTCGGAGAAAACGCGTTCAAAGTTTCGATCAGCAATGGACTTCCTTTGTGGTGACTCCACAATATTTGCATGACGTTTCTGAAGGTATATACGTCTCGAAAATATAAAAAAAATCGATTTTTCCGACATTCCAGGGTAGGGTCCACCCTTAAGCACTCGTCGGTCAGCTTCCTTAAGGTGATACGGTACTGAATCCCAACATGGCCGAAAAAATGGCGTTCATGTGAGGATATAGGTGCCATCGATTCGGCCATGTTGGATTCAGTACCGTTTCACCTTAAGCGTCCATGGTTAATGTCCATACAGGGCCACCGGGAGGATTAGTGTTCTGTAGAGTAGAAGTTTTGTGCAAATTTGCAAATTACGGGACTTCAGCTGGCTCCGTAATCCGTAGAACGCTCAATTCACGGCTACAATTCGTCATTTCACATCGCGGCTAACGTCGTTGCCTCATGTCACGAGCGTACCAAGCTACAGTAGACTCTCAGAAAAGTTAACTCTCTGAAAAGTTAATTGTTCAGAAAAGTTAAGCGTATATCAGCTCTCATGCAACGCTCTAAAAAGTTAATTTTTGCCTTAACTTTTCTGATAGTTTGAATTTATTGGTTGTCCAAGCGTTTCTTCACACACATGTGTTTACCTTCTATCTGTATTTCTCATTTTTCGGCTTATTGTCACCTTTCCACAGTTTCATACAGAGTCGCATCATAACTGGGATTAAATTAAACTCTTGTATCGGACAGTTGCAACAATAGTTCAATACGGGCATATAGTTACTTCAGGATTTTTGGAAATATACTGGAAAAGCGCAAACTCAGATTGAATTTTAAATGCAAAAGAAGGAACAGCAAGGAACTAAAAATTAGCCCGAACGCTTATTTTTAATCAAAACGTAGACTACGAAAAAACAAAAGTAAACTAGTGTAACCCACTGTTTTAAACTTAGTGAAAGGTATTATTTTATAAAAAACTATGAAACTATAATTTCATAAAGATATTGCTACATATTTCTTTCCATTACAACTTCCAGGTACATAAAAATATGTATCCTATATCCCGGAATGCATTTTTAGCTTTTGTATTCATCATTTTCAATGACTTTTAGGACTACTCAGAAAAGTTAATAGTTCGGAAAAGTTAATCGACCGATTCCCCAATCGATTAACTTTTCCGAGAGTCTACTGTATATGAATTCCTCCATTACTTCATATTGCTTCCCATCCAATTCCATCTCGCCTTCAACACCGTTTGGACTTCCATGTTACCTGCCAGCAACCATGTACTTCATTTTGGCGGTGTTAATGGTTAGTCCAATCTCGCCTAAAGGCCTCTTTTACTTTTCTACACTCTTAAATGATTCTACCTGTAAATAGGTCGGATTTAGTTAAAGCTAGGTTGAAACTACTCAAAATGCCCTTAA
This sequence comes from Sabethes cyaneus, assembly GCF_943734655.1. Classification (NCBI taxonomy): domain Eukaryota; kingdom Metazoa; phylum Arthropoda; class Insecta; order Diptera; family Culicidae; genus Sabethes; species Sabethes cyaneus. Next base: position 57,610,484 of record NC_071355.1, read on the forward strand.
AGTGTACAAACTCAGATTTTGAGTAGTTTTTCAACTAAAAAATTGGCTGTAGGAACTTAAAATTGCGTTATTTGTCATAGAGAATAATTCGATTATCGGTAGCAAGTAGCCAAAATTGGTTGAAATTTTTACCCAAAGTTTGAGTTTATACACTTTAAGGGCATTTTGAGTAGTTTCAACGTAGCTTTAACTAAATTCGACCTATTTACAGGTAGAATCATTTAAGAGTGTACGATTGATTCCGTTGATGTCGACGTCATCCGCAAAACCAATAAGCATGTGAGGTTTCCACATTTGCTCTTCGTATTGCACCTTCCAATGCAATGTTGAATAGCAGGTTAGAGAGCGTATCCCCTTGCTTCAGTCAATCCAACGTCACGACCAGCACCCGCTATTCTGACGCATGATTTTGACCCATCCAGCGTCGCACGAATCGGTGTCGTCGGAAAACCATCTTCTAGCATTATCTGCCACTTCGTTTGACTGAATCGTATGCCGCCTTAAAGTCCACAAACAATGTAAGTGCGTATGCAAGTTGTACTCCTGGAACTTGTCTAGTAACTGACGCTGGGTAAACATCTGATTCGTCGTGAAGCGACCCTCACGAAAACCAGCTTAGTACTCGCCGACGAAGGACTCCGCTAACGGTCTCAGTCTACAGAACAGGATACGGGAAAGCACCTTATAGGAAGATTTTAGCAATGTAATGTCTCGATAGTTAGTGCCTAGATAGTGGACAGAACACGCTTAAACGAAATAGAAATGAGACAGTATTAATACGACGAGCTGGGTTTTTATGCTTTTTACCAATGCAGACAAATAAGCGCTTACTCGTTAGTTATAAGATTTTTTTTAAAGGTCACTTGAAATTATAGAATAAATTTTATTTTGAGTTCTATACATTTTTGTAAACGACAAAATTCGGCCCCTTTACTATTGCAGCTCAGGGCAAAGAAGCAGACAGAACAGAACACGTTAGAATGGGACCAACCAGAATTCAACAAAATGTACGGATCAAGTTCGCTTAATACAGGGTTATTTAAATTTTAGAAAACTCAAATCAAGCTATAACTTTTATTATTGTCACAACAATTATGATTTTCCGAAATTTGAAATTTCTCCAAACAATTGTTTTGGTAGGTTTGAAATCATTCTTTATTATTTATGGTTTTAACTCAACAAAACCTGCCTTACGTAGGCCTACGTCAACCATGCAGATATGTTGCAACCCTTCTTATTTATCTGCTCATTTACATTTCAGATAAATTCAAACCGATGCACTATGGACAAAAACGAGCAAAAAAACAGACGCAATTAAGATACGGCCTGCAGGCTGATAAAATATAGGTGATCTTATGTAAAATTTTCCGGAGAATCTCGTGGTGCCCACCCCTTTCCTGTTTGCCATCGGAAAGTGTTCCATTTAGCTCATTTTCTCCTATTTTTAATATTTTTTTTACACTTATTGAGCTATACCAAGCAAGGCTTTGAGAAAACATAACTTAAAACCCTTATAATTATGTGCAAAGAAGTCCGCAGAAACGAATAGGGCTTATCCCATTTAGTTTATAGCACAACAATTTTTTTGGTTGAACTCGCGTGACTAAGCCGGCCAGACCAAACGGGAACTCAACCAACAAAATTAATGTGCTCTAAACTAAATGGGCTAAACCCTATTCGATGCTGCGGACTTTTTTACACAAAATTATCAGGTTTTTAAGTTTTATTTTCTTGAAGTCTAACTTGGTATAGTCCAATAAGTATGAAAAAATGTCAAAATAGGCGAAAATGAGCAAAATGGGGCACTATCCGATGGCAGACAGGAAAGAGATGGGCACCACGAGATTCTCCGGAAAATTCTACATAAGATCACCTATATTTTATCAACCTGCAGGCCGTATTTTAATTGCGTCTGTTTTTCGTTCGTTTTTGCCCATAGTGCGATGCCAAGAAATTACTTATAGAAGTAAAACACAGTAAGAACATTGCAAGTTTTTAGAAAGCAATAGTTTTTTTTTCTATATTGGACGTAATCAAAGCCGTTACAGCGGTTATTGCAATGAAAAAGAATCATTTTTTGTTTTATCTCTTTTACGAGAAGCATAAAATTATTTCTAAGATCGCTATTGACGAAACGTAAAATGATCCTGATAATGTTTTCAGTGATTATTAAAATCTTTTTTAATCGTCCAATATAAAACAGCTCCAAAAGCAAGGAGAAGACTAACCTTGAGCAATCGAGCTAGACTACAATTACCCGCAGAATCGGTTCGGTATTCTCGGATAAGAATCATTCACGTTCGACTGGCATGGCAGAATTTTCTGACACTAACTGACAGCAGACACAGTTTTCCTCGGAAAGTTGTAAAACACGTGTAGCACTCGATGTTTTCATGATCTGCTGATTGCAAACAACTTTACCATTTCCAGCCGAAGTACTATATTTATTCTATCATCCGCGCCGGTTCCACGCTTGCAAAGTGGAAATAATATCGGGTTTGGGAATGACTCATGACTTTACGATTCGAAGGGGTACCTACCGATCATCAGATAGCCTTTTCCCTTATTCAAATAACTTCACTCCCTCGGCACTTTCCATCGGATCAACGCACAGCACAACCCCACCACACCAGAAAGATAATTTCCTACTGCGGTAAAAAGCCTGTAAATTGCTTACCGCGCGCTTGCTAATAGTGTTAATTGTCCGGGTCTGACCGGCCACAAGCCACAAACCATTCCGTGCCTTGACTCGTTCTCGGACGCTGCAATGGACGGACGGCTTCGGCGGGTCGGACTCCAGCAGGAGTGGAGTAGAGCGGTCGGTTTTAATGAACTTCTTTCTTCTATTCGATTTCATTTCAGGCCAATAGCAGCATATTTGTACAATCACAAACAGACTTTATCAATGGAACCACAGCGGTTGCCAAAAAGACGGAAACCTGCATCGGCAGGTGGGAACACGGTACACTAGAGCCGCTGCAGATCCAAGTGAGTATTACGAAAACTTGCCTCGTACCATAGTAAGTAAGCACCCAAGCATGCACCCATCCTCCAAACAAACTCCGAGCATTTGTGCTGCGTGCAGATGAAGTGGATGATATACAGAAAAAAAAATCTGATTCTTTAACATAATAGCCAGAGGAGAGCATGAACTAGGTTACGTTCCCCGCCGGGGACGTGTCAGTTCAAGCTGTCAAAATTCCTTTATCGAACAAAATTACTTTTTATTTCCTCTTGTGTTGGATTCAACTCCACCCGATTGGTCTAATCCGTTATGATGTAGCGCGTTTTAATGACGACGATGAGGTGTAATTATTCGATTAAACGGTGACAGGCGCATCACAATTTCGCCTCGGAACACAGCAACTCACTCACGATCGAGATCGAGAAAAGCAATAAGCAAGCAACGCTCCGCTGAGCGATGCATTTTTCATTTCACGTTCCTTTCATATGGTACATCTTTCACCCTAAGTAGTTTTTTTCTTTCTTCTCTTTCTGCTCCATTGTACTTTCTTCTCGACACTTCTCCGCCGTAATAATGTGTATACGATAATTTTCTTATCATTATTGTGTTGTTTCCACTCAGGTACCTCCAGTACCATCCGTAGCAAATTTAACTGTAAAGACCGAAAATATTAGTTCCGGCAGTCAGATAACTTACCATAGCAATAATCTTAATAATCATAACAATGCTAGCAATAAATCAGACGGATTAGATCAGCGTCATCATTATCAACATCACAACGTTCAACAATTACAACAACAACAGTTACATCCCAACAACTACCACCCAAGACTAGCTCAATCCTTTATAACCGGTACTTCTGCTCGCACTACGTTTCTGCGGCTGTCGGAACACCGTCCTCGCTATCCGATCGACCACGACAGCCGAAAGAACAACGACAACAGCAACAACAACAACAACCGCAACCATCAAGAAGACGCTACAACGCTTGATCTGGTACTGACGCCAACGACGACTACAAACACGGTCACCACTGCAACAGTAGCACCGTCCTGTCTGTCATCGCCATCGTTCGCTCTGAGCACCATTAATCAGACCTTGGCCGGTCGGGAAGGCACGGTCGGTCAGCAGCGTCCACCTGACTGCAGCGTTATTGTAGCGCCTCGCAGCAACCGTCAGTACCAGCTACTACGCGAGCATCAACAAAAGTACTCATCGACATCGACAACCACCACAGCAGCAGCCGCCGCCACCGCCGCCGCCGCCGCAGCCGCCAGTAGCTGGGGAGCACCGAACTCAACGACTACCGACGCATCGTCCAATCAACCCAGAAACCTTAACGATACGGCGGCATGCCCGGTTGTTCACGTAAGTGATCATCACATGTTCGTACGGTGTTTCGTTTTGGAACGAGGACCGTTGCATCCGTTCTAGTACCACCGTTTCTCGCACACAAGTAGAGCAACACTACTGGCAACCGATGCACGACCTCTCGTTCCTTGTAGTTATTCTGTTCCTGCTTTGTTCTGTTACTGAAATAGTGAATTGTAAATCAAACACAGAATGTATTATACACGAAACAAGAAACACCTGAACCAAGCTCGACCCTTAAATACCGTTTTACTTAAAATGTCAGGAATCATCAAAGCTCACAAACTGGCCGCCGCCGCTGCCGGCGGCTCCAATGCAAATGTCGCAGCACGGCTTCACTTTTGTTTTATCAGCAGGCTGAAATCACCTTTCGCCGGCAAGCATTAACCGATCGGGTGGCGCCCCCTGCATGTGTGTATCTGGGTATGGGCGTGTGTGTGACACTTGAATTGGACTCGCATGTCTTCCGCGCTGCGACTGTCAAATTACGATTACGGCAAAACCGGGACCGCGGAAATTGGATTTAATTGTTCGCCATTGTTTACCGCGACACCGCACCGCCCGGCTGGTTGGTTGGTTGGCCCCGACCAACCGGTCGACTTTCTTGCGGCTTTCAAGTGTTTCGCTTCTGTTTCAAGCTTAAGACTTACTACTTATACGTTACTGGTTTGATTAGTTTGTACATAGAGACGTTAAGTTCATTAGTCAGTATAGTCACATTCTGTTAAGTTTACGTTTTATTTAGGCGAGGGCTGGCTACTAGGGATAGGGCTTATAGGAAAGTTGTGCATTGTGCAATGACAGGTGACTGGGGCTACTGCGGTGCACTGGTTTGGAAAAAGAATATTTCACGATGGAGCTTGATGGGAATTTGGAATGAATTTATTAGTCGGAGTAACACTGACAAAGTCAGTTGTCAGTTTTTGTTATTTATTGATTAACATTTATTTATAAGCTCAATCATTTTATATGACTAGTATTATAGTTTGTATTTAATTTTTAAGTTTTGTATCTCAACTCAACACTTTTGGTGGTATAAGTAAATTTCAAATTCCCTCAAATACAAGAGTATGAACTTGTATCAAATAACGAAACTAACGGTAATCATAAATCTATATTGATAGCCTTTTAAAATTTATTGTAAAAATTACACTAGAATCTTGAAATCTGGAGTCAATTTTCTCATTATGGGGATTGAATTCATTTTCCTGCATCTGTCTCTACTTTTCATGTTGGGTAGGAAACCTATTTTAAGCAGTCTAAGCGGATCACTGATTGTTTTACCTTATTAAAGGGTGTTCACGATAAAATTGCAACACACTTATATTGCTGTAACTTTTGAATCGTCGGGTAGAAATAATTGAAACTTTGCATGGAGAAAGCTTTAAGTGCAATGTTTATGCTGTGTGAGTCTTTTTACCAAGTGCACAAAGATATGAAAAATGGAGTCGAAAGAACAGCTCGTTTGCGAAAAAAATCTGCACAACTACATCGAAAAGAAGAATCTATCACATCGTGCCATCGGTAAAAGGTTGGTAATCCCGAATTCTGCGCTTTCTCGTGTCATAAAACGGTTCGAATCAGATGTTCGATTGTCGATCGTGAGTCAAAATGTGTAGAAAAATGGCATCGGTATACTGTTAAGGATCACACCCGCCTAGTTGGGGCCTTCTACGGGAAACCAAACTCCTCCGTTCTAGAGGTAGCAAACACAACTAACTTCAAAAGTGACTTCTTCCTCTTCTGAAGTCTCACAACGTTCCTACACTCTCCTGGTAGAATTTGGCCTCATGCCATTACGCAAAGGCCGTGATGGAGTGGCATAAAGCAAGTAATGTCGATTTCGTGCCAAAAGATCATAACCCCTCAAATACACCGGTGCTGCGGCCCATCGCGAAATACTGGGCTATTATGAAGCAGAATCTTCTGAAACATTCTAAAGTAGTCAAAACAGTTGATGAAATGAAGAAAGCATGGCTAAATATGCAAAACATGTCGATTTTGAGGTTGTGCAAAATTTCATGGGTGGGGTTAAGGTCAAAGTACAGGCACTCGAATACGGAGCATTATCGTTCGATCGGTTTACAGCAATAGCTACCATAATAAAATATCCGAAAGAAGAATTAATACATTTTCTACAATTTTCGTAGTTGTGGAACTTATGCGCATTAAATTTTATCGTGCATATTAAAACGCCAAGTGGCTAAAATCAACTCGCCAAATGTTGCATGTTTATAAGAGACTAGCTGACCCGACAAACTTCGTATTGCCACAAATTAACCTGTGTTGTACATAAATCATGAATCTCGGATGATCTTTGTCACAATCTCGAGTTTTGCAAGCCCCCCAGTGGGCGGCGCTTCCCACGGCGGTTCACCGGCAACACTCGCGACCGTCTCGTCCTGAATGATCTAGTGTTACTATAGATAGTTTTTGTGGTCTTGTATTGACTAATGTGTTATGGAAGAGTCTCGAATTTCTCGAGTTCGATTAGTTTTTGAGTTTCGCAAAAATTTCTGTTTTATTTGTATGAGAGTCCATATCTCCCTACCACAGGGGTGAGAGGTCTCTAACTATCGTAAAATAAATTCAAGACTCAAAATCTTCCACATGCCAAATTTGGTTCCATTTGCTTGATTAGTTCTCGAGTTATGAGGAAATTGGTATTTTAGTTGTATGGGAGCCCCGCTCTTAAAGGGGAGAAGAGGCATAACTCGCCAAAGGAAAAATTCTAGCGTCCTAAGACCCCAATATGACAAATCTGGTTCCATTCGCTTGATTAATTCTCGAGTTATGAGGATATTTGTATTTCATTTGTATAGGAGCCTCCCCCCCCCGCCCCCTCTTAAAGTGGGGAAATCCATAGAAAATATACCATAGAAAATATTCTTGCCTACAAAAACACCCACATGATAAATTTGGTTCCATTTGCTTGATTAGTTCTAGAGTTATGAGGAAATTTGTATTTCGTTTGTATGAGAGCCCCCCTCTTAAAAAGGTAAGGGGTCCTAATTCATCATAGAAAAAATGGTTGCCTCCAAAAACACCCACATGCCAAATATGGTTCCATTTGCTTGATTAGTTCTCGAATTATGAGGAAATTTGTATTTCATTTGTGTAGAAGCACCCCCTCTTAAAGTTGGGAGGGGTCCTAATTCACCATAGAAAATATTCTTGCCCTCGAAAACTTTCACATGCCAAATTTGGTTTCATTTGCTTGATTAGCTCTCGAGTTATGACGAAATTTGTATTTCATTTGTATAGGAGCCCCCCTCCTAAAGTGAGGAGGGGTCCCAGTTCATCATAGAAAAAAATTTTGTCTCCAAAAACACCCACGTGTCAAATTTGGTTCCATTTGCTTGATTAGTTCTCGAGTTATGAGGAAATTTGTATTTCGTTTGTATAGGAGCCCCCCCTCTTAAAGTGGGGAGGGGTTCTAATCCACCATAGAAAATATTCATGCCCTAGAAAACTTTCACATGCCAAATTTGGTTCCATTTGCTTGATTAATTCTCGAGTTATGAGGAAATTTGCATTTCATTTGTATAGGAGCCCCCCTTCCTAAAGTGGGAAGGGGTCCCAATTCATCATAGAAAAAAATTTTGTCTCCAAAAACACCCACGTGCCAAATTTTGTTCCATTTGCTTGATTAGTTCTCGAGTTATGAGGAAATTTGTATTTCGTTTGTATAGGAGCCCCCCCTCTTAAAGTGGGGAGTGGTCCTTATTCACCATAGAAAATATTCTTGCCCTCGAAAACTTTCAATGCCAAATTTTGTTCCGTTTGCTTGATTAGTTCTTCAGTTATGAGGAAATTTGTATTTCATGTGTATAGGATCCCCCCCTCCTAAAACGGGGAGGGGTCCCAATTCATCATAGAAAAAAATTTTGTCTCCAAAAACACCCACATGCCAAATTTGGTTCCATTTGCTTAATTAGTTCTCGAGTTATGAGGAAAATTGTGTTTCTTTGGTACTGGAGCCCCCCCTCTTAAAGTGGGGAGGGGTCCTAATTTACTATAGAAAATATTCTTGCCCTCGAAAACCTTCACATGCCAAATTTGGTTCCATTTGCTTGATTAGTTCTCGAGTTATGAGGAAATTTGTATGGAAGCCCCCCCTTTTAAGGAGGAGAGGAGTTATAATTCCCCTTATAAAGAGGGGAGGGGTCTCAATTTACCATAGAATAAATTCTTGTCACCGAAAACACCCACATGCCAAATTTTGTTCTATTTGCTTGATTAGTTGTCGAGTTATGCAGAAATTTGTGTTTCATTTGTATGGGAGCCCCCCCTCTTAGTGGGGGGAGGGGTTTCTAACCATCACTAAAACCTTTCCTGGCCCCAAAAAACCTCTACATGCATATTTTCATGCCGATTGGTTCAGTAGTTTTCGATTCTATAAGGAACATACGGACAGACAGACAGACAGACAGAAATCCTTCTTTATAGGTATAGATGGTATGGAGTCAACTAGTTTTATCATTGTAATATGAACAACCACAATAGTTTTGTTTCTTTTACAGTATTATCACGGTTTTATGGCTAGCTATAAGTATTTTTTGACTCGTGAGTTTTGGTGTTGCGTAATACCATAACAATACCAGAGGTAATAATTAATACCGCTATGAAACCTTTATAAAAATCACATAAAACCAAGCGGCTTAAATTGTTTACTGGAAAAGTAAGTGTGATCCGTTTTGACAAGGCATCACTTGTTCGGACACAACTGAAGGATAATACTAGAGGTCAGCGGATCTAGGAAAATAAACAAACCTACATACCTCTATGTAGTAGCAAACTAGTCTAGGAGCCCAGTAAGCAAAATAGTCTAACAAGCCAGTCATTAATCATCATATGTTCGAACCTTGGCTCGGCGGTACTTGCTTGATAGAGTCAGTATGACCTAGCCTCGTATTTGTCCTGTACTTTAACAGTCGGCTGCGAAGTCTGTTCATAAAGAAAGATCAAGTCTTAGGAAACCCAAAGCTTTGCTTTTTAGAGGTGATTTCTTCGGGGCACTGACCACTTTTGCCCGTTTTGGAGTAACCGGTGTATTCGTAGGGGAGTCTCTGGCATCACTCGTGATATGCGACCGTCTCGCCCTGAATCATTCATAAAATGTTCACCGTAGATTTCCGCAGAATAGTTTACTCCGCCAAACAGTTTTCCGCGAAACATTGTGAAGCAAAATGTTATAAAACCCTCGTTTCGTCAAATAACCTCCCCAAGGGCGATGTTAAGTAACATGCCGGATAAGCCGTCAACCGTTTGTCTCAACTCCACAGTGACTCTAAGGGGTTTTAGAGCACCCTCGGGACGCACACAAAGCACATCACTAACCAATGTTACTCTGACCAGTCGCATCGGTTTGTCAAGAGATCCATATTCGTGCATTAGGTGCCATAACTGGTCTCCATCGACTGTGTCTTATACTGGCTTCAGATCGATAAGCCTTGGGTTTAAGACTTAACCTTCTTTATCGACAAAATTTGCAGCCGACCAGATAATTACGCGGCTAATGCAACGATCCTACTAACTCTAATAGCACCGCCCAGCCGAGATTCGAACATAATGTACATAAAAGTTAAAAATCAGCAATACGTTCATATATACATGCTAATAAATCTTATTTGATGCGCAAAATTGGCATATCCGTGGTATTTTAGAGGCGATATACGTGATGAGGAATGAACATACGCGTTTCATCGATATAAGTAATTGTATACGATAATATCCGATTGAGCCCGACCCGCTCGGTACTGCTATGCGATTCTGTGCTGAATGTCGTATGTATGTCAGCTATTATTATATACGACTGAAAATCAACTTGGGAGGACTTTATTAAGCTTCAGTTACGATTCCGAGCTTGTTAAGATTTATTTACGATAATTTTCGGTTATTGATGTTCGATTTGGTGCTAGCTGGGGTGGATAAGATCGAAAAATATGTGATACGTGGACATATTGTATTTCCGACATTTCGCAAGGTAATATGCCCCACAAATCCTTAGACTGTCGACGAGGCTAGACTATTGTTTCCCCTTGTTTTGCAACATCGCCTTGGAGGTAGAGAACTATCGGTCTTGTTAGTTTATTGTACATGATATACTTAGAATAGCTTACCATACCTTAAGGTCATGTGAAGTTCGTACTAAGCATGACCTCCGGTCAAAATTCGTCTGCGGATTTCTCTTCTGCAGTTGTTATCTGACGTCATCACGGTATACAAATTCGTCTGCCACCTCGAACTCGTTCCCGTTGATTACAACACTATTGCCTACGCGAGCTTTTGTGCGTTCGGGTTATCCTGCTAACAGATACGTTTCAGCTTGGTGTATGGTTCAGCAACCACATGTAATATCTTTCCAACAACGTCCATGTCATCAGCGAAGCAAGATGCATCGAAGATCGTGCCTCGCATGTTAAACCATCGCCTTTTCGAAGTCCCTTGTGTGTTTCAAACGAGCTTCATGACGCGCTTAACGTCCTCACACAGTACTGTATACCATTACCATCTATTGGGACTTGAATCAGACTTGTCAGCTTCACGGAAAAATCGTGTTCATCCTTTATTTTTCATAGCTCTTCACTGTCGATGTTATCATATGTGGCTTTAAAATCGATGAAAAGATGATGCCTAGCGATTTGGTATTCGCGATATCTTTGGAGAATCTGTCGCAGTACAAAGATTTGTACTGCTTTCACTACTTCAGCATTTTTGTATACTTGATACAACTCGTAGTTCGTGCGTCTGCGATACACTGCATTTTCCGTTTGCCATCAAATATTAAGCGTGGAATTTTACGCTCAACGTGGTTATTTCTGTAAGCCGTGCGGTGAGACGATCGTCGAAAGAACTCAGATTGGCGCATCACTCGTGACGGTGCGATGAATCATAGTCAAGTCAATGCGATCTGCTAATACGTCGAATATTATCATACATTGGAGGAGTACTCGTCTACTTTCAAGTGTCGGTTGGTTGAACAGCATACATCGGCTTACATATGGTGGAAGGTTTGTTCGGTCTCTCCAATTAAGGATCTGTAAAGCGTATCGAATGAACTGCCTTTATACACGTTCGAGTCTGTTGACGTGGACAGCGTGATGTGGTTCCCAAACTTGCACTCCATATTCGAGAACACTGCGTAGGGTGCATGCAGTAAGGTGCTCTGAGGCTATAAACATCAACAAAAAATGTGGTATTCCTTCTCAGAAAACCAAACATTGCATATGTCTTAGCCGTAATGGCATAGATATGTTCCACAATTTTCATTTTGCTGTCGATTAGAATCCCCAAGTCCTCAACTACGCCTTTACGTCCTAAGCTTGTTGTCTCCATAATGTAATCAAAAACAATCGGCGCACGCACCCGCGTGGTCGAGATTATGCAACATTTGTTGACGTTAACTTTCATCGCATTCAATCTGCACCATTCCATAAGCGCGTCAATGTCCATTTGAAACGCACAGCAGTCTGTTAGTGTTGTGATCACACGGTAAAATTTGAGGTCGTCAGCGTACAATAGTTTCGAGGATTTCGCTTTTCCACAAAGTTCCTTGATGAAAAGAATGAACAACAAAGGTCCCAAGACACTGTCTTGAGGAACAGCAGACTGAATCTGGAACGGAAAAGAGCACGCCCCGTCAGATACAACGGGAATGGGTAGACCCATTCTCCTAAACTTCTTCACCTTCAGAGTATGTGAAATCTTATCAAGAGCCTTGGCAAAAACAACATACACAGCGTCGATTTATTGTCGTTTTTCGATTTTATCCACAATAGTTGATACATAGCTTAGCAAGTTTGTAGTGGTCGAACAATTTTTCATGTAGCCGTGTTGTTCTGCAGAATCGGACGAAAGCCCGATTCGCAGCTGCAATTCGTCGTTTCGTTTCACGGCTTACGTCGTTATCAACTGTTACCAAGGTTCCATGATATATTAATTCCTGCACTACTACCTATAGTTCTCCATTCAGCACCACTTCGGCACCAACACCGTTTAGAGTCCCACGATCCCTGCCAGCAAACATGTACTTCGATTTTACGGTGTTAATGGTAAATTCCAATATCGCTGCTTCCAATTTAAAAGGTCTATATAGGCCTCTTCCACTGGTCTACGGATAATCCCGATGACATCGACGTCACCCGCAAAACCAAGAAGCATGTGAGACATTGTGATGATAGTCCTGTTCCTTTTCAAAAGAACAAGGCCCTCCATATTGCACTTTTCAAGGTAATAATGCATAGCAGGTTAGAGAGTGCATCGCCATGCTTCAGTACATTCAACATCTGACGTATGAGATTAATTAGTTTTGTCAGAAAACCAGGTTTTAACATTATCTACCACAGCTCATTTCGTATAACTAAATCGTACGCCGCCTTAAAGTTACTACTACTTTAGCAGCCGAGAGCCGGAGTGGCTCTTGCCCTATCAAGAATTCCCCTCCATTGTACTCGGTTCTGGGAAACTCGTCGCCAATTCGTTGCGCGTCGGTTTCAAGCTGGTCGAGCTATCTAGCACGTTGTCCCCTCTATTCCGTGTGCTGGTGGGGTTCTAGAAGAGAACGGATTTCACTGCACAATCGTCCGGCATCCTTGCGACGTGGCAGGCCCTACGTAGTCTCCCAGCTTTCGCCAGGTGTACGATGGGAATCTCTCCAAGCAGTGCCCGTAGATCGTGATTCATATGCCTCCGCCACTCTCCGCTTGCCGTTTGTAATCCGCCAAAAATAGTCCGCAACACCTTTCGTTCAAATACGGCTAGTGCACGTATGTCCTCCGTAGGCAAAGTTACTGTCTCAAGTCCGTAGAGGTAGACTGGTCTGATTAGCGTTTTGTATTTCGTTAGCTTTGTGCGGCGGCGAATGCTCCTTGATCGAAGCGTCTTGTCGAGCTTGGATCTCCTTACTCGTATTATTGTCGGCGGTGACCAGAGATCCCAAATATACGAACTCATCAACCATCAACCTCCAGTTCGTTGCCTTTAATAATCACTGTCCGTGGAAGGCAAACGTTGCTTTCTCTGGAGCCTCTCCCTACCATATATTTAGTTTTCGACGCATTGATTTGTAACCCAATCCTCCTAGCCACCGTTTTTAATTTGGCGTAGATTGCCCGTAATGATGTCGGTAATGGCGTAGGTTTCTAGTAATGATGTCGAGGTCGTCTGCGAAGGCTACTGTTGCTGAAGATCGTTCCTCTCGTTTCTATGCCCGCTCGCCGGATCACACCTTAAAGTACACAATCAGATAATAGGTCAGCAAAATGTACTCCCAAAGCTTGTTTAGTAACTGACCAGGGTAAACATTGGATCCGTTGTAGATCCGATTGTGAAATTAAAATAAAAAAGAAATATTTCAGATTTCGATTTCATATTCTTTTTCACTTAATTTGATACTAATTTTTCAACGTTCCGATTAGGGTAAGCGGATGTTTCAAGTTAAGCATAAACCTTACTCAAGACCAGGAGCATCTAGTTTCTGAAGAGCGCTCCACTTTAATTTCATACTTTCGGCCAAATTAGAGATGCTTCTTGACAGTTTTTGCGAGTATAATTAGCTTCCTTCCATGTAACGCGTCCTTAAAAATGATTTGCATGAAGAACACTCGGCGGGCAAACTATTCTGTACATGTACATGATATCGTGCTGCAACATGATAGTCCCGCTGGAGAGCACTCCGCCTTGCATTTTCACTTGTTGCAATCTCTCCGAGAATACTTTCTGGCAATTTTACACTGAAGTTTCCCGATGAGGAGGCCATAACAAGATTATGTCTGTGTTATAAATAACACATTCGGTTATTCATAACACATTATGTAACAAATCGAAAATAAACTAATTAGGAAGCAAAAGCAAAATAAATCATGTTTATAACAGATTCAGATAGGAGTAACACATTGAGTTATAAATGAGCAATATAGATTCCACCACTAAAAATATTACTTTTACGATCTTTACTACTTTATATCACTTTCATAACAAAATATGTTACTTGCAAAAAAATTAGCAAATTACCATCAGCATTTTAAAACTATATTAAATACGTCACTTCACAGTTACTAATGTGTACTTGCTTTCATATCTTTATTTGCTAGCTTATTTTTGGAATATCTGGAAATGTTAACAATTAACCTTTTACACAATATGTTACAATTTAGATAAAATCATTACAAGGTTTGTTATAAATCAAGTATTAATTAAAGGAAATTTTGTCATAATTTTTGTTATTTTAACCACTTATGGAGGCTAATTTATAACAACGGTTGTTATAATTTATCTAATTAATAACAACCGCTGTTAGAAAGTTAACTTTCTAACTAAGTTGTCGTAGTAGTAAGGGAAAGCCACCATCATTTCAAGGATTTGCCAATGTATGTAGGTAGAATTACAGTAGATCCCAATTTGATTATCAAATGAATTTCACACTAATGCTGTTACAGAAGGGGCTAAAAGGGACTGGGCGGACCCACAAGAGTCGACTTCCAGCATTAGGATCCTTTCATGTAATAATCAATTTCGCCGTATCTATTTTAACCCACGTGATGATTTGTTTGTTTTGAATTGAGAAGTGCCATATTTGCTTCATACCGTAAGGATTCAGGTTGGCAATCAACTCCATCATCGAGCCTTCCACATATATGATATTAATAATATGATATTATGATGAAATGTGATATATATGGGCAAAAATAGAACAATCTCACCAACAATCCTTCGAATGGAATAGAGTTGCATCCTTTGAGTTTCCATAAGTGCTTCCAATCATTAATTTAATTTTTTTTCTGGTACCCATGTGCAGTATTAAAACTCGTTTTGGCCAAAGATTTTACTATATAGTAGGAGGCGCTTCATAAGCTGAAACAAAAAAAAAATTAAAATAACTTACATTAGGCTTACCTATGAGCAAGGCCGTGTGGCTCCATCGGCTGCCCAAAACCGCGGTTTTGAGATCAGGCAACCGGGAACCATCCAGCATCGCACCTCCTAGCTTGGCTACTCAATAGAGCATTACCGGGTATGGCCACGTGGAGGCGCTAGGTAGGGGCTTAGGATGGCTAGAGCCTAGAGATATTGAACGCTCCTCATTTGCCTTCCCCATTTCATACCCACAACCGCTGTTAGAAAAGTTAATAACAAAAAATTACAAAATAACATGATCTGTTATAATTTTGTTAGGTCCTCCTGACCGGCTTGCTAACATTTCGTAGCTAATGCCATTTAGAATAAGCTTTTACCGTCATTCAAACATTCAGTTTTCAGGTTCCAGCTAAAATTCCTATTGTTTTTTTTACCAAATTATAAACTGTGATTGTAACTGAAAAGTTATCCAAATTTGGTCACAAAACTTTATCAAGGAACGAATATGTTTATTGATTCGTGAACTTTTGCTTATTGCTTCACCTGTTTCCTAACGTGAGACTCCTTAAACTTGTTCACCACTTAACCTCAATTTGTTCGAATTCCTTAACGAACCAGAAACAGAAAATCTTTCGGGAAATCAAAGGTCACGACTAGTGTTTAAAAACTTCTACCTCTCAAGTTATGTTATGCGTATAGCATTCCAAGCCTCTCGCAAAATGACGTTTACGTAGCTAAATATTTGTCAGTTTCAACTCTAATTGCACGTAATTACGCCGTGACAGTTCGTCTGTTTTTTTCTTCTTCTCCTTAGTAAAATTACACAGAAAAATCTCAGCCTAATGAAAGGAAAAAAAATGACATGTAAAAAGGTGTCCGACAAACGTTCGAACCACCGTTGCCCAACGGTCGAAAACGGTTGTCGTCTTCGGGTTAGCGTGTTGACTTGTAAATTGTACCCATATCCCGCTCTTTGTCCACCTCATCATTACGTTTAATTACCGTCATCGGCATCGCGGATTGCTGCAGTCAACAGTACCGGCTTTCTGCTTGCCGTTTTTTGTTGTTGCTGTTATTTTCAGTTGCATTTTACCTTTTGCACTCGCAACTATGCCTTTTAATTTCTTTGTTTCCAGCTGGAAAGCGCAACTGTTGAGCAGGTTCATTTACTGTATAATAATGCAATCTACCTTCGTTTGCAACTACCCGAACAACGACCGTAGAGAAAGGGTACCTAGCTGCTTGCTACACCGAAAAAAATAAATGCAACAACGACACACAGCACAGACGACACTCACTCACACACAGGTTCACAACAGTGGCCATTGTCTCGCAATGCGGCACATCGTCCCATCTGATGCCTTGCGCTCCAACTTATGCTCGAAGAGATTCTTCGGCTTCGGGAGAAAGGAACAAAAAAGCATAGCTATCCGTCCAACCGTTGCTGGTTGGTCCCACCGTTGTTGTTGTTGTTGTTGCCTGGGCTTCTGCAACTGCACACGCGATAATAATAATGATGATCAACATTACTATTCACGTAAAAGTGCATTGTTTTCAATTTTTACAGCTCGTGCGAGTCGTTCTTCTAGTACCGCGAGCAAACCGTACTAGTCTCGGCTTTCAAATGCTTTACCGGCCGTACCGTGCTGCTGGGATTCTCCGGAATGATGACATTGCGGACGTCTACAGCAATCCACTCACTGCAGCATGTATGATAATTGCATTTAACGAGCAAAAACTTTCAGCTTTTTCGTGAAATTTGGACAGCTTCGTAGAACCGTTGCCTTTTTTTTGCGACCGGTGCGTGGCTATCTGCAATTCACGTTGATTAATTATTTATAAGCCTTTTTTCTTCATGTGCCTTCATCAAGGTGTGTCAGTTGGTGGAATTTCAGGTGGTCATAAAACGTCGGGTTCATTAGCCTAAGCGTTTGGGTTAAATTTTAATGGATTTCGTTTTTTACGGCTCGTCCAGATGAGTTCGTTGCTGCACAGCATCAGTCGAGACGATGGCCCTTTTCTAATCATTCGTCATGTCTTTGGTTCGCTGTTCGACCTTGTAGCAATTATGTTGAAAATATATCCGGTCTTTTTTTCCTGCATCCACAGATTAAACGTGAACCGTGCCAAGTGTCCGAGGTTACTACATCGAACAACTTCGAAGCCAGCACAACGGCACTGACTGCCGTTGTGAAGATCGAAGCCCAATCTCCGAAGGCCGTGGCCTGTTCGTCCAGTTGCGGAACCGCCGGGAGCACGATGGACCATATCGGAATCACCAGTACGCAGAACAATGCGGCCACGATTCCGGTCGGCATTGCCGTCGCTCGCCAACGGTTACAAGAGTCCACTGCGGCTCCAACATCGCAGCTCCATCAAGCCAAAGATCTGAACCGGTTCGGGATAGGAATTGCTGCCACCGCAGCAGCTACCGGATCCACTGCTGATTTAGGTAATTTTCGTTAATTTATTTTATGCTCACTTTTATTTATTCTCGATTACCGAGAATCGACCTGTTTTCCCCGTATGTAGTCCTCTGCAATTTTCTTTACGACCAGTACTAGCCGTCTCTTTTCCGCTTATTAAACATTGCCACGTTTATCTTAATATGATTTCATTCCCCTGAAACGTCCCGTCGAGACCACATGTCCCTGGCTTTGCCGTCCCGCTTCCCACCACCAAGTTCCCTCTCACGTTGCATTAATTTATTCAACTTGTTTATGCATAATTATCACATATATTTTTTTCTTTTCTCTTTTCGAACCATTTTCCATTCACGTGCATACCACACGATTCATCAACAAACGTCCGTGCGCACGCGGGGCAACACCACTGGCACCACCATCACCACCACCACAACCGTCGCCACCCTCTGCGGGCCAACAACCAATTCAACAACACATATTGCCATTTGTTCGACACTCGCACATCACTTCTTCATCTCCACCACGCCGCGCCGGTCTCCATCGCAACCGCCGCCACGGCCACCGCCATCAACGTTTCCTTTTATTTCTCTCTCCTGCACCACCACCAAATACAGGCTGCAGCACGCCGAGTCTGAGTCAGAACATGTTTTTCGCAGGCACCAACTCTACCATGATACCCCTCTCGTCGGAGGCAGTTACGATGGGCGTGACCAACGCGGCCGCCGCCGCTGCCGCTGCCGTCCAGAATGCCGTTAGAACACCGCCCGCCCTGTGGCAGTATCCCGGTAAGTCTCCAATTTTCGTTTCTGTTTCTTCGCTTTCGAATTTCGCTTCCCCTCTTCGGGGGCATCCCAAGTCACGCCCTCGCTGGGACCGAAAAAGAAAACATAACCACAAGGGACGTGTCCACATGTTCCAGGCCCCGTTCTTATTCTTCATTATACACATTCGGGGAGCTCTTTCATGTCGTGTATTTTTTGCGTATTTTTTGTGGCTTCGATCGACAACCGAAACACCGCTCGCTGCTCCTGCTGCTGCGGCAGGCTATGCGCTGCGGCAATTAAAACCAAGAAATGTTCAAAGAATCTTATGAATATGTAAATTGAAGAGATAGGCTATTGAAAGGAGAGTGCTTCAACCGGCAATGCGCACAGCAGCCCGGCTCCGGGGGGAGCAATATTTCACGGTCGTTCATTTATTCTAGATCTACGACGGGGGCACGCCACGTCACGACAAATGCAGTCGCGGCAGCACCTTCCCCCGCTCTTCGTCTCTCTCGAGTGGCCGCGGTCGGTGGGGGTTTTTTGTCGAAGTATCTCCCCGACATGACATTAACATATTATTTAACACAACATTTGATTTAAGGGCAGCAATTAATTGCATCATCTTGCGCGCCTAACAACGGAGCGTCAAGTATCCACACAAGTAAGTCTGTGTGTAGAGTCGTGTGCAAAACGGCCATACCCTAGATCTGGTCGTCGGGACTATATGGGCAAGATCACCACCGCTGCGTTGCGCTAATCGCGACCAGCTCAGCGCCATAAATTAATAAAAAAAAAATCACCAGTCATGGCGGTATTATTATTCTGTTTAAATTTTAAACGGTGTCTAGTTGTTCGTTCGTTCGGAGAAAAGATCACATCCATTGAATATAGCGAATGGATGTAATTTGCTGTTAATTTTCTCAGTAATCGCGTGTTCTGAAGCCATTTTCAAGTCATTCTAATGATGAGTTGGGAAAAGCACTACAGACTCGTTTTAAATTGCACTGAAACGTTATATGTTGTTTTCAAAGAAGTTTTATTTTCTTAGTATTAAAACTATAAATTTGTATTGCCGAAGTTCTTGTTGACATGCTGGCACACCTACAAAAATAGATCTACAGCACGGTAGAATTATTTAATTTAACAAAACATTCATTTCAAAGGTGGTGAATTAAATAAAGACAAGGCCTAACTTCATTTCAAGTTATACAATACAATTACCTAAAAACATCCACGTAGCATGTTACACAGTTACATGCATGAGTTACAGTAAAATAAAAAATAAATTATCAAATTAAGATATATTCATACAAAATACCATCTCTGAATGGAGCGTTTCTACACGATAGGTTCCTTAAAAAGCTGAAATCTAAAGTGAACCTTTGTGATTTCGCCTCAAACCCTTTAACGGACAAACTTGTAAAAACGACGCGATCAAGCTGATGACTATTTTCATGAAAGTATATTTAAAAGAAGCTCATATTTTAATTTTCATGCAAAAATAATCATAAATATAAGAGGCTTATGTCTGTCGGCAAAACGAGGGGCGCGATATGTATTTTCGTGGTAATAACCGCCCACGTTAAGCAAAGACTCAAACCAATCATACCAGATTACATTCAAGACGAGCAAAAGTAACGTAGTTGCACTTCATAGAGTTACATAGCGTTAGCGTTACATAGTGTACCTCCAATTTGCTCTCAATTAAACGCGAGGCGACGCGCGGGGGTTACAGCTAGTTATCTATATGAGCGCAAGTAAGAAATACTGTAAAAAATGTCGGTTTTTATGTCCATCGTTTTGCCAAGTTATTTTTTCAACTCAGGTTTATTACAAAATTCCAAGAAAGCATGTAAAGAAATCACAAAACATTTTCGAAATGAATCATTTTGGTAAAAATGGCCAAAATTCGCTGGATATTGGGCCGTATGAATAAAACACTTTGCTCTGCTTTTCCCGTGTTAATCTTATGGGAGAGTTTGCTTTAACTCTTTTATTCATACGGCCTTCGCAAATAACTTGTTTTCTTATTTTGGAAAATGACAACTCTTAATCGCATGGTCACAATCCCGAAAACGGCCAAAAGAACAAGAAAACTATTCTGAATACATTCTTCATATTTTCCACTGAAGTTTTTGGAGCGTCTTAGTACAATACGAAACCTGCAAATTAAATTTAGAAAAACTTATCGAATTTAATTCTACTAGGGTACTTGATCCAATAGTTGTGGTAGTACCAATAGTTGCGCTACTATTCATTATTAATACATATTTTCGTCACCGTAGCATTTTAGATAAAACAATTACATTCATTATATAAAACAAGTTTTTAGAAGCATTGGTAGTTAGACTACACCATTTAAAATTAAAGCATTATTTGCTATATAGTTTTGCTACGATGTTTTTTCACTTAGCAACCTAGCAATGTATATGGAATACCACAATTAAAGGAACATCAAACTTAATTAAGGAAACATTAGTGCAACTGTTGGTACAATATAATTGAATCGGAAAATTCATTTTTTCTTTATAAAGCTATTCGTACAACGAAAGCAATTGTCTTGCCTTGTATTTGATAAATTTATATCCCACAAGCATTAATTGAAGCATATACCTCAATAAACAAGTAAAATGAAGTTATATTGTGCTTAGTAGCGCAACTAATGGATCATCTACCCTATATAAATTTTAAAAAATATACATGCATAGTAGAATTAAATTAGATAAGTTTTCTTTTTATTTAATTTTCAAACATATTTTTAATTCAAAACTAATTTCGAATGTGGCTATGTGGCTCTAAAAGTGAAGACCACCTACAGACGTTAAACTATGTTTTTAATGTGCACCTTCTGCAGATATTGGCATTGGCATCATTTTGATGCAGAAATCACTTTTAAAAAGGGTGTATTTATTTTCCCGGTAATTATGTTTGAAAAATTGTATCTCGAAAACTATGGATTGCTCTAAACGTGTGTTGTAGACATTTGATTTGATTTGATTTGATTGATAAGCTTGAAAGAAATATACACTGTAAAAAATCACCCGTTCCTATTCACCCTTTCCAAGCTTATTCTGAGATGGAGCAACAATTATTAACGAATTCCGTAGAATCACGACTTTTTTTCAAACTAAGGATTTTTTTCATCTCATGTGCATTTTGAATAAGAATAACAATTGCTTATGCGATGTACAATAAAAATAGGGTGATTTATGTTTTTTAGACAAGCGTTACGCCTACTCTATTTTGGACATTTTCCACTTGATTTTGATTCAAAAATAAGAAAATATAGAAACAAGTTCCTGCAATAGTGCAAGTTGTTCCAATAATGGTGGAATTTCAATTTCTATCTTTTCTATCTATAAAAGTTTAAACATGTGTACATTCTTCTATTTCGTGTTCATATGACGAGTGTCCTAGGCTACTCGTCGGCAATTCGATAAGCGTCTTAACACACGCTAGTCGGCTTCAACCTGGTCTACCCCCCAAGCACATTGGACATTTCTACTCCGGGTGCCGAGCGTGTTGTTGACGAGAATGGATTTCATTGCACAATCGCACAATCGAAGTGGCCGGCCCACCGCAGTCTTCCAAGTTTCGCCGAGAGTACGATGGGAATCTCCCCAAGTAGTGATGCAACTCGTGGTTCATACACCAACGCCACGCTCCGCTATCCGTCAAAAATAGTCCGCAACACCTTTCGTTCAAGTACGGCAAGTGCCGTAAGCAAACCGTCTTCCATAAGCAAAGTTACTGTCTCAAGTCCGTAGAGGACTACCGGTAGGATTAGCGTTTTGTACATCGTCAGCTTTGTGCGGCGCCGTACGCTTGATCGAAGCGTCTTGCGGAGGGAAAAAGACACTCGATTTCCACATTGAATGCGTCGTTGGATATCCTTACTCGTATTACTGTCGGCAGTGACCACAGATTCCAAATATACGAACTCATCAACCACTTCCAGTACATCGCCGTCAATAGTCACTATCCGTGGAATGCAAACGTTGTTTTCTCTGGAGTCTTTTCCTGCCATATATTTAGTTTTCGACGCCGCGTTGATTTGTAACCCAATCCTCCTAGCCTCCGCGTAGATTGCCTCCACCGTTCCAAGGTTTCTAGTGATATCAAGGTAATGTGCGAAGGCTAGAATTGGATACTCTTGCTGAAGATCGATCCTCTCGATCCTCCACAAAAATATGATGCGTGGGCTCGTTGTGCTCTCGACATTTCTGGAGGATTTTTCGGAAAGTAATACTTTGATCCGTAGTAGCATTCACTTACTTACTTACTTACTTACTTACTTACTTATGTGTCCATGTCCGCCGGTCCGGCAGAATAAAGGGATGAAATCAGAGATCTCCACTGCTGACGGTTATCCGCCATGACTTTTATCTGTCGCCAGGACAGGTTCTCGTCTACAGTCCGCATGTCGTTGGCTAAGCTGGGTCGCCATGAGCCTCTGGGTCTGCCTCTTCTACGCTGTCCTTGTGCTTCTGTGCAGACCTCGTTCACTCCTTTCCTCAAGATGTGTCCGATCAACTCCTACCTACGTTCACGAATTTCTGTGGCTATCGGTCGTTGATAACACCGACGAAGGAGTTCCTCATTGGATATCCAGTTGTCATGCCACCAGACACGAATGACGTAGTAGCACGGACCTCCATAAAGCCCGCCCGATACTGCCCTACGAAATTTCTTGCTATTGGAGATAGACGACGCAACAAAATCTGAGAGAGCACCTTTTAGGCGGCGTTGACCAACGTGATGCGGCGGTAATTACCGCAATCTAGCCGGTCACTCTTTTTGTAGATGGTACAGACTACACCTTCCATCCACTCCTCCGGTAGTTTCTCCTCCTCCCAAATCCTAGAAATTATCCAATGAAGTGCGGTTGCTAGCGGTTCTTGACCATTTTTGTAGAGTTCTGCCGGGGGTCGGTGCTTTCCGGCGACTCTATTATTCTTCAGTTGACGAATTTCTCGCCGGATCAGGAGCCAGCACGCTGTTGTCATTTGTAGGCACTCTTAGGTTAACTTCCGTTGCGTCTCCCTCTGCTATATCGCCTATGAGGTGCTCATCGTAAAGCAGCTTTCACCTGTTGGCCACCTTGCGCTCGTTTGTGATTAGATTCCCTCCCTCGTCCACACATGCCAGGTTTAGGTGTGTAGCCCTTACGAGTTTCGTTCACCTTCTTGTAAAACTTGCGCGCGTCATTAGCCCGGAATAGTTGTTCCAGCTCCTCACGATCTCTGTCCTCCTTCTGGCGTTTTTTACTCCTCATGATCGTGATCAACTCATTCCGCACTCGTCGATACTTGGCCTAATTCTCTCTCGTGGATATGCTTAGATAGTTT
The DNA here is from genome assembly GCF_943734655.1 of Sabethes cyaneus. Classification (NCBI taxonomy): domain Eukaryota; kingdom Metazoa; phylum Arthropoda; class Insecta; order Diptera; family Culicidae; genus Sabethes; species Sabethes cyaneus. The sequence continues at coordinate 57,634,215 of NC_071355.1, forward strand.
TTCCAAGCTCTTTTTTTCCTCTCGGTCGCTTGTTGGCATTCCCCGTCAAACCAGTCTTTTCGTGCACTCGAGGTTTCCACTCCTAGAACCGCGGTTATGGCCTCGTTGACGACCGAGCGTATCATACTCCATCCGTTTTCGAGGGTCGATGCCTCGAGCTCCACAGAGGAAGGCAGAGCTATATCCAGTAGTTTTCGGTAAAACGGGGGTTATCTAATTGCCGAATGTTTAACCGAACATTTAAAATATTAGAGTCTGGCAACTCTGCCAATTGTTGACATTATCAAACTGAACAAATGGGCACAAATTTGACGTGATCGGCATCTTGCCGGGATACAATGAACAAAATTGGCTCGAATAAGGTGCATAGTGTTCTAAGCGACTTACCCTTGGATTTACCGTTCCTTTAAAGCCTGCCTACTTTACCCACGTTTCTCGCTGCCAGTACTATCCAATATTATAGCCGTCCCCGGCGAGGACTCGTTGCGTTCCTCTGACACCAGTAAGAATATATGTAGAATTCAGCATGAAGGAAATGTAAATAAGGGGCCTATGAATAAACCCACGCTAATCTCACTTGACATCGAAGGGCCAGATTCTACTAATAATTTGGCAGACTCGGTAACCTTGTGGTAACCCTAGCTGGCATAACCGTACTATTTTGGAGGCGATATAGGTGATTAGAAATAATTCAAAGCGTATATAAATACTTATACAGTCGGGATAATATCCGATTAAGCGCAACTCGCTCCAAAACGAATTACAATTCTGTGCTGAAAATCGTATGTCTGACAGTTATTATCATTATATACGATTGAAGCTTTAGTTGCGATTCCAAATTTGGTGAGACTTATTTTACGATAATTTTCGCACATTGATATACGAGTGATGGTGCTAGCTGGGACGAAACACCGCTTGGTTTTATTTACAATTGTGCTGACATGTTGCTCGAACATGCTAGTTTGTACCCTGCTGATTCGTGGTGAAAGAAAGTACCGAAACATCAATACATGTTATGCAACAAAAACTACTTAGAATCGGAGTTCTAAGAAGATTCTGAGTAGCTTCACTCAATTTATAAGTGAAAATATTTCTAATTATACCCCATTGACGAAGAAACTGTCAAAGCCGAATTCAATCGAAGAAGAAACAACGGTACCATCTTTTTGAGCACGCCTAGTTGCATACAGTAAACAAACCGAGTGAAGGTCTCTATTCCTGGTAGAGAATAACACTGACTCGGTTAGTTCAATAGCGCAGAAGATGTCTACAGTATTTTACTTAAATAATTAGATGGACTTTACTTCAAATCCATGAGTGTTGCCTTGGTTGTCTATTGTATCATGTAAACAAACTAGTGCCGTGGATTCGCCAATTTAATTAAATTTTTTTGTATAATTATGAGTGAATACAATGCACAAAATCATTAGTATTTCTTTTTGATGAAAAAAAAAACAACTCAGGCAATAATTCAGACTTTTATTAGCGGCAAGTAAACTTTCTAGAGTGCTCCGGATGGTTGGAAGTGCCAAAAAACTAAAAATCGACAATAAACAGATAACAATATAACGATGAATTTGGCAGAAATCCAACTTTTAATGAAACTTGTAACCCAGATAGCCATGTTACTTATCTGATTGATCTGATCGTTTCCTTTGCCGATGAAAATATAGATTGGCAAGCGAAGGCAGAGAAGTGAAGGGCGAAGAGAAGTTGGGTGCCATACCCACTGCCATAAATTTACTCTGACGGCCCTGTTGATAAAGGGGTTTGCTTTACTTGCCGTGGAGGCAAACGATGGTTCATTTTAGACAGATTTTTAACAGTTTTCCTTACAATTGTTAAAACTTCACCACTAGGTTGAAATAATGTTTTTCGGCTGAACGTGATTCATTTCAGCTGGCCCAAGTATTGTACTTATTTGTTAAACATTTTGTAAAATAGTCAAATTTATTGATATAGTTTGTCATTTGTATGTTGAAACCTTCATGATTAGTTATTTTAGACTAAAGGAAAAGCGTTTTCTTGTCTTATTTATATTTGAATTTGATGAGATGTTGAAAAGTAATTTTTCATTCTTTAAACGAAACCGTTAACTTATGTTGCCTTATGCGAAGCGACAACCTCATTGATAGACCAAGACAGTATAAAGGTTTCACCTCGTAAACTTTTATCCCCGTTCGCGGAAGACTAACATGAGCGTAATCCTTTCCACCTCCGCGCTGGGTGCCCATCCTCCGATAACGTGTATATGCAATTTCCTCCTGACGTGAAGAATTAAATTCAACATTTGTTTTCCCATTCATCCTGCGTCGTTCATCGTCATTCGCTCGATTGGCGTGCCTCTGTTGTGTGGGTGGTCCACTAGCAGGCTGTCAGCAACAGCAGCAGCAGCATCAGCATCAGCATCAGCATCAGCAGCATCAACAACATCAGCAACTGCAGCAGCACCCACCGCAAATTCCACCGCAGATGGCTCTGATGGGCTCGACAGCAGGTTCGGAGAAAAAGCTTCTCGGCTATCTGGTACTGGATCGGTTCGTTTCGCCCGAAGAGGAAGCTGCTGCTGCTGCCGCCATCAAGAAAGGTAAACGGCCACCGGCCGGGCTCCTATTGCTATTTGCTGTACCCCTCGGCTGTATTGGTGATGTTGCACGTGTATTGTGGATGTTGTTCTTGGTGTTATTATTCGCTGTGTGTTTCATGTTCAATGTTTTCAATTTATTCCTGTTTCGATGTCGTGCCAGCGTCCTCCTAAGAAAGAAAAAAAATTAGCCAATAAAAGTCTGTTAATATTAATGGTTGATTTGATTACACATATAAACCAAGCGCAGTGCATCAAATAAGCACCTTCAGTACTAGGTTAAGTTTTTAAAATTTTGCAAACTTAAAAACGCATGTCAGTGACATCTGTGACACGCAAAAACAGTGACAGTCACAGCAAATTCGGTTCGAAACTCTCTCATTTCCGTTTGATGCTTTTGAACCATCCGACTGTCATGTTTTATCGGTCGCTTGTGTTGTGGTAGAAAGCAATGAGCTTTGATATAGCGACCTTCCCTGTCCCATCAGTCATAAGTATCATCTAACGTTGTTGCTCGAAATAATAGACTCAAAATCAATCATTTGAATTTCGTTAGAGTGATTGACAACCGTTTGTGTCCACTCCTTCTGACGTTATCGGTTTTCAGTAAACCATTGAATTGATAACATGCTAAGTGTGCTGGACGTCATTTTATCTGTGTCTACATTTGTTTATGGAAGACAATGTACAGATTTGTTTGCTGAAAGGCAAATTGTACTGTATTGTCAGGATGACCAGTTATGACTCGGAACAAATCTGCGAAGCATGTGAAACAATTTTTTTATCTAACTAAGTTGCTTCAACAACCTACCTACATATAAATCTCTACTTTCCGAGTTTCTGTGGAGTTGGCTCCTAAAAACTTGATAGTGTTTATCAAATGAAAAAAAATATAAAATACGACCTAATTGCTGAAGCAAACCTAAACTTTTTTTTGGCCTAAAGCAATTAACTGGTGAACAATCAAACGCAATTTACGATATGCTCTCCGGGAGGAAACTTCTTTCTGAGTGTAGCAACTGTTGTAGACTTGTAAAGAGGGAAAATCTTACAAAGCACAACCACGTGTACACGCTTTCCGGCCATAACCATTCGCTGACTGCACGCAAGCACACCCTCGCCGAAGTGCAGTCTCGTCAAACCTTCGACAACAATGTTGAAAAAAGCAGCAATTGCCGTTGTTTGGGTTATTATAAATGTAGATTGAATTTTTGATCGCAGTAATAAATTCCGCTCCCTAGATTTAATGTGCAAGGGAACATCAGGCTGCCGGATCGAAAATTACTCTAATCAGATGTGGGCCGAAGGCATTGGTTGTCTCGTAAAATAATTGCCATTGTTGGCACTTCTTCTTCTTCTTTTTAGTGCACGCGTTGGTCTCGGCATTATGCATTATTACCGATAGCGTTAACATATAACCAATCAAAGCAGGACTCTAATCGCCTGATGGCTGTCTCACTACTGATGGATACATCCATTGTGCATAGCTTCCGACACAGTTTTCCGTTGATCTTTCTCTCATGGGCAAGGTCGAAAGTGCTTTCATGAAAACCACCCGAAAAACCAAAAAAAAAGAACACTGTTTCAGTTTCTTTTCAATGTCCATCCGCCGTCCGATTCGATACTGTACCGGAAATCGAAACGGCAGCCCAACGACACGTGACGAACGTGATGCCGGCTCTCCTGTGCAAACGCAGATGGGCTCAGTCAACGGCACAACACAACAGCACCGGCTTAAATACTGGACATGATGATGGCGTACACGGAAAATCCATCTCGGTACAAATGCAAAACCGGACCGGGGTTCTTCTCAAATCGATTGTAGCAAATCAAACATAACGAACTGAAGTATAGGTAATCATTCGACCGACGTTTCTCGTCGTCACTGTTCGCGTTTAGCGTGCACAACCGATCAGTTCTGCAGCTGACACCGGCCGTTAAGCCAATTAACAGTTATGGATTTTTGTCCAAATATCGGAATATTGGTTATTGGTGTGATGTTTTTGAGGGCAGTTCACGGCGGCTTGAATTACTCGATAAATATTGGAGCGGCAATTGGGCCGGACGGCCGGGGAAATATTCGATTAAACTTAACCTATATCGATTGGAGGTTGAGTCGCCTCGTTTGGCGAGTTACAACTGTTCAATGGCAATACCGTACTTTCATGGCCATTTTAAGTAGTGAAGAAGACAATATAAAAAAAAAACTCTATAATTTATGTATATTAAAGTATTTTAAAGAGTATATGAATGAACTTTTTTCTAGTGCCATTAGCATACTGATGAGTATAAATCTTTGCAATAAAAACACAAACTTTACCGATAGATATTGAACACCGTCTGAGAAAACGTTTATCGATATCTACAGAAATGACCGCAGTAAACTAAACAAAAAAGTTTTATGTTGATTTATGACCATCCGGCATAACAAGCTTAATGGATTTTTTAAATACAGGCATTGGACGATGAAGCCCTTGTGTGTACTCGGATGCAGTGTGTTTATCGAAAATATGAAAATGTGATAAAATTTGGACTGCAAAATGAACGCCGAAAGTCGCACAGTAACCATAAAAGTCGAAATTAAGGTAGATTCGAATCAATAGAATCGATAATTAAAAACATCAGTAAACATTTCAATATTTTTATATGGTATGACACGGGCAAAAATATTTCTATTCTGTAATAACTGTTGGAAATGTATTCAAGGCTCGACGATCGACGCTTAGGCAATTTTTAACAACTACTAATTTAAAGTAAGTAGTTTAATAACTCTTGCAGAGTGTAATGGTCACGCATGATTCGTCACATCATGGAAAGAGCATCTGAGCAACATTTATAAATCATCGAATTTTATTATCAAAATTTGTGCTCTGTGAAACATGTGTTTTGAAAATTTAAACCATTTTATTAGTATCATAATCAGCCTAGTCAGCAGACCATAGTAGGGCTTTTCCGTACGAATTTTACTCTACTGAACATCCTACAACTTCTGTTCGCAGAATGCGTAAACAAATGAGAAAATTGCTGTCGTGCTCACTACTTAAGTACTAGTTGAAGTTTTCAACACCATGTCTCTAAAACTGCTAATTAAATTTAGGGATCCCTACAACCTTCTGACAGCAGCTTTAAAACCATTATACTGCGAACTAGCACTCTTCAGAAGGTTTCAACATCTTCTTCTTTAAAAATAAGCTTACAAGCTCATGCAATCTTATTACGCTCTGCTGAGAGCAGCAAAAAAAAAACAATTATGCTTTTCGCTACTTGACAGGAAACAGTATAACATAATAAAGTTTTTCAGTTTGTTCTACAAAGCTATAAAGCATAAAGCTTGCTGCGTAGCTGGCGAACTGATATTTAGCTTTCCACCAGAGCGAAAAGCGAAAAGCTTTATTAAACTATGGTGGCGGCTGTCAAGCAGCGAAAGCTTAACCGGTTTTATCGCTGCTTTAAGCAGAGCGTGATACGATTGCTTGAGTTTATAACCTGCTTCTTGTAGAGGTTATAAAATATTCTAAGAAGTGGGCCACTTGGTCAGAATGCAGTTTTATAGCGGTCGTCAGAGAGTTCTGGTGGAGCTCATAGTTTTATTAGCAGTTTTATGAAATTGGTCATGAAAACCACTATACGAACGCAATAAAACTTGGAATTGTTACTTGGGTGGCCTCCTTCGGTACAAAAATAACATCGTTGGCTTCGTATCGTCACCGGTTTCGCGTAATGGCACGATACTCGATCTGGTCAAAACAGAGTGTCACCTTCGTGGGACCGGAGGAAGGGCAGCAGGTGCTTCTGGAGGTATTCTTCATTATATATTTGGCCGTTGATGGTACCGGTCGTTATGTACGGCTTGCTGAATTTACCACACTCACAGATCGCCTGCCACACCAAGTACTGCTTGGCAAATTTGTCGACCTTCTTCTTCCGGAACTTCTCCGGGACATCCAAGCGGGACTTGCCGACGAGAAACTACAGGCCCGGGATCTGCCCGGCGTTCGCTTTAATTAATATACGTTTCGTCGTACATTACGATGCATTTCAGCTGCACCAACCACTCGCGGCACAACTTCCTGGCGTGGGTTTTGACCTCCATATTTATCAGTGCGGCTAAGCGCTTACCTTACCTAGAAGACATGAAGTCCAACCCACTTCATTGGCTGCCAGACGAAAAAATTGACCTTCTTGACCACGTTCCGAATCGAAAGGTTCGGATTGCGGTTGAAGTAATCCCTCACTTTCCCTGCTAGGGTATGGGTCGGTCGTCTTTGTTTTTGTCCCGCTGCCAACTCATCTGGGTTTCCTGGAACTATTTTACCACACGAGACACGGTCGAATGGTCGTTTCTCAATTGTTTCGCGATCCACCTATGGGACTGACCTGGATTTCACACGTCCGCACCCATAATTTTTTTATCGAAGCACTTCTTGCTTGGAAGCCATCTCGATAACCACTTGACAAATTGCGACGAAATTTTTCGTATGTAAACATTGCACTCTAAACTAGTTTTACCCAAAGTTTCATATATTTTTACCCATGCAATGAAAATTATACACAAAAGAAAGTGCTGCATTTTTTCGAGTACACTGAAGTCGGTTTTTACGCGGTTTTTTACGCGGTTTTTTTACGCGACAATTTTTACGCGGTTTTCGGAATTTACGCGGTTTTTTTACACGATTTTCGGAATTCACGCGGATGTGCTCAAAACGTCTATTTTTTCGCGTAGTGTTAAAATCCACAGTTTTTTTTACGCGAAATTTTGGTTTTTTTTACGCGGTTTTCGGAATTTACGTGTTTTTTTTACGCGGTTTACGGAATTTATGCGGTTTTTACGCGGTTTTCGGAATTTACGCGGTTTTTTTACGCGCTCTTCGGAATTTACGCGGTTTTTTACGCGGTTTTCGGAATTTACGCGGTTTTGATTTACGCGGGACGTATCCTTCGCGTAAAAAGCGACTTGAGTGTACAGTCTTTAAAATCAATTTTGTATTGGTACACCATTGTACCTATTGCTACACCTTCTTGTAGAAATATTTGAAGTAATGTAAAGATGTGTCACAGCCAACCTGTTTTATTGGATTAATATAAACAACCACTATAAATTTGGTTTATTAACAGTTTTATTATTGTTTCATGGCTAGCTGTAAGTACTTTTTGACTTGTAACATGTTAGTATTGCAAAATATCGTAATAAATCAAGAGGTAATGATTAACACCGCAATAAAATCTTTATAAAATTCAAGTAAAACTAAGCGGCTTAAGAATTGTTATTTCCGAGTTCCAGCAAAATCGCAACGTCGTTAAAGAACAATGAAAACAGCAAAGGCCCCAAATTGCTACCTTCAAGGACTCCAGCTTTGTTGCTAAATACTGACGATGTACTGTATCCGAGTTTTACGCGTATTACATAGTACTTTAGTAGTAGTAGATAAGACTAAGATATGAGTGAAGCCAATCAATCATTTGCTGGTATGCATCAAGTCGTTGAATTTTTTCGCAAAAGTACTGCATGTTCAGGTCAATATAGATGATATCAACCTGTTTCTTTTCTACCATTTGCAAAATACACGTTGAAGTAAACTCTCGCAGACTAGTACACTTTGCTTCGCATTTACTGTCTACGTCGCTCGAAACGATAGCAAACGCAGTGGCTTTTGCAGTAGCTTAGAATGCTTTAGCAGCATCAGATTCACGATCCTTGAAAAAACCAACCACGGCCACAGGGAAGTCCTTCAGAAGTTCTTCTGCCGTCGTAACGGCTTATAACTCCTCGGCAGCTGGGCTGGTTTTTTTTTCAGCCAGGAAATTCCGGCCAATTCCTGCTTTTCGGTGGCAAGTTTCTTTTCTGCAAGAGTAGCAGCCTTAGTGTACCTACTTTGGAGCGAGAGCCTTGCAGTGTCCACACTGGGGGCAAAGAATACTGCCTGAACATATTCGTCGCCTTCGACCATCGATTGAAAGTCGTCTTTCGTAAGTACTTTCACTTCTTCCTCGGTATTGACTTCCCCATTGGATACCGCTAGGGAAATTCCGGCGACCAGTACTACCAAACCAAGTGACGTTGCCGCACGCATATTGTGTTACTTAGCTTACTGTTGCTATCACACGCTCTCACGACCAGGCGGTTAGTTAGTAGCGAGGTTAGTAGCAGTTTTGTAGTCCTTTGTACTTCCACGCGAGCGTATGTGATAAGCACAGTACCCTACGCCTACTCCACTGATACATGCGTACGACATACAAACGCTGGTGCTATGTGCATATATTCTGCTACCTACACACTAGTAAGTGCATAGCTCCGTAGTATCTTTCTGAGCAACCCGCTCACGAAGCCAACAGCTCGTGATCTGCCAACAGCCCGCGAGCGTGAGCACCGCACTAGGATATATGGCAACAGATTTTGCTATACCTCTTTGTTTCTTCTACATCTTACGCCGTCGCTCACACGCGCGTGTGAGAGTGCGGCTTTCGCGAGCAATCAGTATCAATTGTTTCAGTTGCGAGAGCGACGACCATGTTAATGGGTTATATACAGTTGGGAGGCTTAAAAAAGTCAAATTTTATAGAATTTTTCTAGAGGAAACCCTTTAACTGATTAGAATAAGAGCTTGTATACATCTTACGGTAGCTTTTGGCTATATTTTAACATACTTTGTTTCTGAAAAAAGTTTTTGAAATAGCTGCTATAATCAATCTCCTGGAGCTCTTTGAAAATAAGGCGTCTTGCGGCGAGCAGGATATCTATTGACTGAATCATCGGAAATCGAAAAACCAAAAAGGAATCGACGTTAGAATATATTATCTACAGATTAATCAAAGAAATTGGCAAACCAATCCTTTTTGACGAAATGGCGGCTTCTTAAACATAAAAAATCGATTTTTGGCATAAATTTTGCTCCTAAATTGTCCATAAAATGAGAAATATTAGTCGGTGAATTAAAACCTTTGATTAATCTCTAGAATATATCCTTAGAAAACCTGTGACAAAATTTGAAGTGATTTGGCTCAGCCGTTTTCGAGAAATCTTGCTCACCGACCTTGAAAACACGGTTTTGAGAAACACGCGCTCAAAGTTTCGCGGGGCCCTGTAGCACCAAAATTACCGAGTCTGTCTTGACAAGTGAGTGATCGTGGGTTCTAGTCTTAGTAGAAACATTAAATAACATTAAATGTTAAGTGACTTAAGCATGAGTTCATTCTCAGGCTCCTCTAGATATTTCCTTCCTACTGAGTACTTCCTTTTTAAACACTGAAGCCTCTTACCAGGGCAAAGAATGGTGCTGGCTTTGAGGTTGAGGTGTGAATGAAGAGAAACCTCTTCTCGAAGGACAAATAATAACTTGTTCCACAACCTGGTCCTAGGAACGAGATGGGTAATACAAAACACATACATACACACCCTCGCTTTGTGCGGAGCTCTACTTTACCGACCATAAAGCAGCCAGCCGGGGCTAGTTATAAGAACGGTGCTTGCTCAAAGAGCGAATAAAGTCATAAAGAATAAGGGCAAATTATAACTAGACTCCGCACTTCCTGGCTCTCGAGAGTGAGATTGGCTGAAAGGTAGTAAGAAGCATAAAAAATGCAAAAAACACACTTAAGCACGGATAAAAAGCAGTTCGTTTACACTGTAGCGAGCGATACTGCAAAAACAACGAAGTGCGGAATACAACACTTGGGCGGTATCACAATAGATCAAAATACTGATCGCAGTGATAATGTCCATACTTTAAAAAAAATAATTGTCGCAGAGCGGTTAACCATGAGTCCATGTTGGTCAGAACAAATATAGTGTCTAATGCTAGGAATCAAAGCCTGTCGTACAATATGTCCAAAGAAAACTTATTGGAAAAACGCACGCATACGTAGGAATGAATTGTGTGCCACCATTTAAAATGTTTAAAGAATTTACTTAATTAAATATTGTGTGATTGTGTCAGGAAAAGAGGAAAGAAATTATGTTTACTTTTGTCCTCATGCAAACGTTGACGGTTTGTTATGAGATTTCGTGCAAAACCAGTCCTTAATTTTTAAATACGTAAATTGCAAATTTGCATTCGTTCAAATGATATTTTCGCTCGTCATATAGAAACATCGAATATTGTTACAGATCTTCAAATGTCGTGTATGGCTGTGAATATACTTCATATTTTTCTCTATATAACAACGCAGAAGGTTGCAGGTTTTCAAAACCTAAAAAAAGAGAGTATTTATGTCGCAGAGAGACAAAGAGAATTTTAAATGTACCCGGCAATGTTGCTGAATCTCGTTCAACAAGGCATGTACAGTACACTAGCTGGGAAACTGGCAATCCACACACTATGTTGGCGGAAAATCCAACTTCAGATCGTTTCTCGTGGAACTTAAATCCATGGATGATCTATGGGACAACATTTAATTGCATTTATGAATATGCTAATTGCGGTGCCGATAGTATCCACTGCTCGCTTGCTGTGCATAATGCAATCGAGAAATTCAATCAGTTTCAGTTTCCTATACAATTCGTAGTTCCACATCGATGCAATGAATATTTAAACATGTTTAAATGTAGCCTTCGGAGCTCCCGCCTTGGTCACTCTAGGCTGAATAACAAATTAAACAACTTTTGAAGCCAATGTAGCGAGATACGATAGACTGCAATAAATTAACGCAAACAAAATTACTATGCAACCCGCACTTAAAAGCCATAGTATAAGCACAAATTACAATAATAAAAAATCGCATTATCAAAATTCATAGCCTCTAGCGCGGAGTGAGACACGCTAGTTAATTTCCCGCTCACGACCGGCTCTAATGGCATTAGTCACGGCAGGGGGCGTCAACATCTCGATCTTCCCATCTCTGTCGTCCGCTCGCTCTCTGTTTCTCAAAACGAACGACTCCCGCTCCGGGGAACTCTCTCACGTACACACACTCTGTCTCTCTCTTTTCCACAGCCATCTTTCCGACCACTGCAATGGAAGTTGCGTTTCCAAAGTGGTTGAAGCCACGCCCTCCGAACCAGTGCCAGCCCCAGTGCGAGCACGAGCTTTCGCCTTTCCATCCGAGCAGCCAATCGGCTGCCGGTATGCGTTGCTTCGTGCCGTCGCATGAGCTTTCATCGTGCTCACTTCGGGCAGCGCGCCATCAAGCCGCCGTGTCGTACTTCGTGTCGAGCACGTTGTTTTGTTTACGATTTTCGTCCGGTCCGTCCGGTCCCTAGCTGCGCTGCGGGGTTTAGGTGCGAACACTTGTTGACACCAATACCCATACTGTTGCGAATGTTAGGTTAGGAGGAGTGCAGTGCCGTGCCGAGATGGTTGCGACGCGATGGTACTGGGTTGGTGGGGGATTGTTTTGAAATGAATTCAAATAATTTATTGCCCCTGCCTTTTCTCATTAATGGGTTCTACTCTTGTGTGTACCACACCGTCCCCGTCGTTGGCCGTCCCCGTCGACGACCGAGGGGAATTTTGATAGCAGAGGAAACCTTTGAATTTGCTTTGCCGCGGCGGATATTAGCGACAACAGTATGTTTCTCTTTTTTTTCGTGTGAGTTTGACAGGGTCAAAAGTCTCACATGTACCATTTCTTGATGGCGTTTATTTCCCCCTTTCTTGTTGTTCTATCTTTTCACTTGTTGGCCCCTCCTTACAAAAAAAAACCTTCGTGGATGGTACGTTGGGTCCAACCCTTTACTTGAAAACGGTGAATTCCGAAAATTTTTATTGAAATTAATTGCCATTGTTTACTGCTTTGTTTCAGCTCCCGTTCCGATGGAATCGATGCTTCCAATGCCGCCGATTCCTCCCGTGGGATTCCAACTGGTGCGGGATCCCAGCACCGGACAGATTCTATTTTTGCCCACAACAACAACAATTGGTAAGTTGTCAGCGGTTTTACAATGGCTCACTTGTTTAGCTTGTAGTTCTAGAGACCCTAACAGAGCTAGCCTTAGTTTCTCGCGGTTGCTTTATCACTATATTCGAGTCCGATTCCTATTGGTACTTAGCTAGTGATTTAGAACGCACTGCTGCAAACTATTTGCCATCACCAATGGTTCTTAGAATAATGGATGATTTTCTTTTTAGAAAATTTGTAATAGCTTAGTAGACTCCCAAAGCAGCCCACTTTGAATTAGTTTTGAATGCTACTTTTTATGACTGCTGAATTTAGTAAAAATTTCTATAATTTCGTAGCTTTTTACGTGAAATTCGCGAAATTTGAAAATGTAGAAAGTACTCCAATCCTACGTATAGTATATTAGTATTTGTTACGTTTCAGTTCTAGTCAGCCAAAAGTCTGGTGTTTGGGTTTTTTAACGAATTTCGTTTAGTCACGTAGAATCGAAACCAGTTTTAGTTGCGTGCTTGTATGGCTTTACTTTAACCATATTTTTTCTTGTTCTCTTTTTTCTTTTTTCTTTCTTCTTTATTTCTACCCAATCTTATCTAATGCATATGTTTGGTTTAACCGTACGCCACTCAAAAAAAAAAAATACAAACACAAACGTACAAATTCGCGAACTTCGCAATTGTAGCCAACCCACCCAGCTTTCTAGATAAAATCTATATTTCTTGTGTAGAACCATTTCAACAGACGGTGGTGTGGCCATCCTATCCGCAAACGACGGCTGCGATACAGCCGCCGCATCTCCTGTTGCCGCAAATAACGCAGCAGCAACTCCAGCCGCCCCCGCTGGCACCACTGCAGATGCTCAGTTCCGACTATTTGACAACCGCCAGCAGTACGACTTTGCATCAGGTTAGCTCCCAGCACAGCGATAAGGCCATCCCAATACTCAACCCTTCAATCTCTCTGCAGCAACAGCATACTCAAACGCACCACAGTACAAGATACGTGGCGCTTACTTCCGACGGAAACAAACGATCCTCCGGAAACAATAAGCAGTCGATCGGAAACCTTTCAGCGCCCTGTCAGCCATCCATTCCGATGCCAATCCCCTCACATACCTTCATCAAGATCGAAGACTGCAGCGGCTCTACCACTTCCGGTTGCAACAATTCCACTCAACTGTTTCATGATCAGGAGAAAACCATTCAAACGGCAACGATCGCCACATCCCCAGATATCGCCCCTCAGTTGCTATTCCAGCAAGGCAATCTCATACAGATCACACCCTCCAATAAAAGTGCCACCACCATGATCGAACATTCAGCAATTCTGCCTGCCATAGCTGCAGCAAATCCCATCACACCTCCGCCGTCTACCGTCTCCGCCGCAATTGCTCCGAGTCCCCAACAACCGGAGCTTCCGATTGCCACATGTCTAACGCCTCCTCCCGATCAATCTCTGTCGCACGGTGAGGATGCCGAGGAAGCGTCATCGAGCTGTATCGGTCCCGAGGTTCAGGATGCAAACATCCAAACCGACACGCCCGTTATGAGCGAAGATGACAACACCAACGGAGCGGACGATGTACCCCAGCAGCAGGATGCCTCAACGCTGACGATAGCGACCACTCACACCGAAGAAACACCTTTCTCGGATTCATTCATATCTCCATCGGTTGCCCCAACATTGGCTGCCCCTTCGCTGTCGACGTCCACATCGGAAGTGCTATGTCAAAGCATCATCAACAGCAGTGCAGACTCCGCGATCGAGCCGGACATGTCAACCCATTCCTCGTCGGCTGTCAGTCTCAATTTCAGCAACACAAGTACCGCAAATTGTGATCAAATAGATATGGAAAATGAACACAGCACAGCAAATTCCATGGCAGTCGCTCCAACGGACCCGACACCATCGACCGAATCCCAGCCAGAAGGTCTCACCGTGAACGCCACCTTCGGAACCCTTAGAATTCCAAAACAGGAAATGCTATCCCCAGTGGAAAATCCTTCACCCCAGGAATCGGAAGAAACTTGTCCCAAGCAGCCAAATTCTTTCCCTCAGCAGGAACATCCGGTAGATCTCAGTGGACTAGAACTACTCTCCCGAAGCATAGAAGTCTTCCAGAAAAAGGCATCGATGATCAAAAAAGAACCCATATCACCACAGCTACCCCCGGAACCTATGCAGCTACTTCCCATAGCTCCGTTAGTCACTTGTGAATCGGAAGCAGGCCGAAGGCCTAGCGTCCAAGAAACCGACCACCAGCTGCCAGAGGCACCTCCGTCCCCACCACCCTCTGTAAACGTTACACTACCCCCCGTCGTTCAACCGACCCTACCCGTAACGGGCACTTTCATCGACGGTGACGAACCCATGGTCGGCCTAAACTTACTCTGCGCTCTGGCTGAGCAACGGTTCCAGGAGGAAGGTATGTTCAAGAAAGATTCTCCAGCAACGAATTTCTCCCCGGAAATGTGCCCAAATACTGAGGGAAAAGCCGGTATCACCGAGTCTTCCCCTCAGCCTCAGCCGCCAGTGGTGGCCGTCAGTCCGGAGGTGTCGTCAGCACGCAAACGTAAACACAAACATTCCAAGGATTCGAAAAAGTCCAGCAAAAAATCGAAACACGACCGAGAACAGAGGCGAGAACGCAAGCGGAAGCATAGCTCCGATGCCAATGGGGATGATGAGATGGAAGGCGTGCTGAGGGAGAGCTTCTCACGGATACGTGCCAAGCTGGAGAAGTGCAACTGCAAGGATGCCGATGAAAAAGATCATCGTTGCTGTAGGCCCAGTTGGCCTTCACCGAACGAACTGTTCAGCGTAATTGAATCCGACATGAAGGAGAGGTTGGTAAACATCACGCGACAGTGTGAGGAAAAAAAGCGAGAGCTAGAACAAATGGGAACCACTTCAGTAGCTAAGGTTAAACCATTGACGGCTATGGTACGAATACCGGATATCGGTAAATCATATTTCGGTGGCTTCAGCGGTAGTAGCGGACTACTGAACGGTAGTTCCACTAGCAACGGAACCAGTGCTCCAACATTATCTGCACCAAAATTGAGCACAATACCAGCACTGTCACCAAACTTTTCCTCATCCTCCAACTCAACATTCGTTGAACTCCCCAAGCTAAGTTCCGATACCGACTCCGGTAAGCTCGAAGATGGAGACTCCAGTTCAATCGAGCGACTGTCGGCTTCCAAGCGAAAGGGTGGAGTTCCGAAGAAACACGATGAGATTGCTCTGACTGAAACGATTGTGGCTAAGAAGCCAAAAAGTTTGGTAGGATACATACTGGCGTCGAAGAACCGACAGGCCGACACCAATGTGAAGGAGATCAGTCAACACAAGGCGTCTTCACATCACCATCATCACCATCGTCAGCATGCACTGGCAACAAGCACAGCTACAAACGCCAAAGTAGGTGAAACGAAGCCGAAGAAATCTCCCATTCACGCGTCCAAGTTCGAGAGCACAACAAGTGATGATGCAAGCAATTACTCCGACAGCTCCAACAAACCCCAACTGAAAATAAAGTCGCCGGCTTTTAGCTTCGATGACGAAAACAGCAAACCATCGGATGCAGCGTTCTCCATCTTTGGTGGTAAACCATCGATCTTCGACAAGATGAAGACCTCACCGGTTAGTGTGTCCAGTCCACTGCAGATGTCTCCAGTTCAAGCGGTAATCACACCAGTGAAGCATCACTCAAAGCACAAGAAGTCACGAAGTAAGGAACGCAAGCGTCGTAGTTCCGAAAAGAAGCGAATCGATCAGAAATGTTTGCTGACCAGCGAACATTTGGGCAAGGAAAAAACTCGCGTCTTGACTGCGATGGGTGGTTTATTCTATGCTGGATGCCTCAGTGCGGTTCAGCCCCCGGATATATACGCAGTAACGTTGGATGGCGAACGGGGCAACCGGCCGCACATCATGTCTCGAGAAGAGGTTCTGCGTGACGCTGTAAGTTCTTAAGTAAAACCCTCTTTACTGAAATCCACTCATAAAACCATTTTCATCTAACAGATTCTTGAGGTTGCACCAAAGACGGTCGACGAAATCATCCCGGGAACCCGGGTGTGTGCATACTGGAGCCAACAGTATCGATGCCTGTATCCGGGAGTTGCGGCAGAGCCGACATCCCCCGATCCGGAGAAAAGATACGTCAACGTTGAGTTCGACGATGGAGACAACGGCAGAATAACGCTGGAGGATATTCGCTTTCTGCTGAGTGACTATCCGATAGTTGGTAAGTTCTGCTGTATTACACATCATTCGGCCCATTCTAAAAGCACTAACACTATCAAAATTTAGTTCGTAAGAGTAACGGTTAAGTTAATCCTAAGTTTGTCAAGCAACCTTCTTTGGTTGATTTGTGGAATGTGTTCTTCTTTTATTTCTCGCTCCAACTTCATTTACACGACACGACGCTAAACCAGAATACGATCCAAATCCTCTTCTATCGTTAGGCAAGAGAAAGCGCCAACCAAGTGTTTCGGAGGTCAGTGCTGCAGGCACTACCACCACGGTCGGAGTAACTATGGCACCGATGGCCAGCACAAGTACAACAATCACGACAAACTGTTTTGCTGTTGTTAGTGAACGAACCGAGAAACGCGTCCATGACGATGCGTACCGGGAGGAACGCCGGAGACTGAAGAAAATACGCAAGGACAAACTGCGAAGGCTTGCGGCTAATAATGCAGAGCTGGGCTCGCACAAGCACAAGAAAAAGTCTAAATGCAGCGACGAGTACTGCAAGCACCGGAAGCACAAGAAGCGAAGAAAGCACAAGAAACATCACCGGGAGAATGATATTCCATCATCACCGGAGGCAGCCGCTACCGGTTCGATGGACGATGACATCTCGCAGGGTGACAGTGCTTCCCAAGCAGCCGAACCGTTTAGTCCAGCATCGGTGGACGCGGGCAATCCGGGAGAAAAACCGGACGAACCGGAAATCTTCAATCCCACCCTAAAGGAGGACACCATGACCGAGGAGGAAGCCAGCTCCTCGATTACCGAGAGTTCCGGATCGTACTACGTAAGTTAGCGAATCAACGATGAAATGAAACGGTTTTGTTTCAACTTTTTCGATCTTGTTTGTTTACTACAGCAACCGAAAAAATCGACGGACAAGCTGGAGAAACGACAATCGACGGAGAACAACAGCAAAATCGCTGCTTTCCTGCCGGCTCGACAGTTGTGGGCCTGGTGCGGAAAGGGATACCGTCGATCAACCGGGCGCGTTAAGAAGCAGTTCTACAAATCGATCCAGCGAGGCAAGGAAACCATTTCGGTGAGTACCGATTCGACTTGGGTTTTTATACTGAATTATATTACGAACTCTAGACAATCGATCGATGTGACATTTTTGCCAAGTTCAAACTCAAAGATTTGGGGGAGTTAAGTTTTCTTCTAATACACCGATGTTACTTTTCTTTTCTACTTATTGAAAATATGCTTGTCAAGCAAGGAGGGATGCAGCGGGGAGGCAATAATTAGAAACCAAAGGTTCAAATTTCTAAATTTCAAACACGTGTGGGACACGCAGAAAATATCCACGCTAATAATTTTCGCGTGGGAGTCTAAATAGGTGGAAACTCCGCTGGTTGCAATAATTATATTATTATTTTTTTAAATTTAGTTTATCAACACCTTATATATTTACATAGAATTTACACAGTATTTAGAAACTTATATGTAAACACAAAAAAACATTTTTTGAAAACTTGTATAAAAGGAAACAAAATAAAATCAAAGAAATAGTGCAAAAGCAGCGCAATAAACAACCTCAGACATGGGACATATTATCATGCGCAAAGTTTGTTTGAAATTTGCATAAATTTATACGGGAAAATCAACTCATTCATTTATTTTCCATCCTATACGCCACTATATATGCTTAACCTTTCGTTACGCCAACTTCGGTTCATAGGTAAGCTACAACAAAATAGAATTCACTCGAATACTAACACCACTTAGTTAAAAACTTGTGGAACTTTGTCTACCGCCAAAAAGATTTTAGTCTACTGACAAACTTAGCTGAAAACAGTAACATTCTGTATTGTCCGAATCCCGAAATATACTGAGATAAAGTTAACGTTCCACAACCGTTGTACAAAATACAACAACGTGAGTAACCGTGGGTTAAACCAACTGCTTTTCTTCGTATAGAGTAAACAATCTATTTTAAGGCCCATCACATTTCACATTTCTTTATATAACTTTTAAATCTGGAGGTCGTGGTTTCAAAAGGTTCTCCTTTCATTTGCAATTAATTTTGTTATGAAGTCTCTTATTTTTCGTATTTTTATACATAACTCTTGAACTAAAAGTCCGATCAATATGAAGAAGTTTAATAGTGAGCTATGAGGCAACTAGACCTTTCATTTGATACTGAATCATCATAATTGATTCAGTCATCGCGTTATTGAATAAGGATACTGCAACTAGATACAGTGGACCCCCGTTCGTTTGAACAACTCATGCAACTCATGGACATCCAAACTAACGGGGTTAGTTTTTAATTTGAACTACTGGCAACCCTAAATATGTTGAAACTTGTATGAATTGGCCGCCCTGCTTTTTGTTATTGTTTTGGTGGTTTGATTTAGTTCGCACTTGCAAGTAGTGAATATTTTATTCTTCGATCGGATTTCTGTCATAATCGTTGGGAAAACGGAATGTGAAACAAAATAAACACGCTAGGCTAGTACAAACAAACCGTGTTTATGTGCATTGTCTGCATAAGCATATGATGTCGTGTTGAGAATGACATTTAAACCATTTTTAATTTGCACGTCGTGCAAACCAACGGGGTTCAAATTAAAAAGTGTTCAGATTAAAAACGGTCAAACGAACGGGGGTCCACGGTATAATGTTCTGTAGGTAGGTTCGAGTGTTCCAATCCGAACTAAATTAGACTTTCCTGGAGGAGTTCACTCATTGAATGCTTCTGATGATTCTCTTATCGCAATAATGCCACCATCAATTAAAATCTTCATGAACTGGTCGGTGTTAAATCAGACAGGACCAAGTCGCAAATTTAAAAAAAATGAGTTAATGACAGCAAACGATCAAGTATTTTCTAAACTACATTTTATTCTGGTCAGACTATATAAATGGTGCAAACAGTCAAAGTTATGAGATGATTTCGAACGATTGATAGCTACAAACCAGTGGTGTCTACCGTACAAGGATGATGCGGGTCAAATCAGATCTCCTCATTAGATCCGCGGGCTTGAATTATTTCTGACATTAATAAATTTGACCTACAGTGCCCTCGTGTACCATCCACCAAATCAGTCCAGGAACCGTAAGGACATTGGCGTAGCTAGGAATTTTCTCTGGAGGAGGCACCCCTTCAAAAAATTTATTCACTATGTATGATCTACTAATAACTACAAAAATATAATGTTTTCAGCAGAAATATTTGATTTATTTTATTAACTATTACCCAATCGGCTTGTCGATGAATAAAAATGTTCTTGCGCAAAACTCTCAAATGTAAAATGTTTTGGTTTGCAGTTTTACGAGAAGGTGAACTAACCCCGTGAGGACTACACGCGTCACGCCTGGCATGCGGGGAGGAAAGCTAATCATAAACGAGCGCGAGGTGACTGACAGGGGGAAGCAGTTCTTCGATGACCACTTCATTGGCAAAGTTGCAGAAGGAGGCAAAACGGAAGTTACCCTAAGAGTGCCCATGGAAAATAGTAATGTTCCAGCACCTGATCTCCAAGAAGTCAAACGGGCAATCAGGTTGCTGAAGACCAACAAAGTTGTTCGAGTGGTTTGTCCTATCTACAAAAAGGGTGATAAACGGCTAATAAACGCCGCTTACAAGGTACTCTCCAGATCCTGTTTCCAGATTCTTCGATAGCACCGATAGAAACAGACAGATCTTGCAGAAATGTCAGGGGTACAACATGCCCACACAGCACATCTTTATTTATTTCAAAGCAGCATACGATAGAGTCCATCGATACCAGCTAAGGCAGATGATAATGGACGAACACGGTTTTAAGCATAAGCATAACCATAGGATACCGCCCGTGTGCTGCTACTCCGTTATTGACCAGGACCGATGAAAATTGCAAAATGATGGCTGGAAAGAGCATACTTGGGACAGCACGCTATTCCTCATTGTGCAACCTTATCAGGTCCCTGCATGCTGATCAATACCGACGCCGGCCACGTCCGAATGCGGGTCCTGGAGGGATGGGAAGGAATGTTAGTCCAATACTTGTTGCTACTAAAGACCAGGGAATCCTCTGCATCTTCACAAGTATTTCGGGAAAGGAATTGTTGTTAGTAGATGGGGGGAGTTATATGAGACTAACCTGACTATTCAAAAATTTTCTGGTAAAGCCAGTAATTACGAAAATTAAGATACCTTTAAAAAATACCTTTTAATAAATTTAATATAATGCCGTTGGTGCTCATATACAACCATAATTTGATAATTTATATCTAAAAATATTATGCACATGCGAGATTTAAAGTGACTCGAAAACCTCGTGACAAATTTGAATTTATTATACCTGAAAACAAAAATCAGGCATAATGAAACAAGCCCATATAGTTCCTAAGTTGATAAGCATTTCCTCCTATCAACGCTAATATGCAGAGATATAGCGCCCTACACGCTTTGATAATGGACGAACACGGTTTTCCGGATAAACTGACGCGACTGATTAGAGCTCTATTGGATCGAGTGATGTGTGTCGTGCGCATCTCGGGGACCCTCGAATCCTTTCGAGACGCTACGAGGGTTGACACAAGTTGACACCGTTGACGGGGTCAAACTAAAAGTGGTAGATGAGTTCGAGTATTTGGGATCGCTGGTGACCGCGGACAACACTAGTAAAGAGATCAACAGGCGCATTCAAGCGGAAAATCCGGCCTACTTTGCCTTCGCAAAGTGCTACGATCAAGAAGCATAGGTCGCCGTACGAAGCTGACGATGTACAAAACCCTTATTAGACCAGTTGTTCTTTATGGACTTGAAGCCGTGACACTGCTCATGGAGGACATACGTGCCATGACCTTGAATCACGAGTTACAGGCACTGCTTGGAGAGATTCTCTACGTACATCTGGCGAAAGTCAGTAGGCTGCGGTGGACATGACACGGCATAAGGATGCCGGACAACAGTGCGACGAAAACAGTTCTCTTTAACAACCACACTGGCACCAGAAACATGCGGACTCAACGTGCAAGATGAGTCGACCAGGTCGAAAGTGTTTTGTTACTTCTGAGCCTTCTGAGACGACTTGGAAATTGACGAGTGGCCCAATATCAAGTTGAAAGGAGTCGACTGCTTGAAACAGCATGAGCCACCTCGGCTCTAGGAAGCTGCCGACGACAACAACGGCGTGTTTGCAAAAATACATCTACGCAGTGGGAACATATACACTGAATTTTTTCCGGTTTTCAAATTCCAATGGGGAAAATTTCTGGGGGGGCCTGTAGAATTCTTAAGGAGGCCTGGTCCCCCCCCCCCTGGTCACTGCTATAAACCATGCAGAGCAGTAACCTTTGAACACGTTTTTCTCGAAATCAGAATTTTGTCACTTGGTTCGGTCTAACACCGACCGATTGTTCACCAGTTTAAGATTCAAGGGCGCATTCAAGATCTTTTGGCTTCTGCTACTCTTTTTTGTATGGGCTTATCACTTTGACCACAACATTATTGATCTATTGTAATGTTGCCCGGGTGTATGCTGTATTCTGCACTGCATTTTTGTGTTTTATCGTTATTGAGTAAACGATAAGCTTATATTTTTATATGCGTGCTTATGTGTTGAGGATTTTACCCTTGCTTCGATGCATGTCCTACTATACCAAACCTGTTTCGCCTCGTTATAGTTAGCACTGGTGAGTCCTCATGAGGTTCAAAACCATTACCTCAATAGGTCCTCATACCAGTATACTAACCATAAGAAGCGTCTTCGGGATAATGTAGAACTCAGCATGAAGGAAGGGTGATGAGGGGCCAGAGAATAAACCCATGCTAAAGTCACATTGACATCGAATGGCCTGATTCTACTAAGATTCGAACCCACGACCATTCGCTTGTCAAAGCAGACTCGGTAACCTTGCGGCTACAGAGCCCCCTTCTGCTATTATTGTGTGTGTGTAACTCATTCGATAGATAAATCGTATTGTTTATGTCTTTTGATGTCGCCTAAGGGTGAAAATGATGTAAGCTTATTGGTGCAGGTAAGTGGTCCACATTAAGCGATCATCTGGACACTTTTGAAGATCGCAACAGTGGAATCTATCCTTTCCGATCTACTAAGTTTCTTTATGCCCAGCGGCCGGTGAATTTTATGGAATTTCAATTAGGACGCGACTCGCGAGGCATTCAAAGTCAAAAAGGACATTTCTCTGAATGTCCCAACATTCAACTAATATAAAAATTAAGAACAAATATTTGAAAAAGTCGTTGTAAACGCAAAATTTGTGATTCATGTTGTGTATCCAGTTTTCAACCCTCAAGAACCAGTTATCGCCAGACCTGTGCTTTAGTTTTCGCCGCCTCAGAAGCATTTTTGACAACTTGAATTATATAACTGCCGTATTTTGTTGGTTCAGTACATAACTATGTTTAAAATAATGAATATGTTATGGTAATTATTATAACCTAAATACACAGAGAATTAAATACACCCCCATTCGTTTGAACGATTCCTCATGCAAACTAACGGGGTTAGTTTTTAATTTGAACAACTTGCCACCCTAAATATGCTGAAACTGGTATG
Source organism: Sabethes cyaneus (assembly GCF_943734655.1). Lineage (NCBI taxonomy): Eukaryota > Metazoa > Arthropoda > Insecta > Diptera > Culicidae > Sabethes > Sabethes cyaneus. The sequence continues at coordinate 57,657,402 of NC_071355.1, forward strand.
AACTGGCCGTCCTACTATTTGTTATTGTTTTGATGATTGGATTTTGGTTGCAGTTGCAAGCAGCGAATATTTCATTTTCCAATCGGATTTCTGTCATAATCGTTGACAAACCGGAATGTGGAACAAATTAAACATTCTTGGTCAATACAAACAAATCGTGTTTCTGTATTCTGTATCTGTATTGTGTGCATAAGCAAAAATGATGTCATGTTGAGAATGACATTTGAACCATTTTTAATTTGCACGTCGCGCAAACCAACGGGGTTCAAATTAAAAAGTGTTCAGATTAAAAACGGTCTAACGAACGGGGGTCCACGGTACTGATGTTGATAATACAGTTGCTTAATTGTTAAGATTCATGAGTTTATGTTGGTACATGTCCCCCGGGTTTGACCACGCCGTAAATCAGTATGGGGAAATCACAAACCAAGCAACCTAAATCGCCCGTAAAATTGTTGCCTACGTGCTTCTCAATCTAGTAGGGCGCACAGTCGTTACAACTTCTAGTTGGCTAGGCAGAAATATGAGTCCCTGAATAAAAGTCTTTATAGCAACTATGTAACCAAAGCAACCCTAAGCACTTTTGCGATTTGCTAATAGTAAACGGAAATAGGACAACCTACCATCTACTATGTTCTTGGATGATGAAGCAGCTTTTTCCACTAGTAGTAAATGTGTCGTTCATGCTATATTGCTAGCTAAGCTGGACGAATTGAGAGTCATCTAGCTTGCTTTCCTGACTAAACATATGGGCCCTTCTCAAACGATGTGGTTTCAGAACGATACAGGAGTACCACTACTATTCTCGCTGTCCACTAAACTTTTGCCTCCTGGAAAAACGTTATACTAATGATGTAAAAATTTACTTTCTGATTGAGATCGCCATAGATTATTTGAGACTTCAAAAATTTGCAGGAACTTTATCTACTTGTTGGGGTAGCGCCAACGTCGAAAAGTTATTATTGTCAAGTCTGCTCATTAACACCTTTCGGGTGCTTCTGACTGTCGTGGCTTCATTACTGCTGCCGTCTTCTGCCTCAATGGAATCAAGAGCTTTTATGTGTTAATTCGCAACTGCAGATGGCAGATCTTTTTGCGTAATTAATTTATTTACCCCAAAAATTTCGGTCTGTTCAAAACCTAAATTACTGCCACAAAAAATTGCCCAAGTTTCGATTGTTTAACTAACTGAATACGACTGGTTGTACTCAGCAGTCAGATCTGTGAATGCAGTCGGAATCTAGACAACACCGATTATTGCCGACACAATGACGCACAGAACTGTTCATACCGTTTGTCGCAACGGCAGCACAATTTATTTAAATTAGACTGGAAATTGGACATGAAATTGGGCTTAAAATTGGACTTGAATTAGACTAGAAATTAGCTTTAAAATGGTACATTGAATTGGAATTTTGTTTTATTTTTGTATTTATTAAAGTTTATTAACCCAGCAATGTTCTTTAATTTACAGGTCGGTGATAGTGCTGTGTTTCTATCCACGGGCCGTCCCGATAGGCCGTACATCGGTCACATCGAGTCCATGTGGGAAACGTCCACCAACAATATGGTGGTACGCGTCAAATGGTTCTACCATCCAGAGGAAACCGAAGGATGCCCCAATCTGAAGTATCCGGTACGTGTCAGAAATACTCTGGCAAAAATTGAAATATCTAACTATCCGCTTTTCTTCTTGCAGGGTGCCCTTTTCCAGTCACCGCACGAGGACGAGAACGACGTGCAAACGATTTCGCACAAATGTGAGGTCCTGTCGCTGAAGGAGTACACCGCCAAGTTCGGCTCGGACCCCAAGCAGTACAGTGCGATCTACGACAACAATGACACCTACTATCTGGCAGGCTACTACGATCCGACGGTTATCACCATCAAAATGCAGCCGGAAATCGAGGTGCTGCCAGGGGAGGAAAAATGGGCCAAAACAAATTAAGCTGAACTGTTTTCTTCCGTGATTCCGTGATTGTGATGCAATTCTAGGATGTGCAATTTTTTCGGCAAACACTTTTGCAATCTTATTTCTCCGAATACCCGTCATACATATTGGCGCTTACGCGTAGGCTTATTCCATCGCTCGAGTTGGAGTTATCTTAGTTGTTAAAAACAATTCAAAGACTTCAAAGTGAATCGTATAGAGAAGTAGACCCAAGCAGTTCTTGTAAAGAATCTGTTCGCTAAAGCAACACTTTCTAAAAGTGCGTAGAATTAGGCTATAAATATCTGTAAATACTATTTTCGAGATTAAATAACATTAAACTATCATCTGTATAGTAGTTGTAAATTTAAGTCCGTAATATTACAGTCAGAGCTCATACTAATATCAAGCAAACTGAAGAGAATGGTAATATATTTTTCTACTTGTTGAGATTTATATAAGCCTAACATAGAAAAGACAAACTAAAAGGATACCGTATCAGGTAACACCGAAGAGCTTTTGGGAACGAAATTCAAAATACCTCTGCTATACATTATTTCCTAATCAAAAGTAAACGATACAAAACAAAAATCGAACTGAAAATGAACTATTTTGGAGTGATATTAGGGAGAAACAAAAATTATCAACCAATAACAATTGAAAGGCAAACTCTTTCGGCAATTGCGTGAGCCTATACATTTGGAATCAATTCCTTCCGTGTAAGCTAATGTACAGCAGGGGTAAATCGCAGCGATCTGTGAAGTTTTACTTAAAATTACCGCTTGATAATCGGATGATTTTTCAACTTGATCTCTTTCCATCGTTAGTTGGTATCATGCAATCCGTTTCAATCCTAGTATTACAACCCATCTAGCTGTTGAAGCATTAGAATATCTAGATTAAGTGTATTACCAAGCAGGTAGAGCAGTGGCAAGATAGTATAATTTATTCGAACATTTACAGCACACACACTCACACAGACAAACACAAGTCGCTTCAGATTAGCAGCGATAAAATCAATTTTTTTCTCAAATCATAAACTGTAAGAATCTAACTTCGATCGATGGATGGCAAACCCGCACAGATGGCGATAAACGAGACAAACGGAACCCAGTGGCAAAATTTAGTTTCTAGGTTTAAGAGAAAAAAATCGTCGTTCGTGTTTTGTTTTGTATAAATATGGAAACGTAGAATTTGAATAATGGTATCAGTCGAGTAAGAATTGGATTAAAATTCAAAACGAGCTTCTGCTATGCTACAAGTTTAGCTTATTACGCTGTGTTTAGCGCACGTTTCTTCGCACCAATACAGTTTTTGTGCATGTTAAGTTGATCACATTTCTAGCGCTAATTTAAGATTTATGTATGTATACTGAATTGATTCTGATTCTGACCCTGACAATAGGGCACCAACGGTAATAGGTTGTATACTCAGACGGAGGAAAATCAAAATGTACGATTGGCTAAGTGACTGGAGGCTGAACGAACGTGTTGAGTACGAATGCATTTACGCGGCAGATCAGAAAGAAGCACGCTAAAATGATCCATTTTTAATTATTATTATTATTATTATTGGCCAATCGAAGAACTAGTTATTAGGTGTATGTTTTTTATGATCATGTATGTGTAAACTGGACATAAAATTGGCCCAAGCATTGAGAGGAATGTTTTAGTGACCTGATGACATCCAAATAATTATTTTCACCGACGTAAAGGAGGTTAATAAAAAAAATCAACAATTATGCTCAAAGCTCAACGCACTTTATTTCCATTCAGTATACATTCACCGGGGCGGCATTGCCGTACATATGCTTCCAGGAGCTCGGAATGGCCACCTTAATGGGCACACCATCAGCTTCGCGCGGGAGCAGTTGCTTCAGCTGATCCAGTAGCGAAATAAGCTGCACTGCGTCGGCCGTATTATCCCCTTCGGAGACGTAGTTGAACAGCACTAAACTGGCTAGTTGCTTTTCACTGCAAGCATTCCACAGTGCAACGGCAAATCCTCCACCATGAATTACGTTTCCCTCCGCGCTGGTCCACTGTAAGGTACGCAATTTTTCGGCGCGACTCGTCAGAAATGATTCGTTTGCCAGGTAGCGATACGGACGGGCACCGACTTGATGGTTTTCATGGGCAAAGCTGCTGCTTAATATAACAACTTCCGAAAACTGCTTGTCCCGCGCAAACCCGGATAGATTATCAAGGAAATCTGTTTGCAGTGCACCAACTAGCGGTGCCCGCAGCTGCAGGACCACAAGTTTTCTCTGTTCGGAAACATACAGCTCCGCTGTAGTGGTAATCTTGTCCGTGTCGTGCGCATAGGCGGCGGGTCCAACCACTGGAATCAAGGCCGGATGCCACAGGAGCCCAATTTTCTGCATCTTGAGCGTTTCGATTAGCAAATCGACGGCCAATTGTGCAACATTACCGACACTGACACTCGGCACTATCAACAGGTAGCCGGAGAATGGAAGCTCTTTAGTTAATTTGAACATTGCTCTGAATTTGTATTTAATATTATTCAAATATTTCACGCTCTGTCCGAGTTCCGGTTCGAAAAGGATTACCGGCTATGCAAAAATTCGAATTTTAAACTCTGAAACTTCACCTCAGCGTTTTTGTTGACAAGCAAAACTAATCAGGGCTGCCAGATTGTTCCCTATAGAAAACGTAATCTGAGATCAAAGTAAATTGATATATACCAGGTATATGACAATGCGAGCTGTCATTATACACTTTGCACTAACACATCTACACTAGTTCTGAGATTTCGAGCATTTTGTATGGAAAATTAGTTAATTTTTTAAAAAAATCGTTGGATACGCAAGATTTGTCTTTTTTTTTCTTACAGCTTTTATGTTTATGCTTAGAACATTATTTCTAGTATGTATTTTCATGAATACAATGAAGTGCAACATTCCAAATTGCAAGCGGAAATTTTTTCGTCAAAGCGGTATTGTGCTTTGCAAGAAATCTTTTCATTCTCGGAAAGTTCATAGCAAGCTGTCAAAATAATTCTGTATTGAGCGAAGCTGACGAATTTTCGTTAATTGGATATCGATATTTTTCACATATCGATACGTATACTCAGCTGAAAGCATAATCAGCAAAATTGTTCGCATCACGTGACGAATCTGCATTTTACATTTGTTTTATAACACTCCGTATAACGTGTTAACATTTATAAAGCTGTTATATGCATGCCGAAATTAACTATTTCAAAAAAAACTATATCGAGATTTCGTCCACGAATATCGATACCAGTTATATCGATACATTATCGCCCAATGCTGATCTCGCCAAATATTGAAGGATGTGCTTTTGTCCAGAGCTGCCATACAAATAGATTAATTTCTATTGTTTAGATATTTGCAACCCCATTCCGTACTTCTTAAATTTTGTTACTATTTACACATATTTTTATACTTATGATATTCAATGAATTTATATAATACATATTTTTGAATGTAAAAGGCTAAAAGACGTTTTTTTATGTAGTTTTAGTTGCTAAAGCATCAGTAACAATTGCGCATATAAACCAAAATATATTTGGCCACCTTGCCTTGTTCTCGTTGCGGTGATTGACGATGCGGGTTACCGCCGCAACAGGATGAAAATTTATGTAAATAACCGCAATATCAAGATGTCTCAAAGAAATGTCGTTATATCGCTTTCCTACAAGTAGTAAAACAAAAAAGATTTTTTTTTAAATGCTCGGACATGATTGTTCAATAAGCAGCATGAGCAACATTGTAATCCGCCCGCGATATTTTTCGTCTGATTTCTGGTAAGCTTTTTAAAGTGTTAATTATCTTCTAAGACCGTTTTGTAGCAATCTAAGATTACTTTTTATGGTTTTCTACGTAGTGTTGAGACGGGTAAATTTATGATAAAAAGGTATCATCTTCACGGAGAATAAAAATGTAGTTTCAACCATATTTATGGTTGTTTTACGCACACACAAAAATTTCGTTTTGTTTCAAACTGAAATGTATGATTGAAATGAAAATATTTATTGTTACATCAATGTCAACTTCAAATTTGAAAATACTTTACTTTTAATTCAAAACTGTTATTTACTTGATTCAAACAGAATCTCGTTTGGAAACAACAATATTTTCAGGTTGTTATAAAAATATTTTATTGAGGCTTAAAACAACAATCATTTTGTTTGAAACAAACCGGAGCTTTTTCGCTCCGTGTTGGAACAGTGACTTCAACTTAAGGATTTTCAAGCAGTAGCACAAGCATCTATTCGAATAAAACTATTTTTTAAAAGAAGACATCAAAGGCAGATATTCAAGAGCATCATGCAAGCAAAATGTTGGATGGAACGTGTTTTAATTCAAGCAACCGTATACCGCATTGATCGTGAAGTATTACATTAACATTAATTCATTTTTCAATTGCACATCGAAATAGTTAGTCACCCATGTTCTCAAATTTTTTACGCATAATAAAGAAGGCTACAAGTGCAAATGACTTTAAAATATATTCCTTACATTTCATCGTAAATGTTCAAATATTTCTCTGGAATAATATAGCTGCATTCATTAATTACAATTAATTTAGTTTTAATTTTCATGCAAGTTCCACCATATTTCAGAACTATGTCTTCTTCTTTCTACACACACTAATGCAACCCTCGATGGTCACATACCTGGTATATATCAATTTACTTTGATCTGAGATTTTGTTTAAATATTGCTCTTTGCATTGAAAGTTGGATTTTGAACACACTTGTCCAGTCACACATTTTGTAGGTGAGAAAAGTTGCCAAAATTTCGTGGGAAAAAACCATGAATCTTGGTTGATTTCTATTTAAATTCTAATGCTTACGTAGAGTCGTTATCGACGCAAAGAATAATATAAAAATAGTTTCTAAATACATAATTCCACGCATAATTCATAACTTGAATAAATATGCAGCATATATGAAATAAACAGCGGGGTGCTATCCCTATCTTAACGAACGGTGTTTGACAGTCGACTTAACGAAGGGTGCTATTTCAAGAAATGCAAGAAATAGCGCCCGTCTGATAGGCAGGGATGCCACATATAATTCTGTGTTTTTTGTTGAAAAAATCTGACAATCTGTACGGCGAGGAAAAATATCTGTGCAAAAATCTGTCCAATGCAAAACAATGAGAGTGAAAGAGATAGAGAGTCATTTTGCTGGCTATTTTCGTCTCTTTCACTCTCATGTAAAAGCTCAAAAACCTGTTTAATCTGTGTAATTTGGCGAAAATCTGTATTCTGTGCATATAGATTCTGTACAGGCGATTTCTTTCAAATATCTGTTAAACACAGAATAATCTGTGCATGTGGCAACACTGCTGACAGGTAGATTTGCTGCCAACCTTGTCCCTTGTCGAGATGTGCTGAGATGTTGGCAACAAAAACATGCGGCACCCATCGCAAGCCCCTGGAAATAAATGAAAAATTAAATACTATTTGCTTTCCCTAATACAACTGGTACTGGCGCCACTGCTAAATCAAATGTCAGGTCAGATGGGAGAGTTGTAATGATGGGAAATGTCGGTCAAAATCTATAACGATTATTGATAAAGTTTTGTTATCGTTAATAATTAATAACGATAATATGGCAATATAAGCAAAAATACGTAAGAAATAGAACAAAAATGTTAAAATAATAACAAATCAAGAAGAAGATTTCACTTTAAACCCTCGAATTTTCGATATTCTTCCATGACGATAAAGTTTGATGGTATTATCGATATAAGATTACTAGCGATATTATCAGTAGCACACTTTTCATCACAGTTTTGAAGGTTGCACTTAGTAACTGTGCAGTCCAATTGAGTGTGAAGAGCGCAATACAAGTTAAAATATTGGGAGCTTTGCCCAAAGTTAAACGCGGTTTAAAGGAAACACCGCGCTTGAAGCAAACACCGCGCTAGAACTGCTGACAGAATGTTGTAAACAAACATGTTGTTCACGTAACTGGGTGGCCAAAAGTAACTAAAACTTTATGATTTCTGTGTAATTTCGTCCAATAATATCAAAATCGACCCAGAAACTATGAAAGAGCATTTCATTTTTGAGCAGCGCGGTGGATAACTTTCAATGAAACTCATAATATTACGTAACGCAACAACGCTATTTAGGCATCGTTCACAAAAGACGTCCGGTATTTTTGGACGTTTAGGAACCCCCACCCCATCGGCATCAGGCAACCTACCCAAGTAGCAACGGTAGCTGAATTGCAAGAGCAATGGCTGTTTACGGGTTGGTTTAAGGCGATCAAAGCTGCACTTTATGCACTCAAAGCACTCAAATGGTGTTTAAATAAGCGATGTTTAAGCTACTTTAAGTTTTTCAAACCAGTTCTCTCCCAAAAGCTGATAAAAAAAAAGCTTTATAGCGGATTTTTCTGCTAAACAATCTGCTTCTAAACAGCCATAAACATCAAACCGTTTTACGGCTGCTTAAAGGTGTTAAAATTTAGAGCAGAAGCTTTCATTAGGCTCACAGCTTAATGAATGGCTGCTTAAGGGTGTTAAAGTGGCTTTACAAACTTCTACCAAGTTTTCTTTCGGCTCACAGCACACATACTGCCAGATCATAGAATTTCGCAATTCGGCTGACAGCAAAAGTTTGTCAGTTATCGACATTATCGACTGCTTCACGCTAGACGGGCTAGGCTTCAGGTGTAAAGATATTCTCACTGTCTGTTCTGCAGATGCAAATGGGGCGGATCCAACCCATCGACATCTCTATATTGAACTGCAGTAAACGTCAGCGACAGCATGTCCGGGGCTCAAAATTTGACAGCGGGCCCAAATCAGATTGCTGGCAGTTGAGTGAAACGCAGTGCTGACATGCTATCTCATTTTCGCACACACGAGATGTTGGCGGCGAAAACATGGTTGTCTGCCGATGGGGTGGGCGGATCATACGATGAGTGCTTATGGATCAAAAGATGGCGGGTTCAATTGGGTCCTAAAGCCCTATGTCGTTTTTAGCTTGAAACGATGAGGTTAGGGTTAGGAACACATATTTTAAAATTTAATTTTATATTTTTAGGCTATTGCCGTTAAAAACCTTTTTTTTTTAATTTTGTGAAATTTTTAACAAAAAATAAACATTTGGGCAACCTTATACCTATAGACAAACTATAGTTGTGCATGGTTGTGTCAAGCGGTGTCTAGACAACACGAATTATAAAAAGAAACCATAGTATGTCTTGAAATGTCAGGGAAAACTTTTTGTTTACCTTCACGCTCATGTGATAGTGTGTCAAAAAGTCAAAAGTTGCAAAGTCAGGAAATGGCTTGGCAATCGCGACCTAAAACATTTTCTGAGTTTACAGCTCATTTTCCGGTTCCGGTCATCTCAGTTTAATTAAGGCCTTTGTCAAAATCAGCAATAAGCGTAGTGACTGCACTTGGTCACAGCGTGGATGGCTTCAGTTGTCGGATGCAACACCCGCCATCGAGATGCAACCGTGTTTGGTTAGAAACGCACAGAAATTTTTGGTCTGCCGTTCGCCCTACTGCTGATTCATATCGGAGTAGCAGAACATACCAATCTGATTGATAATACGGTGCCAGTTTCGGTTGGCGTTTTTTTTTTCATACTGTTCTGCGGGGTCGATTGTACCGAGATTATACTGTTGGCCATCAGTTTGACATCGTTTAGTCATTCTTAGCGCAAACTAGATTTGGACAAAGTCTAGCACCGTGAATCGATGGATTGGAATACATTACCCGAATCAAAACTTTTATCCGATAACTAGTACAAATTTGATGTTCCACTTCCTCACGACCAGCAAAACGCAGACAAGCACAAGAGACAACTGCGAAGCTGTAACTGTCAAAACGATCAGCTGCTCTAATGTCAAACCAGAGTTGCCAGTGAGAAAAAGTTATCATTGTTGCCAGAAACGTGTTATTTTCGTTATGTCAAGGAAGATCTCTAATGTCAAGGGAGAATAAATTACAATATTTTTGTTTTTTAATTTTTTAGTGCGCTGCATCTTTTTAAAAAAGAAAAAACTAAACTCTGGTAGTCATAATGGGAAGCTTTATCGTTCCTTCTAAAAAAATCATCTTTTTATCACAAATTTTAGGACCCAATTCCCGGAAAAAAGACATGCATTTTTAATTAGCTAGCTTTACTTGTACGAATTAAAGTTATTCGAAACTAAAAATAATCGCGTTCACGGCGAAATAAAAATGACACGTTCCATTTTTTAAAATAGATTTTTTTTTGCTGCATAAAGGTTGATAAAGCGTTAATTAAGCGACTGGAAAAGCAGATTGTAAAACTATTTCTCGTTCTAAAAATAGAATTGACAGCATTGCGCAAATTGGCTATTTAAAAGCGCAAAAAAGTTTCTATTAAGCTTCATTGCAGCTTCGAAAGCAGCTATTAATTAGCCTGAAGCTTGATAAAATCACCAGATTTAGATGTTCAAGAGCGGAAAAAAGGTTTTCATTTCTAAACCTAAACCATAGATCAGCCACAGGTTGAATTAAATCAGCTATAAAAGCGTTTGATCAGCCTGAAATTGTTACTTGGGTAGAGTGTCAAATTATCGTCAAAATTGGAATGAAAATTATCTGTCAGTATCATTCCAATCGAGCAGACGACCAATGGGGAACCCCCCACCCCCATCGTCCTTTTTCGTACACATTCTAGATAGAATTAACAAAAGGGAGAATGTCGCAAATGTAAACAAAACGAATGAGAGTTACTTTTTGCTGGACAAGCATAGGAAAAGCAACCATCACTCGGTTTGTTTACACTTGCGACATTCGCCCTTTTGTTAATGAATGTCAAAAGATTGTGCCCACTTGTGCTCAATATCCGCCATTATCGCTCGTGGAAAGCTGGATACTTGCGGTTGTTTTACGGTTTTACGCACAAACAGAAATTTCATTTTGTTTCAAACTGAAATCTATGTTTGAATTAAAAATATTTATTGTTAAATCAATGTTAAATTCAAAATTAAAAATACTTTACTGTTAATTTAAAACAGTTATTTTCTTGATTCAAAATGATTGAAATAACAATTTTCTCAGGTTGTTTCAAAAATATTGTATTGAGGTTTAAAGCAATGACAATTATTTTGCTTGAAACAAACTGTCGACTAACATTTGAAAGGGGAGGATAAGCCAACTGTCAATCAGAACGAGTGAGAGTTCATTTTCCTATGCTGCTCCAGCAAAAAATAAACTCTCACTCGTTCTGTTTGACAGTTGGCTTATTCGCCCCTTTCAAATGTTGGTCGACAACTGGACTGGAAACTTGTTAGTAACCCCTTGGTTTGGGGAGGGGGGCTTACAAAAATTTAATTTTCCCGGAAACAAATTTTCCAATGCAATCAGCAATCTGGCAACTCTGATTATGATTTCTGCTTTGTTTACGTTTATCGCACCGAATTGAGCGAATTAAACATAACATTAATATAAATCAAATTTTATTAATTTACTGTGAACAAGTTCAAAAGTTTTTAAACATTATCAGACACTCCTATTTATCACAAGAGCTGGCTTTGTGGACCGATAGATCTAAGCCATCACAGTGAAGGAAAAAATCGTTTGCAGTGAGTAACGTTTCCAAGCCATCATGGTTGATGTTAAAAAGTTTAGTGAAATTGACCTGTATGGTCTGCTTGATATTGAAATCGGTGCCACCGAAGCCGATGTAAGTATAGCAATTAGTTTTACTACATGAAGTTGGTTTCTTATACTTTTCCTAATCTGTAGATTCGCAAAGCTTACCGCAGAAAAGCACTGCAATGCCATCCAGACAAGAACCCCGACAACCCGAAGGCAGCCGAGTTATTCCAGGAACTATCGAACGCGTTGGAAATCCTTATTGATAGTTCAGCACGGGCCGCGTACGATAAGCTACTTAACGCCAAAAAAGCCGCTCAGCTGCGAACGAAGCAGTTGGATAGTAAAAGACAAAAGCTCAAAAATGATCTGGAAGAGCGAGAACGGCGTGCACGGGAGCAAGCTGCTGCCGGATCGTATAAGGTTAACAAAACCCCGGAAGAACTGTTTCAGGAAGAGTTTGAACGGCTTCGCAAAGAAGGCTCGAAGCTGATCGAAGAGGAGCAAGAGCTGATGCGACAGCAGCTGCGCGAAGAAAAAGCAATGCAAAGCGCAGCAAAGTCAAGCTGGGATCCCTCCAAGCATAGGATAAAGATCCGCTGGAAAGCCGCCAGTGACGATCCGTCGAACGGTGGTTATTCGGAAGCAGTTTTGAACAAGTTCCTTAGTAAATATGGCGATATTAATGTACTGGTGATGAGCCCGAAAAAGAATGGAAGCGCTCTAGTGGAGTTTAAAACTCAGGAAGCAGCAGAGATGGCAGTTAGTTATGAAAAAGGACGACTGGACAATGCCTGCAGCCTGGAATGGATAGGAGATGCTCCCAAAAATAAAACATCTCGTACTGGTGGTTCGAGCACGGTTACCGAAAGAGATTTCGAAAGTTTAGTTTTGCGTCAGCTGCGACAGGCGGAGGAGCGTAAGCGATTGATCGAGCAAATGATGCGGGAAGATGCCGAAGAGGAAAATGCTTAGCTGTAAAACATTCTGGTATTTATGTATTTTTATTGATTTGTTTTCGTATGCCGGGATTTTTTTTAGGTAAATTTCCTAATTCTGTTTTACAAACAGAAGTTTGCCTGACTAATTCGAAATGAAAATCGATGCCGATAGTTTCTCCTGATACTAGACGTAATTTTTGTAGAGGCTAGTTTTTCCTTTAGCCGAACGGATGAAAGAACTCCCCGAGATACGTTGGTACATTTCTCACGATTGCACTAATGTTGGCTGCTGGGAGCCTATCCTAATTTTGGTCGCTTCCTCTACCATCTGAACAAGTTCTGGCAGCCTCTCGATTTCTCCCCGGGCCAGTCCTAAGCGTTCGATTTCCTGCACGTAGTGTATCACATCTACTTGCAATTGCAGTCGAATTTTGTCATCGTCGGTCATTGTTGTTGTTGTGCTGCTGCTGTTGGTATTGGTTTGTGTACTGGAGTTGCGATCCCGGAGATTTTTAAGCCGACGCAATGATTCTTCTGTTTTTTGAACTGATGTTAGCACCTCTTCCACTGCTTGATAGTAACTAGAAAAGACAGGGTTAGTCCTGAAATGTATTTTTGTAAATATTCAACTCGTTTAACTGCTTACCTTGTAGTCAAATTGTTGTAAACATTGGCCAAAAACTCTTTTAGTCGTTCATCTCCTATCATCGATTGGTAACGTTCTCGAAATAACTTGCTTGGTTGCAGTAGTTGTTCCATATACTGACAACACCGACTGGGTACTTCTCGGTTGGTTTTTCTGTACAATCGAGGAATATCGTTAACTTGTTTGATATAAGGAAAGCTGGATTGCACCAGTTCCTGCACGATTAAAGTTTGAATGCGATTCTGTTTCGTCGCAAGGGCTGATTTGTTGTCGAAAAATATGTCATCCAATTTTGCAGAACTCAAAGCAAGACTATTGGGAGCTCGCTGCTGGATTAGGTTAACTATTTTCGGGATTTTTCTCGATAAATTGCTAACATCAGAATACAATGTGGCAAGAAGTTTCAATTTAAGAGAAAACGTTTCTTGCTGTTGGTCTGCGGTTGATAGGGTTGGTTCAATCGTGACAGCTATATCGATCCAGGTCGTAATTCTGGACAGCAGCTGCAGTGTTAGCTTAATGAACCGATGAAACAATTGCGGCAGATAAATTCCGTCCTGCCAGCAGTTAGAAATGCACGTGAGCGCAACGGAAAAAGGCAACAAATTAAATTGACTGGAACTGATTTGCTGAATGGAAAACCTGGCTGCATCAAATTCTCGAATACACACTTTTTCCAAATTCGATCCGATTTCCTGAAAACGAATTTGAAAATAAACTGGCAAGTTCCACCGAACCTGGAAACTTTTGTATTGGGGGTGTGCTTTAAAGTCCGTCACTTCATCAGGATCTTGCAATATCAGCTCAATCCGCTCCAGGAACTCCAGAGTACATTGGTATTTCTGATAAAAGGATTCCGGATTTCCTGGTGCAAAAATTGACGACATATTCGTTTCCATGCGACGCTCTACTTCAGTCCAAAAACTGTTCACCACAAAATTATAACCTTTGACTTTTCCGTTTTTCTTCGTCAAATCCAGCAACAGTTTCATATTAATCGAAACAAAATCTAGTATCTGATTGTAAATTCCCGCCAGGCCTTGGGGCGAATTTTGCAGGCTACTCTCGGAAATAACACGATTCATGTAAGGTGAGACGATCTCTGCTTTGAAAACTTCTTCAGCCGTGCGGCATTCATCCAAAGTGCAATAGATCCGTAGACATCGCTCCAACCCGTCAAGATCCTTGCCTTCTAACATCTTTAAAAAGTAAGCTTTCATTTGCGATAGCAAACTATACTTCCAATGGCTAGCGCTTTCCAACTGCTCTTGATTTAAAAATTCACCACAAAACTTTACATTAAACTGCAGCTGGATTGATTCCAGCGCAGCACGTTCCAGCAACGTAGGACTAATCTCCCGCTCATTATCGTCAACAGGTTTCAGCAAACTCTCCAGTTTCAACAGTGCCGCTCGAACCTTTGCTAAACTCTGCAAACTTTTTTTGTATCCCCGCAGTGTCTTTTTTTGTTCTAGACAATCGGAAATGTCCTTCATTGCCCCCTCCAAGGCTGTCTTTACCGATAGGACCTCTTCCTTCAGTTTCTCCAGCGGGCTCACAATACTATTAATCTGTTGATCCAGCCCAATCAGGTTGGCTGATAAATCCACAAAATCCGCATAGTCCTGATTGATCAGTTCTATCATCGCCGAGCGGAGCACCTTCAGATACAGGCCCAAATCATCCCGTATAATTTCCAAACTGCCGGCATTGCGATTTTCGTGCAGGAATTCATCAACGGAAAATGTTTTCTAGGCAGAAAAAAAATACAATCAGTCTTTTTTAGCCATTGACATCATCAAACGTAGTCATCTTACCTTCATGAATTCGTTCTTGTCGAAGCAAAGATCGGCAGGACCGGCCGGTAGACTGAATAAATCCCGAGCGTTTGTCATTTTCCAGTTGGCTAAGATTTTCGCTTAAAAATTAGAACCACAAAACAATTCCTAAATAAAACATTGTTTTTCCTCACTCGCGTAAGCACAGTTTTGCCTTCGTGCAATTTTTGGGTTTTCTGTTTTCTCTTCTGTTTTGAAAGACTTCAAGACTTGACACATCACCCACCATCATCGTCATTGTTTCGCGTTGGATGTTGATGATGGTACAAAGCAAAGTTGCCAGTTTTGCAGAATATATTTGACTAGGGGCCTTGAACTAATTATGTGAAGCAGAAGCGATGAGTGGTGGACTTGAGTGTGGAGTTTTGAAATATTAAATATTTTATTCTAAAGGCCCAGACACAATGCATGCGGATTTTACTACGTTGCGGAAATTTGACAGAAAACCCATGGAAAAACTGTCAAATTACCGCAACGTAGTAAAATCCGTATGCATTGTGTCTGGACCTTAAGCCTGTGAATCATTTCGTGAAATTTTTAACTTTTTGGTTAAAATTTTACAGCTCGATCCATCTTCTGTCGAAAATAACCTTACTTCACAGACAAACAGACATAACACTCGTTTTCCATTCTTCGTACCGATTAAACCGTCATTTCAAATTTGGGCTTAGTTTAGAACGTCTCCGTTTTGGTCAAAGTGGCGCTTTTTGACGAAAGAAGGGGAATTCCCTATAAAAAATACTTGCTACTTCGAGAGATACTCCTGTTGCTATTTGACATTTGGAAATGTCGATCATAGATGGTGCTAGTGTTCAGGCTAAATGTGAGCTACGATAATTTTTGTTGATTTTTCTTCCAAGAGTTATGTCTGCTTGTCTGTGCCTAATCTGAAGCATGGTTATTTTTAACCAGTTCGATGGTTCCCACTTAGGCGCGTCCGGCAGAAATCGAACAAAAATATGGCTGCGAAAAACGGATTTCTGTTCGATTTCTGCCAGAGGTTTCGAATAAAAACCGGTTTTGTACTGATTCAGCTTTCCCTCCTTTTTGGAGGGTAGCAGCAGCGGACTGTAGCAGCAAGAAGCGTGCAATAAACAGGTTAACAATTAAATTATACTTGCTTTGTCATGTTCCATATTATTCTCTTACCTTTTGCCCGAAACTGCAAAACTGATTAACCACTTTTCTCACATTTGTCACATTTGACATAAAGAGAATCGAGCGAAAAATGAAGACTGGTTCTGTTTGATTTCTGCCAGGCATCCGACTTTTTCCTAAGCGGGTTTTTCTGAGAACCAATGAAATATGCACAGGTGAGGAAGGGAGCTTCGATGTTTTTCACTAATTTTTCGTTGAATTTCTTTTACCAATAGAGGCTTTCCGTCAAGAATTTTTTTCCACTAAATGTTCGGTTTTGACTCTTAGAAATGATACCCATATAAAACTTTCTTTATTAAAGCCTCTAACTGCTGTTAAAATGAAAAACTAATACGTATATTTCAACCTGTCACTTCTCGAATGTATTACCGTAGACCCCCGTTCGTTTGACCGTTTTTAATCTGAACACTTTTTAATTTGAACTCCGTTGGTTTGCACGACGTGCAAATTAAACATGGTTCAAATGTCATTCTCAATATGACATCATTTGCTTATGCAGACAATGCACATAAACACGATTTGTTTGTACTAATCTAGTATGTTTATTCTGTTTCACATTGCGTTTTCCCAACGATTATGGTAGAAATCCGATCGGAGAATGAAATAGTCGCTGCTTGCAACTGCTAACTGATTCAAACCACCAAAACAATAACAAAGAGCAGGGCAGCCAGTTCACACAAGCTCCGGCATATTTAGGGTTACCAGTTGTTCAAATTAAAAAGTAACCCCGTTAGTTTGCATGAGGAATCGTTCAAACGAACAGGGGTCCACTGTATTCACTGCAAATGCTGTAAAATCCGTATGCATTGTGTCTGGGCTTTAGGTGAAATTAGTCGTCATCGATTTTGCCTATTTCAAAAGCAGTTTTTTTGTTTGCAACAAAAATTCTGTTCTTGAAAATATATTCGCTGTGTTTAGATTGGCAAGAAGAATGCAGCAAATACATTTTTATAAACAAAACCCCGCTTTTGGACCCAAAACCTACTTCCAAAGTAGGGCTCTCCGACAAAAGTTAATGACTGCTAATTTCCCGTTCAAATACAGATATTTGTGCATGCATAAATTTGGGACCCTACCGTTTTCTCCTGAGTGTTTTATTTTCTCGATCTAATCTTTTAAATAACATAAATAGTTTATGGAGTACTTTAAAATTCAAGAACATTAGTAGAGCCAGAAAGCACAGCAACTGAAATAATTGATGTGTCCCAAATTTATGCATACACAAATTTCTGTATTTGTGGCAGCTCTGATTAGAAATGCTCAGAGGTGAGTGATACGCGGAAGCAGCCATCTTGGGAGCCAATCGTGCAACGAGAATTGTCAAAAGGGAGTCAATCGAACACGCATACCTACTGTTTGCTTAAATATTTGATTAACAAGTGTCGACCAACATTTGAAAGGGGCGGATAAGCCAACTGTCAAACAGAACGAGTGAGAATTATCTTTTGCTGGAGCAGCGTAGGAAAATGAACTCTCACTCGTTCTGTTTGACAGTTGGCTTATCCGCCCCTTTCAAATGTTTGTCGACAAGTATAGACCAAATCATCATACCGTCAATTGATAGATACTGGCGCCCTTGTTTACATTTTTGAAAATTTTCCTTTTCGTTTATAGCGAATGTAGCGTGTGTTTTAACATGTTACAGGTATAATGGCGTTTTAAATTTAGTCCTATAGGATATTATAATGCTGTTTAAACAACAAACTTACCCTTTAACAGCTGAAACTTTTTTTGGACTCTGCGGTCTGTTTGTAAACAAGGGCGCCAGTATCTGTCAGATGACGTCATCTTGATTTGGTCTATTGAAATAGTTATGAAATCTAGAGTGACTATAGAGCTTGCTAAGCCCAGTGCAAAAGGCTACAAAAACTTATCGTTTATCACTCAAACGTATGTTTTTTACCGGGGTATAACTGGGGGAAAACAAAAACAAACGTGTAAAACCAATGTAAAATCTAACAACAGCAACAACAAATCGCGCGTCGATGTGTGCGTACGATAAACGTTAGCATGCTCAATATACATAGCGAATTCATAACCCAGGTAACCAATAAGCATTTCCAATGCAATTTAAAAGCAAGTTAATAAGCATTTAAGTTGCCTTAAATGCTACTTAAATGCTATTTTGGCAAAATATGCGGCTACTTTACTGCTAGCCCTCTTATAGTGCTGACAATGCTTATTTGCAGCTAGTTATTGTGCTTCCCGAGAAAATATTTCGTTTTCCAGTTTAATATAGTTGTGCGCAAAGGTAAATCATATATTAGAGACAGTGTAAGCACGTGTAAGTTTTTTATGTTTATGCTCTTATTCTTTGCTTAGATAACATTTGTTTTGTCCTATTACGTACAGACTTACAAACAACACAGTTACAATGTCTTACGTTAACCGAAAATGATAAAATTTAAATGCTGATTGCGTTTGTGAAAAATTTGTCCATGTTTGAACGGGCAAACACGAAGCAAGCTACCCTAGCATTCCCTAGCTGATGAGCGAGAGAGAAATATTGTTGTTTTTCTCATCACTCTTGCGTTGACAGTTTCTTACGAGATTTCGTAAGAGTGTAAAAGAGATACTTTGACTGCGAGCAACCAGAACAGAGCTGCGCGCAACTGTTAGGCGCACAACTAAACCGACGAAAGAAAAATTTTAGATAATAATCGCAATACCAACAAGAAGAATTTAAATAGAATTATGGATGCCAATTTGCAACAGTTATGCAGTCAAAAAGCTGATAAACAACAACCTGCAGTATAAAACGCCAGGGATGCTAATAAACGACTGATTTACTGCTTATTTTAATGCTTATTGGTTACCTGGGAAATTAACCTGGGTTCGTGCTAACTCGAACCCGAAATTTATGAACGATACGGGTAGTTTGACAGATCGACCCGTAAACCGTGATGCTAGACAGTTTTAACCTGCGCTTCAAACTGAATGCTGTCAGTTTAACCGAGATGCAATCTCGGTTAATTTATGAACGCTTTGACAGCACTCCGATTAAAACTGAGTGCTAATCGATCTGAGCCAGGTTAATTTATGAATTCGCTAACAGAGTGGCGACATGTCATGTCAATGACACCACTTGGTGGTTTGTTTACATGTTTTTTGTCACATCCAGCTGTTTCGATTTGAAATTTCGTGAAGCATTACTGCATCAGTTTTTGTAAAATGCATGTAAGGCACTCTTAAATAAAAACTATAAATTTTTGTCAAAGATAGAAAACTCAATTCAAAATTTAACACCATGTAAAAAAACCACCAAGTGCTGTCAAAAAGTGTGGTTAGGAGCTCCCGTGTAATGATCTATTGTCACGCAACCTTGAATATTACACCACAGACAAACAGACATAACTTTTGGAAGAAAAATCAACAAAAATTATCGTACCCCACATTTAGCCTGAACACTACCCGCATAATCAAAAACTATTGGTAAAACGGTAAGTATTATAAATGTACTATATGACCAATAGTGATTGTTCGTGATATATAGCGAATTCATAAATTAACCTGGGTTCGTGCTAACTCGAACCCGAAATTTATGAACGATACGGGCAGTTTGACAGATCGACCCGTAAACCGTAATGCTAGACTGTTTTAACCTGCGCTTCAAACTGAATGCTGTCAGTTTAACCGAAATGCAATCTCGGTTAATTTATGAACGCTTTGACAGCACTTCGATTAAAACTGAGTGCTAATCGACCTGAGCCAGGTTAATTTATGAATTCGCTAATAGTTTCATATTAGTTGCTACTATTCGAAGTCGTGGATGTTAAACCATTCAGGTACGATATTGTATATAGTTAGTACTAAATAAATAGTAAGAACGAAATGCTGACTATGCTTTCTATATTTACTATTTGTGGTATAGTGCATTAAATGCAAAACAGCCATTTTGTTATACAATTTTGAAGCGAGATGTTGTGCGTCCCCAACTCCTCGATAAATTATATGAAAAAGTGCAGGTAAAACATAATGAATATGTTTTCATTTTAAATTCATATCATATGTAGTTTTTCTTTTTTTATTACAGGTATTTTCTAAAATACGCAGAGTCTAGGCCAGAGTACACATCGCTTCACAAAAAATGTGTATACACGAAGAGGTAATTTGGCTAATTTTTCTGCTTCACGGCCTAGATCCGTGCAGGTTTATGCCGTATCAGGAACTCGTCCCAACTTCCTGACCTTGGTCCTGAGCTACTCGTCGCCAATCGCCTGGGTGTTTCGACACCTACTGCGGACCGCTTCAATCTTGTCGAGCCATCTCCCGTTGGGACTTTATTCGTGCATTTATTTGGTGAAGCGAACACATATTGCAGGTTGCCGCATGTTGTCCGGCATCCACACAAATAAAACTTTTGTTTGTACTATTCATGAGAAAATAAATGAATCATTTAATTACAAAACAATATTTAGATCATTAAATATAATACACCAACGATTCCCGGTACAATCCAGTAACCATATTAGAACCACAGAGAACAGACTACCAGGTAATCGATAAAAAGTGTGTAAAAGGTTTTTATGTAATCTACGAGTAATCCTTCAATAGAGCACCCCTCGAGCAGTAAGTGGCAAACTAAATCTTGATGTCGCTGCCATCGCTGCTATGTAACTTCAGCACAAAGAAATATTGATAAAGGTACATGGATATTTTTTGATGCGTTTGGCAAACTATTTCTGGAGGGCGCCACCGACAGATTTTACACACAAAAAATCGATTTCTTCCTTCGAGCCTGTTAATCTGTTCTCTGTGTTAGAACCATTAGTGCAATGTTACATACACCATTAGAGACCATATAATTATCATTGTCCCTATCATTCAATGCGAATCGTTTGTCTCCGAAAAACCATAATAATACTATATATGTAACAGTTTTAGTACAATGTCACTGACTATATGTCCACCATACCAAGTACCGTGGACCCCCGTTCGTTTGACCATTTTTAATCTGAACACTTTTTAATTTGAACCCCGTTGGTTTGCACGACGTGCAAATTAAAAATGGTTCAAATGTCATTCTCAACATGACATCATTTGTTTATGCAGACAATGCACATAAACACGATTTGTTTATACTGACCTAGCGTGTTTAATCGGTTTTACATTTCGTTTTCCTAACGATTAAGATAGAAATCCGATCGGAAAATGCAATATTCGCACTTGCAACTGTCAACTAAAACAAACCACCAAAACAATAACAAAGAGTAGGGCGGCCAGTTCACACAGGTTTCAGCATATTTCGGGTTACTAGTTGTTCAAATTAAAAAGTAACCCCGTTAGTTTGCATGAGGAATCGTTCAAACGAACGGGGGTCCACTGTATGGTATCGCCAAAAAATTGTTCGCGAAAATCAGCATTTTTGTATATGGTAACCAAACCTAACGACTAGTTCATGCAATGGTTATTTCTCAGTTTACCATTTGGCACATAGTCAAAACCATTGCTGGGTATAGTCTGCATATGGTTATATGATTATACAGCAAATGGTTAGAAAACTATACGGAAAATCGTTGGCGTATGGTATTTGACTATGCGGGTAGCACCATCTATGATCGACATTCCCAAATAGCAAATAGCAACATGGGTGTCCTTCAAAGTAGCAAGTTTTTTTTATTCCCCTTCTTTCGTCAAAAAGCGCCACTTTGACTAAAACGGAGACATTCCCAACTAAGCCCAAATTTGAAATGACGGTTTAATCGGTACGAAGAATGAAAAACGAGTGTTATGTCTGTTTGTCTGTCATTGCAAAGCTTTGCAATGCATTTTACACTGATTGAGTTGAAAGATATATCGCTCTATTGTGCAAAATTGATGTAAACAAAACAGAAGCGGATCATGTTAAAAACGTTGAAAACAATCAAGTCACACTGCTACAGCAGTTTACTTCGCGTCAAGTGCTGGCAGTTTTTGTACACTGATGCCAAATCGTTGGCTTTAGTTTCCGCACGGAGAATAAAAATGTAGTTTCAACCATATTTATGGTTGTTTTACGCACAAACAAAAATTTCGTTTTGTTTCAAACTGAAAGGTATGATTGAAATGGAAATATTTATTGTTATATCAATGTTAACTTCAAATTTGAAAATACTTTACTTTTAATTCAAAACTGTTATTTTCTTGATTCAAACAGAATCTCGTTTGAAACAACAATATTTTCAGGTTGTTATAAAAATATTTTATTGAGGCTTAAAGCAACAATCATTTTGTTTGACACAAACTGGAGCTTCTTCGCTCCGTGCGCGTATCTCTTACTGTGAGTATTTCTAGCTCTGATTTAGGTTTAATTTTTCGTCGATCTGGCATCGCTGTTACCGATAGAAAGAAGTTGTTTTTCTTTCATTTCGGGTTTTCGGCTAACAATAAAAGTGATTCGTGATTTTCATAGCAGCAATTTTTCTAATCGACATTTTTACCTAATATTCAGGTACCCGGACTTTCATTTGTGCAATCACCGAAAAATTTAGTAAGTACCATAAAACTGAAGCTATTGTCATAAACACTTGATCAGACCGTAAAATTATTCTGCTTGACATTCACAATAACTCCAGTATTTGCAGTATTTGTTGATTGAATTATATTCTAATCTCTGTCTAAAGTTGCGTTGTATTTTAAACAGCTGTGTAAAAGTTTCCTGCCAATAAAAATTAGTTATATTGATGATAAAGCAACTAATTTTACAGATTAAATATAGGCGATTAATTTTGCATTCAAGTTTCAAGGATTTACATCTTACTGTTCTGAATTTGGGATTGATACAAAACATCGCCGGAAACAGATTTATCTATCAAAATTGACATTTAAATTTTTTGATACAAAACGTTTCAGAAAGTAAAGTAACCGGCTTCCTATAGGCCTTCATATGAAGCGGAAGTACCATTATCCAAACGTCACAAATGTGGCACAGATTCTGGTGGATCGAAACTACAGCGATATAGAGCAGATTGTGAAGAACCGATTGAAAACTGCCCCACAGTTTGTTGACAAAATTGAATTGGAAGCAGAATTGAAAGGACACAATGGCTGCGTTAACTGTCTTGAATGGAGTGAAGATGGCCGAATATTGGCATCCGCTTCAGACGATTATCATGTAATGCTGTGGGATCCATTCAACCACAGGCGGCTGTATGATTTGGCCACACCACACGATGGAAACATTTTTTCTGTTAAATTTCTTCACAAGAGAAATAATAATAAACTAGTGACGGGTGCAGGCGACTACCGGACGTTTGTGTTTGATATCAATCGGGGCAACGACTTCCCAATACGGAAGTGCAGCTGCCACGCACAGAGGGTCAAGCGGCTGGCCACATCGTCGAAGCACGTACATCTCTTTTGGTCGTCTGCGGAGGATGGTAAAGTTCTGCAGCATGATATGCGAACGCCACACACCTGTCGGGCCGACGATGCCAACGTGCTGATTAATTTGCGAAATCATATTAACGAGATGCCTGAGGTCAAGTGCATTACCATCAATCCCCAGAAACCAGAGCTGATGGCGATTGGGGCCAATGATTGCTATGCTCGGGTTTACGACCGCCGAATGATGTCGTTGATGAAGGTAAGGCTGACTTGCTAGATTTACATTTCTAAAATCATTTCTGAAAAAAATTGTTCAATGTTATTTATATGAATTACAATTTTGATTCTTATTTTCGTCGAAAGCTTACCGCCAATACGGATCTAAAGCCGAACGCAAATAACACCGATAACGTTCCGCGGGATGGCTGCGTGCAGTACTATTGTCCGGGTCATTTAAGAAAAAACAAGGACACTGTGTATTCGTTTTTAAACCAGAAAGCCATTACCTATCTGACTTTCAGTCCGGACGGGAATGAGCTGCTTGTAAACATGGGTTCTGAACAGATTTATCTATACGATTTGAACCGTCCGAGGGAACCAATGGTAAGTTAATAGTTTATGGTTTGCCGATTAGTAAATTATCTTTTGTTACAGTTTTTGCAATTGCCGAAATTTACTGAGCCCATGAATGGGACAAATGGTACGACTACAAACGTAGAAAAAGGTAGACATAAACTACCGCCAGATGTAGAAAAAATGAAAAAAGAAGGCAATGCCAATTTGGAGAAAGAAAAGTACCAACAAGCCATTCAGCAATACACTATGGCTATTCGAAAAGCACAGGAAAAGGATTGTTCAGTTCTTTATTTGAACAGAGCTACGGCGCTCATGAAGAGAAATTGGTACATAGCTCGAATTGTTTCGGACTGCCACATCCTAAGCTTCTTATTTCTGTTTTAGGTATGGCGACGTATATGCTGCCGTCCGTGACTGTCATCGTGCACTGCGTCTCGATCCGCACTACGTGAAAGCTCACTTCCGGCTCGCCCGGGCTCTGCTCAAACTAGGACAACTTACTAATGCTTCGGCCTGCTTGGCCGAACTAGTACAACGGTTTCCGTCTTATGCAAAAAATCACGGTGTTTTGATGCTGGACAAGGACATCGAGACGGAAATGGAAAAGCAACGGCAGAGACAACGGGAACGCACACTGGACTCGGAAACGGATCAGTTCTCCGACAATGAACTGGTATTAGGGACAATTTGCTGTATTGTTTTTATTTATTATTATCGTTTTTGTTCTCAGATTTGGCGTGCGGCTGCGCTCGATTATGAAGATAGATTTGTGGGGCATTGCAATACGAAAACGGACATCAAGGAAGCGAATTTTTTCGGTGACTCGAACTACATTGTGGCAGGGTAAGCATAGCTTTCCTTTAAGTGTTCATTTAGAACTGAGCATAGTTAGAATCCTTTATTGTTTTTGTTTTGCAGATCTGATGATGGCAATTTCTTTATCTGGGAGAGGGATAGCGGAATGATTGCTTCTATCTATCAAGCAGATGAAATGATAGTTAACTGTGTCCAGCCGCATCCTTACGTGTGCATGCTAGCGACCAGTGGGATTGATCACGAAGTCCGCCTCTGGTCGCCACAAGCTTCCGAGTCCCAACCGAAGCATAGAGTGGACGAGATTGTCGGTACGGTCAACGAGAATCAAAACCGAATGCAATGCGACCCGTTTGATTCGTTAGCTCCTGATCAGGCGATGTGCAGAGCTAGTTAGCTTCCGTTGGTGCGATTTGTAAGTTTGCAAGAATTAACTATTTTAAAATTCTTAACCGTTGCATACCGTTCCAGGCGGTCAACATCGTATATGTGATTGAAAGTAGAATTAATAAGTTATTTGGTAGAATACATTTTTTATAGCTGGTCAGGCTGCAATGCATCATGTGGCGAGTATCATACAAAATTAATAGTCGTGAAACTAGACGAAACTCAATGCATAAAACCATTGTTCACACAAGAAATGATGTTACTAAGAAAATAATGCATATTTCCTCAAAGCTTTTGTTTGAATAAGCAGAACTTTATACTGCGCTGAATTAGTTGGACGCAGTGGAAAATGCTATGTGGTTTGTTTTCGTTTTTACCTCGAAACTTAGATGCTCCACATGGGTCACACTATAGAAGGCACGAACTGTAACAATATAAAAATGTTATAAAATAAAGGCATATTGATAAAATTATTGTAGGCGTATATTGCGAGGAGATTGTCATTATTTCCTTTATTGTAACTGGAAGGCGTTAAGGTAATACAAAAACCATATGATTTGATTTTAGACATTATTCTTTCCAGGTATTTCAGGTAATGTAAGTGATCCGTCCAACCGGCATAAAATAGACCCTGAAGTGGTCCTCAGCATTTTACCTTACCTTAGTAGAGATCGAATAACCAACCCCGGTGGAAAGTAAGTTCGTATTCCGACAGAGAAGGCGTTACTCATGCTTCCGCTGACTGTTTGCAAAACGAATAGCCTTGCCAGCTTGTCTCCAGGTTAGAGTCGGCTCATGACAGTGATACCACTGCCACGGTGGATCGTCGTTTCTTTATCATGTGCGGCTGATTAATGAAACGCTATGTCTCGCCAACTATATCCAAGACGGCAGACTTGTCAACAAGACTAGGCATTGCAGCCCTAGCAAGGCGGCGCTTTAAAACATTAGGCTAGTAATAATTTAGGAAACGAATCACAACGGAGTAATCATTATAGACCTAGTCGAAGGTAGAAGAACGATTGTTTGAAAATCGGTACATGGAATGTCAGGACTCTACTTGAACCGGCACGCGCGGGTATGCTAGCACGAAATTTTGCAACCATTCAGGAAGTGCGACGGCGATAGACGGGTGAATGCGAATTCCGCGCAGTAGATTCTGCTGCGACATGACATTCAAGTATAACATCTACTTTTAGTGGCGACGACAACACAGAACATGGCGTCGGATTCGTACTATATGGAAAACAAATGAAGCGTGTCATTAGATGGAGGCCCGTAGAGACCGTCTATGCGTGCAACGGATTAAGGGCAAATTCTTCAACTATAACCTGATCAATGTGTATGCACCGACGAACGACAAACCCGATGACGTGAAGAAGGAGTTCTAAGAACTTCGCGAAGATATATCGGGAATGCCCAGGACATGACATAGAGATAGTCATCGGGGGTAGTCTGGGTTTTCACCCTGTTACTGGTTGAGAACTCTACCAGAAACGGCAATGACTTGAGGTTAATCAACTTCGCCGCAGCCTGTTGTACCTATTTTGTACGACGGAGCATTCAAAAACATACCTGAAAACATCCAAATGCAGAGGCCTGCTGTCAGATCAACCACGTTCTGGTTGATGGTCGGCGCTTTTCGGATGTCCAAACGTAGACTCGGATCACTATCTCGTAGTACGCAAGATTTGCGCCCGGTTGTCCAACGTATTCGAATTGATACCAACGAGGAAGATACGACTGAACATTCTGCTGTTATCAGCGAAAGGAATTGATGCAGAGTACTCTCGGAAAATGGAAAAGCGGTTCGGTGAACGAGCTGAAGAGAACCTGAATGAGCAATGGAAGCACATCCACTATGCGATCAGTACTGCTACAGTCACTTGCAGTAAGTGGTTTGACGTGGTGTGCCAGTAAGGAGGCTATAATGGCTTACTTAACCGGACCGTGCCAACTACTGCAAGCAGTTTGGGGGAAGGGTCCGTTTCTATAGAAATAAGGTCAGGCATATAATTGAGTTTTTATAATGTTCAAAACTTGTATACCTTAAGTATCTCAAAAACCAGCGAGCCACATGCCCTGGCGGCTGTTGTGGTTTCGAATCCGGTTATAATCTCAGATTATAGCTTGGTTCGACCCCGTGCACCTTCCAGCAAAAGACAAAAGGTAGGTCCTAACCAGGACAAAAGGTAGGAGTCACAACGACAACTTGTTAAGCGTCGCTACCAATAACCCCCCCCCTCTTCACATTTCCACTCTTTCCCATCTATTTCAAAAAATTCTTCATTACTTTCCCCTACCGTCCCTTCATCAATTGTAGAACCAACGTCTCAGAAAGAAAAAATTGTACCGGTGCCGAGTGGTGGTAGAGTTTGCAATACGTCGCTCTCTCTTTTGTCCAGTTCCTCTGTGGTTCAAAGGATCATTGCTACCGGCGAGGCACATGACCTGGGAGGAGTAGTGAATTCGAATTCGGTTGTAATGCTCCGGTTGTAATACAGCCTGGTTTGATCCATGAATCTCCCAGCTTGGATAAAAGATTGCAGTACACAATTTCTTAAGCGTTGCTTTAATGACCCTTCCTTATCCCTGATCTTTCGAAAGACTGATCAGTCTTTCCCATTTACGCTTGATCTTAATCAGTTGAATCCTATCGACTGTATTTTCATTCCTTTCATTTATTATATGCTTTCTTTTCTATATTATCGATTAATCGGTGAGCGTTGTCTGCAACCGATTAATTCAACTATTCGTAGTAGTAGCTTTCGATTAAAATGTATTCGAATATTTCTCTTATTAATTCGATTAATCGAACGATTATGAGCGATTTACGGGCATTATTCGCATTCATATTATTCCCATTGAACATTCGATTGACTCAACTAGTCATGCTGGCAGTGTTCGAATAAAAATTATTAATACGTTTTTGTTATTCGATTAGTTGAATTAATCGAACGATCAACGGCCATCGATCTGCGCTGTTGACGTTGTGGATGTTGAGAACGCTACAACAGCGGGTGTTAGGGGCGACTAGAGAATGGTAATCCAAGACCGACATGGTTGGAATTGTGGCCGAAAACGTAAGTAACTAAGCTCTCTAGTATTTTGTGTATTAGCCTATTTTAAAATCCTCTATATTTTTGAAATTTCATAGGTACAAGGTCAACTGGAATATTAACTTAGTAAACGTTCTGAGTCTAACGTCGAGTTCTAACGTCCTATGACAAGGCATGCGTAGCATAATTTTTCCATCTATTTCGGTCCATGGCAGCTGGTAGCCAGATCTCGTTCCACCTGGTCGTGCCACGTCGCTCGCTGTACTCCTCTTTGTCTTGTTCCTACCGGATTCAATGCGAAAACCATTTTTGCAGGATAGTTGTCCGGCGTTCTAGCAACATGTCCTGCCCAACGTATCCGTCCATTTTCTGAATACTGGGTTCGCTGTAGAGACGCGCGAGCTCGTGATTCATTCTTCGCCTTCATACACCGTTCTCTTGCACGCTGCAAAAGATAGTTCTTAGCCCCCGCCGTTCGAAAACTTCGAGTGCTCGTAGGTTCTCTTCTAGCAGTGTCCACTTTTCGTGTCCGTAGAGACAACCGGTCCAATTAGCGTTTTGTACAATGTGCACTTTGTACGGAAGCTCAGATTGTTCGACCGCAAGTGTTGGTGGAGTCCGTAGTAGGCCCGACTTCCGCTGATAGTACGCGTGTTAATCTCACGGCTGGTATTGTTGTCCTCTGTTGCCAGTAAGCCAAGGTATACGAAATCGTCGACTACCTCAAACTCAAACTCATCCGCGTCGATTACCATGGTTCTGCTCAAGCGGGCCCAGTCGCGCAAGGTTCCGTCCGCCAGCATATACTTCGTTTTAGATGTATTTATGTTCAACCCAATCTTCTCTGCTTCGCGTTTTAGTCTGGTGTACTGATCTTCTACCGCCTTAAATGTTCTGCCGATAGCATCCAAGTCGTCAGCAAAGCAGATAAATTGACTAGATTTATTAAAAATCGTGCCCCGCATTTCGACCGCCGCTCGTCTTATAACACCTTCAAGCGAAATGTTGAATAGCAGGCAGGAAAGACCATATCCTTGTCGAAGTCCCCTGCGAGATTCGAATGGGTCCGACAGTCCACCCGAGATTCTAACACAGCATTGGATCCCATCCATCGTAGCCATGATAAGTCTAGTGAATCCGTTTTCGTCCAAAATTTTCAACAGCTCTTGTCGGTTTATACTATCACATGCGGCTTTGAAATCGACGTACAGGTGGACTCGGAATTCGTGGTACTTCTGGGGGATCTGCCTCAGGGTGAAGATTTGGTCCGTTGTAGACCGACCCTCCATGAAGCCGGCCTGATAACTTCCCACAAATCTATTGGCTATTTGGGATAGTCGATGGAAGATGACATGGACAGCACTTTGTAGGCGGCATTCAGAATATTGATCGCTCAGTAGTTCTCACAATCCAGCTAAGCCTTTCTTGTAGATAGGGCAAATAACCCTGTCTTTCCACTCCTTCGGTAGTCGTTCCGTATCCCAAATCCTGGCAATCAGTTGATACAGACAGATGGCCAACTTTTTCGGGACCATTTTAATAAGTTCCGTTCCAATACCATCCTTTCCCGCTGCTTTGTTGTTCGTCAGCCGCTGAAAGGCTTCTTTAACATCCCTTATCGATGGGGGTGGCACATCTTCGTTGCTTACGAAAATTCGCAAAATGAATATATACGCCGAGCATCGGCAAACGATTTCATCATGAGAAAACAGAGATGTGAATGGTTCAATTCGGCTATAACTAATGAGCCACATACATTCACGCTTCATAGCATCGCTGAATATACGAATATCGTGTGCAACGCAAAAGTGCGAAATAACATCTTCTGCTGCTTCTAAAGCAAGTTGCATTAAGCAACTAACATTATTTAAGGAGAAACCGAAAGTGGCTAACGTTATTGTGTTAGAGCGACAAACACTGTACTGTACATCTCACGTGTTCGTTAAAAATCTAAACGTTTATTTGAATGTTGCATTAGTATTGGTAATATATGCCAAATAGCAAAGCTTGCAAACATAAACATAAACACAGCTGATCCGCAGCCAACCGCACCGACTACGAACATCCCGAAATATGGTTTGTTTTCTTTATCAAGACATTCCGATTCATTTGAGATTTGCATTGAAGGCCAGTTTTTGATTCCTCGTCAGTTTTTCGTTTGTTTATTTCACGCTAAGCTTATCGATGTGGCAATCTTTAAAAGCTCATTGATGTGGCGAAACTTTGAGACCGTGGTGCTGTTTTTTTCGGAAATCGCTAGTGCAACGAAATATGTGCGCAACCAAATATCTATTAACTAATGCCAGATACGTTTTATGAACACGTGATGATCTATATGATCAGTTAAATTTATTTTCCAATTATCTTTTGCAGAGCGTTTGTGGATATATAGCGGATCGATAAATGTAACGACAAGTTTTAGGAAATTATAACAGCGCTGGAAGCACTGAATACGTGGCGAAAGCGTGCTCTGCCAATACAGATGCATTTTAAGGCACAAAACAATACATGCATTGAACGGTAGCCATTTATCTAGCCATCTTTGAGCCATTTTCGGTTTCCCCTTAAACTATTCTCTTTACATGGTGATATTATTTTTAACACTTTCCAGCATCCCCGGGCATCCTATATCCGCTAAATCGGGCAAACACAATATTTAATATTCAATTTTTGAACGAATTCCGATGTTCGAAATGAGGTAATGTCCGTGATAGAATTGCATTATCAGTGAGGCAGGCGAATAGTGTATATTCATGAGGGATGTTCATCGATTCAAATAATAATTTTTTCGTGAATTCTCCAACCACTGTGCACCAATGAAGTCACTTCCTCACTTCTTATACTCAACAACAAGCGTGCTAAGAGAGAAATGAGAGTATATATGTGTTAGCTCTCTCTCCTCTTTTTGATATTTTTTGTTTTGTTTATACTTACCCAGTTTGGCTAAAAATGGCGTCAAAACAAGAAGCATTTCGGGAGCGCGTTGTACACTTCTACGAACTGCAACAGAAATCCTGGCAAAAAGTATACGGTACAACATTTAGTCAAGTTGAATTGTGTAAGATTCTATCAAACGTATACAAACATATTTTAAAATAACTGTATCTTCGAGGTTTACCTCTCCCGAAAAAAGCGAGTGAATCTGCCCTGTAGTACGGACTAGATTCTTTCAGCGCTGTTGTTGTAGTTAGGGTTCCAAACAGACGCACCAGCGAACAGTATAGCGATTTGAGGTAGTATATGTCAGAAAAATTTTTCGCGATCCTAAAGATAAAGCCTAAGGGCGTTGAGGCTTTAGCGACAACATACGAGATATGATGCTTGTACGTTAACTGCGAATCTAAGATAACGCCCAAGTCTTTAATATGTGAAACACGTTCAATTACTGTGCCCTCGAGCGTATAACGAAACAGGATCGGATCTTTCTTACGAGAAAATGTGATTGTTGAGCACTTCTCCGGGTTCACTATCATACAGTTCACGTCGCACCAAGTGGCAAAGGCCTCGAGTTGATTTTGAAGAAAGTGACAGTCGTCAGTCGAGCGGATCCGGATGTACATTTTAAGATCATCTGCATACGAGAGTCGTGGGCCCTTAATGACCAAATTAACGTCGTTGAAATAGAGCAGAAAAATCAGAGGACCTAGATGGCTCCCTTGAGGTATATCTGCTGAGGCTGGATAGCTATCGGATCGACAATCTCCAACGGCAACCACCAGCCGTCGATCAGTGAGATACGACCGAAACCATTGCAAAAGGTAGTTTGGCAATTGTGATGGAGTGGTTTATCTTGCTGCCGACAGGTCTGTGTACAAAACATCTGTTTGCGCTCGTTGTGCCATACCCTCCGTTATGTATGATGTAAGACACAGCAGATTAGTAGTGGTAGAATGCTGGAATGTGAAGCCATGTTGATCAGCACTTAGATATTGCTTACAGTGGGAAAGCAGAGGTTCCATGACCACCAGCTCGAATAGTTTCGCGACTGCGCTCAACGATGTGATGCCTCGATAGTTGTCTACATCTCGTTTACTTCCTTTTTTGTGTACAGGGAACATATGTGCAAATTTCCAACACGAATTTCCCACTGGAAATGGACATTTGAAATAAACGAAGCAACGGTGTCAGTAAGTAGTCTATATGTCTCTTCAGGAATACGGAAGGTAGTCCATCGGGTCCAGGGTTGAAGGACAACTTGAGCATGTTCGCAGCCTTAGAAATCATCTCGACATTGATGTCGATGGCACCCAGCGTTTGACCATATATTGGAACGTTGTTGGCTGCTAGGGCAACACGGTCCGCGCTCAATACCTCGTTGGAGAAAACACTTGCAAACTTCTTGGAAAAGAAACGGCATGTATGCTGAGGAGTAGCAGCAACTTCCCCGTTGTATTCCATTGATGATGGGAGCCCGGACTCTTTACGTTGCTCGTTTACGTAATTGCAGAAAGACTTCGGGTGATGCTTCAATCTTCGTTGAATACTGCGTTGATACCGCGAAAAGCATTGGCGACTGACTTGCCTGTATAAATTGTTTATCCTCGTATAGTGGAGTTTTAGTAAAAGCGTACGAAATTTCGTGAATCGTCTTAATGCTGCCCTTTTGTATGACTTCAGCCTGCGTAGCTCATTCGTGTGCCAAGAGGGATGAGATGTACTGCGGAGACTACGTACTCGGCACGTGTCGATCGATAACATATATCAGGACATGAGTGAAGGTCTGCGCAGCGGCTTCGACGTCGTCGGGATCTAGTGTGTTTGCCCAGTCAATACTAGACAAACAAATCATTGATGCTTTGTTGGTCAGCTTTACGGAAATTATATGAGATAGCAGCTGGACATTCATCGAAGTCCTGAAGGAGTTTATCTTCTATACAGACGATCAGAGGAGGATGGTGTGGAACTCTCTTGATTAACGGACATGGAGCCGCTGAGATGAATGGGGCCTTGTCCTGTGAGCTCACGAAGCAGAGGTCTAACGAACGGTTGTTCTCGTTGACGACATGATTAACTTGATGAAGCATTGCAGCACTATAGTTGTCAAGAAGATTAATTGCACCGGCATGGATCGTAGAGTTTTCAGAATCAGGGTAGAGGAAACCGCTATGGGCAGGTTTCCACGAGATATCTGGCAAATTGAAGTCGTCCAAAATAACTATCTCATCGAGCGGCGTAGCGTCCCTCATAACTGAGGAAACTGGCAATGAGCGTCAATTAGATCGTTATCCCGGACACGATCAGGTGGGATGTATAAGGCACACAAAACGAGGAAGCGATCACTCAGCTTGATGGCCGTCCAAACCTGTTCTACGCAGTTCAATCCACGTCGAACAGCTATCAGAGCACCACCGCCAGTGGATTTGCGGCTGTTGTTAGGGTTTCGATCGCAACGGATGGTTTGACTATCAATTAAGATGCACCAGATAAATGTTTGGAGAAAATTTTGATCCCGTTTCTACAAACACATCATGCAGATGGACAATACGTTTTTTGGCCGGATAGAGCATCATAGCCAGGGATACCACGTGATTT
Organism: Sabethes cyaneus; assembly: GCF_943734655.1. Lineage (NCBI taxonomy): Eukaryota > Metazoa > Arthropoda > Insecta > Diptera > Culicidae > Sabethes > Sabethes cyaneus. The sequence goes on from NC_071355.1 coordinate 57,691,173, forward strand.
TCTAAAAGTCTTCACGAATTAAGGAAAAATGTCTTCATTTGTCTTCCTTCGGCTTTCCGCCCATTTAAATTGCATGGTGAAGACACGTCTTCATGCGAAGACATTTCACTTTTTTGTAACAAAAATGTCTTCAAAATGAAGACATGTCTTCACTTCTGGCATCTCTGATCATCGCATTACGCCGAAACAACACAATCGTTCTTGAATACCCATTCGATCCCATTTTTACCCAAGAACCACGACCCGAAAAACCTGTCTCAGTGCACCCAATCGAAGATTTCTTCAAAATTTTGAGTTCCTTGATGTACAGAAATAACTGGAGAGCCACGAATTGCAAACAGTTGATTGATATAATCAAGAGATGCATTCGCAAAGTTGACATGAAGGCCGTACAACGCTCCTGTTTCGACGTCAAACGAAAGCTTCGCCGAACGGCCGATTACGGACTGTTTTCAAATGTACACTAATTTTTTTTCAACAATGGATAATGTATCTTTAATTTCGGTAAATCAGATCTTCATGTATCTTTGTCTTTTTTTGACAGCTTGAGAAAAAAATTCCAAAATTTTAGTTGCCACCCGTTAGATACTATTTTGCTGCGAGTTAAGATTCCGATGAACCCCTGGGAGTTCGCGAACCCGCATTTGGGAAACGCTGTGCTAGAGGATTAATCGTGGATTCTTTTGCCCTTATTCTGCGAGTCACGTGACTCCCCAGTAAACCATTTGGTTTGTATATCTCGATTGCAACTGAGGTATACGAAATCATATCTGAACGAAAAAGTTATATTTCACGCCATATAAGAGCATATATGTACCAAAGTGGAGGCGATATACGTGCGAAAATTTTGACAACTATTTGTAATTCTATTTTGCGCAGTTTTTATAACACGCAACTAAATACTCCTGAATATATGATATAGATATAATCAAATATTGCAATTGTCTATACTGCTTTATAATTCACAGTCATGAATTGTATATGAAGACACGCACGACTGCAAAACAACTTATTGTTCACTTCGATTTGACATACTCTAATCATTATACAATTCCAATGTGAAATTGACATGAAAACGATTTAATGTGAACTTTCTATTACGATTTTGTGTTATCTGGGTCAATACGACAATTGTCACTCGCCGTGACTCGCCACGGCGAGTCGAGTCACCTAGGTAAGAAACCCCTGTCACCTAAGTGACAGACCGTGTCACCTAGGTGACAAAGCGAGTCACCTAGGTGACATATGTCACCTGTGTGTGGTTAAAATGCGTCTTCTTTCACTTTTTTTTATATATATATATATAAGCATCTTTTTTTTATATAAGCATCCGACATTTTTCTATCTTCTTTTGTCTACGACACACTAACTGTAAATGGTTAACGGCAAAACTATGAATGATTGCTATAAACAATATTTTGAGTTGTATTACTACTATTCATCTGTTTTCCAATTTTTTTTTGGTGAAAACATTTTTAGCACATATTTTTAAGTACCCTTGGTAGCACTTCTGGAATAACATTGTTTTAATATGACTTCGGCTTATCTGAAAATAGAAAAAGAATATATGAGAATACGTCATATTTTTTTTATTATAGTCACTTTAACAGTTTGGGTCATTTATGACTTTCTGCGGAGTTGGGATTTGGACCCGGGTCCTCGATGTGAAATAAATTTTATTATAAAAATAAATCTACTAAAATTGTAAAGTGGGAACTAGAACTGAGTGAAGGTTATAAAAATTCAATTAGAGCATATTTTCAAAAAAGTCTGAAATGCTAAACAATTAAAAGTATTAAAAATCATTAAAGCGTTTTACACTTGACTAACTGGTATGAGCTGTTCAAGACCGCAGTTAATTTTATTCCATAGAAAGCCAGTTTTTGTTTTGTTGTGAGAACATAAAAAGTTAAGTAACTTTCCTCGTTTTGAAAGTTCAGCCAATTTATTTTGCCAATGCTACGAAGAACCGCCGCCCGTGCCGTAGTGCTTGTTTATTACGGCAGTAAACACTAGGAAAAAAGATGCATTTCTTCTAGCCAGCTATTACGCTGGCAGTAGATTCTGATCCGGCTGAAATTAATCATTTTGAGAAAGATTAACGGCACATAATAGAATATAAATGCTTCCTTCGTTCATGTTCTTTTCTGGCAGCCAACCTTCCGGCCATCATCGATACTGAAGGTTGCCATTTTTTCTACCTTTTACCTATAGTCTCTCTTACTTCTTTTATTTTTTTTTGCTATCGACTGACCAAGGCTCAACAACTTATAGGTGCTTCTGTTTGTATCAAGATCAACGGAGAGCTTGTAGGGGCTGAGTTTTCTTACATTCGTTTACCGTGAATAAATACATTTTAGCATAATTTATCTCCCATAGACGACTGGGGCTAACTGTGACTGACTGGAATCTCTACAACAGATTTGCTTAACTTGACTTCGTGGCGGGAAACTTTCTTGTGGTATCGGTGGCTTGGCTGGTTGTATTATTTGGTGTAAGTATTTCTTGGTAGATTCATTTTGCACAGTCAATGCATGAAGCAAATGTGGGGAGCACTGGAGCCCAAAGCTGCGCGGTGTGATAAATTTATTAACAGCACTTGCGGTCGGTTGACTTTTTGTATGCGAAGTTAACTTAAATTTTCCTTTATGTTCCGCTAGCGCTTCCCTGAACGCCGTTTGCGGCCATTTATTGCTGATCGATATCGCGGCATAAGATTGCTGCTCAGCTATGCTATGAGGCTGTTGATTTGAGTTTTACACTATTGCAAACAACGGTAACATTTTCAGCCATCCATGCACATAGCCGTGTGCAGGAGTTGCATAGTTGGGATTGAGAGTGGTTGTAAGCTGGAATCATTTGAATAGGGTATGTTGCTGCTTCGTCGTAATTGCCTATTCCCGTCCTATCCAGCACAAATTATTAAAAATATAAGCATTTTTATGACACACAATGCAAAACTAGTTATTCCCTAATATTTCAGTTTGTTGTCTATCAAACGCGATCAATCAAAGTGAGCTGAGATCTATTTATATGCTTTTGACGTAGGATTACGTCTTTGTTTACTATACTGGGACTGGGTAGCACTTTGTGAAAACGAAAATAGAAGTGTAACGTTTGAATGAAAGATTTCAAATGCTAATACCTGCTAAACTACTGAACGAAACTGAACAATTCATATGTCGTTGGATAGATAAAATGACCAGTAATTTTATAGGTGGTAAACGAGCAATTTTAATGGGGGCGTAAGAGGGGGGGCTCCTATACAAATGAAACACAAATTTCCTCACAACTCTAGAACTAATCAAGCAAATGGAACCAAATTTAGGGGGGGGGGGGCTCCTATACAAATGAAATACAAATTTCCACATAACTCGAAAACTAGTTAAGCAAATGGAACCGAATTTAGCATGTGGGAGTTTTTGGAAGCATGAATTTATTTTATGAAGGTTTGAGACCCCTCACCTCTGTGGTAGGAAGATAAGGACTCTCATCAAATGAAACAGAAATTTTTGCGTATGTGCCATATTTTCTGCTATATAGCAAGCGGTAAGCTGTGAAAGTAAACTAGTAAAACCTACTCGGAGCAAAAGAAGTGAATCGACGCCGCTAACTAACGTGCCTGTTGCCATTCGTGTCAAAAGAGGTCATTCGAATGGTACGTCGTATTTGCAATGAACGTGCTTTGGCTTTAATGTTATTTGTAGCCAATGGCTCTTTTAAAGGCCACAAGCGAGTTAAAGCAAGATTATTGAAACATGTCAAGCTACGCATAATCATATTTAATTCAATAATCTGTGGGCTGGTCATTCATTACTATTTCAACCTTTATGATCCACAGAAGTGATTTGAAAAGAAATAAACCCCCGTCCACGTATGTTCAAAGCCACCGTTGCATTCAATGAAGAATTGAATCTGAATATTTCGCTCTTCTCATTTAAACATTCACTTAAACAATGGCACTGATAGATTCTTATAAACATACATATGCCAGAAATTCGGTTTACATTAGTCTTTGATCTAATGAGCAGATATAGTCCTGCGTCACCCTTTCGTACAACCCTTAGGGCTGCATATCTTGTAGTTTTTTTCATTAAAGAAGCCCTACCAGCCAAATTTCCTGCATTTTTTCGTGCGACGAAGAAGAAGATATTGACTAATCGTTTTAATTTCCGTTATTCATAAATGAAAATAACTCATATAAGGCATTGTCGTTACTCTACAGCCAGGAAAACTTGCCTGACCTGCAGAAATTTTACAGAATAACATTTGTCATGCCGTCCTACACAAATACATGCGCGTTAGCTTCGTAAGCATTGTTCTGATTTTTAGTTCGGACGTTGAAAAATTTTTATGGATGGATTTTAAAACGGTACGACGAATTTAAGCAATAAAGTCAGTTGCGTAATTTCAATAATATGCTTTAATAATCGCTGTTCAGTGATTTCAAAGTTCACGGATCGGAAGGTAAGTGTGTTTTAGTCAAATCAGCACAAGGAAAAGTATTCATTAAATCCATCCAACAAATGATGAAAATTAAAATGGCTTTACTACGACGGGAATTAGAAATAAACCCTATATGAATTTTATAGGGAAATCATTGAAAAACGATTATTAAAGCATATCCTTGAAATAACGCAACTGACTTTATTGCTTAAATTCTTCGTACTCGAATTTAATTAAGGTTTTGTTACGGCTTTAGTCATTTATTTGGTTTTATTATGGTATTGCGCAATATCAAGAGGATACGAGTCAAATGAAAATTCAACGGGCGTAAATGTTTTTCATTAAATACCTAATATGTTAAACGTATCAGTTCGGCTACCACTAAGGTTAGTCAGTTCCATATGGAAAAGAACAATATAATTTGTTGTAGCAGGTGTGCCAGTGCCAGTGTTGACAAGTCGCCAGTTATGGTCATATCTAGTAAATTGAATAGTTCAATTAAATGTAAATCTTTTCAACCCATTAAACCAATATTCAAAATCATAACAGTGCGCATCTTCAAAACAAAAACGTAGTGCACACTAGCACCGAATTCGGTAAAATTTTACCAGAATCTCAACAGCCGAACGTTCGGTAAATTTTTTTTAATGATACCAAACCGTAGCTTACTTCAGGATACCTTTCCAGGCAGAAAAAATTAAAAAACTACCCACTGTGCTCGTCCGGAAATCGAACCCGGGTCGTCTTACACCCGAAGGTAGTAAGTCTTGCCACTAGACCAACGAGTCGTTGAAGTTAATTGGTTCTTTTCATTGATTAAATAGCGCTGTAAGGTTTATGATACATAAAATTATGAAGCGCGAAACGAAAATACCCGTCAAGTTATCAATAGACGGGTATTGACGTTGATTACGAGTTATTGGTCAAAGCAATGAACATTTTTGGGCAGAACGTGCCCACGCATCATATTTTCGTGTATTTTAGGACAGCATACGATACAGTTGAACGAAAACAGTTATGGCAGATAATGCAAGAGTACGGGTTTCCGGACAAACTGACGCGGCTGATCAAAGCTACTCTGGAGCGAGTGATGTGCTAGGTGAGCGTTTCGGGGACACTCTCGAGTCCTTTAGAATCGCGCAGAGGGTTGCGGCAAGGGGATGGACTGTCATGTATGTTATTAAATATCGCTATTGAAGGTGTGATCCAGCGAGCGGGCATCGAAACGAGAGGAACAATCTTCAACAAGAGTAGCCAACTCCTAGCTTTCGCAGACGATCTCGACATCATTACTAGAAACCATGGGACGGCGGAGGTAATCTACGCCAGACTAAAAACGGAGGCCTGGAGGATAGGGTTACAAATTAATGCGTCGAAAACCAAATATATGATAGAAAGAGGCTCCAGAGAAAGCAACGTTTGCCTCCCACGGACAGTGACTGTTGATGGTGATGAACTGGAAGTGGTTGATGGGTTCGTATATTTGGGATCTCTGGTCATCGCCGACAATAATACGAGTAAGGAGATCCAACGACGCATTCAAGCTGGAAATGGAGCCTACTTTTCTCTCACACTTCTAGTCTCGTTTTCACAAAGTGCTACCTGGTATAGCAAACAAAGACGACATTCCACGTTAAAAATTAATAAACTTACACCTTATTAAAAGTTTTGCCCCGCTTTACTTTATTAATGTTCATTACTTCGACCAAGAACTCGTAGTCAACATCAATACCCGTTTATTGATAACTTACACAGATAAAAGCTTATCAATAGACGGGTATTTTCGTTTCGCGCTTAATAATTTTAGTTATCATAAACCTTACAGCGCTATTTAATCAATGAAAAGAACCCATTAACTTCAACGGCTCGTTGGTCTAATGGTAAGACTCGTCACTGTTCGGAGTGTCGGAACCCAGGTTCGATTCCTGGACGGGCACAGCGGATTATTTTGCCTATCTTTTTTGCAGAGGTATAGTGCAATCATTGTAAAACTCCAATTTTTCAAGAAGACGAAGCCCAGTATTTAACTCTTTTTGCTAAACCGATCATTTTCTGTGTGAGTGTGTGCAGGCTTGGCATACACTTTTCGCTTTGATTTTGCTCTTTTGGTTACTGCTCCTCACCCAAGCAGAATTTGAAAAAGTGGTGTATGGGGCATTTGTAGAGCTAGTAATTATCTATAATATTGCTGAAGAAAGTGAAGTTTTATCTTTAGTATTTACGGCGCCGTAGGGCAGCAATGCCGTTGGTAGCAAAAAGAGCGCTCTTTTTGCTATCAAGCGGGTAGCAGCTTTATAGCGCCATAAATACAAAATGCACAGTAATGCGTACTTCAGCAATATTGTAGATAAAAGCAAATTCTACAAACGCCCCATACAAGCAGAGCAGAGCAGTGAAGAGCAGTAATCAAAAGAGCAAAATCAAAGCGAAAAGTGTATGCCAAGCCTGAGTGTGTGTATAATTAGGTATGCATGTAACTTTAATTTTCTTAATTTATTTAAATTTTCATTCTCACCCGATCTACGTCTTTCTTAATTAATTTGCCACCCTAAGACATAGACATGGTTAGTGAACGGCTGAATAATAATAACACTGACGAACTAGTGGTCTTTAGCCTCTTACCGAGTAACTCCAATCCCTGCCTCCTCTCGGTACCAGCCGGAACACGAGCAACCTTAGCGGAGATTGGATAACCAACCCCGATGGAAACTAAAATCGTGTACCAACAGGGAAGGCGACACACTCGTGCGTATGTTAAGTGTAACAATGAGGCCTTTTCAGCCTTAAGCCTGACGATTCCTCAACTAAGTGTACGGTTGTATTCCAGGCTGGGAGCGGCGTACGACACCGTCTGATCCGGAGCGGGCGGCTGAATTAAGAAATGTGTTGTCTCGGCGCTCACCTAAGATGGCAGCCCCAGCACGGTAACGATTATAATTAATATGTGAAAAATAAGTAAACTTACACCTCATTACAATTTTTACCCCACTTTACTCTATAGACGTCCATTGCCTTGAGCAATAACACTTAGTCGATGGTTTTTAACTAGATAAGACATAAGAGCCTATCAATAGATGGGGATTTTCGTTTTACGGTTTCTAAATTTGTCACTTCATAAACTTGCGCTATTTTATCCGTGAAATCCATCGAGGGACCCATAACTCGATCGGCCCGTTGGTCTAGTGGCAAGACTTCTTCCTTCGGGTGTAAGACGACCCAGGTTCGATTCCTGGACGAGCATAGTGGGTAGTTTTTTGATTTTCTCTGCCTGGAAAGGTATCCTGAAGTAAGCTACGTTTGGCGTCATAAAAAATTTTACCGAACGTTCAGCTGTTGAGATTCCGATAAAATTTTACCGAATTCGGTGTTAGTGTGCACTACGTTTTTGTTTTGAAGAAATCAGCATTCAGCTAGATATGCATTGCATTGTAAAGATTTTGAATATTGGCTGAATGGGTTGAAAACAGGAACGTAAAATGTACTGGTTGGTGACCAAAATCTGAAGACATTTGACATTATTTCCTGCGACCAGACCATTCGGCAGATTTCTAGGACATACGCACCGAGAAGATATACCAGAATAACGATAATATCGCTTGATCGTCGTGTCGCACACACTTCGAAGCGGCAAAGACACGCTTCAATATTCTAGCACCATGCATGACAAAAGGTGTACTGAAGTTTTTGGAGCGTCTTAGTAGAATACGAAACCTAAAATTAAAAAAAGGATAAGTTTTCTTCTTTTTTTAATTTTAGGAAAAGATGTACTGGTTTTTGGTATTCTCGTTTGCTGCTTCTTTCATATGCCTACAGCTTTCCCCCAAATAATGCGGATTCAAAGTAGAACGTTTCCAAAATTGAAAACGAACTCTACTGCATCTATTCTTACAAGATCAAGCTCAGGTGAAAAACGCATCAATAATTACACCTTATTCTCTATCGCTTGTCCATACTATTCCAGGTAGCACTGTAAGCAAAAAGCGGCGAATGCCTGTCATTTATTGCCCTTTGCATTGAAAGTTGGATTTTGAGCACACTGGTTCAGTCACACATTTTGTAGGTGAGAAAAGTTGCCAAAATTTCGTGGTAAGAACCCATGAATCTTGGTTGATTCCTATTTGAATTCTAATGCTTACGTAGAGTTGTTATCGACGCTACGAATAATATGAAAATAGTTTCTAAATACATAATTCCACGCATAATTTATAACTTGAATAAATATGCAGCATATATGAAATAAATGAAAAATTAAATACTATTTGCTTTTCCTACAACTGATACTGGCGCCACTGCTAAATCAAATGTCAGCTCAGATGGGAGAGTTGTAATGATGGGAAATGTCGGTCAAAATCTATAACGATTATTGATAAAGTTTTGTTATCGTTAATAATTAATAACGATAATAAGGCAGTATAAGCAAAAATACGTAAGAAATAGAACAAAAATGTTAAAATATCAACAAGCCAAGAAGAAGATTTCACTTTAAACCCTCCAATTTTCGATATTCTTCCGTGACGATAAAGTTTGATGGTATTATCGATATAAGATTACTAGCGATATTATCAGTAGCACACTTTTCATCACAGTTTTGAAGGTTGCACTTAATAACTGTGCAGCCCAATTGAGTGTGAAGAGCGCAATATATACTGTGACATTTTCAGCGACTGGTCAGAGCGAAATAAGAATGTTTGCTTATTATCATGTACGTATTCGAGCTAGTTTCAACGCATCAAGAGATAGACTGTCGAAACAGAAACAATATGAAGCGACGGTGTTGGCTGAGATTCTGACATGGCACTGTATGCTGACAAATGTGTAGAAAAAATGTAACCGTTTCGGTCCCTGGTTGAAAAGATTTACATTTAATTGAACTATTCAATTTACGAGATACATTGGCGGAACTAGCGCTCATTTCTAGGGGAGGCTATAGCCCCCGGCATTTTTTCGACCATTTTATTTCCTTGGCATATTAAGATTAAATGTACATTGATGCATAGGAACTTTAAGTTGTGATGCATATAAAAATTACTCTTAGGTTTTATTATGTAAAGTTATCTAACTATAGTTTTTTCTTAAATTTAAAAACCAGCTTAAATTTTCTAGGGGGGGCTAAATGTCTTCTAGGGGGGGCCCCCTTAGCCCCCCGCTAGTTACGCCAATGACGAGATATGACCATAACTGGTGACTTGTCAACACAGCACTGGTCAACTCGGTGAAATTTTTCGTATGGAATTGACTAACCTAAGTGGTAGCCGAACTGATATATTTAACATATTGATATTTAATGGAAAACACTTACGCCCTTTAAATTTTGATTAGACTTGTATCTTCTTGGTATTACATAATACCATAATAAAACCAAAGGTAATGACTAAAGCCGCAACAAAACCTTAATTAAATTCAAGTAAAACCAAGTGGCTTTAGAATTGTTACTTGGGAATCAACGAGAGATGGATATGTTGAGGATAAAAGACAGTTTCTTCAACTTAACCATCAAAAACCTGCACTGTCCACACGAAGGTAGAATGTAGATGAGAAAAAAGCGTTCTATGCGTAGCTGGAGGCAACGTACGACAGCTGCTCGCCACGGGATATCAAGATCGTCATCGGGGATATGAATGATCAAATCGGATGGGAAGCAATGTACAGACCGGTGATCGGGCCCCATCAACTTTGCAGCTTCCGGAGGCATGGTGATCAGAAGCACCCGCAAATATATCCACTTTCTTTTCCCGCAAAGATATCCACAAAGCCACCTGCAGATCACCTGGTTAAAGAACCTTAATCCAAATCGACCATGTTCTCTTCGATGGACGATTTTTCTCGAACATCACCAACACACGCTCCCTACGGGTTGCGGATATCGACTCAGATCATTACTTAGAAGCAGTACATGTGCACTTAAAACTATAGACGATACCTCGCCCCTTCACGCGCGTACTGGATGAAGCTCTACCTTTCTGTGTGGAGCGAGGTTCTAAATCAGTTAGCCAGCTTCGTTTTCGTTAACTTAAAAATATATTGCGTTAGAAGAAAAGTTGAAATTTTTAGGACCTTTCAAATGAGACTAATAATGCATAAATCGGTTTGGTCATCTCTGAGAACCTGGCGATAATTGTTACCTAGTCAAAGCAAAGTTCCGTTAAAATTTAATGATGATATGATGATAATTTAACGGGAGAAATAGAACTGCGTTAAAATTTAATGATGAAAAGAGATATCGTTTCGTACTATAATCGTTAAAATCGGACCTATGTTCTACGGTTCTACCCCAATAAAATGTTTTAATACATTGTATAAACCGCTGCGTATGTTAGTATTGTCTTCTAATAATAAGTGCCCTAGGTTATGTTTTAATGCTCTACAACTTGTTAAACAATTAATAAATTATGTATGATGAATTCAATTATAATTTAGAAAAAAAACTCAAATATGAAAGTAATTAAATCTACTGCAATCTATAAACGATACATATAATTTGAAAAATTTATAAAAAGCATGTCAAAATCTCACTGTTGCATTAAAATCAGTCAAACGATTATCGTCAGAACGTAACGGTAAAAAACAACTTATACTTCGTCATAACTTTTGCCCCTCTTCACTCTCGGTATAGATATTTATTGTCTTGAGAATCTTATCTTTAACCCATTAAGCCCCAGACTTTTCCCAGCAGGAATAGAAATTTCAAACTTTCAGGAAAATTCTCTTTTAGGTCAACTAAGAAAAAACCACTGACATGTATTTTTAATTTTGACCCTGTGTCCCGCAACGCTACGTTGCGAAAACGCAACGCTGGACATTAAGGGTATACCGTTTTTGCATACCTGCATTATCTATACCTATAAAGAAGGATTTCTGTCTGTCTGTCTGTCTGTCTGTCTGTCCTGTGTTCCTTATAGAATCAAAAACTACTGAACCAATCGGCGTGAAAATTTGCATGTAGAGGTTTTTGGGGCCAGGAAAGGTTTTAGTGATGGTTAGAGACCCCTCCCCCCACTAAGAGGGGGGGCTCCCATACAAATGAAACACAAATTTCTGCATAACTCGAGAACTAATCAAGCAAATAGAACCAAATTTGGCATGTGGGTGTTTTCGGTGACAAGAATTTATTCTAGGGTAATTTGAGACCCCTCCCCTCTTTATAAGGGGAATTATAACTCCTCTCCCCTTTAAGAGGGTGGGTTTCCATACAAATTTCCTCATAACTCGAGAACTAATCAAGCAAATGGAACCAAATTTGGCATGTGAAAGTTTTCGAGGGCAAGAAAATTTTCTATGTTGAATTAGGACCCCTCCTCACTTTAAGAGGGGGGGCTCCTGTACAAATGAAATACCAATTTCCTCATAACTCGAGAACTAATCAAGCAAATGGAACCAAATTTGGCATGTGTGTGTTTTTGGAGACAAAATTTTTTTCTATGATGAATTGGGACCCCTCCCCACTTTAAGTGGGGGGGGGGGGGCTCCTATACAAACGAAATACAAATTTCCTTATAACTCGAGAGCTAATCCAGCAAATGGAACCAAATTTGGCATGTAGGTGTTTTTGGAGGCAAGAATTTTTTCTATGATGAATAAGAACCTCTCCCCACTTTAGGAGGGGGGGTCCTATACAAACGAAATACAAATTTCCTCATAACTCGAGAACTAATCCAGCAAATGGAACCAAATTTGGCGTGTAGGTGTTTTTGGAGGCAAGAATTTTTTCTGTGATGAATTAGGACCTCTTCCCACATTAGGAGGGGGGGCTCCAATACAAATGAAATACAAATTTCCCCATAACTCGAGAACTAATCAAGCAAATAGAACCAAATTCGGCATGTGGAGGTTTTTGGAGGCAAAAATATTTTCTACGGTGAATTTGGATCCTTCCACACTTCAAGAGGGAGTGCTTCTACACAAATGAAATACAAATTTCCTCATAATTCGAGAACTAATCAAGCAAATGGAACCATATTTGGCATGTGGGTGTTTTTGGAGGCAACCATTTTTCCCATTATGAATTAGGACTTCTTACCTTTTTAGGAGGGGGGGGGGGCTCCCATTCAAACGAAATACAAATTTGCTCATAACTTTAGAACTAATCAAGCAAATGGAACCAAATTTGGCATGTGAGAGTTTTAGATGGCAGAATTTTTTTTCTGTGGTGTATTACGACCCCTTTCCCTTTTAAGAGGGTGGGCTCCCATACAAATGAAATACAAATTTCCTTATAATTTGAGTACTAATCAAGCAAATGGAACCAAATTTGGCATGTGGGAGATTTTGGAGTCTTGAATTTATTTTACGATAGTTAGAGACCTCTCACCCCTGTGGTAGGGGGATATGGACTCTCATACAAATAAAACAGAAATTTTTGCGAAACTCAAAAACTAATCGAACTCGAGAAATTCGAGACTCTTCCATAAAACATTAGTCAATACAAGACCACAAAAACTATCTATAGTAACACTAGATCATTCAGGACGAGACGGTCGCAAGTGTTGCCGGTGACCCGCCGTCGGAAGCGCCGCCCACTGGGGGGCTTGCAAAACTCGAGATTGTGACAAAGATCATCCGAGATTCATGATTTATGTACAACACAGGTTAATTTGTGGCAATACGAAGTTTGTCGGGTCAGCTAGTTATGCATATAAATGCTTCATACTTTTTTACCGTTAAATCAAATTTGGATTTTTTTTTGTGATTTTGAGTATTAATAAAGATTAAATGAATGGCTTAGAGTATTACATGTTATGTAATGTAATTATGATAGATATCAAAACATTTGGGTTGGAGACCATCTTTGCACTAGACGCATAGTATGCAGTTTGAATGCTAAATGCATGTCATCGCAGATGATTAAATGCCTACCAACACGTTCCGGAAAGGTTGTAACATTAAATTTGGGTTCATGAAACTGTCGTTGCCATCACTCAATTCCTCCAGATATTCCGGAGGCAAAGGTACTTTAACAATTTTATTACGCTCTTATCATAACAGCTTCTCCATCTGCCATCAGTGTTTGAAGCAGCGAATTCTATGTTTTGTGAACTTTTATAATGTTTCCGGGATATTTTAAATAAGCGAAAGATAAGATTTACATTCATTTGTTTACTAACAGGCAACGACATCAAATGAAACAACGCAGCGAACGAACGAAAACAAACATTCCCGTTGCAAATTTTGAATATCGTTAGGTACTTCCTAGCGTTGCGTTTTCGCAACGCAAAGCTTCAAACCTATCTGAAAATTACAAAAATAATCAAAATTATGAAACAAAGTTTTTTTTGGCAAGCAACCGATTCTTACTAACACTGATTGATAGGTCAGGCGTTAATAGAGGTAAAATCGAGTTTTATGAGCATTTTTCCTTAACTGTCTGAAAAATGGCAAAACCTGTTGTTTTGTCACAGCTGTAATTATGTTACATGTAACATCTGACCTTTGAGCAAAAACAGGTCGATTAGATTTTTTCCAATCTTTCTTTGTTTCTCAGGGTTCAAGTTAATATCTTCAACCGGGTCTTCTCTAGAAACGAATGAAAGTGCGTTGCGTTTTCGCAACGCTGGGAGGAAATGGGTTAAGGTGCAATTAGTAGTCATCGATTCTGCCAATTTCAAAAGCAGTTTTTTTTTGTTTGAAACAAAAATTCTGTTTATAAAAATATATTCGTTGTGTTCAGATTGGCAAGAAGAATGCAGTATTTACATTTTTACATACAGAACCCCGCTTTTGGGCCCAAAACTGCTTCCGAAATAGGGCTCTCCGACGAAAAGCCAATGATTGCTAATTTCCCGTTAACAAGATAAAAGAAGTTCTGCACGTGACCACAGCAGTGATTGTTTCCCTTCGATAGTACCTACTTTGAAAACATGTAAAAAATTGGGGCGAACCAACCACTGATTGAAAACCTCATTAAAAACCCGAATTAATCCACCTAGCGGTGTGACCTAGCCTTTCTACTGTAACAATAATTATTTTTTATTTTCTCAGGAACATCTATAATTAAGTTGACTCTATTTTTAAGCAAAATCCTTGTTTAATAGTTAAATTCACATGAACGTACTGCGTGCAATAATTATATTTTCTTAACCTAAAAATAAAAAATAAGAAAACATCCAATTTAATTCTACTAAAAACTTCAGTATATTTTCTTTCCTAGGGTATGAAATATTTGTAAGCGTCATTTAATTTACTTTATCAACACCTTCTTTTTTATATTTAAGTGTTTTAAACATTTATGTAAAAACTTTTGGAGCTTCAGAGCCACATAAGAAGTTTGTTTTGAATTTACAATATGAAAAATGTGTTCATATAAAATGTGAAATGTTCATGTGATGTTTGTACAAATATCTTGATATTTTCACCACAGCTTTCTGACCATGCGCTCAAAAATTATCATCTATCAAGAACAAGAATTCTGCATAATTATCCCGCATTTTGCACCTTACTGGACACCGCAGTCTAAAAGTACGACTGGCACAAAAAGTGCGACAATGCGAATGCTGTGAGTAAGAAAGAGAAAGAGTGACAACTGCAATGTTGCTGTTTTGTTTTGTCATAAACATTGGCATTAGAGAAAATAATCTAGATTAATCCAGGTACAGCTGCAAAGCACAATACAAAAATAATTATTGCGCGAATATTTCCTTTTTCATGTTTAAAAAAAAAGGATATCTAGAACAAAAAGTTTGACCTCAAAATATTTCTATAAGTGATTTAAAGGCTTGACTTCAATTATGTAATATATCTTAGATGAAAACATAGCTAGGTAGAGCATTATATATGAAAAACGAAGCAGAGAAATTGGGCTTTTCCTTAGCTGGCACTTCTTGAGATGATTAGTTTTGCGCAAAACTTGAGCTTCTTTTGTATGTATTTTCATGAACTTGATCTCATCGTTTTTACGTTGTTGCCTGTTAGAGGGTTAAGGAAACGAGATGAGATAAAAGAAATAGTGCAAAAGCAGCGCCATAAGCATGCTTGAGGCTGGGAAACATTATCGTTTTTCAGCGCCTGCCTTTTTCAATAGTCGGTCCCACGTGCGCAAAATTTGTTTGAAATTTGTATGAATTTATTTGGGAAAATCAACTCATTAACATTTTCAACCCTATACACCACTATTCCTAAATGCTTAAATCAATTGATTTTCTTTGCTTCTGCTTGTCTAGTCCGATTGCAAGTAACAGCAGGTGAATAAAACGATAAATGAAATATTTCTCACTTTTCTTGATATTTCAAGCAAGTTCCAAAATTGCAAATACATGGACACATATAAGCATACATACATACATATATGTATGTAGGACGATTGGGATACGATGAAACATGTTAGATGTCCTTTACAAAAAAAGCAAAACCTTGAGTATAAACGTTTTTAAGATTTCACCCTTGTTTATCGACAGACTTTACAGCTGGTTATTAGAGTACAGGACAAGTACGGGGCTAGTGACGGACCCTCTGACTCTTGCAGCAGAACCCAGACGAGGTTTGAACATACGATAATTGGTTTGTCAGATCAGCATCATATCTCGAAGCTAACTGGGCGGTTAAACGTCCTTTACACCAATTTCAATAAAGTATTGGGTAGATAAGATAGAATCGACCGCAGTCACGCCTAGGCTGTGAACCATTTCGCAAAATTTTCAACTTTTTAGTTAAAATTTAACAGCTTGATAGTTATTCCACCTTTTGTCAAAAATAACTCTGCTCTGAAGCATGGTTATTTTTGACAGTTCGATGGTTATTCTGAAAACCAATGAGATATGCACAAGTAAGGAAGGTGACTTCGATGCGTTTCATTGTTTTTTCCTTGTACTTTTTTTCCAATGTTTGGATACTTATCGTATAACGAATTTGCTTATTCAACCCGGGTTGAAATGAGATTATTTTTGTCTATCAAATAGGAGCAAATGAATATCAAAAATTCATCCAGTTCCAACCCGGACTGAATAAACAAATTCGCTATTACAGAAACATATCTTCATCATCACCTTATATGCTCTCATTGAGCAAAACAACTACCAATCTGTTAAATATGAAATGGTTCGCATTCTCAACTGATGTTAACTAGTCGAAAAGAAATAACTAACGAACTGTCAAATTTTTACTAAAAAGTTAAAAATCTCGCGAAATGGTTCACAGCCTTGGTGAAACGTCAACGAATTGTTTATGAATATATTTTTTAAACCAAAAGAAGTCATAAATCTCATATTTGAAAAGCTCAAGGTATTAACTTTATGGACTCGAGAGATAGGATATTCGAAATATTCCAGAAATTGTACCTTGCCTATCTTACCTGTTACTTTATAAGTATGCTACAAGAGTTTGGGCATGGAAACAACCATTTAAAAATATTCTAGACTTCCCGAGTAGCACACTTTTGGTCAATTTAGTTGTAGCAAACGAATTACGACTGAAATTAGTCATGTTTCGGCTACCACAACAACTTTATGACAACCGTGCTAGTAGGGTTT
Source organism: Sabethes cyaneus (assembly GCF_943734655.1). Lineage (NCBI taxonomy): Eukaryota > Metazoa > Arthropoda > Insecta > Diptera > Culicidae > Sabethes > Sabethes cyaneus. The sequence continues at coordinate 57,708,077 of NC_071355.1, forward strand.
TAAGAGTAAATCTATCTACGCTACGTGACATCGAGCACCGTTTTAGTTTCAATTCAAAACAACATTTAATAAAATACTTCCAATCTAAATCATCATTACTGAATTATAGCTGTCATATTGTATAGACAAACTACATGACTAATGCATTTCTAAATGTTTTGAATACCTAATATTTTGTTGAACCGAAAATTGTTATCTTGGATTTGAACGCGCTGTTACATATTTCTGACTTTTAATTACCAATGTTATTTCAAAAGCTTACTATTTTGAAATGATATTCAGGTATTTTACATCTGTAATACTTCCTTCACCATAATGATTGATGTAAATAAATCAACAAATATGTTCTCCCGTGGTTTGACGAAGCAACACGGTAAATTTTGATCAATAGAACGAGTTGTTATCGTAAAGTTAACTTTATTCTTTAGAATTATTTGGAATTTTTATGGATCTTAGTATACCATACCGCTTGAAATGCTAATCCCAAGCTATCCAATGATATTTTTCAGATATATTTTATAGGCGGCACACAAAGCTGTTTTAAAACAAATTAAATCGTTTGTTTGAAAACCCCCACATGTGCTTTTGACACAACAAAAAACTGTTTTTCTCGAAATATTTTCAACTTTTTTTCCAGAATTTGAGACAAGATGTATCGAGGATTCAAAACTGTCAAGAACTCATGAAAATTGACGCATGTCAAATGGCGCTTGTGGGGTTTCTCAAACAAACGATTCTATTTTTGTCCTGATAAAAACACGGTTATAGTATATGAGTTTCAGTTTTCCGTCTCTGTTTGTTAGGAAATAATCCTAGAGTTCCATTAAGTATTACATAAAGTACTTGAATCAGCATTACCTTTGGCTGGTTTCTGCTAAGTAGTGTCCGATTGAGCCGAAATTTTGCACGTGGTATAATTCGAGGTAATGTAATGTAATTTAATAGTGTTTTTCACATTTAAAACGATCACTTCTCCAGTTACCTCAACCTTGTCATCATTTGATCATCAATGTACATATATTATATTAAAAATTTTAATAATAAAAGCAATTAGTTATTTGGTAAATGTTTTATTAAACGCAGTGGACTTAGTTTTTCTGTACTTTTAATTATGAGGACAAGCATTTCCATCATTTTCACCATTTTTGCACTGCGAAGCAAACCTAAATAGAAGATGAATGCATTGTAGATTCAACGCTCGGCACGCGGAAACTCCAACTCCCATTGGCTGTCGAATATCGCCAACGGTGGTGGAGTTACCAGGCTCCGTAAACGTTTTAATTTTTCTTACACTGTAAAACACGGTGCTGATTAGGTTCGTCGTCTGCCGGCTGCTATAATCTCCTAGTCCTGGTGTAGGCACTTGGTACTTGGACACTCGGTGACCTTTTTCGTCCAGCTCATTCCCACTCAAAGACATTAGTTATCGCCCCTTCATCATTAACACATAATTCTGTTTGCACAATATGTACCTATTGACACCTGTTGATTCCGGAGTGGACGCGAACTTGTCGCTGCTTTTCGCACTTTCATTTTCAATGACCGCTTCCGCCATCCGATTGTGCTAGTTTGAATATTTTATGGACCTGCTTGGCTCGACCCACCACCGGAACATGTTTTCAGTCTGACTAGCAGGTTACGGCTGTACGTGCTACGAAAATCTAGTAAAAATAACCGTCTTCTCCTGTTGATTGAGTTTTTCTTCGCCGGCATGTGGGTCGACGTGGCTGGTGCTGTACGGTGAGATGCGGAACGTGCCTCGAATGCCTAAAATGGTATTAATTTTGCATAAATATAAGCGAACCGGAGACCGTCGTCGTGATTTGTGTGGCCGCCCACCGTATAGCTTACATTCGGGAAATACAGCCAGACGAGCGGAAACGGAACCCCAGTTAGCGGATAGTGTAGCGACGAACACCGCTCCGGGGCTGTTGAATGGAAATAACACTGACGAGATTGACAGATTTGGCGATTTATTCTACGCGGTACGCTTGAGATGAGAGTATTGAATACTAATTTAGTGGTGATTGTTTTTTGCTCGATACGATGGTGGGTTGAGGAATCGGTTTGAATACTTCCTAATTCAGATTAAGATAATTGAATTGATTACAACTTGTTGATTTTTTGCTGTCAAAAAATGCTGTAGGAAACGGTTTGTACTCTTTTTCTCATTTTAGGAATTCATTGAAAAGTTTATAATTTGCGATGAAACAATAATAACAGTTGTTGCAGTGATGGAGATGACAGGGGAAGACAGATTATCATGTCACTTGCAGGAATACAAGCTTACTGCAGTACAGCGATGTAAAACGACGTGAAGCAATCATGGTGCCGCGCGGTATCAAACGGTGCGGTCGCGGGTTGAAGTCACGAAAGCGATAAAATTACCATTCATAAACATAATGATTACATAATTAAGTAGAGCATTACAGCACGCATCGTTTAATCATGCACGAACATTAGCACACACAGACAAGCCGGTTACAGGAAAATCGCAGTGCCTGCCTTCCCGGGAATGGGAATCGTGGCCCGAATGCGTAGCATTGAGTTGATTGAGGATGTTTTCCATCGTAGAGGTAAATTTTCTCTTTTGGAGTAAAGTTGCAGATGGTCGCTAAATCAGTATCGTACCACGTCGGGGTTGTATTGTTGTTAAGTCTTCAACTATGAAAATATTTTCCCATGACTTTTGAGCGGAATAATTGCGGTAAATGAAATCTCTTTCAGTATGAATATTTTACTACTATACCGGATAATGGTGCTTGCTGGCTCAGCTGAAGTTAAATTGCCGTAGAAATTGCAATTAATGTTGTGAATATACATATATAGTTTTTAATAGTATTATGATAAAATAAAACTATTTACTATGGAGATACTTTTGTAGAACTAATATATTACACATAATGTAAAGTTTTAAAATATTTTTTTTTATAGAAAATAAATAGATTATTGCAGTAGTTGAGATTTTTTTTATAGGTAGGTATATATAAACCAAGCTTTTCTGGGAAATAGGCGGTTTAAAATACACCCATCAGTAGCTAAGTTGTTTTAATGTCTGCTCATTTTAAATAGTCACGACAGTTCATTTGGCTATCGATAAATCGGTCTCTTGGATTTCTGTGACCAGACCAAATGGTGTTACTATTTTAAAGTAAAATACTACCATCCGATAAATATCAGTAGATCAAAACACGAACTTAACTGGAAGTTGGAGTTTGAATTGAAGTCAAAAATGGGTTTGAATTTAGACTTCCAATTCAAATTGGAATTAGACATGAAATAGGACTTCAAGTGGCACATGAAATTAGACTTAAAATAGGACTTGCAATTGCACTTGAAATTATTTTTACAATCGGTGTTAAAATTGCACATGAAAAATTTTCACAATATTTTTCTTAAAACTGAACCTTATAACCTTGATATTGGACTTGAAATGGTAACTGAAATTAATCTGAAAATTAACTTTGTAAATGTAATTATACTCAAAATTTGACTTAAAATAGGGATGAATTTGGATTTAAATTTGGACCAATTTGAACTCGAAGCTGTTCCTAAAATTGAACTGAAAGTAGGGTTTCAAATTGAACTTAAAATAAACTTTACTTAAGGTGAAGTTAGGCGTCATAGATTCTGCAAATTTCAAAAGCAGTATTTTTTGTTTGAAACAAAAAATTTGTTCTTGAAAATATATTCACTGTGTTCAGATTGGCAAGAAGAATGCAGCGAATACATTTCTATAAACAGAACCCCGCTTTTGGGCCCAAAAACTGCTTTCGAAATTGGGCTCTCCGATGAAAAGTTAATGACTGCTAATTTGCCGTTAAAACTATATTCGAAAGGACTTGGAAAAGGTTTAAAATTGGGCTTGAAATTCCATTTGAAATTAAACATAAGGGCATTTTGGGGCATTTTGAGTAGATTTAACAAAGGTTCGGCTAAATTCAACCTATTTAGAGTTGGGCGGGGCATAAGTGCGGTGTTTGAAGTTGTCATCAATTTTCATAAGATTTAAAGAAGCACAACAATAAAATATATTTTATATTTATATTGATGCAATAACTCAATATCTTCACATTCAACTATAAATCATGTGGAGTAATAATGCTATGCAAAATAAACTCTTTAACTTCTGATTAGGTGCCGAATCGCACTTTTACCCCACAGGCGGGGCAAAAGTGCGAATACCGCGGGGCAGAAGTGCAATGCTTGAATTCATGAAATTAGTACAGTAGTAACTAACAAAACTATATTATGGTCAATCTGTCATATGTTTCGGTAGGGAATATTCTCAATTTGCACCGTTCCTATTTTCCGCTGGCGCAGCCTCCGTCAGATCGAAACTTTACCAAACGGTTTATGTTTCACCAGCGAATAAACACTGTTTCCCTTCGGCCGGCACCTGCAGAGCATACAGTTTTCTGCAGATCTTCCATCTATAATATAGTGAATCGCACTTTTGCCCCGCTAGGAGCTTAATGGAGTCTGATCAAATTATGGAAAAGCAAAATGTATTTTGTAAATTCTTCTCACCGCATTTTCAAAAGAGATATGTGAGTGATGATTTTTTTCCTGTCTGTACTCATCACTGCGACCAGTACAGTTGATCTATTGTGATATCGCCCGGGTGTTTGCTGTATGACCTGCACTGCATTTTTTTTGCTATAATCACTATTGAATGAGCGATATGCTTATTAAATTTTATGCGTGCTTGTGTGTATTGGGGTTTACTCTTCCTTCAAAGCTTGATCTACTTTATCCACTTATTCCTCACTGCCAGTACTATCCCATATTATTGCCGTCCCTGGCGAGGACTCATTCGTTCCTTTGACCAGTACACTTAATTATAGGAGGGACTTTTGCGCTTTCAAGAGGCTTCAGTGGGTAAATCTAGAATTCAGCATGAAGGAAGGGTTAATGAGGGGGGCCCTGAGAATAAACCCATGCTAAAGTCACTTGACATCGAATGGCTTGATTCTAGTAAGATTCGAACCCACGATCACTCACTTGTCAAATCAGACTCGGTAACCTTGCGGTTACGGAGCCTCCTGTGAGTGATGTAAAACGCAGCTACAATTTGTCAACAAGTAATATCCTCCTGTAATATATATTCTGTAATAAATATTACATGAAAAATAATATTTACACATAGCTCAGCAACCATGCAACACAGCAACGATAGATTCAAGCTGTTAAAGTGGTCACCCATCTATGGCAATACTCGGAATCTGCACTGATAAATCATCGAATCGAATGTTTACTCCCATCGCAATTTTTCCACTCTTTACTCTACGGTCATTTAAGAGTGTACAATATGTGATAAGAATTGTTTTGTTGAAGGAAACACTATTTAAAATAGTAAATATACTAATGTCTTATTGAATATTTATTAAGAAGTGATTTACCCTGTGATTCTGTAGGTTGTAACGTAAGATGTGACGTTTATAAGATCCGCACGGTTGTGGAACGTACTGAAATCCAACAAAGACAGAGTTTCAACATCCAGCGGTTCACGCATATCAGGAACACCAACATTATGACACTAGAATCAACCTAAAACGTCTCTTCACAGGGTTTAAGTATGTACATTGTACATATTTCTATCTTTTCAGAATCCTTTCCGTAAACTCGGTATCGTACCTCTGCAGAGTAATTTTCGTTGAAACGGGCCACTACTGACATGAGATCTCCAAATATTGGAGCTGCTGTAGCACAGAGTATAACAGATGAGGCTAGTACTGAACAAATGTCATATCGTCACTTGGTCGATGAGGCAGAAGTTCGAACATTAGCTAATGCGAAACGATCTTACGCCTCACTCATACACTGTTAATTGGAAAAGCTATAAATAAGCGGAAATGTAATTTATAAGTAGTACAATAAATGATCCGTTAGAGCAAATAAAGACCTGATTGCAAGGATTGGATTCGTGGCCACAAACTCAGAGGTATTTAATTAAAATTTGGCCCCGAATCCCGATCTGTTAGTGAGTTGGAGCACTCTTCTCGTTGGGCATTTTTCGCGGCTCAAGTGGTAGGGTGAGCTAGTTTCATCCTGGTCTACAACAACAACTTTTGCACTTATTTGGTTGAAAATGGTTAAAAATGAGAATTACGTTTTTAATACCTCGAAATAGTGGACTCCTCGTTCGCCAAGTGGCCTAACAGTTTCAAAAAAGTTTCACAATTTTCATATAATTATTGTGATAGTTCCAAAATTTGCTAAAGAGGAGAGATAGGGCTTATAAATGAAGTGAAAAAAATTGGCGGCCATCGTGGATTTGGGCGTTGTGTTGGATTATATCAATAAATCGCCGTTTAGACCACCCTCGAAAAGCTAAGGAAAAATACTACAAGAAACATTCATCAAACTAGATGTGTAATGGCATAAACTAAACGATTTATTGATAAAATCCAATATGGCGACCATATCCAAGATGGCCGCCAAAAATTTCTTTACTCCATTTGAAAGCCCTATTCTTAATCTTTACAGAACCGGGCAATTTGTTAGTTGTTTCATTGCAAATCTTTGAAATTTCACATGATATAGATCTCAATGTTTGCTAAAAACTCAACTTTTTTGGAAACTGTTAGACCCCTTGGCGAACGAGGGGTCCACTATTTCGAGATATTAAAAATGTAGTTCTCATTTTGACGTAGGACTACGTCTTTGTTTACTATACTGGGACTGGGTAGCACTTTGTGAAAACGAAAATAGAAGTGTAACGTTTGAATGAAAGATTTCAAATGCTAATACCTGCTAAACTACTGAACGAAACTGAACAATTTATATGTCGTTGGATAGATAAAATGACCAGCAATTTTATAGGTGGTAAACGAGCAATTTTAATGGGGGCGTAAGAGGGGGGGCTCCAATACAAATGAAACACAAATTTCCTCAAAACTCTAGAACTAATCAAGCAAATGGAATCAAATTTGGAATGTAGGGGTTTCAGAAGTTTTTGGAAGCATGAATTTATTTTATGAAGGTTTGAGACCCCTCACCTCTGTGGTAGGAAGATAAGGACTCTCATCAAATGAAACAGAAATTTTTGCGTATGTGCCATATTTTCTGCTATATAGCAAGCGGTAAGCTGTGAAAGTAAACTAGCAAAACCTACTCGGAGCAAAAGAAGTGAATCGACGCCGCTAACTAACGCCTGTTGCCATTCGTGTCAAAAGAGGTCTTTCGAATGGTACGTCGTATTTGCAATGAACGTGCTTTGGCTTTAATGTTATTTGTAGCCAATGGCTCTTTTAAAGGCCACAAGCGAGTTAAAGCAAGATTATTGAAACATGTCAAGCTACGCATAATCATATTTAATTCAATAATCTGTGGGCTGGTCATTCATTACTATTTCAACCTTTATGATCCACAGAAGTGATTTGAAAAGAAATGAACCCCCGTCCACGTATGTTCAAAGCCACCGTTGCATTCAATGAAGAATTGAATCTGAATATTTCGCTCTTCTCATTTAAACATTCACTTAAACAATGGCACTGATAGATTCTTATAAACATAAATATGCCAGAAATTCGGTTTACATTAGTATTTGATCTAATGAGCAGATATAGTCCTGCCTCACCCTTTCGTACAACCCTTAGGGCTGCATACCTTGTAGTTTTTTAACCATTTTCCACCAATTAAGTGCAAAAGTTCCAATATTTGAAGACCTCGTGTTAGTAGTGGTCCCGTTTCAACGAGAATTACTCTGCAGTCAATCTGTCGCAAATAGAGAAGGTTTGGGAGATCCGTGTTGGAAAGGCCCAGTTTTACCAGAACTACCAACGAACTGGAAACGGGCTTTGTAGTGATCGACAGAATGCAGATGTAGTCGTGCGTGATAGATAGGAAGGCGATCAACGAGTGATTGTGTCTATTGAGGATAAAGGGCCGTTTGTAAATTCTTCATCGTGCACTGCTCGCACGAAGGTAGACCCGACGATGAGAAGGAAGCGTTCCAGGCGAGGCTGGAGGTAATATACGGCAGCTGATCGCCACGGGACATCGGGGATATGAACGCCCAGGTTGGTAGGGTAGAAATGTACAGACCGAAGATAGGATCCCACAGCCTGCACACCGACACGAACGATAAAGATCATAAACTGTATAAACTTCGCAGTTTCCCCAGGCCAGGTGATCAGAAGTACATTTTCCATGCAAAGATGTCTACAAAGCCACCTGGAGGTCACCTGACCAACGTACAATGAGCCAGATTGATCACGTCCTCATAAATGACCCGTTTTCCTTAGACATCACGAACATACGTTCCCTACGGGGTGCGGATGTTGACTCTAACCAACATCTGGTAGCAGTATATACGCGCTCAAAACTATCAACCCTATACCAGACACCCTAGATAGCCCGCAATATGTCTGCCACTGCCTTCGCTGCGGGAAGTTAGGTGCTTCAAACCTCGAAGACGGTTGGGGCAGAATACGCCCGGCTTTCGGAGAGGCGGTTACCGCGGCACCAGGTGAAGATCCCCAAAATATACGAAATGATTGGTTTGATGGGGAATGCCAATTAGCGATGGAGAAACAAAAATTGCTTGGAAAAATTATCTGAGCATTCCCAGCTAGCACCAACTCGTATATCAATGTACGAAAACTATCGTAAATATCTCCTAACAAACTCGAAATCGTAACTAAAACTGGATAAAGTGGGATCAAGTTGATTTTCTGTCGTATATAATGATAATGACTGACATACTTACGATTTTCAGCACAAAATCGTAGAGTAGTACGGAGCGACTCGCACTTGATCGGATATTATCGTGAATAAATACTTATATAGTCGTTACACTCAAAATTATTCGTAATCACGTATATCGCCTCCAAATTAGTATGGATATGCCAATTTTGCGCATGAAATACGATTTATTTAACATGTATATCTGCACGTAATGCTGATTTTTACCTTTTTTATACGTATGAAAATGTTAGCTGGGTGCATTTGGTCAAATACCGACGAGTAAGGTGACCATGATCCTGAGGAGTAAAATGCGCCAAAACCAGGACAGAGATCGTGAAGAATTAGAACAACTATTCCGAGCTAATGACACGCGCACGTGTTACGAGAAGGTGAATTAAACTCGTAAGGGTTACACACCGAAACCTGACACGTGTAGGGACGAGGAAGGGAATCTAATCACGAACGAGCGCGAAGTGGTCGACAGGTGGAAGCAGTTCTTCGATGAACACCTCAATGGTGAAGTTGCAGAAGGAGGCGGAACGGTAGTTAACCTATGAGTGGTCATGGAAGACAGTACTGTCCCTGCATCTGATATCCAAGAAGTCAAACGAGAAATCGGGCTGCTGAAGACCAACAAAGCCGCTAATAACGACCGCCTAGCGGTATAACTTTAAAAACGTATCTTAGAAATGCTAGCTACGGCTCTACACTGGGTTGTTTCCAAAGCAAAATTTATGATGGGGAGGAGCTACCAGAGGAATGGATGAAAGAAGTGGTTTGTCCTATCTACAAAAAAGATGATCGGCCCGACGGTTGCAACTATCGTGGCATAACGCTGATAAACGCCGCCTGCAAGGTACTCTTCCAGATCCTTCAACGCCGGCTATCACCGATAGCACAGGGTTCCGCTGGTAATTATTAGGCGGGGTTCATGGGGCTGGTGCGTCTTCGGACCAAATTTTTACCATCCGACAAGAGTCAAGAGTACAAGGTGCCCACGCATCACATCTTTACTGATTTCAAAGCAGCATACGTTATACTCGGGGACGGTATTTGGCGGAGTACAAACTGAAGGCAAAGAGTGGCGGAGGCATATGAATCATGCTCGGAGAGATTCCCAGCGTACTTCTGGCGATAGTTGGTAGGCTATGGTAGGCCGGACACGATGTAAAGATGCCGGACGACAGTGCGATGAAAACAGTTCTCTTCAACAACTCCACCGGCACCGGAACCAGGAACAGGGCTTAACGTACAAGATGGCTCGACCAGTGATTTGCGACTTCTAAGATGTCTGGGAAATTGGCGCGGAGTGGCTCAAGATCGAGTTGCATGGGCTCTATTCCGGTGATAACTATTGGTTAACATCGAAAAAATCATATTTGAGGATTTAATAATGAAATAAGCAAAACTCGTACAGAGACGGGTAGCATATATAATTTGGAAACCAGTTTCTTCATCTTCATCTATTCCTTACATTGAAAACTGCGCAAATCAAAACTTTGATTCACTTTTCCGAGATGGTTTAAACCAATGCCCTGCGGGCATCGTAATCTTAGATTATTAAAGAATATAGATACGCCACTTTTCGTAGATTCAATCGTCAGTAAAGTGGCTCCCGACGGCAAGATGGCTTACTAACCTGTCATAGTGTTCGTAAAGTGTTTTCATATGCACACGTTTAACTACTCTAAATCGTCTGTTACTAACACTTGTGTAAAATGAGAAGGCGATACAAAGGCTATGATAGTCTACTAAACCCTCCGCCAGCAGATAGAGCTGACGACATACTCTTTGCATATGTATGCGGAAATCGAAGGCGAAAAAATGATAAGGAGTTCCGTGCTTTGCAATTGCCCAAATTTCTTCCGTAAATAAGCAGGATTTTTTTCTCGAGCTATTTTCTTTTTAGTGGCATACTAGGCTTTAGTAAACAGTCCTTCCAGATCAAACCGCTGGCATTAGTTTCTTGGCATAACAACTAGAGGCGCTGCAATAACCAGAAAGAAGTAGCCAAATACTAATTGGAACAGGGTTTTTCGCCAGACTAGAGGAATATTGGGCTAAAATCAATGCGTCGAGACTCAGGAGAAAACAACGTTCGAGGGGTCAGTCTTGGTGTAGTGGCTAGTATTCATGCCTCTCATGCCGAGGACCCGGGTTCAAATGCCAACCCAGCAGAAATCATGAATGACACAAGCTGTTAAAGTGAGAATAATCTAACAAAAAAAAAACAACGGTTGCCATCCGGGGACAGTGACTATTGAGGATGATTAACTTGAACTGGTTGATGGGTTCATATATTTGGGATCTTTGTTTGCTGTTCACACTAATGCGAATAAAGAGATTCAACGATGCATTCAAGCTGGAAGTCGGGCCTATGTTTCCCCCCGTGATTTGTTGCAATCACGGAAGATACATATGCCGTCGCAAAACGCTGACGATGTACAAAACGCTAATCGTACCGGTAATCCTTTACGGATTTGAGACCTGAACTTTGCTCACAGAAGATAACTTACGTACACTTGACGCATTATACCTGAAACTATTCTGCCGCTATTCCCATTTTCTATAGAATTTTATATATAAATGGGACTATTATGCGAGTAGCGGCAGTATTGTAAATTAGCAAATCATTACTGAATACCTAGTTATTTGATTGAACTTTCATTTTAAAATTTTAGTGTAAAATGTGAGTTGTCCGTTTTATAGTACAAATACCAGAAATTGCTCAATTGACTTCAAATGTTTTTATGGCAAATGGAAAACCCTATAGTTCCTTTCGAGATTGAGATAGGTAGTTTTGATAGATTTGAACACATAAAAGGTGCAACATCCGGAAGTTTAAAACTATTCGCAGCAAGCTGGCTCGCAATAAAAGTTACCTTGCACTCTTATACATTTGATTTAAAAATTCCGATGTGTCGCTATAAAAGTTCCTAGCAATAAACCACGTTCTATTTCTGGCGACCCTGAAGAACATTATAAATCGTGCAATGAAACTGAAGGTCGCCTGTCGATAAACTCAAATAATAGCGCAAACTGACCATTTATTTTAACGATAAATGTGTTGAAACATTAACGAAAGGACATAAAGTCATTTCTTATTAGTCATTATTCTAGATAAGAATAATGATTGATGTAGTCAGCAAGATGATTTTTAATGAAAGGGTAGGATTCTTAATGTATCATTTTATTTTTTATGCGAAATGTCCTCTGTCTGGAACTGGTTCTGACTTTTTAATTGGACCAGCCATCACGTGGCTGGTAACTGTCATCAGCATTTCTTGTTGATTGTAAGGGGATCAGTCAATTGAAAGCTATATATGTACCAAGGATGTGGCAAATAAAAAGACACAGTTGACAGAAGTGAATTGATGAATGAAAATATGTATTTACAAAAATGTTACATGAACATGGAAACCTGTCTGCATCTTCGTCGTGCATCATCATGGCCTGTTTTCCAGCAGAGTCCACCATCGACCCTGACCCTTTTCGACAAAAGTCGAAGTCCCGTATACATACAAAGAGTGGTTTTCAAGTTTCTTCTTTCTTCGTCTGTGTAATCATAAGTCATCGGATGTAAAGCACTACGTGCCGTGCCGTGCCTTTATGCAAAGTTGCCCTTGCCGTGACGATCGGCAGCCGAAGAGGAAGAAGTAGACGACTGCAAAAGCGGATGCATATTTTTGCCAACCTCCACCACACGTCATTTAAATCCTTACGATCTACCGCCACACAGTCAGTAAGCGAGCCTTCGTGCGATTTATTTTTTTGATTTTCATTGCAGTTTTCCAGACCCATGCATGTACATAGGTACGTCGCGTCGCGTCATCGTCTCGTTGCTGAACACTAGTCTTTCTTCACTAATCACACGTTGGTTCTCCTTCAAACTATGAATACAATGTTGTCTTGAATTATCACTCTGCATCTACGTTCAACTGCTTCAATGATACTGATTTTCTTGCTGAGTTGAAAAAAAAACGTGGGTAAGCTATTTAGTATATGATTTAACCTCGACGGTGAAGTATCGAACCGAATGGCAAAATCGCTGAGGGTTATTATTTGCAGAAATTTTCTTTGCAGCTGATTCTTTTGTCGAGCTTTAAAAAACCTTCCTTCAAAAGGGCCCTATCGGGTAACAGTCAGATACACTCTGGCAAACAACTATAAGACAAATGGGAAAAATGCATTGTATGTAGGTAGTACTTTATTAAGGAAGTGAAGCTCATTTGCGTTAATCCCTTCGGCACGCAGTGCCAGTGCAACGCTGCTGGTCGCGATGTGCAACGCAGACATGTGCATCGTAAGACCTTCACCTTTATTCAGAGTGCGGAACCCGGTTTTCAACTGGCGGAGAGTGTCGCTGAGTTCTAAAGGGAAAACAAAACCCGCACGCGGTTCTGTGTGGAAAAGGCATTTCAAGGTCAAGAAGTGCATCTGCCTTTTCGTGTTGCATCCTGCAATTTGTTCGGCATCTAACGCGTCATGTTATTTTTTCTTATTCCAGCATAAGTGTGGGTTTTTGTTTCATGCTTCGAATGGGAACGGAACGGCATGTGCATTCACTGGTAGGTAGATTTTTTTCTTGCTCTTGTTCGACCAACCGGTTAGACAGTTGCAACCACGCGGTTGTCGGTTAAATGCTGCTATGCTGCTTCGGGAGAAGACCCGCAAGTACACTTTGCCATTGAAAATTGGCGTATAAAGTAACACGCCGAGTCGCCGGAGTGAAGCACACTCACTGCCTAAGCATTTGGGGATTTCTGCTGCTGCGGTGCAGTATCAAATTACCCGAAGGCTTCATTTACCGCTGAAGGGCGTCAAAATGGTTTGCCCTTTGCACACCTCACCGGTTCAGTGTGCTTTGCTTCGGGAGCAAATTTTGTATAATTTTATTCATACGACAAAGTGGGTTTCTCTGTGAAAAACTTAACTCTCTGTAACTCAGTCAAAATGAAATTTAAAATTTCCAATATTCGCTGATTCAAATACCACTCATTAGTAGTATTTCAAAGAAATACATTTTGTCGATTTGACTTTTTCTGCAATATCACCAATAGGAGCTTCAAAGGTTTTTCTAGGTGGGAGCGCCTTGTTTTTCTTTGGAATCGATGGAGGCGCCTTGTTCATTAATATTCTTGTCTTCATTTTTCTTTTCTTTTCAATTTAAAGTGCTATTTTCACCACGCCATTTTTAATAAACTGCGTTTTCTGTGAACTCGAACTAATCATAGCCATAAAAGATGATCAGTTAACTGTCGTATTGCATTCCAAATACCACAAATTCATGTTTCACTTCCTTAATTGAAAGTAAAGAAAAACTGTTTCGCGATTGAATTCCACTATCAAGTTTATTTGCGACAGATACGAATTTCTTTTACCACTTGCAGGCTTCATCAGTTCAATTTCAATCTACGTTTTCTGTTAAGACGCTCAAAAAACTTCAGTCAAGCTTCCTTAATGTTGGTTCACATAAAATATTTTTTACATTTTCAAGTTTAATAATCACATTCTTTTTCTTATTTACAGCCGCATTCTACATGTGTATAAATAGTTCGACTTCTCCAAAGTGAAAACAGTATTCTCATAATACGATATCAAAAATTTCAAACTTTATGTCAGTCATAATTAGAATATAGCTCGGCGGTATTTTCGAACTTTCGTAATTTGATCGAAAGTAAGAATCAAGAGGTATATTTTACCGTGATATTTTGTGGATGAGGACAGTCAAGACCATAATATCTTCACGAGTTTGGAGAACTAGAAAACATCAACATCAATTCAATATTTAGATGGAGATGTGTTATACCAACATATAATTTAGATTGGATTACTGTTAACGCAGCTGCATATTAGCATTAGCATTAGCATTTGAGGTTGCACGCATCGTAGATGCTATATAATCGCATTATATACCTGGCTACGTCCGAACAACCGCAGGGGAAGCGTGTAGGAATGTTAGTAATAGCTCTTCTTTTGAACGTGCAGGGAACCCATACTACTTTCATAGATGTTACAGGAAAACAGAGGATATCGTGTTAGTAGGGCAAGGTTAACAATAAGGATCATGAGGATTCAATAATATAGTATGTATATATAGTAGGGTAATTTGCCAATTGTTGCACACCTAAGGCAGGAACGTTCAGTTTATCTTATCTCTCGGGGAAACTATTTCGTTACTAAAATCGAATTGTCCTACAAACAAAATGACCTTTCACTAAAACATTTGGTATGTTTTCATAGCCTGGAATATTGCACATTTTATGCAATTTGAGGTTTTGTTCAACAGCATACAGACCCAATTGTTGCCCACTTGATTAATGTCCTTTGCCTAATATTGCACACCTTCAATCCAATTGTTGCACGGCAAAAAAAAAATGGAATTAGGAGAAATACCAAGTACAGAAAACTGACACATGAAGACGAACTCCTTAAAAACAGATTTACCAATTATAAGTACCGTACCGTTACCATGTTGTCACGTATTTGAATGTAATTCAATCTTCACCGAACAATGGTTTACAAGAACAAGTAAAAATTATTGCAGTGAATTAATATATGTATTAATTAAAATTAATTAATATAATTTTGTTTTCCGGTATCTTTCCTTTTTCAAATTTAAATGCAGTATACGTTTTTGGCTGGGATTTAGTTTTTCAAATGCAAAGTTTTTCGATTTTTTACATTCGAGCGTATAAGAAAAACCTCGACTTTTAAGTTCCATTAGCCACAACATAACTTTTTTCTCTTCTCAGCATAACTTCTTCTATTAAACAGAAGCTGAAGCATTGTTCTGCGTTTTTATGTTCATTTCTCAAGAATTTCTCATAATAAACTTCCGCACACATTGTTCCGTTAATCGACTGTGGATTACGGATACCAACAATATTTTCTATTCACGAAAATTGTTACACGCTGGTAATATCATTAGGCTTTTGCTGATTTTGTCTCCAGAGAAATCAAAAATTATTGGTATTGTTTTAATCCAACATCCAAATAGTGGTAAATTTTCAATAAGAGTTGGATCAAGTGAGAATGGTCCAGTAGGGCCATGCTTAGCGGCATTTGCGGATGGTGTGCAAGAAATGGACAAAATCCTAATTTTTTTCCAATTATTAACCACTATGCATAAGAACACAAAAATAGTAACATTTAGTTATTTAATTAATCAAACATTATGAATGTGGGTATTTTGAAAAGCATACGTAGTAATATGGGGTAAATTTGCTTTCTGTTGAGATCTATAAGCTTAAATTTGATGAGTGATTTCTTAATTCACACTGTAAGCATTCGACGTATTTTGGCTCTACTAAGAGTTGGATTTTATGAGGTAATTTTACTATTCCAAATATTTGTTTGCTAACAATCATGTTTACACATATTTGAAGGTAATGAAATATATTTGTGTTTTGATTGTTTGGAGTGCTGCGATAATATAGATATTCTCAGATATTATTCAAAAACCGAGAAGTGGGCAACAATTTTTAAACTTGTTACGACCAAAGTTTTCATTGTACAGCAGGAGATACTTGATGAGCTAAAACGAAACAAACAATCAAAATAACATATTAGGCTTACCTGCTACCAAGTCCTTGTGGTTCAGCCGTCTGCCCAAAATCTTAGTTCTGAGATCACGAATTTGGTAACCACGCGGCATCGCACCTCATAGCTTAGCTACTCAATAGAGTATTACCGGGTGTGGCCGCGTAGAGGCGCTAGGTAGCAGCTTGTGCTGGCAAAAGCTATGTTGGTCGCTATCTCGTTTGCCTTCCCCATTTCATACCCTACTGCTAACGCAACTGCATATGCACTAAAAGTTAACTCAAAGCAGTAATTTTCAAGAGAGTTTATTGTAAACCTTGCTATCGAAAATTAGTTGTTAAAACTGATTGATGTTTAAGCATTTTGTTTAAAAGTGAAATACTTTGTCACAGACAAACAGACATAACACTCACACTACCATTCGTTGCACTTTGTAACAGTCATTTCAAATTTGATGTTGGTTGGGAATGCCCCCGTATTCCTCAAAGTGGCGCTTTTTAGTGAAAGAAGGGGAATGCCCCATAAAAAATAATGCTTGTTCAAAGGATACGCCTGTTGTAAGTTAATATTTGGGAATGTCGGTAATAGATGGTGCTAGTGTTCCGGTAGAATGTGCGTAACGATAATTTTTGTTAATTTTTCTTCCAAGTGTTATGTCTGTTTGTCTGTGACTTTGTGTTGCCAAAAACGAACATTTACCCCAATAACAAAAAAACAATGCTAAAATCACTTTACCTATTTGCTGTACTACAGTCAGGGCCTTAAATTATCACCGAATTTCAAGCAAAACAGAAAATCTTTTTTCTCAGCATACCTACATTGATTTTTGTGCCTCTGAGTTTCATATATACAACTGTGCAGTGATTTTCGTCATAGAAAACAAGTTCAACATATCGTGAAAATAGAACAGGAGAAAGTGATTTTCAAGTCTAGAAGGTGATATTCACTTCAGGTAAAAACAAATTTAAATGCAGCTAACGAAAAGAAAAATCTTTTGTCCAACAGCTGCACGCAAGAGATGCTAAACCACAACATAAATTTTTGTATTGATTTTCACTGCTCAAACATGAATATCAGTTTGTTGCAATATCACAGCGAGCTGATATTCTATATTCTCGTGCATGAAGCTCATGCTTGCTGTATTTAGTTACTATAAACGTTTAATCAAAGCATTCAGATTTTCAATGCAAGGTATACTGATAATCCAGAGGGTTGAACGTTGTGCTGATGAATATTAACAGCTTTGACTACAGTACTTTACAATATTCTAAAGTACTTCTGAAAACACTCAAATGGAGAACCCCTCTTTCCGATCGAGCACGTTCTGATTGGCGAATTTTCAGATGTCACAAACGTCGGAATAAAATCAAAACAGCCCTTAACAGCGTAGCACAGAGCTTCATCGTGCCACAGAATAAGCGGAACGACCAACTGATATGACGATGAATGTAGAAAGGTGGTAGATGATGAAAACGCTGCGCGAGAGGCAAAGGTAGGCAAGAGTCAGAACTTGGAAAGACCTTCAAAAAGGCCGTAAATTCAGACGTACTTTCATTGTTCATTGACTTCAAAGCTGCACATGATACCATTGACCGTAAAGAGCTATAGTAAATTATGGACGAGGACGGCTTCCCAAGGAAGCTTATTTAACAAATTAAATTTACGATGAATAGTACACAGCGCTAAATGCGGATTGCGGGTGGATTGTCGGGATCATTCGAATCTCGCACATCTGCTGTTCAACATAGCACAGCAAGGTATTATGAACCGAGCGGATAGCAAATAACGCGGGGCTCGATCTTAAACACATCTTGTCGGCAGAATAACTGAGGTGGTATCTGAACTGTACACCAAACTAAACCGTGAGGCGGAGAAGTTTTGGTTAAGGATAAATACATCCAATACAAAGTACATACTGGTAGGCAGGACTGAGGTCGACCAATGCCGCTGGGTTAGTAGTACAACGATCGATGGTGATGAGTTCAGGAAAGTTGATGAATTTGGCTACCTTAGTTTTTTGGTGATGACGAATAATGACACCAGCCGTGAGTTTCCGGAACGACTGGTATCATTACATGAAACAAACGATGACTCGAAGCACTACCCAAGTAGCATATAACCATCGAAACTAAATACAGAAACCAATCTTGCAAATCGAACGAGAAGCAAACGAGCTAGTATGAGAAGCATAGCTTCCAACGCTTACGCCATTGGCGCAAACGTACGACAAACAACCACCGTTGCTGTGTGCAGACATTCTGCAACCTACACACTCGCGAACGTACCGCCTCGTAGCGTCTTTCTGCATAGCCCGTTAACAAGACAAACAATTCGTGAGCAGCCAGCTGTTCATGATGGCTAACGGCACATTGAGATATAGATTTGGCATTACTATTTCTTTTCTTCGTCATTTTATACCCTCGATTCTATACGCGGGTAGGAGTGCGAGCCTTTGCGAATGATCGGTGTCAGTTGTTCGGGCTGCAATGACAAGCGAGAACGACGACCGTGGCTGTTAGCTAAATGCATACTCGCAAGAACTCGTCACAGTGCTTGAAAATTGAAAGCAAGAGTCCGAAAGGAAGTCCATTTTGCCCTATTATCTCCAACAAATTGTGATGAAAGCTAATTAAACAATATAAAAACTTATTTGCTGCCTGTGAAATGAACTCAAATAGCTTCCAAACGTTGTTAACACATCAGAAGAAACAAATTCCGTTTATTCCACACTGTGCGAATTGCAAGTCACCCAAGTCACCCCTAAATATATAGTAAAACCTAATTAATGCGATTAAAACTAATTCAAAGACAGGGAAATAAACTCGAATAACACCATTCGAAAGTACATTCGAAAGACATCAAGAGAGTTGAATGTCATCGATTTAGTACGGTGATGAAGTCACAATCGGTCCATTTTACCTGATTCTCAAAAACACATTCATTTGCGTAAAAACTGCGTAAATTTTCAACAATGATGTCTTCAAAGAAGTTTATCAATTAAATGCAGCGCATCTTTTTAAGTTATTAGAGTAAACTTATATTCATCTATCAGCGTGATACAAACTTTTTTTTCTTTTGAATCTGTCCAAAAAACACTCTAAAATGAGCAACTCTGCTGAATATAGTAACTATATATCTTTTACTAGTTGCGAGATATAATGATTTGCTTAAAAATTACAGTTAAAAATCAATACTGCACAATAACTTTGCAGCCAATTTATTTATTGCTTTCAACTGTTCCCCAAAGTTATTCAGTGATAAAATCAGGGCTCAAAAAGGGATCGCAAGTTGAATGTGACTGCCGTGAATGCGAACTTTCCGCATTCAAACTCCGATTTTTGAACGATCATTTGACCGTTTTACCTTTGTTATACTATAACAAAGGTTTAAAAATTGGTCGAAAAACACGAAATTGATCCGAGGCCCGGAGGGCCAAGTCACATATACCAATCGATAGGGTTCGACGATTTGAGCAATGTCTGTGTGTGTGTGTGTGTGTGTGTGTATGTATGTAATGATTTTTTCTATCGCCTGTTTCTCAGAGATGGCTGAACCGAATCGTTCGCTATTACTTTTGTTTGAAAGGTATTAATGTCTAGTAGATCACTATTGAGTTGTTTCGTGATACGACGTTTCGTTTAAAAGTTATAAGCAAAAATGTGAAAAATACGTGACACGGGTTTCTCCAGAACTACATGACCGATTTCAACGATCTTAGTATCAAATGAAAGCCCTTATTAAAGCTTAATTGTTCAGGAATTTTTAATTGAAAACAAACAAGTAGTTTAAAAGTTATGCTTAAAAAACCTGTTTTGACAAGGTAATAATTATCGCCTGTTTCTCAGAGATGGCCAGACCGAGTTATGCACTAATAGTCTCATTTGAAAGATAATATATCCTAATAGATCACTATTGAATTATTTTTTGATTGGACGTTTAATTTGAAAGTTATAAGCAACCGTATACACCACACCAAAATTAACAATAATTTATAATGATTTTAACCAAGATAATTTACCTAATTTCAATTATTTTAATATCAAACGAGAGGTTTTGACACTACGAATATATATGCAAAATTTCATAAGAATTGGTTGTACCGGTCAAAAGATATTAACCCTCGAACACTCGCGCCAACTTTTGTAACACGGTTACTCCTGCGCTCAATAACCCCAAACCAAAGAAAACGTGCGCACTAGAGTTTTGACTGGGAAAACTTGGTTTTTGGTTTATCGAACCTTTGGAAGAGTTTCTTGAAATTAAAAGCTCTATCGTCTGGTGGAATCTAAATTTTGATTAATTTCCCCAAAAGTGAAATAAAAAAAAATATTTTTCTTCAGTGTCAATATAACACATTAATGTGTTCTGCAAAGTTATAGAGCATATTATTACAAGAAATTTTGCTAAAGACAATAACCTTCTATCTCTACAGCTAAGATAGAAAAATCTTATTTATAGTATACGAATTTGTAAAATCAGTTTTTATATATTCGCTCTTTTTGCAATTGTTATATGACTTTCTCATGTATTACAAAGTTGTACAAATGATAAAAATACACAACTTTGCTGAACATAGTATACCTCTATGTTTGCTTGTTTAGAAACTGTAGAACTTTGATTATAAAAAATACCTTAATTTTGATCCCGAATTACCCGACTATCGACAGACGGATACATTTAAAACATTTTACATTTGCTGATAGTTTTGCTGCATACAGACACCATTTTTCCATATGAAGAAACGAGAGAAAATTCCAGTTTGGGTCAATTGCGGTACACCTCGCATACTGATTGCTTCGTTTCTGTGATGGCGGTTTATGCTGATCTATTTTCCCAACAATTTAAATTATTAATGCATTGAATAATTATAACATTTTGCTCAGAATAAGTTTATTGAAGAATATACGTTAGTTAAACAACGATTTGTAACTTTATAACAATATGGCGTTGAAAAACCTGCACGTGTTGTACAAAATACAACAGCGTGAGTAACCGCAGATTAATAAAAATTGATGAAAATTATTCAAGAAAACTCTATTGATGTGATTCAAATAGAATGGCAATACAGGAAATCATGCATAGTTCAAAAACCTATAAACTAGACCTTTACTAGGCAATGTATATGTTAAAGAATAAGATTTCCTCTTACAACTTACTTTTATTTGCACTTACTCATATTAATAACAACTTACTTATCCTTACTCAGCAATTTCATGAAAAAAGCATTTATCAAAATTTAAAAGTGTTCCTATTCTGTTCAAATTTTGTAAACTTATTCAATTTTCAAAATTTTTATGTAAACCAACGCACTACGCAATGATAACCAATAGATGAATTATGTTCCGAAGACGTGTCGATTTCTATCTCAAAAAGCAAGTAAGACCATATAACAAAGGTTCCTTTCACCACTAGGTGGATTAAATCGGGTTTTTTTAATCCAGTCAAACTGCCGCTTGCGCTGCTTCCGTCGTACAATTCATGCGGCATCTCAGCAAAAGCAAACAGTCGATCTCCCGTTTTGCTTTGCGCTTTGAGAATATAAACTGCAAACTGACTGGAAGCATACGGTGACGTATTTTTTCGTTTCTCTTTTTGTCTCCAAATCGGCTGCTCACAGTAAAAGTTTGTCACCCAGACGTCGGTCCGACGCAAGCAAAATATTCGTTTGTATTGGACGGAGTCCGATCGACTTCTTCCATGCACATGTAGTGGTTGTTTTTTTGTAGTATTGTATCATACGATTGTGCGGTTGCTTTTCGTAGCGTGGTGATTGCCAGTCATTTGACTGTTTTGCAGTCATTCGCTGCTCCAAACGGTAAAGGCAACTTGATCGAAACGAAAATGTCAAAAAGTTTTAGAAGCCGTTCGTTCTGCAGCGTGCAGTCGGCGTTTGACTGAGCAAAATGCCAGTTGTGTTATGCATAGCATTCGTATTCCACCTCTAAACGGACGGTGTGAACTTGAATGCGCGTTGGTGTGACTGCGGTAGAAAAAAAGGTTCGGTCGAAGCCCTGGATAAAATACACCTTTTCTGAAGACTGTTTTTGCGTTTGAGTTAGTTTTAAACGCTTTAAGGGGACATAAACGAAATTTTTGAAAAATTCATATTTTTTTTTATTTTAGATTTTGATTCTGCATTCTTTTCCGCTTATTTTGATACTAATTTTGTAATGATCCGACCACGGGAAGTGGCCGAAAAACGATCATACACATAAGCATTCCAGTGCGGCGTGGAACACCCTCGCTGGAATAAAACGCCGATCCTGAAAAATCACGATTTTCAAACTTTATGTAGGGTTTATTTCTAATTCCCGTCGTAGTAAGTAAAGCCATTCTAATTTTCATCATTTGTTGAATGGATTTCATCAATACTCCAATAGTTCTTGTGTTTACAAAGCTAACGCGCATGTATTTGTGTAGGACGGCATGACAAATGTTATTCTGCAAAATTTCTTCAGGTCAGGCAAGTTTTCCTGGCTGTAGAATAACGACAATGCCTTGCGTGAGTTATTTTCATTTATGAATGACGAAAATTAAAACGATTAGTCGACATTAGGCCGTATGAATAAAAGATATAGAGCAAATGCTCCCATACGATTTAAACGGGAAAAGCAAAGTAAACTGTTTTATTCATACGGCCTATTGTCTTCTTCGTCGCACGAAAAAACGTAGGAAATTTGGCTGGTAGGACTTCTTTAATGATAAAAAGCATTTAAATAGATCTCAGCTCACTTTGATTGATCGCGTATGATAGGCAACAAACTAAAATATTAGGGAATAACCAGTTTTGCATTGTGTGTCATAAAAATGCTGATATTTTTAATAATTTGTGTTGGATAGGACGGGAAAAGGCAATTACGACGAAGCAGCAACATACTCTACCTTTTTCTCAGAAACTACACAACGTATTGGAACAAACTTTTTTTGTTTTGTTGGTAGTAGCTTGGCAAAGACTTTTATAACGTTTGAGCTTTGTAAACGAAATACAGCGTCAGAAAAACCAAAAAGAAGAAGAAAAGAGGGTCAAAAAAAAATAAACTTTTGTTTTCTTTTTCTTTTTTCTTTTTTAACCATTGGTTTTTAACCCACCCCCTCTAAACTATCCACGTGGTATATGGATGGCCCCTAATTAGGTTATCTATGTATGTGGGGGTGAATTGGGCAAAATGGACTATTTTTGCATTTCACACAGGATTAAATCGATGGCATTTGATTCTTCTGATGTTTTGACAACATTTGGAAGCTATTTGAGTTCATTTTACGGGCGGTAAAGAAGTTTCTGTAATTTTAATTACCTTTTTTCATGATTTTCGGGGATAATAGGGCAAAATGTTCCAGAAGTTTGCGCAGGATGAAACCATCACCAATCGAGTTCCTGCATTTTTTACATAGGAATAGGTATCTAATTCTTGCGGCTTCTAATTCTTGGGATTACGAGCTCGTTTTTGTCCATAGTACACTGGCTGAAACTAATTTAACACTGAAATTAGTCTCAAATAAGTTCTTGTAATCAAACGTGATGAAGTGTTGTACACGTGGCTAGGATTTAGTTACTAATTTGCCATTGTAAATGTCAAGCATGGCATTAGGGTTTCAACCTTAACGCCAATTTTGCACTCCTTCTTTTTCGGGCCCACAACATGTCCTGCTACGGATAAGAGAGTGTTCGTGAGGTACTCGCACCAGCTGTAGTCTAGGTGCACATGTGTGAGTTTTAGTTTTGTGTAATGCAGCGGGGTGCTATCCGTATCTTAACGAACGGTGTTTGACAGTCCACTTAACGAAGGGCGCTATTTCAAAAAATGCAAGAAATAGCGCCCGTCTGACAGGTAGATTTGCTGCCAACCTTTGTCGAGATGTGCTGAGATGTTGGCAACAAAAACATGGCACCCATCGCAAGCCCCTGGTGTAATGCATTCGGGATTGAGCTGCAATTATTGCTACGAAAACATGACGTCCTGTCAGGGGTATGGTTTTCCTTATATACACTAGGGTATAGTATTAGGTTATAGAAAACCTGTCGATTTGCCAACGATGGACGAGGTAAAGAAAGTGAACCTCAAGAACGAGAAAGCAGCTGAACAGGACAATATTACTGCTAAACTTCTGAAAATCAGAAGTGAATGACTGTATAGTGGATTCCTAGAAGCAATTCGGGGGTATGATCCGCGGTCCGAATTTCGGGCGGACCGGTCTATTTAATGACTCTATTATGTACGATCTTCAAGAAAGACCATCGATTCGAATGCAGGAATTATCAGGGCATTACCGGCCGTTATAAGAATTCTTTTCGAGAGTTCGAGAATTTAACTTACATTCCTAGTAAAGCGAAATGTGTTAATGAGGATTGTGATTGAAAATGAAACTGATGAAACCACTTTTGAATGTGTATGAAAAACAACCCAGGTAACCAATAAGCATTAAAATAAGCAGTAAATCAGTCGTTTATTAGCATCCCTGGCGTTTTATACTGCAGGTTGTTGTTTCTCAGCTTTTTGACTGCATAACTGTTGTAAATTGGCATCCACAATTCTATTTAAATTCTTCTTGTTGGTAACTAGCTGCAAATAAGCATTGTCAGCACTATAAGAGAGCTAGCAGTAAAGTAGCCGCATATTTTGCCAAAATAGCATTTAAGTAGCATTTAAGGCAACTTAAATGCTTATTGGCTTGCTTTTAAATTGCATTGGAAATGCTTATTGGTTACCTGGGAAGTATTCCAGTGCCCCACAGAACAAACTCAACGTAATAAAACACCACTTCTGCAGCAACATGATCAACGTGTAGGATTTTTTAAATTAGTTACAGTACCACCCCGCTAATCCGACAAATTCCTGGCCGGATTAACGAAATTGGACTCGATAATCCGGCAGTCAAACTAACGTCAGTGGGGTTTTGAAATGTATCGTGTTGTTTACATCCAGACGTGAACAACTCCGGAAATTCCCGAAAAAATTGTCGCAAATACGCAATAAATTTATGTGGTACTAACAAACGCTCAATTTATTCAATAAAATACTTTTAAATTTTTGTTTAGCTTAGAAATAAGAAATAATCTTTTGAGAAGAGTGATAAAAAGTGGAGCTCTTGGCAAAATTGAACGCAGTTATAAGGAGCACCATTCACCCTTTCCATTTAGGTGGAATGAGTAACATCTTGACCCTAATGAAAACCCCCAAAAAAGGCAGTGTTCGGTTGAATGAAGCTACGTACAATGCCTCGGATTATTGGGTGTCGGATTAGGGGGGGGGGTTCTGTAATAGATGTTTGGAGAAGATTGGAACTCGCATAAATTGCAAAATTCACCTTAGACAGGACTCCCAAGTAACAATGTGAGTTTTATTATACTCTTATGGCGGTTTCCATTGCCAATTTTGGTCTTAACCCTCTAGTGCCCAAGCTCGCCAGTTGGCGGGTTAGGAGTATTTCTCTTAAAATCGCCTTAAGTCGCTGATACTTCATTTTTATATATTAATATTTACGCACAGTGTTGCGAGTGTTGCTTCGAGTTTTCAGTATAAAACCATACAAATATAAAAACCCTACAGCGTAAAACCCTGCAAATGCAAACTTCGCAACATGTATAAAAGAGGGTGCTAGTGTGCAAGCAAAATGTGTAGGACGATGGTTTTTAAAGGATTTTCTTCTATGTGTCATGTCAGTTCGTCAGTGATTTACTCATATCTTCTCATTATAGTCTAATATATCCATTCAAATACATAGTTTGATTTATAACGTTAATTTGGAGCATTTATGGAGCATTGCGTTAAAAAATTCCCGAAAACTAAGAAAAAATTTGGGCACTAGAAGAGGGTTAAATACCATCATAAGAGTGTAATTAAACCAAAACATCACGCAATGACACCAGTAATGATTATACAAACTTCGACAACCATGCCTTGAAATTAAAATTCGCTAATTTAATTTTTTAGTCAAAAAAAGTTAATGTTAATTTCAGAGTGCTTGAAAATAGTTCTCTACATAGTGTACGTGAGCCTAATTCTGCGCACTGCTTATTTCAGTCAAAAATTGAAACATTCCCAAATTAGTAACTGCATCACACCTATTTTGCTAGATGCGTTGATTACGCTCACATTTTCCTGGAATTTATAAGTTTTGTCTGAAATGTAAGGTGCCCACAGGTGGCACTGCCCAGTATTAGGAACCATGCCCAGAATTAGGTGCGCTTACGGTATATTTCAAATTATATTTTGTTTATTATCAATTTTTTTTTATAAATCCAATTGCTCACCATTGCGGCTATAATTGACTGCTACCGCCCGGTCCGGGATCCATTTTAATTGGAACCAATTTTCTGAAATCAGAAGAGAAATAAGAATGTTAAATTTCTCGCATTCATTCGGTGTGTTGAAGTACGGAAAGAATTTCAAGTAAAATGAAGCACAGTGGAAACCACGTGGTTTGCTGGTCCAGTTTTAAAACCGAAAACTCGTCCCTTCAGAAGTAAGCTCTCGGCCAAGTAGCGAGCAGCGCCTCGCTTCACGATCGCCAAGACCGAGACGATAAACGGAAAGATAAATAATACTATTGAACCTTACACGGTCACGAATACCAACACCAGCAGCAGCGCCGCCGCTGATGCCGCTGCAGACGGGTCGATCGAGCATTCGATCTCGTTCGCCTCGCAGGCAAAGGCCCTTCGGACCTTCGCTTATTTGACCATAAAAATAATGGTTGAAAGTATATATTATATATATGTACCTCTGGATAACGACAGGACTCGGCCAGAGTCGAGTCTGGGGTTTATTTATCTTTTCTTCGGTTTTCATCAAGAATAAACCTACCGCCACTACAAGCAGTCGGCGAGTGTGCAGCTTCCTTTTGGCTCCATCTGTAACCACGTTCCAAGTCAGTTCAAAGGAGAAGGGGGGTGGGGTTGGGGGAAGGGTAGTAAAATGCACGACAGGAGTGTGTGTCGGTTCTACATTGTGCTATGTCTGGTTCGGTTCGTAAAATGTTTGATTCAGTGGGTACAGTGCAAAGTTTTACGTGGCGCACCGCCTAGCAGATATGTTTCAGGATAAGTAACTGTGAAGCGATGTAGCACCTATCATGTGGTTTGTATAAGATAGCTTCCTTGGAGCATCCCCGTCAGGTTTGATTTTTGTGGCTTTGGTTGAATCCGTAACATGTTAATGTTTTAATGATTGATCTTAGGGAACTTTAGAATTTAATTTTCTGTATTGAGTATCCAAGAATTTCAATTAGAGAAAGCATGTTTAACATTTCATGGATAGAAACGTTAGACTGTTTGCTATATGCACTTCTCTCGTTTCTCGAAAGTTGGCAAACTGGCAAAGTGCATACCGAAGCAGCGAAACTGCTTACATCTGCCGGCAGCAAAGAACTTAGTCAGCAGCTATAGTGCCCTGCTACTTCTTTCATCTTTAAGTTCTTTTTTACCCGTCCTGCCGCGGACCCACAATCCTTTCTGAACAAGTTCCTTTCACTGGTGTCTAACAGTCAGTGGTTGTTGATCTTTAATCGTTTGCCTTCCGAACTCGCACAGTGAAGAAAACAGGAAAAAATAATGGATCGTTTCAGTAGGGTAAATGCTCTAATTGTTGTCACTGTACATATTTGCGATCCAGTGCGTCGAAAGAAAATATCTCCTACTGCAAAGCATGACGAGAGCCCTTTCACCCTAGGAGGGGTTCTACCGCGGTCAAAGATCAGACGACAATGAACACTTTCAGTCTCACTACTGTCGTGTCTGACGTTGGCAAGCGGATGCTTTGTGCCGGCCATCGTTGACTTTACGCAGTCTGTCCTCGATAAAGTAAACCAATCGGGGATTTTTCAACCTTGAAATAAAACTTTATGTAGCAGGTTCAGGATAAAGTCAATATTATGCATTTCTCTTATTTGGTTTATATATTTATATTGGTTAATGGTTGAGTGCAGAATTTCGATGATTAATTTCGTGGCACACGATGGAATGCGGCAGAAAGGTCGCCAACCTGTTCTGCTGAGTAGCGAGAACCGAATCCCAGTCACGCATCGTGGTGCTTTAATTGCCTGAAACGTCTAGCAACTTGCAGGACCCGTTTTGGGTTTGCGCCACAACCGCAAAAGCAATCGATTGCCTTCTGTGTAATTTAAAAAAACAGAGTTATGAAAGCTGACACAAGTTGTAAAATATGTATGGGCTATTCCAGGCGAAGTATCTGACTTCATCGGATTTTACCACAGTTTGTCATTGTTTTCAGAAAGTAATTAGTGCCGGTTGGACCTACCCTCGATTAATGGGAGCACCTTCTTTTTAAAACACAAGATCAGCCTTTTTTGAACCCTTTTATTTTGCAACATTGTCACGAAGTGCTCCGTGCTGATCCCGAGATACAGCGTTTTGAAGCAAGCGATCTCCAGTGTCTCATGTAAAATCAAGTGCAAAATTGCATCTTTTTGAAGCAGTAAAGCTCTATGGCAGTGATGGCCAAACTGCGGCCCGCGGATCGCATGTGGCCCTTCGGGATGATTCATGCGGCCCGCGGACTGATTTGAAAGATGGTGAACTTATGAGAAAATTTTTTGATGATATGGAAGTCCCTCAGTTTAGTCGTAATACCTAGTGCATGTTGTGAATCTGAATGCCTTTCGGTTTAAATCTTGTGTTGATTCCTATAAAATGGTTTTTATTGTCGCATATTTTACATTTTGTTATACACAGGAATGGCCAGAGATTATCGTGGAAGCATGTGTTGGTAGCTTTGTCCAAAGTTAAACGTGGTTTAAAAGAAACATCGCGTTTGAAGCAAACACCGCGCTACTGTGTTACCTGACTCATAACGAATATACGTTATATACGGGGGAGGGTCTCGTAACTCACAAACTTTGTGGTTTTTCCTTTAATTGATCATAAATTCGAACAAAGTATACAAATATCAACTATATAACATAAGAAATTACATGTTTACTCCAAAAATAAAAGCATGAGAGATTTTAGAATTTTGGAAATAGGGGTGCGTTATGAGTCAGGTAACACAGTAGAACTCCTGCCAGAATGTTGTAGGCAAACATGTTGTTCACTTAATTGTGTTGCTTAAAGTATCCAAAGCTTTATGATTTCTTTGTAATTTCTTCCAATAATATCGAAATCAACTCGGAAACCATGAAAGAGCATTTCATCTTAGAATAGCGCGGTGTATAACTTTCAATGGAACTCACAATATACAGTATATAATAAAGTTTTTCTGAACAGTGTTGCCAGTTTTTCAGTTTTTTGTATGATCAGTAACACGTGGAATAAAACGCGGACTGTGCTCAAAGAGGGCCTGCGCGCACTTAAGGTTTTAAACGGCGCTGAACCACGTAAGTATTTTGCTAGAATACCGGACAACCAAAAAAAAAAGGGATCGCGTAGAATTCGGGTGGAATAAGTCCAGAAAAGGCTTGGCAAGCGAGGTCGTGGATCGAGCTCGATGGAAGAATTGAATTATGTAGGCCTTATCTATGAAACGTCAGGCCAATTATGTAAGTTAATAAATTGTATGCCACTAATTAAACTGTATTTCCAAAGCGGCTAAAGATATGTATCTGACTTTATTTTATTACCAATTTTTTTTATAAATTCTGTTGCCAAATAATAGTTACAATAAGTTTAAAGTGACCATAGGGTCACTGAATAGGGGATATATTGATTGCAGTTTATTTGCTAAGTTGGTTTTGTAGTATCATAGCAAATTTATCTAAAGGTACATTAATATAAACATTACCCGAATGCACTTGTTTCAGTAATACTTCGTAAATAGAAAACTTTTTGATAAACTTTCAGAAGAAAATTTCTCGCCTGTGGCGTTTCTCTGAGCGTTTAAACATTCATCGGGTACGATAAAAAAATTATTCGATGCAGAACACTTTTCACTTGGTCATCCGGAACAAGTCGTTAAAATCCGGGATTGTCCCGCAAAATCTCGAAATTCTGGTCAGCCTTAATAAGTTTATTCTTGAAAAACGCATGGCAGGTTAGAAGCAATACCAGAGAAACTTCATAAGTAATACAGTAATTCCCTGAAAGGCGCCGCGGCGTGTGGTTGGCCATAATTAGCCTGCCAAGGGCGCTAGTTCTTAGGGTGCCAGAAAGGACCTGCATTTCAGTAATGCAAACATATACGCTCGATACTTTGTTCGTACTGCCAGCTCCACCTCGTAGCAAAGATGTTGGACTTGGTGAAGCACCTCGTATCCGCCGAATAGAGCCAATTTGGCAATTACAACATCCTCCTCCGCGAGAAAGGCGAAAGCGTTGAAAGAAAACCGGCTTCCGGCCACCCCACAGTGCTACGCGATCGTAACGTGTAGCAGAAGTTGAGGATGAAAACCGAAAGCAAGGTTGTCTCATCGTTCTACGCCTTGGGCCAGGAGGTCGTAGAAATTGGCTAAACGGTGCCCAGTCGATGCTAGCTGTGGCTAAGTAGCATGCAATCGCTTAGTGAACGGCTGAAGATGCTGGTGAAAACATCTTTTCGGTCAAGTATATCTTCCCAAAGAACATCCTTCTGTGGCTGACGATCAGCGAGAAGAGAATGCTCAAGCCGCTGTTGTTTCGTCCGGGGTTTACGGTGAATAAGGAGACACGAAGATACAGTACGAAGTACCTACCGGCAGGCTTGGCATACACTTTGCGCTTTGATTTTACTCTTTTGATTACTGCTCCTCGGCAAGTGAATAAGTGATGTATGGAGCGTTTGTAGAATTTGCTTTTATCTACAATATTGCTGAAGTAAGCATTACTGTGCATTTTGTATTTATGGCGTTATAAGGCTGCTACCCCCTTGGTAGCAAAAAGAGCGCTCTTTTTGCTACCAACGGCATTGCTGCCCTACAGCGCCGTAAATACTAAAGATAAAACTTCACTTTCTTCAGCAATATTATAGATAATTACTAGCTCTACAAATGCCCCATACACCACTTATTCAAATTCTGCTTGGGTGAGGAGCAGTAATCAAAAGTGCAAAATCAAAGCGAAAAGTGTATGCCAAGCCTACCTACCGGAAGTTGCCGCCTTCATTAAGAGCTATCGCGCAAAGGACGTGTAAGCCTTTTAGTCGGCCCTGGCTTTGGTCCATCGCACCAAAAGATCTAAAGGAGATGAGCCGGCTGAAGATAAACGTTGTACCAACGATCTTCAATTGTTACAACGTTCCCCAACTGCTACAAATAAAAATTTTTAGGCGAAGCTCAAACGGAGCATTTACCCCAATAATTTTGCGGCCAACCTGATCGCCTAATTTGCGGCCTAGCTGATCGCCTAGGCCACGAAAGAGCTGAATAATATGCCGACGTGTATCTTTTGATCGGCCATCACAAAGGATCCGGTGAACCGCTGTGAAGTCACCTAGCAACGCGTCATTTTTAAAGAATAAGTTTTCATTAACCATTAAAGTTGATTTTTGATAGTTGACTAGGTAGATACTAAAAATGTGCCAGAAATTAACTAAGAAATCGCCGTTGGCGTACAGCACCACCCACCGCCTTATTCGGGGGACTGCTGTAAAGTGGAAGGGCGATGTCCAAAAAACATCTGCATGGTTGTTGTAGAACTGAACGAAGTTGTGTGTTTCATTCTGTACCATCACCATAGTAATTTCTGATTGTATTGGAGAAGCAAACAGTTAGCCCTCGTCAACCTCTCTTCAAGGTAGCACAATGACGAATGCTAATCAATCATACATTATCGCTACTTCGAACCAGACTGGCTAATTATTTTTTTCGCTAGCTGGGAAGCAATCTTCGTCACTGAGTTAATTTTTACGGCAGTATAATGCCACACGCCGAGTAAGTTTATTACAGTTTTTAAACGTAGTCTGCGATAAATTTCAGTAATAAAAAAAACAATCAGCACTGCTGCGTCAAGCCAAGACAGCGCTGAATTGTCGCGTAACTTTTCAAAATGTCCAATGTAACATTGAGACTCATTTCAACATCTCTTTCTCTCTCTCTCTCTCTCTCTCTCTCCCACACACACACACACACACTCACACACTCACTCACTCACTCACTCACTCACTCACTCACTCACTCACTCACTCACTCACTCACTCACTCACTCACTCACTCACTCACTCACTCACTCACTCACTCACTCACTCACTCACTCACTCACTCACTCACTCACTCACTCACTCACTCACTCACTCACTCACTCACTCACTCACTCACTCACTCACTCACTCACTCACTCACTCACTCACTCGCTCACTCACTCACTTTCTCTCTATTTCGATTATCACGGTGACATAAACGCATTGCAACGCAACCCAAGCAACAATGTGAGTTTTATTGTACTCTTATGCTGGTCTTCAAGACCAATTTTGGTCTTAAATGCCATCATAAAAGTGCAATAAAACCCAAATTGTTACTTGGGAAGTTATCTAAAAGTTAGCTAGTTAATGTTTGGTTGGTAAACGGCTGGGTAATGCGTACCAATCGGTGTCTTCCACACTGATCATGAAATATACTCTACAGTGGTACATAGCCTCTTACCTAGCAATTTCTATCTCTATGTGAACAACATACGATATCGTCATCTGCCACGGTATAATCTAACGCGACTGAAGCAACCGCATGTCGTCGAAAGCTGCGCGGTATCTCTCGACACCAGCTGGGTGAAGCCTGAAGGTCTTGAGGCCTGTTGGAATGCCGTGAAAACAGCCATTAATAGCGTAGTGGAGAACGTCTTAGGCCGTGTGGCACCAAATCGACGCAACGAATGGTTTGACGAGGAGTACCAGCAGATATTGGATGAGATGAACGCTGCGCGGGTACAAATGCTGCGTAGAGCCCGTCAGAATGTGTAGCGATACAAACAGAAGCGGAAACAGCAAACCCGACTCTTTAAGGAAAGAAGCGCCACTAGGAGGAAAAGGAGTGCTAAGAATTCGAGCAGCTGTACCGCTTTCACGACACACGGAAGTTCTGTCCGATACTCAACGAATCTCGCAAAGCCTTTGTACCACGGGCCTAAAAGTGCAGAGATAAAGATGGAAATATCTTGACTGACGAAAGTGCGGTGATCGAAAGGTGGAAGCAGCAATACGATGAAAACCTGAATGGCGCGCAGGCGGAAGACTATGATAGTGGAGAAAGTGACCTCACTGGTGCAACAAGTAACGGAGATGTACCACTCCCATCGATAAGCGAAGTTAAAGAACTTATCCAGCGACTGAAGAATAACAAAGCATGGCATTGGAACGGAACTTATTAAAATGGGCCCGGACATTGTCAAAATTGGGATACGGAATGGCTACCGGAGGACGGGGGAGAACGGGGTTATTTGTCCTATCTACAAGCCTTCCAGTTGCCCTCGAGGTATGATGTTGGCCTAATAAGCTAGTCGTCGTATGTTTGAATCTCGACTGGAAGAGGCTGTTAGAGTCAATAGGATCATAGCAATTGGCTCTGAAATTGTCCTATACTCTAACAGCTGGTTGCGAAATCTGTCGTATAAAAACAGAAGGTCAAGTCTAAATAACGGAATGTAGCACCTAGACTTTGCTTTTTTTTACAAGCAAGGCGATAGGCTAGATTGTGAGAACTACCGAGCAATCACTATCCTGAAAGCCGCCTACAAAGTGCTTTCCCAAGTCATCCTCCATTGACTATCGCCAATAACCAATAGATTCGTGGAAAGTTATCAGACTGGTTTCATGGAGGGCTGCTCTGCAACGGACCAAATCTTCACCCTGCGGCAGATCCTCCAAAAGTGCCGAGAATTCCGAGTCGTCACGCATTACCTGTTCATTGATTAGAAAGCCGCATATGATAGTGTAAACCGACAAGAGCAATGGAAAGTTCTGGACGAAAACGACTTTCCGAGTAAGCTTACTAGACTTAATATAGTTACGACGGATGGGATCCAGTGTTGTGTGAGAATCTCGGCTGGATTGTCGGATCCATTCGAATCTCGCAGGGGACTTCGACAAGGAGATTGTCTTTCCTGCCTGTTATTCACCATTACAATAAAAATGTGGGGCACAATTTTCAATAAATCCATTCAATCTATCTGCTGACAAGGTAGACGCTGTCAGCAGAACATTTGAGGCGGTGGAAGATTACTACACCAGACTGAAACGTGAAGAATACGTTTAAAATTAAGTATATGCTGGTGGGCGAAACCGAGCGCGACAGCACCCGCTTAGGCAGACCGTAGTAATCGACGGGAAAGAATTTAAGGTAGTCGACAAGATCATATACCTTGGCTCACTGGCAACAGACGACAACAATACCAGCCGTGAGATAAAAAGGCGTATTATCAGCGGACGTCTGGCATAAGTTACGGACTCCATAAACACTTGCAGTTGAACAATCTGAGCCCCCGTACAAAGTGCACATTGCACAAAACGCTAATTAGACCGGTTGTCCTCTATGGGCATGCAACTTGGACAGTGCTAAAAGAGGACCTACGAGCACTCGGAGTTTTCGAATGGCGGGTGCTAAGAACCATCTTTGGCAACGCGCAAGACAGTGTGTGTGGAGGCGAAGAATGAACCACGAGCGCGCGTCTCTGCGGCGAACCCAGTATTCAGAAAGTAGTTAAAGCTGGACGAATACGTTGGGCCGGACATCCGATATGTTGCAAAAATCGTTTTCGCATCGAATCTGGTAGGAACAAGACGAAGAGGGACACACCGAGCGAGGTGACAAGACCAGGTGGAGCGAGATCTGGCGTGCACTGGGTGCCCGCGGAACTAGAGACCAGCTGGCATGTGCCGATTTAGATGGGGGAATTCTGCTATTCAGGCGTTGTCATAAGATGTTAGGCCAACTAAGTAAGTAAGTGACCAGAAAATTTATCAAAAGAGGTGAGTTCAGAAGAGGTTGATGGCTATTCTGCAGTAGCATGAGATTGATAAGGTTTTCTCACTTATCTTGCCAAGCTGTTACTATTCAAATTCGACCAAATAGTGGTACAATGACAATGGCGTCACTGTCCTTTGAAATGGATTCCAGCCTTAGATCTAAGGCCGGTTGTGAAGGGAAGCTGAAGAAGAGGAATGGAACAGAGAGCGATATGAAGGAATTCAAGCGAAAATAGAATTCAGCTACAAAAACGTGGTAAAGCTCCAAGAATGCAACGGATATGATAGGCCCTGTTTGGGGAAAAGTTCGAGAAATTGGTCATGGTAAGAGTTAATCTTTTAAGTCAATTGGAAAAACAGATCTGTGAAAAATGGTGTTATTTTTCGCACTTTGTAACCATTTTACCCGCACTTCCATCATCCCCCCTATATGTGGAAGAGCATTGTAAAAACTCTTAACCAAACAATGTTCATCAACAGACTTTGGGCTTTACTGTGCAGTAAGACGCTGCACCAGTATGTATGGCAAAACAACTCAAATATCGCTCAAAACCAATGTAATGAATTTCACATAAACAGAAGATTGATCAGCTGGTAACTCAGACCATATAACATGGGTGGCTTGCAAATGAAATGGGTGGCTGAACCCAGTCAACAACTGGTTATGTGAAGTTGTGATGCAAATTAGAGGATGATTTGTTCTACTAATCACGTGTACAGTAGTCAACTATAATAGGTAATAAACAATTCATAAAGTCATCACAACGTGTAATGATTGCTTTAGGACTTCATCGTTTGTGTATTGGAATTCACAAGATATTTATTTCTCAAACTCTATTTTAGGTTGATTTATATATAAAATTATTTGATATTAAACAATTTCCATCGGAACGACGTTAGTTGTAGACATTTTTATAATATTCGTAATTTGAGGTTAATAACAAAACTGTAATATGAAAAGTGTGAACATTATTCACATATAGTTAATGACGTAACTTTAAGCTGAAATAAAAATATGATGAAATAGTTCAGTTTTCATTACGAGCTTTCATGCGAGTACAAAATGACAACCTTTTTCAGCTCAAGTGGCAACCCGAGAGAGCGTAACCCTCTCAAAAATGTATGTAAAAGCACGTTTTATTCTAATCCAAAAATTAAATAACGCGGAAAAGACTTGTACACGCTTGATAATAAATGTCATGCCGTTTTATTCTTCTCTCTGGCTTGTTTTCCATCCACAAAATGTAAATGAAGCATTGTAAGCCAAACGACACACGTGACGAACTGAGGAACATGTGTGTTGTGTAGGCCTAGCCCGATCGGAAAGGCTCGAATGGGTAGCAACATAGGAGGAGTAGAGTGTTGAAGGAAATTAAAGTGACTCTCCCCCTACTGGTGCTGCTTCCAGCCCACTATTGAAAATCACGTCTGTTGGTACCCACTTGAGTTGATAGCCCAAACTTACACCATCGAACCAGAACGATGCTGCCCTTCAAATGGTCGTTTTTTTCCTGTTGTAGATTTTTTTTCGCTACCAATTTTCTCTTCTACCAACCCGTCCTGGCTTTCCATTTCATTCAGTTCCCGTCAGCAAAACCCGCTGCACGTCACCACAACCGATGAATATGTGTGTGGCATATACATTACTATGCTGGTTGTGTTCCGCTGCACATAGCCAGACGGTGATTATGCTCCCAGGTTGGTCTGGCTCGAAGCTCGAGGGGGTTGGCACGGTGCCACATGCTCCGGTGTGAGTGTTTGTGCGAATCTGCTGGCAAGAGCGCAGCATAACTTTCATGGTCAAAGTAATTTAAAATAATGCGTCCTATGTACCGAGCCAACTAAAGGCACGAAGGCAAGCATTCGAGCGACATTGTACATGGCCGAGAGCAGAGCAAGCAGAAATAGCGTGACGGCGATCTCGGGATGGACTGGCTGTGCTGAGGCCAACGGAGATCAACAAACGTGTGTGCGGTTTTTTTTTGTTTGTCTGCTGGCGCAAGGTTTTAGCACGGATGTAACCCATTGAAAGTTTACTCCGGCATAACCAACCGCATGATGCGGGTGCACGGTGTCACTTCCGGTGTTTTCAAGGATATTCACATTACCAGCTTCGAGTATGGGGTCACTTCAGTTTGAATTGACACGAAACTGAAAACTATCCAGTGACACCTATCATTATTATCCATGATCGAATCAGTAACTATCGATTTCCAGAGAATACAATTATACGTATGATTGTATATCGACGGAATAGTACTATTTATTGATATAATTAGGGACGGCTCCTAGTTGCTAATAAACGTTGACTGAATCACACTATAATTATCTTTAACGATGCAACCATGCATTAAAATCAAAATTAGTGAGGCATTAGTCAGTATGTTCAACACATTACAACTTTCGCACCTACAGGACAGAGCATGGAGTAATTGGTCGAATTAATCAAACAAGTAACAAAAGGATGCATAAAAACCTACCTATGTTTGTTTACATGTGGCTTAATAAATTAAATTCATGCGAGCAACCGCTCAGGCTACAAATAAATTTATATCGTCTACAAGGCGCCTCCATCGAAGTTGCTGTTAAAAGCACTACTCGGTAGAAGCTATTTTACACAAACTGATATATGGGTCTAATAAAGCTCACAATCGTAATTAACAAATTAATGAACTTTGCTGTCAATTAAAATCGGACCGAAGTATCATATAATCTAAACCAGTCATAAACATTGACCAATGTAGCATTAATCATTTATAGTAGGAATGTGCTAAGAATGTGATCAAAGGGCTGACTTGATAATTTTCGTGTAAATAAATTTCTATTGAATGTTGGATAACTCAATAAATATTTTTTATAAAACAATATTTATTTTATTCAGCAACATAACGCTTGTCTTCGTCTGCTGTGTCCGCTCTAAATAGCGGGTGGCAACTAAAATTTTGGAATTTTTTTCTCAAGCTGTC
This sequence comes from Sabethes cyaneus, assembly GCF_943734655.1. NCBI lineage: Eukaryota > Metazoa > Arthropoda > Insecta > Diptera > Culicidae > Sabethes > Sabethes cyaneus. The sequence continues at coordinate 57,746,097 of NC_071355.1, forward strand.
AAAAAAAGACAAAGATACATGAAGAAGATCTGATTTACCGAAATTAAAGATACATTATCCATTGTTGAAAAAAAATTAGTGTACACTTGAAAACAGTCCGTAATCGGCTGTTCGGCGAAGCTTTCGTTTGACGTCGAAACAGGAGTGTTGTACGGCTTTCATGTCAACTTTGCGAATGCATCTCTTGATTATACCAATCAACTGTTTGCAATTCGTGGCTCTCCAGTTATTTCTGTACATCAAGGAACTCAAAATCCCGGAAAAAATCTTCGATTGGGCGCACTGAGACAGGTAACGGACAGACAGGAGACAGCGTAATGCGATGATGCTCTATCCGGCCAAAACACGTATTGTCCATCTGCATGATGTGTTTGTAGAAAGGGGATCAAAATTTTCTCCAAACATTTGTCTGGTGCATCTTAATTGATAGTCAAACCAGAGGGCTTGTTGTTGAAGAAACGAGAAAGAGAACGATGTCTTTCTGCGTCCATAATTTTGGCTGGTCTTTCACTACCTTGCTTGCGAATAGTTGTTGGGCATCTTAGGATATGGTAAACAGTCGAAGCCGCAATATATTTGCTTTTTAAATGTTGTACCGTATACTTTTTGCCGAGATTTCTGTTGCAGTTCGTAGAAGTGTACAGCGCGAGCGCACTCTCGAAATGCTTCTTGTTTCGACGCCATTTTTAGCAAAACTGGGTAAGTATAAACAAAACAAAAAATATTAACAAAAAGAGGAGAGAGAGAGAGAGAGAGAGAGAGAGAGAGAGAGAGAGAGAGAGAGAGAGAGAGAGAGAGAGAGAGAGAGCTAACACATACTCTCATTTCTCTCTTAACTCGTTTGTTGTTGAGTATAAAGGCCGCAAAAAAATTCCAAAATTTTTTGGAATTGCCACCCGTTAGGTTGTATTTCATTTTAAAAGGACTGTATTTTTCTATCCCGTAATTCTACGCGTCAGGCGCTGTCAATCAATAATAACTATTTTACTGAGAATTTTCTCTGTGTGTGTGTGTGTGAGAGAGAGAGAGAGAGAGAGCGGGAGAGAGAGATCGAGAGAGAGAGAGAGAGCGAGAGAGAGAGAGAGACAGGCTGTGTGAGAGAGAGGAGAGTGTGTGTGTGAGAGAGGAAGGGAGCGAGAGATAAATGACAATGGACGGACGGTTCGCAACGGCGTGCATGCCATCTTTTAGCTTTCGTTACAATCTACCGCTTTTACCACCACCGAAACTGAAACCTTCTGCAAGCCGGAGATGAAATAGTCTGTCAGAATCTAAATATATAAAAGAGAATGGGTATGTATATTTCGACGTAACTCTTGAACGCTTGGACTGTTTTCCACCAAACTTGGCATTTTATTTTATTTTGTTTCTTTGAGAAAAGCCCGCTGGAGTGCAACATTATTCCTTCTCCATTACGCACAAATCCTCCTGTCTCTTTATACCAACAGTTTTACACCAAATGATAAATATCAAAACCTGAACACTCTAAACTAGGATTTTTTGTCCTAAATTACAGTAATATTAACTAGTACAAATCTTGTACAGTATTGAACTTGTACAAAAGTTTGAGTATAGGATTAACAAAATTATTCAATGACGATTGCAAAAATTGGGCGTCCGAAGTAGTAGTAGAGTAAAATTTAATCCATCAGTGCATAATAATATTTTTTTGTTTAGATTATAGTCACTTTAACCAGTTTAGGGTCATTCGTGATTTCTGTGAAGTTGGGATTTGAACCCAGGTCCTCGGCGTGAGAGGCGTGAATGCTAACCACTACGCCGGGACTGATCCCTATGATAATATTTATATATTTAAAGGGAAACCGAAAGTGGTTGAAAAATGGTTGGATAAATGGCTACCGTTTGATACATGTAATATTTTGCACCTTAAAAATACATCTGTATTGTCAGCCCATGTAATAATTCTTAAGTCACTTGGTTTTAGTTGAATTCTATCAATGTTTTTTTTTGGCATTAACCATTACCGCTGGTTTTATTATGGTATTACGCAATACCAAGAGGATACTAGTTAAACACATACTTATAGCTAGTTATAAAACCGTAATAAAACTGATAATAAAGGAAATTTATCGTGGTTGCTTATATTACCACGATATAACTAGTTAGCTGCAACACGTCTCTCATAAACTTACCATAGGTGTGGCGTAGCAATACAAAATGGTGCATCAATCTTATACGGTCGTTTGTCAAACCGCTATTAAAATGGTATCACCCTGACTTAACAGATTTATTGCTGCTATTATGAAAAACATTAGAGTTCAACACCAAACCCATTTTTTATGCGAGGCTATGTTGCCATATTTTAATATTTTCTTTTAGCTTGCAAACGAACTTTCATCAAAGCAAAGTGCTTTGCGGAAAGAAATTTACCGTTCTGATTCAAACTTAGAACAGTCTCAAACTTCGAACACTTAAGAATAAAATGCTCGTAGTATCACTAATATGATAAAATGTTATGCTTATTGTACCGCCGTGTTCGTTAGAATGTCCTCTATCTGGTGAGGTATGACATTGAACTGTTGGACTCCTTGTAAGAAATCAGCAGGCGCTGGAAAAAAGTGCTAACTCAGATTTTAACTTCGTTCGCATACTCTTAGCGTTTCGTGCAAAAGTAGCTGTTTTTTCGTTTGCATTATTTTACCAATTTTAGAACATTTACCTTCCCACTTCGCGATTATTAGGTAAGTGCAAGATATATACGTACTAAAGCATAGTTAAAATACAATATTTCATGCATTATTTCAAAGATATTAGATAAATAAAAAGTGATTCAAACTTCGAACACCCACGAATAATATCCGGTTTTTCCGGATTTTCCTTCGGGAACATGAATTATCTGCATTGTAAAGCTGTACAAAGTTACCTTGCTTTAGATGTGGTACATATAGTTTGAATATATTAGCAAATTACTGCAGAAGTACGAATTGAATCTAATTATTGTGTGAAAAATTTAAATCATACTGTTAGGTGGATTAAAAAAACAGTGTTTAGAAAAAGGATGAAATTTCACTTATTTAAGTTGAATGACACTAAAAACATTAATACTTTTCCAAGTAATACAAATGTTCGATGTCTGAGACTGAAATATTCGAGCTTTGAATGTCGACCATGAAAGTGTTCGAAGTTTGAATCAAAACTGAACAGCAGTTTTTTAGTGCTTTCCAATGTAAATTAACATTTCATCCTCATTTTTAAAATTTTAACACGAAAATAATTAAATTGTCATGCTATTAAACCATTTATGGGAGTAGAATAAAGATGTTTTCGTACATTTTTCTTTGAAGAAAGTTTCAGCATAGCTTAAGTGTTCGAAGTTTGAATAAGAACGGTACCATCAATCGGTTTTCCTGTCACAAGAAGCAACTAAAATGCTTTCGGTAGAAATTGAGATTGGCTAATTGAATGCATTTATGTTGTTAAAGCAACCAGTTTTCGGAAATTGCAAAATTTTAATGGCGCGTTGATTTTACGTATCTATTATATCAATATTCACGATAAAATTTAGTGGCATATGCTGCAAACGAACGGAGATTACTCAAAATTCATTAATTATTCTACGGGATATTTTATAGGGGACTCCGTAGCCGCAAAGTTATCGAGTCTGCTTTGATAACCGACTGGTCGTGGGTTCGAATCTTAGTAGAATCAGGCCATTCGATGTCAAGTGACTTTGGCATGGGTTTAATCTCAGGCCCCTCATTTACCCTTCCTTCTTTGCTGATTTCTAGATTCTAGACCTGATGAAACCTCATGACAGTGCAGAAGTCCCTCTTATAGTTCTGGTCAGAGGAACGCAGATTCCTCGCCAGGGCCGGCTATAATATGGGATAGTACTGGCAACGAGGAACGAGCAGGTAAAGTAGAGTAAATCTTGAACGAAAGGTAAACCCTATTACACAGAAGTACGCATAAAATTTAATAAGCATATCACTCACTTAATAGCGAATATAGCAAAATAAATGTAGTGCGGGTCATACAGCAAACACCAGGGCTATATCACAATAGGTCAACTATACTGGTCGCAGTGATGAGTCCACACATGAAAAAAATCGGAAATTTTATTATGGTCGCTATATACTAAATCTATCAGCATGATCTGACCGTAAAACTTTGACTTTTCTGCTCACGGATGCATTTTCAAGTTAACAAAGCTGGCGAACTGATTTTAGCTTTTTACAAGAGCGAAACGCGAGAAGATTTATTAAATTATGGCGGTGGCTGCCAAGCAACTAGAGCTTAATCGGTTTTATTTCTGCTTTTAGCAGAGGTAAAGAGGTTTTTAAAACCGTCTGAAGGGTGAGCCAGTTGGTCAGCAGGCAGTTTTAAAGCGGTCATTAGAAAGTTCTGGTGAAGGTCATAGTTTTATTGGTGCTTTTATGAAACTGAAAACCTTTATAGGAACGTAATAAAACTTAGAATTATTGCTTGGGAGAGCATGCTTTCGCCATGTAGACAGCGCTTTCAGTGCTGTTATAATTTCCTAAAACTTGTCATTCCATTTACCGATTCACTATATATCAACAACGTTCAGCAAAATAAGATTGTTAACTGAAAATGAATTTAACCCTCTAACGGGCAACACCGTAAAAACGATGCGATCAAGCTAATGACTATTTTATCATGAAAGTACACACAAAAAAACCTTAAGTTCTGATTTTCATGCAAAAATAATTATCTGAAGGAGCGCCAGGTAAGAAAAAGTTCAATTTCTCTTTTTCTTTTTTCATGTCTAACGCTCTGCCCAGATGTTTTTTCAATTCAGATATATTACAAAATTCAAATAATGCATGAAATTTACTCATAGAAACATTTTTTAGGTCAATCATTTTGTTCTAGGTTTCCTTTTCCTTCAAAAGTAAAAAAGGGAATATTCGCGCATTAATTATTTTCCGAATTTTTCGGAATTTTGGGTTTTGAAAGATGATAACTTTTGAATGCATGGTCAGAATGTTATGATATTAGTATCAAAATGTCAAGAAATCTGTTCTGAACACATTTTGCGTATTGCCAATTAAAAACAAATTTTGTATGCGCCTCTAGAGCTCCAAAAGCGAAGGCCGTCTACAGACGGTCTTACCCGTTAGAGGGTTAACTGATCATAACGATCATTGCGTATTCATAAAATCGATCAATTTTAGATTAGCATAGATATTTGGTTGCGCACATATTTCTTTATTCCGTTGCACTAGCGATTGCTGAAAAAACAGCAACACGGTATCAAAATTTCGCCACATCAATGAGCTTTCCTAGAGCTTTCAGGTTTTGCCACATCGATAAGCTTAGAGCGAAGTGAACAAACGAAAAGCTGATTAAGAATCATAAACTGGCCTCTAATGCAAGCGGATTAATTTCCTATGCATTGTTCAGCTGCTGCACCAAATCTTGAATCAATTGGAATGCCTTGACTAAGAAAATAAACCATATTACGGGACATAGCGACACTTGGACGATACCACATTAGATCAAAATACTGGTCGTAGTAACAATGTTGATACAGATAAAAAGTGAAACCACATTCCTTGATTGATTCCGTTGCCTCAAAAACAGTGATGTTGACAATCGTCTGCGTGAAAAAAAGTACTGGAACTCGAGAAGACGTTGAATTGGAGGCATTGCTCAATGAGGAATCATGTCAAACGTCGAAGCTGCTTCAGTTTTTGACGTTACCCGTCAAGCTATTCCGAGCGATTACATGCGCTGAAAATAATTCAAAATAAGAAACTTGTTTCTTTTACCAAGGAACGATGAGCGCTGTGTTTTGCCTGTGAACAGCTGCTTCAACGGAAAAAGGAAGCAATTTCATTATCCTATCGTGACGGCTGATAAAAAATGGATTTATTACTGCAACTCAAAGAAAAGAAAGTCATAAGCATTGCTCAGTCATAATTCTACATCGTCGGCTAGGCTGTCTGCTTGGTGGAACTAGGCCGGTGTTATTTATTATGAGGTATTGAAAGTTGAAACCAATAGCGAACAATCACTGGAGAACGATATCAAATTTAATTCATGTTATTGAACCAAACACTGCGTCAAGAACGGTGACAAACGCACGAAAAAGTGATTCTACAGTATGACAGTTCTTGGCTTCGCATTGCAAACACCATTATAATATTGGAAATACTCCTATGGGATGATTCTACCCCACCCGCTTTACTTCTGAGATATTCCATCCAATAATTATTTGTTCCGTTCGATGGCAAATGGAATGGCTGATGTGAAAATGTAAAAATTTTGTTGCACATCTAATATTTTTTCGAGATAAAGCCACCGATTCGAGAGAGTATTAGGCTTCTAATCAATCGAAACTGTTGTCTTTTGTCTATTACCATAAAATCACATGTTTGTTTACTACAATGCGATTTAACGTATTTTTGATAGGTGACGTATTCTGTGATGCCTAAACCGAATATTTTTGCCGAATTAGATTAGAATTAGATAAAAATTTATAATTGGAATTATCAAAAACTTATTATGTTAATTGCAATAGTGAGAGCCGTTGCTCAAATTGGCTTAACCAAAACTTACTTTAATGTCATTTAATTCTGCTCCATGCATGTTTTCTTTTGTCAGCTCCCTTATTCCTGGCGAAAGTGAAGCTTGCACAATGAATTTTCAAATGACAATATCTACACTCAAAATAATTTTCACGTCGAAATTACAGGAAAAGTTATGTGAATATTTTCCATCCAACTTTTCCCGTACTATTTACGTGAATTCAACGTAGTTTGCATTAGTATGCATGCATTTACGTGGAAATAAGATAGATGTTATTGTATTTTCCAATAATGTTCAACTAAAAGTCACGTAACTCCCTGTAGAGAAATTTACGTGATTTTTCACGTGGAAAGGACGTGTGGATTATTTTGCGTGTAAGTTGGATTATCACTCTGGACTGGAGGGATCCAAGCTTAGATCGAAGAAGAAAGTTGAACTGAATAGCTCGGAAGTCGAGCAGGGAATCGATCACGATAATGACAGAAGTAAAAAGATAATCAGTTCAGCAGTCGTTATAAGCAGGATTGCTCTGCACTTAGTTCGCCGACTTTGCTAATTTAACTATAACACCTCAGCCAAGCAAAGTTCGCAAATGTTATGTATGGGGCATTCATAGCGCTGATTATTATCCATAAGATTGCTGAATCAGGTATTGCTCTATCTTAAGTATTTATGGCGAACACCCAATTCGCACCGGGTGCTACACAAAGAGCGCTCTTATCTATACCTATAAAAATTTCTGTCTGTATATTCCTTATAGACTCGGAAGCTACTGAACCGATTGGCGTAAAAATTTGTATGTAGGGGTTTTTAAGGCCGGGGAAGGTTCTTATGATGGTTGTAGACCCCTCCGCACTCTAAGAGGGGGGCTGCCATACAAATGAAACACAAATATCTGCATAACTCGAGAACTAATCAAGCAAATGGAACCAAATTTAGCATGTGGGGGATTTTGAAGGCATGAATTTATTTTACGATGTTTTGAGACCCCTAACCCTTCTGGCAGGGGGAGGACTGTCATACAAATAAAACAGAATGTTTTGTATAACATAAAAGCTAATCGAACTCGAGAAATTTTAGACTCTTCCATTAAACATTAGTCAATAACAAGACCACCAAAAACTACCTTTAGTAATTTGGAAATTCTCCAAATTATGCCGTGCTGTTGTCGTCTTTTTTAATCGTAAACGTGGTTATAATTCTAACTAACTAACGATCGGCGACCAAGTCTGCCGATTAGACTTTGAAGTCTCTTAAATGACACACAATAAAAATTTGGGGGAGAAAACGACGATCAAAAGGCAAAAATGCATTAATGAAAAACAGTGAAATTTTATAAAATCTAATTCAAAATTTCCGAAATAAAATTATTTAAAAGAACGGACAATTAATACTACTGATATGCTTTTTCTGGCGATTATTTTCTTCTTGTTTTTGAAGCATGATTTACCTAGTACGTGTCCGTTTGAAATTTTATTTCATTTTTAGAAACCAAGGTTTTGTTTTTCTGTTTGTTTTTACTCTATTGAGTGCAACCATAAAAATAATCTTCCTTGCTTTGCATATGTTGAAACGACTGATATTTTAATTGCCACTTGTGCTCCAATGCAAGTCGGGTTTCTTTTGTATCTAAAGCTCGTTAGGAACAACATTTATTGTATTTTTGCAGAATATTGTGATCCTTTAATGAGCTGTAGCCGGTTTTGTTGGTTCACACTGTAATGCAAGACGCTAGAAAATAAACGAGCATGACTTGTGTGTTTCACATCATGCTCCCGTTAAATGTTACATTGTTCGATATTTATCTACGCAAAACTTTCCAAAACCTAATAGTATGGCTTAACGATTGAGTAAATAAATCATTTAACAAACTTTGATGGAAGAATTTCTGCCGCTCATTTTTCGATTGTTTAGTATTTCACTAATTTGAATATGCATATCGTGACATTTTAAATTGTTTGGCGATAATGGTCCAAATTATCATATGTTTTCATTTAACATGCTCGTCAAATTGGACATTCCAAGGGATTGGCTTCCTATGTAATGGCTGTTCAAGCTGTGTGTCTAGAGCGGCCAAGGATTGTTTCGAGCATCCATACACTTATGCATCCTAACGACGCCACCCGACGAAAAATGCTAATTTTTCAGCACTGATTCAGGGAAGTGGAGAAAAAAAACTCAACATCCTCGGCATGAACTTGAAAATCCCTTTCGATCGTCGATGGCAATGACGATCGGCAATTATTGAAAATACGTTGAAGGGATTCAGTGTATGGCCGAACCTACATGAAACACACCACCAGAGCCGGGCTAAACTTGCCTATGTGGAACGATCGTATTCTTGGCGTCTCCGTACATAAGACCTACATATTACGGCCGAAGGTTCTTTGTATTCTTCCCACTTGATTCGCTGCCCTGAACGCCCTCTTTTCCTGCTGGCTTTCCTCCATTCCCATCGAGGCAGCTTTGCACATGCAGTTTTCTTCCCATCGCTGGTTTTGTTTTTCCTCCACTTCTCCGGCAGACCTCGAATAATGCAGTTTTTGTGCAGTTTCTTCTTTTCGTTCACGGTGCAATGCCATGAAGTGATCGGATGATGTTGATGATGATGGTAGTTTTTCTCCTCCCGTGTTTCCATCGGCTTTCAGGGTCTGTCCTTTTCCGAATGCAGTTTCCTATACGCTGTCCCTCTCTTTGCCGCGTACCGGCCGTTGTCGGTTCTGGTTGGTGGGGTTCCATTGTTTTAAGCAACGCGACATTAAATACGGCAGCCAGCCAGCGGTCCCTTCCGCCAACACCAGCAACGCCTTCATAGAACCGTTGTGCAGTATTTGAACGCGAACGTACCGACCGACCGAAAACAGGGGGATTTTTTCACGGTTGGTACCTACTTTGGGAAGTTTTAATTTTTATTGGCCTATTTTGGCACTCTTAGCACTCCGGTTTATGCTGATGGTGGCAGTTTTTGGCGGGTCTGGTGATGCGTGAACTCTTTTTGTGAACTACTGTCGCAGGCAGCACTTATTCGCATATTGTACGAAGTATGCTCGACAACGGGTTGGGGCGGGCGAATAATGTTTTCCCGTAACGGCTGTTCGGTTTTAAAGTTGCATGCTTCATTCTAACGCTATCGTTCGGAATTGATATGAGGATAAAAACTCTGGAAGTAATTGGTTCAGAAACTCCCATCAAACTTGTTTAATGTTCATCTGCACTGACCATTTCAATGGCAGTGAAAAGTTAGAGCCTCTCAACCGAGCGACAGGTAAAAAATTAAGACTATTACAAATGCCCACTGACAAAATGGCATAATTTTACTCATCTTAATGTTTGGTAAATTATTGCGAAATAAACCAACAAACGTTCGCGCTCGCGCTTGGCTTCTGAAATGAACATTTTGTTCGAAATTCTTTCTATTTTTCGACCAAATTCTTAATGCTCGTTTTCGTTCTATGCTGCGAAATTCGCGCAGACAATTATGCTCCACTAAGGGAAGCCAAATGTGGAGCACACCACATAGCAGCCGAGACAGAACTGAAATGGTAAAAGGGAAAAAGGGAAGTAAAACTAAAAGAAAAAAAAAGATAATTGCTACTAATTTTATGATTTCGTTGGAAAACCGAGAGCGAGCAAACGTGGAATGAGTAATGATGATCTTCTCATGTCTGGAGCTTCATAAATTGAGCAGATCGTGAGCTTGTTGCCGATTCGATGTCTGCGGTTGCTGATTTGTAATAGTATTAATTGAGCAGGATTTGCCGGTACTTGTGTATCAACTATGCTGAAATTACTGACTGACTGACTGCCGTCCGTTATACCTACCAAGAATGGTTTCGCTTTGCCTCCGTTGCTTTTCTATTACAAGTGTGAGAAAAGTGCCAACGATTTTGATGGAGGCGCGAGGTGGACGGTTAATTACACTGAGTGTATGCAAGAGTTGTTGAAGAATCCGGTTTCCATTTTGATTTTTTCCAATCGTTTATGTTATGCACTTTATATATTGTAATTATTAGTATTATTTCAGGTGCTGAAAATACTAGCACCTAACCAGAAAACCAATCTCAAATTTAACTCTACATTAGGCACCGAGGTTGTTGAACACCGCAGCTTAGAAGAATCACGGCAACACAGAAATAAAATTCAGACCGTAATAATTACTATAAAAAATAATTTTTAATAATATACACATAGAAACAGTAAATCCGTCTGAAAAGCTATTACCATTATTTTTTCATTGGCCATTGTTAACATTAGGCAGTGAGAATGGAAAAAGAAATTACCTCATCCGCCCATGAGATAATGACTTCTTTGGGAACTTCGGTGCATCTGGTTCTGCAGCGTACGAGAAGAGCCATGTTTACTTTTATTAGCATGAAACTACCACTATTGTTGCCGATGACAGGCTTGGATGCCTGTGGATGAAGTTGATTGACTAGTAATAGTTTTACAATGAAAACTCCATGCTCAGCATATGTTTTTCGGTGTTGTGTTTCATTTACTTAGGTTGGAATCATTATGTTTCATGTACGAACCTGTTCGATTTCATGCTTGACGAACTGAATCAAACTGCAGAGCGCCACAGTATTGATTGTTTTTCCTAAGCCTCTTCAAAGCATTATTTCATTTCTTATCATGATACGTTATCATCAGAAGTAATAGAAAAATTCTCACTCACATGCGCACTGACTGGCTCTGAAACGGTATTGTATCCTCTTGAAATTTAGTGCAAACGAACAGAGCAGATAGGATATAAAAGTGTTTCGCTCGTGTGGTTTTCAAACATAAGTTCAATTCGGCTACATAGAATATTTTACGCAAGGATCTTGACCTAAAACCGTATAAAATAGGACTCGAGAAAGAAAATCGCATCGCATTGTTGAGTGAGCCTTATAAATCAACTTGTACAAGATCTGATTTTAAAAGAAAAAGGAGGCACTTCCAATGCATCCACAAAAACGCACTGTTAGGTGCGCTCTATGTGCCGGCGGTATCATTGGTCCATATTTTTTAAATGCTAAATCTGGTCGTCACGTTGCTGTCAATGGGGCTACCCTATATGGCATAAAGACATTTGGCATAACGTCATTTAGCATAACGGTCTTTTGGCATAATGGTCATTTGGCATAATGGTTATTTGGCATAACGACTTTTAGGCATAATTGATAATGCAGCCAGATTTTGTTATTTGGTGCTTAATTTTTATGTGTGCAACAATTTACCGGGTATCCTTTCAGTTTTAAATTGTTTTAACTCATTCAATTAGCAAGATAGGCAATTTGGATTGGTTTTAGGCAATTGAATCCGTTCCTGTGGAATCATTGATGGTCAATTGGGTACCCAAGGCAAAATTAGAATTGAAAACATTTTAGTTCTTATATCTCACCGAAAAAGTCAACAAGAGTAATATATAAAATTAGAATTGGTTTAACTGATCCTTTTTGACATTTCGAAAGGATATGGTCAGCATAGTACTGATTGATCATTTCGGAACTGATTCTAATCGAATAATGCTAAGCATTATTTCGAATCCTTAACTATAATCTGTGATCCTGTAGAAGCCAGTTTCGCAATGACCATTCAAAACACTTCGAAATGATAAAAAATCACCCACCAAACCAATTCCGCGAACTTTGACGCTCCTATTGGTAGGTTGTAGCTTAATTGGATTTATGCTTAATTGGCCACAGGAACCTACTCCAGAATGGTCAACCTGATTCATAGCATTATATGGAAAAGTTCATTACATGAATTTCTAGAGTTTTGACACCCACATCATGACAATTATTCTTGTAATCCAGCTAGTTCTCTATTTCATAGCTGACACTCTGTCGTAATTCCGGATTTTCGAGCACTGTACACAGGGTTATTTAACGGCCAAATAATCCTGTATGTTTAAACTAGATAAATTTACAAACCAAATGACACCTGTTCCGTCAAAATCAATCAGTCACATCACATCAGTGGAAAAACCAGTGACAATTACTAATTGATAATTAATCTTGTCCTTGACTTTTGTACTTTTCAAAATTTCTGGTAATTGATTATCTGCCGTCAACCTCAAAAATTTTTTGTTGCTACTTGCCGTAGAAAGAAATCTCGCATAACTTTTCGAAAAGAACTAAGAATATCACTAAAAAATGTACCGGTGCATTACCGATACCTATACAGCCTGAATTCGCTGAAATGATAGAATTTTGAAATACAAGTGCATTTTAGTTAGAGCAGGGCCCAACTAGAGAACACCCAACTAACGAACAGCCAAATTAAAGAGCTTTTAATGAGCGAGTAATTGCTTATTTGAAAGTCTTACTTACACTTATATAGCACACAGTCACCATCCACCATACACTAAATACAAAGTCAAGCTTTCAGTATATGTCCGGCCAGCAGGACAAAGCTTTTGGTCATTATAAAAAAAAGCGGAATATACTGTTTTGCGAAAAGTACTGTTTGGTGGAAATTTATTTTGCGAAAAGTACCATTTTGCGGAATTTTTTTTCGCAAAACGTACCATTTGGCAGAAAATCCCTTTTTTCAGAAACTATATTTCGCAGTAATCCAACAAATTAAGCCCATGGACTTCGATCGCCTCACAAAGAAACTGTGATCCGTCCTTACTCGCTGTCGCTCGTTCGGACTGAAGGAAAGAACTAGAGGTCAGTAAACCTAGGAAAACAAATAAACCTAAACAGATGTAATTTCTGCAGGGGGGGCTGCCCCCGCAGTGGCCGGTGCTTCCGACGGCGAGTCACCGGCGAACACTCGCCATTGCCTATGGCCGGCTCGCCCTGAATCATCTAGAAAAGCGTCCATTAGGTCATAAAATAATGTTTGAGGAATTATGCGAAATGGCGTTATGCCAAATAGCCCCTTATGATTATGCCAAATGGATTATGCCAATTGGCGTTATGCCATATAGCGTTATGCCAAATGACTTTATGCCAAATGGGCGGCCCCCTGTCAATGGAGTCTGATGTCGGCTGATGGTTACGGACTTCAATCATCCTCAATTCACGCATTAAATCTGGCTGACATGTGGTTTCAACAAGATGGCAGGCTACTTACTACGTAACATGCTAATTGAAAAATGAAGAGAAAAGTTTAGTAGAGCTAGGCTCGTAAAGACGGACTCCTTAAGGTTAAAAATCAATATCTACTGAAATATGCCTGATTTGTTCGCAAATTTCATGAACACTGAAACATGAGAAAATGATATGGTTCCCTTTCACATTACTCAATACTTAAATCGGTGATGAACTAGCCTAAACAACTAAAATTGATGCCAATGGAGATAAATCAATACTTTAATGATTGAAATAGGCACTTGAGAAGTTTAAAAATTAGAAATTTCATTTCAATGTCAAAGTAATTTTATAGCAATAATTTTCAGGTGATTTTTCAGGTGATTTTCAACAGCAAACCGCATATTTAATTCAAATTAATTTTATTACATGGCATCGCATTGTAATGAGATATAAAAATCAAAAAAATATGACAATCGAATTGTTAGGACAATGCTCTAGCCATGCAAATTTTTTAAAATCTTTATTTATTTTAAATTATAAATCAATCCATATGAACTGATTGTAAATGAATTCTGAAGTGTAAGTTGAAAGTCAAATGACCAGGATTAATGCTTTATTTGAATTTATATGTGGAATGGAAAACAATCGGAATCATCAATCATACTCAGCAATAATGTATCCTTTATAAACACAACAAACAGCACCACCATGAGCAGTTCCTTATAGCCAAAAAAATGGTTTAAACTTAATTCAAATCAGTGTCTCAGTATTCATTACTCGTTGTCTCACTCTTCCCACCTATTGGGCAACAATGAGACAAAAAACACTTTCACCATAACTATATAACTAATTTATTTAAAATTTACATTGTGTAAATTACAGTCTAATTTGTAGCAGCACGAAGTTTGCAATGTGTGTGTGTGTGTGTGTGTGTGTGTGTGTGTGTGTGTGTGTGTGTGTGTGTGTGTGTGTGTGTGTGTGTGTGTGTGTGTGTGTGTGTGTGTGTGTGTGTGTGTGTGTGTGTGTGTGTGTGTGTGTGTGTGTGTGTGTGTGTGTGTGTGTGTGTGTGTGTGTGTGTGTGTGTGTGTGTGTGTGTGTGTGTGTGTGTGTGTGTGTGTGTGTGTGTGTGTGTGTGTGTGTGTGTGTGTGTGTGTGTGTGTGTGTGTGTGTGTGTGTGTGTGTGTGTGTGTGTGTGTGTGTGTGTGTGTGTGTGTGTGTGTGTGTGTGTGTGTGTGTGTGTGTGTAGCTCATTTTCTATCACCTGTTTCTCGGATATGGCTGAACCGATTTGTGCGCCATCAGTCTCATTTGAAAGGTAATATAGGATAGAAAGGATAGATCGCTATTGAATTGTTTTTTGATTGAGCCTTTAGCTTGAAAGTAATGAGCAATTAAAGTTACACGTTAAAATTTACAATAATTTAAAGCGATTTTAACCAAGGTAATTTATCTAGTTTCAATTATTTTAATATTAAACGAGAGGTATCAACACTGCAAATATATCTGCTAAAATTCATAAGGATTGGTTCTACTGGTCAAAGGATATTTAAAAATGATTGATGAAATTTATTCAAGAAAACTTTAATGACCAAACCACAAAAATAGAATAATATAGTAAAAATGTGTGATTTTTCAACGGGTGTTTCTTTGGAGCAGTTAATTAATAAAATGTAGCACATTTTTTTACACTTTTAGGGTGATCGTGAATCCGCCTAATAGGGAGACACAAATTTTTGTTTTTTAAACGCTTCCAAAAAATAGCGTCTTCACAAAAATTGTAGAACACACTAAAATAAGCAACTTTGCTGCATATAGTAACTATCTATCTCTTTCTGGTTGCGAAACTTAATGATTTGTTTAAAGAAACCACTCTAAAATCAATTCTGTTCAAAAATTTGGCATACGATGTTTTCATTACTTTCAAATGTACTTCAAAGTTATTTGGTAGGTTAAAATACACTCTGAAGATTGTTTTTCGATAGGATGCATATGGATGATAACTAGCACAGCGTTAACAAACAGCTGAATTAAGTTCCGAAGACGTGTCAATTACTATATAATCATTTCCAGCTCAAAACGCTAAAAATAGAAATGTTTTACTCGACTATTTTCGATTGGAATTGAAATTTAAAAATAGTTTGTTTTACTTTTCCTGTGTAAATCTTATGGTGGAATTTACTCTGACTCTTTTATTCCTACGGCCTAATATTTCCATGTTTATTTATAAGTAAATGAGAATAAAAAAGTTTTGAAAAACGGGTATTTCTTTTTAAAAAGGAGATACTACCCACTAATCGTGGGTTAAGATTTTTGCTTTCTGACCTAAAATGAACAATCTGACAAATTTTGGTTCAAATCCGTGAAGGCCGATTACACGGTTATCAGATACTTTGCATGAGTTGACTCTAATAGATAATTTTTAGATTTCACATCTGAATAACTTGAGAACGGCTGGGCCTAACAAACAGTTTATATAAGAATTTAGTTCAAAGTGATGCGTATAGAATTTAACTCTGTCAGTTTTATAAAAATTACAAATTCAAATACAAATCAAAAATAATATTTGAGCTGGAAATGCCTATTTCAAATGACATATAAGATGGTATAACAAAGGTTCCTTTCACCACTTGGTGGATAAAATCGGGGTTTTATCAACCAAATTGCAAAGTGCACCACAAAAGCGTACACATATCATCGATAAATAAAGAAGAGTTATCCTTGAAGGATCTGCCTTGAGTGCCTTGGTCCGGAAGAAAACCTGGTTCCAGTTAGCCCCCGGCAGATTCTGAAGTAATAACTGATATTAAACGACACCGATTGGTAACAACGTCTTATTTGGCTAAAATACTTAAAAGAAGCATTGCGATAATTCAGTGAATCAAGGTCAGGAACTCTGTAAAGACATACAAGAAGCATAAGGTATCTAAGAAATCCGGAGAGTAACAATCTCGAGCCTAAATAAGGGCACGGTAACTATAAACGGATAATAGACAACGGAAACAAGTGCATCTATATGGACGACGAAACTTACGTCAAACAGGATTCAAAAGCGCTTCCAGGGCCAAAACTCTACACGAAATCAGCGGACGAGGTGGCGGATGATACCGACAGTACTGATCTTTAATAAACCGAAAACAAAAATTGAAATAAAAATCGTATTTCATTTTTATTCACGAATAGATGTTGCTAAAGACTTTTCCATACAGTCCTTACAAATCTACATCGGTTGGCTAATCCAGGAAATTTTTCTTTGTTTTGCTTATAAATTTGTTTCTGCTAAAATCAGCAGTTTGATTCAAACGTGTTAGTGTGTTAGGTAAAAAGTTAGTCATTATAACCTACTTTAACCCGCGGATTTTCAACTTTTGTAAAAAGTATCGAACTATGTACATATCAAGTACATACTATCACTTTTGTTGATACCTATATAAACTTTACGCTGACAAACTTCAACAATAGAGCCTAGTAAGTGCTGCTTCAATGATGCTCCTTTTATCTAAATTTCCGCTCTTTTCACTTCACGTCTTGTTCCGCCCCAGGGATACTATAAAACACTCTTGATCTATTATTTTCTTCTTCGCTCAATTATTCGGAAGACTATTGTTATATTAAAAATCCAAATTAATCCAACTGGAGGTGAAACAAACCGTTATTATACTATCCTACTTATTATTTGAGATAGAAATCCACACGTCTTCGGAACATAATTCAACGGTTAGTTAACGATATGCTATATGGTTCATAAGTTCTATAAATAATTGTATAAGATCGTCTAATGTTCAGCATAAAAAAACTTTATTTCAACTGCACAGCACAGATTCTTCCCTGGTAGATCCGTTACTATTAATTTTTTAGAGTTCACTTCATTTTTCTTGTGCCGCATTGATCGGAGCCTTCAGATTGACGCTGTAAACTCTGATCTGAAGGCTGCATTTGATCGATGGGATATCATGTGCTAAGTGTGATAAACTCGGAGTATCTGTCACGAACGTTACATGGATAAAATCATACCTGCGGGAAAGTAAAATTGCTGTGAAGCTGGGAACGTCACAATCTTGCTGGTTTAGTAACAACTCCGACGTCCCCTTGTCTTTAACCCAATAAATAATTTATTGATCGATTTCTTCTAATTTACAATACTTTTAAAAGTGAGCATTGTGAATGTTTGTGTTGGCATACAAAAAACCTGAATAATTTCACCTAGCGGTGTGACCTGGCCTTTCTACTGCAACAATAACAATAACTACTGCAACTAGTCAACAAAATAAAACAAAAAGCGTGAACTCAGTAAGCTGAAGGTGATTTTTCATGTAAAATTGTCTGCTGAATCCGAAAATAAGGTCAGACAAAATTAAAGTAGAATAGTTTTTGAAATATGCGCAAAAGTTGAAATTTATCTTGAAAAAAGAAAATATATGTACAGAAATACAAATATCTCCGGCTGCAGTTCATCAATTTCAAAACTCTTTTTTTCATTTTAAAGACGAGGAAATTCGCTATCGATCGGTTGAACTTCACTTTTTTGTAAGAATTATAGTACTGCAGATATTTGTGAATTTGTTCACAACAAAACAAAAAAGAACGCATTTTTTTGGAATAATTTCAACTTTATCAAAGGTTTTGGACAAGACAACCGTATTTTAAAAATTTTATTTTCTATGGGCCTTAAAGGCCGATAACAAACAAAAAAATCAGGGGGTCAATGATAACAATCGGTTGAAAATTGTAGAAGTTATGACCATTTTACTAAAACAGTGATGTTTGTGCATTTGAATATCGTGCTCATGCACGATGCACAATAATTGTGTATTTTTATATTTTCTCAACTAACTCGAAAAATTTTTTATCCTCACTTCCGAATTTAATAGTAAGAATTGTGAAAACAGTAAGAACAGTAAGAAAAATGAGCGTGAAAAAACGTGAGTTCAAGTGTGAAAATAATCCAAAAAAAACTCTGTTACGTCTGTGGAGATTATATTGTTACAATTGCGATTAATTTCACTGCTTCATGCTGCAAACTGCGTATCGTATGTGCTTTGAAGTTGAGCTTGAGAATCTTGATGAAGGTGTCCATTTATAGAGATTGTTACAAGCAATTCGGTAAGTATTTTGCCAAGTAAGAGAATGCTTGTTACTGTTTGGATGTAAAGGGGCTATTCGAAGAATTTGGTGAACCCTAAGACCCAGTTGAATGGCGTTTGTTCATAGATAGCAGTCAACAGAGTTTGACCTCGTTTCCCGTAGCCCATGCTGTAAACATGAGTCAATTAAGCCATATGAATAAAAGTGTTTATTTTACTTCTCTCACAAGATTTACACGGGAAAATCAAAGAAAACTGTTTTATTTATACGGCCTAAATATATTGGAACATTACATAATTGGAACATTTGCTCCGACTTTAACGTTGTTGCCCTGTTGGTGGGTGTGTGTATGAATGGTAGAGAGAGAGAGAGAGAGAGAGAGAGAGAGAGAGAGAGAGAGAGAGAGTACTTGTGGCATAAGGATAAGTACAAGTGTGCATGATATTCAAATATGCAAACATCACTGTTTTAGTAAAATGGTCATAACTTCTACAATTTTCAACCGACTGTTATCATTAACCCCTTGATTTCTTTGTTTTTATCGGCTTTTAAGGTCCACAAAAACGAAATTTTTAAAGTACGGTTTTCTAGTCGATAAACGTTGATTAAGTTCAACTTATTCCAAAAAAATGCGTTCTGTTTTGTTTTGTTGTGAACAAATTCACAAATGCCTACAGCTACAGTACTACTATTCTTACAGAATAGTTAAGTTCCACAAATCGATAGCAAATTTTCTCATCTTTAATATGAAAAAAAAAGAGATTTAAAACTGATGCACTGCTGCCGGATATTTTTGTAGTTCAGTACATATACTTTCTTTCTTTTAGTAAAATTTCAACTTTTGCGCATATCGCCAAAACTATTCTACTTCAATTTTTTCTGACCTCCTTTTCGGATTCAGTGACCAATTTTACATGACAAATTACCTTCAGCTTACTGAGTTAATAAACGCTGTTAACTAGTGATTTATTGTTTAATTTCTCTAGAACAGCTATAATTAAGATAAGTATATTTTTAAATGTCAGTTATGAAAATCCTTATTTTTTCATGTGTGGACTCATCACTGTGACCAGTATTGTTGATCTATTGTGATATCGCCCGTGTTTTAGCTGTATGACCCGCACTGCATTTATTTTGCTATATTCGTTATTGAGTGTAATGGGGTTTACCTTCCCTTTAAGGTTTGCTCTACTTTACCTGTTCGTTCCTCGTTGCCAGTACTATCCCATATTATAGCCGTCCCTGGTGAGAAATCTGCGTTTCTCTGACCAGTACACTTTACTAGGAGAGAAACTTTTGCGCTGTCATGAGGTTTCATCGGGTAATGTAGAATTCAGGAAAGAAGAAAAGGTAAATGAGGGGCCTGAGAATAAACCTATGCTAAAGTTACTTAACATCGAATGACCTGATTCTACTAAGATTCGAACCCACGACCATTCGCTTGTCAAAGCAGACTCGGTAACCTTGCGGCTACGCAGCCCCTAATGAAAATCCTTATTTAGAGTAATTTGCCAATGATCGCACAACTAAGCCCCTGTGTTTTTAGTTTTAACGATATTTTGACTTCGTTTTTGCTCTTTTGACTACAGCGCCTCAGCCAAACAGAATTCGAAAAAGTGATTCATAGGACAAGTGTAGAGTTACTTATAATCTACAATATTATTGAAGAAAGTATAGTTTAAACTTTTGTATTTATAGCGTTACAGAGCTGCAATGCCATTGGTAGCAAAAAAGTGCTTTTTTGGTTACCAGCGGGGTACCAACCCCATAGCGCAATAAATATAAAAAATAAAACTATACTTTCTTCAACAATATTGTAGATAATAATCAACTCTACTCTACGCTGCCTATGCTTCACTGTTTCGAATCTTGTTTGAGTGGGACGCTGTAGTCAAAAGAGCAAAAATAAAGTAAAAAGAGCAAATCAAGACTGACCCTAATTCAGGAGCAGGCCAAAACAAATACACGATAATAATTTTTTTTAGATAAGGTTCAAGTACACATAGTTTAAACAAATCTGGAGTAGTTTTAATTCGCAATAGGACTATTTTTCATGGAATTGTTGTAATAAAACAAAAAAAAACAAAAGCATGTATATAAAATAAAAAATTAGAGCTATTGCAGATAGCAAAACCAGATGAACAGATGAAAACCATTTGTAAACAGTGCCATAAACATAAAAACTGTCAAATACACATGCATAATGAGAAGCATAGCGGTTTTTTCATGCTATGTCAGTTCTTGTACAAGCTTAGGATCATCGTTGCTTTATTGTCCAATGATTGAACAGTCAAATTTTAATACTTTAAAAACTATAAATATTTTTTTTATTTTGCTTGAAAATGATGACGAATAGTGCATAGATGAATATCATTAGCTTTGAACAGCATGATATAGTAATATAATTATTTTAAACGTTAATTAGTGAGACATGTTTCTTATCTGAAATGCTAACAAAATTCAGGGTTATAGCCCATATTGTATATGACAATGTTCAACTTGAATTTTTGTTATTAAATCTTACCTTATGTAACGCTGATGTTACAAGAAATTATCCACAACTGATCAAAGTGAGTAATTCGTGCACTTTGAATGGGTTTGAGCGTATATGTATTCTAGAATAAGCGTTTTATTGGACGCTGTTCAATCATTGGAATCGTTCAATGATAGGCAAAATACCCTAATAGTAAAATTTACTATATTTTACTATTTTTAAAAGTTTGATGACTGAATGCGTGCAATAATTATATTTTCTTTCCTGAGGTGCGTAAATATTTGTAAACGTCATTTAATTTACGTTACACTTTGATTTACGTCACCTTATTTATTCCTGTAATATTTACGTCATTTATGCCTTTAAACCCCAACCTACACAAATGTGTAGGTGAAAGCTTTTGCTAAGAATTCTACCAAGAATCGTTCATGCAACCTACAATGTCTAAAAGTTGGGTAATGTTAGCTGAATAGTTACACTGCGTATTACAATAGTTAAATACGTTCTAGGAGTAGTAGTTGTGTCGCAGTAACAATTTTCCAAAAAATTTCAAAAAAATGTGCCGGTCGGAAAGGGTTATGTAAAATATGTGTATATATAGAGTAAGGAGAGGCAAAAGTGCGATTCAATGACTTATTAGTGCAGATTCCGAGTAAACTGACTACATTGGCATAAATGGGTGACTACTTTGAATCTCTCGTAAACATTTGTTATTTACGAAGCATGCCCAGCAAACCACCACAAATCGTATAATAATGTGTGAAAATCATCTTAAATATCACTAAACAAACTCGAAATCGTACATAAAGCTTAATAAAGCGCACCCTAGTTTACATTATTTCGTACAAAATGATAGTAACTGATTCACATACGATTTTCGTCATAGAATTGTATAGCATTATGGAACTAATCAGGTTGAGTCGAATTTCATCGTATACAAATACTTATGAATGTGAATTGTTTTCATATAATTTGCAGTACGTATATCGCCTCCAAAACAGTACGCATATGCGGGTTTCGTGCATCGAATGCGATTTTTCTAGATATAAATTGGTACATATATCATATTTGTTATTTTGATATACGTACGAAAATGTTTACTTGTACATCAGAACCGCTCTAAAATAATATTTACTCATAACTCAGTAACTATTGAGTTCTGAGTAAATGTTATTTTAGAGCGGTTCTGATGTAATATTTCGTTATACGGCAAATACAATATCAACAGGGCGATTTTTCTTGTTGAAAAATTGTAGCAGCGTTTCATATCACTCACATATCTCTTTTGAAAATGCGGTGAGAAGAATTTGCAAAATATATTTCCATAATTTGATCAAGCTTCGTCAAGCACCTAGTGGGGAAAAAGTGCGATTCATGGACAAGGCAAAAATGCCTTGGTAATTACCTACAACTTTGGGTACTGTGTTACAGATACTAGAAATGGAAAATGTACAGAAAACTGAGTGTCCTACAGACGCTGGCCGATGCAAAACTGCTCTATCTGCTGGTGAAACAAAAAAAAACTTTGGTAAAGCTTCGATTTGATGGAGGATGCAATACACCAGCGCAAAATAAGAAAGGTGCAAATTAAGAATATTCCTTTCTGATACATATCGCAGATTGCAGGTATTATGGTGTTGGTAACTACTGCTGTGCTAATTTCATGGACTTAAGCTTCGCACTTTTGCTCTGCGGTATTCGTACTTTTGCCTTGCTAGTGGAGAACTTGATCAAAAAAATGAAGATTTGATTTTGCATAACACTATTAATCCAGGTGATTTATATGTGAATGTGAAGATATTGAGTTATTGCTTCAATATAAAATATATTTCATTGTTGTGCTTTTTTATATCTCATGAAAATTGATGACAACTTCAAGCGTCGCACTTATGCCCCGCCTTACTTTAAAAAATTAGGAGTAAAGGAAACGAGATGAAATCAAAAAAAAAGTGTAAAAGCAGCACCATAAACATGCTTTTAAATGGGAAAAAATGATCGTTTGCCCTCTCCGTTGAAATATGTACTGTAATCTGACTTAATGATTGGATAAGAAACTTATTAAATTATGATGCTCAATGATATCAATAAGAAATATAAATGAGATCTCATGATTTTGATGTATCTAGGCATATATGTTTTACTTATTAGAGAAAGCGCTGTCATATATTTATTAAATGACCAATGTGTAATGTGCAACGGTTCTAAGCCAGAGTTGCGTCTAAATAAGGTATTTTTGAATAAATTGTATGAAAACAATCGTTCTCTTGATAGGTATACTCGAATGCTCACAAATCATCCACAGACTTGCTATCTGTCTAGGTATTCAACACTGCAATGAGATTTCGGGCAATTCGTTCGACTTTTTTTAAAGTAATTTTCATTTAATCCTTAACTAAGTAATGATAGATTAATGATTCAGTTTATTCGGAAATCTTAAACATTGGATGTCGCAAATTATTAGTTATTAGTTTGTTAATGTTATTCTGAAGTAACTTAAAGCTAACACTGACTTGAATCACTTTTGGTTTTTTTCTGATTTCCGTTTGAGTGTAGGAGGAATGCTTTTCACTTAGTTAATTAATAGCAATAGTTTAGGCAAGCATGCTATTGGAAAAGAAAAACAACTAAAAAACGAAAAAACTTCGATCCAGTCTAGAGACGTGTAATGGAAAAAGCTACTTTTAGATTTTATTTGAAGCTCCAGGTACTAGTATGTAGAATCTTATTACTCGCTTTTTAATTGCCGTGGTGCAAAACTAAACCAAATTGTTACTAATTTTATGAAATCATACACTATGCCGTAAATTTAAGCACAAACTTCACAGATTTTAAAATCACAATCATCGAATTAGTAATAAATTACCTCATATCCTGACATGTTTCCTGCTGCTTGTTTCATATTTCAACGGGAACTTTCCGCCTGCTTTGGCTCAGCAGTACACCATTTTTCAACTCCTGCTGTACTCACTCAAGTGCATCATGTTCCGACCTGCGGCTGTCACGCGTGTGTGTCTTATCACCAACTGTCACTGCACTAGACTGCACCACAAAAGACACCGTTTGAAGGCTTTTCTTATCGAGGGGCAAGTTTCCGCTCCAAGCAAGGGCTTCGTTAGGCCGTGTTGCGGGATAAAGACGCACCACGGCGGCAGGTGCCCTGCTGCCTGCAAGTGAATCTGCCAATCAACTGTTCGGTTCGGCATGTAGATCACACGAACTACTGCACCGGTCAGTCAGGACCTAGTCGGGAGCCACGACTTTTTAGACCTCATCCTAGAAGATCTTTCTATCGACTGATCGTAAAAATTGAAAAATCTCTTATGCAATGGATCTTTTTCCCTGCACGGTTCCGTTCCGTCCCATTTTTACACGACAGTACTGGAACATACCGGGTGGGATGGGAAGTTCTGGGAGTGTCTGGCATCTCGCTCCGACTGCCAGCCAACAGGCCTTGCTTTTGTTCTTGTTCACACCGTCTCGTGCACTTACCTTTTCCTGTCCAGCCACATGTCAACCGCCCAAGCACACCAAGCCAAGCGCACGCTTGCCTCGAAACCCTTCGACGTAGGCTCCTCTCGCTCCGGTAATGCTGCCCTCTTCCTGCCCACTTCCGCCAGACGTGATACAAACGCGCGCAGCTCACTTAAACGCATGGTCCTTTGCGTCCTCCCCACAGTTCACTTTATCAAGCAATTACGCTGCGTTGCGTCCTTACACTCGTACCAAGTTACTACACAACCAGCAGCGGCGGCAGTCCTTCTGCATTCATGGCCTAGCCATCAGCACCATCATCATCGTCATCATCATCATCATCATCATCATCACCACCATCACCACCATGTTTGTCGGGTGGGACGAGACGGCAGAGACCTGCGTCAATTCTGCAAACAAGGCGGCTGGTTTCATGATATTGACCGTTTTTTGCCGTTCGGTGATGTGTGCGTTGTGTGCATTCGAGCCATTGCATCTGAAACCCGTCCACCACCAGCAGCAGCAGCAGCAGCAGCGGGACCGCACCGGCCGGCAGGGGCACAGGAAGGATGGTTCCAGCGAAAGAATGGACGAAAGAGAGCAAACATTTGCGGTGTGAGTGAAACGAAAAAGGGAATAAGAAAGGGTTAATGAGTGCGATGGTGTGATCACCTAGCAGGTTGCGCTTCGTTTGGAGGTTTATGAGTTAGAACTTTCAATTTTGTAGTTTTATATAAAAGAAGAGAAAAAGAACCGTTTGTGTTGATATGTATTTGACGAAAAATTTTGATTTTAACATTAAATTTAAATACTGAGAAAATAAGAAAGAATTGAACTGAAATTGAATTAATAATTTACGAAAAAAATGTTTAGGATCTTTTGTAATAAATCAGGGATACTAAGATTTCAGAGCGTCTTAGGGGAATACGAAGATTGAAACTAAAGAAAACTTTTTTCACGATTAAATTCAACTGTTAATAAATGAAATTCAATCGTGAAAAATGTTATCCTTAAATTTCAAATCAAGGATAGTTCATGTGAATACATGTGAAAGCAAACCTTTGGGCTTTGACGTCTTTCTAAGACTTGACCTTTCTTTATCGACAGACTTCGCAGCCGGCTGTCATAGTACAGGTCAATTACAGAGCTAGTGCAACGATCCTACTGACTCTATCTAGCAAGCACCGCTCAGCCGAGATTCGACCATACGACGACTTAGACCAGTTAGACTAGCAGCGTATCTCGAAGCTAGGGGGGCGGTTCCGAACATATGTATTTTGGATTTAATGATTCCTGGGACTTTGAGGATCGAAAAAATATTGTATGAAACCAATTTTATCAATTTAATCAATTTTCCATGTGTGGACTCATTACTGCGACCAGCATAGTTGATCTATTGTGATATCGCCCGGGTGTTTGCTGTATGACCTGCACTGCACTTGTTTTTGCTATAGTCGCTATTGAATGAGCGATATGCTTATTAAATTTTTATGCGTGCTTGTGTGTATTGGGGTTTACCATTCCTTCAAAGCTTGATGTACTTTACCCACTTATTCTTCGCTGCCAGCACTATCCCATATTATAGCCGTCCCTGGCGAGGACTTATTCGTTCCTCTGACCAGTACACTTAACTATAGGAGGGACATTCGCACTGTTAAGAGGCTTCAGAGGGAAAATATAGAATTCAGCATGAAGGAAGGGTAAATGAGGGGCCCGAGAATGAACCCATGCTAAAGTCACTTGACAAGGCTTGATTCTACTAAGATTCGAACCCACGACCACTCGCTTGTCAAAGCAGACTCGATAACCTTGCGGCTACGGAGCCCCCTTATTTTATGCCTTAAATAGTAGTTAATTTGTGATCTAAAACTTTGTTAAAAGAGTAGTTTATGATCTAAAACTTTGTTAATTTTGTTATCAATTAAAGTCACATCAACCAAGGTTAGTGAGTTAGTTAACTCACCTTGACATCAACAGGCTGGATAGACTCAATCAGCTTTGTATCGCTTGATGCAATTTAGAATAGAGACTGAAGGATTTTTTTAATGTTTAAAGAGCTTTTAAATACTGAAACATGAATATAGTTTTATTCAACGAAGAAATAATAATTAGTTATAATGATCTATTTTTAGTCTTTTAACACGATTTATTCTTACGATTTTTCAATCTACGCGGGTTTTCAAATTTTAGATACGAACAATATCCTTCCCATTGGCCCATTCTGTTTGGATCCTATCAACATCTTTATTTCATTACTATCTTCTACCGTCCCCTCCGTTGATTGTAAAAAAACCATCATTATAAAAAATTAATTATATGCCTTAACTTACTATAAGGTCAAGTCAAAAATACGAGGTTGGTCAACTTCATTTGGCCAAAACCACAAGAAACAAACAACCAGCTTTTCTGAACAAGCACCAAACTATTGGACTGAATTTAGAAATATCTTTCTTTTGGTGACAAAAGATTAAATCTAGCGTAATGGGATCCAAAGATATTTACACCAATAAAATTACGGTAAAATGCCGTTGATTTTTACCAAACTATTAAGAGAATACACCCTGGCACCAAATTCTTTGAGAAAAAATTTCTCTTATTACAAAAAAAGATCAATTTTATTTCAGGCGAATCCAGAAATCTGAACTTTATTAAATCGTTTGCGTTTGTTAAGTCTAAACTGGCCCAAATTTACGTTTAATTTCATGATCAATTCATGCCATTTCTAAGTCCAAATTAAAGATTAATTTTGAATCTAATTTCATTTTCAGTTTCTGGTCCGAGTTCATGTCCGTATCTATGCTTAAATTTCAATCAAAATTCTTACCTAATATGAACCCAAGCAACCAAAAGTTCGAATTTCACTTAAGGAACAAACTTGAAAGTTCATATTTGGTTCAAATTTAGTTCCGCAGAACTTTCTTGCTGAACAACCATACACTGCATTTGTAAACCGAACTTCATTCTCATTAAAGTACCGTTAATAGCTGCAGCAACTTGAAGGTCCAACATGCAGCTTGAAAGTTCAACATGCAACTTGAAAGTAACTTTGAGTTTGGATAATGGTGTCTAAGGAAGGTTAACAAGCTTTATGTCTATGGAGGTATAGCTTGCTAAGTAGCTTTACATGCAATTAACCGAACTTCAAAGTTGCCTGGAGTTCGCTGCATAGAACGCTAAGCAGCTTCTGAAGAAACTTTGACAAAGGTTTATAAAACAGCACTTGTAGTTCTATTTTTATACTTTTCCATTTTCTACCTCCGCCTCCTCCTAACTTTTGTGAAGTCGGTTCATGCGATTAAGATAGACCATTTAAAAAAAGCCTAACTAACACCGACCGCTACTGGATTTGAACCCGAGCGTTCCTCGTTGCATGCCTATCCTGATGCATTGTGCCATCTCTGACGCCGCTAGTGACATGAATTTTGCCGATGAGTTGTTCTTAAGTGTAAGTTCGTTTCGGGGCTGTGATAAATGAGAAATTAGCACATCGAGTAAAAACGACGCAAATGGCATATTCCAGCAACGGAGCAGTGGTATGCGTCTAAGTTACCGAAAAGAAGTACTCGAGTTCAAATCCCCGAGGTTTATGTTGGTGGTGTGTGGTAAGTTACAATAAATTAATATTTATAAAAAAACAGTCGATTATTAACCGAAATTAAACACCTTAGTTAATGAGAAATTTTTTCTATCCGAC
The DNA here is from genome assembly GCF_943734655.1 of Sabethes cyaneus. Lineage (NCBI taxonomy): Eukaryota > Metazoa > Arthropoda > Insecta > Diptera > Culicidae > Sabethes > Sabethes cyaneus. The sequence goes on from NC_071355.1 coordinate 57,774,379, forward strand.
AGATCTTGCAGAAATGTCGGGAATACAACGTGCCCACGCATCACATCTTTATTGATTTCAAAGCAGCATACGATACAGTCGATCGAGACAAGCTATGGCAGATAATGCACGAATACGGTTTTCCGGACAAACTGACGCGACTGATCAGAGCTACATTGGATCGAGTAATGTGTTTCGTACGCATATCTGGGACACTCTCGAGTCCCTTCGAGACGCGACGAGGGTTGAGGCAAGGTGACGGTCTATCCTGCATGCTGTTCAACATCGCTCTTGAGGGGGTGATCCGACGAGCGGGCATAGAAACGAGAGGCACGATTTTTACCAAGAGTAGCCAACTTCTAGGCTTTGCAGATGACTTCGATATCATTGCCAGGAACTTTGCGACGGCGGAGGCAATCTACGCCAGACTGAAAGTGGAGTCTAGGAGAATTGGGCTAAAAATAAATGCGTCGAAGACCAAATACATGAAAGGAAGAGGCTCAAAGGAAACAAATGCGTGCCTCCTACGGACGGTAACCATTGACGGCGACGAACTAGAAGTGGTAGAGGAGTTCGTGTATTTGGGATCGCTGGTGACCGCGGACAACAACTCTAGTAAGGAGATCCAGCGGCGCATCCAAGTGGGAAATCGGGCCTACTTTGCCCTTCGTAAAACGCTACGATCAGGAAGCATACGCCGCCGCACGAAGCTAACAATGTACAAAACCATTATTAGACCGGTAGTTCTTTATGCACTTGAAGCCGTGACGCTGCTTACGGAGGACATACGCGCCCTTGCCGTGTTTGAGCGGAAAGTGCTGCGGACGATATTTGGCGGAGTACAAACTGAAAGCGGAGAGTGGCGGAGGCGTATGAATCACGAGCTACAGGCACTGCTTGGGGAGACTCCCATCGTACATCTAGCGAAAGTTAGCAGGCTACGGTGGGCCGGACACGTCGTAAGGATGCCGGACGACAGTGCGACGAAAATAGTCCTCTTCAACAACCCCACCGGCACCAGGAATAGGGGGGCCCAACGTGCACGATGGCTCGATCAGGTCGAAAGCGATTTGCGACTTCTGAGACGACTAGGAAATTGGCGACGGGTGGCCCAAGACCGAGTTGAATGGAGACGAGTGCTTGAAACAGCACGAGCCACCCCGGCTCTATGCTGATGAAGAAGAAGAAGAAGAAGAAGAAGAAGAAGAAGAAGAAGAAGTTAATGAGAAATGTCATGAATCTGCAAAACAGGAAGAAGTGGGAAAATATTCCCCCAATCTTTTTTATTTTGAAAATTATTGAAGTTTCTTTTTGGGCTGAACAGTGTTCTATATAGCGACTTAAGCGAACTTTTTGCGAACTTTCTGGTTCTGTTAGAAGTTACTTTGTATTCCCTTCGAAGTTTAAACATCAAATACGAACTTGAAAGTACGGTTAATTACTTAAAAATGAAGTTGAATAGAGTTCTATTCATGATCATTTCGTTGGCTGATTAAGCCAAAAATCCCCTTTTATCGGAACTTTTGGTTACTTGGGAAGCCTAATCTTATGCCTATTTTCAAGTCCACTAGGGTGCCCAGAGTGGGTTTAAGCCTCTTAACCAGCAACTCCTATTTCTGCCTCCTCGTGGTACCGGCCGAACGATACGATTGATACGAACAACCAACGTGCAAATCAGGTAACCAACGCCGATTGAAAGTTCACTGGAAACTAAGGTTGTATGCTGACAGGGAAGGGGTAATCATCGTCCTCATGTCAGTATGAGACGCCAAACGTCACAATGGTCCTCCGGGGACACAGGGGGTTAGTGCAGGCCCTACAATCCATCCGTAAAAAATCCAGCACATGAAGCAAATAATATGAATATGGAGCGGTAACGAAAAGGGACTCACGATCGGAAGCTTAGAATATGGAACTCAATCTCTCAATTTTGGCCAGGAGGAGGCATTCAGACCGGTTATTGGGAAGTTCAGCGCACACCCGTTTACGAACGAAAACGGCCATCGACTAATTGACATCGCCGCTTCCAAAGTACCTACCGTGGCATCCTGGTATTCATACCATGTTAGAGGATTCGCCTATAGTGTGTAGTGCGTGTTGTTTGCACATTACTTAGGTAGTTGCCGCCAGCGTGTAACGAGACAGATGAAAAGTGTTACAGTTAGCTGACAGTTTCCCGCGTGAAATGAGGGCGTCAGTTAGTCATGAAATGGTGAATAAGCAGGACATCACATTGGCGATCTTATTGCCAAATCGGTGAGAGGGTCATGGCCACCCTACTAACACATTTCAGTCACGGTGTTAACACAATAATAAGTTGCTGCAATTAGAAGTGTGCGCAAAGTGCGCTGCTTGGGCATCAATGTATATTAAAGTTAAGCCGGCGAGAGGACCATGACCAACATATATTAAGACTGAGCCGCCGAGAGGGTCATGGCCAGTGTATATTAATGTTGAGTCGGCGAGAGGGCCATGGCCAACGTCTATGAAGATTGAGTCGAGATGAGCATGAGCCTAATATTTTCAAACCGTTAAAACATTAAATAGGTAGAATACCATGACCGTTGAATTCAGGAAGGAGGAAGGTAAGGTTGATAGACGTAAAACATCAATGACAAATTAATATGATTACTGGAATTGTTAGGCGTGTCATACCCAAGATTTTAGGACAAATAGTATTTTCTATTTTAAGTCGTCATTACAAAACGGATGGCGATTTTCTTTACAGGCTATGTATGAGAGTTGAGAACATCAATATAACAAGCAAGAATAATCTGACGATATCCGTAATTAACTTGATATAATATTTATTGAATTGTTCATTTTACGCATGGGGAGGATGAGGCATTCTGGTATTTATACCATATTAGAGGATTCGCTTGTAGTATGTAATGTGTGTTGTTTACATATTACTTAGGTAGTTGCTGTCAGCGTGTAACGGGACAGATGGAATGTTTCAGAGTGAGTAGACAGCTTCTCGCGTGAAATGGGGGCGTCAATTAGTCAGTCGTGAGATGGTGAATAAGCAGGGCATTACACCTACTTCCGCCACAACCTCCCATATCGGTACACCTTGATATCCCCACAACAATCTTTCCGTTGATACCAACATTCGGTACCGCCGCCCGCTACGGTACAACCTTTTATTTTATATTTTTATGCAGGGTTGAGGAAATTTTCCAAAGACAACACCTAAACGGTGTCGTTTAGAATTCGCAAGATGTCAACTTGCGCCTATCTACTAAAAACTCTCCTGCTTCCCGTTTCTTGAACAGCTTCCGGAACTACCGTTAGGTTTTACTTTAGAAGGGAGGACATACATAAGTACTCCTTCGTAGCCGTTGTTGATGTAGGTTCAAACAACACCCCCTGTCACGTCATACGACCGCACCCTTCACCTAGAGCCTAGGTTGCCCATTTAGCGCTTTATCTGACTCTAGCTAAGCTTTGTCAGGCCCTGTTGTTGCAAGTGTTCTAGTCGTTGCAACTCCGTCATCACGTCCGTCACCTCCCTATCAATGGCGCCTAACGTGCGCTGCTTCGCACACATTCTTTGCACGATGTTGTCGGCGTTGGTGTCTACTCTAACGACCGCAAGCATCTCACGTCGAGTGACCTCGAAACGCGGACAGTGAAGCAACACATGCTCCTGCGTTTCCTCGGCTATTGTACAAACGGGGCAAAAGGGTCACACTACCCGCCCACGAGTATGTAGATACGGCACAATCTGGAACGACTCAAGATACCTGAAGGCGCTACTGAGTACGCGCAATGCCTTGAAGCTGCGCTGCAAGGTGTGAGAGAGCTAAGGCCCCTCTCGATGATTGCAGGGATAGCATTAAAGCAGCCATCAACAACGCAGCTGAAGGTGCCATGGTGTTGGCGTAACGACTGGTTCAATGAGAAATGCCAGAGGATGTAAGATAAGAAGAATGCAGCGCGGGCGTCAATGCTGCAGCAAGGAACCCGTCAAACCGTTGAATGATATAGACCGCAATGATCATATTTAAGAGCCACATGCGGCCCGCGGGCCGTAGGTTTGGCATCACTGATATAGACAGAAACGAAGACGGTAAACCCACTTTTTTCCGGGATAAGAAGCGTCACCTGGAAGAAATGAAGTGCGAGAACATGGAACAGCTGTATCGTTCTCAGGAAACGCGTAAATTCTACAAGAAACTAAACGTACCCCGCAAAGGCTTTGTACCACGAGCCAACTCACATGTCTGGATAAAGACGGAGGGATCTTATCGGATGCAAAGGATGTGAGCGAAAGGTCGAAGTAGCTCTACAATGAGCACCTGAATGGTGTGGGGACGGAATACCAAGGCAGTTGGTGTAATGACTACATCAGTACGGCTGAGCCCCACAATAGGTGAAGTGATCGAAGTCATCAAGATGGCATCGCAGCGGAGTTCATCAAGATGGGCCCGGCCAGGTTGGCTACCTGTATGCACCGACTGATAGGACACATACGGGAAACAGAGTCGCTACCGGAGAAGTGGAAGGAGGGAGTAATATGCCCAATATATTAGAAGGACGACAAGTTGGAATGTGAGAACTATCGAGTGATCACCATTCTCAACACCGCTTCTAAAGTCTTTTTTCAGTTCATCTGTCGCCATCTATCGCCGCTACCAAGTAGACTCGTGGGAAATTATCAATCTGTTTTATTGTGCATGGACAACGGACCAAACGGGCGATGGAAAACGGACCAAATCATTGTGCTGCTGCAGATCCTCTAAAAGTGTCGCAAATACCAAGTCCCTACGTACCACCTATTCATAAGATTTCAAGACCGCCTACGATATTATCGACCGTGAAGAGCTATTATGGACGAAAACGGTTATCCCGGGAAGCTGACAAGACTGACTAGAGTCACCATGGATGGTGTACTATGTTGTGTGGGAATATCGGGCGCATTATCACGCCCGTTTGAAACATGCAGGGGACGGTTGTTGAGCAGTATACCAAACTAAAACGTGAAGCAGTGAAAGTTAGATTAGAGGTGAATACGTTTAAAACCAAATACCTGTTAGCAGGAGGAATCGAGCGCGATCGAGCACTAGTCGACGGGGACGAATTCGAGTTGATGGACGAATTTGTATACGTCTTGTCGTTAATGACGTCGGATAACAACTCCAGCAGGGACGTATTCTTGTCAAAAGTCGTGGTTACTACAGATTCAGCAAGACCATAATACCGGTAGTCCGCATGACAGCATGACCATAATGCCATAATAAGACCGGTAGTCCTCTACGGGTACGAAATGTGGACAATGCTTATCGGGAAGTAGCACTGGCCGAGTTTGAACATCGTGTGCTTAGAACCATCTTTGACGGGGTATGTGAGAACGGTGTATGGAGGAGAAGGACGAACCACAAGCTGGCCCAGCTCTTCAGCGAACCCAGTATCCAGAAAGTTGCCAAAGCTGGAAGCGTACAATGGGTCGGGCATGTTGTGAGAATACCGTACAACAACCCGCAAAAATGGTGTACCCCTCAAATCCGGGTGGTACCAGACGCAGAGCTGTGCAGCGTGCTTGATGGTTAGACTAAGTGAAGCAACTCCTGGAATATGTGGGACATTCGAGAAGTTGAAGATCCCTACTAGCACAGTTGTTATAAACTACTTGCGATAACCGATTAACGACTAATTTTAGTCAAAAATAGGTTGCAGCAACTAGGAGTGACAAAAGTGTGCTATTTGGGATGGACAGCTATGGACTGAGTTTGTTGGCGGAATATTATGCAGTTATGCAGGTGAAATCCCAAAGGACATCGCACCAGAATAGGTGAGTAAGCGTAGCCAGGTCGGGTCACGTGTGTCGTATTAAATTTGATATCAAAAATCGTCTTTGTATAACCTGGACGTTCGAAGTTTTTAGTCTGATTAGGCCATATTTTTGCGATAAGTAAATTATTTACCTAAAAAGAGATCCGCCACTTTACGATTACATGATTTTTTAGGCTAAAACATACTTCGAAAGGTTCGTTGGTCCACCATCTGTTTAGGACTAGGCACGCTGGTGATGATAAAATCGAGCGAATTTAGTCTTTATTATAAAGCATTTTTCGTATACCTGCCCAGAAATTTTTGAAAGAGTAAGAGTCATTCCCAGTTTATCTTACTCCAAAATGGCGAATCGTATGTGATAGTACGGCAGTAACGATATGGATTCATACCAATGCGTTTATGTATGTTGTACCAGCACATATGTTCGATTTTCGAATGCATTTCTGACGCCGAACGTGATCAATTTTTTAAAGCATTTGGCTGAAATTATTAGGAAGTCTAAAATCGTACGATCACAGACTATATTACTAATTATTTCTCACAAAAAATAACTTTATTGTTTTAATAGTGCAAATTTTCAAAATATAATGCAGGCCGGTTGTAGGCTTTTCTGCCTATCATAAATTAGGAAGGGATCTACACCCTTCATTCGAAATTTGCACCGTTCTTGGCTCAGATGTGTTGGTGTATGTTTAAGTGCATGATGAGTGTATGCAATAAAACAAAAAAAATATAACAATGAAAAAAGAAAGACCACATCGAAGCAGAATGCACAAGGCATGAAAAAATCGCGAATAAGTATAGCGAGAGGCGGAAATTGTCATCATCATCAATATCACCGTCATCATCATCATCATCAGCAGCAGCAGCAGCAGCGTTACTGGTTGCCGTCAACGTGAGGTGCAAGCTGCAAAAGGAAGAGAGAAAAAAAAACGAGTAGTGCAGAATGAATAAAACAACCTAACAAGAATGCACATCATCGGGGAGGATCGCGCTGTGCAAAAACGGGAGTGGATGCGATGGGATGGAAATTAAATTAAAGTGGTACCATTTTGCACAGGACCAAAATGTCGATCTCTTTCAAATATAAATTTACAACAAAAAAATTCTTTGAAAAAATCGAACTTTGTTTATACGTTTATAAGTATCAAGCCAACCACCATTACTATATTTTTAAGTTTATTAATTCAGTATACTTTATTTTTAGTTTGCTTATATTAGAAGTTATTTAGTGAAATTGTGTAGTAGTTTTTTACTTACCAGTTTTATTAAACTTTTGTCATTTAGTTAATCACATTTAATTGATTTTTTTACTTTATTCACTTTCCAACGCAGTGTGAATCGGAAAACACTAACACAATCACAGTGTGGTAACTCCGGTGGGAATACTTAGAGGGCACTGAAAAGGGTTCAAGAGCATAAAAATGATTCGAAAAATCATGTGCTGAAACAATGAAGATCGTGCATGACAGGAGAAGGAAAGTGAAACTGTTTTTATTTTCAGAAATTTTGTGGAGCACGTTTGCAGGAAAAGGGAAATGATCTGAGTAGGAGGTTGTTGGGAAATGTTTAGCTAAAACTATTCCATACCTACTGCTGAACGTTAATTTTGCGTAAGATTTATTCAAGACATTCCATGGTACAATCGTGCAACAGCCAATTATAAATAGTGAGATTGGACTGATCTTGTGGCCGTTTATAGCAAGCAGTCAGACAAATCATACATTCAACATTCTGAACTTAAAATTATGTTCTGTTATTTATCGTTCATGATAAGAAGAGCAACTCAGAAAGAAGCTATAAAACGAAATAAAATCGCGAATTAGTACGAAACAACCAACCGAAAAATCTACGCTCTCCGTTTTTTTTTTTGTTTTGTCATGGTCATCATCCTTTGGCGGGGAATTTCAGTAGAGTAAACGTCGCTACTATGAACCAAGTTGGTGCGGTGGAACTCAAGCAGATGACGGCTTTCAGTTGCGTCGACGAAGGACTCTCAAAACAGGAACACCAACCGTAATATGTAAAATACCGCTTTCGCGGTGACGAATTGTTTGATGATTTGTTTAGCGTTGACATTCGGCAGTCTGGACATTCGGTGGGTCTGCTGCATTTGAATGTGCGTGAGTCTTTTCACTTGCATGGACTCTCAGCTGTTGGTCATAGCTTCCACCGATTAAACACATTATCCTATCAAACGATCGCAACTGCCGGTGTGGCGGCGGAAATGACGGTCATGTAGTGAGACGGTTTATGGCTTTGCCGGTGGCACAATATGCGATACGGGTGCTGCGTGATTATCAATTTAATTCAATCACATGGGTCAGTAGGCAACGTTTTTTGTACCATATAACATGATTTTTGGATTCGAATGATCTCATAAAAGCATTGCAAAAACTTACAAAACAGTCTGACCTATTGAATTTTGTACAAAAGTTTCCAAACCTAGTCAATATTCTGCTTAAGACGGCAAATTTGAGATACAGAAGTTTAAGCAATCACATTCTTACATTATATTGAACAAATTACATAACGCCGTGATAAATTCTTTTTTGGTTGTGGACTGTACACTGAAATGCTAGCCTTATATATTTGCAGTTCTGAGGTTTCAGACGAACACATCCAGTTTTGCACGAGCAAGAATGAAAGGTACATCTATTCTACTAGTAGGTAGGCAAGCTTTCCCACCATAAAAACTCTGGATATGTCTCGTCTCGCTGACGGTGTATCCATATAAAGCAAATGGCAGCATTCTTCTTTAGCTTTAGAGTCAGCTCTTGGGGCATCCCAGCAAAAATTCTTCGCTTGGCGGCGGACCAACACACGTGAGAGTCGAGAGTTTTGCTTGCATTCCATTGCAAATGATAGAAAAATATTAATTTTTTGTGATCTCCGGTTTCTGGAAGTTCGTAGTACTGAATCGGGATTTTGTTTCTAAAAACCCGATTTAATCCACCTAGTGGTGAAAGGAACCTTTGTTATACAGTCTTACTTGCTATTTGAGATAGAAATCGAAATCGTCTTCGGAACATAATTCATCTATTGGTTATCGTTGCGTAGTGCGTTGGTTTACATAAAATTTTTGAAAATTGAATAAGTTTACAAAATTTGAACAAAATAGGAACACTTTTAAATTTTGATAGATCCTTTTTTCATAAAATTGCTGAGTAAGGATAAATAAGTTGTTATTAACCTGAGTAAGTACAAATAAAAGTAAGTTGTAAGAGGAAATCTCATTTTTTAACATATACATTGTCTAGTAAAGGTCTAGTTTATAGGTTTTTGAGCTATGCATAGTTTCCTGTAATGCCATTCTATTTGAATCACATCAATAGAGTTTTCTTGAATAATTTTCATCAATTTTTATTAACCTTCGGTTTCTCACGCTGTTGTATATTGTACAACACGTGTAGGTTTTTCAACGCCATATTGTTATAAAGTTACAAAACGTTGTTTAACTAACGTATATTCTTCAACAAACTTATTATGCGCATAATGTCATAATTATTCAATGCATTAATAATTTAAATTGTTGGGAAACTGTATGCAGCAAAACTATCAGCAAATGTAAAATGTTTGAAATGTATCCGTCTGCTGGTAGTTGAGTAATTCGGAGTCAAAGTTAGGGTATTCTTTATAATCAAAGTTCTACAGTTCCTAAACAAGCAAACATACAGGTATACTATTTTCAGCAAAGTTGTATATTTTTACTATTTGTACAATTTTGTAGTACATGAAAAAGTCATACAACAATTACAAAAAGAGCAAAAATAGAAAAACTGATTTTACAAATTCATATATAATAAATAAGATTTTTCTATCTTCGCTGCAGAGATAGAAGGTTACTGTCTTTAGTAAAATATCTTATAATAATATGCTCTATAACTTTGCAGAACACATCAATGTGTTATATTGACACTGAAGAAAAATATTTTATTTATTTCACTTTTAGGGGGATTAATCAACATTTGGATTCCACCAAACGATAGAGCTTTAAATTTCAAGAAACTCTTCCAAAGGTTCGATAAACCTAAAACCAAGTTTTCTCAGTCAAAACTCTAGTGCACACGTTTTCTTTGGTTTAGGGCTATTTTGCGCGCAAGTAACTGTGTTACAAAAGTTGGCGCGAGTGTTCGAGGGTTAATATCTTTTGACCGGTAAAACCAATTCTTATGAAATTTTGCATATATATTCGTAGTGTCAAAACCTCTCGTTTGATATTAAAATAATTGAAATTAGGTAAATTATCTTGGTTAAAATCATTATAAATTATTGTTAATTTTGGTGTGGTGTATACGGTTGCTCATAACTTTCAAATTAAACGTCCAATCAAAAAACCATTCAATAGTGATCTATTAGCATATATTATCTTTCAAATGAGACTAATAGCGCATAAATCGGTTTGGCCATCTCTAAGAAACAGGCGACAATTATTTCCTTGTCAAAACAGGTTTTTTAAGCATAACTTTTAAACTACTTGTTTGTTTTCAATTAAAAATTCCTGAACAATTTAGCTTTAATAAGGGCTTTCATTTGATACTAAGATCGTTGAAATCGGTCATGTAGTTCCGGAGAAACCCGTGTCACGTATTTTTCATATTTTTGCTTATAACTTTTAAACGAAACGTTGTATCACGAAGCAACTCAATAGTGATCTACTAGACAATAATACCTTTCAAACAAAAGTAATAGCAAACGATTCGGTTCAGCCATCTCTGAGAAACAGGCGATAGAAAAAATCATTACATACATACACACACACACACACACACACAGACATTGCTCAAATCGTTGAACCCTATCGATTGGTATATGTGGCTTGGCCCTCCGGGCCTCGGATCAATTTCGTGTTTTTCGACCAATTTTTAAACCTTTGTTATAGTATAACAAAGGTAAAAACATTAGAAAAACAGTCAAGATACATATATGCAGCTAGATTTTTATCGCTAATATTATAAACGTAAACTCTAATAAATGGCAAGCCGAAAGTATGAAAAGTGATCTTAAACTAAAATAAAAATTTACACATAATGAGGATTAACATAAAATATGAAAGATTAAATGTTTCGTTAAGAAACGGTAACAATAGTAATAGTAATTGTTGGTTACTCTCTTGTGGTATACCTGAATACTTTGTGCATGTGATCTATTATTACCTGCTAATTTTACGTATGGAAAATGGCCATCAAGAAATAATTTTACCCATTGCAATTTTTTAAAAATAGCATAAAGAACCACGTTCTATCAACAAATGAATTCATTTCTTTTACTTAACGTAAAAACATTTAACACCGAAAAACAAGACACGTAAATTACATTCTGGTTCGCAGTGGCCTTTTAACCCAATGCCCTTCTGGCATACAAAAAAAATATATTCTAGTTCGGTTTTAATATGATTTCTCAGAAAGTGCATGCTAACTTTAAAAATGCATTGGCAATGAATTTTTGAGACGAATTTTTGAGTTACGTCGTTTTGAAGGTTTAAAGAGCAGATTACAGATTAGCAAATAAATATCTACAATGACACTTCCACAATGTACGCAATTCGCAGCTGGTATTGATTTTTGTGCAACATATGCCCATTGGCGACCATTTAACGACTTTTGCGCTGTATTGGAGCTAACCGGAAATGTTACGAATTAAGCTTACGCTGCTGGGGAAAATGGCCGGTATTGAACATGAACAGAAACTTATCATGCGACACTTCAAATTACACTAGAATTTCAGAACTAGATCAATAGAAGTCAGATCAACTACCAAGCACCATGTTGGTTATATCTGGATAACTTCCGGGGACTCCCAGACAAGTGACCAGTTTCGTCCACGAACAAAAATTGATCGGGCGACACCTTAAATTAAACTAGAATTCAAAAACTAGATCAATGGAAGTCATATCTGCTATCTATGATCACGTTGGTCATACCTGGACATGTTTGAAGGACTCCGGGAACCCCTAGGAAATGACCAGTTTCGCATATGAACAAAAATTCATGGTACGACACCTTAAATCACCCCCAAACTTATAAAATGGATCCATATTAGCCAGATTTAGTACATAGAAACACAATGGCTAATTCCGGGCATGATTTTATTACCAACAATATACCACATTGTGTTATTGTACTTCTCTAGGGGTTCCCGGAGTCCCCCGAGCAGGTCCAAATATGAATAACGTGATCCTAGAGAGCAGATTTGGCTTATGTTGATCTAGGTTTTGAATTCTAGTGTGATTTAAGGTGTCGCCCGATCAATTTTTGTTCATGGACGAAACTGGTCACTTGTCTGGGAGTCCCCGGAAGTTATCCAGATATAACCAACATGGTCATCCAATTGGCCATGACTGTTCGGCTCTCCCATAGTTTCAGCTCACCCTTCAGAGTTGGAGCCATCTCATCTTTCGACTCACTACGAGTCGGCGTATTGAGGATAGACAAGGAACAGGGCTAGATGTTCCTCCCCTATGCTCCTATGCTCCCCTCCACCTCTTTCTTGTCTTTGTTTTTTTCGGCCGAGGAAGCATGCACGGTAAGAAATCGTCCACTGCGTCAGTGACCGGCTTGATGCAGGAAGGGCAGATTACTGCGGAGGGCACCCTGGTACTCCACAGGCTCCGTTGCGGCGAGAGAATTTATAAAATCCCCTCCACCATTCATCCCTCGGCACGGGTCGCGTCGCACCTTGGATTAGGGGTTTATCCATTCAAGTTTTTACAGAATAGCCATGGCTCCTTTAGGAGCTTTGGACCCTCTGTATTGGTTCCTAGTAGTTATACCTTCTACAAGAACTGTCCTGCAGAAGGAGAGTTTACACTCAGCCTTCGCATGAGTGCCCCCTTCTCTGTCCGCATACGACCCTAGTTTCCACCAGTTATCCGATTTCTACCAAGGAACGTATCCCGGATGGTACCACGAAGAGGGAGAGATTGGGGTTGCTGAATAAGAAGCTGTGGAACTTTGTGGTGGTTCTGGAGCGCATTATTCAATCATTTACCATCCTCAGTATCACCTTAACAGATGCTATTGCAGAGTTCACGGAAGCTGCTAATGTGTTCTTCAATTTGATCAACTGACCGACTTTTGTCGGGAAGGATGTAAATATTACACATCAAAAAACGATGACCCCGTATGGTAGCGGAAACACACACCTGCTTCAGCCTATTACGGTAACATGGGTCTATGCAGGAACATCCAAGTTGCTTGGCAACAGCAATCAGCGCATTGCCAAAACTACGCTTGTCGCTGTTAACATTGGATCGGTCGCAACTGAAAACATTGAATGAGGTATCATAAATCTGCAGTGAATCAATGCTGTCATTTAATTTAGTCTCCGTTAGTATTCACCTCGATTCTACATTCCGCCGATCGGTATGTAGAATAGAGGCGATTATTATGTCGTAGCTGCAGTCAACAGTTGGCAGAAATATATCGTCAAGTTTTGTCCTCAATCTTCTTACATTCCGGTAATAAAACCAGTTGGAGTTATCGGTGACGGCAGGATCTCTGCAATTTTTTGGTAGAATAATCTTCAATCTCACGAAATACAATACCTTCTAGTCAGATCGAGGGTTAACTCACAACGCGTGGAAGACTGCGTAACGGCTGGCTAGTTTGATGCCAAATGCCAGAGAGTGATAGATGAGAAGAACCAGGCCAGGAGTTGTATCCTCACTTCAACTAAAAGAAGGCAATCAGTGATTTGAAAAATGGTAAGGCTTCTGGGTATCTCGGCCCGGCTGAAATCTAAAAGCGGGGAACGTGCGGCTATACAAAGCAATCTACCGGGATCGGGATCTAGGAGGAAGAACAAATGCCGGAGGAATGGTTGGATGGCGTCATTTGCCCTATTTCCAAAAAGGGCATCAACTCGAGTGTAAAAGCAGTCGAGGCATTTTGTTCAATTCTGTCTATAAAGTGCTTTATCGTATCCTGTTCTGTAAACTGAGACCATTAGTGGAGTTCTTCGTCGGTGGTTACCCTGCGTCAGTTTCTAGACGAGCTGCGGGAGTACAATTTGCAGTTTCATTTTGCGTGGACTTTAAGGTGGCGTACGATTCAGTCAAAAGAAATGAGCTGTGGCAGATAGTCCTAGAACATGGTTTTCCGACTGTGGTACAGTCTTACAACCCAGCTCAACTCAATCAATGGATATGAGCAATCCGTAGAATAGTGGGTAAGACAGTCACTTGTTTGACGTTGGATATGCCCTCTAGCCTAACGGGTGACAACTAAAATTTTGGAATTTTTTTCTCGAGCTGTCAAAAAAAGACAAAGATACATGGAGAAGATCTGATCTATCGAAATTGAAGATACATTATCCATTGTTGAAAAAAAAATTAGTGTACATTTGAAAAGGGTGCGTAATCGGCTGTTCGGTGAAGCTTTCGTTTGACGTCGAAACAGGAGCGTAGTACGACCGTCATGTTAACTTTGCGAATGCATCTCTTATTTCTACCAATCAACTTTTTGCAATTCGTGGTTCTCCAGTTATTTTTTTATACAAAGGAACTCAAAATCCCGAAGAAATCTTCGATTGGGGGCACTGAGACAGATTTTTTGGGTCGTGATTTTTGGGTAAAAATGGGATCGAATGGGTATTCAGGAATGATTGTGTTTTTTGCCATAATGCGATGATGCTCTATCCGGCCAAAACACATCTTCATGATGTTTTTGTAGAAACGGTATCAAAATTTTCTTCAAACATTCGTCTGCTGCATCTTAATTGATAGCCAAACCAGAGGGCTTATTGTTGAAGAAACGAGAAAGGGAACGATGTCCTTCTGCGTCCATAATTTTGGCTGGTCTTCCACTACCTTGCTTGCGAATAGTTGTTGGACATCTTAGAATATGGTAAACAGTCGAAACCGCAACATATTAGCCTTTTAAATGTTGTACCGTATTCTTTTTGCCAAGATTTCTGTGGCAGTTCGTAGAAGTGTATAACGCGCTCTCGAAATGCTTCTTGTTTCGATGTAATTTTAAGCAAAACAAGGCAAGCATAAATAAAGCAAACAAAATAAACAAAAGAGAGAGAGAGAGAGAGAGAGAGAGAGAGAGAGAGAGAGAGAGAGAGAGATAACAATACTATATACTATATAACAACTATATAACAATACTGAAACGAATCTAGCACTCATAAGCTTTAATGTGTTATAACTATTTTCATAATAATTTAAGTAATTTGCTAAATTTTATTCAATAAACATCAAAACCACTGTTTTTTCACTAGCACGTAACCAGGCTGAAAAAACCAGCAGCAATCGCTTACGCGTATCCGCTCTTGATGATGGTTTGGAAAACACACAAATATGATTACGTTTACTTATTCTAGCAACTAAAGTAAACAGCTGTGAATATGGTGTCACCGAACAATTCTTTTTATCACGGAAGAACAAAAAAAATCCCCTCTGAATCAATTTTCATTCACTAGCAATCTGCAGCATTTTGTTTTTAATTTCAGCATATGGTGCTCTGTATACACTACTACCAACATGTGATGAAGTTGCGCCTGAAACTCTTCTACCGTGTTGACATAGCTGGTATTTGAGTGACATCCACTTGCTTCTGGTGCTAGTGTATATGTACGATTCAATAATTCACTAGCTCCAGCAGCATGCTGTTGTTCACTACAAAACTAGTTATCTTCATTGAGCCGGTATCTAGGCAATACCGACACGTTACCCATCGGTCTCTCTTTTGATCTGTTTTTGAAAAACATCTAATCCCTGTGCAGGCTATTTCGGCCGGTCGGATTTAAAAAACACAGACACCACTATAGAAAATGGAATCAATTTAGCTGCAGCAACTATAACTCAAATTCAGTAGCGTTTCATTAAGATTAAAATACACGCCGATATTCAGTAAATATTACTATATCAACTGATATAAAAATCTTGTCTCGAATGAATATACAGGGTGCTCCACCTTTTATGTCGGTATGAAAACATTGAATAACTTTAAGAAAAAACAACCGATTTCTATTAGTAATGCATTTTTATTTAGTTTGGTTCCTTAAAATTTTCTTGGTTTAGTTTTTGAAAACAATATCAATTAAGTGACCACCTTTATTAGAAATTACAAATTGACTCCTTTTTTCCGTGTTTTCCATTACCTTTTTAAGCATCTCGGGTGTTATAGCATCGATTTCCGTACGAATATTTGCCTTGAGCTTGTCAATAGTTTGTGGCTGGTTGGCGTAAACCTTGCTTTTCAGATAACCCCACAAAAAGAAGTTAAATCAGGTGATCTGGGTGGCCAGTCAATATCGCCTCTTTTTGACACCAGACGTCCCGGAAATTTTCGTTGCAGAAATTGAATTGTTGAATTCGCAGTGTGGCATGGTGCACCGTCCTGTTGAAACCAGTAACCTTCTAGACCTTTTTCAGGAATTCACGTGGGCAGACATAATGAGCCAACATCCACCGATATCGATTTCCACCGACAGTTGGGTCCTGAGCAACACTCTCCCTCACTGCTTCAACCAGTTCATTGGAACGTCTTGATCTTTGATGAATAGCGTGTTGTCCCGTGCTCAAAAAAATTTGATTCGAAACGACGAATAGAATTATCAGATGGTGCCTTTTTGCCGCGATATTTTTTCCGATATGCACGTTGAGTTAACACAATGGAACGACTATTTTCGATGTAAAGTGTCACTATTTCAGCGCGTTCTTTCGGAGTGAAGCGTTACATGACGAAAATTGAACTGAAATGGCGTTTCCAAAACATATATAATGAAAGAAATCGAAATTGAAGACCACCATAAGAGTACAATAAAACTCACATTGTTGCTTGTGATAGCTTGGTACGGTCGTGACATGTGACAACGAAGCCGCGTAGTAAAAGCAAAGGAAAGCCTAGGAGACTTGACCTTCTGTTTTTATACGACAGACTTCGCAGCCAGCTGTATGAGTACGGGAGAATTGCAGGGCCAGTTGTTACGATCCTATTAATTATAACAGCCTCTCCCAGCCGGGATTCGAACATACGACGACTGGCTTATTAGGCCAGCGTCAAACCTCGAGGCCAACTGGGAGGCAACAGTAAGTAAAGTAAAACAATGAATTGCAGCCGCGAATCGGGGTTTCTACGGTACGGTAATCCTCTCAGGCGCCTTGACGGACATGAATCATGGACGCTAAAGGAAGCTGTTCGACGATTGCTTGGGGGTTTTAGCGTAAAATTCTCTGATCACTTGATGGCAAAATGGAAAATGGAGCGGAGCGGAGCGCAGACGCATGAACCTGTATCAAGTATACAAATATGCTGATAGTGAAGGTAGTACTACGTGGTAGGCTGCGGTGTGTTGAGCACTTGCATAATACCCGACGAAAGAGTAGCCAAAACTATTTTCAGCAGAGAATCAGGAAGAGACCCCGTACCCGATGGATGTGCGCTGTCGAGGACGATGCCCATTCAACTGGTGTTCGAGAGGATTGGAGAACGGCAGCACCAAATCGGCAGTACTGGAGAACCATAATTCGGTCAGATCCTAAAGGATCGATAATGGTCCGTCACCACTAAAGTAAACTAAGTAATTGAGATTCACTTACTTACTTACCTACTTACTGTTCCATGTCCGCAGGTCCGGTAGAACAAAAGGATGAAATCAGCGATCTCAACTGCAGACACCACCGTCAACATTCGGACTACAACCCCGTAAAAATGGCGTCCACCTTGAACCCGGTCGATGCCAGACGCAAAGATCTAGAAAGAGGAGACTTTCAGGAAATTGGAGATAAACAGCCAAGGACCGAGAATGTTGGCTAAACATTGTAATGCAGATCAAATGCTAACGCATCGTATCACATCCATAACGATGAGAAATACCAGTGGTGATAATCTGTAGCCCTTTTTCGCACCAGCTGTAACTGTTATAGGGTCGGGTAAGACGTCATTGTGCAACACCTTGCGCGACATCGCGTCGTACTGGGCTTCCACGAGATGGACTAGCGTATCTAAAACTCCTCTGCGCCTAAGTGCGCCCTGGAATTCGTTGATCTGCTCCAATGTGATTCGAAGCGTTGCGATACGGTCCTTATTCAATTGGGTCACACTTTTTAGGGATTTTAACCAATGTGGTTTCCCACCAATACCTGCTGAGTAGCTGTTGCATCTGGGTTGACAAAGATAGGTCAGCTTTGAGCATCTCGGCTGAAATGTAGCGCTCCCTTAGGCTCTGTTGGCTTTCATACATCTGATTGTTGTTTCATTTTCATCCAAATACGGCGTCTCACAGTTAAGGTGACTGTTGTGATGACCTATTGGCATCATGCGTTGGTGATTTGATTAGTTTTTGACATTGGAAACTCGAAACAGTCGTTCAAAATGTCCAGTTCATTGCCTAACCAGTTCTGTACAGTCAGTGAGTAGCTGCCCTTACTAACACAATAGGATTTTTGATTTCAGATTCCCGAGAATTCCTATGTCATAGTAAAGGCGATTCCTTTATCGAGTTATAGGTATCTCAGGGATTCTCATACAAAAATCGTAGGTGTAAAAGGAACCCTAGAGACTCTGTGCGAAAAATTTTTGTTCGTTTGATTTCCTCTTCTTTGGTTGGGCTCTTTCGTACCGCCTACAAGCTTGTACAACAGCCTTCTCCAGGTCGGTGTGTCGTCGATGGGCTGTCACTTTTAAATTAAAAAATACTTTTGAATTTGTCAAAAATCAATGGATTATTTCAGGTGGCTCATCGATTATGATATTGACAAACACTTTTACACATGTATCTAACAATATTAAAGAACACACATATATAAATTTAGCAATAGCAACAGCAATAAATTTTACAAAAATTAAATCCTTTTGAATGATTGAAAAAGTGAAAAACGATTTCGAAATCGAATCATTAACATAATGCTATTAACGAGAACACGTATAAATCGAACACTTCCAGTATCAACATTAATGCTAATTATGCTCTTGAATATTTTTCACTTCGCGGCTTATTTTGATTATAGATGATTGACTTATTGATGATGATGGCATTGAAGATGATGAGTGTAGATAGGAACAGGTTATGACTACATTGTATCGGTAATTTATTCAATTCACAGAAGTAGAGACACTTTCAGTTTTTCTCGCATCGAAAGATATCATTAAGAATGAAAAAATAATGTTGCAAGTCGATCAAGACCCAATCGAGTCTATCCCATTCGCAGAATCGTGACCATACAGGCGAAACAATTCTGCAGTTTTTTTTTGTTACTATTCGCTCACTAATGCCGAGATACAGTTATTGATGGAACCGTTGCTGCCATGCCTGTCCCGGGATGAAACTGCAGTCAGCCGGTGAAAGGAGTCTTCTATACGAGAGATCAGTCGCTGCCAGAAGCCTCTCGCCTCCTCCGTTGTCGATGGCATCGCCGATGGTAACGAAACAACCAAAGCACTACCACCGCGCGCCGGTCGGTGGTGAGGTCTATGCACCTTTCGTTCGCCATGTATGGACGGACGGTAGACGGTAACCAGTCTTGGCGAGAGATAAACATTAGAACAACGGTTCTTGCATCTATATGCCTCGCATCAGCCATCGGTGTAAGAAAAGAACCGAAGCTAACAGTAATTTTGCCCATAATCTCGTTTGTCGTTGCTTCAATACAAGCTGCGCTTATGGGACAGCAAGAGGGAATGCATAAAGTTGATACGAAAATTAATCTTGTTAGTAAGTTTATTCAGGTCTTCATTTCAGTAGATAACAACATTCAACAAATTTAACATTTGGGATGAACAAAATAAAAAAGTAATTTGTTAATCACGAAAAAAGTAGAGTTTACTTTCTTCCTAGATTATATTACGGTGCTAGCAAATATTTGTTCTGGTTATACGCCTGCATAAAATAAAGTCCTTAATTTACTCATATGTGTCTAGGATATAAATCACTATTTGTGGCTCGAGCGGCACGTTATTCACATTTATTATAGGAAAATTTCTGCCTTGCCCATCCTGCAAGTATCTCCTTTCACCTAGAGATTGCCATCTATACGTAGAAAAAGTACTTCGTTAAGCAAATAATGAATAGTGCACGAATTGGTAATAAACGTTAAAACCATGATGCGAGTGCGCTCCTTGTTAATTTACGAGTGTTTGAATAACTTTTCCGGTATTGAAAAACAAGTTCCTTCCATTTGATTTTTTTACCGGTCAGTCTGCCAGTTCCATACTGTTTTAAAACTTGCTCACTTCTGTTGACTCATTCCTTGCTGGAAAAAAGTTTGCACAAAAAGCTCAAATGTTTAAACGAAGTGCTTTAAATAAACTCTTGGAGAAATAAACTGTATCGGAAGTTGGATTCTATTGCTTACTTCAAACCTGTTTTGTTATACAAAAGCACGGAAAAATAACTAGTAACAGGAAACTTTTTTCTCTACGCTTTTGATCAGGCTAAATGAAGCTATGGTTATTACAGTGTATTATAATTGTTTGAAATTGAAATTAAATTAACAAAACTGATTCACACATGACTGATAGTGTAGCGATAATGCAATATCCTGCTACGAAACTATCTGAGGAAATTGTGCAACTATCTAATTATGCCTGATTCTCGCACATTGTTAATCAAATCAATTCGCGTCACGATGGGCTCATACTGGGCGTTTCCGTAGAAAAAAATCAACGCGTGGTGCACATTGCAGCCCTGTCCCTGTGTAAAAAATAATTAAAAAAAAAGGTTCTCCGAGACCAGTTTAACTACCCTTGTCCGGACCAGAGCCCCAAACCACCATTGCATTGTGCTGCACTCGCTAAGACTGTCATGCTATCCATCTCCATCGGGGAGGCTGTGATTTCTCTAGTTCTTAATTAAGCGTATGTTGCAAGAGCCAGCTTTGCCCATTGCTTGACAGTCTATATATAGTGAACTTCGGCAAGGAGAATCGTTGAATAATTTATTAGTCCTGTTTTTACTACTACTGTCGTGGCCTGTAAGTGGTATCCACCCGAAGAAGGGACCTTCGCATGTGCATATGAAGTTTAGCTTGGATGCATAATGCATGCAGGCTGCCCTGTCAACTGGATCGCTAGGCAGTAACAGCAATTATAACGATGCTTAACCCGATCGATGCTAGAGAGATGGCGGTCAATTGATTATTTTTACACTCTTTCGGTTTCCTGTCATATTTTCTAGGAAAAAAAAACGTTTTCTGAGGTTTATTATTCCACTTAAAGATGTATTTGAAACATAAAATTTTCTAGAATAAACAGATCATTTTATGTTTGAGCCGTCGTCTGTAGCTGAAGCAGAGACAACTACAGTGGGGAGCACATAGGCATACCCGCTGGCATTGTCGGCGGCATTTAAGCAAAGTGACAACAATTAAGTTAATCGTTGCAATTTAATGACCGGATATATTACATAAAAATGAACGGTTAGGGTAATACCCGGTCGTTCCTAATCTGCTTTGATTAAACAGTAAAAAGATATTTTTTTATTAAAGCAAGGTATTTAAATGGTTCTTGTGAAAAAGTTATCAGAAGCTAATATCCAAATATGGAACTTTGGGAACTTAGATTCGATATAAATCACATAGCTACTGATTTTGAATACTCACCGAAGTATAATACCTAACAATTTTACACGATTTGCTATAGAAACCTGATTCAATTAATCTAATTGCGATGTGATAATTGGAAAAGGATATGTCAATATTGAAAGGGTGACCCCTATCAAATTGCACCACAAAAGAAACGCTGTAGAAAATCCTCAATTATCTTATCGGGACATCGTGAGTCAACTCAACTGTGAGTCTTGTGGTTAAACGTTACTACAAAACTTTGACCATCGAACAGGAGTAGAAATGCGATCAGAATGGATGTTCTATTAATAATCAGGATCACAAGCGTGTCGTGGAGGTGGCCAAAAAGTTGAATCTGTCCAAGTCGTTCATTCAGAGAGCCAAGGAACGGGAGGGACTGCATACGTACAAAGTGCAGAAGGCTTCAAATCATGACGAACGGCAAAATACGGTGGGAAAGTCACGAGCCCGGAAACTGTACAGCTGTAAGTTGACCAAGCCTCATTGTTTCATATGGGTGATGAGACTTACGTCAAGGCGGACTTCTGGCAGCTTCCGTGACTACTGTTCTTTACCGCCCAGCACAAATTTGATGTTCCGGAAGTTAGGAAGTAGAAACTTTTAAAGTTTGCCAAGAAATACATGATTTAGCAAGCGATCTGCTCAAGTGGCAAACGGAGTGCGCCGTTGGTGACTACCGGGACTGTAAACGGGCAGATCTACCTCATCTAGCTTCGTGACACTATTCAAAGGACATCCTGGAGTGGTACGAAGCCAACGGGATACAAGAACCCCTCCCCCTTCCAACGCACCTGAACTAAGGCCCAAGGCCCTTCTAAAAATACTGGGTTATTATGAAGCAGGTACTACGGAAGCATCCCAAGGAGGTCTGGTGACACCAATGTCAACAAGTGAAGGCGAGTGGGTGAGCGGTGCATTATTACCGCCGTTGCACTATGGGCAAAAACAAGAGATAAAACGGACGCAATTAAGATAAGGCCTGCAGCACAGAACAGAAGTGGAAGTTAAAATCCAAACACGTACATGCTACTTTCTGCAGATACTAGCGAACCTGGCGGTGGCGAGTCACTTTTTTCGACGAAAACATCCGAACGCTTACGAATGCACACGAAAGCATATGAAATCTGCTATGCGATTGGTAGCGAGCGTTCTGCTTATATTGCTGTTATTCGCTTCTGTGTGAAAACCTTCCCAAAAGAAAAATAAAAGCAAAAAAGACTCTGTTACCAGTTTTGATTGCCGAATCGTTCGGACTTCCACTTCTGTTCTGTGCCTGCAGGCTTATAAAATATAGGTGATCTTATGTAAAACTTTCCGGAGAATCGCGTGGTGCCGACCCCTTACCTGTTTATCATCGGGAAGTGCCTCATTTTGCTCATTTTCCCCTGTTTTTAATATTTTTCACCCCTATAGGACTGTTCCAAGCAAGGCTTTGAGAAAATAAAAGTTAAAAGCCTAATAATTTTGTGTAAAAAAGTCCGCAGAATCCAATAGGGCTTATTTCATTTAGTTTAGAGCACATTATTATTTTTGGTTGAGCTCCCGTTATCAAACCGACCATACCAAAGGGGAATTTAACCAAACAAATTATTGTACTCTAAAATAAATGATATAAGCCCTTTTCGATTCTGCGAATTTTTTTACACAAAATTAGTAGATTTTTGAGGTTTGTTTTCTCAAAACCTTGTTTAGAATGATCCAATAAAGGTGATAAATGTTAAAAACAGGGGAAAATGTGCAAAATGGGCCACTTCCCGATGATTAACAGGAAAGGGGTGGGCACCACGCGATTCTCCGGAAAATTTTACATAAGATTACCTATATTTTATAAGCCTGCAGGCTAGGGATGCTATACCGGTATTACCGAAACCGGTTTTACCGGTATTACCGTGCTATTTTCCATTACCGAAATACCGGTTTTCTCACGACCAAAAACCGGTATTTTCGGTATTTGTTTTTTACATGATCAATTTTCAAATAACAACTGCAGAAACCTACATTGCTGTTAAAATTTTTTAAGCATATAGGGAGAATTCAGTTTTAAGATTTATATTTAATTCTTCCATAGGAGAAACCTCGGAATACCTATGGTATCCAATTTGACGAAAATGCAATTAAGAATATTGTGCGACAATCGGCGACTATGAAGTTGAAGATATGTGTTTTTTGTTTTTTTGCGAGAAAAAATCAGAAGAAAGTTATTTTGCTTGACTAAAAGATCTCTTTTAGTTTCGTAGTCACGAATAAAACTGTGTGATATACAGTGAAGCTCTTCCGAAAATTTTCAGTAAAAAACGGAGTGCTCTTGATAAATGTCAGAACACACCTCGGAAGAGGAATTTTTTCGATTACTAGTACAAATTGGAATAGCAGTGCTACGCCAATTCTACGAGCTCTAATCTACAGTTCACACTGTACCTCACTGTGTACTTAACTTAACCGATGAGAAATTCATAAAAAATTTTGGCTGCTGTCGAATTGCTGTACCGGAAAAATTGCAACTCTGCTAAACTGACTCTACGACTCTAGAGCTGCTCTCCGAACACACTTCTCGCGTCACTTTTGATTTCGTCCAATGTAACAATTCCACCATATTGAGAAGAACGAGATCGAAGTTCTTCGAATTGAACTTTAAATTGTTTCAAAATGAAATAATTTTCAGTCATTCACTCAACGTGGTTGATGAATAATAACATTCAATATTTAACAGAGATTTTAAAAATCTAATTAAAACTAAGCAGTTTTGGTTTATTATGGAAAAAGTTACATTGGACTGTTTACCATCTAATGCTGTACTTTGGACGTTTTTATTTTTCCACGCTATTGCACATAAATTAAGCGAGATCACCGTAAAGTACGTGCGTTGCCGAGCTACGCTATTTTCGAGGCTATTTTTCAATATTAGGCCGCTTGTTTCACTTAAAATGCATAAATAATGCGAAAAAAAAACTTTCACTTGCTAAACGTCCAATGTACAGATTGGGTTTGTTTTGATTTTTTTTGCACTTTGGACATCAGATGAGAACGACCGAAGTAACAGTCAGTCATCCGTAATTCGAATGTGCACATTGGACATTTTGATAATGCTAATCTTTTAACCTCAAAATAATTCTATTTGGGCAGGTGTTTTTGTATAACATTGAGTTTAAAAAGAGCAATAATTTGTTGTGATAAACCGGATTTGTTTACATTTGTTACACGTGGACGAAATGAAAAGTGACGCGAGACTTCATCTATCGCACAACTACTGTTCTATTCACTGTATTGGTTGAATTTCAAGAAGAGTTCCTATATTCAACTTTATTCGTTTTATAATCAACTGCACCCTTAGTGATTTAATAACAAATGGCTGCAGTATTTATCAAGACATTGAGGTGAGCGAAGTTCTGTGATGCTTTACTAACATCAAATTTAATGTAATAAATTCAGAAACCGAACAGACAGAGGAACCAAATCAACTGGGCTTTTAATATTAGTTTAACTTAAATGTCCTAAGCGGTTTAAAAGTTCTTGAACACGATTTTCCTTCCATATAGATAATTTAACGCTCGGTCTGTACGTCTTTTCCGGTGGACGCCGATTGAAGATTCTTTGAATCCGGAAGCTTATTCAGTAAAATTTGTTCTTGTTTAAGAGATGACATGCTAAACAACACTCTTTGCGGTAGCAGATATTTTTTTAAATAAACTTGTCAACTAGTTATATCAAAAGAAATTAAATTATTGAAATCATACAGTTTTTGAATTTTTTAAATTAATTTTTCATGTGTTCACCGGTTTTTACCGGTTTTACCGGTATTGAATTTATCAATACCGAAAAACCGGTTTTCGAAATACCGCCCGGTATTGGCATCTCTACTGCAGGCCGTATCTTAATTGCGTTCGTTTTTTCTCTCGTTTTTGCCCATAGTGCGTTGGAGCTAAAGTCACAGTAACAACAACCAGATGGATATGTGCCACACCACTGCAGAGGGTAGAGTTCGGAGGCGACGCCGGAGAAGGTGAAAGAGTCACGCAAAACACTGAATCCTAGCCGGAACGGTTTTCCGACTGGGGACGACGCCAAACTGGTTTTCTTTCGGATATCGGAAAAAGATCACTTTT
Source organism: Sabethes cyaneus (assembly GCF_943734655.1). Taxonomy (NCBI): domain Eukaryota; kingdom Metazoa; phylum Arthropoda; class Insecta; order Diptera; family Culicidae; genus Sabethes; species Sabethes cyaneus. The sequence goes on from NC_071355.1 coordinate 57,799,789, forward strand.
TTCTTACTTCTAATTTTATTTAACAATACTTTTACACAATGTGGCACTTTCACTCATCACAATTCATCATCAGTTCTCATCACTTGTTGTTACTATCACGGTTAAATCGATGTTGACTCTAAGACGGTTGAAATACTTCTTGTTCTGCATTCCGTTAAACGCCCGTATTTATACTACACGGCGTGGTATTCTGGGCGTCTCGGGCAACTTCGGGAAGATACGATGAAATGTATTGCTGGCATAGGAAAGAAGTGCCTAGAATGTTCGATGTACGTTGCTAGCAGATGCAGGCAGCTTAGAGATGCTTCTCGAATCTTCGAAAGCACGAGTTTCATACGATTAACGGATTGTAGCGTTTTTTTCGCTGTCGCACACATGACATGGCTTGTGGGACACCCTTTATTTATGCAAGCCAGATGTGATAAGACACATTATAACTAACGACTGAAGACGACATATGATCATCAGTCTTTAGTTTTGCTATTATAACTCTTGAACGAAAAAATTCCGTTCGTTAATTTTTTTATTAGTTATCAGGAATTGTAGAATAAGAAAAAAATGAGTTAAAACATAGTTGCTCCTATTTCCAGTACTAGATGTGATCGGTAGCTGTGATCTATTATGGACGTTTCGCTTAGAGTGAATCTACGATTGTGTGTGATGCAACAGTACCACAGTACCCTATGAAAAATACTCCAACAAACTGTCGAAACGTCGGGAAAATATCAAATCTCAGTCTTGATAAATTTCTCTGAAGACTGCCCTGCCAAATATTAACAGTTGCAATTGAATCCAATTGATAGCAAGTATAACAAAGGTCAAAACGTACATTGTACGATGATTGTGAAAATTGGTAGATGGCAGAACAATGGAACCGCATTCGAGAGTTGAACGGAAGTCCTTAGTGATGCGGAAGGCAAATCTCAAAGTTCTTCAATACTTTGTCATAATGTAGGAAATATGCTGCTTCAACGATAACCGACTGTCCAAAATAACGCCGAGATCCTTCGTAGATAGAAATAGTGGAGCAGTTTTCAGGATTGACGAGACAGACACACGATGTTCAAAATACTATTATTAAAAAAAATAGGTTATTTAAACGGAAAATGCCAGTTGGTTTGTACTGCCATCCTACATCTCTGAACCAATTTTTAAAAAAATCGGTCGACAAATTTTTGAGTTACGCCCTTTTGAAGTTTTAAAGGGCAGATTGCTCATATAAAGTAAATAAAAATCTTCAATAACACTTCCAAAATGAACGTAAATCACAGCTGGTATTGATTTTTTATGCAGCATATGCGCATTGCCGACCATTTTAGGAGTTTTACGCTGTATTGGGACTAACCGGAAATGTTCCGGATTAAGTTACCGCTGTGGAAAATAACCAGTATCGAGCATGAACAAATACTTATCATGCGACACCTCAAATTACGCCAGGATTTAAAAACTAGATCACTGACAGTCAGATAAACTACCTAGCACCACGTTGGTTATATCTGGACAAGTTTCGGGGACTTCCGGGAACACCCAGACAAGTGGCCAATTTCGTCCGTGAACAAAAACCTATCGTGCGATACCTTAAATGACACTAGAATTCAATAACTAGACCAATGGAAGCCAAATCTGCTATCTAGGGTTAGATTTGGCCATATCTTGACATATTTGGGGGACCCGGGGAACCCTTGGGAAGTCAATAACACAATGTGGTACATTATTGATAATAAAGACATGTTCGGAATTGGTCATTGTAGTTCTTGGTACTCAATTTGGCTTGCTTAGATCTATTTTAAAAGTTTTAGTGTGATTAAAGGTGTCGTATGATGAGTTTTTGTTCATGTTCCAAATTGGTAATTTCCTAGGGTTTTCGGAGTCCCCCAAACATGTCCAGATATGACCAAACCTGAACCTAGATAGCAAATTTGGCTTTCATTGATCTAGTTATTGAATTCTGGTGTGCTTTAAGGTGCCGCAGATGAGTTTTGGTTTATTGACAAAACTGACCACTGGTCTGGGTGTTTCTGGAAGTTCCCGGAACTTGTCCGTATATAACCAATGTGGCGCTAGGTAGTTGATCTGACTGTCAGTGATCTAGTTTTTAAATTCTGGCGTAATTTGAGGTTTCACATGATAAGTATTTGTTCATGCTCGATACTGGCTATTTTCCACAGCGATAATTTAATCCGGAACATTTCCGGCTAGTTCCAATACAGCGTAAAACTCCTAAAAAGGTCGGCAATGGGCGTATGTTGCATAAAAAATCAATACCAGCTGTCAATTAATCAATTAATCAATTAATAACGGTATGTTGAACACCGTGTGACAAATTGTATGAATCTTAAGCAAATCCTCAAGTAAATCTTCAAATCGTCGGTGAAGGATAATCGAAGGCCTTTAAAAATCACTAAAATACATCATTAAAATAATATTACTGAAATACAGCAGCAAGATTAGCGGTCTACAATTACTACCTCGTGGGAACCCAGCCAAGTTCGGAAACGCTATGGATTTTAAACTCGGGACGTGAAACTGCCTATCTATGAACTTCCAAGGGAGGTTCCCGAGTGCTCTCCGACGTATTGAAGAGCCGCAAATTTGACCACGTAGCACTGCAGGAGGTGTGCTGGAAGACCTCAACGGGACGTACGTTCAGAGATCGACGTACCATCTACCAGAGCTGCGGCAACACGCACGAGCCGGGTATAGTTTTTATAGTGGTAGGCGAGATGTGGAAACGGGTGATTGGGTGGTGGCCAACCAAACCTCGAATGAGTAGGTGTAGGAAAATCTAGGGCCAGTTCTTCAACATAAGCATCAACCTCAGAAGTAACGACTCGCAAAGATTACTTCTACACACAGTTGGAGAGTGAATACGCCCGCTGCCCAAAACATGATATTAAGATCGTCATCGGGGATTTCAATGCTTAGGTCGGCCTGGAGGAGGAACATGAACCGGTAATTGGATGGTTCAGCGTACACCAGCTGACCAATGAAATGACCCTAAGGCTTATCGACTATGCCTTCTTCCAGCACAGACCCCTACACAAGTACACCTGGAGGCCACCAAATCAGACAGAATCACAGATCGACCACGTTTTGATTGACTGTCGGCACTTCTCAGACATTATCGACGTCAGATCCTATCGAACGTCGATAGGCCAACGCCAACGTTGACTCGGACCACTGTTTAGTGATGGTTTAGATGCGCCCAAAACTCTCCGTTGGGAACAACATTCGGTACCGACGCCAGCCTCGGCTGAGGCAGCCACACATCGCCACACACTACGCGCGCTCACTCGAAGCTGCGCTGCCGGAAGAAGATGAGCTCGATGAAGCTTCTCTTGGGGACTGTTGGAACACCATTAACATGGCCATTATCGGTGTAGCGAAGAGCTCTATCGGACACGTGGTACGGGCGCAGCGGAACGATTTGCCGATAAATGTAAGAAGGCGATGGATGAGGAGAATGCTGCGCGGCCGACCAAGATGCACTTCACAAGCAATTGCGGTCGAGCAGATTAAGTCCCCGTATAAAGTTCACCCTGTACAAGACGCTTATTATACCGGTTGTTCTTAACGGGCATGAAACATGAACAATGCTCAAAGAGGACCTGCTAGTGGTCGGAGTTCTCAAAAAACGAGTACTAAGAACGATCTTCGGTGGCGTTCAGGAGAACGGAGTATGGAGGCGGAGGGTGAACCATGAACTCGCACACCTCTATGGCGAACCCAGTATCTAAAAGGTGACTTAAACCGGACGGATACGATGAGCAGGGCATGTTGCAAGAATGCCGAACAACTACCCTGCAAAGATTGTGTTTTTGAGGTAAACTGGTAGAAACAAGACGACCAGGAGCGCAGCGAGCAAGATGGATAGACCAAGTGGAGCGAGATCTGGCGGAGAGTATACGGTGAGGAATGGGAAAGCGGTAGCCCACAACCGAGTAAATTGGAGAAACTTTGTTTAACAAGGTTTGTCGTAGGACCGCAAGCCACCCAAGTAAGTAAGTTAGTGCGTACCAAAAGGGGAACTTTTCGAGAACTTTGTGCTCTTTTTTATTTTACAGTCTTTTGATGCGCATTACCGATCGAACGAAGCATAAAGTTCTTGTCCGATAATTTGTCCCAAAATGGTCTTTTAGTACATTTATCGTTCAACATTAACAATGACGCAAGCGTCAGCGAATTTACGTAGAGCGTTTGTGACGTAGGACTACGTCTTTGTTTACTACACCGGGTAGTACTTTGTGAAAACGAAAATAGAAGTCTAACATTTAAATGAAAGATTTCGAATGCTAATCGAATGCTACAATACTACTGAACGAAACATAGCTATTAATATGTCGTTGGATAGATAAAAGGTCCAGCAGTTTTATAGTAACATATTCATAGCAATCTTTTATACGTTTTATAGTGAAAATACATGTAAAGTTTCAAACTTCCCCATATATTTTCTTCATGATTACCTTGCTTCTTAGGCAGCAACGACAGATAAATACACCATTTATTTTAGTGTGGTTTCCTTTTCCAAAAAAAGTAACGAAACCACACTGTCCCAACGCCAACAGATCGAAGATTTTTTACGACGCTTAAACCTATACCAATTTGATATCTGTGCTTGGGAAGTACGCCAGAGTGCAAAACCAACCCTCTTCTTCAAGCGATTTTATCTTTAAACATTAAATCTAGTCCAATTTTAATGTCCTGCAAGTGAAACGTCATAGAAAAGTGAGCGGCCATCCTTTCCTTTTGCCAGATTGCATCCATATACTGCGAATTTGTTCGGAACTATTGTCTTGCACGGAAACAGAGCTGAAGGGATATTTGTGCATGTGACGTGACGCAGCAATCCTCAAAACGAGGAAAATCAGCGACTGTCTTACCCGAGAACAGTTTTTAATCACCAATGAATGGTGCTATCAAAAATTTCGTGGAAATCGACAAACGTAAATCAGTGTTGTAAATGATTTTCCAGAATAGTTTACTATTTTTTCGGTTTAATCGTACCTGTAAGCAAGCTCTTAAGTAAGCTAACTTCGTCAACTGCATACCAGTTTCAAGCCAGTTATTTAAAGTTGACTAGTGATACAGATCATGCAAAAATTGTCAAAATGCGAAATCATCACCAATCATTCAATTTTATCTGCAGCTACTACTTGGTGGTTTCTAAAAAGGTCGATTGATGGACGATATTCAGATTTGGTCTGAAACATTACTTGGAGCTTGTCATGATAATTATGTGCCTCTGTACCTTGTAGTTTTTACTTACCAAAACTTCACAACTGGTTAGAATTAATATTTAAAAAAAACATAATATTATTATTTGTGGCGAAAATCAATCTCTTACCTTAATTTAATTTTAAAATTACTTTTAGTTTTAACTTATGTGATAAAATGGGAGAAGTATCGAAATAGATCCGATTGACTCGCCATTTTTCTTCTGATGAGACTGCATCATGTATCTGATATATATTTCAATATCTAATGACAAGATTAAGGAAAGTAAAGAGCCGCCTTTCTTTTCTTTTTACAGAGTTTCTTTTACTAACTTTTACTTCACTGCCTGTCGATGGGGCTCGTAGACGTTAATCGTGCGATAATTTTAATGCATCATTTCCATTCGTGACAGTAGTGGTTAAAAACGGCAAGATTAAAGCCTTCCAGCAACTGAAAAGAGCCCGCTGGCTGCGTGTGACATCTGTTCAGGTAAGTTGGTATTGTAGAGAAACCGAACATGTGGGTTTCTTCCTACCAATTAAGTGTTTAACTGTCGTTTATCTGCTTTGAACAATCGATTTTTTTCCGTAAGTCGCTTCCTAGGCTGCAGCTTCTGCATTACCCGTCGTCGGGGACGGCTGTCTATTGGAATCTCTCCATTTGCTGGAAAACGTGCACTCATGCAGCCCTGTGCGGGTTCCAAAGTATCGGTTCAAGTTTAACCAGTTTTTCGTCGCCCTACCGCGCACTCCATAGCGTTCCGTTGGGATTTGAACTTGAAGTTCTGACGGCCGCGCGCCGTCTCGGTGGAAACGGGATTTTCCCGTAGAAGGTGCAGTCGGAGGCTGTCGTAGCGCAGCGATCGATGGACTAGGATGGCGGGAGGCTGCTATAACTGGTCGGTATAAATATTTCGCTTAACGCATTATTACATAAAAATGCCCATAAATAAATAAATATAAATAATGGTCACTGTAGGCAGTGGGAGCAGCGCGGCTCAGGAGGAGGCGTTGATATGAGGATTTGATATGACAGGTAGAAATTCAGGGTTTTTATTCATGTTGATTGGAAGCCATTACTTGACCTTTGATTTTTTTTATTATTATTAAGAATGAAGAACGAGCTGAACCTTAAGTTGGAACTAGTATTGAGTACAATTAGTTTTATTAATAAAAACCTTAATCCAGCTCTCAATTAAATCGAAAGCATCATCTAGCATATTCCTTACTTACTTCGTAGAGACTGCATTGCCAACCGACGCGCCGAAGATCCAGGTTGCACCGATAGATGCTTAAGCCTGACTGTGCGTGCAAGTTCAGACTGCTAGGTCTGATATGGGGATGACCGCGCATCCCATTGATGGTAGTTACAACCTGCCGCTGCAGTTTACGATTGAATGTTTTTTTCCACGCCGCACCGCCTTAAAGTAGTTTTTATCTCGCTAGTTCGCAGCAAACTGCAAATTTCTGGAACAAGTTGTGGAATAGTTTAGCACACTCATAACCCTCATTAAAGTACAGAAAAATAATAATTCATTACGATTGCTAGCAGTATCGGAGCGCTCAAGAATGGGCAAAGTGGAGGGAAATTCCTATAATTCTTTTTTAATTACAGCTAACAGTTTGAATCCGTGTGTGAACAACGCTTATACTAGCGTTTGTTTCATGCTTGGCCTGATCAATGAAGGCAGAGCATAAATAATGTTTATCTTGAATGATATAGCTTGAATTGTCGCCAGCAGTAAACTATAATAACACATTTTCTTCATTCAATAACTATACACACTCGTCGTCCTGTCAGGTAAAATTTGTTATTATAAGCATCATCTAAATTATCAATGCCATTTATAAGACCAAAAGACAGTATTCTATTTGATACTAAAAAAAGAAATTTTAAAAGATTCTAACGATTCTAAGGATTTATTTGCTGTTAATTAATTTTGGCTTTAATTGTTAGAGGTTCATATCTCTAGAGTAAATGAATGTAAAGTTGATAAAATTGATTAATTAATACATTATGTTTTCAATCGACTGCATTTAGTTTTTAATTATTGATATTCAGAGAGGTAATCTTCAGAGGAATTCACCGAGACGAAAACTTGATGTTTTCCCGGCGTTTCGAAATTTTGTTGGTGTCTTTTTCAAACGATACTGTGGTGAAATACTTTTTTAATGTTAGTGTGATGTTGCTTACATTCATATTCATTGCTTACATATCGTTTACATCTTTTGTCTTACCAATATATTATTGTGTTAAGGTAATACATTTTGTTATTGGTAGAAATATGACTTTAATACCTGATTGTGTTGTCATATCGCATTCTTCTATATCTAACAGCCGTATGAAGAATTTGTATCCAGTGTACTCGGTCCTGAGCTACTCGTCCCCAATTTGTTAAGCGTCTTGATACACGCAAATCGGCTTCAACCTGGTCGAGCCATCTAGCACGTTGAGCTCCTCTATTCCTGGTGCCGGTGTGGTTCTTGAAGAGAACGGATATCACTGTACACTATGGCTACCATAGTTTTCAGCTTCAGAAACGGTTGGCTTCATGGTAACTTTTCTCAGATGTTCCACAGTGTTCCGTCCTAAGTTGTACATGATAGGATACAGCATAAATTGATTCACAAAAAATAAGTGAGATTAGCTGCTCATAGCTGCTCTCGCCCGAGTTACACCCCCTTAAAGATTACATGTAAAAATTAAAAAACCAGTGACAGCTGCTAAAGGGAGAAGATAGAGCTCTACTGTCTTCGACGAAAATATGCAATTTAATGTGATTAATAATTTCTTAGAACACTTGAAAAGCATACGAAGCATTATTAAAGAGCTAGATCGTAAAAACTGTTTTGAAGGGTGTCCCTAAGAGTTTGGCTCTATAACTTTTTTCATGTAAGAGATAGAAATCAGTAGTATTCAACAAAGTTTCTCAAAAATAGTTTTGCTACAGCTTTTCTGTAGGTAGCAATCATTTCTGACTTAAAATAGGGAAAATATTTTTTGTATCTGATTAGGGACACCCTAATGTCCGAATATTTTTTCACCACTAGAAAGTGCTTTATCAATGAAGAAACTTTTCTGAAGTAACTATTATGCTATGTCTTAAGGTTTCGATGCTATTACACAGAGAACAGATTAACAGGCTCGAAGGAAGTAATCGAATTTTTGTGTGTAAAATCTGTCGGTAGCGCCCTCCAGAAATAGTTTGCCAAACGCATCAAAAAACATCCATGTACCTTTATCAATATTTCTTTGTGCTGGATTTACATAGCAGCGATGGCAGCGACATCAAGATTTAGTTTGCCACTTACTGCTCGAGGGGTGCTCTATTGAAGGATTACTCGTAGATTAAATAGAAACCTTTTACACACTTTTTGTCGATTACCTGGTAGTCTGTTCTCTGTGGCTATTACTTATGTCTCACTGTTTTGAAGCCGTCCCACTGTGCACTGTGTGTCCCAACAACACAAAAGACAGCTTTTTCAATAATTTTCGAAGATTTTCTCAGTGATTTAATAAAGCAACGATGTGTTTCAATGTTATTTGCTTTGACAACACTGTTCTGATCGTTTGTACTCGGATCGTTTGTACTGCTATATGTTTACCTCTTTTGTTCTCCCACCATCCTTATGAACAGCGAGTGAGACGTCAAACTCGCAGTTTCCCATAAGAACACCAGAGAATAAAAGAGACGACGAATACCGTTTGCCGAACGGTGCGGTGAGTGTATGCCCCGATAAACAATTTAGACAGATGGCATTTTACGCATCTATGCCGATACGCTATGCCGATTACGCATCAGATGCCGATTAGTAGGTCGCGGATAGGAACGCGAACTTACTGAATAGGGGGAAAAGTTCGAGGGATTTTTTAACGGGACGTAAAAAATTCAGATTTCAGGATTGCTTAAAATAGCACCTTGCGGGTGAAAATGGGTTCGGTGTGTTCAAAATTAGTTCTGCCGCTCCAACGTTTAAAGCGAAAAATCAAAAGTTTAGCTCAACAATAGTGTCTTCCAATGGTAACAGCTTGAAGAACTAAAGATAGCAAGAAGGTTGGTATGCTGATATCCCCCACTTAGTCAACCCATCGCTTGTAATATGGTAAAACAATCAGTGACCCGCTTAGACTGCTTAAAACTAGTTCTTTACCCTATATGAGACTAACCTGGATATTCGAAAATTTTCTTGTAAAGCCAGTAATATCGAAAATTAAGATATAAAAAATACCTTTTTAGCAAATTTAATATAATGCCAATGGTGCTCATATACAACCATAATTTAATTTATATCGAAAAATACTATGAAAATACGAGATTTATGGCTCGAAAACTACGTGACAACTTGAACTTATTATACCTGAAAATAAAAATCAGGGATAATGAAACGAGCCAACGCTCCTCTTACTAAGCATTTCCTCTTACCAACGCCAATATGCAGAGATTTAGCGCCCTACACGCTTAGTATTTAAAACATATTTTTGTAGCATAAAAACATTAATTCAATAAGAAACATCCTACAATTTATTATTGTTTAATAATATATCAATTAAGGGTCGATTGTATTCAATGTATGTATAATGAATCACAATAGATCAGAATAATGGTCGCGGTGGTAAGTCCCCAACACGGGAATAAATGTATGATGTACGTGTGTGTATATACATATTTATGTATGTGTAATATATGTCTGTATGTATGTATGAACGTATGTATGCGTGTAATCTATAAGGTTTTGCACGGGCGAGCATAACCTCACTTCTTTGACGTCTATCAGTGGTTTGTTTACATGGACTTAGAACATGGGTTAACATCTTGAAGCTGAATATTGCTTAAGGCCTTAACGGCAAGTCAGAAAAGCACAAAAACTGCCATTCCGAGTAGTTTGGAGGGCGACACTGCTGGATAATACGCTTTTAAAACGTTTAACTCCAATTTATGCATATCGCGTTCGCCTAACAAATAGTAAACAAACCACGAGTGGATGTCAAATGGGTGAATTGAGTTCATTCCGGTTCATTCGTGACGTCACCTTGCAAAACCTTATTTCGCGTGTCTATGTATTTGAATTTCAACTTGCTATATCGTGCAAGATGTACTTTGCGACGGCAGAGCCATCTACGGCAGAAAAGAAGAGGCTCAAAGGAAATAATCGCGCACCTCTCACGGATGGTAAGCGTTGACGGCGACGTGCTGGAAGTGGTAAAGGTAGATGAATTCGTGAATTTGGGATCACTTATGACCGCAGACAACAACGCTAGTAAGGATATCCAGCGACGCATTCAAGCGGGAAATCAAACCTTCGGAAAGCGGAGAGTAGCGGAATGAATCATAAGTTACAGGCACTACTTTGAGAGATTTCCATTGTACTTCTGGCAAAAGCCGGTTGGCTACCAGTCGGTTCGGTAGGAACTTTTCAAATATTTTTTTTTCTGAGGTTGCTTTGGAGATCTCTTGACGAAAATTTGATTTTTTTGTAGACAAATATAGTACTTTCTTTTTAAAGTTGTTTTGTTTGCCCTGAAATTAAAAAAAATGGCACTATTCCATTTCCAATTTTTTCTTAAATATTTAGTAACTGAAATATATGAAATATACATCCTAGCGACAAACAGTCTTTAGAGACAAGTATTTCAACTTACTGAATAACTTTGTAAAACATTTGAATTTTAACAATTTGAATTTAACAATAAACAATTTGATTTTGAATGAACATTTTACGCCAGACTGAAAGCGAAGTCTAGGAGAATTGGGCTAAAAATAAATGCGTCGAAGACCAAATACATGAAAGGAAGAGGCTCAAAGGAAACAAACGCGCGCCTCACACGAACGGTAACCGTCCTGAAAGCGGAGAGTGGCGGAGGCGTATGAATCACGAGCTACAGGCACTGCTTGGAGAGACTCCCGTCGTACATCTAGCGAAAGTTAGCAGGCTACGGTGGGCCGGACACGTCGTAAGCATGCCGGACGACAGTGTGACGAAAATAGTCCTCTTCAAAAACCCCACCGACACCAGACAGGGGGGCCCAACGTGCACGATGGCTTGACCAGATCGAAAGCGATTTGCGACTTCTGAGACGAGTAGGGAATTAGCGACGAGTGGCCCAAGACCGAGTTGAATGGAGACGAATGCTTGAAACAGCACGAGCCACCCCGGCTCTATGCTGCTGAAGAAGAAGATGCTCTTTTTAAACAAATCATTACCTTTCGCAACAAATATTCAGCATTCAACCAAGTTGCCTATTTTAGTGTGTTACCTTTCGTTTGTTACCAAAATCGTTAAAATCGGTTCAGTCGTTCAAAAGTGATTTTAAAAATACTTTGGCAATACGACGCATTTTTGGGCTTCTCTATCTCATAAAGCGGCGCCCCAAATGCCAAATACAAAAATACAGGTCTTCATTTCTGCTCGCTAACTAGCTAACTAGTGGCCATGATGACACTGGGCGAGTTGGCAATCAGCTCACAAACTCACTTGCTAGCAACCAGTAACCTCGCCTAATGTAATTGAGGCTTGAACTGTAACTCAACAGGCTGCTAAACGTGAAAAGAAAAATAGTATACCTATACCTAGAATATAGAAGCCGAATAATATTGTTGAAAACCTTTGCAAGACAGCTTCGCGTCACTTTGTCACCTCATAAAACCGAATGTCAACACACTTTGGCATGTCCATCTTGTGAAGGACACTCGATTGGCAGTCAACGTACACATTTTTCCTTTCCGTCCTTGTACCCTTTCGGGAAGTAGCCACCGTTGGTTGTCACTAGAATTGGCTGGCCTCAGAAAGTCATCTCGTTGCAAGCAACGAGTACACTTCCAGAACGTAGTAACTATAGCGTCACTCAAAAGGGGCTGCAGATTTTTTTTGCTACTGTTTTGAGTTGACATCAATTTGCGGTAGGGCTGCTCACAACTAAATAATTGATTTTGTTGCTGGTCAACAACCAAACAGCAACATTTCAAGGAGCCAACATCTCTAGCGTCACGTTCATCAGTTGTTCGGCATATTTGATTCTTCGGAGGATGTTCATCACGCTGAAAGATCAAAGTACGCATCAACGATAGCAAATCGATACGCATCCGCACGGTCGCAACCCGCTGCGCTGAAGCATGATTTATAAGGAAAAATTTTAATTAATCACCATCAACGATCGAGAACGGCAATGACGATCGCGACGTCTTCGCGGACATGTCATTTGGCTGGCTGCTTCCCAATACTGGATTTACCCTCGGAGACAGGATAGGACATTCCCATCTGGAGAACTTGTCTACGCACGACATTTTTTCATGTTGTGCCTTATGTACGAGATTTGTTGATCGATGTCCATTTCAGGATCGGCACGGTTGAAGTACATCTCGAGAGAAACTTGTAAACGATCGAACCATTAATAATACATGCATTCTGAGCTGGTCGAAGCTACTGGAATTGCATTCCGGTGGGTAGCTTTTCCGAGAATAGTGTTGAACGTTAGGTAAACAGCATCAGTGCTCTTGTGGAACTGGATTATGCAAGTATTTGCAGTACAGGTCCACTGACCTTCACCGCTCAATTCGTCGAATGAACAAAAAAGGGGCGCAGTCTGTTAAAGAAACTATTTATTTCTAGTTTCTTTGGAATGAAAATGTTAGGTTTGTATTTTATATTTCTAAAGTGATGGAACAGTCATTACTGTAACCGTATTTCGGTACTCAAAATTATAATCCTACAGTTATGGAAATACGATATTACACATATTTTTATTAAAGGGTATTAGACTTGCAAAGTCAAAACGAATTCTTTATTCAGTTGAAAACATTCTTTATAAAAAGAAAACCCAAAAATATTATTTCTGCAAATGACTGAATATTCAGATCAAAAAGGACTTCCCTTTAGCACGTGATTCGCATTCGTGGTTGAACGGGTGTACGGAAGAGAATGGGCTCAACAGGTTGCACTGGCACTGGCTGTATTCACTATGCGGTGCGATGGACAAGATTCAGTAATGAACCATAATGATAGCCTTGCTGAGCATTAATTCATTGAGTTCAAGAAGTGCGGAACGGAGAAATCACAATAAAAAAAATATACGGCGTGATGAGAATGCAAGGCACACCAAGTGTCAGTCCTTGTTGCAGCATCCCCCGTCAGTTAGGGTGATTCACAAAGCTGGTTTCTGTTTAAAGTCGAAACACCTCCATACTAAATTGTTTTTCGAGTTTGCTTTTCGAAACAGCCTACGGCCAGTTGGTTACTATGCAGAACGCATCATGTCAACAGAATTCTCCACTGTCTGGCGCAAGACGTCGATTTTGTACGTTGATTTTTTTGCCTCTCCATCATGCTTTTTAACACTAATGCCAATGTCTTAGCTCAACTGATATCTCGATGCCGTTGCGTGTATCTATGCGATTTCCATTGACTATGCATCTAAAAACTTGTTTGCACTGCCATCCATCCTGCGCATTAAAGAAAATGGCTATAAGGAATCGGTGCAGGTACATGGGAACAGGTTTCTCTTGATGCTTAACATTTTCTTCCTGGGAGAGAGATCATCGTCGCCATCGTCGAAGATCGTGTTCATCTCATCAACAAGGTCTTGTTCGCTCATCAGCTTACTGAAAATTGATGTGCAGCCAGGAATAAATCACTCAGTCGTAGACTGAATACATTGTTTTGTGAGAATCACTTCTAAAAGTTTCCGAAGAAGTTAAGACGTAGAGGGTGGAAATGTACCTACTCAGGAAAATGAGAGTGACATTAGCAACGAGCTCATGTATCAAGCTCCATTAAAATTTAGCGAGTCAATCAATAGACTGTTTTCATCATTGGCCACAGCAAAACTTAGTTTAAGATGAATGCTAGAATGACGCCAGCTTTTATTCCGTTGCAAAGCCGATTGTGGACGAGCGGCTGCAGGATAATTTAAATTTGACATTTTAACTGTACTTACCATAATAGGTTTTACATAAATTACGGCGACAGCAGCCACTCGAGTGCCCCAATTGATCTTTGTAATTGAAGTGTAGGATAAAACGGTTCAGAAAACAGCAAAATACGAAATAGCAACTACAGTTTCTGTTTTTGGTTATTAAATCTTTATTTGACGTTAGACGTTTATCGTTTTCTTTTTACACAAATAAAGGGAGACAATTTTCCATTTCAAAAAGTTGTCTTATATCCAAATTGTCTGATACCGAAGTAAGATTTTCATCTACTCCACGAATCAAACAAATGTATCTTCTGCTTAATAATGCATACCGTCGCACAGTGGGACGGATTCAAAGGTTTTAAAAACGGTTGCCTTTATGATAACTTTTTTCAAATGTTCCACCCTAGGTTGAACATGGCGGTGAACCAGGTGAGATTAGCTGCTCATAGCTGCTCTCCCCTAGACACACCTCCTTAAAGATTACATGTAAAAATAAAATAAAATAAAAAAAAAACCGTGATAGCTGTCAAAAGGAAAAAGATAGAGATCTACTATATTCGACGAAAATGCGTAATTTAATTTGAATTATAATTTCTTAAAACATTTGAAAGGCGTACGAAGCCTTGTTAAAAAGCTTGATCGAAAAAACAGTTGTTAAGGGTGTCCCTAAGAATTTTGGTCTATAACTTCTTTCATGTAAGAGATAGAAATCTTCAATATTCAACAATGTTTCTTAAAACTAGTTTAACTACAAGTTTTCTGAAGATGGTAACCATTTTTAACTTAAAATTAAAAAAAATATTTTTTGTATCTCCTTAGGGACACCCTAATGTTCAAATATTTTTTCACCACTACAATGTGCTTTTTGAATGAAGAAACTTTTCTGAAGCAACTAATATGCTATGTCTTAAGGTTTCGATGCTATTATTAATGTCTCATTATTTTTGAATCCGTCCCACTGCACTGTGCGTCGGTGCCTTGCTCACCTGTAGGAATAAAATAGACCCTACAGTGGTTTACATCCTCTTACACAGCAATTCCTATCCCTACCTCCTCCCGTTGCCAACCGAACTACGAGCTACCTTGCTGGAGCTGGAGAACTTCGGTGACAGCCAAAGTCGTATGCTGGGGCTGCGAATTTTCAATTTCAATATCAAAATTCCGATGAAAATGAATGCAACTATTTGTCAAAATCGACATCATAGCACACCAATCGAAAAAGAAAACAACGTACTGTATCCGAGTGAAGATTTATGTCAGATCAATCCGTCAAAATTATTTTGGTAGTGACGAGATCATTCACTAGGTTCTATCACGTATTGAGTGGTGCTGTCAATATCAATATCATTAAGACGCTGATGATAATGAATGCCTGAAACTAAAAAGTCAAATATTATCATTTTCAATGATATAGTTAGATAGTTAGATACTCAATTATATGATCATACAATAATTTTTCAGCATTTAATATTAGACATTCATGATATTCTCAGCATCTCAATGATATGGATATTTCAATATCAACAGGATCTTAATGATATTGATATTGTATATCAATCACTGCTCAATATATAGGAATGAAAGCTATGTTCATACACAAAGCCGTGTAAGTGAAACAGATGCAAGCAGTCGAGAGGGAACAAATATAAATGAGAGCGAAAAAGCTTTCTGTCAACCGTAATCTTTTACACTGAGGTTAAAAAGTTTTCGGCGTTTAAATTTTCAGTCGAAAAATTGCAGCACTGATGCTGACAGAGAAGGAGGGCTCCTTCAAGCTTCGTTGATCCTCCGGCGAAACAAAGGGTTGGTGTTGCAGGCGTTGCAAGCCGCCACTACGAAAAAAGAACTTAAGCACTGAACGAAGAACAAGGAAATTCAGACTGGAACAATCGGATAGACTCACGCGACGAAAAAGGACTAAAAGGAAACTCGGGACGTGGAACTGCCGATCTCTCAACTTCCAAGGAAGCACTCGAGTGCTCTCTGACGTATCGAAGAGCCGTAAGTTCCACTCTGTAGCACTGCAGAAGGTGTGCTGGAAGAGCTCAACGGTACGTACGTTCAGAGATGGACATACTATTTATCAAAGTTGCGGCAACACACACGAGCTTGGAACAGCTTTCATAGTGATGGGCGAGATGCGGAAACGGGTAATTGGGTGGTGGCCAATGAACCATTGAAATGGGCCTACGACTTATTGACTTTGTCGCTTCCAAGAACGTGGCCGTGCGTAATTCCTTCTTCCCGCACAAGTACGCCTGGAGTTCACCTAATCAGACTGAATCACATGTCGACCACGTTTTGATCGAGTATCGGAACTTCTCAGACATTATCGTCGTCAGATTCTATCAAATCGCTTACGTTAACTCGGACCACTACCTAGTGATGATTAGGAAAACACTCCGTTGTGAACAACATTCGGTACCGACTCTAATTGTTGTACTCTAATTGTTTTAATTGTTAGAATTTGGGTTACCGAATAGCTACCGGAGGAGTGAAAATATGGGATTATCTGCCCGATTTATAAAAAGGGCGACAAGTTGGGTTTGTCTATTTACACTGCGGCAGATCCTCTAAAAGGGCCGTGAATATCAGAGTTCCTACGCACCATTTGTTCGTTGACTTCAAAGCCGTATATGATACCATTGACCGGAAAGAGCAATGAAAAATCATGGACGAGAACAGCTTTCCCAGGAAGCCCATCAAACTGCTTAACGGGAAATTAGCAGTCATTAACTTTTCGTCGGAGAGCCCAATTTCGGAAGCAGCTTTTGGGCCCAAAAGCGGGTTTCTGTTTATACAAATATAAATACTGCATTCTTCTTGCCAATCTGAACATAGCGAATATATTTTCATGAGCAGAATTTTTGTTTCAAACACAAAAACTGTTTTTAAAATTGTCAGAATCGATGACGACTCATTTCACCTTAAATCTACGATGGCTGGTGCACAGTGCTGTGTCCGGATTTTGGGTGGATTGTCAAGTTCATACGAACCACAAGAGGGTATCGTCAAGGTGATAGTCTCTGATGTCTGCAGAACATTTGTGGCGTTAGCTGAACAGTATACAAGACTAAAGATTGGTTTAAAGGTAAATACGTCTAGAACAAGTACATGCTTGCCAGCGGTAGTATATTGATCGACGGCGATGAGGTTGATATAGTCGACGAATTTATCAGCGGAAGTCGTACTTACTATGGGCATCACAAGTAACTGCGGTCGAGAAGACTAAGCCTTCGTACAAAGTGTACCCTGTACAAGACGCTCATTATACCGGTTGTTCTCTACGGGTATGAAACATGGACAATGCTTGAGGAGGACCTACGAGTGCCCTGAGTTTTCGAGCGACGAGTGCTAAGAACGATCTTTGGCGGTGTACAGGAAAACGGAGTATGGAGACGGAGGATGAACCATGAACTTGCACAGCTCTATGGCGAACCCAGCATCCAAAAGGTGGCTAAAGCTGGACGGATACGATGGGCAGGGCATGTTGGAAGAATGCCGGATAACTATACCCTGCAAAGATGGTGTTTGCCTCAAATCCAGCAGGAACAAAACGACCAGGAACGCAGCGAGCAAGATAGTTAGACCAGGTGAAGCGAGTTCTGACGGAGAGCACTCGGTGTCTGGGAAATTGGAGAGAGGTAGCACAGAACCGAGTTAGCTGGAGAAACCTTGTTCAACAAGCAACAGTTCAACAAGTTGTTTTAGGACAGCAAGCCACTTAAGTAAGTAAGTAAGTACAAAGTTTATTTGAATCGGTGTGCTGTTGTCGTGCCTGTTGAAATGCATGGCACGTTCAAAACAAAGCACTCCTGACCGGTGTCGGTGCCGTGTTTTAGAGGTATCGGTTTTCAATACTTCGCTAACACCTAGTATCGCGTACGCTAGCTTAGTAAAAGTACATCGGAAATACGCTGGATGATCGGCGTGAACCCGTGTCGTTTTGCTAGCGTTGTTTTTTCGTATTCCCTTTTCTTTTTCACTTGGTTACACGGCCAGTTCGAATACATTTGAGGCGCCTTTATGAGTGCTTTTTCAAGCATGAAAATATTCGTGTACGGTGGATGTCGACGGCAGTTAACACTCGAACTGGTGCTGAAAATATTATAATTTACAAATCCAATAAAATGCCGCAGCTGATAATTCCTTAGATTTTTGTAGATTTCTGCCGGGTGTTTGTTCTTTTCGGTCGCTCTTTTAGTTTTCAGGTGTCCGTAGCTCTTGAAGATCGGGGGCTGCAGCGCTATTTTCGATTGTGGGTGTCCCCACCCAAGTAACCAGTAAGCACTTAACAGTAGTCCTTGGACAACATTATATAAGCATACAGAACTATGATTAAAAGCATATTTTTCTTTATATACTTCTGTAGAACTCACATAATGCTAAAAAGGCGAAATAGCGGGTTATTAAAATGCTACACCGCAAGCATCAAATAAACATTATCAGTGTTTGCTTGAGGCTTAATCGAAATGACATTTTGTCTACATTATCGACGTATCGAAAAAGTATCGACGGCATATCGTTTGCTTGGCATGGAAAATAAAAATAGATTCGGTCGGGATTTAAAAAACTAAAAAAGCAAGCGATTTTTTTGCTGCATCTCAAGGGGAGCAGGATAAACTGAACCATTTTTTGAAATGTTGAATAATGTTACCACCTAGACAGGGCTCGAACCGGGAGTTAGTCATGCAACCTCATTCGTTTCCTTGCACCTTTGCTATCTAAACCATAGCGGATGTGATTGAGTGAGTTGAAATTAGACGTATTTAAATCTTGGTGATATTCCCTCTCATATCATAGTTACTTGTCCTGCATTACCAATAGGGTAGAAAAAGACGGCATTCGTTAGGTGGAAGAGGACACGAATAGTGGCCGTAGAATAGCAAAATAAGAAGTCAAGTACAAGCCGTTTATCAACACTTACGGCTCATTTTAATGCAATTGACTAAATGCATTTTATTGTTACGTTATATGCGCATATATTGCTTTCTTTAATGCTGATTTACGTTAATGCTTCTATGCATCAACAATGTTATTATACGTTTTATAAGCATTAAGATTGCTAATATACAAAAGTTTGGCACTAGGGATGCGGAATTATTTTCAATATACGATTTTAGATTAATGCTTATGGTTACTTGGCAGGTTAACTACTACGCCTTCTCCCAACCTTCGGTACAGCTTCAACCTATCAAACAACCCGCGTTTGCTGTATAGGCTTCCTTCCTTGTCCCTATACATTTCAGGCTTTAAATTTAAATGTCCACGGTAAAATTGCAACACATAAAATTAATTCGCAAAATTCGAGTTTTTATCCGATTGCTATTAAACTTTCAGGGTATCAAATGAAACAATTAAACTTAGTTTTAACGTTAAGTTATCAAATTTCGCCTTCGAATCCGAATGCATGTACTTTGGCCAAAACCCCACCCATGAGATTTTTCACAACCTCAAAATCGACATGTTTTTGCATATTTACCGATACTTTCTTAATATTTTCAACTGTTTTGACTATTTTAGGATGTTTCAGAAGATTCTGCCTCATAATAGCCCAGACATCAAACTTATCCTTGGTAGTGAAATACTGGTTCCCCGGAATCTGTTTGTAGTCCGCTTTCACGTAGGTCTCGTTGTCCATAACCCATTTTCTATGTACTTGTGCAGATTTTTTTCGCGAACGATCTGTTCTTTTGACGCCATTTTTCAGATCTCAGCACACGTGATGAAAAGACTCACACAGTGTAAACAATGCATTTTGAATTTTCTCCATGCAAAATTTCAATTAATTTTGCCCAATGGTTCAAAAGTTATAGCAACTTGAGTTGAGAGTGTTGTAATTTTACAGTGGACACCCTTTAATGTGTATTCTTTGCAGCATTGCACAATGGGCAAAAACGAGCTCGTAATCCCAAGAATTAGAAGCCGCTGATTTGGAATCTTACAAGATACCTATTTTTATGTAAAAAAAATCAGGAAATCGATTGGTGATGGTTTCATCCTGTGCAGACTTCGGGAAGTGGTCCATATTGCCCTATTTTACCTAACAATCATGTTAAAAGCTAATTAAACAGTATAAAAACTTTTTTGCCGCCCGTGAAACGAACTCAAATAGCTTCCAAATTTTGTCAAAACATTAGAAGAATCAAATCCCATCCATTCCATACTGTGCGAAATGCAGGTATAGTCCATTTTGCCCAATTCACCCCTAAATACATAGTAAGACCTAATTAGAGCGATTAAAACTAATTCAAAGATAGCGGAATGACCTCGAATAGTCCCAATTTACTCGAAAGACATCAGGAGAGTTGATTGTCATCGATTTAGTACAGTGATGAATTCACAATCGGTTCGTTTTGCCTGATTCTCTCCTAGATCTACAAAAACACGTTAATTTGCTATTGCGTAAAAAATCGCAATTTTTCAACGAAGGTGTCTTTGAAGAAGTTTATCAATAAAATACAGCGCATCTTTTCAAACTATCAAGGTGATCTTATATTCATCTATCAGGGTGATACAAGCTTTTGTTTTTCGAATACGTGCAAAAACAAAATTTTTTTCTTCAGAAAAATTATAGAATAATGATAGAATAGAATTATAGAATAAAATGAGCAACTTTGCTGAATATAGTAACTATTATCTTTTGCTAGTTGCGAGATATAATGATTTATTTAAAAAGTTCACATAAAAATCAATTCTGCTCAATAATCCGCATCCAATTAATTTGTTGCTTTTAACTGTTCTCCAAAGTTATTCAGTATGATAAACTACATTTTTTTGAAGACTGTTTTTGCCTTTGAGTTAGTTTTAATCGCTTTAATTAGGTTATCTATGTATATGGGATTGATTTGGGTAAAATGGACTATTCTTGCATTTCGCACAGTATAGAATGGATAAAATTTGATTCTTCTGATGTTTTGACAAAATTTGGAAGCTATTTGAGTTCGTTTCACGAGCGGCAAATAAGTTTTTATACTGTTTAATTAACTTTTAACATGATTTTTGGGTAAAATAGGGCAAAATGTACCACTTGCCGAAGTCTGCACAGGATGAAACCATCACCAAACGATTTCTTGGGATTACGAGCTAGTTTTGGCCCATTGGTTCACTTCCTCATAGAACTTACGTGTTACATTAGTTATTCCAAACTCTTTTTACTTCTTCATCACTTGCTGGCATTCTCTGTTAAACCAGCATCGCGATTGCGGTCTCAATGACGGCCCGGCGTATTCTACTCCATCCGTCTTCCAGGGCCTTTTCAACAAGGATCTTCCACTCCCTCTCACCTTTGTCACAGTTCTCCTGCAGTACCACGATACCAAACACCCGGGGTTCTAGCTGTTCGAGCAGCGTGCTGTCACAATTCATAAAACTCAGCGATCTGCAGTTGCCGATACGTTCTTGAGCTTACGCAATAATTTTGTTTAGGTAGGTTGCCTTACTAGGGTCACGCAACCGAGTCTCGTAGTGGGGATGCGATCTAAGCTGTAGTGCCGAGATAACATGTTTCTTAATTTAACCGCTTGTTCCTAATCAGACGCTGTCGTCAGCCGCTCCTAACTTACAGTGCAGGCACACCCCGTGCTAAGGAAACGTCAAATCGTCAAGAGTCAGGAGCCGCTAGTTTGGTGTTGAGCGCTCAGAGCCTTTGCGTGCATTGCTGTAACAGCTAGCAAAGCGTGGTGAATGACCAATTGGTTAAAACCACATAAATAATATAAAAAAATGCAAGCAAAGCAAAGTCGTGGGCTTAAACTGTCATTAGACATTACCCTTCTTTACCGACAGACTTCGCAGCCGGCTGTTTAGAGTACAAGAAAATGTTCTCAATGGGTTCATATAAATCGGGGTTAGTATCAAACATTCACTTTTTTTATCGGCCTGAAAATTCGTACTTAGAACTGCACATGTTCCACTCTTTTCCCACGTACACACGTAATTCAGTCATCAATAAGTTTTCTTTCGAAGCAATCAAACACAGCCAGGCATAGTCAACGGTTATTATTGAATATAATTTATTTTGTTGTCCCTAGGTAGAATTCTAATCATAAAAAATTTAATTGATTTATTATAATCTGTTTCCGTATCATCTTCTATTCACCCGTGCTCTCAATCTAGGTTCCATCTAAACCAGTTTTGTCGTGTAACAAAAGTCGTACTAAAATCAACGTCTTTTCGGATGAATACTTTGTGTGGCTCATGTGTATACGAGGGTTGGTATTTTTCTTATCGAATGATTCGTTAAAAGTGGATTGGTACAACAACTCATGGACGTGTGAAGTTTGATGTTTTCTTCGTATTTTACGGGAGTTTTTGAAGGCGCAACGCAGCATAGCACTGAGGCGTCCTTGGCTTTATGCTATCACATTGCTTTGGTGCTTTTTCGAAAGTTATGGGAACTTTAAATTTGAAATAAATTTCAAACGTAATGCCATTCGTCACTAAGCAGAAAAAAACTACAACGTTTGTTAAGTACTTATCACAATGTTGCAAAGAAAAGTTTTAGCTTTGCACGCTATGAGTGATACAATCGGGTGTGTGTGTGAATATGCGCGCTCTCTTACTGTGGTTAGTCCATTGTTTTTTGAATGGATTTAATGTAAATCTAGTTGATCTAAAACTCTACCGTAGCTTAGAAAGTTTGGTCGTTTGCCGTTCGGTTGAATATTCTATTTGTATGTTTTCGATTACATTTTGTGTTTAGTTTGTATTCGTTAATGGTAGAAACTTTGATATCAAATTGTGACCCATGCCAATTAGTACCTGCTTCCTGCCACCAGCAACTGCATCCTGCATAGCCTCGAATGTAGAGTTTGTCATAGAACTATTGTGGATAGGCTGGAGCTAAAACCGAGTTTGATACAACACACTGATTTGTGCTAAGTTAGTACTTTTTTGCTTTCGATATTTTTATTATAATATGCCGGATGTTGAATAGTTTCTAAATTCGGTTTTCTGAGAAACAATCAATGTAGTTGTTAATTGCTCCTTTAGAGACTGTAAGCTTTAGGTGCACAGTTTCAGCATAGAAAATGCGTAACCCAATCCTTCAGAGCAATCATAGTTTGGAGGGTTTAGTCCAAGGTTTAATGATAGATAGCTAGATACTGTTTAAGATTGTTTAATTGCCATAATTTTAGGTTGAAATTTTATGAAGAATTGAGTGCCTTGTAATCATTTAACCTGTAACTGAACCATAATTTTAAACAATTTTCAAGTTTCGTTTTGCTTGTCAACGAAAGCGGAAATGTTCATACGCATGGACGATGATGGATGGTGGAGTCGTTTTTTTTTCTTCATGGCAATACTGAATAAAGTTTCGATCATTTAATGATTGTTGAAACTAATCGTAATTGTTTTGGACGGGATTTAATGCTCTTTAGTAACAGTTTAAAAATTCTTTTTAGTGCTATAATCGGTAACTAATGAAAGTTATTACATAGTGATGTTTACGTTGCTAGATGTCGTATGTAGTAGTAACTTTAATTTTATTATAAAACTCTTCACTAGTTGGGAATACTTGTTTTGCCTGCTGCTTACTGGCCTCACTCAGCTACCAAACCATGATAACAATCGATATTTGTTCGAAATATGAAAAAGACTAGATTTGTAACGACTTAGTAAGTAAATGCTTTATAGTTTGACGTTTGTTACTGTGTGCTAAACGTGCGATAAAAGTTCTCTGTTTTCATTGCAACGAACACTCGCTTCAAGCTCAAACTGGTATAACAAACTCTCGTAAACTCACCCTAAAAATGTTGCCGCTATTCCACAAGGATTTGGTTGATCGTGGGTTCTAAACTAAATATACTCTAGTAGCTGTTTCATGTCAACAGTTGATTTTTCTTTTTTATTATTTTCTAATAGTGCGTTTTTCATATACGTTGGTTCTTGCAGTTGGGTTTTCACACAAACTCGTTCACACTTACTTATTGTTTATCGCTTGCTCCACTCGATGATCACCACGTTGGTGATGCTGGTGAACATGCACACTTCACATTTGAGCCTTAATTCTCAGAGACGATCTTTGTCTCGATCGAAGCTCATTGCCTTGAAGATCGAACTGCGCCGCCTGCCGGTACCGTGACTGACACTGGCTACTCGCCTTAAATTGTGCTGATCTAGGCTGGATGCTCGGGGTCTTCTCAAACCTTCCAACTCCATGCCACTTACTTCGGTGTCTGATTCACTTGGCTTTCGCCGTCTGCGTAGCTGTCCTGCTCTGTCCTCCGGGTCGCTAGGCAACTCGGTGCTTACACTTTCCCGTTTTTTCAATTCTGCTGCCAGCATTCTCACCTCCCAGTCACTGTGATCCATCGGTTCATCATCGTCGTCATCATCATCGTCCCCATCGAAGTCATCTTCACTACTGCAATTACCTTGATTGTGTACCAACCTCCCTGACTCACTGATGAACTCATCCTCGTCTTCGGCTTCTTCTTCTTCAAGACCTTCTTCAGCATTCATTTCCTCCTCGGCTTCTTCCTCCCCATAATTACCATCATTTTCCGAATGTGATTGTTCCGAACTAGAGCTCGTTTCAATGTTCACAACTACACTGTCGGAAATGATGTTTCCAGTGAGCTGCGATATCACAATATCCCGGTAGGGGCTTTGAATTCGCTCCCCACCGGAGGAAGTAGACATTCGTCTCGGAGGGACGGGAGGTGGCTGTTGGTAACTGCTGGAAGACACGGTGGCATATCCGGGTGGGGAATCCTTACGGTCGAAGCTATCCTGATCGGTACTTTCGTCCCAGGTTGGACGATTCCGTAGCGGCCGGTGGCGTGGCGATCCACGAGGTTTTCGATTACGCGTCTTTTGCGCTCGCGGTCCATCCGACTCCGAGTGAGGCGACGACGCGAAGATCGTATCGAGGGAATCTCCACGCTGGAATGAGAAAAATTATACATGCTGTAGTATTAATCAGGTTATGTTTCTTTATATAGTATGTATATGCACCATTTTGTTTCATTAAAGTCTCATTACGCATATTTTCGTCATTTTGGCCACGTTCGGGTCAAGTTCGTACGCGCTAAAAATGTTCTATTTGTGTGTGTAGAAAAGCTAGACAACAACAACAATCAAACAACAATAATACCACAGAATAGAAGTGGAAGTCCGAACGATTCAGCGATCAAAACTGGTGACAGGGAACTTTTTGTTTTTATTTTTCTTTGGGAAGGTTTTCATATAGAATATAAGCAGAACGCTCGCTGCCAATCGCATAGCAGCGTTCACATGCTTTCGTGTGCATTCGTATGCGTTCGTGTGTATTCGTGGAAAAAAGTGACTCACTACCGTCAGGTTCGCTAGTAGGGGAATTATGTATAACGTGCCCCCCGTGGCCAATGTGCCCCCCCTTCGTTTTTCGCTAAACAAGCGAAATTAAAATGCAAAACCACCCAGAAACCATAGTATTTGATGGAACTAGCCTACTATGCAAGTATGACAGTTGTCACATGCTGTAAAAACAAAACAAAAATAAATTTGTTTTTGAGCAGCTTCCGATGTAACTTTTGGCGTCATTTCCATAAGCTATTTTCTTGTCAAAATCTGTAAATAACCGGTTGTTGCGATTCGATTGCGTAAAGTGAACTTCAAAATGACATCCCTGCTAAAAATAACGGTATGAAACGCTTGACTTGCTTTAACATTTAATACTTTTTCAAATAAGTAAAAGCAGGCCAAAATGCCCCACTTGCGGTGGTGCAATTTGCCCCCCTTGCAAATGTGGCTTTAAAACTATGTAAACAGATCTAAGTTGAAGTCGATTGCCATTATTTAATTCAATTAGTATTGTAGAGTAACCGTGGTGGGAATAATTTATTACCAACGTCCAAATTCTAGGTAATTCAACTACCCGGTACAAAACGCCACAGCTGCGTATAATGTGCCCCATGCAGAAAAGAAAAAGTGCACCAGAAGGCCGAAACTAGGTTTATTTTACATAAAATAACGATATTTTGCAAAACAAAGGAAATAGTTTTACTTTCTACAAAATAGAGTTGGTCTGTCACTGGTAGAAATACTCAAATTACCGCATTGGGCATATTATACCGCAGGTGGGGCATTTTACCCCGCGCAGACGAGAAACACAACATTTAGGTGCTTTTATTAAATAATTCCTAGCATGTTTATTCCACAATACTAAATGAAATAAACAATTGCAATTGGTTGTCAGCTTAAGTACCAACATATACACGTAGTTGTAACGTTAATTTGGGGAAGTATAACGGAGATATATCCATTTATTCTTAGGGGGGGCACATTATACACTTTTCCCCTATCTGTAGAAAGTAGCACGTACGTGTTTGGATTTATGCTTCCACTTCTGTTCTGTGATAATACGCTTCGCAATGTCAGCATGTGATGTAAGAAAATCTCAGCTGTCATATAAAAATATGCCGAAAATGATGGGTCTTTTTGGTCCTTAAACAATGACAACGGATATTTTTCATGTTTTACTAATATAAAAAGTTGAGCTTCAAACAAATATTTTTGTGTATTTTGAAATGTTGATTTTTGAGACCACCCTCACTGAGAAGGGGACAACCGGAAATGAAAATTACGGATCTGAAATTTTCTGAAAGCATGTAAAATTTAAGTTCACGGAATTGCTGTATAAATAGTATATAGTCTTCTATACCTATAAAAATGGATTTCTGACTGTCTGTCTGTCTGATCCTATGTTCCTTATAGAATCGAAAACTACTGAACCGATCAGCGTGAAAATTTGCATGTAGGGGTTATTGGGGCCAGACAAGGTTCTCTCGACGGAAAAAGACCCCTCCCCCCACTAAGAGGGGGGGCTCCCATACAAATCTATGCCTATAAAAATGGATTTCTGTCTGCCCTATGTTCCTTATAGAATCGAAAACTACTGAACCAATCGGAGTGAAAATTTGCATGTGGGAGTTTTTGGTGCCAGGGAAGGTTCTTATGATGGATAGAGATCCCTCCCCTCACTAAGAGGGGGGCTTCCATATAAATCTATGCCTATAAAAATGCATTTCTGTCTGTCTGCCCGAATGTTCATTATAGAATCGAAAACTACTGAACCGATCGGTGTGAAAATTTGCATATAGGGGTTTTATATAGGGTTTTTGGGGCCAGTGGGGCTCCCCCCACTAAGAGGGGGAGCTCACACACAAATGAAACACAAATTTCCTCATAACTCGAGAACTAATCAAGCAAATGGAACAAAATTTTACATGTGGGTGATTTTGGAGACAAGAATTTTTTCAATGGTGAATTGAGACCCCTCCCCATTTTAGGAGGGGAATAATGACCCCTCTCCCTTTTAAGAGGGAGGGCTTCCATGTAAATGAAAGACAAATTTCGTCATAACTCGAGAACTAATTAATCAAATGGAACCATATTTGGCATGTGGGTGTTTTTGGAGGCATGATTTTTTTCTATGATGAATTAGGACCCCTCTCCCTTTTTAGGAGGGAACAAATAAAACAGAAATTTTTGCG
Organism: Sabethes cyaneus; assembly: GCF_943734655.1. NCBI lineage: Eukaryota > Metazoa > Arthropoda > Insecta > Diptera > Culicidae > Sabethes > Sabethes cyaneus. The sequence continues at coordinate 57,827,394 of NC_071355.1, forward strand.
TAACTCAAAAACTAATCGCACTCGAGAAATTTTAGACTCTTTCATAAAACATTAATCAATAACAAGACCACCAAAAACTATCAATAGTAACATTAGATAATTCAGCGCGAGACGGCCACAGGCCGCGAGTGTTGCCGGCGACCTGCCGTAGGAAGCGCCGGCCACTGCGGGGGCCACCCCCCGTTTCAATAACAGCTAGTAGATTATATAAATAAATTCATGGTAGTTTCGACCTAAGTCAACGTATTCATAAATTTGCGTAAGCTGAGTGTGCGAGTTAACAGGCACTAATACATTCACCACTCACCATAAATGGCAGCTCGTCGGAAGACCTGGACGTGCCGCTGCCGGAAGAACCAGACTGACGCTGATGATGATGATGATGCTGGTGTTGCAGCGACATGTCGTCGTCGTCGTTGTCGTCCAGCTCGTGTTGCTCCCGTTCCAGTTCGTGGATTCGGTTCTGCAGCTTTGATATGATGTCGTCACGTTTTTTGACCTCCAGCTCTAGGTTGAAAAATTTGTCCTGAAATTTGACCTGTATTTCCTTCATATGCGTCTGGATGACCTGCTTGATGCCGAGCAGCACCTCGCCGAAGAACTCCTGTTCCTCCAGGGAACCTGTGAATGTGTGTTTGTGCGGTACCGTGTTTGGGTAAACAAAATACGTACATTTCGGAAGGATGTTCGGGTTAATTGGGCGGTTCAGGAGGGAATAATCATGATTTGGAACAGCAATTGAGAAGAAGTAAACGTGAAGAAAGATGAAAAGATAAAACAAAACATTAGATTCGGTGTTCACTTGTGCCACAGGACTGAAACTCGATGACCGATTTGTGACGATTGCCCTTCAGTGCTTGCTTGTGTCCGAAACATGCTGTTTCCGCAACAATAACTCTAGACTACTCATTTATTCCGGAAAGGATTCCGGATAGTACCACTTGTCCGTGCTTAGTGCAACTGTTACGAAAAGCAATTTTGAATTTTTTTCAATTTTGGCTGCCTTCCGTCGTTACGCCATGCTGGAGTCAACATTTCACCCGTACTGCAAGCTTTGGCGCAACTAACGGAAGGACTTTGAACAATGAATCATGCCAATCGACAAATCGTTTCGAATTAATCTATCAACTGCACATCGCGAGGGTTGTTGTGATAGCTTCGGGCGAGTGATGTTATTGCGTGTGTTAGCAGGTCTGAAAAGATTGGTAGCAGGGCTTAGAAAAAATGTTGTGCAAGCCTGTTCAGTATGTTATTTTTTTTTGTTTCGGTTCGTTCTGAACAAGCTTCCGACCAATTTTTTCTAACAAATCTACAGAGCATGAGTGTTGGAGCCTCTCTAGTGAGTGATTATACTACGAAAGGATAGAATGACCGATAGATCGGTTCTCGTTTCTTGGCCAGCTTTGGAGAAGGATGATTGATGAACCGTTCATTAGCATGCAAATATTGGCCACTTGGGTTAGCAGCAGGATGGAGAGGCGGAATCTACTAGCAATGCAAATTTACGTGAAAGCTTGAAACTCTCTACTGGATAGGCAATGGCTATGATATAAGTGATTTTGGGTTAGCTAGCTGTGCTTGTGCGACTGGTGGTAAGCGATACAATCTATTGGATCAGTAAACTTTGCCAGACAGGCGGGTAATTAGCAATTGTTATCTACAGTATGTATGGAGGATTGCCGTTCAAGAGGCTGACTAAGTCAAACCAGTGTGTTTCGTTGAGAAGAGCAAATATTTGGTAAAGTATAAAGCCAAAGGATGTAGCGATCGGTATCGATGATTGTAGTACGTTTGGCATCTATGGTGCAGAGCGAGGATGAATAATACCATTTAACGTTCGTTGGGATAACGACGGGAAGCTGAATTAATTATTTTAAACCAACATCCAATGATTAGAGTTTTCACGTTCAAGTGCGTTAGTAAGAACTTGATATCAGCGTGTTTTCATACCGTTAATATGCAGAATGGGTTACAATGAACATATCACTTTACTGTTTGTTGGGTAAAACAACATTTTGTTGTTAAAGGCGGGGAAAATTTACTTACAAAACAAAACACATTATATAATCATCTACCAGTTTCAACTTCCTTACAGTGTACTCCCTCCCAAAGAAAAGCTCCCACGTCCCACATGTATTAGTTTTGTCTAAGGCCATTACAAATATTTTAAAAAGTTTTTGTTCCTCCGGTGTTGGGCCACTGAAGGGGGTGCGAAAAAAAACAGAGAATTTTTTAATCGAGCAAAAAAATATGGATTTTAGACATTTTTATTTTAAGTTTAAACGTGAAAACCAAATATCTTCTTGATTTAAATATATTCGTTGTTAATTACCATGCAAAAATCTGCGAAAAAGAGACAAAAACGAAAGAAAATTTTTTTGGCCGATTTTCGGAAATTCCGCTGTTTGAATTTCCTTTTCCATTTCATGCTAGAAGCGTTAACTCAACTCGTACACTCGTTTTTCAAGTTTTTCAGGCTGTAGAGCCCAAAGACAATTGATTTTATTAAAAAAAATTCGACTAATATCCTACAAATTATTTTTTTGCCCTCCGACTTTTCAAGCCAATTTCCGAGGTGGGGTGGTGACAAAAACTTTTGAAATGATTTGCAATGGCCTTATTTGAAAGAAATAAAAATTGCAGTCGCTAAGCTATCGATTGATAAATCTAAAATAATGACCATGAAATATTTACTTGTCTCTTGACAGAATGCGAAATAAATGAGGCAAACAACATCAGAGAGTTACTTGACTAAAAATTGATTTTTACAACTTTTAGAAAATTACTTCTAGTACTTCGATGTTTTGAGAATTACATTCAAAAAATCAGTCCGACAGTCCTAATGATTTTTTATGTGACTGTGACAAGATTAATGTTACAACTACGAATAAAGTGATGTATGACCATTTGGGTTAAATCCACACAAAAAACTACAAAACTACGAGTATATGTTAGTTATTGAACTGAAAATCAATTGCAGTCAGTATTTGCTTCCTTTAATATTGTATGCTAAGAATTATCTTCTATACCTATAAAAATGGATTTCTGTCTGTCTGTATGTACTTAATAGAGTCGAAAACTACTAAACCGATCGGCGTGAAAATTTGCATATAGGGTTTTTTGAGGCCGGGGAAGATTCTTATGATGGTTAGAGACCCCTCCCCCCACTGAGAGGGAGGGCTCCCATACAAATGAAACATAAATTCGGAATAATTTTCTATCAACCAGCGGCATTGGGATTTCAACGTCGGAATCTGTTCCTCAGTGTACTCCGGGGCTCTTGTCTTCTTTTGGCATATTATTCGAACTCTTTTTAATGTTTTGTAGATGTACTGTTGGGAACAGTTGAACTGTTTTGCGGCATCCCGTTGGCTCATGGAATCATTGTTGTTGAAGGTAGGAGAAAAATAACGTCCAAAATTTTCCACAAGTAGTTATTGAGACTCTTAGGGCATGGTAAACAGTCGAAGCCGCAAGCTTTTCGGTTTTAAAATGTTGTACCGTATACTTTTTGCCGAGATCTTTGTGCAATTTTGCAATAGAAGTGTACAACGCGCTCTCAAAATGCTTCTTGTTTCGACGCCATTTTAAGCAAAAGTGGGTAAGTATAAACAAAACAAAAAATACTGACAGAAAGAGGAGAGAGAGCTAACACATACACACTCTCATTTCTCTCTGAGTCCGTTTGTTGTTGTGCAATTCCAAAATTTTAGTTGTCACCCGTTAGCTAGCTATAAAACCACAATAAAAATGTTAATAAATCAAATTTATTGAGGTTTCTTAGATTACCACGATAAAACTAATTAGATGTACCACGCCTCTTATGATTTCTTATTACGGTTGCTTGTCAAGCCGTAATACATAAATCTGTTAGTTCTATAGAGCTATGAAAACGGTAACAATCTGATCAATCAGATTTATTGTTGCTATTATCGACCCCCCGGCACATCGCCATTTTTCTATGACTAAAATCTAAATGTCAAAAGCGCAGAGCGGGAAATCACTTCATAGAAGTTCTATGGAGCGGCCATTGTTGTTTGGGGCCCAACGTCGAGGGGCAGATGAAATATCAGGGTTGGTATATTCCATTGACTTTTAACCCTTTATAAGGCCGTGGCAATTATTTTGCCACCAACGAAAAATATTTGTTTTGCGTCTATAATGACATCATTATAATTATAGAAGCAAAATAAAAATTTTTTGTTAGTGGCAATATAGTTGCCACTGCCTTATAAAGGGTTAAAGTAATAAAACCTTGCAATATTTTGTTATCAAAACATCCTTGAAACCTTGAAGAATATTATAAAGTCATCACGAATAGTGCGGTTAATTATAAAACGAATAAATTTAAATATACGAGCTCTCTCTGAAATTCTACCGATACAGTAACCCGAACAGCAGTTGTGCGGTACCTGAAAGGTGTTCCAAGAGTAGTTTTAGAGTTCGTAGGTAGTAAAGTTTGCAATTTTACCGCTACAGCAATTCGACAGCAGCAGGCTGGTTCTAGAACTGCGACAAAATCTTCTTTCTTCACCAATTCCTCATCGCTTAAGTAAAGCGTATCGTTGTTTCTCAGATCGGACTGAAACGATCGAAGCGATGATTGAAGCCCGCAGAATTGTCTCAGCCCTGCCAACAGGTTATTCTAACTAAACATAAAGTTATTTCTATTCCAGTTTGTTCTAGCAACCGAAAGAATTTCTTTTCCCTGTTGTGTTCTGACATTTCTCTAGAGTTAACAGAGTATTTTCACTGAAGATTTTCTGAACAGCTTCTCTGATATTTCTTCTATTGCGCAATATTCTTAATTATTTGGCGTATATAAGCAAGAAATCGGACCTACTTTGCTCTTCGCAAAACGCTACGATCAAGAAGCATACGCCGCCGTACCAAGCAGACAATGTACCAACCCAAGCAACCAAAAGTTCGAATTTCACTTAAGAAACAAACTTGAAAGTTCATAATTGGTTCAAATTTAGTTCCGCAGAACTTTCTTGCTGAACAACTAGACACTACATTTGTAAACCGAACTTCATTCTCATTAAAGTACCGTTAATATCTATAGCAACTTGAAAGTCCAATATGCAGCTTGGAAGTTCAACATATAACTTCAAAGTAACTTAGAGTTCGGATAATGGTGTCTAAGGAAGGTTAGCAAGCTTTATGTCTATGGATCTATAGCTGGCTAAGCAGCTTTACTTGTAATTAACCGAACTCAAAGTTGCCTTAAGTTCGCTGCATAGAGCGCTAAGCAGCTTCTAAAGAAACTTCGGCAAGAGTTTATAAAACAGCACTTTTAGTTCTATTTTTATACTTTTCTATTTTCTTCCTCCGCCTCATCCTAACTTTTGTAAAGTCGGTTGCGTCGGTCATGCGATTAAGATAGACCATATAAAAAAGCCTAACTAACACCGACCGCTGCTGGATTTGAACCTGAGCGTTCCGCGTTGCAAGCCTATCCTAATGCATTGCACCATCTCTGACGCCGCTAGTGACATGAATTTTGCCGATGAGTTGTTATTAAGTGTAAGTTAGTTTCGGGGCTGTGATAAATGAGAAATTAGCAAATCGAGTAAAACGATGCAAATCACATATTCCAGCAACGGAGCAGTGGTATGCGTCTAAGTCACCGAAAAGAAGTACTCGAGTTCAAATCCCCGAGATTTTGGTTGGTGGTGTGTGGTAAGTTACAATAAATTAATATTAAAAAAAAAAACAGTCGGCTATTAACCGAAATTAAATGCCTTAGTTAATGAGAAATGTCATGAATCTGCAAAACAAAAAGAAGTGGGAAAATATTCCCCCAATCTTTTTTTTATTTCTAAAATTATTGGAGTTTCTTTTTGGGCTGAACAGTGTTCTATATAGCGACTTAAGTATACTTTTTGCGAGCTTTCTAGTTCTGTTAGAAGTTACTTTGTATTCCCTTCGAAGTTTAATCATCTAATACGAACTTGAAAGTACGGTTAATTACTTAAAAATGAAGTTGAATAGAGTTCTATTCATAATCATTTCGTTGGCTGATTAAGCCAAAGAATCCCCTTTTATCGGAACATTTGGTTACTTGGGAAACCCTTATTTAACCGGTAGTTCTTTACGGACTTGAAGCTGTGACATCGCTCACGGTGGAAATACGCGACCTTGCCGTGTTTGACCGAAAGATGCTGTAGATGATATTTGGTGGAGTACAAACTGAAGGCAGAGAGTGGCAGAGGCGTATAAATCACGAACTAAAGGCATTGCTCGGGGAGATTCATCGTACAGCTGACGAAAATCGGTAAGCTACGGTGGGGTGGAAACGTCGAAGACGCCGGAAGACAGTTCTCTTCAACGACCCCATCGGCACCAGGAACAGAGGGACTCAACATGCAAGATGGCTCGATCAAATTTATGACTTCTGAGACAAATGGGAAATTGGCGACGAGTAACCCATGGAGTGCAAAAAAATTACGAAAATACCGGTTTTTGATCGTGGAAAAACCGGTAATTCGGTATTGGAAAATAGCCCGGTAATACCGGTAAAACCGGTTTCAGTAAAACCGGTATAGCATCCCTACCAGGCTCTCTACAGGCTGCGGATATCGACTCAGACCATAACCTAGTAGCAGTACATGTGAGGTCAACACTCTTGACGGTTTAAATCTCGCGGCAAAGCCTCCCTCCTTGGTTAAACATTCCTCAATTAGACATCCCGCGAGTTGCCGAAAACTTCGCGCATGCTGGATGAAGCTCTGTCTTACTTTGCAGAGCTAGGTGTTTCGACTTTTGAAAACAGATGAAATATGGTACACTCGAAGGAAAAAAGAGCTTGGAAAAACTTGGAATTTGGCCAAGTTTCGACGAGCGCGGAATGAGTTGACCACGACCCTGAGCAGAAAAGGAGGACAGGGATTGTGAGGAGCTGGAACTATTATTACGGGCTTATGACACGCGCAAGTTTTATGAGAAGGTGAACCAAATTCGTAAGGGCTATACGCACCTAAACCTGACATGTGTTCTGTTGGGACGAGGGAGTGGATCTAATCACAAACGAGATGGTCGACAGGTGGAAGCAGTTCTTCGATCAGCACATCAACGACGATATAGCAGAAGGAGACGCAACGGAAGTTAACCTACGAATGCCTACAAACGACAACAGCATGCCGGCTTCCGAACTCGAAGAGATTCTGCGAGAAATCGGTCAGCAGAAGAACAATAGAGCTTCCGGAAAGGACTGACTCCCGGCAGAACTCTACAAAAATGGTCAAGAACCGCTAGGAATGGCACTTTATTGGATAATTTCAAAGATTTGGGAGGACGAGAAACTACTGGAGGAGTGGATTGAAGGTGTAGTTTGTCCCATCTACAAAAAGGGCAACCGGCTAGATTGCTGTACAAGGTGCTCTCTTAGTTTTTGTTACGTCGTCTATCCCCAATAGCATGAGAACTCGTGGGACAATATCAGACGGGCTTTATGGGGCTCTCGTGTTTCTAAGGATCCAATTTTTACTCTCCGACACGTCGTCCAGAAATGAACACAATGTGTCCACGCATCATTTTTCCGTGGATTTTAGAGCAGCATACGATACAGTTGAAGACGAACAGCTATGGCAGATAATGCACGAGTATGGTTTTCCGGACAAATTGACGCGGCTAATCAAAGTCACCCTGGAGCGAGTGATGTGCTACGTGCGCGATTCGGGGACACTCTCGAGTCCTTTCGAATTGCGCAGAGGGTTGCGGTAAGGTGATGGATTATCCTGTATGTTATTTAATACCCCCATTGAAGGTGTAATCTGGCGAGCGGGCATCGAAACGAGAGGATCGATCTTCAGCAAGAGTAGCCAACTCGTAGCCTTTGCAGACGAACTCAACATCATTACTAGAAACCTTGGGACGGCGGAGGCAATCTACGCTAAACTAAAAGGAGGCTAGGAGGATAGGGTTACAAATTAGTGCGTCGAAAACCACATATATGGTAGGAAGAGGCTACAGAGAAAGCAACACTTGCCTCCTGGAAGTGGTTGATGAATTCGTATATTTGGTCTCTGGTCACCGCCAACAATAATACAAGTAAAGAGATTCAACGACGCATTCAAGCTGGATATCGAGCTTACTTTTCCATCCACAAGACACTTCGATCAAGGAGCATACATCACCGCACAAAGCTGACGTTGAACGAAATGCTAATCAGACCGGTAGTCCTTTACGGACTTGAGACAGTAAGTTTGTTTACGGAAATATAGGATCGTAGTAACTGGCCCTGTAATTGTCCTGTACTCTAACAGCTGACTGCGAAGTCTGTCATACAAAAACAGAAGGTCAAGTTTAGATAACGGAATGTAGCACCCAGGCTTTACTTTTTACAAACGAATAGCGGAGAGTGACGTAGACGTATGACCCACGAGTTACAGGCACTACTTGGAAAGATTCCCATTGTATACCTGGCGAAAATTGACTACGGTGGGCCGGCCACGTCGCAAGGATGCCGGACAAATGTGCAGTGAATTCCGTTCTCTTTAAGAACCTAGCGTGTAAGATAGCTCGTCGAGGTTGAAGCTGACTCGCGTGTGTCGAGATTGGTTGGTTATCAGTATAAGTTCTGGAAAGTCGAAAAATCGTCGAGTAAAACGTTATTGGGGTTAACGTTATTAATCGTCCAGTTCATGGTTGCTAGAGACGTTACGGGATCAGTTCGATTTTTGCTAAAGCCGACATTCGAAGATCTGTTATGAAGCTGGGAAGCGGCAGAGCTGGAATAAAGAACCTTGCAGAGTTTACTGAAAATCGGGGTTCTGCATCGGAAGATGCCACCAAAAGGGTCCAAAAAACAGGAGAAGCAATTTAAGCTAGTTCCGGATCATCGTTTTGAAAGAAATCACAGTCCGGGATCGCACCTGATCAAGTTATGGATTTGCTTCGCGTGTGGTAAGGCCGGCCATGTGTCAACGATGTATCAGGGAGAATCGCGGTGACTTTGGAAGTGATGGATAGTCAGCAATACAAGACACAGAATATCAAGTATAGTACGTATACGTATTACGTCGCTAGTGCGACACGTAACCGAAAAATGTTTTCTTTATAGACAAGGTGTTAATCTGCTTAAAACTTTGCCGATGACTCGAGTTATTCTATATGGAAACTATTTAGCTCATTTCCAATATGTAGCTAGCTAGTGGACATGATGACACCGGGTGAGTTTATTTTTTTTTAATTCTATATTAGAGAGGTTTTCAGCCTGCGGCTGGTTCGCCTCTTTGGGGTGAGTTTACAATTAACTCGCAAACTCACTAACAAACAACCAGCAAACTCGGTTGATTTAATTGAGGCTTTAGATTGCAGTAAGGGAGGAGATGGGATTATTAAGCAGATATCTGCATATTCGTCTTTTGTCATTTGTGTCAAATGTTTTCCGAAAATTGTGAATAACTGTAAAATGAGTATGTATTACACATTTTAATAAAATTTTCATATTTCTGCCATTTCGTAACACCATTTGCTCCACGTGCAATGAAGAAATTTACAATGTAGAATCCAATCAGGAGGACGTAACAACATTTCAATAATCTATGCTATTTTGTTATCAATTTTACAAACAAGTATTATTAATATTTTGAGATATTTTAGAAATGCTATAGGTACAAATGAATAATGTCAATCAATACAAAAACTGTGACGTAACGCACTTAATTAACTTTGGAAATTATGGGGGTAATTTGACTATATTATTCTAAAATAACATGGGTTGTAAGAATTGTTTTGTGGCAAATGTATTAAAAGCGGAATAGTTTCTTGTTATGAACTCCTGATCGGGTAACGAGTCAGATTTCTGAACAGATGAACCATCCAACGAAGAAGAGCAACAAGCAGCAACTAACCTGCAAATAAAGAGTTAATATACAGACGAACGATTCTGGTTTGTAGGCCAGAGTGTGGTAGTGTGACAGAGCAGTATAAAAGACTACTTCATAGTTTTAATCTATTCTACTGGTAAACAAGCTGAATGGATACAAATTTACAAACGATTTATGAGTGACTCGTGGATTTCGAAGCGCACAAAAGCGTTCCTAGTGACAACTGGGCCATACGTACCTTTGATGATCTTCCGCTGAGGACCAAAGGCGGACAGTGAACCCTTCGATGGTGAGTCATCTATCGGTAGCTGATGGTCCCCGTTAGTGTGGTATCGCTGGTCGTAACCATTGTTGCTGATGACCAATGCCTGAAGATCATGCGGTTCGTCGGGCACGGGTTCCGTGATTACCGTTGGTGGCGATGACACCAAAACCGGAGCCTGCGAGGAAAACTGTACATTTTCCGTGACGGTCGCTACCGAGCTTTCTTCGCTGGTCGAATTGGTTGTGGTGGTCACCGCAGTGGCGGCAATACTTTGTGCGCTAGGGATGGGAAAAAGAGTGCGTTCTTCAATAGGTTCACCTAAGTTAGCACTGCTTGGGGGACTAGAGAGTGTGTTTCTATTGAAGGTCACGCTCTTTGTAAACTTGCTGTGTCTAGCAACGTACCCTTCCACCGTTTGGGCACGGAGCAGCTTCCGCATATCCCGAGTCTGAATGCCATGCCGTTGATCCAAGGCCAGTTTGTCTTCGGAGAGTCTTTTGAGGATACTTTTCAGTTGACGCCGTTCTGGCGTTTCATTCGATTCCGGACTAAGCGGAGTGTTTTCGCAGAATGGTTCCTCACTGGTACCTCTTGGTCGTTTCCCTGCAATGCCGGAACCTTCACTTTTACTACGAGACAGCTGATCCGCAGGATCACTTTTGCTACTGTTGGAATCGGTGCAGTCTAGACTAAGGCTACGGGTTTGCATTGCCGACTCGAGCTCAGCTAGCTTTTGTCGTTCGTTTAATATTTTGAGCCGCTTGACAAACGGAAGGCCACTGTATTCTGGCGAGAGGTCATCGATGGACACATAACTTTTGTAGCTTTTCGGTTCTTTGGTCAACTTGAGCGGTTTCGGTTTCATCCGAACGCGAGCTGGTGGAGGCGGCGGTTGCTTTTTCCTCGTCACTTCGCTATCGCTAACGCAGACCTTTTCGATGGCGGTACTACTTCGGCTGAACACATTGATCGGTGGCTGGAACATCGACCCGCTGGTGGTGGTCGTCGGCGGGGCGGAGAAAATCGGAGGTGAAGCGGTAGATACCAGCGAGTTCAAGTTCAAGTCGGCCGGAACCGATGTCTTCAGTCGAGCGGCTTTCTTCGTTTGCTCCAAAATCGGAGAGTCTTCATTCAGGCTATTGCTTAAGCTAGAGTAACTTCCTCCTACGCTAACTACGGTTGCTAGTTTAAGCTTGGACCATGGTTTAAGCTGATCATCGGATCGTTGCAGGTGCCCCAGGGATCGGATTTTGTCTTTCAATGCTTGTGCCGCAGATTGCCGGGTGTGAGCTTTCACGGTCCCACTCGTGAGTAGGTGTTGCTTCACGTCTGTTGCATCCGAGCCGGCTGCCACGCGTGACTCTACTTTCGATTCCTGCCGCTGCATACTCCTGATGCGATCTTTGAATGAAACTCGCATAGAAGTTCTGCCGTGAGCATGGTGGTGACCCCCCGCAGTTGACGTAGCCAGAATTGGGCTCGGTGGTGCCTTTTGCTGCGTGGGAGACGTAGGACTTAGGCTCTGGATCAGCGAAGGCGAACTGGAAGTTTGGTTCGATATCACCTGCAACTGGAGAAAGGAATAAGGACAATATTAGTCTGACAAGTTTTCTGAGGTTTTTGAGTTCCGAGGCATTCGATACTATGTGGTTCGCGTAGATGGTGCTTAGAGGGTCGTTACTTGAATGGTGGCTCTCTTAAACATGTACAATACTCGGAGGAATGTTGGTAGCAATAGCCGAATGCCATCCGACATTAGTAGTGGTTGGAACGAGAGATACGCATACAATAATCTACATTGTGATAGGGCTGGGCCATTCAGATTGAGTTTTGTTATATACACTTAATATGTAGTGCTTTCAGGATTCCTAGAAATGGTGTGTATCCTAATATTATACAAAATTTTGTCTGCAAAATAGACATGAAGACGTTTTAAAACATGTTTTATAAGAGAAATGTACCATTTCAACTTTAACATGTCTGAAAAGTGTATCAACATTAATAATATTACTTTTAAAATTACTGTAATCTTAACCTTCATTTTTGTTTGTCTTCAGATAAGATACGTACAAGTCATGGAGATTTGAAATATAACTATTAATGTTGCATCACTTTGTACCTACACTTGATATTTCGTGTGTATTAATATGTAAAAGAAAATATATATCTGACTGTCCCTTATAGACTCCAAAACCACTGAACCGATCGTCACGAAAATTTTCATTTAAACCATTTCTTCCCAACTTTGCGAAAACGCTACGCACTGTTCTCTCAATTACAGGGGAGGTTAGGTTAGTGATACCAACTTGGACCCTAAGAAACAAAGAGAGATTGGGTAAAAATAAAAATTACAACCATGTACACATAACAGATCTAGCCAATTTTCCAATGCTTAAAATTGTAATTTTGCACCCGGAATACCGGGGTGAAACGGAGGAAACCGATGCCAGTATTTTTGGAGGTTTTGAATCTGGACTAAATTCTGGACCGCATTTTTTCGGATGTTGTTCCATATTTTGGAACAGATTTGAATTAGATTTTGGACCAGCTTTTGGATTACATTATTGGGTCAATTTTGGACCCGATATTGGACCACATTCTAAACTAACACCAGATTTTGGACCACATTTTCTTTCAGCAGATTTCGGACTAGATTTTGTATTAAATTTTGACCCAGATTTTGGAATTGGACCAAGTTAGAAACCAAATTTGGGACCTCATTCTTGATCAGATTTATTGTGGCAGATTATGGACCTAAAGTAGCTTTGGGTTTTTTGATCAGTTTTTAAACAACCAACTAGATTTTCTATCAGGTTTTGAACCAGATTCCGCACCTAGACTACATTGTGGACCACATTTTTGATCAATTTTCGGAACCGCTTTGGACTAGATTCTGGACGAAAGTTCAAACCACCTCATTTTTGACCATATTTTGGATCAGATTCTGGATCCTAATCAGATATTGGAGCAGTATCAGATTTTAGACCAGTTTTTGGACCACATTTTTATCAGATTTGGACTAGATTTTGGATACTTTGGACCGTATCAGAATGTGGACCTTGCCCTAATTTTGGATTTTGGGGCTTGAACCGTCATTAGACATTACCCTTCTTTATCGACAGACTTCGCAGCCGGCTGTTAGAGTACGAGAAAATTACGGGACCAGTGTAACGATCCTACTGACTCTGTCTAGCAAGCACTGCCTAGCCGAGATTCGAACATACGACGACTAGCTTGTTAGACTAGCATCGTACCTCGAAGCTAACTGGGCGGACAACAAATAAATTCTGGATCACCTATTCTATCAAATTTTTGACCAAATTATGAAACAAATTTGGATCTAAATTCTAGAACTGGACCAGAGTAAAAATTACAATTTAAACTACTAACCAGATTTTGGAACCGGTTTTGAACCAGATTCTTGACTTGGACCAGAACTAGATCGCGAACCACATTTTTCTATCAAATTTTGTTGTGTTTTGATAAAATTGTTTGTTCAAATTTTGTTGTTTTGTAACAAATTTTGGAACAGATTTTACCTTAATTCTAGACTAGATTAGATTTTGACCGTATTTTGGACCAGATTTTGGACAACACTTTGAATAAATTTGGACCATGTTTTATGTTATATTTTTGACCACATTTTTGATCAGATGTGGGACCAGGGGTGATATTGCGATTCTCGTTTCGAGTTATTTTGGTTCGTTTCGATCACGTTAAACAAATGGGCGAAACGAACCAAAATCACTCGAAATGAGAATCGCAATGTCACCCCAGATTTTGAACTACATTATGGGCCAAATTCGAATTTTAGACCTGGACCACATTCTGGACACATTTTTCAAATCAAATTTTGGACCAGATTCTCAAACTGGGTCAGATTATGAACCAGATTTTTGACCACATTTTGGATCAGATTTTGTTTTGGACTACATCTTTTGTCAGGTCAGGTCAGGACCCACATTCTAGAGCCATAACATGATATTGTGGCGACCCTGACGATGGCCCGATTTGGCGCACCTTTGTTTCTTAAATCAGTGTTCTCTCAAAGTTAATTTTTTAGTCGTACATGATTCGTTCAATCCCTATATCTAGTACTTCGCTACACTCGAAAGTACCTTGCTCAGGTTCAGGCCGTTTTTTGGCGCCACCTAGAGCTAGTGCCCTTGGCGGGAGCCAGTGTGGCCAACTGCAAGCTACAAGGCCAACTGCAAGTCCAATGCCAAGTAATGGTGGGACACTAAGGAAAAGTTCGAAAGTTTGCCACATGGAGTTTTTTTCTTGTTTGTCAATTCTTTATCTTTTAACGATAAAGTTTTGATTACATTACATTTTATTGTTCCTGAGTTATGACCGGAAAATTCGCTTTTGCTGCATATTTACCTATTAGAAAAATTCATTTCTCATGAACCAAACAGTTTCTAATAAGAATGTAAGTAAATTTTCTTAGCATATTCACAAATGGATTACCGATAGGTCAAGTGGCAGTCCGTCTCCTGCTGTTGTCTAAAAAAAGAAGCAAGAAAATAAAAATGAGACAGCAGGAGAAAAAACGAACAGAGCACAAAGAAAAACGAATCTAAAACTGGACAAACGGGATTAAAAAAGAGGAAAACGCGAGAGAGAAAAGAAGAAGAAAAATTGGACTAACAAGAAAACAAAAACCAAAAGAAAAACGTGACAGAATGAGAGAAAATACAAGGCATAAAAAGAGGAAAAGAGTAAATCGGAGAAAAGAAAGGGAAAAAAGAGAAGACTGGACAAAAAATAAGAAACAACTGAAGAGAAAAGACAGAAAATGAGAGAAAAAGAAAATAAACGATAAAATGAGGAAAACGGAAAAGAAAATGGTCAAAAATGGAGTAGAAAAGGAGGAAAAGAAAAAATAAAATACTAGAGCAAGACAAACGAGAAGAGAAAGAGAAAAAAATTTCGAGAAAAAATTAAAACGAACACAAAAGGGAACAAAAAAGAAAAGCAGAACATGAGAAGGCGGACATAATAAGAGGAAGAACAGACGAAGATAAAAAATGGAAGAGGAGTTAAAAGAGAAAAAAATGAAACGGGACTGAAAATGACAAAAAACGAAAAGGATAGTAGGAAAATGGGATGAAACAGCAAACAGGAAAAAAGAAAACGAGTGGAAAGGAGAGAGACAAATAGAAGGGTGACGGGATAGAAAGAAAAAAGAAAAAAAACGTGATGCAAAAAGGTGAGAAAATAAGGGAGAGAGAGAGAGGCAAAACGATGGGAAAGGGAAAACGAAACAGAAAACTAATGTAACCAAATAAAAAAAAAGAATAACGTGAGAGAAAAAAGAAACTTGAAAGAGGAAGCGAGGAATACGAAGAAAAAGAATCAAACGAATGGGAAATATGGAACAAAAACCAGGAAACGGGATAGAAAAAGAAGATACAAATAGTATTGTTTTTCAAAGAAGGAAAGAAATAAAGATAAAAAAGGAAATCGGAGAGCAAAGGGATATAAGGGATCCAAAACAGAATAAATGTGACAGAAAAGAACGAAAAACAGAATGTATAAAAGAGGAAAAACAGAGCAGACGAAAACGAAAAACAACAAGGATAGGAAATGAAAAGAATAAGACAGAAATTGAAGGAAACGAAAAGAGCAAAATCAAATAATTAAGAGACAGCAATCGGGAAACAAAATAACAAAAAAAAAAACGAGTGGTGAAAAAAAACTGGATTAAAAAAACAATAAAACGGTAAGGACCGGACAGCAAACGGAAAACCGATAACAAAAAACGGATGGAAAAGGATGAAAAGTGAGAGCAAAAACATAAAAAAAGTTGCCGTTGAGGATACAAAAAAGGAGATAAAGCGGACCAAAAGGTTAAAAAACGGAACCGGAATAGAGAAAAAGCCGAATAGAAAAGAGAATGAGAGGTGGGAGAATAAGACGAAAAATTCCAGTCTTAATTTTAAGATTATTTAATTTCGTAACTAGGTTCAATTTCAAGTTTAATTTAATTCCAAATTCAATTTTAAATTAAATTTAAACTTTGATTTTAGGTCCAATTTCTAAGATAAATAAAATTCCGATTTCAAGTCTAATTTCAAATGTCCAAAGTCTAATCTAAAGTCCATTTGAGAACCAATTTACGTTTAATTTCAAGTCCAATTTCTATTCCAATGTTCCAATTCATTTTTAAGCTTAAGTTCAAGTCCATTTTCTTGTCCAATTTTGACTTTAATTTTAGTTTCAATTTCAATTCTAAATTCAAACTTCATTGTGCATTTTGTTTTAAGTTCAAATCCAATTTCCAGTTTAATTTGAAATACAACTTCAAGTCAAAATTGGTCCAAATTCAACTCTAATTTAATGCCCTATTTCAAGTCATGTGTCAACTTTAATTTCTAGTCCAGTTACACGTCTGATTTCTAGTCTAATTTCAACTTTGTTTTCAACATAATCGTCCGGTTTAATAATAGATTCGTCATCCCAGAAATGGTCAGTTTATCAGTCCAAAACATTCTTCAGGAACTATTTGATACAACTGATCAACAAGAAGCAAGCAGGAAAAATACAAGAAACTGACCTATTGTGCTAAGCTGACGCCCTTTCAAGTTTAGTTCCTTCTTGTTCGCTTTTACTGGGAGTAACGACCCTAAAACATGGTTGTATTCGGAAAAGAGGTTTTCAATGATTTTTGTGACGAGCGAATCACAAAGGAAAGCAATACTAAACTCCCGATGGAAAAATCACAATAGCTGACAACCTGGTACACACGGATAATTATTGACCGATGCGTTTGGGCGGGAGTGTCCATGACAGTGCTCAAAAAATTGGCAGCCCTGCAGGGGGGCGAATGTGAAACGCAGTCAGTGCAAAGTTTTACCCCTGGTATTATTCTTTTGTATATCAGCCCATGGACATGACTACTGAACTGCTGACAGTGTTTGTCTTTCTCAGCTTTCTACCCTTCAAAAACAATTCATTCGTGGATTGCAGTGGTGAGTGATTTCTCGACTAACCTGTCAGTCATTTTCTTGCTCGTGACCGATATTTTAGAAATCAGAGTTTAGGTTTTTAAGAGCCTGCTTTTTAAAAACAGCCAAAACTTGACTGAAGGAAATTGATTAAAACTTCGGAGCAATGTTTATAGTTATTGTAATTTCGTTACCGTTGTCGGCAGTTCAAAATAAATGAATGATTCACATTTGATTGCATTCACTGTTGTCTAGAATGAATGAATGTAGGGAACAACAGGAACATGAACGCAAGTGATTCGCTCGAACCGTTGGTTTCAGGTTGGCAAACCTGAGTTTATTTCCTCTGTACTAGAAACAGCAAAGAATGAGCAGTATATTTCATCAATCCAGACGTAATAAATTGAACATGAGATTTCTAATCACTGATTGTGGAGCTGTCAGGAAGTTTTTGAATAGATTCAGTATACAGCCGTTTCACAATTTTGGGTCACACACAATTCCGGCTATTAGGCCGGCACGCCCGTCAACAGACCGCCTGTTTCTATCGCACTGGGCGAGTAGATGACAGTCTACCTTTTCGGCAGCAGAAGAAAAGAGCAATCATACTTAAATAATTATCGTCGCTAAGGCGAGCGTGCGGTGCTTGTGTGGAATGATGAGTTTGGGAGAATAAAACTGGGCATTAGACTACCTAATATAAGAGTGCGGCAGTAGTTTAGTCAGTAAAACTTTCGGCAGGCAACCGAAAGCAGCACCTGCCATTGCAAAATTCATTATACTATTGGCCTACATCTACTAGGTGTTGGGTAACTCGATGCAAATATTTCATGGAGTGATAGAGGACCACATTTGACAAAAAAATCCTTCTACGCACATGAACAAATCTGAATCGTTACAGAGCTATTAAACATTTTTAGTATCCGGTTCTGTTTGCCTTAAATTGACTGACTAACTCAATTCTGTTACACTCATTCGAAAGCTGAAAATTGTACTGAAAATTGCCTTTTAATCTTCTACTTTATGAAATTTAGTAACTTTTCAGAAACAAAAAGCTTTAAAATTTACTGTAATTTACTGTTTATGCAGGTATACAAGAAACAGCCGGCGGTGCTGTGAGCAGACATTTTGCTACATACACACTCGCGCACGCACATCCTCACATCGTCTTCCTGCATAGCTTACTCGCATGTTAAAAAACTCCTGAGGAATCAGCTGCCCGTGAGGTCCACAAATTTGCAATTACTTTTTCTTTTCTTCTTCATCTTCGCCCTCGATTCTACTCACGGGCGGGAGTGCGAGCCATGCGAGTAATCGGTATCAGCAGATCGGGCTGCAACGACGAACGAAGTGCGACGATTGTAGCTGTTAGCTAAACGCACACTCGCAAGAAATCGTTGCAGTGTATGAAGAAATAAGAGTGAAAGTCCGAAAGGGAAGCATCCCTTTATGGCGGCATGTTCGTTAGAATGAGTACGCCTACGGTGGTGAGAAAATTAGACCACACGAGTGTGGGCTTCGTAACACTAACGGAAAATGCGATGTGGATCACGTCGTTAAACTGCCCTATTCTTGAGTAATCAAAAAAAAAAAGAAACCAATTATAAAATCGTGCAAAACCGGTTTCAGTTTACGTTTAAAAATTTCATAAGATTCGGTTCAGTAGTTATGGAGATATTGAACGATAGTTGACGTCGCATTTGTTGTAGATTGAATGACGAAAAAAATGAGTTTCGTGTCTTAGTATAAATTATATCAATGGAAAAAATACTGTTCAAACACAACAGTAGGTTGGAAAGCTAAAGTGTCCTTCGAAATTGACCATTTGCCGGTAGTATGCGGATTTCAACGCAGTCAAAATTATTCGAGCTGACCTTAATGGTAGGACATGTTTTTTGTTGTTGGAGATGCTAAATTAATGCTGTATAGTTTAAATCAAATCTTCTACGACTAATCATGCAAAATTTATACATAATGTTCACTTTGAATGCTCCAAAAGTATAGTCAGTAAATAAACATGCAACGAGCCTAGTTTTGTTTCCTTGATTTGTTCCGCCCGTATCAGTTTTCACAGCAGCAGTAGTTCTTCGTTTAAGATTCACGTAGTAAAAATCGTGGATTAATAAATTCATAAGAGGCCCGACCAATGTAACTGATCCACACCCACTTTGCCCCCCTCTTGATTGTAGCGTCACGCATCACGTGATTTACCGTATCGCAATTCATTTACCTTTGCTTGCGCTTCCTTAGCCTGGCGTTCCTCCTTTGCCTTGAGCAAACGCAGTCGCTGAAACAGCGGCAGGCCGGCCCCGATCACTTCCGGTTCCGGTTCTTCCTGAATCGATTCCTGCGGTGATATGGCAGAGGTTACGTGAGTATGCGGCGGGGAGATTATTTGTGCGGTAGTGGTCGTGGTGACTTGATTGGCGGTCGCTTTCGCGGCGCGCTCCTCGCGGTCCTAGATAGGGGGAGAGTCATGTGCGTGTTTTTTTTTTGTTGTTGTTGTCGGAAATCGTTTATTTGGGTACCGTGTACGCGTAGCACCGCCGAGCGTCGAGTTTTGATTTATTTTTTTTTGTTTTTATTTTTGTACAGGGGATTATGTTTGATAATTGATTGATTCAACATAATACAGTTTTGAATAGGCGTTTTTGGTGGTAATTATTGGGGCACACGTGCACAAAACACACATAGAAATAAAGAAAAAGAGAAAGCAAAAGAAACGTTCTAAAATCTAAAATCACTATCAATATATACAGTTCAAGGGTTAGCACACTGATCGGATGAGTGAAACGGAATGCATTGGATTTGTTTGTGTTACATATCTATTGTGTGAAAGAGAGATCTCGTTTGTTCGATGTGGAAATCCTAACTACGTCTATCGTGAGATTCGTGTAGGTGGTTGGTGTCATAGCTGGAGGAAATTGTTTAGCAAAGCAAAGGTAAGCAACCAATTTTCCAATGTGAAATCAATCATAACTAGCAATCGGGGCTATTTGACGATAACGAATTTTGCAATTCATAAATTTAACCGGCTATAGACACACGCACAAAGACAGAGTGTGGACGCTACGGTGACTGTGCCCTATCGGAAGGTGCGTACTTGGAAGTATTGGTGATGGAAAACTCCTACGCTAACGTCCTTTTCGCGAACGTGAGTGTACAGTGAATGGTAGCGATGCGTGATTGGTGGAATGCGTTTATCGTAAGGTAACTGACTTGTTTCTCCTTGAGGAGCCGCAACCGTTGCAGCAGCGGTAGTCCAGCCCCAATCGGGCTTGGCATTTTATCGTTGTCCTTTGCTTCGTCCTCCGTATGAATGTCATCCGATTTGACGCGAGCCATCCGCCGTAGCATAGTTTTTGGGGTTTTAGAGCCACCGCTTCCACCACTTCCACCACTGCTGGTACCCTGCAAAGGCTGAAGCTCGATCGACTCGTTACTACGTCTAGTTGTTGCCGTTCTGCGAAAAGATAACGATAAAATAATGTGAACTGTACTACTGAACTGCTCTGAAGTGGTCGACGGTAAACTTCTATCCTACCTTGACTTACGAAGAGCATTCTTCAATCCCTTAACATCACTTTTAAGCTTATCTACGATACGTTTTGAGGCACTATTATCACTACTATCACCTTGGGTATTGTTGTTATTGTTGTTGGTTGCGTTTGAGCTATGGTCCGTGCCGTGCTCCTTCGCGGCATGTTTGTTGGCGTGCTTCTTGTTTATGCAGCGCACCTCCATCAGTCTTTTGCGTCCCAGCGTCTGGAGAATCTCTTGTGCTTCTGGGTAGTCTTTCATAGCTGTCAAAACATCCTCGCGGGACAGCGAGAACAGTTCCGAGTAGCCAACGGAGCGGACATCTGCGGTCCGTCTGAAAAAAAAATCCAATCATAATTCGTTTTATGTCACTTCCGAGAATGGAAACCACTCACTTATTCAACCCATCCAGATTCAGTATCCCAATTTCCCCGAAAAAATCCCCTGCCTTCATCGTGGTCAGCACCTTTCCCGTTTCGCTTAGCACCTCCAGGATGCCATCGGCGATAATGAACATCTCCCGGGCTACCTCACCCTTCCGGCAAATGGAGTCACCCGGTGTGAAAATGTAGGCCTTCATTTTTAGCACCAGATCGTGCAGGAACTCCGGTTGGCACTCTTGGAAAATGGTGACCTTCTTGAGTACACTGAGGTTGACGTGCAACGCCAGTTCGGTCTTGAGCTTATCCGGTAAAAGCCCGAGTGCTGTGTTGATATCTCCGCCACCCTGTATCCGCCCTCGGGACCAACTGTAATCGTACCAGCGCAGTACGCGTCGTTTCATTCCACCCGGTACCTGTAACGATGGACGGCATCAGCTAATCCTCGTAACATTTTTCAAAACAACCGCAATCACACCTTATGATGCCTCATGTAGGTTTTAGCGCCGTCCAGCAGCCGCTCGAACTCTAGCCGATTCGCGTTTCTGTTGGTTATCACATTTCCAACCTGGCCTACGATGGTGGCGAAAATGAACACCCCTATCAGGTAGCTAACGATGGTGAACACGTATCTGCCGTAAGTGAAAAAAAACCACATCGAGTGCGCTTAGTTACAGAATTCGTTCAAAAATTTTGCCACCCTCACCAACAAATAAATCAAAGTTTTCGAATATAATGTTTCCGCAATTCGCCCAACAATATAAAAGCTCTTTGTTTGATATCCAATTGGTATAACTTGTTGACAAGAACGTAATAATTTGATGGAAAATCCATTATCAAACTTTATCATCTAGCTAATATTATTTAATGATCAAACTTTGTTCTGTGTACCGGCCTCGTATCCAAACTGGATTCTGTTTAATCACAGCCGACGTCATATATAAAAAGCTTACTCGCGATTGTATAGAATATAGACAAAAATACGCCTTAAGACGACACATCTTCTCCGAAACGGCTAAAGCCACTTTGCAGCGCCTTCCTTCCGTCAGAACGGAATCTTATAAATTTTGATTAAGTCATTTTCTACGAATAATGCTGTGAAAAATTTGCCCATCTAACTTTAATACGACCTCGATAGGAATGGTATGCAATAATAATGGCACCAGGCTTGGTCTGTATCTTTAAAGCAATTTCCCTTCATTCATCTGCAGCACCCCCTCAGGGAAGCAGGAAGTGAAAAATTTAAATGCATATATAAAATAAACATTTTCAATATGGAAAGTAATTACGGCAACCGACCAATAATGCGTAGTGAACTTACACATAAATAAATTTCAATTAACGATTCATTGGCCTTCCAGGAATTTCCTGTCAAGAGTTTGCACACCATTCGAAAGGTCACAGCCCAAAGAGTGGCATAGTGGAGTTGAAATGCGATTCTGCTAATTAGACCGTCTCAGGCGAGTAAAATTTAAAAAAAAATTGTATACAACCTACCGTTTCCGTTACAGTAGAGGTAATCAAATAGGTTCCTTAATTTTCCCATGCATTTCATGATGAAGGGCTATGTCTTATGGTGAGGTAAGGTGAGCGTATGATTTCAAGAAATCTACACATGCGAGCGTCACAAAAAGTTGTTAGTTGTGTTAAAAGCTCAGAAATTTTCTACGCATTGACAACGGCGCAACAAGCGCCAGGAATTGGATAATTTAAAAGGGCCTAAATCTAAAATGCAAACAAATTATATTAGAGCTCATTTCTCCTTGCTAATACAGCAATTTCATTTGAGTATATTTTTCGTTTTGTAAACTTATCCACGGTGCCTAATTCTACGCACTTTCTTGCGTATGTTCCTAATTGTGCGCAAGTTTGTTCCTAATTCTGCGCACCTAAAAAGTAACAGAAAATGCTTATGTCATGTTGTTTATGCCTTTAAACGCTGAAATTGGAGACATGCTTGGAAATCAGTTCACTACCTTGTTCAACGATGCCAGCAGCAGAATATCGACACCTAATGCAGTGAAAACTAAAGCGAGTTTTTCTTCGAGCACATCGAGAGCCCATCCGAGAAATTTGCAGCGTTGGATGGCTGATATAACCGTTTCGTAACCGTCATGGATTTAGGCATCTGCCAATATTGCAGCATTTGAGAAGTTTCAAGGGTTCTTTCTTGAGCTTCTTGATGGACTTGGTCTCATTCCATCGCAAATTTACAACGCAGACGAATCGGTTTTATTTTTAAAGTTGCTTCCAAATTACATAATTGCACTGCAGGATGAAGATATCGCTGTCGGTAGTAAAGTAATCAAAACTCGTTGCACTTTTATGCCCTGTGCTGTGCAGTGATGGCACCCAGAAACTAATGTGTTTGGGTCTCAGGGAACAGCAGAGAACCCTAGATGAAGCCCAGAACAAAGCTCAATTACTCAGCTATAATCGTATTGAAGAAGCCTAGAGATGAATAGATCACCGAAAGCCCTGCTTTTACTAAACAATTGCACGGCGCACCATGAGGGGGTCTAAGGTTTTGGAGTATGACGACGTATTGATCACTAGTATTTCTTAAACCGAATTGCACCTCAGGAGGTCAACCGATGGACCACGGAGATATCAATTCATTTGAAAAAGGTATAAGAAGAAGCTGTTGCTGAACGTTGTTTTGACGAACGAGGATTTGTCAATGGAAGGTCGTCTAAAAAAATTACGTTGGCGGAGTGCATTGAATGGGTGGCCAAAACTTGGGAAGTGCCGGCAAGTAGGGGAAGACGGGGTAAGACGGGCCCCCTAAGCGAATAAATTGCTAGCGTAAAATGTGTACGAAAATTCACCTTTTCTTGTTCCACACATGGAAAAGCATTCATTTATCTACCATTAAAAATTATACAAAGAATTAATTAGTCTATTTTTCCGTGATTTTTCATCAATTTTCGAAACGTCTAAAAATTACTCGTTCACAACCAGGCGGGGTAAGAAGGACCACCAAAGGGGTAAGACGGACCATGGCGGAGTAAGGCGGATTGTGGCAGATTTGAAGGTTTCTTTGAGTTGTAAACACAATTTCAATATTATTAACTAAGTAAGAACAAGTTCTTAAGGGGTTTTAAGTACATGCTAAAAGAAGGTATAGTTTAATTTAGAGACCTGCTAAAAGAAGCATTTTTACTACTAGTTCAATTTTGAAAATAAGAGTAGACGGTATTTTACTCCGCTGGTTTTTATTTACTCTTTTCTTGGCGTTATTTTGTTGATTTATCAGCAGGACTTTTACTCTTTGAATACGATTCACTTTAGGGCAAGGCAAAGAAGGCAACACATTAAATGAGCCGTTAAGTGACTTGACATCATCGAATTTTGATTCCGTTAGATCCAAATTTACATTGATTTTGTTATTCGAATGGCACTTGTTGGCTTCTTTTGACGTGGGAGGGTCTGTGTTAGACAGGATGATTCTATTTCAGTGTCTTACTGATGTAGCCTGCAAGTCGTAAATGAAATGCGTATCTGTCAGAATAATAAAAAAGTTAGTCAAATTCAACAGGAAAAAAGTTGGTTTTTTCATTCAATATTTTTACAATCTATTAAGATACTAAACAGAAGAACTTTAGGCAATTATGAGCACTATGACGTATGGCCCTTTACCCCGTGAAAAATGGCCCGTCTTACCCCTAGTTAACAATTTACATGATTTTGCTTTTATCTCTCATTCCGTACTATTTTATATACCTTTTCCGCCACACACAAAACAAGAATTGCCCAATTAAAGTCAGTGGTAAGAGAAACGACAAAATACATAGCTTTTTTTGCTGAATAACCTTAAATTTGTTGCTGCTGAAATTATATCGCATGAAGACACTGCGAACGAAAAGTTTGTTTTGATTCTAGTTTTGACGTTGGATACGGCCGAGTGCCACAGGTTGTCTCGAAAGTGTTTAGATAGTCTAATAAACAAAACATACTGGGGCATTTGTAGAAAATTTAAGGATTTCATGACGAAATCGATGTGGTCCCTCTTACCCCGCCGGGCCTTCTTACCCCTTGTTACCCTACGTTTTATTATTGTTGGATAAAGATGTCTGAATCGCAGTACTATCGGAGTGTATCCCGTTAGGCATAATGGACGTTAAGCATAATGGACAGCCGGCATAAAGGACGATGGGCATAAAGTACGATGGGCATAATAGACGATATGCATAATGGATAATAGGCATAATGGAAGATGGGTATAATCAAAAACACTCCACTATGGGGAAAAACGAACGCAATTAAGATACGGCTTGCAGGCTGATAAAATATGGGAGATCTTATGCCAATCTTACTTCCCAATATCAAATAGGAAAGTGGTGGGCACCACGCGTTTCTCTGGAATATTTTATATAAGATTACCTACATTTTATCAGCCTGCAGGCCGTATCTCAATTGCGTCTGTTATTTGGCTCGTTTTTGCCTATAGTGCTCTCCATCAAGGAGACTCGGCCAAAGAAAACCTGGCAACTCGGCCAAAAGTCAAGAGACAGTAACAGCAATGCTATCTGCCGAGTTAAAGTTGAACTAACACATGCTAGGGTGTGTGTGTGTGTGTGTGTGTGTGTGTGTGTGTGTGTGTATAAGAATATGGTTGTACATAAACACGTATGCAATTTATTGCTACGCACTTGTACCAAAATCTGCAAAAATAATGGAATAATTCAAGTTTCCATCACTACTGGTACTACCACCACTAATGGTGCGCCTGCCCTAGTGGAAAAAATGCCTATAATAGTGGAATTTTATTTACCGCCCCTAGTAACGCTTGCAGTGAGCATGACAGCAGGTGGATAACAACGTAGGCTTGTTAAACTGCTATGATTTGTTACGAATTTCTTAAGTAATTGCACCGTTTTGGTCTACTCAAGAGGAATTTGTAATTTTTGTCCAACATAAATTACAACATAAACTAAATTATAACAATGTACCTTGGATAAAACTATTAACAAATATATAATTTACTATCGAAAATTGATATTCTATCGAAATCATTCTAAAATCCGCCAAAATTATGAAATGTTTCGAGTTTCCGCTATTACTGGTACACCCACAATCACTGGTACGTCTACCCTACGATGATTCGTATTACCTAAGAGTGGAGGAAACACAAATAGCCGAATCATGAATGACCGGAAGTCAATTGGAAAAAAGAACAAAGTAGACGAATAGCATAGTAGATATAATGGAATCACAATGGGTATGTACTTTTGTTACTGACTCTCCCTGAATCATTTGTGAAAAGTCATAAGATATTGTTTACGGAATTATGTCAAAAGGTCATTATGCCAAATGTTTTTCTTCCAGGAGGTCGCTTTTGTTTATGCCATTATTTCTATGCCAAACGATGTTATGCTACACGGATGGAAATTCATCCTCAAAAATGTGCAAAATGACTCATGAAATCCGATTTTTAGCTCATGTTTTATGAATTTACACCATGAATAATAGTCATGATATCACGAACTTCCTACGGTAGAACCCAACACAAGTTCATGGATTATTTTTCATGATTTTGACCTGCCTTATATGCCAGTTCATTGATGATTTCACAGCAATTCAAACTTTATGGTTTCACGATTTTATACATGATATTGTAATCGGATTTCTTTCCGTGTAAATAGCATTATGCGAAATGAATTTATGTTAAATAGGCGGCCCTGGTTTTCATTGTATTGTAAAGGAGCGATGATTGGCAGTCCGTATTCATAGAAAAGCGAAATTTTGTAAATTATGCTAAACGACCCTTAAGCCCAACGTCCATTATGCCTAATGTCCGTCTGTCTGACGTCGCGCACCCATACTATCGGACGGTTCTCCAAACGAATCGATCACTCTTGGCAATCTTGTTAAATCTATTGGAAAGTTGGGTGGTTTGAAATATACGGAGGATGAAATGAGATGCTAGGTAAGGTAACCAACCTATTTTAAACACCATCAGCTGCTGTTCATAATTTGGACACTACCATTTGATTTTGCTGTACACACTTAATCCTCTCGGTAATTTTTCTTACAGTTTTTGAATTGTAAATCCAGCATTCGCCAGAAAAATTACTGATGCTCAATATTAACCGTTAGGATTTACTGAGTTCGCCAAACTAGACCGCTGAGATTTTTGTAAAACTATAACTTTACCGAACTAAGCCCAATATCGGTATAACGAACAACGAGTTTTCAGTAACTATAAGATTTTACAAATCTGTCCGCAATAGCATTTCAAAATTCACTGGGCATTCGGTAAATTAAATATTTTTCACCGAAACAGTTGTAAAAAATACCGAGTCTATCGTCACTTTTTACCGAGAAAGTCGGTGCATTTTGACAGCTTCAGAGTTTTGCTGAGTTTTCTGTAATCTTGAGTCGATTACGAAACAGTCAGCTGTTTCAATACTCAGTAAAATTTTACCAACATCAGTAGTTTAAACTAAGTGAAGTGTCCAAATTATGTATAGCTGCTGATGGGGTCCAAAATACGGTAGTTAGCCTACGAGAGATAAAAACGGACTACATTATATTGCGTGAAAAAACGGTATATTCAAACAATCATCGAAGAAGCAAGAAGCTATCGCTAACGCGTATCCGCTATTGAAGACGGTTTGGAAAACACACAATTATGATCACGTTTACTTATTCTAGAAACTAAACAGCTGTGAATCAACTCTTTTATCGTGGTGACATAGCTAGTATTTGAGTGCTTGCTTCTGGTGCGAGTGTATATGGACGATTCAATGATACACTAGCGCCAGCAGCAAGCTGGCTGTCATTGCAAAACTAGTTATCTTCAATGAGCCGATATGTAGGCAATACCGACACGTTATCCATCTGTCTCTCTTTTGATCTATTTTTGAAAAACAGTAATCCCCGTGCAGGCTTTTTTAACCTGCCGGATATTAAAGCAACACAGACACTACTATAGAAAATGTGCCCAATTTAACCGCAGCAACTTCATCATTTCTTGCAACTATAACTCAAATTCAGTAGCGGTTCATTAAGATCAAAATGCACGCCGATGTTCAGTAAATATTATTCTATCCACTGGTATAAAAATCCTGTCTCGAATAAATATAGTTTCAACGTAATCCCTGAATATTGTCCAGGCTATCGCTTAATATGTTGAAAATACCCTCCCGTACTCTACTGTCGATATTTACCGTAACAAATTTACACATTAACAGTTTAATCTGTTAAACGGTTTTCTCTAGAAAAATCAAATTTTTTATGTATCCCAGCTGTATATTACCTCTTAAAGATGTTTTTGATCCTTTGCTTTGCGGTAAATCATAATAACGAGTCGGTGTGAATTCCGCTTGCTATTAGGAAAACATTACAGCCGTTTTTGCAATCCACTAAAGTCTCTTTTGGATTATCGCATATGTTAGCCTAACTTTCCCCACAACAACAATTAACAAATTGAGTAGTTTTAAAGTTTAAACATCCGCTTACACCAACGATACGATGGGATAACTAGTCTCCGTCCCATGGGTCTAAATTTAATACTAATTGGAGGGAAAAATTACAACAACCATTATAGACGAAAAAGGGAAACATGGAAACAGGGATGGTGCGCCCTAAGAGCGGAAAAAGAAAACCATAAGAAAGCAGGTGTCGGTTCGTGTTTTGGGTTCAGTGAATTAATGAATTTCGTCGGATGCTAGACCATCTAAACGTGCCCCAACAAGGGGTTAAGCTCATAATATAAATTCTGTAATATGGTTAATAGAAACCGTGCCCCAGGGAACGGTGGATAGACGATGTACATGTACTGCTAGTCCTTCTAGCTCTTGCCTACACAATTTTGAGGTTGAAGCTTTTGGTAAAACACATATAGAAGATATAATCTTTGAAAAAATGTTAAGAGTATAATCATTTGCCTGTTCCGTGAATGCTGTAAAAAGTCTAATAAACTTATTCTTCCAACCAACTGTAACTATTCAGTAAGTTTATAGTAGGAATACAGGAAATAAAATACGTGTTCTTCGAAACCGCCTTGTAAAGTTACTTTGAAAGCCATTTCCATTCTCGCGTGTTCCGTCAATAACAAATTTCAGCACCGATGAAGTTCGAGTTCCTATGCAATTTTACGTTCATAACACTCTTATTTATAAATAAATGCGCGATAGTCAGCATAACTCAAACACATCATAATTTTGCATTTCGCCTTTGACTACATATTCAAGTTGTTTCGTTCATCATTACGGGAAAAAAGTTTGTCGTTCAGTTCAGTCGTGGATAGCGACGTGCGGGTTCTTTGCTTTAAAGCGCCTAAAGTTATGCCGCCGGCATACGAACGTAACTTTTTAACGAACGTGTTCTGAGCACCGCTTGGAAAGCTTTAGAATACACACGTGAGAACGCGCCCTAATGGCGCGTTGATCATATTACATTCGAAAACTTTGATTTATTTGTTTGGACGGATGAATTTGCTGCTTATTTTTATTTTGCTTCCTAGACAGATACGAACGCGAAGGGTGCCGCTTTGTGGGGGAAACATTTCGGGACTGATTTCCGTCTAGATGATAAAGAACTGAACAAGTCATATTTTCGCGGTAAAGAAAGTTCCTATTACATGGACAGATAAACCACGAAATATATAAATTTACATAACAGAAAGTTGTTTACGACAATTTGATAGCGCAAATATTTTGTGTCCAACAGTTTTCGCCATAAATTATCGTACAAAAAAGAGGAACGGGGAAGTGGCACTCCTGTTGGTGGCTGTATTTTCTCGCCAGGCAGCCTCCAATCCAATCTATCTGTAGCAATTTTATTATTTATTTAGGAAACGATTCGGTAGGAACAAAATAAAAGAACATAAGAAAAACAAACATTGCAATTTAATCCGATTTGCGAGCCCACTCGGACGATTGCTCTTACTTCATATTGTTCGAGAAACACCCAACGGAAGCGGGAAATATTATATTCGAAACTTTGACTTCGCAACGCGGCAAGGGCGGGTTCCGTAGGTTTCGTCCTGCCTAAGCCCGTCCTGCGTCAACATGTGGTATGTAATTTACTACCCGTGCAACAGGTTGACCAAGCACTCAACTCAACGGCCAAAGGAAGGACGAAAGCAGGAAAATTATTAGCATACCCGTGGCTCGAGTTGAATTGTAGCAATCGTGATTTGAGTCCCCGTCGCGGAATGGACCTCGGACCGTCTGCTGAATCGGACGGTCTGCATGCACGTGCACAAGAATTTATTTGCCCAGGAAATGAGTCACAGACGAGCGGAAATGAAAATTAAAACAGAATTCATTAGGGTTGCGCAGGGCATCGGGTAATTTCAGAACGACAAAATAGTTTTTCTTTCTTATAAATATTAGCCTTTAACAAGGAAGTTAACAGGAATCGGATACGTTTCATTTAATCGATAAGGAAACATCAATAAGAAGCAATCTGGAGAGGAGGAAAATGAAAATATTTAGAAGTTGTCACAAAAGGATGAAGACCCTTGCTCTCGGTGGACAATAGGATTAACATAATAATTTTTATTTGAGCGAAGAGGCTTACTCACTTGGAAACCGCCCACGGAAAAAGGGTTCCGTAACCTTCGTAGAATGCAGGTTGCTAGAAGAAGGAAGAAGAAAAAAACTTACTCTGCGTTCGTTTCCGGCGTCGGTAGATCTCCGATTGTGGTCAGCGTCAGCGTCGACCAGTACAGGCTGCCTAGGTACTTTCGGGTTAGGGTGGCATAATCACCCGGCCGGTACGGATAAACCCAGTCACCCTGCAAAAAATACCGATTTCGAAAGGTCAGTTTCTATCGTGTTGCAAGGATGTTGAACTGTCTAGTGAGCTGGCAGGCAGGCTTTCCTTTCGGTTTGCCTCTCACGCCAAACGTACCTGGAAGCCTTCCGCCTCGGATAGCAGATAGTAGAAACACCCGAACCAGTGAGCCAGAATGAGCAGGATGTGAATCAAGTTAACCACCCGCCACAGATTGGGCCAAACCGTTCGGCTTTCGACGATGTAGTAATACTTTATTGCGCGATAAACCTTCGATGGTGCGAAGGCAACGACGGTGACAGCAATCGGGTGGAAAGATTAAAAAATGGAAAAGGGTCATATTTCTACTATGTAGACGCTAGTATCTTTGCTACAATGCTCCGTTTGTGGCAGGACGGAACGGTGGAATTAAATCTTTTTTACTGTATGAAGCTTAAAGTACCTTGAAAAAGCGAGGAAATCGCAGCAGAGGCTGGGTACCGAGGCGAATTTGTAAAATATCTAAAGGTACTAAAGTTGCTAAGTCTAATAAAAATTCACTCGAGTGAAGATAGTGGCCCGCCAGTTTCTTCGCGTCGTAG
Source organism: Sabethes cyaneus (assembly GCF_943734655.1). NCBI lineage: Eukaryota > Metazoa > Arthropoda > Insecta > Diptera > Culicidae > Sabethes > Sabethes cyaneus. The sequence goes on from NC_071355.1 coordinate 57,858,690, forward strand.
ACCTGTTGTGCAATAAAGGCAATAAATAAAGCAAACGGTTACACCCCATATCTGTCCGAACGAACCATTAGTCCTTGCTCCAGATAGCCGGTTCTCAGTTGCACAATTACGTCTAGTATAAAAACAAGGTCAGTAAGACAATCACAGCTCAGCCAGAATTTGGAAGCGTTCGACTGCAACTCCGGGAAGCTCTGGCGCACGATCAGCGTCCAAAGGTTGTACAGAATACCGATCGTCACCACCATCAGCCAGTAGAAGTAGAAGTTCTCGTCCGGATTGACGACCGACTTGGGAATTTTCAGGCGCCGCCGACGTCGGGCAGTTTTGTCCGGATCGGTGGCGCCCTCGGAGCCGGTGTCTTCCACAGTTTCCTACAATCGAAAACAAAAAGTTTGAATTTAGTTTTCAACGACGGACTTTTTTCGCAAAATCCGGATACCAACCTGCGTTTCCGGTATCTGTCGGGTGGAGAACCTCTTCAGGAACGAATCTTCCCGTTTGAGCGGCGGCTTCTTGGCCATGGCAGACGATATTTGCACCGTTGTTCGTAGCTTCATCCATCGCTGATTTGACTTTGTCCTGTTGGTGGGGAAAGTGGAACGCGCGAGAAAAATAAAACAAAACAAAGCGAAGAATTCATTAATCTTCAAACGGAAGTGCTGTTTTATACCGGACTCAGGGGATGACGCCAATAAACGAATTATTATTCACAACAACTAGATTTATGGAAGGTTAGTGTTTTGTTCTTAAGTTGGAGTGGAAGATGCTTCAATTTGTTTACAATATTTAGCCAATTGGTGAGCGAACAGACGTTAAAGATTGTTAGTAGCAAACAGGACGAACATTGGTTAGTTACGGAATGCTTTCATGTAGGAAAACGGGCCATATCAAGGAGAAGTACTCCATCCAATAGTGAAAGAGGAAGATGCGAGAGTGAGAAGAGAGAGACATGGTTACTATATTGATAGCTAAACAACACGACACACGGGAATATATGAAATTTAGAGTAAGTGAATGGATAGAACCACTGAACAAGTTAAAACATTGTTGGTTTGTGTTATTTATTTTTGTTGAAAATCTATTGTACAAAATCGTTTTGATATCTAAATTAGAGCCATCCTTTACCTGTAATCATAATCTCTAGTCTAAAATAATAACAGAATATGCCACTAATCTGTTCTACAATTTCAACTATTCTCACTAAGAACATTGTCTGAACTTTAATTCTATTTGGTTGTTTTTCTATCATACCTTCATTCATAGATTATTCAAGACTGTAGGAAACGTATGAATCTGAAAAGCACTTGTGGTTCAAAAGAAGAGCAATTCGTTAGTTTGTGTCTACGATGCAGAAAATGGCTACGACCAGATTGGTCGACCGTATAATATGAATTTCAGCTCACGTTCTACTCTCAGCTTGCATCCACAGAATAATTCTACAGGGTTTCTTCATGGTTGGTTGTTTCATTCAACTACAATGAAGTGGACGTTCATTTTACCGCTGAATTGTCATTTAAGTTAGGTAGAAACCTTTGGCGGGCGCAAGGTGGACCACGGAGGTGAACGTCTCCTCGTTTTTTGTTCTGACTTTAATTTAATGCATGTTAAATTCCGGCTGATTATTCTTTCAATCATTTTTAATTATTTTTTAAGTAGTGAAAGCTTAGTCACACAAGCTTCAAGCTTAGTTATCATTGCAACTTAAACATTCAATAACATTCAATAACGTATGAATAATTAAATTCAATTATTGCGAACAAATCGTTTCATTTTACTTGCCTCTTCAGCTCAACCGAAGAAAATACTTTCAATTGCACCTCGGAGTTCGAAGCAAACGAAAACAGTGGGAATTTATCGAGCACGCTCTGTTAGGAATTGCCGAAAAGCTTCCTAAGTTTCCTTATTTGAAACAATAAATAACTATCGATTCGAAAAGGATTTAGTTATCGGTAGCTCTGGTAACCAGTCTTTTAGTCCAAACACTCGATTGATTAAGCGATGTCTATAAAAACCAAGGGGAACGCTGAGAACATTGTGCTAGGTACTAGAGATGGTCGGGTAGCGGAAAATTTACCCGAAGCCCGCACCCGTACCCATACCCGCCGGGTACGCTAACGATTGTCGGGTATCCGGACCCGTACCCGTGCCCGACGGGTTGCGGTCGGGTATGGGTATCAAAAAAAAAAAAACTTGCGGTTTCGGGTCGGGCACGGGTTTTTATTTTTTTTTTCTTAATCAAGTACGGGTCGGGTTCGGGTATTCAAATTTTCATACCTGACCATCTCTACTAGGCCCCATCGAGGGAACGGTACATTTATTGCAAAATTTGTTGCACACTGTGGCATCCAAGTGGCACCTTTTTGACAACCAAACTTAAAAAAATATTGGACTGGGGCAGTTCTGCCAATTTTTGGACATTGTCAGACTGATCAAATTAGCACATCAGATAGGCGTCATCGGTGCCTTGCCGGTACAATAAAGTACACACTGACCTAAATTAGCACGTATAAAGTGCATACTGTATTAACTCATAGCATAGAGCCGGGATAGCTCGTGCTGTATTCAGCGCCGTAGCGTGCAATGGACTAACGTCAAAAAAAAAGTCGTCACTTCAAACCCACCTATCTTCAATGACCCATTGGCCAAGAGTGCCAAAAAGAACTTGATTCCATTAAACTCGGTCCTGAACTACAGGGTGTTCAATAAGTTCGAATACAACTTTTCAACTTTTTGTGTAAGTGCGCATTATGTGCTTTCTGTGTATTGGTATTGGTGTCAGCTTTAGCCTTATATATAGGCGTACCGACGCGAAATGTGTCGACTTGATATTATTTGTTTACCACGCGCGATGAAGCAGTACCGCAACGTCATAGTAAAGTTGTTTACGAGAGGTGAGCGACCCGGCGACATATTTCGGCGGTTGAAATCCCACGGGGTGAAGCGGAATTTCATCTATAACACCATCCGTCGGTACCGGGAGTCAGGCTCGGTCAAGAACCATGCTAGATCCAGGCGGCCGCGTTCGGCGAGGACGCCAGCGAGTAACGGGGTAACGGAGGCTACAACGAAAAAGTGGCTGGATAGAGCAAAACTGATACTTTCGCGGCACGCAGGTCAGGAGTTCGTGTTTTCTGATGAGAAACTCTTCATCTTGCTACAGCCGCACAATGCCCAAAATGATCGGCTATGGGCGCCCACGTTGGGCAGCATTCCCCCGTCCCACATAAACATCCCGCGGTGCCAGAGCGCCGCATCGGTGATGGTTTGGGGGGCCGTATCCAAGCGTGGGAAGCTTCCACTGGTGTTTATCGAGAAAAACGTGAAAATTAATGCCGTGTACTATAAGACCGAGGTTCTGGAGAAGGTTGTGGCCCCGGCATTCCGTGACCTCTACGGGAAAGATCATTACGTCTTTCAACAGGACGGCGTACTGGCCCACACGGCGAATATCGTCCAAGCGTGGTGGCGGGAGAATTTGACTGATTTTCTCGATAAGACATTGTGGCCTTCCAGCTCCTCGGATCTTAATCCCCTGGACTTTTATGTATGGTCGTACATGCTGGCCAAGCAGAGCGAACATGAAGTGACCACCATGGACCAATTTAAGAAGCTCATTTCCAAGATCTGGGACGAGATGCCCATGGACCAGATGAGTGCCGCGTGTGATTCTTTTGAGAAACGTCTCAAGCTCGTCATAAAGCACAAAGGGGGGGTTCTTCCACCAAATATGTCATAAAGGTTCCCAATAAACATTTCTTCAATGAAAATTGCCTCAGAAAAGAATATTTTCGTTTTTTAAACACATTTTTAAAGGGTATTCGAACTTATTGAACACCCTGTACTCGCCACCATTTCGTTGAACGTCTCGACACACACATCGGCTTCAGCCTGGTCGGTCCCTCTAGCACGTCCAGCGCTTTATTTCTGATGCCGGTGGGGTTCTTGAAGAGAACAGATTTGACTGCACAGTCATCCGGCTTCGACGCGACCGGCACTCGTAACCTCCCGTCTTTCGTCAGATGTACGAAAGGAATCTCTCCAAGTAGTGCCTGTAGCTCGTGATCCATACGCTTGCGCCACACTCTGCCTACCGGTTATACTCCTCCAATGTGCGGTACTTCCGTGGGTCAAACGTTGACTCGGCTCACTATCTCATTGCATGTAAAATACGGGCGCGGTTGTCCAACGAATTTAAATAGAAGCCAGCGTGGAAGATATAGTAGTTATCAGCGGAGAAAATCACTGCCGAGTATTCACGGGAAGTTGATGCGTAAATTGATGAATAGATTAGAGAGAACCTGAACGAGTAGTGGGAGCACATGTTCTGTATGAGGTTGGTAAACGGCCGGATAATGCGGAATATAGACCCCATAGTGGTCGGTAGCCTCTTATCTAGCAACTCCGATCCCGACCTCCTCGTGGTACCAGCCGGAATACGAGCAACCTTAGCGGAGATCGGGTAACCAACCCCGGTGGAAACTAAGGTCGTATACTAACCGGGAAGGAGGTAGTGAGTCTCGGCACTATAAGATGGCAGCCCCATCACGAGACTCGGTAGTGTTGCCCCAGTACGGCTACACACCTAAACAACACAAACTAACAACATTCAAGCATATTCGGAGCGGAATATTCGGCATCGACCTAGGCGACGGAATAAGGACGACGAATGGAGACTCGGGACTTGGAACTGCAGATCGCTAAATTTCGCAGGTTGCGAGCGGGTGCTGTTTGAACAGCTGGAACCCCGCAAACTCGGTATCGTAGCTCTGCAGGAAATCTGTCGCAAAGGAGAGAAGGTATGGAAGATACGTGGCGGAAAGGCCCAGTTTTACCAGAGCGGTGGCGCTACCAACGAACTGGGAACGGGCTTTGTAGTGCTGGGCGGAATGCAGGATCGCGTGATAGATTGGAAGGCGATCAACGAGAGAATGTGTGTATTGAGGATAAAGGGTCGTTTCTTCAATTATAGCATCATTAACGTGCACTGCCCGCACGAAGGTAGACCCGACGATGAGAAAGAAGCGTTCTACGCGAGGCTGGAGGCAACGTACGACAGCTGCTCGTCACGGGACATCAAGATCGTCATCGGGGATATGAACGCCCAGGTCGGTAGGGAAGAAATGTATAGACCGGTGGTAGGACCCCATAGCCTGCACATCGACACAAACGATAACGGCCAACGATGTATAAACTTCGCAGCTTCCCGAGGCCTGGTGATCCGAAGCACCTTTTTCCCGCGCAAGGATATCCACAAAGCCACCTGGAGATCACCTGACCAACGTACAATGAACCAAATTGACCACGTTCTCATAGAGGGCCGGTTCTTCTCTAACATCACGAACGTACGCTCCCGTCGGGGTGCGGATATCGATTCTGACCATTACCTAGTAGCAGTACATGTGCGCTCAAAGCTGTCCACCGTATACCGGACACGTCAAAGCCGCCCTCCTCGGCTGAACATCAGGCAGCTAGATAACCCACAAGCTGCCGAGAACTACGCGCGAGTACTGAATGAGGCACTGCCTTCTTCCGAGGAGTTAGGTGCTTCAAACCTCGAAGACGGTTGGGGCAGAATACGCTCGGCCATCGGAGAGGCCGCTACCACGGCACTAGGTATTGAGCCTCGGAGTACACAAAATGATTGAGTACACAAATTTGATGGGGAATGCCAACAAGCGGTGGAGGAGAAAAAAAATGCTTGGAAAAATTATCTAAGTATTGCCACTAGAGAGAACCTGGCCAAGTACCGACGAGCTAGGAACAAGTTGACCACGATCCTGAGGAGAAAAAAGCGCCAAAAGGAGGACAGAGTTCGTGAAGAATTGGAGCAACTATTCCGAGCTAATGACACGCGCAAGTTTTATGAGAAGGTGAACCAAACTCGGAAGGGCTACACACCGAAACCTGACGTGTGTAGGGACGAGGGAGGGAATCTAATTACAAACGAGCGCGAGGTGGTCGACAGGTGGAAGCAGTTCTTCGATGAACACCTCAATGGCGAAGTCGCAGAAGGAGGCGGAACGGAAATTAACCTAGGAGCGCCCATGGAAGATAGTGATGTCCTAGCACCTGATCTCCAAGAAGTCAAACGAGAAATCAGGTTGCTGAAGACCAATAAAGCCGCTGGGAAGGACCGCTTACCGGCAGAGCTTTATAAACATGGCGGAGAAACGCTAGCAAAGGCTCTACACTGGGTTATTTCGAGGATTTGGGAGGAGGAAAAGCTACCGGAGGAATGGATGGAAGGAGTGGTTTGTCCCATCTACAAAAAGGGTGATCGGCTAGACTGCTGCAACTATCGCGGTATTACGCTGGTAAATGCCGCCTACAAGGTACTCTCCCAGATCCTGTTACGCCGGCTGTCACCGATAGCACAAGGTTTCGTAGGGAATTATCAGGCGGGTTTCATGGGGGCTCGCGCAACTACGGACCAAATTTTTACTCTCCGACAGATCTTGCAGAAATGTCGGGAGTACAACGTGCCCACGCATCACATCTTTATTGATTTCAAAGCAGCATACGATACAGTCGATCGAGACAAGCTATGGCAGATAATGCACGAATACGGTTTTCCGGACAAACTGACGCGACTGATCAGAGCTACATTGGATCGAGTGATGTGTTTCGTACGCATCTCGGGGACACTCTCGAGTCCCTTCGAGACGCGACGAGGGTTGAGACAAGGTGACGGTCTATCCTGCATGCTGTTCAACATCGCTCTTGAGGGGGTGATCCGACGAGCGGGCATCGAAACGAGAGGCACGATTTTTACCAAGAGTAGCCAACTTCTAGGCTTTGCAGATGACTTCGATATCATTGCCAGGAACTTTGCGACGGCGGAGGCAATCTACGCCAGACTGAAAGCGGAGTCTAGGAGAATTGGGCTAAAAATAAATGCGTCGAAGACCAAATACATGAAAGGAAGAGGCTCAAAGGAAACAAATGTGCGCCTCCCACGGACGGTAACCGTTGACGGCGACGAACTAGAAGTGGTAGAAGAGTTCGTGTATTTGGGATCGCTGGTGACCGCGGACAACAACACTAGTAAGGAGATCCAGCGGCGCATCCAAGCGGGAAATCGGGCCTACTTTGCCCTTCGTAAAACGCTACGATCAGGAAGCATACGCCGCCGCACGAAGCTAACAATGTACAAAACCATTATTAGACCAGTAGTTCTTTATGGACTTGAAGCCGTGACGCTGCTTACGGAGGACATACGCGCCCTTGCCGTGTTTGAGCGGAAAGTGCTGCGGACGATATTTGGCGGAGTACAAACTGAAAGCGGAGAGTGGCGGAGGCGTATGAATCACGAGCTACAGGCACTGCTTGGGGAGACTCCCATCGTACATCTAGCGAAAGTTAGCAGGCTACGGTGAGCCGGACACGTCGTAAGGATGCCGGACGACTGTGCGACGAAAATAGTCCTCTTCAACAACCCCACCGGCACCAGGAACAGGGGGGCCCAACGTGCACGATGGCTCGACCAGGTCGAGAGCGATTTGCGACTTCTGAGACGACTAGGAAATTGGCGACGAGTGGCCCAAGACCGAGTTGAATGGAGACGAGTGCTTGAAACAGCACGAGCCACCCCGGCTCTATGCTGCTGAAGAAGAAGAAGATGTTCTGTATGATCAGGATCATACCCCATGCAGACAGGTTACAGACGAGAAAAACAACGCCTGAGCCTATACGTCGGCTTTACACGTCAGAGTAGAGAGCGACATTGAGAAGCTAAAGATGTCGAGACTTCACCGGTCACTGTAAGAAACGTCAACACTAGAACTCATGGGTTGGTGAACTGCTGGGTAATGCGCAATACATTACCCCGTAGCGCTCTTTAGCCTCTTATCCCCCCATATAAACTCAGGTCTTATACTGACAGGGCGGGCGACACTGCGTTGTCTCGGCACTATAAGGTGACAGTCTCATCACGAGACTCAGTAGCGTGGTTCTAGTATGGCATCCTGTCTAAATCTAACACACTACGGACAATCAAGCATGGACAAAGGCGACAAAATATGGACATGGAATGGATACTTGGTACCTAGAACTGCAGATCGCTAAATTTGATAGGAAGCGACAAGGTGCTACACGATAAGTTCTAACCCCAAAAGTTCTTCATCGTGGAATTGCAGGAGATGTGTCGCAAAGATAAGAACGTGTGGAGGATCCATGGTGGTAAAGCTCAATTTTACCAGAGTAGTGGAGCGACCAACAAACTGGGAACGGCTTCGTAGTGATGGGTAAAATGAAGGATCGCGTAATGAACTGGAAAGCAGTAAACGAGAGGTTGTGCATGTTGAGGATAAAGGGCCGTTTCTTAAACTACACCATCACAAACGTGCATTGCTCACACGAAGATAGACTCGACGATGAGAAGGAAGCGTTATATGGGCAGCTGGAGGCTACGTACGATAACTGCTCGCCACGGAACATCAATATCGTCATCGGATATATGAACACACAGGTCGGCAGGGAAGCAATGTATAGACCAGGGACCGAAGTGGTTACACTTTTTCTATACATTCACCAGCAGGTAGTGCCATGTAAGACTCTAAACTAGTATCATCGCTTTGTATTGTTTCTGTATCTATCGACAGTGATAATAAGCTAAAATTTCCGGACGTGTGCTGACCATTCGCACCAAATGTCGTGCAGAAACGACAATCATTTGCCGCATTTGGCTTACAGTTGGAGTTAGAATAGTATGGAGAAGTGATTGAGAATAAGGTGTATGGGGAACCTTCTTATTTAAAACCGTGTTGTTTGTGGGAAAGCTGTATGTTTGGCTCACGTGCGTGACAGCAAAAGAGGATACAAAAAAGTCTCTCCAAGACTGGTGACGTTTTCTCCACCATACCGAAAAGTGTATAACACGTAGAACAGAAGATGTTTTCGTTGTTCTTGCATTTCTTTTCGGTGCTTGTGTACCAGTAACATGTCGCAAGACTGGTAGCAAGAAAAACTGGTAAATGTCTTCAAATTTTTGTCAGCAACCAGTACATCTAACGACTCTGGTATAAACCGACGATCGGACCCATAGCCTGCACACCGACACGGATGATGTCGGCCAGTGATACATCAACATTGCATCTTCCCCATGCCTAGTGATCTGAAATATTTTCTTTCCCCGTAAAAATATCCACAAAACCACCTGAAGATCCCCTGACTAACTTTCGACGGTTTAACATTCGGAAATTACACAACCCGCGAGTTACCGAGAACTACGCGCGCGTATTGGATGAGGCTCTACCTTCCTCTGGGGAGCTAGGTGCTTCATCCCTCGAAGACGAATGGAGTATGATATGCTAGGCCACCAGTGAGGCCACAACCGCGGTGCTAGTTGAGGCCCAACGCCCAACGACAATAGCGTGCCGGCTTCCGATCTCGAAGAGATCCGGCGAGAAATCGGTCTGCTGAAGATAATAGATAATAGTAGATAATAGAGCCGCCGGAAAGGACCGACAACCGGCAGAACTTTACAAAAATGGCATAGAACCGCTAACGACGGTACTTTACTGGATAATTTCAAGGTTGGAAGGTATAGTCTGTCCTATCTACAAAAAGGGCGATCAGCTGGATTGCTGTAACTACTAAGGTGCTCTATCAGATTTTATTGCGTCGTCTATCCCCAAAAGCAAGAGAATGCTTTATGGGGGCCCGTGCTACTACGGATCAAATTTTTACTCTCCGGACAAATCCTCCAGAAATGTCGGGAGTACAACGTGCCCACGCATCATATTTTCGTGGATTTCAGAGCAGCATACGATGCAATTGAACGCGAACAGCTATGACAAATAATGCACGAGTACGGTATTCCGAACAAACCGACGCAGTTGATCAAAACTATCCTAGAGCAAGTGATGTACGACGTGCGTGATTCGGGGGTACTCTCGAGTCCTTTCGAATCGCGCAGAGGCTGGACTGCCCTGTATGTAATTCAACATCGCTATTGAATGGGAAATCTGGCGAGTGAGCATCGCAACGAAGTGAATGATTTTCAGCAAACGTAGCCAACTCCTGGCCTTCGCAGACAACCCCGACTAGAAGCCTTGGAACGGCGGAGGCAATTTACGCCAGACTTAAAGCGGAGGCGAGGAGAATTGGGTTACAAATCAATGCGTCGAAAACCAAACCAGTTTGCCTTCCACAGACGGTCTTACCCGTTAAAGAGTTAACTACGCCTCCGGTCCTCGCCTTGAAGTGCACAGTGGTCCAAACAGGCGAAAAGAGGAACTTTTTTCCTAGCGTCTTTTGTTTCCTCTTTAGCAATATTGTGTCTTCGAAGCTTTTGTTTGTAGGAATACTAACCATAACCTGAAAGTGTCAAAAGTTAGTCGTCGCTTACTATAATAAAAATAGAAGGATAACTTTTTTGTGCTAGGAAATATACACATAGTTTCTTTGGAAAAGCTGTAAATTAAGTAAAACCAAACAACTTTGCTGAAAAATAAAATTTCTGTCTACACCAAATGCAGAATTATGGAACATTTACTTTAAAAGTTCTTTAAAATTAGTTTTTCATACTTGACTTTTGTTTGTTGCATTTTACAAGAATACATTGTTCTAGGCAATTATTGAAGTAGGGGTCAGTCCCGGCGTAGTGGTCAGCATTCATGTATTTATATACTTCAAGGCAGCGTATGAAGCGACATGGGTTATGGTAGATTATGTGATGCAAACAGGGTCTTTCACAGATTGCGCTGCCAGGTAAAGTCCCACAATTTGCAAATTCGCATAAAATCTACAAGACGGTGGTTTCTTCGGTGGTACTCTACGGCAACGAAGCATGAACCGTGAACATTGAAGGAGAATGACTGATGAGCTCATGACGTCAGCCACGTAGCTAGAGGGGAAGGGGGCCAGGGGCCCTATTTCGAATCCAATTGTTTAATATGCATATTTTTCATTTAGAACAATATTATAATGTATTGAAGTTCTAAGTGGCAAACATATAAACACCCCTCTGGCATTCTGTCATATCTCGACGGACAGGGTCAGTACGCCCTCTACGGATGAAGGCGGTAACTTTTGAGTTGTATATGTATATGTGCCGTCAATCTAGCATCACAACTATACTGACATCATTGTATGACATCGTACTTCAACAACGCACGCATACATTCTTTCAGATGGTTGCGATCACTAACACTTATAAGCAGTAGTAACTCCCTTGGAATAAAAGATGGCGTTAGTAGTATCATCCTTTGCTGTGTATATGCGAACCTCCTTCTGTGCCCAGTCTTGAGTTCTGGAGTCTTCGATATAAAGCAACTGGAGTCGAAATAGGGTCCCAGCCCTTCCCTCGCCCCGCTGGCTACGTTGGTGCATGGAGTCTTTAAGTGAATGGTCCTTCGATCACTTTTTGGTGGAAATCTGAAAGATGAAATCTTGAACAGGTTCATGAACCAAGGGTTGTACAAGGGTCTAAAAATACGGAGATTGTTGAGCGAGTAAAATACAGCAGGCTTCAAAGAGTTGGCCGCGTAGCGAGAATGCAGGATAAACGACTAGTGAAGACATTTTTCACCAGGGAACCTGAAAAAGACTAACGGCTTCAAGGGCAGATCCCCGCATTCATTCGATGTGCGTTGTCCAGAAAGATGGTCAAGGCTTGGGTCGAGGTATTTTGGAGTGGAGAATGGCAGTCCAAAACCGAGTAATGTAGAGGTGACTTTTGGATTTGAGAATAGATCGATATACGGATTGCACCTTAAAAGCAAAGGAAGTACGGTCTTTCCATACTGGATAAGGAATTGAAAGGTAACTTCTAAACAAGCAGTGCTTATGTTATGTAAATGTGCTGAACGTTTTTGGTCTGAATTACAAAAGTGAAAGAATGTGCCGCTTGAGCCAAATGTTTCTGATTTTTGATACATAATTGGCAAGTGTTAACTTCTCCGATACTCTTTGAATAATAAACAGTGGGACAATTCTCCGGTGAAGGGGCCTTTTGGGCTTCGAAAACCAAAGCGTTTTGTTGACTTTGTATAATATCGATCTGCATTGAGGAGAAACCGAAAGTGGATAACATTAATGTGTTAGAGCGACAAACACTGTACTGTACATATCATGTGTTCGTTAAAAACCTAAACATTTATTTGAATGTTGCATTAGTATTAATAATATATATCAAATAGCAGAGCTTGCAAACATAAACACAGCTGATCCGCAGCCAACCGCACCGACTACAAACATCCCGAAATATGGTTTGTTTTCTTTATCAAGACATTCCGATTCATTTAAGATTTACAGCAGCAACTGAATAATGCATAGGATCAATAGGATGGTTAATTAATCTGTTTGCTTTGAAGGCCAGTTTTTGATGCCTGGTCAGCTGATCGTTTGTTTACTTCACTGTAAGCTTATCGATGCGGCAAAAGATGAAAGCTCTTTAACAGCTCATTGATGTGGTGAATCTTTGAGAGCGTGGTGATGTTTTTTTCGGAAATCGCTAGTGCAACGAAATATGTGCGCAACCAAATATCTATTAACTAAATCCAGAGCATACGTTTTATGAACACGTAATGATCTATATGATCAGTTAAATTTATTTTCTATTAGCAGTTATGTTTGGCTGAGCGTTTGTTGATACATAGAGTATCGATCGATACATGGAATGACAAGCTTTAGGAGATTATAACAACACTAATTACGTGGCGAAAGCATCTTCTGCCAATACAGATGCATTTTCAAGGCACAAAACAATACATGCATCGAACGGTAGCCATTTATCCAGCCATCTTTGAGCCATTTTCGGTTTCCCCTTAAGGTAATTAGTTGTACATTATTTATAGATCATGAAAAAGTTCTATCCGGATGCTCGGTTTTGCACAACCAACACACAAACTCGACCAGCGATTAAGGCTTGCTGGGCCGGAAGTCGAAGACGGACGGTTTATTTTGGGTTCATGTCTACTTACCCTGGGTTTAGGTTTTCTTTTGTGGGTTGTATGCCCCATAACTTTTTTTTTAAATATGAACACGATATTGGCAGAATTAATTATTACAACAGCAACAGCTATAGTGCAGCGAATGCAGACTATCTGTTCTACTGTGGAACTTTTTTCTGCAAGCTTCCGTAACTAGCTTTTCAAGCCAGGCTTCCGTTCTGTTAAACTTTCACATCCATACATTGATGACCAGCGTCCACTGGGTGTTCTGCGGGAACAAACTCATGCTTTTAATTATTTAACGAGTTTCCTACGAACCCTTTCTAATCGGTTACGGATCGGTCAAGTCTACAGCTATGTAAGAGGTAGTTGGGCTGTAGTTTGTTATTCTAGTTGTTGTTGTTGTTGTAACGAGTGTATAAATGTTTTGTTGTGGGAAACAAGGCACAATGTGCCTAATTAGGGAAATGTTGTGTTTAATTACAGTGCCAGCTAACTTGTGTTGCTTTGAGGTAGATGTTCGTTGCAATTAGTGAATGATGACTAGATTTGTTCTCGGATATTGCGAGACGTAAAGAGAGTTTTTAAGTTATAAAACGTGTTAGGACGGTGTCGAATAATTTACACGAATTTTATTAAAAATCGAAAGGTTTAAAAGTATTGTGAACCAACATGTGCATTACTTAAAAATAAATTATCGTTCAATTATCTAGTTTAGAACAAAAATATTACTCTCCTTTTGAACCATGGTTTTTCGTCAAAAATACGTTTCATTCATTAAATGTCGTTTCAATATTACCTTGTCAGTCAAGTGTGTACTGCAGTAGAGCAGAACATATCACAACACTTCACACAACTTGCCCCAACCGGCGGAGCTGCCAAGCCGCAACCGGACTTCCTAAATAGATTACGGGTGGCCTGATGCTAGAACATGTTTCAATGGCTAAAGTTTATTTCACGGTATGTCGGTATGCTCCGAAACAATTTTTTCCAACTTTTGAACAGTGTGTAAAACCATAAATGAATGGGGTTGGAAATGTTCTTTTTTTTTCATTTGGTTAGCAGTGAACAGTGTGCTCTTTGACTAATTTTTCCGCTACATTGACTCAGTGTGTGGTGTGTGAGCTCGGATGACACATATTTCTGCACCTTGTTGTTGTGGTTCCGTCACATTCACCCGCTACTGTACAAGGGGTGCTATAATGAGATCATATTTTAAAAGTCATAAACTGTAAGCTAATTAGTGGTTTATTTGTTATTGTTATACTGTAGTTATGAAAGCGATGACAGGTTTTTCATTCCAAAACTTTTTTTCTGTGCGACACACAGCGGAAACCGCGAAGCGGTGCTTCGGTTTGTCGCTACGTACACAGTAAAAGTGATGAAGGAAAAACGAAGAAAGTGCAAGTGTGTGAAAAGAGGGCAAAGGAAATGAGGTTATGAAAGGTAAGTAGTAGTAGTTAATGAACTAGCATCAGGCCACCCCCTTTTCAAGCTTAATATCACGGTTATACACTGTACTACCTCTTGCATACTGTATTCTATCATCTATAAAGACAACATTTTCGACTAAGCCACTTTTAAATGCTAGTACTGTTACTATAAACACTATTTCAAAAGTTTTATTATTTATTTGCACATGTTTACTTTTCTAATTATCTTTTCAAACCAAAATAAACAACTTTGTCTAAACAAAAGTCGAGTTTGTATCCTCCGAATAGCAACTAGCTTTTAAATTGGTTGCAAAATAAAAATTACTGTATGTGAAAAAATAAATAGAAATGAGACAAGGTATATGTACTTAGTTGCTTTTTGATCATATTTGACTCAGTGATATTTTTTCCTTTGTTTCTTTTTAATGGCGACTTTGTCAAACTTTTGCTGTAGTTCTGTAGCGGCTTACTTACACTGAACTGAATTTTGTTTAAACTAGATACTTAAATCTATTCAATTGAAATCTTATTGACTGAATATATTTCATATCATAGAGGGAAAACTATTCTTTACAATTTGATTTGCATAATAGCCAAGAAAATCACTTGTCGTTTTTTATTTCGTTTGCTAAGCATTTAACTTATTTCTGTAATTTGGTAATTCTATTTTGAAATTATCAGTCAAAATTTGCTTGTTATCTATCGCGAATACACACGGAACCCTTCCGCTTTGCGGGCTGTGAATCCCATCGATATTGATAGAGACAATCGCCTGTGGTCACCAGGTGACATGAACGGTACATAAAACATCACAACATACACACACACACACACACACATACACAATCGACCGGTACTGCCGGGAGGACATTTTTGTTCTGCTTCATCACAATATGTCACATGTCACATGAACGATAGCACAATCTCGCACAAACAGATAGCAAACAAACGACAGAAAACAGATCATTATCAGCTACCAGCAGCGGCTGCAGCCGCAGCCAGCCGCCAGGAGCAGGAACAGAAGCGAAATTAACATGGTCATGATCACCGACATCCGATAGCAGCAGCGCCGGAGATGTCACGTACCATTATGTTACAAAACCAGACAAACAATCAGTGGGTGCAGTGGATATTGTTCATTATAAAGTTTTTAGATTTGGTTCTCTGGTTTGGCGATAGAAATTGAATTGTTGATTATAGTAGTGTCGGGACACAATTTGGAATTTTGTAGACTAGAGGGCCGAATGTTTTGGTGAAACTGTATTTCATGCAAATTCAACAAAATTCCAAATTCTAACCCAGTGTAATGCATAAGTTACAATATTATCAGTACGACAAGTGATTTCATGGAAAGTGACACGCCCTTGGGGTGGGAAAGAATATACTCTTGTTTTGGTTAAGTGCATGTTTACGTGTGACAAACACAGGGAAAACGAGTGAAGTACAGACTATCGAATGAATAACAACCGAGCAAATTTATTAGTGTTATCACAACAGCAGATGCTAACCGAAACTGGGGTTGGTGTTTGTGTTAAATATCGATCAAAGAGAATACTGAATAGAAGGTTAAGAAATTATTCGAAATATTACTGTCATTATTGTTATCATTAGTGAAAATAGGAGAAGAAGACAAACGTGATCAAAAAACAACGTGAAATAATCGAGTATTTTGCTTCTTTCAATTGGAAACGTTTTACAGCCGAGACTGAGAGTGATTGAACTTTGATTTTTGCGGTGGGCATTGTTACCCCATATGGATAGGATTTTTCCCTGTGTACAGAAAAGTGTGGCTTTATGGGTAACCGTAAGCATCGCTTTGGTGAGGCTATTTCCATGGAATACTGCCTTCGGGTAGAGTGAACATTTCCTCCACTTTTTTACTGATAACAATCAAATAGAGCTTCACCCCTAGGCATCGTCCTGATGAATGGAATATGCCCGTTAGGTTGGTAAATGATTGTTGTACTGTTATCCATCCAATGCAGGCCGACTAGTTACGTGTTTAACCGTCCTAGAATGAGTGAAACACTTGACAGAAGTACTTTTAAAACGTGAAACCTTAATTGGAAGCTTGTTCAGGAATGATAATTCAACATTTATTATTGTTCGAAAGAATGCTTTTGAAATTAAAAATCTGCTGAAATCAAAGGAATTGTGAAGTATCATAAGTGACCATTAAATCATTTTCAATGGAGGCGCATGATGTTTATCAAGAGCACTCATATTTGTAGCATGTAGAACAGATTAATTACTCGATTTGATTGTTTCATGAGTGCACTTGAGAGCGAATTTATTTTAAAATGTTTTCAAATGAAAAAAATTGCCAGTAAATGGTTTTAAACAATGACAGAATGTAACACAAAATATTCGCATTTTCGGGCTGTTCACCAATAAATCATCCGTTCAATCACTCTCATTGCACGCTGTTTCCAAAAATAACCAGCAGAAAGTATAAGGAAAGACTATATATAAAACGGACAAAGTACGAAAGGACAAAAAAATGTGTACATGAAAAATAATATCGTTTAATAAATAATACTGCAACCGTTCCTCTTGATTTTTCGCAGCGAATAGTAGTACGCCATCACGGCTCGCAGCTTTTTCCAGCTTTGCGCTCCACCTTGAGTCATTCCGCTGGACGTTGACTTCCGCAGCAGCTGCTGTGGCCCCGTGGCCCCTGTCATCTCCGCCGTCAAACTACGACAGCTGTTCCCGGACGATAATTGATTGATCTCATTAATGCCTCCGACGCCGGCGGTGCACCCGCCACCATCATCGACGTCGTCATCCTCGATAGTGTCCTGATGCGAGAACTGACGTCGAAGCTGTCGCACACCCCGGCAGGACGAACCGGTCGAGGATTGACGTGAAAAGGAGGCCTCATTCCAGCGGACCGGGCCACGGCGCTGGTCAGCTTCGTTGAAGCTGTAACTTCGGTCCATCGACTGGTAGCAGCGACCGCTGGCGACCGTCGTCGATGAGCTGGACGCTGTCCGTACCGTCCGCATGGAATGGCAGCTGGGTTGGCGCAGCACCAGGGGACGACGGTAGCGACCGGTCGCATCCACCATGGCCAGATCGTGGCTGTTGGAGCGGGATGCCAGCCGGGCGGCTGGTCCCAGCAAGGTCCGTGAGGAAGACGAGCTAAAACTACACATACACACAGATAGATCATGGAGAATGCTTTCGAAGCCAAAAGTGGCTGCAGTTAGTGAAAGTTTCAGGATTGGTTTTCGTTTATTTCTGTTTAAATGGGGAACTTCCTTTCGTTGGCAGCATTTTGATAAAAGCCTTCAATCGGTTTATAACGTTTAGTCATTACCCATCAATGAAATGTGGTTTTTGGCAGTAATATGCGTTTTGTACCGTAAAGTTTGGATGAAGTTGATTAGTTTTATTACTGATCGTAAATGTAGTTATTAATTAAGCAGTAATAAGTAAAGTAGGTGGCAATACATCAGTTCGAAAATTTAATGCTCATTACATAATTGAGTATCTATCTAGCGGTTCTATTGTAATTTTATTAGAGAACGCTCTATTCATATGTGGTTTTGCTTTCTACTTTTTAATGTGTTTTAATTGATTGCCATTGGAATTAATTTGATCAGACACACCAGTTTAGTTGACAAATCATGTCAATGAAATGTGCACTATCAACTGAGTGCGAGTATTATTTATGAGATTAACATGGAATTTAATGATCTGGAAGCTTAATTAGCCATACTCTGAATAAAATCTAATATTTTAGGACAATATTAAATGCCTATATAAGGGACAAAATCGAACCAAGCCGAGCGTACCTGTACTATATTCCATGATGCATGATTAACTCGTTCAAACAAGAGCTCTCTCAATTTTGGGAGAACAATTGATTGTCTATTGAAACATTACTATCCCTATTTTTTATTTTTTATTTTCAAATTAGTTCTAACTGCTGGAAAGTTAGGTCCGATTTTATTACCTAATGTTATGTATGCAATAGGAATTCAAAAAGTTATTCATGATTACTACTAGCGCAAACTAGATTATTATTTGGGCATTTAACGCGTGAGGGTTTCCGTGCGAGGGCGGATTTCAACAGTAGCTAAACACTACTGTAAATACTCACTCTGAAGATTGCTCCAAATTCATTCGTTGCAAAATGGTACGCTGCGAATGACTAATAAAAATAAAGAAAGGAATTTCAGTGATTTAGCAAAACAAAAATATAGAAGAGAAAAACGCATTCAATATTGTCCTAAAATATTTTTTATTTGGAATGGAATGTCTAAACGTAGGCTATTCGTAAGAGGTGCTGTTACTAGAAAAATACTATGCGCTTACGATTTGTTAATCTTCTTATGAGATTACAGTTGAATTAGTACAGCCGAAATCAATGACTTCTTAATTTCAATGTTCTTTTCACGTCATTTCACTAAGTCATCTCCAATTAAACAAAAATTTTGATTTGCGCAATTACAATTGCTTGAAAAAACAGTTTTATAAATTCAATTGTATTACAGTACCATCACTAGTAGCGATGTGAAAAAGTCGGACTGCGTAAGCTAACTTGCTATGAGGAATTCTCGTTGAAACAGGGCAACTACTGATTCGAGGTTTTTAAATATTAGAACTTTATACTTAATTATACTTCTAATACCACTAAATAATGAATCCCTCGTCCGTCCGACAGTTTAAAAAAACGTTGAATTTTTAGCGAATCTTGATATCTATATTATGTGTAATGTGAATTTGTAATGAAACAACTAACAAATGGCATGGTTCTGTAGAGAAGAACAGAAGGCCTGCATTGGCTTTAACTAAATGAAACAACCAATTTTATCTGTAACCTAAATGAAACAACCAAACAACTAAACAAACCAACCAAAAAATTAGCCGTCAACTTAGATTTAGCCGCCATATTGGATTTTATCATAGAATCGCCTTCTTGACCTTGAGCGCATCAACCGATCTTAATTTGAAACTCACCATTGGAATACTGGGAAAAAATGCTATACGAAACATTTATTATTTTATGCGCAGTGGAATTTAGTTCCTCGTATCCCTGCTAGTCTGAACACAAGCAACTTTAGTGAAGATGAGGAAACTAAGGCCGAAGAAGGCACTCGTGCTAACGTCATATTCGGCCAAAAATAATCACGGCCTTCAGCCTGCACAAATGTTGGGTATATGCTGTCCTTACTCGCTGCCGCTCGTTCGGACTGAACTAAGGGATAATCCCTACTAGTCCGTAAACCTAGGAAAATGCATGCACCTAAATAGTAGTGGTTTCTGCGGGGGGCTGCCCCCCACAGTGGCCGGCGCTTCCAACGGCGGGTCACCGCCGCACACTCGCGGCCTGTGGCCGTCTCGCCCTGAATCATCTAGGAAACATTTGCTACTGACACGATCATCCTATAATAAATTATAGGGCTCGCACCCTATAATAAACGTAATTCGTTCGCGCTTAGGGCAAGAAACAACTATCAATCATCTACACTTTATCTACCAAAATAAAAAATAAGACGCAGAGTATGTCTTGTTTTTCCGAAACTGAGGTACAGAATCTTACGAAAAGCTTTTTTCCTTCACCTATCAATGGCGCTGATCATCACAGAGCTGCGAGTGGAACAAAAGGCAATAGAGGGGAACATTTTAAAGGTTTTTCAGGGGGATGTTTCAAATTCGCGGAATGAAATAGATGAAAAAATTTATTCAAAATGTGTAATGTCTCACAAAATGAGCAATAAATTTTTTTTGTTAATTTAGGCATTGCGGGAAAATTCGGCCTTTCGTGATTCGGCCATTCGTGATGCGGTCTTTCGTGATTCGGCCTTTCGTGATTCGACCTTCTGTACCTGTTGTTGGAATTCGGCCATTTGGATTGCAGCCATTCGTGATTCGGCCATTTGTGTTTCAGCCATTCGGTATCAGCCCGAAAAAAGAGCTTGGAAAAACCATCTAAGTCTTAACACGAGGGAGAATTTGGCAAATTATCAACAGGCGCAAATGAGTTGACCACGATCCTATGGAGAAAAAAGTATCAGAAGAACAGATATCGTGAAGGGTTCTATATAAAGGAGAAATCTCTTAAAAGATACACACCGAAGTCTGACATCTGTAGGGAAGGGGAGAAAAACCTCATACGAGCGCAAGGTGGTCGACAAGTGAAGTAGTTCTTCAATAAGCATTCGAATAACGATGTAACAGGAGCTAGAAATTGAACAGCTGCAGATTAATAAAGCTGCCGGCATAAATCTACCAAAATCGTAGACCACTAGCTATGCACTTAACTGAATAATTTAAGGGATTTTGGACGAGAAGAAACTACTCGGAGAAAAAGCTATGGTTTGTGCCATCTACAAAGAGGACAATCGGCTCGATTGCTGTAATAACCGCAGCATTAAGCTAATCGACGTTGCCTACAAGGTGCTTTCCCAGATTTTGTTACAAAGTCCATCTACAATTGCAAGAGATTTCGCGGGAGCCTTTTGGGGGCCCGTACTACTATGGATCACATTTTCACACTCCCACAAATTCTTCAAAAATGTCGGGAGCGCAACGGGCCCACGCGTTATGTTTTCATGAATTTCAGGGCAGCATACGATACAGTCGAGCACGAACAGCTATGGCAGATTATGCACATGAATGGTTTCTCGGACGGACAAAGTGATGCAGTTGATCGAAGTTACTCTACTGTAGCGAGTAATGTGCTATCTACGTATTTCGGGGACATTCTCGATTGTTTTTGAATCGCGCAGACGGTTGTGGGGCCTAGCAAGGGGTGAACACGTGCATTCCATAACCTCTGTTCACTAACTCCTATTCCTACCTTCACGTGGTGCCGGCTGGGGTATGCGACTTCGGTTGTCGTACGCTAAAAGGAAAGAGGGCACAGTGGCTCCCGCTCACATTAAAATGGCAGCCCCGTCAGCGGGATAAGGACCTTAGGTTAACAGCCTATTGTACCAGAACACAAAAAGTTAATGAAAATGTGTAAGATGCTGGTTTAGCCTCAGCCGCGAGCGTTGCTGAGACTCCCTGAAACAAGCCTCAGGGTCGGCACGCTTATCCTGGGGTTTTCGCGGGAAAGCAAGGAAATACCTGATATAGTCGATGGAAAACTCACGATTTACCTTTTCACAAATTTATTCACACTTTCTGGACTTTTACCTTCTATCTTTGATCTTTGTACCACCCACTTTCTTAATCTATCTAACCTTTTATATTTCTTCGGCGGGGCCCCTCTTCTTCAGCATACACACACACAGCCTGCACCACCTTTCGTCCTCTTCGGTTACCACCAATCGCTGCTGCACGTGATCGCCGCTTCCGGCCTGGATGCACGTCGAAACTGTTAACCAGCGGTCCTTGCCGCTTCTTCTGCGTCGGATGAAGGACTCACTCGGGCTTTGCCGATCCGCCAAAGGAGTCTGGCTCAACGGATGATCGTTCTGGGTTTTAAAACAAACACTGCGGGGTTCTGTGGAATTTTAAACACATCGGGGGCGTTAGTTTACTGGCGAGGGCGTCAGATTGAGAAAACGGCGTTGGGTAGGGATTACCTGTGATCCCAAAGTCACATTCACTGCTATTGTACCACAGCACTTTCAATAGTATATTCAATTTTCAGCTAGGTCACTATCTAATCGACCGTTCAGTTAGAGGTCCTCTTTAGAAATGCTTTTTTAGATTTGAATATTGCTCCATAAATAAGCAGTTTGTGACCGGTCATTGCCCTACGCCAGCGGCCAATGCCCTCGCCAAGTACATAGACAAACCTTCCACCCGATTGTTTACATCTCTTAATCTGACACGAGTCCTGTCATCCGCGCGGCCCCCAAATTAGTCTGCTTTCCTCTGGTGGTGGGATATGGTAGGTGGCAGGCTGCGTACTTAGGGTTGATTGGTTAATTGCTAGCTCTTATGTGGGTGGTATTGGGTGGTACATTGAGAAAAACCATTTACTATGAACAAACATTTCCAGCTTTTACATTTTACAATAAATAACATTTAACCGAATTATACAATAAATCTCAGAAACCTTCTAAGCGGAGGCTACCAACGCTTACACTCTCCCCCAGCTCGGGTAAAAAAATGTTTAAGCAGTAAACATTTTTTGCCATCACGAATTACATGAGCACAACACCTTTTACACCACCTGCTGAACCTGCAATATCACAAAATAACGATCACACGGACAAAACTACCCCCACTTACGGTTGCTTGTGAAACTTTTCATCTCTCCATACTAGATTCAAATATCCAAAAAGATTTGAAAACTTTGCTGTTTTGTATTTTTGAGTATCGGGGTCATAAGTTATCATCGTCGGAAATACCGACTCCTCTCATTTTCAGGGCTTCTGTCCATACTGACCATCATAATCAATATTGACTCCGGTCTCCAGCGATCAAATCCGACCGTCCTAAGACGTGGTAACCTCACACAAATCAGCTTATTGACGATCGTTTAAAAGAAATATTTAAAATAAGACTACTAAAAATTCAATAACCATGCACATGCAAAACAAATTAAAATTCAAAACATTTATAAAAAAATCTTTACTGGCTAATTTATCCTAATTTCTGCTTATTTATTCTAATTTGTACTCCGGAGTAATTATATACAGTTTCAAATTCACGCAAATGTACATGAATTATTTCACGCGACTTGTCGGAGTTGCGCTCTAGTACCTCTTTACTGATAGGCGTTATCATATTTTATCGGTGTGCGTGCGAAAACAACGAAAGATCGAACGAACTGTCAACTGTTGGTCAATTGTGTAAAAGATCTGTTGCTGAACCATGTGGAACTATGATGTGGTGCTATATCGGAAGAATATTCAGTGCGCGCGCCGTGAAATGTTATTATCCCGTTATTCTTTTACAAAGATTCTGGCCAGTAGATCTATCCTCGTGTTCAAACATTTCACAAAGTTCTCATTCTGTTATTCCGATATAGTAGCCCATCACGTGGAGCTTTATGGATTGGGATATGCGATACACAGGTAAGTGATCACTCCTATTGTTCTAAATTCTCTATTTTTTCCCCTTTCTGCTATCTTCTATATTTCTATATTCTATATTTTGTTACTTCTGCTGCTGTGACCTTGACCTAGATCATTCGATACTTTCTGTCTGTCTCTTTCACCTACATTCTCGAACTGCATTTTATTCTTTTCTGACTGTGGCTGAGATTCAACTTGTTTACAATCTTGTACACAAGTCAGAAAAATGCATTTGTGCAACCGAGCAAATCCAAGCTTTTTCCTACAATTTTCTTCATTTCCCGTTTACTTTTCCTGATTCCTCCTAAAAATTCTAAATTTACACATTAAACATAATACACACAACATATTTTCAAGTAATAAAAATTTTATTTTTCCTTCATTACGGCCGATTTAAAATTCTGGTTGCATTAGGATGCACCTTCCTGTGCATTTTTCACGTGCTGTTCGTTGCATTTGCCTGACTGGAAGTTTATGGTAATTTTAGATAAAACAATTGATAAAATTGACCATTTGCTTGCCAGTGTACATGCAGTCGACTAAAGCATCATGAAATGTTGCGATTTTTTGCTAAAATTCATCCCTTTTTAGGAACGTTTATGCTTTTAGATCAGCGGCAGAGAAAACGCCTAAGGATTTTCCCTTTAGATCTGCCACTTC
Source organism: Sabethes cyaneus (assembly GCF_943734655.1). Taxonomy (NCBI): domain Eukaryota; kingdom Metazoa; phylum Arthropoda; class Insecta; order Diptera; family Culicidae; genus Sabethes; species Sabethes cyaneus. Next base: position 57,882,663 of record NC_071355.1, read on the forward strand.
ATAGGAGCTAGTGCCCTTCTTGGCTAGTACTACGCAGGGCGTGTACTGAGGTCCAAGTTTGGCGTTGAAGTTATCACCTGCAGACGACTGCTGGAAACTACGCTTAAAAATCCGCTGGCCTACATCAAAAGTTGGTGAGTATCGCTTATGACGAAGATCGTATCGTCTTTTTGTATCTTCGTGAGTTTTTTGCAAATGTGCGCTCACCAAATCGTGTATTTTTCGGCTAACTCCTCTCAACTTATCAACCCTCTCGATTTCATCACGTTCATCTTTTGTTTCCAATCTATGCTGTGTCCCTCTAGTTATAATTTCATGGCCATATAGCACATAATAAGGACTGAATTTAGTAGAAGAATGGACCGTATTGTTGAGAACGAATTCCATTTCTGAAATTTTCGAATCCCAGAGTTTTTGGTCTTCTTTCACATAGCTTCTAATCATAGCATTGATTGTACGGTTGAGACGTTCAGCTGGGTTTGCTTGACTTCTATGTCGAGCATTGGCCCAATGATGAATCTCATAATTCGCCATCAGATTTTGGAACTCTCGGGACAGAAAAGTTGTCGCATTGTCGGTGATGACAATTTGTGGTGTAGACAGCTTGCGAAACCATTGCTCTTCCAAGATTTTGCATAGACTTACAGCTGAGATCTTTTTCACGGGAGCAAGCAGGCAATACTTAGAGAAAATGTCCATGACAACTAACAAGTGGGCGTTGCCATGCTTGCTGCGTGGGAGAGATTGAATGTAATCCATGCAAACTATTTGGAAAGGCTTAGTAGCAATACGCTGTCTGCCCATCTGAGGTGCTGTTGAGGTCGTGGAGTGTTTGTTTTCCTTGCAGGATTCGCAATTGGAAACATATTTCTTAACGTCGGCTGCCATTCGCGGCCAATAGTATAAGCGTTTTATCTTCTCAATGCACTTTTCATAGCCAATATGCATATTTCCATCGTGTTCATCTTTCAGGATTCGGGTTCGTAATGAAGCTGGGACACACTGTTTCCACTCGAAACAGTAATCTAAAGTATCAGCTTTTGATGCTACAAATTTAAATAATCCATTATCCACAATTCTGAAGTCGACATATTTTTCTGGATCATCGCTGACTCCAGCGAAAAGATTTTTGTACCAACTATCTTCAGGTTCTTCATCGATACTCTCTAGAGATCGAGAAAGTGCATCGGGGACAATGTTTTCTTTGCCCTTCCGATGCCGGATCTCCAAGTCAAACTGCTGCAAAGTTATACTCCAACGGCTGAGTCGAGAGGAGGACCTCCACTTGGCTCGCATAATAAACGTTAGTGCGGCGGAATCTGTTACTAATGTAAATTTTGTACCTTCTATATATCCCCTAAACTTTTCAATACAGCGAAGGGCAGCTAATCCTTCTTTCTCCGCTGCATGGTAATTCAGTTCCGCGCCTTTAAGTTTCTCGGAGTGGTAGGCAATCACCTTCTCTTCACCGTTGTGCACCTGCGTGAGGACTCCTGCGATAGCGTTATCGCTTGCATCGGTTTGCACCGTAAAAGGAAGCGTAAAATTAGGATTGGCCATAACTGGGGCTGATATTAGCCGTTCCTTTATAGCTCTAAATGCATTATCGGCTGCCGTGGTCCATTGCACCTTCTTTGGCTTATTTTTTTAATAAGTCAGTGAGCGGTGCCGTAATTTCACTGAAATTTGCGATAAACCGTCGGTAATAATTAATCATACCGAGGAATCGCCGAAGTTGTCTAACCGATTTTGGAACCTGGTATCCCATGATCGCTTGTACTCGATCTGGGTTAGGTCGCAACCCCTCTTGGGACAAAATGTACCCAAGATACGGTAGCTCCTGGCAGCAAAATTTTGATTTTTGTATATTAATGCATAAATTCGCTTCGCGTAAACGCCTCGCTAAGTCTCTCAACTTTTGCATGTGCTCATCGAAAGTCCGACTTGCCACGACTATGTCGTCTAGATAGACGAATATAGCCGGCTCTAGTGCACCGTGGTCTAACACACGATCCATCAGTTTACTCAGTGTAGCAGGACTGTTCACTAGCCCAAACGGAAGTCTAGTGAACTGGAACAGCCCTCTACCTGGAATGGAAAACGCAGTGTATTTCCTCGAATGCATGTTCAGAGGAACCTGCAAAAATGCCTGTGAAAGGTCAATTGTAGACAAATATTTAACTGGTCCGAGATGGCTCAGTATTCTGTTTTGGTGGGGTAGTGGGTAAGCGTCTCTCTTTGTTCGCTCATTGAGCTTCCTGGCATCTAGACATAGCCTAACCTCTGGCGTGTCCCTTTTTGCGACTGGCACTACCGGAAGTGCCCAATCTGAATCAGACGGTTCTATTATGCCATCGCGTAGCATATTGTCCACTGCTTGATGGATTTTGCGCTGGATTTCAGGACTCCATGGGTACGGATTCTTTCTTACTGGATCTAATCCCCTATGTTCCTCTTTAATCTCAATCGTGTGTTCCAACAAGTGTGTCATTGAAAACTTTCCTGGCTCTGCTACCATGAACAATTTCTGTATTTCCGCTAATTCCATACACTGTCCTTCAGTTAATGCTTTCTCTTCCTCTTCCAAACCCTTATGAATCCCATCATCTAAAATGTCTATTATTTCGTCTTGAATTGTGGGACGAATTCCAAACTTAAGCCAGAAATCGTATCCCAACACACATCTTCGGTTTAGTTTCGGAGCGATCAAAACAGGTAAAATTTTAGTAGTCCCGTTGAACGTAATTGGAATTTCCGAACAACCTTCTACGTCTAAATTCTCTCCTGCCGCGGTCTTCAGATTTACCGACGTTGGCTCTACTTTTAAATTTAAAGCTTTTATTATCTTTCTCGCTCCGACACCTAAAACCGTACGTGCCGCTCCGCTGTCCAGTAAACCGATCAGCTCTATCCCCATCAGTTCGATTCTCGTAAATGGCCGGGCGTCACCACTGAGCTTGACGAGCAAAGAAGCTATCTCCTCTCGTTCAATTGCTTGCCCCGAAATCTTTGAGTATCCCAACTGTTGAAGAATAGTGGATGGTTCATTTGGTGTAATTATTAGAGGACTTTCAGAGCGGTTAATATGACTGCTGTGCCTCATTGAGCAGTCCGTTTCAAGTTTTTTGCCTGACAATATGGACAACTAGCTGTTTCGAAACCTGGAAACCCACATTTCTCGCAGAATACGTGCCTTTTTTGAGGACAATCTTGCCATGAGTGTCCCTCCTCGTGGCAATTAAAACATGTTCCTTGCCTAACTGGAATGTAAGCATTTACTATTCTCTGAAGGGCGTTTGTTCCACTTGACCCTGGTTTCCCCTCGTCTACGTTTCTTCCAGACTTTTGGTTGTCTGCTGGCTTCGAGGGTTGATTCCTAAAAGAATTTTGTCCCCCGTTACCCTTTTGATATTCGCTAGACCGATTAACCGATCTTTTATCTCCAGCTGAATTGAAATTAGGTTTAAAATTTCGTTCCTGATAACTACCTCGTTGATTGGAAAAACGACTATTGAAGCTATTGCCATTTCTATTGAATATCCGTTGTTGTTCTCCTACCTCTTCTACGTGCGCTCTCTGTTCGAACCTGTTGTCCCTTCTTCGATAAATTTGCCAATTGATAGAATCAAACCGTTTACCGAATTCCCTCATTCTAGGAATCGACGAAATATTGGCCGCAAGCATCGCTGTTCGGCAGTCTTCCCTAGTGTTTCGGAATAACACGTTAAACTTACGGACTTCATCCCAAGGCTGGGACATGCTACGGAATAGACGTACCATATCGAGATAATAGTCTTGGAATTTTTCTCGCGGTCCCTGCATTCGTTTATTGACTAGGCTTTCATACTGGAAGTCAATATCGACAGGTAAGAATTCATTTTTTAATTCACTCACCAGATTTTCCCACGTTTCCAATTCATTATTCCCATTGACCTCCATATACCAACTTCTAGCTTTCCGCGTAAACAGATGGTGTGCTGACAAGAAAAGCTCCTCCTCTGAAAACCCTTCCGATCTCGCGTTAAATTTAACCTCCTTCAGAAATTCGTTCAGTCTTCTACCATTGTCCAATCCATCGTACCGCACTGACCATTTGTAAATCGGGAATCGATTACTGTTCGGTCGTGCTTCACCGAACCGTTCTTTATTTCCTTCTCTATGGTTCTTACATTTCCCTTCACTCAATCTCGCTCCCATACTTTCCAACGAACTACACCTTTTCTTGATCCAATCTACAAAGTTTTCCGGTTGAACTTCAATTTCCTTATCGCCAGATCTATCCTCAACATGAATGTTATTTGAATCCCTTTCTTTATCCTTCCCTGCACTATTTTTGTTTTTTACCTTTTCTTTCTCTAACGCTTCAATTCGCGCAAGCAGTTGCTGTACCATATCCTTCAACAGATCATTCTCTGATGCCAACTGCATTACCCTATTGCTCTCACCACCCTCTTTTTCACCTCCTATTGCGCCTTCTTCCTGATCGACTTGCCCAAAGTGTTCTTCTACCTCTCTCCTAGCTACTACTCTTTCATTTTCCCTGGGCAAATTCTCCTGCTGTTCCGAATCTCTCATCCCAAGCTGATCAACTAAAGCTTCCCCTTCTTCTGAGTTTGAATCCACTTCTGCTTCCGAATTACTCTCTTCTCTTAGCGCACGCAAGCTTTCATTCACGCGCGCAGTTTCAGCTTCTCTCACTTCCGGTAAAGGAGAGGTAATTGAGTAGAAAATGTTCAATAGTCTCAAACATTCTCCACCTATTAACGCAATTTGATTCAGATGCTCTTCATCTTTAGCATGAACTTGCAAACGTTCCATGCGGAAGAAAATGTGTATCAGTCTAGTCTTAAATGATTCGTTAGGGATTTCCCTCGGACCTTTATTCTCTAATTGCGTTTTTATCAATTCTAGCTTATCATCGCAACATTTCAATTCTCCTCTTAGTGACGTCCAACATTTTCTAAGATTCAAATTAGGTTTTTCTTTTTCTGATTTCAGGAAACCACGCAACTTCCGTTCCTGTTTACTTCGCGATTCACTCATCATTTCCGCGCCGCGAATTTGCAGTTCGTGATCGAGTTCGTCGTTAGCAAGGTGTGCTACGTTCATAGTGTAATATTTCGTAAACAGATGCTGGTGTTCCATTATGAAATTTGTAAAAGATATTCTAAGTCGCTAATGTACTACAACTGAAATAAAATGCACGTTTTTCTTTGTGTTATTTCCTCAAACCGATCTCGAATCCCGCACTGAAATTATTTGAGTGTAACTAATTTAGTTTACTATTCTTTTAAACGATCGTATAGTTTTCGTTCAAATTGGACACAGAACCCCTCTGAAACAAAATCAAATTTCACTCGCAGTGTAAGTTTCAATAGTTTCGCCACTTATCAGTGAGAATTGTTTTGTGAAAGCACGGATGTTTTCCCAGAGACGTAAGTAGTAATCGGCTGTTTTTCAGGTAATTCTACGAGCTAAACCCTTCAAAAACGATGGTAAGTCAATTTTTGTTGGGCGCCAAAGTGTAAGATGCTGGTTTAGCCTCAGCCGCGAGCGTTGCTGAGACTCCCTGAAACAAGCCTCAGGGTCGGCACGCTTATCCTGGGGTTTTCGCGGGAAAGCAAGGAAATACCTGATATAGTCGATGGAAAACTCACGATTTACCTTTTCACAAATTTATTCACACTTTCTGGACTTTTACCTTCTATCTTTGATCTTTGTACCACCCACTTTCTTAATCTATCTAACCTTTTATATTTCTTCGGCGGGGCCCCTCTTCTTCAGCATACACACACACAGCCTGCACCACCTTTCGTCCTCTTCGGTTACCACCAATCGCTGCTGCACGTGATCGCCGCTTCCGGCCTGGATGCACGTCGAAACTGTTAACCAGCGGTCCTTGCCGCTTCTTCTGCGTCGGATGAAGGACTCACTCGGGCTTTGCCGATCCGCCAAAGGAGTCTGGCTCAACGGATGATCGTTCTGGGTTTTAAAACAAACACTGCGGGGTTCTGTGGAATTTTAAACACATCGGGGGCGTTAGTTTACTGGCGAGGGCGTCAGATTGAGAAAACGGCGTTGGGTAGGGATTACCTGTGATCCCAAAGTCACATTCACTGCTATTGTACCACAGCACTTTCAATAGTATATTCAATTTTCAGCTAGGTCACTATCTAATCGACCGTTCAGTTAGAGGTCCTCTTTAGAAATGCTTTTTTAGATTTGAATATTGCTCCATAAATAAGCAGTTTGTGACCGGTCATTGCCCTACGCCAGCGGCCAATGCCCTCGCCAAGTACATAGACAAACCTTCCACCCGATTGTTTACATCTCTTAATCTGACACGAGTCCTGTCATCCGCGCGGCCCCCAAATTAGTCTGCTTTCCTCTGGTGGTGGGATATGGTAGGTGGCAGGCTGCGTACTTAGGGTTGATTGGTTAATTGCTAGCTCTTATGTGGGTGGTATTGGGTGGTACATTGAGAAAAACCATTTACTATGAACAAACATTTCCAGCTTTTACATTTTACAATAAATAACATTTAACCGAATTATACAATAAATCTCAGAAACCTTCTAAGCGGAGGCTACCAACGCTTACACTGGTCCCACGTTGGGCGCCAAAGTGTAAGATGCTGGTTTAGCCTCAGCCGCGAGCGTTGCTGAGACTCCCTGAAACAAGCCTCAGGGTCGGCACGCTTATCCTGGGGTTTTCGCGGGAAAGCAAGGAAATACCTGATATAGTCGATGGAAAACTCACGATTTACCTTTTCACAAATTTATTCACACTTTCTGGACTTTTACCTTCTATCTTTGATCTTTGTACCACCCACTTTCTTAATCTATCTAACCTTTTATATTTCTTCGGCGGGGCCCCTCTTCTTCAGCATACACACACACAGCCTGCACCACCTTTCGTCCTCTTCGGTTACCACCAATCGCTGCTGCACGTGATCGCCGCTTCCGGCCTGGATGCACGTCGAAACTGTTAACCAGCGGTCCTTGCCGCTTCTTCTGCGTCGGATGAAGGACTCACTCGGGCTTTGCCGATCCGCCAAAGGAGTCTGGCTCAACGGATGATCGTTCTGGGTTTTAAAACAAACACTGCGGGGTTCTGTGGAATTTTAAACACATCGGGGGCGTTAGTTTACTGGCGAGGGCGTCAGATTGAGAAAACGGCGTTGGGTAGGGATTACCTGTGATCCCAAAGTCACATTCACTGCTATTGTACCACAGCACTTTCAATAGTATATTCAATTTTCAGCTAGGTCACTATCTAATCGACCGTTCAGTTAGAGGTCCTCTTTAGAAATGCTTTTTTAGATTTGAATATTGCTCCATAAATAAGCAGTTTGTGACCGGTCATTGCCCTACGCCAGCGGCCAATGCCCTCGCCAAGTACATAGACAAACCTTCCACCCGATTGTTTACATCTCTTAATCTGACACGAGTCCTGTCATCCGCGCGGCCCCCAAATTAGTCTGCTTTCCTCTGGTGGTGGGATATGGTAGGTGGCAGGCTGCGTACTTAGGGTTGATTGGTTAATTGCTAGCTCTTATGTGGGTGGTATTGGGTGGTACATTGAGAAAAACCATTTACTATGAACAAACATTTCCAGCTTTTACATTTTACAATAAATAACATTTAACCGAATTATACAATAAATCTCAGAAACCTTCTAAGCGGAGGCTACCAACGCTTACAAATGAAAGAAGAAATCTATCTGGATTATTGGCAACGACCTTTAGGATGAAAACACGGACACGAATCGGAACATGGAATATACTGACCCTTGCCCAGTAGGGCAAGCTGGCTCAACTTGCAAGCGAAGCTGGCCGGTTGAAAAAGAGAAGTTGGATTCCTACTGAGCCGAGGAGAGCCTGCGGCCCTGATGAAGTGGGAACCGATAAATGAGCGAATAATCGTTGCCAGATTCAGTACACGTTAGAAACCTTACAGCAATGCAGTGCTATGCGCCAACGGATGCTGCCGGCCTGCAGGAGAAAGAGTGATTTTACAGCCAGCTGAACAGCGTGGTTGAGAAAATCCCGAAGGGGGACATCCAAATCCACTTGGGCGACTTCAACGCAAAGATTGGCTCAAACAACACGGACCATGAACGCATCATGGGATGCCATAGCCTAGGAGAGATGAGCGAAAACGGGGAGCTGTTTACAGAATTCTGTGGTAATAACGACATGATCATTGGTGGATCGCTCTTTCACCATAGACCAGTACATAAAGGCACGTGAGTTTCCCGTGACAGTCGAACAGAAAACCAAATCGACCACATCTGCATCAGAAGAAAATGGCGAAGGAGGGTTCTTGATGTACGCAACACACGCAGCGCTGATATCGCATCCGACCATCATCTTGTTGTTGCAGAAATACGTTTGCGTGTCGCACGTGTTCAACGACGGGAGGAGAAAGTTGGGTGCCACTATGACGTCCGCCGATTGGAGAATCCTGAGGTGAAAAGGGCCTTTGTCGAACAACTTGAATCACTTGCCTCGGAGTTGCTACCTGGTGGAACCGTCGAAAAGCAATGGACCGCCGTCAAGAACGCCTTCATCACGACCCTGATGAAACCCTCGGCAAAGCGCGCAGTGGGCGAGAGTGGATCTCGGATGAAAGAGGAAGATCGACGAGCGGAGAGAGGCCAAAGCCGGCATTGAGCGAGCGCGAACCATATGCCTAAGACAGCTGTCCGTCAACGATGCGCCGAACTGGAGGGGGCTGTCACCGCCGTTTATTTTTACTTGTTCGGCTAGGCCGTTTCCGTTTGTTGTACGATATTTCTTGTCGCCTTTGTCCCATCTTTGTCAACCCAGATGATGCATCAGCTTTTCAGCAATATATGGGAAACCGCAACTTTTCCGGTGGACTGAATGCAGGGCATATTGGTTAAAGTCCCTATGAAAGGAGACCTAACTGAATGCGGTAACGGGCGTGGCATCACGTTGCTCTGTATTACTGTCAAAGTCATCTGTAAGGCAATACTCAACCTGACCCAGGAGAAGATCGACGCTACTCTTCTTCTCACAGTCAATGTAGCAAAAACTAAGTCTATGGTAGTGAACACTGACAATTCCACCAACTTCACAGTAGCGGGACAACAAGTTGAGCAGGTAGATGCCTTTCAATATGTTGGTAGTCAAGCAACGCCCGATGGTGGTACCAAGACTGATATAGCCACACGGATCAGGAAGGCCAGGGGTGCCTTTGCAGGTCTGCGAAATAGTTGGCGCTCAAACCAGATCACGCTACGTACGAAAACCCGAATCTTTAATTCAAACGTTAAATCCGTACTGCTGTATGCCTGCGAAACGTGGTGCGTCTCAAGGGAGACAACGCAAAAACTGCAGATATTTATTAATCGATGCCTGCGATATAGCATTCGTGTCTGGTGGCCTGACAACTGGATATTCAATGAGGAACTCCATCGTAACTCCATCGGTGTCATCAACGGCCGATAGCCACAGCAATTCGTGCTGGTCTGGTTCGTTCAAAACCAGACAACACTGCAGGCTACAAGAATTTAGCCATAAACCATCAACACTTTGTAAGCAACAAACAAATTATAACTCAGAAAAAAATTCCACGTCAAGTGTCCTAGTTCCATGTAATCGACCTTCTCGGATTTGAACCAAATTTTGTCAGATTGTTCGTTTCAGGTCAGCAAGAAAAAATATGTACTTAGTTTGGTGCCGATTGGACGTCCCCTCGATTAATGGGAGTACCTCCATTTTTAAAGAAAATATACGTTTTCGACAAATTCTCTTATTTTCTTTTGCTTGTAACTCTGGAAATACTAGGTAAATTTGCATTTTTCTCTCAATGAGTACAATTTGATTTCAAAAATTCCAACTCCATCCTCAGATTTTTTTATATAAGAATCACTCAAAACCACGAGGTGTTCTTTGCCGATTCAGAGTTATAGCGATTTGCAGAAAGAAACCAGCGATTTTTTTTTATAAATAATAAATAGTAAACTTACATTTTCTTGAAGCACTAAGTTTCTGTGCAATGTAAAAACATTTTGTGTTATCGCGTAAGCTTGTATACCGCATATGATAAAGTTTTTTCTTAACAGTGTTGCCAACTTTTTAGTTGTTTGTATAATTGTTAACGCTAGTAAATGGAATATAAGTTTAAAATGGTGTTAAATATTCTAATATTTGACCGCAAGATTATAAAACGTTTATCAGCTCGCTAATAGCCTCTAGATTTTTCCCCCTTTGTTTGCTGCTATGATACTAATATAGGTTTAACTAGTGTAGGTAATAATGAGAAAAACTGAAAATTTGACAACATTGTTAAGAAACCCCTTATTATTTACTGTATACATGCTTCCATAGTAGCGCACAGTGCTTTTACAATGCATAGAGACTCACTGCTTCAATGAAATGTAATATTACTATTGATTATTTATGAAAAATTACTGGTTTCTTTTTTCAAATCGCAATAACTCTGAATCGGCAAAGAACATCATGCGAATATAGTTTTAATATCGAATTTAAAAATATTTGGCAGCACTGCACCTCAAAATTATTATTCTTTTTGGATTCCTTGGGCTATTTTCTGGCAATCATGATAAAATTGTCTGTATAAACCTAGTACAGTGGTATACCGATTATATCTACATCTTATTTAATCTACTCCCTGTTTTAGGTACCCCCAATTTTGTCTATTATTTGCTTCCATATTTGTCTACCTTTTTTACATTGTCGTTTCAACCATGCGGCATCAAAATTTAGAAGGTTTCATCAATTTATTCATAACAGAGAAAATTTCTTTGTATTTTATAATTAGCTACATGGCAATTGTGGTATGTAAATTTACACAGAATGGTATCAAATACGTGAATTAACATTCATTTATTTTGTAACACCATATGAGTTTAACATTTCATAATGATCCTTTTACAGATTTTTCTGTGTCGTAACGCCAACGGGCACACCCTCTTTCTGCAGTTCCTAGTTTATCAACCTTTATTTCCTTAAAAATTCATAACTTTCGAACCACTGAACCGATTTTGATAGTTTTATTACCAATTAAATGGTATTTCATGGAGCTTTTTAGAAAAAACATGCAACGGAAGTTCAAAATTTTTTATGATTGTAAAAACATTTTAAAATATTCGTTTTATTATGTTTTAATTGAAAGCTAGTTGTTTACAGAAGAACCCAAAAACAGACATGCAACATTTCGGCACAAACTTTTCAAAAGGGCCAATCTGCAAAATGTAAACAAACCGAGTGAGGGTTTCTTTCCCTATGCTACTCCAGCAGAAAATAACTCTCACTCAGTTTGTTTACATTTTGCAGATTGGCCCTTTTGAAAAGTTGGTGCCGATTTTTAGTTTTTGGGATATTTTTTTAAAGAAATTGCAAAATTGCAATGGATTCGCATGGTGTTTTATTTCTGCCTGCGATGACGAACCAGAGGCGCATTTCTTTGACAAAAATACCCTTTTTATTCAAGTAAAAACAAAAATTATGCGTCTCCATTGTATTATCGCCACATTATAAAAACTGGGTGACTCCTTGGTCTACACACTATGAAAACACGAAAGGCGACTGTTTTCAATACTTTTAAGATCATAAAAAATGTTGTGCTTCAGACCAATTTTTTTCCCTGAAAAGCTCATTAAAATACTTTCCATTTAGTATTAAAATCATTTAAATCGGTTTAGTGGTTCAAAAGTTATGAATTTGTACAGAAAGAAAGATGGACAAAAATGGTAATTTTTGGGACCATCCTGACTTAGAAAGAAGAACCCCAAGTGCCAAGTGAAAATACGAGTCTTAAATTTACTGCAAAGGAACAACTACACAAAATTTAAATCAAATCGGGGCAATTTTAAATTTCGATATGCCTTCTTCAATAAAATTACTGAATTGATATGATTATGGCTAATGGCTGATTGGAATAAAATAAGTCCTATGCGTAAAATTACACTGAAATAATATATAATTGAAGAAAATGATCAAAATCAAGAATATTTCTTGTTCATTTAAATTATTTTAGAGCAATTTATTTTTTTCCCAAATTTGTCTATTTTCCAAACATATCTACCATAATTTTTCGGAGAGGTAGATATAATCGGTAAACCACTGTATTTCCAGAGTTACAAGCAAAAGAAAATAAGAAAATTTGTAGAAAACGCGCCTTTTCATTAAAAATGGAGGTAATCCAATTAATCAAGGGGTCGTCCAATCGGCACTGTACTTAGGATTTTTTCTTGCTGACTTGAAACGAACAATCTGGTAAAATTTGGTTCAAATCAGAGAAGGTCGATTACAAATTTGTACTTTTTCTCGAAAAGTACAAATTTGTACTTTTTTGTACTTGACGTGGAATGGTTCAAATACATGTTATAGAAGCCCTGATGAAGATCCAAGTCCGGATCGAAACGTTGGCATAAAAAGGAAAATACGCATAGCGTCTACTTTAATGACTGAACGGCCAAAATCCCAATTATCCGATACATATACATCAGTCGAAAAATACCACATAAGTTATAATGTTAAAGTAATAAGAACTTTTGCACGATGATACTAATGTTATATTGGTTCCAAAATGTCCAGCAAGCTGGTCTGAACCCATTTTCCATATCGTTGGCAAACAAGTTCATATGTATCTTTAAATTCCTAAATCGATAATGATTTAGAGACAGTCTAAACCGTTAGAAGCGTAATTATTAAAAAAGCGTTCACACGGAAATAAACTTTTAATTCGATTGATTACTCTTCAAGCATGAGCAAAACTGTCGCGACATCTGACATGCTTTATTGAAATGAAGTTTTTGCACTTTTAAGTTAGTTATAGCAATTCTATTATAATAAATTCAATCAGGCTTATAAAAATAAAATTACATTAATTATATTTTTATCACCTAACCCAGAAACACCCTACTTTACGGTACAAACTTTAAAATACGGAAATGTGAAATGTCCGTAATGTATGCATTGCGACCCACATCATTTCGGGCACGAACTGACTTTCATCCCCTTTCGAATTCGGCAACCCGATAAACAAATGCGGCAAAGTATCACAAGTGACAAAGGTCACACTGGTCATAAAGTTTGGCTACGATGGCCCTTTAACCGAAAGTGGATGATCCCCCCACAACTGAGTACCATTTCGATGTACGTGCGTGAGGTATCTATCAAAAAGTCATAATCCGGACGCTTGCTTCCGTTGGTTCATTTTTTTGAATTAATTCTGTCTATCCCTTGAGTTAGTGGTTTTTTTGTCTACATTTTAGCTGTCACCGTAGTCCCATCCTTCACGTCGCGTTGGCGTGTTGTGTAATGGGAAGCATCCATCATTCCTCCAGTCTATCTATGCACAATTTCACTGCCAACCTTCGTCAGATGAATAAATTTTGGGGTTATTTTTCATCTCACTTATTCGTGGCAGTGACTTTCAGCTCTTTTTTTGCCCGCTGTCGGCTGAACTTAGTGACACCGCTAAGTCTCTGTCAAATTATGGTTGTTGTTAATATTAATTAGTTGTCCTCCGAAAAGGCGCTAAACGAAATTACGAAAGGATGAGACCGCAGGAAAGGCTAGATGGCTAGTGAGATTAAAATACCACCGGCTGTCTCATATCGCGAAGGTCTTTGAACTGGTGTGGTCAGGGGGGGAGGCGGGGTTTCGATTGATGAAGGGGTTGCGGCTTGGACCGTGGCTTGGGTTAGGAGGGATGTGAAAGCCGCTCGCACTTACCGTTGACCGGAGCTTTTGCTGCCAGCGGAAGACACTTGATTGCTCGAGTCGTCCTCGTCATCGCGGGAAGTGGCGATCGAAGCGGTCGCGGTGTTGGTCCCTGGCGAAAGCAGCGTTGGGCTGAGCAGTGTGGAAGGATTCTCGGTGACCGCTCCCGCGGTGGTACCGCTGATGCTGGCGATGGTCGTACTGCACGGAGCATGGCTGCTGGTGGAAATCGTCGAACATGTTGATATTATGGCCGAGTTCGGGTTGGCCGGGTCCATCTGGGGAGCAAAGCAGAAACATTCGAAAAGGTTAAAGAACTTTTGTGTTGTAACAGTGAATTACTTAAAAAGAAATATTAATTTATAAACATTTGCATAGAAATATTATTATTAATACATTTTTTAATTAACGAGATTTATGAATATTCAGCCTTATTTTAGAATGCCTAAGATAACCGTAAGCCCCGTACGGGCTGCACCCTTTTTAACGCAGAGGAAAATTTAACCAGGTTTGAATAAAAATGTCCCTGCATTTTTCCCGTTCAATGCGTCATCCAATGGCGATAGGAAACCCACCAAATATTTGCGCGTGCCCACACCATCCATCCGCCAGAGTGGAATTTAGCACCAGTCGATGGTTGCAGCTGGATAAACGTTGCATGCAGTGGAGAGCAAAACCATGGAAAGAATTTCAAGGAATGTCCGTAGCTCAACCCGTAGTTATTTTGATAATGATCTTTAACTGCTTTTGGGGTTGCGCAACGAATGGCAGAGAACAACGAATTGAATTTATTGCTTGTTAAATGAAAACGTTTGTGAAATAGCAATTTTAAAATATATGGTCTCTATCTACATAAATTATTTCCGCTCTCTTGTTACTACGTGTTTAAAATATATTTCGAAACGTTGCAGGTAAGACATATGTTTTGTGGAAAGCGGTTTTTAAGAACTTCTCTATTTACGAAGAATTGTTGAAGCAAGTATGCAACTGAACAATATATGTAATTTTATACTAAATCATCTGTAAATAAATTTATAATGTACTATAGGGCCAATTTTTCATTCTGACATGCCATCTAATGTTCATTCATTCATAAATAATCTAGATTCTTTATGTTTCGATGATACATGCTAAAATTGGAGCATAAAGTATGAAAAGAGTACAGCAGTACCCGCGGTTGATCAATTGAGGGTTAACTTCGAAACCAAAATGGAAGAGCTGACCTATTTCTACGCTCTAAGTTTATTTTTTGGCGTTTTCTCGCAAACGTAGAGTTCATAAAAAAGTGAAACACGTAATGATTGATGACTTTGATCAAAACAGTTCAGGAAGCATGTAAGAAAATGACATATGAATAGAAGTGATAATATAGTTTTTGAATTATCTACATAGAGCTAGCATAGGCAAATCAGTTAGGCATTTCCCGAAAAAAATGTTAATAAAAACGTCAGTCTGGCACGTAGGTACATAGCATAACAGCTTGATACCTTGAGAAAGCAAGAAAAGCACGTCTGCTTGAACTGAATGAGTAACTAAAGGGTATCCACGGTAAAATTGCAACACACTCAAATTGTTCTAACTTTTGAACTGTTGGGTAAAATTAATTCAAATTTTGCTTGCAGATAGTTCAAATTACATTGTGCTATCGGTAAAAAGTAGAGAACCCTACGGGAACCAGTATTTCACTGCAAAGAATAAGTTTGATGTTCCAGGGAACCTCCGGGAACAGAAAATGTTGAAGTTTGCTAAGAAATTCTTTGGAAAGTTCATGTGGAAAGCGAAGTACACCGTTCGTGACCACCGATACCATGAATGAACAGGTGTATTTGAAAGAGTATCTCCAAAAGCGATTTCATCCTCAGTCTCACAACTGTCCTACGATCTTTTGACCGGATTTGACTTCATGCTATTAGGCAAAGGACGTGCTGGAGTGGCATAAGACAAACAACGTCAATTTCGTGCCGAAAGATCTTAATCCCTAAATACACCGGAGCTGCGGGCAATCAAGAAAAACCGGGCTATTATGTAGCACAATCTTCTGAAACATCCTAAAGTACTGAAAACAGTTTGATCTAGTTTTTAAATTTTGGCGTAATTTGAGGTGTCACATGATAAGTTTTTGTTTATGTTCGATACTGGCCATTTCCCACAGCGATAACTTGATCCTGAACTTTTCCGGTTGGTCCCAATACAGCGTAAAACTCCGAAAATGGTCGTCAATTGGTATATGTTACTTAGTAAAAAAAATCAATACCGGCTGTGATTTACGTTCATTTTGGAAGTGACATTGTAGTTTTTTATTTACTTTATATGTGCAATCTGCCCTTTAAAACTTCAAAAGGGCGTAAATCAAAAATTCGTCGAACGATTTTTTTTTAATTAGCTCAGAGGTGAACACTGTGTCTTCACTATATCAGCATATGTGTATACTCGATACAGCTCGTGGTTCATGCGTCTGCGTCACACTCAATTTTCCAGTTTGCCATCAAGTATAGATCACAGAATTTTACGCTCAAAAACCCAACTACTCGACGATCTGCTTCATTGGGTTTCCATGATTCATGTCCGTACTGGGCCAGCGGAGGATTAGTGTTCTGTAGAGCGCCAGTGCGTGTGTAAATTTGCAAACTACGGGACCAAAACTAGCAATGTAACCCATAGAAAGCCTGATTCGCGGTTGCGATTCGTCGTTTTACTTCGCGGCTTACATCGTGGTCTCATGTCACGAGCTTACCAAGATATATGCGTTCCTCCAATACTTCATATCGTTTCCAATACAGCTCCACTTCGGCATCAACACCATTTGGACTCCCACGTTCTCTGTCAGCAACCATGTATTTTGTTTTGGTGGTGTCACTGGTGTGATGGTAAGTTCCAATCTCGCTGCTTCCCGTGTAAAAGGTCTACAGGACACTTCCACTACTCTATGGTTAATTCCGATAAAATGGATGACATTATCTGCCACAGCTCATTTCGTTTGACTGAAACATACGCCGCCTTAAAGTCCACAAACAGATGATGAGTCTACGAGTTGTACTCCCGGAGCTTGTCTAGTAACTGACACAGAGTAAACATCTGATCCAGCGAGGAGCGACCCTCACGAAAAACAGCTTGGTACACGCCGACGAAGGACTCCGCTAACGGTCTCAGCTTACAAAACAGAATACGGGATAGCACTTTATAGTATTGAGCAATGTAATGCCTCTATAGTTTTTACACCCGAGTCGATGTCCTTTTATGAAAATTGGGCAAATGAACCCATCCAACCATTAGTCCGGCATTTGATCTTCCTTCCAGATCCTGACAATGATCGGGTGGATTGTTTCGTACAGTTGCACGCTCTCCGCTTTTAGAAGTTTGACCGGGATATCGTCCTTCCCAGCAGCATTACCGATTTTCAACCCACTGATTGCCTTCTTAACCTCCTCCTGTATTGGTAACTCCACAGCTTGGCCAACGCTCACAATTCTTATCCTGTACCTGCTGATTAGCTTGTTTACATCTTCATTCAACAGCGTCTAGAAGTGTACTTTCTGCCTGATTGCTACCGCCGTTTAGTCAGTAAGCAGGTAGCCTGCACTATCGTTGCACATCACAGGCACGGCAACATTCCTGCAGCTCACCGTTTGAAAAAACTTCGTGAGTCGTCGTTGGCGGATCTCTCCTCTGCACCGGTAAGCACGTGCTCTTCATAATCTCTGGTGCTCTGGCATTCGGCATCGGATCTGCTGTTACGCTATCTTCCACGCGTCGTGCCTACCACCACCACCACCACCACCACCACCACCACAGTTGTTTCAATGGCCCATGGAGGTTCCTTCACAGCTCACTTACATCTTTTTCCCTTCCTTACTGTTATTCTTCGATTCGTTGATCAAGCTTTTTGGCGTATTCCGCAGCCACGCCATCTGTCGTAAACCATTCCCAAGCAACCAAAAGTTCGAATTTACCTTAAAAAACCCGATTAAATCCACCTAGTGGCGAAAGGAACCTTTGTTATACGGTCTTACTTGCTATTTGAGATAGAAATCGACACGTTTTCGGAACATAATTCATCTATTAATCAACGTTGCGTAATGCGTTGGTTTACATAAAATTTTTGAAAATTGAATAAGTTTACAAATTTTGAACAAAATCGGAACACTTTTAAATTTTGATAGATCCTTTTTTCATGAAATTGATGAGTAAGGATAAGTAAGTTGTTATTAATATGAGTAAGTGCAAATAAAAGTAAGTTGTAAGAGGAAATCTTATTCTTTAACATATACATTGCCTAGTAAAGGTCTAGTTAATAGGTTTTTGTACTATGCATAATTTCCTGTAATGCCATTCTATTTGATTCACCTCAATAGAGTTTTCTAGAATAATTTTCATCAATTTTTATTAACCTTCGGTTACTCACGCTGTTGTATTTTGTACAACACGTGTAGGTTTTTCAACGCCATATTGTTATAAAGTTACAATCCGCTGTTTAACTAACGTATATTCATCAATAAACTTATTCTGAGCAAAATGTCATAATTGTTCAATACATTAATAATTTAAATTGTTGGGAAAATAGATCAGCATAAGCCGCCATCACAGAAACGAAGCAATCAGCAAGCGAGGTGTACCGCAATTGACCCCAAGTGGAATTTTCTCTCGTTTCTCCATATGGAAAAATGGTGTCTGTATGCAGCAAAACTACCCAATGTAAAATGTTTAAAATGTATCCGTCTGCTGGTAGTCGAGTAATTCGTAGTCAAAATTAGGGTATTTTTTATAATCAAAGTTCTACAGTTCCTAAACAAGCAAATATAGAGGTATACTATATTCAGCAAAATTGTGTATTTTTTTCATTTGTACAACTTTGTAATACATGAAAAAGTCATACTACAATTACAAAAAGAGCAAAACTGTAAAACCTAATTTTACAAATTCATATACAATAAATAAGATTTTTCTATCTTAGCTGCAGAGATGGAAGGTTACTGTCTTTAGCAAAATTTCTTGTAATAATATGCTCTATAACTTTGCAGAACACATCAATGTGTTATATTGATACTGAAGAAAAATAATTTTTTTTATTCACTTTTAGGGGGATTAATCAAAATTTAGATTCCATCAGACGATAAAGCTTTTAATTTCAAGAAACTATTCTAAAGATTCGATAAACCTAAAACCAAGTTTTCCCAGTCAAAACTCTAGTGCGCACGTTTTCTTTGGTTTGAGGCTATTGGGTGCGTGCGTTACAAAAGTTGGCGCGAGTGTTCGAGGGTTAATATCTTTTGACCGCTACAACCAATTCTTATGAAATTTTGCATATATATTCGTAGTGTCAAAACCTCTCGTTTGATATTAAAATAATTGAAATTAGGTTAATTATCTTGGTTAAAATCATTATAAACTTTTGATAATTTTGGTGTGGTGTATACGATTGCTCATAACTTTCAAATTAAACGTCCAATCAAAAAATCATTCAATAGTGATCTATTAGGATATATTATCTTTCAAATGAGACTAATAGCGCATAAATCGGTTTGGCCATCTCTAAGAAACAGGCGATAATTATTACCTTGTCAAAACAGGTTTTTTAAGCATAACTTTTAAACTACTTGTTTGTTTTCAATTAAAAATTGCTGAATAATTTAGCTTTAATAAGAGCTTTTATTTGATACTAAGAACGCTGAAATCGGTCATGTAATTCTAGAGAAACCCGTGTCACGTATTTTTCACATCTTTGCTTATAACTTTTAAACGAAACGTCGTGTCACGAAGCAACTCAATAGTGATCTACTAGACAATAATACCTTTGAAACAAAAGTAATAGCGAACGATTCGGTTCAGCCATCTCTGAGAAACAGGCGATAGAAAAAATCATTACATACATACACACACACACACACACAGACATTGCTCAAATCGACGAACCCTATCGATTGGTATATGTGACTTGGCCCTCCGGGCCTCGGATCAATTTCGTGTTTTTCGACCAATTTTTAAACCTTTGTTATAGTATAACAAAGGTAAAACGAACTCAGAAGTTCACATTTGGTTCACTTTATAGCTGCCTAATATAGAACTATACGTGTAAACCGAACTTAGGTACCGCTAAATATTTGTTAGAAACTAAAAAGTTCAAAACAATTTTTTAATTCCCTTAAATTCAACTTTTACGTTCACATTAAGGACTTAAGAAACTTATTTCGAACTCTGTTTGACAAAGTTCAACGAAAACACCGAAACCGTGAAGGTTTACGACAAAATATTCTATTCGACTGTTATTCAGCGTTGTAGCTTGTAACTATAGAAATGTTTATTTATAGAATTGTACTTTTATTTATAGAATTTTTTTATATTTGTGCTATTTGTGCACTATTTATAAAAGTGCAATTGATTGATCTAGGCATCATGAAACGTTTGCTTCTTGCTGTAATTTGGGCTACAGCATAATGTTTCAGGATTTGGAACTTCGGACCCATTTTTCTGGCACCGCCAAAAGCTCATTGTGGCCCCTTGCAGCGTCTCGACTGCGGCGAACGGCATATCTGTAATCAAAGAAGCTGTATTTAACTTTGTGTCATTGAATATTGTTTGCATTACATATGATTACTAACCTGGATTTTGCAAAAAAATGTTGCTGCAGAAAAATTACCGCTTGCTGCTGCTGAAAAATTTAAAACAAACTGGTGAACTGTCAAAGTTCATATAAAGTTTCGCGCGTACTTTTTTTGAACCATACAATCCGAAAAACGTTTCGCGCGTACTTTTTGTGAACTGTCGCGTTCGGATAAAGTTTCGCGTGTACTATTTCAAAACTTTCATGAATTTCAAGTTCAGATCATGACTTTCAAGTTCAAAAAGAAACCAGGGGCTGTTCTTGATGTTTCAGTAAATAAGAAATCAGTACATCGAGTGAAATCTATGCTGATCTCATATTTCAGCAATAGAGCAGTGGTATGTATCTAGGTTACCAAAAGGAGTACTCGAGTTCGAAACCAGAGGTAAATTATGAAAATAAATTAATATTAATAAACAATCATTATTCTTCTGGTCTAAGTTGTCCACCTAAGCTTATCATGAATAACCAAAACAAATGGTTTAGTTAGGAAAAAACAGGGGAAAGAGGAAAATTGTCCAATATTTTTAATTTTGATATTATTGAAGTTTTTTTCGAGCTGAACAGCGTTCTATACAGCGACCTAAGCAGACTTTTTGAGAACTTTCTAGTTCTGTTTGGAAATTGTTTAGCATTCCTTCTTGAAACTTGATAGTACGGTTAGTTGCTTAAAAATTAAGCTGAATAGAATTCTATTCATGATCGTTTGCTGATTAAGCTGATTAAGCCAAAAAATCTACTTTTATCGGAACTTTTGGTTACTTGAGTTAGATGTGTAGGCGTTGCACAATGGGCAAAAACGAGCTCGTAATCCCAACAATTAGAAGCCGCTGGTTTGGAATCTTAAAAGATACCTATTCTTATGTAAATAAATGCAGGAAATCGATTGGTGATAATTTCATCCTGCGCAAACTTCGGAAAATGGTCCATTTTGCCCTATATTCCCCAAAAATCATGTTAAAAGCCAACCAAACAGTATATAAACTTATTTGCTGCCCATGAAACAAACTCAAATAGCTTCCATATGTTGTCAAAACATCAGAAGAATCAAATCCCATCCATTAATGGGTTAATTTGACGCCCTCGCCAGTAAACTAACGCCTTCCATATATTTCGAATTCCCCAGAACCTCGCAGTGTTCGTTTAAATTCTTTGGCGGATCGGTAAAGACCGTGCACTAAGCGGCAAGGGCTGCTGATGGACAGTATCTACGTGCAACCAGGTCGAAAGCGGCGATCCCGTGTAACAGCGATTGGTGGAAACCGGAAAAGGTGGTGCATTGATTGGGAAAAAAGGGGCCCCGCAGAAGAAAAGAACAGGTTAGATAGAATAAGAAAGCGGGTGGTAGGAAGGCCAAAAGAGAAAGCGAGACTAAATTTGTGAACAGTTATTCTATGAGTTTCCATCGGCTATTCAGGCATTTCCGCAAAACACAGGTTAAGCTTGCCGACACTGAGGCTTCCTCAGGGACTTACTCTGCCGCAACAGAGCCTGTAGAGCACCAGGGCGCCCTCTACAGTAATTTGCTCTTGCTGCATTAAGCCGGTTACTGATGCAGTGGACCATTTCTTACTGAGCATCCTCTCTTTGCCGAAAAACAAAGAAACGAAGGAGGTGGAGAGGAGAATAGGGAAGGAACACCTAAGGAGGACCTGAGTGATGTGCTAGTAGTATTTCAGTCCTGTTCCTCGTCTATACTCAACACGCCGAATACTAGTGGGTCGACAAACGGGAGAGCCGAAGAGTTATGGTTAATAGGGTGGTCGTACAATCGCTCAATCTAAAAAACTCTATAACGTCAAGTATAAAGGTTACTCAAAAGTTGCTGTGACTCAATCAGAGAGATCACAGAGCACTTGCAGGTCTTGTGACAGGATATTGTCCGAGTAAATATCATCTTCGGAATCTCGGTTTCGTTCAAGATGATATTTAACCTCGGAACACTTGCTCTGCAATCGTGGAGCATAAATAGCACGCAGACAGCAGTATCTCAAAAAAGGGAGATATGGTTTGCGTCGCCGACCAGAATAACAAGGTTCATAAACCAAGTCAACTCTGACTGGCACCTGTCTCGCTCCAGCTACCAGCCTATCACTTTCTCAATAAGTGATAGGTAAGCTTGAAGCGCACAGTAAAAGAAATAAACGGGGCATACCACTATAGTTCCAAATACTGGACGCAGTGGTAAGAGCACCCAACAGAAGAGGGAAGAGGGAATTTACAGATATTGAAACGTAATGTCTTACAGACGACGAGATAGTGGTCAGAGTTGATATTTAGTCCTCGAAGAGACCGTACATCGATGACATCCAAAAAGTAATGACCGTCAAACAGGACATGATCGATCTGAGAGCTAGAATCTCCATTCCATTTGGATGCCTCCAGATGTGCTTCTTAATGCTTGGGACGTGGGAAGTAGGTGTTACAGATGGCTATTCCCTTGCCGTGGTGGAATTTATGAGCCTCAGGCCCTTATCGTTGGTCGATGGATGAAGGCTATATCTTCCATTGACAGAACGGTAAAAATTCTTTCCTCCCGATCTGTGCATTTTGCGTCTCCGGTGATGATTTTTGTGCCATGTTTTGGGCACTCTCCATAGGTCCTCTAAATCCTGTCGTATAATTCGTCCTTAGCATCATCGGATTTACGGGGATCGGATTTGTCGGGGTGTATACGTTGATTAGGCCGCCATTGAATTTACTCTTATTTATCAACACAAATATATAGTCACCTATGGGCCTGCACCGGATAACTGGATGCTTTTGCTTTCCCAACACTACGAAACCCACTCCACGTTGCGTCTATCTACCGCCGCTGTAGTAGATGTGGTACTTGACAGAAGTGCCTACAATACTACACGGAACTCCCTTTCCCCAGAATTTGACCACCGAGCTTCTTGAATAGCAGCGATCTACACTCCGAGTCGATGTAGCTCTCGTGTAAGCAAGCCAGCTCTGACCTGTTCTTGGAGAGTTCGGACATCCCAGGAGCTAAGTTGCCAATCGTTACATATTAATTGTTTCCTTGTTTCTTGTCGTGTCCTAAACCGATTCATCCATTCCGTATTGCCATTTTCGTTGTTTTTTACCAAGAATGAGAGTATTACCTTACCTTACCAGACCCTGCGGGGTCGCAATACCTATACATCCCGGTGATAGGTTTGCCATTTTAGGTATAACTTGCGGGATACAGCATTTCATATTCAGCCATTCGCTTCGGAACAGACGTTGTTTGAGCCGCCCCTCACCTGGGGAACAGGGGCTTATATACGCGCCTCCTAGCTTAGCTACTCCAATATATACATGAACCATTTTCAGGTATAGCCAACGATCGTCATCGTTTAACTTAGATCTTCGATGAGGCGCTTGGTAGGGAGCAGTTAGATGACCTCTATTAGAGCGCCTGGGCAGCAGGTCTCACAGTCAATGTAGCAAAGACAAAGTCTATGGAAGAGAACACTGACTATCATACCAACTTCATAGCAGCGGGACAACAGTTTGAGCAGGTAAAATCCTTTCAAAAATCATGATAGCCAGACTACACCCGATGGGGGTATCAAGATTGATATCACACGGATCAGGGAGGCCAGGGGTGCCTTTGCAGATCTGCGAAACACTCTGGCACTGAAGCCTGATCACTCTACATTCGAAAACTCGAATTTTCAACTCTAACTTTCAACCCATATAGCTATACACCTGCGAAACGTAATGCGTTGCAGTGGAGGCAACGCATAAACTGCAAGAATTTAATAATCGCTACCAACGATATATCATTCGTGCCTAGAGGCTTGTCCAAGGAGAAACTCCATCATCGATGTCATCAACAGCCAATAACCGAGAACTGCAGAGAAGCACTCGCCTGGTATCCGCAAGGACAGCGTAGAAGAAGCAGACCCAGAGGTTCATGGCAACGCAGCTTAGCGAATGACATCCGGGTTGTTGACGAGAACTTGTCCTGGCGACAGGTAAAAGCCATGGCGGGTACCCGTCGACAGTGGAGGTCTCTGATTTCAACCCTTTGTTCTGTCCGACCGGCGGACATGGATACGTAAGTGAGTTAGCAAAGCTAGGTAGAGACTTGAGAGAACTGTATTTGACACTCCTTCGAGGTAACTTTCCCCACTTCATATCCAGCTTATTAATGTCACTAAATCACACATACAGAATCACTATATTTTTCACAATTTAGGCATTGTTCGTTCTGGGTTAGAGTTTTTTCATTGCCACCATTTTTCATCATTTCATTTTTATGAAGAATGAAAATTTGTGCGGGACTTTATTGTTTGCCCAATTCAATACAAAAGGACTGCTTTAATGGTGGATCGAAAAATTGATGTTCACACTTGAAGTGTGAAAAACATGAACTCAATATGGGCCGTTCATTCATGGCTGTGCCAGACATTTTCCGCGAAAACCACAGCAGAATGAAAAATAATTTTGATGTGTAATATCTGTTGTTTAAAACGACACGCATATAATTTACGCTACCAACCAATCGCTTGGCTCTTCCTGATTTCAACGCATTTATCTTAATAAAGTGCAATTTAATTTTTATTTCCCGCTTTCCGGCAGAGGCAATCATCGTAATAGTACATCATTGACTACCATATAACGCATCCAGTAATTGACGCCATTTGTACCGTGATTAATGAACTGAGAGCATGCAGCGTTTACGCGGTGTGATAAATGCGTAGATAGGTGTGTCTTCAGTCTTCAACACCAAATAGATTCGCTTGTCGGGACATTTTGTACAATGACAAATAGCACCAAACTGACAGTGAAACATCTCTTTAACCACCGAGAAGGGACTTCTCGGTTGAGGAACCTCATCTATGCGACAACGAAAATGGCCGTTTAATGTTCGGGCCAACCGATATGATGATGGTAAAATTTTCTGTCTTATACCTAGGACGTGCATGACATACACACGTAACATCTGTTATAATTGGTTGGAGTAAAGTGAAGATGAGGCAATCTTTCACAATGCAACCAAAATATCAAGTTTCAAGAAATTATGGACACATTTTAGAAATCTTTATTTTTGTATATTAATTATTATTATTTTCATTCAGCAACTGATGATTAATTACCGCAAATTAGTCACATCAGAATCAGCTGACCAGACGTCCCGGATTTTGCGGGACAATCTCGGATTTGAAAGACCTATTCCGGATGACCAAACGTCCCGGAAATTTGAAACAGTTTTTCCATAAGTTCTCTATTTGCAAAGAGAGTTGAATAGTTGAATCAAGTACATTCAACTGATTTTTTTCTAATTTTGTATTCAATTGCCTTTAAATAAATTTGTTATGTACCACAGAACCACTTTAGCAAATATGCCATTTAATATTTTCCGCATTTAATCAGAAAAAATCTTTTCACTTTACAATAGAATGAAAACCATAAATAGACTACAATCCTTTTGTTAAGAACTTCTAACTATACCAAAGAATAAAGCTCCAATCGCTTTCACATTTAACCTCAAACTAATCGTTTTCAGTGTCAGTAGCAGTGTAAGGAAATTCAAACTGTAATTAAACCATGGAGGTACATGACTGTGGTGCTAAATCTGAGACGAACCAACCGTAGCACGATTGAGTTGGATCTAGAAGAGTGGATAACATCAGTATCTGAAAAAAGGAAACAAAACCAGACAAAACCAACATGGACATGAAATCAGTAGCGGTAATCCTGAATCGAACGTTCTACTCAATGATAAACGAGAAGATTTGTCCGGTAAGGAAGAATTACGATGGATCCAGTTAACCCTCGGCACTGCTTTTCGGTGCCGCGGTACTAGCTAGGATGGCTCAATATAATCGTTATTTCGGAACAAAATTTGGGTTTTTGTTTCACCTGGGTTCCGAATTATTTTTTCGTTGATTATCGAAATGCTTTAGCTGTAATCCGGATTTTCGTATTGTGCTTGACACTTGTATAATAATTGACATGGGAAAATGGAACTTGAACGGAACTATTTAGATTTTGTATCGCTTGTTGCGGCTAAAATATCCTTTTCCATACACTAATGTTCCACCCTAGTACTCTTTTGTGTACAACTGAGCCTGGGCTACGAATCGTAATCCTCACATTACGGGCGAAAGGATACAACCTTTTTTCCACTGTCAGATTTGCTGGCAGATTACAAGCCGTTTTTATTCGATTGCTGGTCGGCAGTAAACGGTAAGTCTGTCCGCCGTAAGCTGCGATTCGAAAGCTCGTTATTGATTGCGGAAAAAGACTGTTTTATTTCGGTTAAGGATGATGACAGATCACTGTTCTGATTTGGTAGCATGTTAGTAGACGGTGAATATCTAACACCCACGGTGTAAGTTTATATGTTAGTTCTCCTATTTTTTTAACAAGTTAATAGAAGTAATATTACAAAATTACATTGAATTAAATTGTAGTGGCAAAAAAACAGGATTTTTGCCACTTCAAGGCGAGTCAGAGTGGTTTCTAACCATGTTACATTTGTTTCAGCATATTTATAAGCGTGTAGGTAGAGCGCTATTTAGTTCACCCACGTACCGTTATCATAATTGGAGTAGGTGCTTGAATGTTGACTAATAATTACATATCATATATACACGTGCAAGTTTTTGTCGGCCCAGATAGCAATGCTGTCGGAAAAGTAGCGAGAAAATATGCACATTGCCTTTGCGATTTCCGCTACTTCAAGTCGACAGTGCTAGTCTCTATCATATATGCTGGTTGGAAAGTCGGCTAAGCGTTAGCAATAGTTCTTCAAACTATGCACAGTCACGTATAGACTCAAGTTAATTATCCACTTACTTCGGTTACCCTACAGGCCACAAGGACACACACAGCACAGATACTCTTGTTTGTGTTGGGGTTGGTGCAAGTAAGAATCAAGAGGTGAACTATAATGAGCATTGTTGTCATTAGCTGGAGCAGTCCTTATTAAGTGTTTGAGCATATGCTCAACGGAAAATATCGTTGTCCGTGGCTATAATTGTTAACATGAATTTTAAATTTCAAGTTTACGCATGTAGTCTTGAATTGTAAAAGTATATATTGTTTAAAAATATAATGTAACGTTTTAACTTCAATTGCTTGTGAGCTCAGTAAAAACATTTTCTAAATTCCCCCGCGCTGTCTGATATAAAATAAAGCTTTTTACTTACTACACCCGCCGGTATTTTTGATTCTTTTATTTCGTCCAGCAATTTTCCATCTTCTTAAATGCAATATGAAAGCTTCAAAGAGAAAGATTCCAAGCAAATCAGCAACCAGTTCGCTGGCTTTCTTCAAGCCGTTTATAAGACTAGTAACGGAAACGCAAATAGGTCTTTCGAAATGCATTGCAGACGGAATGTATAAAAAATTATTCAAATACCTGATTTCATTAATAAGTCAACACAAAAATACGAGGGTTATCTAGATGAAAAGTTGCTACTAGTCAATTTTGTATTTACGTAATTAAAGAAGTGTTTGGGACAAGGCTTGCCTTTATTTTCGATTTTACGATTGTATTCTTCGTGGGCATACCTAGCTGACATGCCTTTGTCAAATTTTGCTCGGCTGAGACGGTACTGGCAAATGACTCAAAATTGAGTCAAAGTGATCAGACCATCCCTGACCGTCGGCGGGTGGAGCGTATGTGTGTGCGTATGAATGATTAGACTGGATGTGAGACTATCTAATATAGCGTGTCGTGTGGTGATAGTTCGAGTGTCAAAACACTCGGACGCCAACCGAGAGAGTTCGAGTGGGTTAGAGTCCCACTTGCTAATCAGTGTTGCGAAACCCACACTCGTGTGGTCTAATTTTCTCACACACGTGTACTCATTCTAACGAACACGCTGACATAAGCATCCCTTTAAAACTTCCGCTCTTATTTCTTCATGCACTGCAACGAGTTTTTATGACTGTGTGTTTAGCTAACAGCTAACAGTCGTCGCTCGTCGTTCTTCTTTGCAGCCCGATCTGCTGATACCGATTACTCACGACGGCTCGTACTCCCACCCGTGAGTAGAATCGAGGGCGAAGATAAAGAAAAAGAATTAGAAAAAGTAATGCAAAATTTGTATCCAGTGCGCCGCCAGCCTCACGGTCTGCTGTTTCCCCACGAATTTTTTGACTCGGAAATAAGCTATGCAGGAAGACGATGTGAGGATGTGCGTGCGCGTGTGTCTGTGGGTAGCAGAATGTCTGCACACAGCTCTGACGGCTGTTTCTTGCAGGCCTGCGTGTGCGACGTAAGCGTTGAATGCTATGTTTCTCATACTCTTTCGCGTGTGAGAAGGCATGGTTGACTTCTTGCTCGATTCGCAACATTGTTTGCCAATTGAACTACGCAATATATTTTTGGCATCATATCGAAATTTCTCAGTTTCAACCAGTCTACCATTCTTCTCACCAAACACTCCTCCACTTTAATAAAATATTTCTTGTCACGTTTATTCTGCTTTCGGCTCCTTTTTGTTTTATATGTCTCACTTCCACCTTTTTGTTTTATATGTCTCACTTTTCATCTTTTTCTCATGCGTTTTACCCTTTTCCTTAGTTTGTTTTACTAGTTTTCCTTTTGTTCTTTTATTGTCCCATTTTCTCTCGTTTGCCCCATCTTTCTCCTTTTATATCCTATTTAACCTCTTTTCCCATTTTCTCTTTTTCCCCTCCACGTTTCTTCCATCGGTTTTTTTAATTTGTCGCTTTTCTTTTGTTCCCTCTTGTTTTCTATTCCGTATTCCATTCTTCCCTCTTTTTTATCTCGTTTTTATTTTTTCCTGTCATGTTTTTGGTCCTTTTCTTGAGTCCTGATTTTTCTATGTTCCGTTTTCTTTTCTTGTTCTTCCATTTTCACTCACTTTCAGGCTTTTTTCGGCTTTGTTTCGGTCCCGGTTTTCGTCTTTTTGCGCTCTTTTTGTACCCCATTTTTAGTTTTCGTCTCTTTCTTTCTTCTTCTTGTTTTTCATTTATCCTGGCTTTGCTCTTTTTCTGTCATGTTCTGTTCTACATTTCCTTTTTATCCCCGTTATCCTGTTTTTTCTCTTTTTCTGTCTAGTTTTTTTTCATTTTCCTTCTCGTTTTCTTCCTGTGTATTTATTTATTGGAGGGACCGTTTGTAATGCCATCATTTTGTAATTATTGTAGCAGCACAAGAGCAGTATATCCTATGCTTACGCTTATTCCTTCTCGTTTTTTCATGGTTTTTTCTTCTGTTCTCTTATTTGTCCTCTTTTTTCTTCCGTACGTCATCTTTTCTTTACAGTTTCCGTGTATTCCCTCTTTTTCTCTCCCCTTTTCGTCTCTTCCATTTTTTTCCTCGTGTCATAACGTTTCCCTCCCATTCAGTCATGTTTTTTCCTTTCGCTTTTTTGTCATGTCAGTTACTATATTTTTTTGACGTTTGTCCGGTATTTGTTACGTTTTCCTTCGTGTTCTTTTCCGCTTTTTACTTCTTCTGTCTAACATTTTCTGTTTTGCTTTGTTTTTCAGAAGAGTTGAATTACTTCTAGATCCATTGGTAATTCATCTGTAAATATGTTAAATAAATTTGCTAACATTTTCATAAGACAGTGTTTGTTCTACAGCGTTTGGTTCATGAGATATGAATTTTGAAATAAGGTAAATATTCAAGAAAACCGAGTTTTACATCAATAATTCAGGAGCAAAATTTTAATTTTTTATAGCGGCAGTTTTTTACAATCGACGGAGGGGATGGTAGAAGAAAGTAATGAATTAATGCTGTTTATGGTATCAAAACAGAGTGCGACAAGACGTGAAGGGGATCCACTGATTGAACCAAGCTATAATGGAGGCCAATTTTTATCGGATTCGATCAGCGAATCTCCCAGCGTTGCGAATTGAAGCGTTGCTTCAATGACACTCACTTCCCTATCTTTCCGCTCTTTCCCTTCACGTCTTGCCCCACACTGCTTGGATACTATAAACGCGTTTGCTTCATTATTTTATTCTACCATCATCATCATTCGATTGCGCTTCCAAAAAACTTCCAAAGCTTCCCGTCGTTAAAAAGAACTACAAGAATGCACCACACTGCTTCCAGTAAGATTCTGCACCGTCTCATCAGGCGAAAGCTATACAGGCTAGGTGTGAGAGCAATTTTTCAGATTTTATTTCTTTGAAAGCGTCACCTGCCCTTTCGTTTGATTTAAATCCTCTGGACTTCTTCATGGGATTACATTCTAGAGAGCATTAAAGGATTGCGATTGGCAATTAAATCAAAAGGAGAAAGATTTGAATAGGATTTACTTAAGACAAATGTTAGGGATATACTTTACACGAAAATTTCGTGACGAAATATACTTCCCAACCAGCACCAACTCGTATATCAATGTACGAAAATTATCGTAAATATCTCCTAACAAATTCGGAATTGTAAATAAAGCCTGATAAAGAGTGTACAAGTTGATATGCCATCGTTTATAATGATAGTAGCAGACAAACATACGATTTTCAGCAGAAAGTTGTATAGCATGTATAGTTGTATAGAAGGTGCTGAAAGGGGTTTGCTCCAACGGGTTTTCCATACTCCATGGAAAAAAATCAGGGGGGGTTGTGTACAAGACACGACCGCATATATAGGTGACGCAGGACTACGTAAGTCTCTTTGCAGTGATAGTAGCATGTATTCATGCTTGTAATCATTCGATTCTTCATGTATACATGCTATATGCAACATATATACATGCTACATGCGTTGTATATAATATTTATCAAAGTAGTAAAATTGCATACGTTCAATTCTCAAAAGATTGTGCATTTGAAAACAATTTAACAAAATCAAGAACATTGCTTTCCTGCTACCTTACTGAAATTAAAGATTGTTTTTATTATCCATGGTTTTCCACGTTGAAGGGATTTTACCAATTCAATCCTATTTTATCAACAGCACATCTTTTCACTACACTTCTAATGAAACGGCAAGCATGCGTATTCATACAGAGTCGTATTATAACCGAACACTACAGCTGTAGCACATTTTTCCAACACAGATATCAAATTCGCCGAGGTTTAATCGTCTCGCAGTAAAGAATTTGAGATCTGTTGGGACGACGAACTTGTGTCATTTTTCTGGCACACTTCCCTAACACAGACATCAAATTGGACTAGGTTTAATCGCGTTCGTAAGAAATCTGTTGACACGAGGGGACTTTGTCACTCTCTCTGGCGTACTTCCCAAGCAAGGACATCAAAATGGTCTAGGTTGAACCGCGGTGTTAAGAAATCTTGTTGAAATGAGGAAACTTGGTCACTTGTTTTGGCTTACTTCCCAAGCACAGATATCAAATTGGTATAGGTTTAGATCATCCCAAAGAATCTTCCAACCAATCACGAAGCGAGAATTCTGGTAAAACATAGGTTCATTATTTTCAATTTTTCAATAGTTCAACATCAAGAATCCATACTTTTCTTCATTTGGGTCAATTCTTAGAAGATTTTCCGATCGATTGGTGTAAGAATATTGAAAATCGATTGGAAAACCGCTGAGCTATTTGCGCTCAAAACCTTTCATTTTTCGTGACGCTCGCATTTTCCGATTTTTTGGAATGACACCCTATCTCAAAACTTGCCGTAAGACGTAGTCCTACGTCAAAAAGTAAAGAAATAAAACAAATTCAAATTCAAATTTAAAAATCCAGCGAGATTTTCCTTGCTTCATGGAAAAAATAAAGAAATAAAAATAAAATTCACATTCAAAAACTGAAGGTGGTCGCGCTTAATCGAATCTTATCGTATAGAAATATCTATGTATATAAATATTGTTTAAAGTTATTCCTCAGTACGTATATCGCCTCCAGAATGGTACGTACAAGCAGGTTTTGCGCATCGAATACGATTTTGTTAGATGCATATCGGTATGTTATTCTCATTTGTAATTTGTCAAAATTAAAATGTATGCAAGCGTCTTACTGCACACGCTGTACAATATTAGTAATTTTTTATTAAATTTAAAAAAATATCGATTTATGTTGCAAATTTTATTTTATAAATTTTATGGACCCTTCGAATAATGAGTGGATCCATTATAGGAATTCTAGTGTATTCGACTTCAACGAAGCGGAGGAATAGTCTACGGTGCTGAAGAAATGATAAAAGTAGCCGAAAAATCTCAGTCGCTTCTTCAACTGTGCTGGATATGATGAGTTCTATTGAGAAAAAAGTTCGATATTTCATCAAAACCAAAAAAATAGAACGAATAGTACGTACTGTAAAACTTAAAGTTGAATAAAAATACTGCAATCCTATCATTTTTTACGACACTCCAGTCCCGAATTATAGGTTGTTCAATGCGTCCAGATTAAAAGTTAGCCAAGTTTGTGAGGAACGTGCCGCTCGAGCCAAAAGTGCTGATAGCCAAGTTTTAACCCACTAACGAGCAATATCGTAAAATCAATACTATCAATCCAATGACTTTTTTTTTCATGAAAAGACACTCAAAAGAAGCTCAAGTTTTGATTTTCATGCAGAAATTATTATCTGGATGAGCGCCAGGTAAGTGATAGTCCAATTTCCCTTTTTTGTTTTTCGCATTAACGTTCTACCCAAATATTCTTTTAATCCAGATATATCCACTCAATTGTAATAAAGCTTGAAAATTACTGATAGAATAAGTTCTAAGTAAATCATTTTATTTTACGTGTAATTTTGCTTCAAAAGTAAAAAATGAAATATACGGGCAATAATTTTTCTCGGAATTTTTTTGAATTTTGAATGTTGTTATTGAATTCTAGTTGAAGTAGATGTTTTTCTCCACACGTAATGTTTTGATTTTTTACTCCATGCATAATAAATAAAACATCTTTTTATTTATATCGTTCGCTTTACTCATTATCTATGGAACAATAAAGCTCGTTTGCTTATAAAACAATCTAAAAATATTGAAACATGCAGATTAAATTTGTGAAAGTTATATATCTAGTAATAATAATCACCTCGATTCTGCATTCTTAATCTAACGCATTCTGATCAGGATTTCTATTTTAAATCCGGATCAATATGAATTAGAGCAGACAATTTTATCAGTATTAAGAATGGATATTGTGATTGAAATAAATTTGATCATAATTCAGAATCAAGGTGAGTGTGTCGTATATAACTTGAAATCGGAAATTTACGTAATATTTTGAATGAAATTCAAATAAAACATTTAACAAAGGACAAAATTATTCAAAATGAGAATCTAGAGTTGCTAGTAAACTTCTGAATCGAAATGTAATGCGTTTAAAATAACAATGAAGCGTGAAAAGCTGCATAAAAGACCAATGTAGAACTTTCGGTAATAACACATTTTGAACAAACAGCATCAGCCAGCTTCCTAAAATTTGCACGAAATTATTGTAATGAAAGAATTAGCGAAGCCAGTGTAACCATCTGAAAGGTAAATCTGAAAGCGCATGTTGCAAAATTTGCCTTTGGTTAGTCAAGTTGACCGCTCTCTAGTAGCCACAACAGCAAAATAAAGCAAAACAACACTACACAGCAGGACGAACATAGTAGGAAGCCATGGCGGTGTGGCGGCAGCGCAGCGGACGAGCGAAAAAAACAGCATGAACCACAAAATAATTTGCCACAGGCCGAATCAGCCCGGGTGGACAAGCCGTCACACATACCGTCACGGTGGTCGTTTCTCAGTAGAACATGGTGCCACTGCTATTGCTGTTGTTGTTGCTGCTGCTGCTGCTGTTGTTGCTGTTGTTGCTAAGGCTGCTGGCCAAAACCAGAGCCTGGTGTTGGTCGTCGGTGGGAAACCGCACTAGTAATAATAACTCAATGTCAAACCTGTGGAGAAAAGTTTTGCAGCGGGAAATGAAGGATTGCGTTAGTGGGTTGCAGGTGTGTTCACGAGGTTAGTAGATCTATTGTAAGACTTTTAGTTGAAAAAATTAAAATGTTTAAGCTGAACTAACGGCAGTGCTTGAATTAAAAGTTTTATTAAAAGCAAACTTTAACTACAATTTAAGTTGAGTTTAACTTTGAATGTTCTACAATCCAACACCATACATAGTAAAAGGACAGTTATTGCGGCATTCGACGTTGTACCTTCAGTTCCGCTGCAACCGACGACAAAACTATTCTCCTAGGAAATTACTCTAATGCTATTTCCTTTCAATTTGCTTTTACAATAATGGCGTGCAGGCAAAGCTGCGGAAAAAATCTACCTTGAGACAGGCGGCAAAAGCTTTTACAGCTCGGGAAGCATGCTTATGCTTCCAGCTAATGGATAGCACTAATCATCGCAGCCGATCGAGTCCCATTACCGTATGTACGCACAGTTCCCGCAGGTATTGGGAACGCATCAAAGACTGCACAGCAGCGGAAATGCCATTCCCCGGATTGTGATGGCAACAATTCGATTCGAAAGATATGGCACATTCAGCAGAAAAAAGAAAAAGAATGCTTGCATGTAAGAAAGCACTTATTCCCCTCGCACAAACTCTCTCTCTCGCGTGGCGTGGGAAAGATAATCCCTATTCTTGGTGTCCTTGTGGTCGCAGTGAAAAATCTATTCATAATTCATAGCTAAATGAGAATGTCACTGTCAGCAGCTTCCACTGTGGGCTTAATGGAGATAAAGGCCACTTCACTGTAATGGCAGTTTGAAAAAAATGTCATTCCTATGAATAATTTCTTCTTTGATTGTTTCTGAACTGTTACGCGTTGGACCAGCAAAGGTTAATATTTTTATCCTCAGGCTGTTCAGATGATTAAAAAGGAAAGTAAAAATATGTCAAAATAAAAGACAAGATAAAGGGTTTTCTTTGTTGTTCAATATTCTCAGTGTGAGTGGAGATCATAATGTAAGTACTAAACAGCGTTCAACATCGCAACCTATTTACTTTGGTTAAGTGCATGAAAACGCCGCAGGATTTTCCAGGAATGAATTATCGCATGAACACTCCACAAAACGGCAGCGATGTCAAACCACGACCCTAAACAAAACAACGTAAAAAGTTTGTAAAAAGGCTGACGCAGCTTGCCTTTAGGGGATAAAAACAATCTAATAGCGCACCCGAGTTCGAGTTCACCATAAAAAGTATCATTTACTTCTATCTGACAGTAGAAGATAAATGTGCCAATGTTGTTCTTTGTTGACATACTGCAAATATCGTTAAAGTAATACGAGAAGGAAAAACAACAAGCAATCAAAACAATTTTCAGACCTGAAACGCGTGCCGAGGCGCATACCCGCCGCGGTCGCCATGATGTATTGCTATTTAGTAATGACTTAAATGTTGTTTTCGTTTAATAAACTATTTATTATGCCTATTAAAAGTATCCAACTACCAAATACAAGTCTAGTGATCACTGGCCCAAGGTTCACTGGCCTGGCCACATCTTAACAGAAGGTGGGGCACCGAACTTTCAAAAGCATACTTTTAGACGGAAAATACCAAGTAATCGTATAGGATGGCGGATCTTTTTTACGCAATTAATTAATGTATCGCAAAAATTTCGGCTGCTTAAGTGAAAAATTCCAAGGTTTGGAGTGCCACAGTTGAAACTTTTCTACATTAAATTTTATAGGAAAGACAGGATGTGGGTTTCAGTCTAGGTCCACCAGTGAAACTTACAGTGAATTTGAAATTAAACTTAAAATAAACATTAAATTAGACGTTAGATTAGCATTTGAATTTGAATTCGGAACTGAACTTGGACTTGACGTTTTATTGAAAGTTAAACTAAAAATTTGACTTCAAACTGAACCTAAGTTGGAAGTTAATTAGACTTGTAATAGAGCTTTGAGTCGAACATAAATTGGAATTAAGGAAGGACTTCCCAAGTGTCATCGAAGGTTTTAATTCACTCTTACGATGGTTTTTATGACCAAAAATTGGTCGTAATTACTATCATAAGAGTGTAATAAAATTCAAATTGCTACTTGGGGTTATTCTGGAAAGTCGAAAACATCGAATTTTTTTTCGCACTTTTGCTTTTTTTCCCTCGTTTAAGTTAAGTTGCTCCATTTTTCTTCTAATCCTGTTCCATGTTTTATTATTTTCAATCTTGTTCCTAAGGTGCTCCATGCTCTTTACACGTTTTTGTTATTTTCTTTTCCGTGTTCAGTTTTTCTCTGTTTTTTACCTTTGTTATACTATATTGTTTTCAGGTTTCGAATATTTCAAACCAATTTTCAAATTTTTATCTTCTTTCCATGTCGGTTTTCATTCTCGTCTGTGCCGTGTTTCCTTTTTCGTTGTACCATTTTGCTTCGATTCCTGTTCCATTTTTTCTTATTTTCAATCCTATTTTCCTCCATACTTTTCACTCGTTTTATTATTTTCTTGCCTATTTTCGTTTCTCTTCTATTTTTCCCCTTTTGTCATTTTTATTTCGTATATTAGGTAGCTCTTTTTATACTCTTTCTCCCTCGTTTTTCATATTCGTCATTGCCGTTTTCCTCTTTTTGATACTCCGTTTTTCTGTTTTTTCTATCTTTTTCTTTTGCTGTTGGCTCCCATTTTTTCCATTTCTTCTGTTTTTTATCTTCCGCTTTCTCGTTTTTTGCCTTCCGTTTACCTTTTTGTTTAGTCCGTTTTAAGCCGTTTTTCTTCTTTTTCTGCTCCATTTTCTCTTTTTTTTTGTCTAATATTTTTACTTTTATATTTCTTTTTCCCGTTTTTCTCAGTTCTTTTATCGGTTTTCTTTTTCTCTCGTTATTATTTCCCTTTATTTCTCTTTTTTGTGTTCCATATTCCTTTCCTTTTCTCATTTTCCTCTTTTTTCTTATGTTTTCACCCTTTTCTTAATCCTGAATATCTTCAGTTCCGTTGTTCGTCTATTGTCTTTAATTATTTCCCGCTTTCAGGGTCGTTTCACTTTTACGGTATCCTTCTTTGTAATTTTCTATTCCGTTTTGATTTTTCTCTTTTTTCAGGCCCGTTTGTCACCCTTAGTTTTTCTTTTTTATTTTCATTCGTCTGTTTCGTTCTTTCTTTTATTATGACTCGCTTTTCCTCCGTTTCTGTCACGTTCTGCTTGTTTTTTAAGATTTATGGCTATTGACTTCCATTTTTTCTCCCCATTTTGTTTTCTTTTCTGTCCCATTTTTCTTCTTTCTTTGTTCTCGTTTCTCCATTTTCCTGCTGCCGTATTTTTTCCTTTTCTTTTCTTCCTTTTCTATTCCGTTTTTCTTTTTTGTCTCATTTTTTCGTTTTTGTTCAGTTTGTTTCTATTTTTTTAAGGTTTTTCCTTCTTTTCCTTTATTTTTCCTCTTCTCTCTTACGTTTTTCACCATCCAGTTTCTTCGGGGTTTTGTTTCGTTCTCCACCTTTTTCTCTCCGTTTTATTATTTTCCACTTGTTTGTTTTTTGGTTTTCTTTTTTGAACCAGTTTTAATTTCCTCTCTGGCGTTTTTCCTTTTTTTCAAATCCATTTGTCCAGTTTTTGTCACGCTTTTCTTTGTTCCCTGTTAGTTTCTGCTCTTCCGTTTTCACCTTTTTGGTGGTTCGTTCTTTGACATTTTTTAACTCATTTCAACGTTTCTTTTTTTATCCCGATTTTCCTTCCTTTGTTGTTCGTTTTTCCTGTTCCGCTCTTTCTCTTATAATGCCCCCCTTTTCCTGCTTTTCTGCAATGTTTTATGTATCTTTTCCGTTTTATACCTTTTAACTTCCGTTTTCATTTTTTGATCCCCGTTTTATTTTATATTCTGTCCCGAGTTTCTTCTTTTTTTGTTCTCGTTTCTCCATTTTCCTGCTCCCGTATTTTTCCCTTTTCGTATTTTGTCTCATTTTTCTCTGTTTTGTTTAGTTTATGCTATTTTTACTTTTCTTTCGTTTTCTTTTTTTTCTTTAATATTTCTTTTTTTGTCTCCATTTGCCTCCGGTTTTTTATCTTTTCCACTTTTTTTCTTTTTATGTCCCGTCTGTCAGGTTTTCTTCTTCGGTTTTCTTCTATTATGCCTGTTTTTATTTTCTCTCTCTCGCATTTTTCCTTTTTTCTAACCCGCTTAGTCAGTTTTTATCACGCTTTCATTCGTCCTCTTCTTAGTTTTTTCTCCTTCCGTCTCATATCTTCTTTTTGCTTCTTTTTCTGGAGAGCAGCAGATGGGTT
The DNA here is from genome assembly GCF_943734655.1 of Sabethes cyaneus. Lineage (NCBI taxonomy): Eukaryota > Metazoa > Arthropoda > Insecta > Diptera > Culicidae > Sabethes > Sabethes cyaneus. The sequence goes on from NC_071355.1 coordinate 57,921,029, forward strand.
TTCTTTTACATCCATCGGTAAACCATCTGTGAATATGCTAAGCAAATTTACTAACATTTTTTTAAGAAACTGTTTTGTTCTACGTTGTTGGGTTTGTTTGGGAAGTTTTGAATTAGAATTTTGCGGATTTTCTTTGGTGTCTTCCACTATTACTTAACTTAAAATTGAACTTTAAAATGAAAATAAATTGGTTTTGAAATGGATTTGAAACTGGATTTCATATCATTTCATTTTTCTATTTATGCATTTATGGACTTAAAACCTTGAACCTTGAAATCTGACATTGAATTACACTTGACGTTGGCTCAGAAATCGAAAATAAGATTGGAACAAAATTAGACTTGAAATTGGATCTAAAATGGGACATTGAATTCCCTTGAGATCGGAGGTGAAACTGGAATAAAATCGAACTTGAAATTGCTTTAAAATGAGACATCGAAATTGGACCCCTACTGGACTTCAGATATGATCTTCAAATTGACATTAAAATGGGAGAAATCAGACCTTAACTGAACTTCAAATATGATCTTGAAACTAGACCTGACTTTGATCTTAAAATCGGACGTAAATAGCACTTGAAATATGACCTGAAAGCAGAAATGAAATCGGAATTAAATTGCACTTGAAATTGGATCTTAAATCGGACATTGAATTTATTTGAGATCTGATGCCAAATTAGAATTAAATCGAACTTGAAATTGGCTTTAAAATGGGATAAATTGGTCTTGAGCTGGACTTCAAAAATGATCTTGAAACTAAACCTGAAATAAACCTTAAAATCGGACATCATTTGAAATTTGACCTGCATTTGACCCCGGAGATGAAATTGGACTTAAAATCCGACATTAACTTACACTTGACAATGGACCTGAAACCAGTAATGAAATTGGAACTAAATTAAACTTTAAATTGAACCTAAAATAGGACATTACATTGACTGGAGATCGGAGGTGAAATTGGAATAAAATCAAATTTAAAATTGGATTAAAAATGGGATAACGAAATTGGACCACAACTGGACTTTAAATATAATCTTGCAACTAGCTCAGAAATTGATTTTAAAATCGGACATTAAATGTCATTATAAATTTGACCGGAAAGCGGAGGTAAAATTGGAACTAAGTTAGACTTACAAGTATGAGTTTAGAATGGGACATTCAATTGAAATTGAGCTGAAAACATGTCATGGAAATGGACTTAAATGTAATCTTCAAATCGTACTAACAAATTCATGCCAGTCCCAGTGATACCCTTGCACTTCTAATTTTGGGGGTCTTTTATTTTCGCTATTTGTACTATTCTTAGAGTGCTATAATGAATATGGTTGTTTTCTTAGCAATCTATCATTACTCATGCGGTTAAGCATTTAAAAAACATTAGTGAAAATGGTCCCATCACATCATCTGGTGAACCAATTAAGCTTTGCTGTTACTTCTACCTTTCGCCTGCCGGTAATTAGTCCTTTAGCAAATAAAATCTCCGATTGCGGATAACAGTGCCGCAATATATCAATATAGTCTTTTATTAACATAATCAATACGCTGCCGCGCCTGTCCCAAATTACCATCATAAATCAGAACTCATTTGTTAACTCACAGACCGCCGGAGGCGGAAGGTGGACGGTCAACCACAGTGTGTTGCTAAAAATTCTACCTCTGAAATGTGACCAAACTTGGTGGAAAACCGAGGCCAGAAGTGTGGCGGGTGGTGGCAAAAAAACAACCCTTCATTTGGATTGGATACGTGCAAATTTAACAACCTGGCCACGTGGATATTTTACTCCCAAAATTCACTCCGATGAGGAGCAACCAAATGGTCGGGTTAACGAATTTATTTCACTCCCTGCTGCCTCCGGTTTCGACGATCAAACGATAAAATCGGTCGATATGGAAAATGATGGCTGATTTACGACTTCGCTCACCGAATCCGGTGACCGGTCGGGTCGGCTGAAGGTGGTGACGGTGGTATTCCGATTTGAAATGCGTAAACTGCGAAGGACACTAATGAAATTGAACGGTGCGTTTTATTAGACTTTTATGGTGAAGTTTTGGCTTTCTGGAAACTATGCTGAAAGGGCATACTTAAAAGATTAAATTTTATCGATCACCTTAAAAGTCGACCATAGAAATGTGAGTGAAGATACTATAGGATTTAACTTTACAACTGAAAAACAAACAAAAATATTTACCTTATGAATCAGATTTTTGATTGATATTAAATTCTATTGCTAAACTGCCATCCTGTAAATGGTAATTTCATGCGTACAGCCATAAAACAGAATTCGACTGAAATATATTGAATCCAGCTTAAATTGCCAAGATTTATAATACTGACTGATAGGATCAGCAATACGCACTGACACAACCGTACAGATGCGGGTCAAGCAAGTGTCACCGAAAGCTGAATCCATAACATGCTTTCTGTATTAGCAATTGGTTTTACGTTGGATTTAGTCCGCTGTTTGCACCTCGTATTCGAAACAAACCGGTCGGGCTTCTGCAGCAATGTGATTTTCATGTTCACACAACCGGAAGCCTTGTGCAGACTCGGTCGGTCGGCTCATGTTATATTTAGAAACCGGTAGCGATAAATTTAGACTACACGGTGCGTTGGTGTGACGATCCAGCCATGAATGCCGGGTTGGCGGTAAGTTTACTGCGAACATTATTGACCGTATTACGATTTAATAAAAGTGAAATACATTTTGAGATGAATTTAAACGTAAACAGATGACGACTAAGGATAATCTGAAAGTATTGGTGGCTAACGCTAGTAACGAACAATAATAATCGGAAGTCGAGAAAGATTCACAGCACCAATGGGCCAATTTCAAATTTCTTTCTTTCCCTAGATAGAATCTAATTCGTAAAGTAAAGTTTGGCATAAGAGCGACCTTTGAAGTTTTCTTCAATTTTTATTACAAATAAATAAATGCAACAATCTTCTATCTTTTTCTTCTATTTATATAAGAGGCTTGTCTGTAGCCCAAATCAGGTCTCTGACAGGATACCATAGAAGGCTTATCGGTAACTAAAAACAAGCCCCGGACGTCATGCTTTTCTAGCAATGGGCTCTATTCTCAGCCACCTCATTGTTCGACTGCCGTGCTGTTCGATTACTAAATTGGTCGACTAGATTGCTCGACAGAATTGATCGACTAGACTGCTCGACATGATTGCTCGACATGATTGATCGACTGGACTGCTCGATTCAACTGCTTCACTCGACTGCTCAACTCAACTGCTCGATTCGACTATGCGAATCGGCTGCTCGACTCAACTGCTTGACTAGGCTACTCGATTTAACTGCTCGACCCAGCTGCTTGACTGGACAGCTTGATTCAACTGCTAGGCTAGACTGCTCGATTTCCCTGCTCGACTTAACCGCTCGACCCGACTGCTCGACTCAACTGCTCGATTCAACTACTCGACTGGACTGCTCGATTCAACTACTCGACTGGACTGCTCGATTCAACTGCTCGACTAGACTACTCGAGTCAACTGCTCGATTCAACTAATCGACTGGACTGCTTGATTCAACTACCTGACTGAACTGCTCGTTTTGACTTGTCGAATCGGTTGCTCGACTTACTACTCGACCAGACTGCTCGATTCAACTGCTTGACCAGACTACTCGATTTAACTGTTCGACTTGACAGCTCGACTTAACTGCTCGACTGGAATGTTTGACTGAACAGCTTTATACAACTGCTCGACTAGACTGCTCGACTCTACTGTTCGACTCGACTGCTCGACTCGACTGCTCGACTCAACAACTCGCGCAACTCGCCTGCGCGATTCCACTGCTCGTCGCGGTATCAACGTGCTGCCATTTTGCCCACCTATAGAATCAGCACAGTGGAGATAATGTTTTTATTCAGTTAAATAAACCCAATGCGAGCATAAGAACTATGTATTTGTTTCAGTTTACCAAAGCAATCTTCACGGGGATGGCTTAATATCACAATAGTGCGGAAAGATATGCGCTGGTTTGGGATATTATATTCGTGCATGTCTTCTGCGTCGGTTGAAACCAAGCTCAAATTGGTTAAATTCGTATTCCTGTCATATTTTCTATTCTGAGTAACTTTTCACGATCGCTTCTGTCTGATCACCGGTTGTCTACAACCTGCTTCGATCTTCTTCGAGTAGAACTCAATTGCTTCTCTTAAACTTTGTTCATGGGCTAACCCGGTATGACCACGTAACTCACTTACAAAAAAACTTGTTGGTATGCCCTCTTCTAGTTTTTGTCTCTCTTTCGTCTCTGCATTTTTAACAAATTGTTTAGAAATGAAGAACTTATCAAGAAGAAGTGAAAAATAACTTATCACTATTATAACAGTGACGAAGCGGAGAAAACATTTTTACGCTACTGGACAATAAATGGACAAACAACTCCGGTGGAAACTAAGATCGTATACAGATAGCCAATAAGGCACTCATATCTCATACTAATGCAGAGTGTCAGCCGGAGAAGTAGCCACGGCAGCCAGGAGCGGCTTTTGACGGCTTTACATTCCTCAATCTGGTGAGCACCTGTACTCTAGATTAGGGGCGGCTCACGACGGCGTGTAATTCGGGGCCGGGGCTGAATTAAGAAACAGATATCTTATCCTTGAAGCTAAGTAGGCAGCCCCATTACGCCACACGGTAGCGTGGCCCTGGTAGGGCAACCTATACCTAAACAATGATTACTGCGAACTTTCAAGCAAATACGGATCGGATTATTTGGCATCGACCTAGGCGACGAATGGAAACTTGGTACTTGGAGTCCCAAATCGCTGAATTTCGTGAGTAGCGACACCCCGCATGAACCCCGCAAACTCGGTATCGTAATTCTGCAGAAAATCTATCGTAAAGGAGAGAAGGTTTGGAAGATCCGCCTTCATCAACAAGAAGGGTGATCGGCTCGACTGCTGCAACTATCGCGGCATAACGCTGGTAAACGCCGCCTGCAAGGTACTATGTCAGATCCTACCAAGCCGGCTGTCACCGATAGCACAGGATAAGGAATTACCAGACGGATTTTATGGGAGCTCGCGTAACTATGGGCCAAATTTTTACCATCTGACACACCATGCATAAATGTCGGATGTGCAACGTGCCCATGCATCACATCTTTATTCATTTCAAAGCAGTATACGATACAGTCGATCGAGACAAGGTTACGGCTTATCCTGCATGCTGTAACGTCGCTCTTGAGGGGGCGATCCGACGAGCGGCCATCGGAACGAGAGGCATGATTTTCACCGAGGGTAGCCGACTTCTAGACTTTGAAAATGACTTTGATAGCATAGCCAGGAACTTTGCAACGGCGGAGGTAATCCACGCTATCCACGAAAACGGAATCTAAGAGCATTGGGCTAAAAAATGCCTCTAAGACCAAATACATGAAAGAACGAGGCTCAAAGGAAACAAACGCGTGCCTCCCACGGACGGTAGTAGTTCACGGCGACGAACTAGAAGTGGAAGATGAATTCATGTATTTAGGATCGCTAGTAACCTCGGACAGCAATACTAGTAAAGTGATCCAGCGACGCATTCAAATGGGAAATCGGGAAAACGGGAAAGCCTACAACGCTGTTTGAAGCTGACAATGCAATGTACAAACCCCTTAGTAGACCAGTAGTTCTTTATGGACTCGAAGCCGTGACGCTGCTCACGGTGGGCATACGCGTCCTTTCCATGTTCGAACGAAAGGTACTGCGGACGATTTTGGTGGAGTACAAACTGAAAGCGGAGAGTGGCGGAGGCGTATGAAGCACGAGCTACATGTACTGCTTGGAGAGGTTCCCATCGTACCGTACCGATTCGGGCGATATTGATCAGTCGGGTGAAATTGATCACCGGGGACTAATGAACAAAAAAACTCATTATTCTACATTTATACTGATTCATAAAGTTGAATCATATCAAGATTAAGTTAAAGATCAAAGTCGCTGGGTCAGTCTTTGTTCGGCTATCAGCGAGTTCACATCGTTTTGTGCAATTGGCGATTATTCGATTCGTTTGACTATCTACTTTCACGGATACCCTCTTCCCCGGGACGCATATTGGAGAGTTGTTGTATATTTTGTGCTTACGGCGCTGGTTCATATAGCTCGTCGCGCAAAGTGGTGTTTTTCGCGTGGGCCAATCTTGGCATACCACGGAATAGGTTTTGACGGTGCTTAAGACTGGTCAAGGTCGTCCATTTTAAACAATAGTGTTGAACAATACTGTGCTGAGTGGTACAGGGAGAGAAAGTATAGAAACTCTGAGTGACATTTTCTTTGGTCTTCCTACGACTAGTTATCAAAGTGTTTGTAGTGTTGAGGTTTTAACAAGCGACATTCCCCCGTCGCTATGGCGACCGGTGGGTTTCGTAGGGGAGAGAACTTCCCAGTGTTAGGCTCTCCCCCTAGAAGTGGTGATGAGATCAAGTTCGCTCTTGTGGAACGCGATGGTGAGAACCCGTCCCTGACCGGTGTTTCACCCTTCGTCATACATCGCTCCATTATTAGTGTAATCGGTGACGTTGAAGATTCGCGAACAGAACAAAGTGGGGCAAGAATCATTCTCAAAGTGAGAGGCTCTCGAAAATTTGAGAAGCTACTGAACATCACTACACTTTTCGATGGAACAAAGGTAAAAATCACTGAGCACCCAACGCTCAATTACTCGAAAGTAGTCGTTTACGCACCGGAGCTCATCGGTATGCCTGAAAAGGAACTTTGCGATGAGTTAAAAGATCAAAAGGTTACGAAAGTTGAAATGATAAAAAACACAGGTAATTTTATTCTCACGATTCGAAGTAGCACTGCTCCGTCAACAATAGCCTTCGGATTTTCAAAGAAGATTGCAAGAACTTATTATCCACGTCCCATGCGCTGTTTCAAGTGTCAGAAGTTTAGACACATTGGAGCAAAGTGTAATGGACAACAAAAATGCAAGAACTGTAGCGAAAATTTTCATGGAGATGAAGTCTGTACTCGTCCAGCAAAATGCGTCAATTGCTCACAACCTCATCCATCTACATCATCCGAATGCCCTATTTTTAGAGCAGAAATGCAGATTGTCAAATTGAAAGTCGACCACGATGTACCTTACCCTGTTGCTCGAAGGATGTTCCAAGAGGAATTTGGAAACAAGTCCTATGCCGAAGCATCTAAATCTCAGCCTAGCTCTAGTTCTGCCCCAAGTACCAGCATCAGTTCTTTTCCACGTCGTAGCTGTGGTTGCAAATGTCTCTGCCAAACTACTACTCTAGATTCCTCCCAAACTAAACCAGATAGTTCTGCCTCTATTGAATACAATACAAAGATTGCTTTTCCAAGCAATAACAATACTAATTTAAAACCCCGTGAAAATCAGTTCGAAGCCTACTCTGGTTCAGGCATTGGTAAAGATAATGAATTTTTATCTAATAATGACATTAATACTAAATCTGATAGCAAAGTTACAAAAAATAAAAACAAAAAGAAATCAGATCCAGTTCAACCTAAAATTCAGACGCGCAAACAAAAATTAATATCATCCTCTCAAAAAGACGGTTCTCCTAAACAGCCTTCAAAAAAACTTCGAACGCAGTCTAAATCCCCAGATCACATGTCATCATGTTCCTCAGAAGCTTTTCATGAAACTGATGTCAATATAGATATTGATGCGATATAATCGCAATCTAAAAATAAGGGTACCCCTCTCCCCTCCTTTTTTCGCATTCACCATCCTTCAATGGAATATCAATGGAGTAAACCCACAACGAAATGAGTTAAAATATTTATGCCACAGCAACAACCCTCATCTCATTGCTTTACAAGAAACGCATCATAAGACTCCAATTCAACTAAAAGGTTATACGCTGTATGATAAATCAGGTCCAGGCTATTCTTCCTCTTGGGGAGGTGTAGCAATTGCAATAACAAATGATTATCCTCATAGCTCGATACGCTTATCAACCACCTTACAGGCAGTTGCTATACAGGTAACTCATCCGTTTAAAATATGCATTGTTTCATTGTATCTTAGATCTGGTCACTGGAACAAGACTGAATTAACTCAGCTTATAGAAAGTCTACCAACACCATTTTTGATCTTAGGTGATTTTAATGCCTCCCATCCAGCTTGGGGCAGTCAAGAATCGAACACCCCTGGAAGGGTTGTTTACGAAGTAATAACAGAAAATGACTTGGTAATTCTCAATGATGACTCAGGAACACATTTTTGCAGCACCTCAGGAAATATTACAGCCATTGATTTATCGTTAGCTAAAGGATCTGCAGTTTTAGATTATCATTGGGACGTATTACCGGATCTTTATAGTAGCGACCATTTTCCAATCAAAATTACATTAGGAGAAGATAGTGCTGTCACACTCAGACGACGGAAAGGATGGCGTACTCGTAGGGCAGATTGGGAACAGTATGAAATGTTGATTGATATGGAGCTTCCCCCGGGTTCAATGGCCATTATACCAGAAATTAATGACGCTATCATTAAAGCCGCTAGTGAGTCTATTCCGCAAACCAGTGAAATTGTTAACAAAAGAAATGTACCGTGGTGGTCTCAAGATGTTCATAATGCCGTAAAGAAAAGACGAAAAGCCCTCCGTGCTCTTAGGCGAATAAGCAAGAACGATCCTCGGTATAGTAGGTTCCTCGACGAATTTAAAACAGCCCGCAGTGAATCAAGAAAAACCATAATTAAAGCTCAAAAGCAATCGTGGTCTGATTTCACATCTTCGTTCAATACAGACGCTCCCATAAATGTGTTGTGGGATAAGGTGCGCTCCTTGAAAGGAATAAACAGCAATACAAAAACGAGAATCGTTCAAACTCCTAATGGTAGTTCTAGTGATCCCATCACTGTTGCTGAAGTTTTAGCAGATCATTTTTCAAAAGTATCGGCCGATTCTTCATACGACCCCGAATTTCTAAAAAGAAAATTACGTCAAGAGCAACACGCATTAGAGATACTACCCAGTTCAACAGAAGATTATAACGCTCCTTTCAAAATTAATGAACTGCTTTACGCTATAGATAAAGGCAAAGGGAAAAGCTGTGGTCTTGATAATATCAACTATGACATGATTAGGCATCTCCCATATCACGTGAAACAGACACTCCTAAAAGAGTTTAATAGGATCTGGGCTTCTGGAGATTTCCCAGAAAACTGGAGAGAATCACTCATTGTTCCCATACCTAAGCCTGGTAAACCATTTACGCTTCCTGAGAATAATAGACCAATTTCACTAAACTCGTGTTTATCGAAAACCATGGAGAGAATGATATGCAGCAGACTAATAACAACTCTAGAAGAAAAACAACTATTGGATGCTCGGCAGATTGCTTTTAGGAAAGGAAAATCCATGGATGAACATATCTGTACTTTTATAGGCGATGTACAGGAGGCTTTCAGGAAAAAACATATTGTTGATGCAGTATTTCTAGACGTAGCCAAAGCTTTCGACACAGCTTGGAGATATATGATTATCAAACAACTTTATGACTGGCATATAAGAGGAAATATGTTGGTTTTCATCTTCAATTTTCTCAAAAACCGAACTTTCAAGGTGATTGTCCATGGTGCCCTATCGTCATCAAAACCCCTAGAAAACGGAGTTCCGCAAGGATCTGTTCTCAGCGTGTATTTGTTCCTAATTGCTATGAATTCTATTTTCCCGTATATTTCTCCGAATGTTAAGATCCTAGTATTTGCTGATGATATATTAATTTACACTTCAGCAAAAAGTGGAAAGCGTACCAGAAAAATTCTCCAGAAAGTACTTAAAAGAGTCGAAAAATGGTCTGCAGCTACTGGATTTTCTCTGTCTCCGAGAAAGAGTATAGTTGTTCGTTTCTGCAATAGTAGAACTCCTCTACCTCCTAAACCATTGTTATTGAATAATGTAACGTTGCAGGATAGAAACGAAGTTAAATGGCTTGGAATCAGTCTTACGTCCAAACTAAGTTTCTCTCCTTTCATCCGTGAAACTTCTAAACGTTGTGAAAAACGGTTTAACCTTCTTAGAGCTATTTCCAACATCAATTCTGGGGGTGAAACTAAAGTGCTTCTCAATATTTCTCAAAGTCTTATCTTAAGTTATTTATTTTTTGGAATGCCAGCCCTCATCCATGCAAAACAAAGTGACCTCAGAAAGCTCGAAGTTATGTACAATAAATGCATTCGTACATCAATAGGCGCGTTTCGTACTAGTCCTATAGTCAGTATTATGGCTGAAGCTGGAGTCCCTACTTTTAAGTATTTGTTTTTGACCCACAGCAGTAAACTCTTAGCTAGGTTGTCAATGACGGACAACTCAGATCTAGTGCGTGTTATTCAAACCCCTCGTTTTGAAGCAATTAAAAACTCTGTTCAGTGCGAAATTTCGTGGAATCTACCTGATATTGAGTCCGTTATGCCATATTCCGTGGACTGGAAGTACTCTAAGCTACCTGTTAGTTTGGATCTGCTTACCTCCATTAAAAAGAATGACCCGGACTATGTTGTCCGCATAGTATTCCAATCTTTCGCAAAAGAAAACTTTTACAGACATAAATATGTATTTACAGATGGTTCAAAAAAAGATCAATCAGTGGCTGTTGGAATTTTTTACCAAGAAGATAATCGCTCAATAACTGTAACACTTCCGGGATTTATTAGTATATTTTCGGCAGAGGCATTTGCAGTTCTATATGTGTTGCGTGACTACGAAAATACCACAACACCCGTGGTCATTTTTACTGATTCCGCTAGCGTACTGCTAGATGTCGATTCAGAATATTCACGGCATCCGTGGGTGCAACAGATTATCACCATTTTGAGAAAAAATCAGCTACTAAGACTGTGTTGGGTACCGGGTCATAGAGGGATTGAAGGAAACAAAAAGGCAGATGCTTTGGCTAAGGCAGGATTGGATAAAGATCCAATCTCGATGGCTGTACCATTTAAAGATGTAAACAACGAAATCAAGCGTATATGCTCAGTGCTTTGGGATAGAGAGTGGACTGAAATAACGGAAAATAAATTACGTGAAATCCGTGGTACGACTAGGAAATGGATATATAACACTAAGGTGAGGCGTGAGGAGGTCGCACTGCATAGATTGAAAATAGGACACACTTGGTTGACTCATCACTATTTAATGGATAAAAGTAGTTCAACATGCCAAACATGTGGAGATTCGCTAACTGTAAAACATCTATTGTTAGAGTGCAGAGAATACGAACAAGCCAGACAAGATTGTGAGTTAGGAACTACAATTGGAGAAGTATTGGGGTATAACGATGAAGCCGAAGAGAAAATTATTAAATTTATTAAAGTTACTGGCCTGATCAACAAAATCTGAATTATAAAACAGTGTCGTGAAATTTGTATTACTAATATTATTGTAATCTAGCTGTTAAGGTATTATTGTATTTGTTTTTGCCGGACCTGAATGAATAAATCTATTTAAAGGGTCGTTAATAAAAAAAAAAAAAAAAAAAAAGTCGCTGGGATCTCAACAAGATTGATCTTGTAAATGGCTCGATTTTTTAATATTTCCTATTTTGATCGAATCGCAATTTTCAACATACCCGATAAAACTCCTTTCCGTTAACACAAATTTCGTTGCAGAAGGAAGTTTTAATAGAACTAATTCGGTTCTCTAATTATGTGGCTGTGCTTTGATAGTTTCCATGAATAAAATAATATAAAATAGAATAGATAGAATTTGTTTAATATGACTTTTTACAAAATAAAGAGATTGATAGCATCATGAACTGAGACAACATTGATTTCTAGATCGCTATGGGTGCGGAATGTAGTTGCCACCTGCGAAAGTTTGTTCTATTTGTGAAGCAGGATTAAGATTTATAAAAGAGTGCAAAAGATAGACAATACTTCGCAAAAATTTTACAAACGCTCCATATGGTAGTAGTACGAGAGAGCAAGAGATTGGTTTGTGCTTATATAGCGAAATGCAACTATACACTTTCAAAGAGACAGTCAAGCTCTCATATATGAGGAGAATTAAATTATCAGTTTCTCTAGATAGGTGAAGATTGTTTACGAAAATCGTATACAGATATGTTTAAAGAAAACAATGCGATTACAATGCTTAACCCTCTAACGGGCAACACCGTAAAAACGATGCGATCAAGCTAATGACTATTTTATCATGAAAGTACACACCAAAAAACCTTAAGTTCGGATTTTCATGCAAAAATAATTATCTGGAGGAGCACCAGGTAAGAAAAAGTCCAATTTCCCTATTTCTTTTTTCATGTCTAACGCTCTGCCCAGATATTTTTTCAATTCAGATATATTACAAAATTAAAATAATGCATGAAATTTACTGATAGAAACATATTTTAGCTCAATCATTTTGTTCTAGATGTCCTTTTCCTTCAAAAGTAAAAAAGGGAATATTCGCGCATTAATTATTTTCGGAATTTTTGTTTTTGAAAGATTATAACTTTTGAATGCATGGTCAGAATGTTATGAAATTAGTATCAAAATGTCAAGAAATCTGTTCTGAACACATTTTGCGTATTGGCAATTAAAAACAAATTTCGTATGCGGCTCAGCAACTCCAAAAGCGAAGGCCGTCTACAGACGGTCTTACCCGTTAGAGGGTTAAATTTGCCTAATATCCTTTGGATCGTTCATGGTTATTTAGCAGACGTATCAAACATGCTAATGTAGGGCTGACTGCCGCATTTTTCTATAAGTTGCCATACACGACATTGTTGCCTACATGCAGGATGTTATGTTTCCTATCTCGTTTACACTAGATTTTATACTGCACGCTAGTTTATTGCTGTTAGACCATGTGGTTTGATAGCAATATCGTCTTGATTTCTACGTGAACAATTTCACCCGTGCTTTGCGGTTTTGCAATTTCACGATTACATTAAGTTGTATCTAAAATAAAACTATTTATATAATATGTACATAAAACTGTCATGTAGCCAGCACTACAGTACTTATCTTAAAATTGATTCATTTTCCTAAATATGTTTCTATTCAATGATATTTGAAACATACTCGAAAAAGTGATCAATTTCACCCGAATTCACGGTACATCTGGCGATAGTCGGTAGGCGACGGTAGGCCGGACACATCGTAAGGATGCTGCTGGGAGGGCTCAACGTGCAAGATGATTTCTAATTCGCGTCGTAGTAAGGAAAGCCACGCTAATTTTCATCATTTCTTAGGTGGATTTAATGAATACTCCAAAAGCTCTGCTACTGATTTGACTCAAACACACTTACCTTCCGATCCGTGCCCTTTGAATTCACTAAAAAGCGATTAATAAAGCATTTGATTGAAATTACGCATCTGACTTTATATCTTAAATTCGTCGTACCGTTTTAAAATCCGTCCATCAAAATGTTTCATCGTCCGAACTAAAAATCACAATAATGTTTACGAAGCTAGCGCGCATGTATTTGTGTAGGACAGCATGACAAATGTTATTCTGCAAAATTTCTGTAGGTTATGCAAGTTTTCCCGGTTGCAGAATAACAACAATGCGTTGCGTGAGTTATTTCCATTTATGAATGACGTAAATTGAAACGATTAGTCGACATTTTCTTCTTCGTCGCACGAAAAAATGTTAGAAATTTGGCTGCTAGGAATTCTTTAATGAAAAAAGCATTTAAATAGATCTCAGCTCACTTTGATTCATTGTGTATGAGAGGTAGGGATGGGAACTATCATTAAAAATCGTAACTGATAACTATCAGTAATTTCAGTACGTTACTGATAACTATCAGTTAATATCAGTAATTTTACTCATCAGGACATTGAAGCAAAAAATAGGAAATTGTAATATTATAACTGCGTTCTTCATTGTAAGTTTAGTTTGTAATTTACCAAGCGGCCTTTATGGAGGCTCGCGCAGCTACGGACCAGATTTTTACCACCCAGCAGATATGTTGGGAGCACATCGTGCCTACACACGAACCAGTCGATCAAGACCACCAATTGCACTTATTGGAAGAACACGGTTTCCCAGATAAACTGTCGCTGCTGATCAGAGCTATTGGATCGGGTGGTGTGTTTCGTGCGCATCTCGAGGACACACCCTTCGAGACGCGGCGAGGGTTGACAAGGTGACAAGATGACTGATATCATAGCTAGGAACCTTGCGATGGTGGAGGCAACCTACGTCAGGTTGAAAGCAGTAGTTTAGGAAGATCAGATTAATAATAAATACGTCAAAGATCACATACATGAAAGGAAGAGGCCCCAAGGGACTAAACGCGTGCTTCTCACGGATGGTAACCCTTGACGGCAACGAACTAGAAGTGGTAGATGAATCCGTGTATTTTGGATTGCTGGTGACCGCGGACAACATTAGTAAGGAAATCCAGCGGCGCATTCAAACGAGAAATCAAGCCTGCTTTGCCCTTCGCTATACGCTACGATCAAGAAGCATACGCTACCGTACGATGCTGATAATGCACAAATCTTTTATTAGGGCAGTAGTTCTTTATGGACTCGTAAGGTCGCTCACGGAGGATGTTCGCGCCTTTGCCGTGTCCGAACGAAGGGTACTGTGGATATTTGGCGGAGTACAAACTGAAAGTGAAGAGTGGTGGAGGCGTATGTATCACGAGCTACAGGCATTGTTTGGAGCGAATCCCATCGTACATTTGACGAAAGTCAGTAGGCTACGGTGGGCCAGACACGTCGTAAGAATGCTGGATGATAGTGTGACGGAAACAGTTATCTTCAACAATCTCACTAGCACCAGGAACAGGGGGCTCAACGTGCAAGATGGCACGATCACGTCGAAAGTGATTTGTGACTTTTGAAACGACTGGAAAATTGGCGACATGTGGCCAAAGTTCGAGTTAAATGGAATCGAAACTTGACCTTCTGTTTTTAAACGACAGACTTCGCAGCCAGCTGTTAGAGTACAGGACAATTGGCCCTGCAACGATCCTATTGACTCTTACAGCCTCTCCCAGCCAAAATTCGAACATACGACGACTAGCTTATTAGGCCAGCGTCATACCTCGCCAACTGGGAGGCAACTATATCAGTAAATATCAATAATAGCGAAACCTTACTGATACTTAGTGATATTATTGCTTACTGATAACTATCAGTAGTTAATGATAGTTTTCCCATCCCTAATGAGAGGTAACTAGCTAAAATATTAGGGAATAACTAATTTTGCATTGTGTGTCATAAAAATCGCTGATATTTTTAATAATTTGTGTTTGATAGGATTGGAATAGACAATTACGACGAAGCAGCAACATACCCTATATTGTATGTGATAAGTTACCAGAGAAATGAAATGAGTCGAATTTAGTTCTTAAACCTGATATATTTTAGTCAAATTTGCTGTACGTCAAGGATCTACACTTTATCACTCTACTCTAGAAAGCATACAGTGGTTCGCTACTATAAACAAAAATTACTTGCTGCACATCTTTCGGCTGTTGTAAACATAATTCAATCGTAATCCGCAAAATGCAAGTGATTGCCTAAGTTAGGAACTTTTGCTGCCAGGTAAAGAATGCTAAACAGTATCGATTTACGATTCGTGAAAGGCTGCCGGTTATCTAAAAATAAAAAATAAGAAAACTAATCCAATTTAATTCTACTATGTGTATTTTATTCACGACAGATACGTATTTCGCCTACGACTTGCAGGCTTCCTCTAGTTCGAAAACAGACACGTAGGCGAAATACGTATCTGTCGTGAATAAAATACACATAGTAGAATTAAATTGGATAAGTTTTATTATTTTTTATTTTTAGGTTTCGTATTCTACTAAGACGCTCCAAAAACTTCTGCCGGTTATCGTTAAGCTCTTTTGGCAAAAATGCGAGTTCAGGCCATCTTAAATGAGGAACTGCGGGGTCGGGGCGCTACATCTCCCCCCTCTTACCGGGTTGCAACTTATTTTACAAAAAGATTGCGAGCAGTTAATAGCTGTTAGACGCCGTTTGTGCGGCTAGTAATCTTGAACGTGGGAGTAACAGGACACCACCGTAGTAATAGTTCTTTTTCTTGCGAAAAACAATAGCGGTTATTTAAATTTCGGTGCTGGATTGGCTTCAAACTTAAACTAAGATGTTTCTGTTACGCATTCTTCTGTTACTGTATTCTAAAACTACAGCACATCGTTTGTATCGCCCATAATTTTCTGATAAAATTTTGACGGTAAAAATCTCGTGGCTTGAGATATTCACGTTTAGCATAGACAAAATTTCCAGCATAGGCAAATGTGGCTTGCGAAGCATCTCTTCCTTTATTTAGATTATCAATGTATATTAATTTACACCTGCCTTCATACGGTTGAAGGTTTGTGAAACTCGACCCTGGAGCCTGGAAGTAAGCTCAATATATGTTTGTTGAATTTCCTTTGTACGATCTTGATTCTAGATATCCCCAGGTTATGCATATAGGCTCCAAACCACAGAGCCCATATGAAAAATGGAGCGTACTAACTAATGAGAAAAAGTAAGCGCGTAAACAGTACGGATTACCAAAGTCCTTAGCTAAGCCAAAAATAAATCGCAGGCTTCCATACGCTTTCGATATGAATAGAATAATGATTTTGGAATTTGACTCAGGAACCCAATACAACTCCAAAGTCTTTAACACTAACAACTCGTTGCAGAAGAGACCCTTCGTCTCTATATTCATATTTCGTACACGGTCAAAATTTAGCTGTTAGTAAACTTGACGACTACCTAAACAGTTAGAAACACTTGTAGAGAGGTTGTTCGTAAGACAGCAATTAGCGAATCGGTTAACAGAGTTTTTTGGCTGCTTGCAGTCCTCTAAGGATCATATGACTGGACATATTTATTTTTAGATCCGCATATAACCGTTTGTATCCCGTTGGAATAACAAAGTATGTAAAGAAATGTAATGGTCCCAAATTACTTCCCTGTGGACTACCAAATTTATTGCAGAACTTACAGGACTCGGTTGAACTAAGCCTAACTAAGTTTGTCAAGTATGTTTGAAGTCAGTAGACTACTTTGTCGGAAGTTCCTAGTCTATAAAGTTGCCGTAGCAGAATTTGGTGATCAATATGATCGAAAGCAGTTTTATGGTCAATGCACACTATGTCGATCTAAGCAGTACCACTCGTTGAGAAACCTGAATCCATTATTAGAATTTAGTAACCAATAAAGCCATTATAATAACAAGAATTGATGATGTTTACAAACTCTTTAGGAACAGTCAATAATCAATCGACATAATCTGCTATTTTAGACAATCACTCCGCTGTTAGTTGCAGAATTGTCCTACATCCGGCATGCACAGCATTGACCGTGGTACTACCAAATGATATGCTACGCTTTTGAATTCATTTTCTCTCAATCACAACCGACCAAATCCGACAAACAAAGTGGGTCACGCAACCGACCGGCGGAATAAAACGGTCAATAAAATCCATCACCGGGTTGGCACATCCCAGTTCGTTGTTAATCATGAAGGGGGACACTACGATTCCGGTCCGAAAATAGTTGCAAACAGGAGACGGGATAATTTACAATCACCCATACTACCGTGCTACTATATCTGTTTCTGCCACGGCAAAAACAGGGGCAAACACGGCGACGAAAGTTATCCGGTTTCGTTCGTTCGTCTGGCGACCAGAGAAAAAAAAGCACTTGCTGCTCCGGAGATAAGTAAATCGCACTTAGTACCATTCAAACAAGTATCGTATTTTAGAGCGGATTTTTACTAGAACATTATCTAGCTGCTGGCTGCCCCAGCAGGAAACGCAAAATCCACCAGTGATAGTCCACTGCCGGGTGAACGGGATGAGCGAGACATAAATGTGAATTATTGTGGTGTAGTAAAATAGCTGACAGTTTCATCAGCGCGTAACTAACGATTGCCATCAAAATGAAAAGCAGTGAGACAATAAGATTTTTACGACACACCGAAAGCTGATCTAAAGTGCTTTTACTACTAAATATCTACGGAAACAATACTATCTATTCTGTTTTGGAATCCAGCAGTTGTTAAAATCCTGTCGTAAAAGTTTTTCGTCGTGGTTTTCGAATACACCTTAATGTTGATGTATACATTGAATTTTGTTTCTTTGTACAATATAACGTAATCGAAATAGTAAAAGAAATTTAAATCATACTCACGATCATACTCATACGTCACATATCCCGCCAATCTCAAATGTTTTTCATTTCGGTCCCAGATTGAAACCCATTTCTAGGATGCTTGATTAGGTAAACAATTTCAATTTCAATTTCATGTCAATCAGAAATCGCTCTCGAATGCAATCAGTAAGTTTGGATGTAAGTTTTCATCTGTTTTCGTCGCATAAGCATTATTCCGTTCGGTATCCTTGCTTGACAGAATGCAACGTGAGTGGGTTTTTATTTCGCAGCTTCACCAGGACGAAACTTACTGAACGAAAGTGAACGAAATACTGACGTATTTAGATCTATCGTCAGCTGTTACAACAGTACTAGAGCATCTCGTTACGTTACGTTGTGATATCGACAAAGCAGCAGCGTCACCGAGGATGATTGCATGATTTTTTGAAAAAACTGTTGTTCGGTGCTAGTCTACTATAAAATACACATTAACTTTCCAACATTATAATTGTGACGTACGTTCAATATAATAAAAGTGCATTACCTAATTAATTTTCTAATTTAGATGTTCATAACTCTCCGTAGGATGTAGAACAATGTAAGACTTAAAATTTAAATATTGCTCATAACCGCTCTGTATCACGAGAATGCCTCTTTAAATATACTTATATATGAACTACCTATTCGACCACTACTTAATTCATAGGATAGTTTGTTCAATAAATAGTTAGCAGCATGATTGCAATTGCAATTATTTTGCGGCGGATATATATGCATAAACATCTAATCAAAACATAATCTGTTTACCCGTACCGAACCGAATTAAGGCAAAGAGCTACCATAAATGCAGTTTGTGGTTAATAAACATGATTGTCCTTATTGTTTTGCTCTCTAATCGGAATATACGCGCTATGGAACAAATGCACCGCTAGTTATGCTGGTAGCCTGCGAATTCTCCTAACGTTGAAAGTTCCCGATGCTCCATAACAGTTGAAATGGATTCAATGTAAATGCATTAAACTTTCCAAACGACAGCAAGTTTCATTGAAAATTGACGAAGCATTGCCGGTGATCCCGGAGCCAAGCAAGCTAGCCCACCTCGTTCTACATCGTGAGATTGAGCTTCAATCCGTTCACAACCTTGTGCATAGGATTAATCCAACCGATGCACTTATGCCCCCGCTGTTGCTGGTGCAGTAGCCACATTATACGGTGGCATCTGCAACAGGTGAAATCTGCAATGTGCTTCATTGGTTTTATGAATCTGTGTTTATTTGAATCTCCTGCGGAGATTGCGGCGGCGAGGAAGATGCAATGGAAAATAGTATTTGATTACACAGTTGAATTAATATCTAAAATATTGGATATGTATTTTTACATTACATTTTAGACTAGAATTACGATAGAAATGGAATCAGCACTGATAAAAACCTTCACCAGAACAAAGTGATTGTCCCAGTATCCCAATTAAAAGAGTATTAATATATTTAATATCCTGTACACATCCTGTACAATTAAAATTGAAACCCTGTATGGCTTACCCTCACGGTACAACCAAATAGTATATGTAAAATATATTGAAATAGTTGTATTGAATACATAAAATACCACGAGGATCACACTACTCGACAAGTTTTCTGTGCACGAACCGGCTATTTGATAGACGGTTTATTCACATTGCCTGACCCCGCCAGTCTGTCGCTAACTAACATAGGAACACTAGAACCGGAAGCCGGCACCGGAAGACATAGCAATTGAATTAACTTTCGCAAATCTCCACACTGCACAAACATGACCGATTGTATCCCACTGCACAAACGTGCATCAACTCCGAAAGCATTTCACTGAATACCAATGGCAGAAACGAGGCTCCTCCCAATTCCCCAATGAGTCGGAAGTTATCTGGTTTCAATTTCTGTCAGTGTTTTGTCACCGTTGTTCGTTGTTAGCTGACGGCCTCGTGCACACGCTTAATTAGCTTTATGCATCATGATCCGGCGTCCGCTGTAGAATCGGAGAAAGCTTGGATTGACGGATAGCTCTGTCGTCGTTGGCACGTAACTTCGTTCCGTTTGGTTGACAGAGCTCAATGAAAGCGAACAATGCTGTCGAGAGGATATTTTAATTTATTTTCAAATTTATTTAATTTTATTGAGATATATTATGCCAACAAGCAATATACCCGAGCAGGAGCGAAGAGCAAAATAATATAAAAACAATATCAAACTGTGTTATAATGGTATATTTTGTTATTGAATAGATATGGAGTTACATTGATAACACGTTTTGTTATTAAGTAGGTATTTAAAACAATGGTTGTAAGATGAGTTTAATAACTGATTTTGTTATCATATCTTATTTTGGTCTTAAAATGACATTCGATATATTTAATAAAAAATTTTTGACGTAGGACTACGTCTTACGGCAAGTTTTGAGATAGGGTGTCATTCCAAAAAATCGAAAAATGCGAGCGTCACGAAAAATGAAAGGTTTTGAGCGCTAATAGCTCAGCGGTTTTCCGATCGATTTTCAATATTCTTACACCAATCGATCGGAAAATCTTCTAAGAATGGACCCAAAAGAAGAAAAGTATGGATTCTTGATGTTGAACTATTGAAAAATTGAAAATAATGAACCTATGTTTTACCAGAATTCTCGCTTTGTGATTGGTTGGAAGATTCTTTGCGATGATCTAAACCTATACCAATTTGATATCTGTGCTTGGGAAGTAAGCCAAAACAAGTGATAAAGCTTCCTCATTTCAACAAGATTTCTTAACACCGCGGTTAAACTTAGACCATTTTGATGTCCTTGCTTGGGAAGTACGCCAGAAAGAGTGACAAAGCCCCCTCGTGCCAACAGATTTCTTACGAACGCGATTAAACCTAATCCAACTTGATGTCTGTGTTAGGGAAGTGTTCCAGAAAAAATGACACAAGTTCGTTGTCCCAACAAATCGCAAATTCTTTACTGCGAGACGATTAAACCTAGGCGAATTTGATATCTGTGTTGGAAAAATGTGCTACAGCTGTAGTGTTCGGTTATAATATGACTCTGTATGAATACGCATGCTTGCCGTTTCATTAGAAGTGTAGTGAAAAGATGTGCTGTTGATAATAGGATTAAGGGGAAACCGAAAGTGGCTCAAAGATGGCTGGATAAATAGCTACCATTCGAAGCATGTATTGTTTTGCGCCTTAAAAATGCATCTGTATTGGCAGAGCACGCTTTCGCCACGTAATCAGTGCTTCCAGCGCTGTTATAATGTCCTAAAACTTGTAATTCAATTTATCGATCTGCTGTGTATCAATAAACGCTCAGCAAAACATAATTGCTAATGGAAAATAAATTTAACTGAACATATCGATCATTACGTGTTCATAAAAGCGACCAATGTATAATTTGGAATTAGTTAATAGATATTTGGTTACGCACATATTTCGTTGAACTAGCGATTTCGGAAAAAGCAGCAACACAGTATCAAACTTTCGTCACATCAATGAGCTTTTAAAGAGCTTTCAACTTTCGCCGCATCGATGAGCTTAGAGTGAAATAAACAAACAAAACGCAAACGCAGGAATCAAAAACGCAATCCGATGCAAGCGGATTAATTAAACATCCTAGTGATCCTACGCATTATTCAGTTGCTGCTGTTAATTTTGATTGAATCGGAATGCCTTGATAAAGCAAACAAACCCTTTTTCGGGATGTTTGTAGTCAGTGCGGTTGGCTGCGGATCAGCTGTTTATGTTTGCAAGCTCCGCTAATTGACATATATTACCAATACTAATGCAATATTCAAATAAACGTTTAGGTTTTTAACGAACACATGAGCTGTACAGTACAGTGTTTGTCGCACTAACACAATAACGTTAGCCACTTTCGGTTCCGCCTTAAATTGGTAAAATCCCTTCAATGTGGGAAACCATGGATAATAAAAACAATCTTTAATTTCTTGATTTTGTTAAATTGATCTCAAATGCACAACCTTTTGAGAATTGAACGTATGCAATGTTACTACTTTAATAAATGTTACATACAACGTATGTAGCATGTAGGGGAATGTCCCCGATTATGAAACAGGTTTTTGTTTTTTGGCCATAGCTTTTGATCGGATCTTCCAATTTTAAATTTTTTAAAAGCATTGGAAAGTTAAAACGTATACCTATCTTTTTGCCGAAAGAAGTATATGGTTTTTGTTTAAAACACAATAGTTATTGCAAAATTTTAAAACATGGTTTTTTGTGGCTAAAAGAAAAGTGTCCCCGGTTGTGAAACACCTAGGGAAATCTTTAGAAAAGACAAGAAAATATAGAAATATCAAAGGAAAACCACAAATTAAAATCATTTATTCATGAAAAATACTAAAAATACAAAATCATTAATCAATTTCTTCGATTAATCATCTAAATCTGAATCGCAATGAATGCATGTAAAAAAGCAAGCAATCGTATTGACGCATTTCAAATGCACTGGCCTGTTACATGTGTTACAAGGATTTGAGTTTTTGCTAAACCTAAATAAATCCTGCTGTCATAAAAACTCATAATGCCCCAATTGAAGTAATGTACGATCATTGAAGTATAAAATAATTGATTTTCTTGATGTTTCACAACCGGGGAACTGGACTGTTTCATAACCGGGCGGCGGCCATATTGCAAAAAAATTATATAACAATTTTTGAGCCAATTATTTCACCTAAAATTTGTCTGTGTGATGAAATAGAGGTCCAAAACTTAGCTTATATGCCTTTGCCTGAGCTTTTTTCTTCCATTTGGTACACAAAATAATCAATTGCAAAACATGCGAAAAGACTTTTTTGGGTGTTTTTTCAAACACTTTTCCTACAAAGCATTGTAAATGTTGAAGTTTGACCGTTGTTTGCTCAAAAGTTATATTACTATGAGACTAGACGTTGGTAGCAACTTGACAGCACTAGGACAATAAAAATGTTAAAAATTACGGGTGTTTCACAACCGGAACCGTTTCACAACAGGGGACAATCCCCTATATATGTTGCATATAGCATGTATACATGAAGAATCGAATGATTACAAGCATGAATACATGCTACTATCACTACAAAGAGACTTACGTAGTCCTGCGTCACTTATATATGCGGTCGTGTCCTGTACACAACCCCTGTGATTTTTTATTGATCAAAGACATTTTAGATTATAAATAATTTATAAAATGATTTTTTAATATCTCATATACTACTGCATTTGTTATTCAATACCTTAATAATACTCAAATATGTTATTCTAAACACTGAATACAGTCATATTATTGCTTTGTTATTCAAATAACACATGGCCTTAAAGGAGTAAAATTTTGATATTATTTTTTGTTATTGTGTCTATGTCAGCCAAAACAAGACCAAATTTTGATATGAGTTATTCGATTTCCAATAACACATTTTGATATTATTTTGCTCTTCGCTCCTGCTCGGGTACCTACATAGTTTTATCGAGAATTGCACTCACAGTGAAACCGTTATAAACGACAATGCACAGTTAATTTTCGGCTGAAAGTGGTTTGCTGACACTTACATAGTGCATACTGAGGTGCATTATAATTTTACAACTGCCGAATCAAGGACTAGTGTCAGTGCGTATATTAAAATTATACGCAATCATTTGTTCGCCGATTATGAAAATCTCATCTCCCGAATAACATAGAGGGATTCCACTGAGTTTCGCAAATCGATTTCAATCTGTCATGTTCAATATAGCTGAAACTTTCCAAAAATGTTCTGTTTTAAAAATGTATCATTTTATAATATCAGCTATTTTTTTAAGATCTCGATTGCTTTTAACTTGGGTTTAACTAAAAATGGTAGGATAACCAAACTAGAATGTTTAATGTCTAAAAAATTTAACATATAAAATTTCAGGGTTCCCCACGCGCAAGTCGGCTGCAACCTGGTCGATTCATCTGGCACGTTGGCCCCTCTATTTCTGGTGCCGGTGGGGTTCTTGAAGATTAAGTCTCATTAAATATGCATCTTAGCGAAAAATAGTCTTCACGGAAAATGTGTATTTTAGCATACTGAATAACTTTGTGGAACATTTGAAAGCAATAAAAAATTGTGTGCAAAGTTATTGAGTATAATTCATTTTTAAGCGCTTATTTTAAACACATCATTATATTTTGCAACCAGTAAGATATAGATGGTTTATATGTTCAGCAAAGTTGCTTATTTTAATATATTCCAAAACTTTCTGGTGGATTTTTTTTAATTAGGCTATTTCAAATCATTTTCGAAGTTTTTGTCACCCCCCTTAGAAATTGGCTTGAAAAATCGGGAGGGAGAAAAATAATTTGAAGGATATGAGTCAATTTTTTTTATAAAATCAATTGTCTGTGGGCTCTACAGTCTGAAAAACTCGAAAAATGAGTGTACAAGTTGACTTAACGCTTCTAGCACGAAACAAAAATGGAAATTCGAACAATGGAATTTCCGAAAATCATCCAAAAAAATTTCCCTTCGGTTTTGTTTTTTTTTCGTAGATTTTTGCATAGAAAATAATAACGTATATATTATAAGCAAGAATAGATTCGGTTTTGTTGGTAAACGGGTGGATAATGCGGAATATAGACCCCATAGTGGTCGTTAGCCTCTTATCCAGCAACTCCGATCCCGACCTCCTCGTGGTACCAGCCGGAATACGAGCAACCTTAGCGGAGATCGGTAACCAACCCCGGTGGAAACTAAGGTCGTATACTAACCGGGAAGGAGGCATAGTGAGTCTCGGCACTACAAGATGACAGCCCCATCACGAGACTCGGTAGTGTTGCCCCAGTACGGCTACACACCTAAATTCAAAAACTAACAACATTCAAGCATATTCGGAGCGGAATATTCGGCATCGACCTGGGCGACGGAACAAGGACGACGAATGGAAACTCGGGACTCGGAACTGCAGATCGCTAAATTTCGCAAGTTGCGAGCGGGTGCTGATTGAACAGCTAGAACCCCGCAAACTCGGCATCGTAGCTCTGCAGGAAATCTGTCGCAAAGGAGAGAAGGTATGAAAGATCCGTGGCGGAAAGGCCCAGTTTTACCAGAGTGGTGGCGCTACCAACGAACTGGGGACGGGCTTTGTAGTGCTGGGCGGAATGCAGGATCGCGTGATTGATTGCAAGGCTATCAACGAGAGAATGTGTATATTGAGGATAAAGGGCCGTTTCTTCAATTATAGCATCATTAACGTGCACTGCAAGCACGAAGGTAGACCCGACGATGAGAAAGAAGCGTTCTACGCGAGGCTGGAGGCAACGTACGACAGCTGCTCGTCACGGGACATCAAGATCGTCATCGGGGATATGAACGCCCAGGTCGGTAGGAAAGAAATGTATAGACCGGTGGTAGGACCCCATAGCCTGCACACCGACACAAACGATAACGGCCAACGATGTATAAACTTCGCAGCTTCCCGAGGCCTGGTGATCCGAAGCACCTTTTTCCCGCGCAAGGATATCCACAAAGCCACCTGGAGATCACCTGACCAACGTACAATGAACCAAATTGACCACGTTCTCATAGAGGGCCGGTTCTTCTCTAACATCACGAACGTACGCTCCCGTCGGGGTGCGGATATTGATTCTGATCATTACCTAGTAGCAGTACATGTGCGCTCAAAGCTGTCCACCGTATACCGGACACGTCAAAGCCGCCCTCCTCGGCTGAACATCAGGCAGCTAGATAACCCACAAGCTACCGAGAACTACGCGCGAGTACTGAATGAGGCATTGCCTTCTTCCGAGGAGTTAGGTGCTTCAAACCTCGGAGACGGTTGGGGCAGAATACGCTCGGCCATCGGAGAGGCCGCTACCGCGGCACTAGGTATTAAGTCTCGGAGCACACAAAATGATTGGTTTGATGGGGATTGCCAACAAGCGGTGGAAGAGAAAAAAATGCTTGGAAAAATTATCTAAGTATTGCCACTAGAGAAAACCTGGCCAAGTACCGACGAGCTAGGAACAAGTTGACCACGATCCTGAGGAGAAAAAAGCGCCAAAAGGAGGACAGAGATCGTGAAGAATTAGAGCAACTATTCCGAGCTAATGACACGCGCAACTTTATGAGAAGGTAGACCAAACTCGCAAGGGCTACACACCGAAATCTGACATGTGTAGGGACGAGGGAGGGAATCTAATTACAAACGAGCGCGAGGTGGTCGACAGGTGGAAGCACTTCTTCGATGAACACCTCAATGGCGAAGTCGCAGAAGGAGGCGGAACGGAAATTAACCTAGGAGCGCCCATGGAAGATAATGATGTCCTAGCACCTGGTCTCCAAGAAGTCAAACGAGAAATCAGGCTGCTGAAGACCAATAAAGCCGCTGGGAAGGACCGCCTACCGGCAGAGCTTCATAAACATAGCGGAGAAACGCTAGCAAAGGCTCTACACTGGGTTATTTCGAGGATTTGGGAGCAGAAAAAGCTACCGGAGGAATGGATGGAAGGAGTGGTTTGTCCCATCTACAACTGCTGCAACTATCGCGGTATTACGCTGGTAAACGCCGCCTACAAGGTACTCTCCCAGATCCTGTTACGCCGGCTGCACCGATAGCACAAGGTTTCGTAGGGAATTATCAGGCGGGTTTTATGGGGGCTCGCGCAAGTACGGACCAAATTTTTACTATCTGACAGATCTTGCAGAAATGTCGGGAGTACAACGTGCCCACGCATCACATCTTTATTGATTTCAAAGCAGCATACGATACAGTCGATCGAGACAAGCTATGGCAGATAATGCACGAATACGGTTTTCCGGACAAACTGACGCGACTGATCAGAGCTACATTGGATCGAGTGATGTGTTTCGTACGCATCTCTGGGGCACTCTCGAGTCCCTTCGAGACGTGACGAGGGTTGAGACAAGGTGACGGTCTATCCTGCATGCTGTTCAACATCGCTCTTGAGGGGGTGATCCGACGAGCGGGCATCGAAACGAGAGGCACGATTTTTACCAAGGGTAGCCAACTTCTAGGCTTTGCAGATGACTTCGATATCATTACTAGGAACTTTGCGACGGCGGAGGCAATCTACGCCAGACTGAAAGCGGAGTCTAGGAGAATTGGGCTAAAAATAAATGCGTCGAAGACCAAATACATGAAAGGAAGAGGCTCAAAGGAAACAAATGCGCGCCTCCCACGGACGGTAACCGTTGACGGCGACGAACTAGAAGTGGTTGAGGAGTTCGTGTATTTGGGATCGCTGGTGATCGCGGACAACAACACTAGTAAGGAGATCCAGCGGCGCATCCAAGCGGGAAATCGGGCCTACTTTGCCCTTCGTAAAATGCAACGATCAGGAAGTATACGCCGCCGCACGAAGCTAACGATGTACAAAACCATTATTAGAGCGGTAGTTTTTTATGGACTTGAAGCCGTGACGCTGCTTACGGAGGACATACGCGCCCTTTCCATGTTTGAGCGGAAAGTGCTGCGGACGATATTTGGCGGAGTACAAACTGAAAGCGGAGAGTGGCGGAGGCGTATGAATCACGAGTTACAGGCACTGCTTGGGGAGACTCCCATCGTACATCTAGCGAAAGTTAGCAGGCTACGGTGGGCCGGACACGTCGTAAGGATGCCGGACGACAGTGCGACGAAAATAGTCCTCTTCAGCAACCCCACCGGCACCAGGAACAGCGGCGCCCAACGTGCACGATGGCTCGATCAGGTCGAAAGCGATTTGCGACTTCTGAGACGACTAGGAAACTGGCGACGAGTGGCCCAAGACCGAGTTGAATGGAGACGAGTGCTTGAAACAGCACGAGCCACCCCGGCTCTTTGCTGCTGAAGAAGAAGAATATTCGATTTTCACGTTTAAACTTTAAATAAAAATGCTTAAACCCAAGTTTTTTTTTGCTCGATTAAAAAATCCAGTTTGTTTTTTTTTCATTACGTGGGGCAAAATGCCAAAACCCGTGGGCAAAACGCATTAAGTTTGCCCAGCCAGGCGTTGAATGCAACCAGCAAATTTACATATAATCACGTGTTGTATAAACTCCTAAAACTAGGCTTCCAAAATGGCGGAAGCGTTTGTCCATACGTTTGTTTGCTGGAATATAATGGGTTCATATATCAACATAATTGGCAATAAAATTTATTCATTTATTTTTCTCCAACTGATGTGTGATAAAATATTGTAAGTTAAACAAAGTACAATTAGGTTTAAAATGAATTCTAAGTCCTATACAATACATAATATTGCTTAAATTTTTTTTGAGTGGTTTTAACCCAAATGGTCATTCACCACTATTACATTTTTAATAAACAATCTGAAACAAAATATGTACTGCAAATTAAAAATATTTTATAACTGTTCGATCCCTCTCTGGTGCATTCTACCCCTGTTTTGTATTTTGAAGTTTTTTGCAAATTAATTTATAGGCATTAACATACCTAGCTAATGCCGTTTTTGTGATGAATCATCGAGTATGACAGTAGGGTAAAGTGGTGCAGAACGCACCGCTTAAGCAAAACATCATTTTGCAGAGCAACACTGTGTTTTTTCCACGTTTTTCAACTTCTAGACACTTGCTCCTGGTGAAATTTCTTAACAAAAGCCGGTATTTTTTTTATTTTTGACGATTTTTAGCAAGAGTCAAAACCATTAAGTGGGGCAATACGCCAAAACCCATGGGCGCACCAAGTTTGCCCAGCCAGGCGTTAAACGCAACCAGCAAATTTACATATAATCACGTGTTGTAGAAACTCCTAAAACTAGGCTTCAAAAATGGTGGAAGCGTTTGTTATAGCGTTCGTTTGCTGGGATGGAATGGATGCAATAATGGGTTAATATCTTAACATAATTGACAATAAAATTTATTCATTTATTTTTCTCCAACTGATGTGTGATGAAATATTGTAAGTTAAACAATGTACAATTAGGTTTAAGGCAAATTCTAAGTCCTATACAACACACAATGTTGCTACATTTTTAATAAATAATCTGAAACAAAAGATGTACTGCCAATTAAAACTATTTTATAACTGGTCGATCCCGCTGTGGTGCATTCTACCCCTGTTTTATATTTTGAGGTTTCTTGCAATTTATGTGAAAAACATGCCTAGTTAATGGGGTTTTTATGATGAATCATCGAGTATGATAGTATAGCAATTAGATAGACTGTATTTACAGTCAACCAAAAAAGTATTCGGACAGCAGCGCATAAAATTTTCTTTTAGTAATTTTGCACAGTATTTTTGCAAAGAATGGTAACACATATTTTTTAAAACAATGTTTAACTAAAGCATATTTAGATGCACAACAAAAATTCGGGGAAAAGCTTTCCGTTTTGAAGATAGGGTACATATAGTTTGAATTGCTCAAAAATGCAGCCAAAAAAGTATTCGGACAGTTAACTATTAGTTGAAACAAATGTCCTTTCTCGCTCAACTACTACCTTGTAGGACCATTTACATTCTTGATGACCTGTTTTAATCTGTTTGGGATAAAATTAACAATTTTTCAAATATCCCTCTGTGAATTGCTGACCATTTTTTTACAAGAGCTCGGTTTAAGTCATTGTGATAAGAAATCGAATGATTTCTCATTTAGAAATGAAATTATCCAAAAAGATGTTCAAAAGGGTTCAAATCTAGACTTAATACTGATGTTTCGATAGCTCTAAGACAATTGTATGGTGCCTACCGCTTACAATTATCGACAGTATGTTTAGATTCAATATCCCGGTACAATATGTATGTACCGCACAATTACAATTTTGCTTTAATTTCACCAAAAATTGTTCAGATAATAGAGTTTACACTTAGTTCTATCCAAAAATATATATCTTTGCTACCTCCGAGCTATCCATGCATCCCAACAAGGTATGACACTAACCGCATTGCTTGTTTACTTGCTAGCGAGTGATTTTTCTCTTGTAACCGTTCTCTTTTAGTTATTCTTGCATAAGGGTTGTTGATGTCATACCTTGTTGGGGTGCATGGAAAGCTTCGAGGCAGCAAAGATATACAAAATAGTTTCCGCGTTTTTAAACAATTGATAGCATGGGCCATTCTACCATTCCAGTGCGTTCTGGACAGACAGTGTTTGTTTTGTTGTGATTGTTGTGAAAGGGTTGGAGTTTGGTGAACAGTTAATTATAATCATTTTTCTCCAGTCTGGAACGGGAAAAGTTGTGGTAGAAGCACTATTTTCAAGCTGACTGTCTTAGAAGCTAAATAGAGTGAATCGTTATAGCAAACACTTTGAAGACGACATTCACGAGCAACAAAACTCAATCAGTTTTTCATCCAGCGGTCGCTACACTGAAAAAGTTATTGGTGATCAAATTACAGAACATCTTAGTTCAATCACATGTAAATAATAGGTACTTCCGCAGCATGTAGAAACCATCATTTCAATATATACTTGAGCAAAGTATATTGTCAATCTCATTCATGTGTTACCATGCATCAGTACAAATTGTTCAAAGAAGATTGGAATCGAATAGACGAAAATTATATCTGCAATTTTATACGGCAATCGACTTTAAATCACCGAACAGTGAGGTCCATGGATATACATTTGGACACAAAATGAAACAGCATATGAACACCCCGATAATTTTTCAACGACAGAACTTATTCGGAAGTAACCCACTGTCCATGAACGAGTCAGCTCCATTTCGCCTTCGCTGGATATAGACAGTTAAAATCCTGCGAGAGCTGGCCGAAAGCCATAAACGTTAAATTTCCTGTGCCGGCCCGCCTACTTCGAATCGGACGGAAGGGTTCGGCAAACAATCAACCCGTGTGCACTTTATGGAGCATCGTCGTCCCAGCAGTGGGCCGAAACCAAATTGAATCCTCTACTTGGGGAGGATCGCAGCAGCAGCAGCAGCACCCCTGCTGGATCCACGCAGTTTCGGATTCTTTTTGTATCGTTTGATAACCACCGGGTTTTTGGAATCAGGCCAACACGATTGGAAACTAAATGCAGTAAAGGAAAAGAGTTTTGCTCCTTACAGCATTATATCACTGCACACATCAATGGGAATTTATCCGGGTAATGCAATGATTTTTTTCATTCATGTTTTATTAGGGTATCCTGGGCGTAGCACAAACCGGAACCCGGAAGAATCATTTGTGGCAGGGATAGGTAAACCATACAAAAAATCCGTTCAAATAATGGACGATACGGGGAACAAAATAGGAACAAGTTTTCGTGGAAATCGTGTAAGCGCGTTTTAATTTGCGGTGATTTAGATCAGTGACAGGAGTGGTGGTGTAAAAAATGAATGACCATCCAATAATGTCATCAGTGGTTTATGTGGCTATTGCATTTATCGATGAAGTAAAAAAATTGCTTTATTGCTAGTTCCCGATGTGTTGCGGTTGGCTTCACTGGAATTAAGAGGAGCATTAATTTGTAATCAATTTGGCTGAGCGTTTGAACCTTTACTTCCGCGAATCCCAATCCAGTCCGCCGTGGTTCAAAAGGTTTACCAATATCTGTGATCCATAGGGCTTGGGAGGAGACCCCTTTACCATGAACCTGAGTAAAGAGAAACGGTACGCATGCATAATTAAGCGTTGCTTCAATAACCTCTAATTTCAAAAACAGAGAAATTAACCTATAAAAATACAATAAAATTTCAATAATTTTTGTCATAAAAAGCAAAGCAATGCAAAGCCTAGGTGCTACATTCCGTTATCGAAACTTGACCTTCTGTTTTCATACGACAGACTTCACAGTCAGCTGTTATAGTACAGGACAATTGCAGGGCCAGTTGCTACGATCCTATTGACTTTAACAGCCTCTCCCAGCCGAGATTCGAACATACGACGACTGGCTTATTAGGCCAGCGTCATACCTCGAAGCCAACTGGGAGGTCAATTTTTGTCATACGTGTTCTAAATAACAGCAAATCTCAGGATTTAATTGTATTCATGCTTGAAAAATTACAGTGGTTACGTTCGCTCGTTTTTAGACAACTCGATTGGAGTGCTGTCACCGAAGTCACACAGAAGCAGTCAGACAAAGATTTTTGACTTCCTAAAGCCACTCTCGTTTCGAAAAAGTTATATAGTAGGGGCTTTCATACATAATTACAAGTAACAGTTCGCCATCTTGGAGTTTAAAAAGACGTTCCATGTTGAATTTTGACCTCTGACAATCATTACTATTCTAAAAAAGGCCATATTGTATAGGTTTTTATTGAAATTAATGAACACTGTTTTCGAACTCGACTGCGTTTAAACTGGGAAATTTTTTGGCAGCATGTGAAATACGAGTCAATAAAGGTGTGACCAAACCATTTTGTCAAATTGTACTCGTTAAAAAAATCAATGATCAGCTAAAAGCATGAAATGATTGCGTTAAATGTTCGTCGTAACAATACACAATAGACACAGGATATGTTTTCCGTCCCGCTGAACGGTACCTTTCAGCTAGCTTTAAAAATAAACTACCACAGCCAACTAAAACCAGCTCAACTAGTTTACAATAGTGCATTACCAAGCTGCAATGCACCGTATGTGTAAGTGCACAAGCGTAAGCTGAACGTTCGCTATTTTCCCATAAATTGACCTACATTACAACGCACAATCTTGCACGTCCTCGTTGTCGTCGTCGTTGCCGTCGTCGCCATCGTTGTCGTCGCAAGGTATTACCGAACCCGGAGCTGACTTCCTTATTTTTTACGTTATTAAACCGCAACAATAGAGAACATTTACGATTATGGCCATATATTCTACTTTACCAGTTAGCTTAGCCGGCTAGGGAACGGAAACGGGTGGATTCTTTACGGAACCGAACAAGCGGAGCCTTGAGCATTTTGCAACACCTCAAATTAATCCAGCAATTCAACTCCATAGTCCTGCTTTCCTCGGGCCGAGAGTTGCTCGGATATAGCTTTTGAAGTTCATCCTTGTGTACTCGGCGTGCATACTCAACCTTTCAGCGCAGGAGTGTTTGTGTGTATACTTTTGGTGTCCTCTCTACTGTAACACCATCGTGTCGTCGTGGCGATGTCGTTCTAGTTTTCTGCTATGTTCCGCCACAACACGACGCACGTGCAGCCACCTTGCCACCTTGCCACAGCACAGTATGTAATTTATTGCACATTTTTCTGTCGAAAGCAAGAAGGAGCTCCTTTCATGCCGTAGCTCAGCTGAAGCGGAAAAGTTGTACCCTCCAGACGGACACCAACACGGACGGCGGTTGTCATTTGTTAGTCATTACAGTCAACACTTGTGCTCCGGAGCCACCCACCGGGTAAGAGATTAAAATCACGTTTGCTTGTGCAGCACCGTGGGGATTAAGGTTAAATGAAAAGTTCTACTTGTGTGTGTCTGGGAAATCTGACGAGGACGCTGCACACTGCACAGCTGCGGTTTGTTGGGATTAAAGTTTTGCCCTTTCAAACCATTAAGCACTAAAAATACCATTCAGTTTAACAATATTGCCATCGGAAGTTCTTTGTAATTAGATTGAGCATAAATCTCGTGTAATGCAATAAAGGTTCCTATTAACGTGCACGAGCCGCTGTATATTAATCATTTGATTAGCGGAAAACTGTAAACAAATTAAAACTGGTTGGAAAAGCCTTCGTGTTTCTGTCGGCGCTTTCCGTTGCCGTTTGCGCGGAGGTTGGCGAATGAGCGGCACACAAATGGAAAATTTTCCGCAGTTAATGACTTTATCCGAACGGAAAACAAGAAACGTTTAAACTGCCTGCCTGGATCGACGGTTGATGTTTTCCATCCGAGGTTTGGGGCTTTTAAACAGCGTCCAATTTTCCAATTAGTACAGTAATTAAATTTCCTACGCTCGTTTCGGTTTTGATTTTGCCCTTTCGACACTCGAAACCGGGTTTGCTCCGTCAAAACCTTTTAGCAATGCAGGATTGCGTTGGCCACCGAGCCAACAACCTGCTGCAACGTGATAATATGTGATGCTTGGCGCATTGGCAAGAACGATAGGATATCATCAGCATCATCGTCATCGCACGACCAAACCGTTAGTCTCCCCGAAGGCAGCCACCGGATGTAGACAAATTTTACGGTTGATGTAGTTGTATATCGATGCAAACGGCGATCTTTATCGGCACGTTACCATATTTTCACAACGGCCATAAGCGTGGGTGTAGTACTATTTCGGCAGGTGATTTGTTTTTGTTTATATTCAAAGCAGTATTCAGTTTTGATCATGACAGCAAATGGGGCACCAAAAATTGGAAGATGCAGAAATTCGTTTTTCATAGGCACACGTATTATCGGTCACTAACATATCGCGCGGTCGGCACACATATTATCGGTCACTAACACTCCACAAATACTTGCGGTCGAACAATCTGAGACCCATATAAAGGGCAAACACTCAAGTCTTTTTTTACACGGTTTGTTTTTTTCGATTACTCGAAAACGGTGCAGCTAAGGAACTATTTACAATCTACGTGACTCACGGGCCTTTAATTATCACCGAATTTCAAACAAAACAGAAAATCTTTTTTCTTAGCATACATTGTTTTTTATGCCTCTGAGTTTCGTATGTACAACTGCACAGTGATTTTCATCATAGTATACAAGTTCAATATATCGTGAAAATAGAACAGGAGAAAGTGATTTTCAAACCCAGAAGGTGATATTCACTTCAGGAAAAAAACAATTTTAAATGCAGTAAATGAAAAGAAAAATCTTATGGCCAACATCTGAACGCAATAGATGCTAAATAACAACATAATTTTTTTTTGTTGATTTTCACTGCTCAAACGTGAATATCAGTTTGTTACAATATCACAGGGCGCTGATATTCTATATTCTCGTGCATGAAGTTCATGCTTGCTGTATATAGTTATTATGTAAGTTTGATCAAAGCAAGCAGATTTTCAATGCAAGGCAGACTGATAATCCAGAAGTTTGAACGTTATGCTGATGAATATTAACAGCACTGTACGTGAGGAATGTCGAGCTACTCCCAAATGTATTGAGAAATAAATGAATGGTCTCTAAGTTACCCCGTTCTTAATACTCAAAAAACTAAACCGTGTAAAAAAAGTACTTGAGTGTACTATACAAAACGCTACAAAAGTTCAATTCAATGGACAAAGTAGTCTGAGTCCCCCCTAACAAAAAAAACGCTTTCCGATTGTCCTCTACGGGCACGAAACGTGGACACTGCTAGAAGAGGACCTACGAGCACTCGGAGTTTTCGAACGGTGGGTGCTAAGAACCATCGTACAAGACGAAGAGGGGTACAGCGAGCGAGGTGATACGATTAGGTGGAGTAAAATATGGCGAACACTGGATGCCCGCAGAACTGGAGACCAGCTGTCAGGGACCAAAATAGATGGAGAAATTATGTTACGCATGCCTTGTCATAAAACGTTAGGCCAATTATGCTGAATACTTGTTGTTGTTGCCTGGTAAATGGCTGGATAATGCGGAATATAGACCCCATAGTGGTCCTTAGCCTCTTATCCAGCAACTCCGATCCCGACCTCCTCGTGGTACCAGGCGGAATACGAGCAACCTTAGCGGAGATTGGGTAACCAACCCCTGTGGAAACTAAGGTCGTATACTAACCGGGAAGGAGGTATAGTGAGTCTCGGCACTATAAGACCCATCGCGTAGCCCCATCGCGAGACTCGGTAGTGTTGCCACGGCTACACACTTAAATTAATTTACAACACTTACAAAATTCAAGCAAATTCGGAGGGGAATATTCAGCATCGACCTAGGCGACGGAACAAGGACGACGAATGGAGACTCGGTACTTGGAACTGCAGATTGCTAAATTTCGCAGGCGAGCGGGTGCTGGTTGAACAGCTTGAACGCCACAAACTCGGCATCGTAGCTCTGCAGAAAATCTGTTTCAAAGGTGAGAAGGTATGGAAGATCCGTGGCGGTAAGGCCCAGTTTTACCAGATCGGCGGCGCTACCAATGAACTGGGAACGGACTTCGTAGTGTTGGGCGGAATGCAAGATCGCGTAATAGATTGGAAGGCTATCAACGAGATAGCCCACCGTATACCGGACACGTCAAAGCCGCCCTCCTCGGCTGAACATCAGGCAGCTAGATAACCCGCAAGGTGCCGAGAACTACGCGCGAGTACTGAATGAGGCACTGCCTTCTTCCGAGGAGTTAGGTGCTTCAAACCTCGACGACGGTTGGGGCAGAATACGCTCGGCCATCGGAGAGGCCGCTACCGCACTAGGTATTAAGCCTCGGAGTATACAAAATGATTGGTTTGATGGGGAATGCCAACAAGCGGTGGACAGGAAAAAACTGCTTGGAAAAATTATCTAAGTATTGTCTCTCTAGAACCTGGCCAAATACCGACGAGTTAGGAACCAATTGACCACGATATTGAGGAGAAAAAAGCGCCAAAAGGAGGACAGAGATCGTGAAGAATTAGAGCAACTATACCGAGCTAAGGACAAGTTTTATGAGAAGGTGAACCAAACTCGGAAGCGCTACACACCGAAACCTGACATTTGTAGGGACGAGGGAGGGAGTCTGATCACAAACGAGCGCGAGGTGGTCGACAGATGGAAGCAGTTCTTCGATGAACACCTCAATGGCGAAGTCGCAGAAGGAGGCGAAGCGGAAATTAACCTAGGAGCGCCCATGGAAGATAGTAATGTCCTAGCACCTGATCTCCAAGAAGTCAAATGAGAAATCGGGCTGATGAAAGCTAATAAAGACGCTGGGAAGGACCCCCTACCGCCAGAGCTTTATAAACATGGTGGAGAAACGCTAGCAAAGGCTCTACACTGGGTTATTTCGAGGATTTGGGAGGAAGACAAGCTACCGGAGGAATGTATAGAAGGAGTGGTTTGTTCCAAAGGATGGTCTGCTCGACTGATGTACCGGTAAACACCGTCTACAAGGTACTCTCCCAGATCCTGTTACGCCGGTTGTCACCGATAGCACAAGGTTTCGTAGGAAATTATCAGGCGGGTTTCATGGGGGCTCGCGCAGCTATGGACCAAATTTTTACTATCCGAAAGATCTTGCAGAAATGTCGGGAGTACAACGTGCCCACGCATCACATCTTTATTGATTTCAAAGCAGCATGTGATACAGTCGATCCGGACAAGCTATGGCAGATAATGCACGAACACGGTTTTCCGGACAAACTGCGCGACTGGCAGAGCTACATTGAATCGAGTGATGTGTTTCGTGCTGTTCAACATCGCTCTTGAGGGGGTGGTCCGATGAGCGGGCATCGAAACGTGAGACACGATTTTTACCAAGGGTAGCCAACTTCTAGGCTTTGCAGATTACTTCGATATCATTGCCAGGAACATGGCGACGACGGAGGCAATCTACGCCAGACTGAAAGCGGAGTCTATGAGAATTGGGCTAAAAACAAATGCGTCGAAGACCAAATACTTGAAAGGAAGAGGCTCAAAGGAAACAAACGCGCGTCTCCCACAGACGGTAACCGTTGACGGCGACTAGAAGTGGTAGAGGAGTTCGTGTATTTGGGATCGCTGGTGACCGCGGACAACAACACTAGTAAGGAGATCCAGCGGCGCATCCAACCAGGAAATCGGGCCTACTTTGCCCTTCGTAAAACGCTACGATCATGAAGCGTACGCCGCCGCACGAAACTAACAATGTACAAAACTTTTATTAGGCCGGTAGTTCTTTATGGACTTGAAGCCGTGACGCTGCTCACGGAGTACATACGCGCCCTTGCCGTGTTCGAGCGGAAAGTGCTGCGGACGATATTTGGCGGAGTACAAACTGTAAGCAGAGAGTGGCAGAGACGTATGAATCATGAGCTACAGACATTGCTTGGCGAGACTACCATCGTACATCTAGCGAAAGTTAGCAGGCTACGGTGGGCCGGACACGTCATAAGGATACCGGACGACAGTGCGACGAAAATAGTCCTCGTCAATAACCCCACCGGCACCAGGAACAGGGGGGCCCAACGTGCACGATGGCTCGACCAGGTCGAAAGCGATTTGCGACTTCTAAGACGACTAGGAAATTGGCGACGAGTGGCCCAAGACCGAGTTGAATGGAGACGAGTGCTTGAAACAGCACGATGCACCCAGGCTCTATGCAGAAGAAGAAGAAAACTTGTTGGCATGCGCCCCAAACCAGTCATTTTGTGAACTCGAGGTTTCTCCACCTAACCCTGTGGTTACGGTCTGATTGACGGCCGACTGTACGCTGGTCAATTCGTCTTCGAGGGTCGAAGCACCTAGCTCCACAGAGGAAGAGAGCTTCATGCAGTTAGCGTACGTAGCTCTCGCAACAACACTATAACTCTTAAACGGAAACCAATAAATTCTATCTAACAAGCGGAAGCTTAAATTGAATAAGTTATCAATCCGCTCGAGCAGATTGCTTGCCATACCAAGACTTTCTTTTTAAACTTGTTTGTTCTGATCTCTGATGTACCGTACACCATCAGAAACATTTATCCCTGGTACGTGCGTCAAGGACCGTGAGGTTTTCTCCGAGTACAGTTCCAATGCTTATGCTCAATTTTTTAGCAGTAGGTATCTTGAACCTGGAATTAAAT
Source organism: Sabethes cyaneus (assembly GCF_943734655.1). Classification (NCBI taxonomy): domain Eukaryota; kingdom Metazoa; phylum Arthropoda; class Insecta; order Diptera; family Culicidae; genus Sabethes; species Sabethes cyaneus. The sequence continues at coordinate 57,959,603 of NC_071355.1, forward strand.
AAAAAGAAAACTTATCGAATTTAATTCTACTGTGTATATTTATTCTTGACAGATACGTATTTCGCCTACGACTTCCAGGCTTCCTCAGTGTCTGTTTTCGAACACAGAAAGATTTTGACGTAGGACTACGTCTTACGGCAAGTTTTGAGATAGGGTGTCATTCCAAAAAATCGAAAAATGCGAGCGTCACGAAAAATGAAAGGTTTTGAGCGTTAATAGCTCAGCGGTTTTCCGATCGATTTTTAATATTCTTACACCAATCGATCGGAAAATCTTCTAAGAATTGACCCAAATGAAGAAAAGTATGGATTCTTAATGTTGAACTATTGAAAAATTGAAAATAATGGACCTATGTTTTACCAGAATTCTTGCTTCGTGTTTGGTTGGAAGATTCTTTGCAATGATCTAAACCTATACCAATTTGATATCTGTGCTTGGGAAGTAAGCCAAAACAAGTGACAAAGTTTCCTCATTTCAACAAGATTTCTGAACACCGCGGTTCTACCTACACCATTTTGATGTCCTTGCTTGGGAAGTACGCCAGAGAGAGTAACAAAGCCCCCTCGTGCCAACAGATTTCATACGAACGCGATTAAACCTATTCCAATTTGATGTCTGTGTTAGGGAAGTGTGCCAGAAAAAAATGACACAAGTTCGTTGTCCCAACAGATCGCAAATTCTTTACTGCGAGACCGTTAAACCTCGGCGAATTTGATATCTGTGTTGGAAAAATGTGCTGCAGATGTAGTGGTCGGTTATAATACGCATGCTTGCCGTTTCATTAGAAGTGTAGTGAAAAGATGTGCTGTTGATAAAATAGGATTGAATTGGTAAAATCCCTTCAACGTGGGGAACCATGGGTAATAAAAACAATCTTTAATTTCTGTAAGGTAGCAGGAAAGCAATAGTTTGTGTTCTTGATTTTGTTAAATTGTTTTCAAATGCACAACCTTTTGAGAATTGAACGTATGCAATGTTACTACTTTGATAAATGTTACATACAAGGCATGTAGCATGTATACAAGAATAATCGAATGATTACAAACATGAATACATGCTACTATCACTACAAAGAGACTTACGTAGTCCTGCGTCACCTATATATGCGGTCGTGTCTTGTACACAACCCCTCTGATTTTTTATTTAATACCATGTTTCGTATTCTACTAAGACGCTCCAAAAACTTCTGTATTTTAAACATAATGGGTAACATTTGATGTTGAGAGGTAAACTGCTCTACGACGTACCTAGTTCTGGTCCACTGGATGGTAAATGGTTGAATAATGCCCTCCAGAACTACCACAAAGTTCCACATAGCCTCTTATTCAGCAACTCCTATCTCTACCTCCTCGTGGTACCAGCCGGGATACGTTCCATAGTGAAAATCGGACAACCGGTGGAAACTAGGGTCGTATGCGGACAGAGAAGCCCCTTCTCTCCCCTACTCTCACTCATGCGAAGGCTGAGTGTAAACTCTCCGTCTGCAAATGATGGATCTCGGTAGAAGCATGTTCGATGAACCTGAAAATACTGAGAACCTGAGTAGAGGGTCCAAAGCTCCCAAAGGAGGAAGGTTTTAATAGCTGTTATCCATGGCTAAAAGTAAAAACGTGAATGGATAAACCCCTAATCCAAGATGTCATGCGACCCGTGCCGAGGCATGAATGGTGGGGGAGGTTCTATAAATACTCAGCCTCAAACGGAGCCTGTGGAGTACCAGAGCGCCCTCCACAGTAATCAGCCCTTACAGCATCATGAGGGGCTCTGATGCGGCGGATTCTACTTTCCCCTCATCCCGTGGGATTCTATATAAACAATCAAAACCAAAATAACTTAACTTTAGTGAGCGCGGACGGATTAGATAATCCGTTCGCAAGAGGTGGTATCCAGAGGTCTCTGCTGATGAATACGAGTAGAAGCGCCAGCGTAGGCGAAAAGGGAAGCGGCACACCTGTCGCTCCAACTGCCTCTACGCCGGTCGCAGCAATGAACGGCCCGTCGCTAATAAAAGCAGTGGACGGAAAAAGAGACATGCTACCAAGAGGGGTAGCAGCGTCTCATCAGCTCGATGCCATTATCGACTTCGTGGCAGGTCGCAGCACCCTGGCGAAGGACCTGAAACCAAGTCTGCTCATGCTTCGGAGCACCATGCGTACTGCGACGAAGGAACACAGTGAACTCGAAGCGCGAGTAAAAGTGGCAGACAAAGAGACCGAGAAGGCGTTTGAATCTAGGTCTGTACAAACGGATGCCTACCTGTCAACGACTGACCACACCGTGGCCCTTGTGACTACGGAGCAGTCCAATGACAACAAGGTATCCTCCAAACGTGCAAGGCAGTCCCCAGCGGAAGAAGCCCCCACGGGCCCAAAGAAGCACTTGATCGCTGAGGGTCGCAAGCCAACTGAAGAACCCACCGATGGTAACAACACGCATCCGACAATCAGTAGGAATTAGTGAAAAAGAAGAAGGCCAGGAAGAAAGAGGAGGATCGAACTCCACCGAAAGTGGTCAGAAAAAAGAGGAGCAAAGGTGATGCCCTTATCCTCAATACTGAGGGGCTGAGATATTCAGAAGTTTTGAAGGCCATGAGAGGAGACAATCAGCTAAAGGGTCTTGACGCAGATGTGCGGAATATCCGCCGCTCCCGCACGAAGGGTTCTGCCTACAAAGTGCTGGCAGGAAAGGTCCTTGGTGATAGCGGACAGATCCGCGCACTAACGCCTGAGATGACTCTCCAGCTTAAACACCTGGACGAGATCACTGAAGCGGTCGAACTGGCACGAGCTCTCAAGGAGCAATGTAACGTGGTGGTGACTACAGAAGCAGTTCGTCTGCGCAAGTGACCGGCGGAAACCCAGGTAGCTACAACAAGACTTCCACTGGTAGACGGAAATCTTCTTCTTCTTCAGCAGCATAGAGCCGGGGTGGCTCGTGCTGTTTCAAGCACTCGTCTCCTTTCAACTCGGTCTTGGGCCACTCGTCGCCAATTTCCTAGTCGTCTCAGAAATCGCAAATCGCTTTCGACCTGGTCGAGCCATCATGCACGTTGGGCCCCCCTCCTGGTGCCGGTGGGGTTGTTGAAGGTAGACGGAAATGCAGCCCTGAAAGTGGTTAAGCTGAAGGTGGGATGGTCTGTATGCCCACTGAGTGTGTTCCAGCAGCCGGAGGCCTGCTTCCGGTGCTTTGAGAGAGGGCACAGGTCCTGGAGCTGTAAGGGGCCAGACCGAAGCCACTTTTGCAGGGGATGTGGCGGTACGGGCCATATAGCGAGAGACTGTACTGCGCCACCCAAGTGCCTGATATGTACCGGCCAACGGTACGCTAAGCATACAACAGGAAGCCCGAAGTGCCCGGTAGACGTGCCGGCGACTAAAACACGGGCGTAGCGCAACTGAACTTGAATCACTGCTACGCGGCTCAGTAACTGTTGTACCAAGCAGTTACTGAGTCGTTGACGGACACTGCAATCATCTCGGACCCATACCGCATCCCTGCTGGAAACGGTAACTAGTTGTCGGATAGGCCCGAGACGACGGCTATATGGACGACAAGCAGGTTCCCAGCAGGTTCAAGAGGTTGTGTCAACTGCAGACGAGGGATTTGCGGTTGCCAAAGTGGGTGGAGTGTTCTACTGCAGCTGTTATGCTCCGCCGAGTTGGTCTATCGAGCAGTTTACGCGGATGGTAGACCTAGTATCAGTTGTGCTGACTGGTCTAAGGCCGTTGGTTGCGGCGGGCGACTTTAACGCTTGGGCGGTAGAATGGGGAAGTCGTCGCACGAACCATAGGGGTCGGATTCTGCTTGAAGCTCTGGCAAAACTCAACGTAGATCTGGCCAACGTCGGCACCACAAGTACCTTCAGTAGGAATGGTGCGGAGTCTATCATTGACGTGACATTCGGCAGTCCTGGTCTGAAAGGAGACTGGAGGGTAGACAATGGCTACACTCACAGTGACCGTCAGGCGGTTCGCTATGGTATCGGTCAGATAACGAGGCTGCAGGCGGCGGGCAAGTAGAGCCGAGACTCCAACCACCCGTGGATGAGAGACATCATACTTCGATCCCGAAGTATGTGGAAGTGATCCGAAGAGAGTGCGGTGATCGTGGTATGCTCGATCCGAACGCTGATCATTTGGTTGAGGTACTGTCGCGAACGTGTGACGCCGAGGAAAAGCCGAGCTAGGTAAGGTAGGCCACCGGCTTACTGGTGGACAGAAGAAATTGCGGAACTCCACGGAGCCTGCTTTCGTGCAAGAAGAATCATGTAAAGAGCTCGTTCGGGCGAGAGCAGGGCAGAATGTCGAGTAGCACAGGATCGTAATGGCAAAGACCAAGGGCGTGCGTACCAAGACCCGCAGAGCGATCGCCAGAGATGCTGGAGCGGATCATCGAGGGCCTCTTTCCGCGCCAACAACCAAGGCCCTGACCTCAGGCCGCTAAGTCGCCCCACTGCCGACGTTCCAGTATCTCAGACTATAGCGCAGAATCCCAAGTAACAATTTGGGTTATATTGCACTTTTATGATGGCATTTAATACCAAATTTGGTCTTGAAGACCAGCATAAGAGTACAATAAAACTCACATTCTGCTTGGGATGGTCGGCCTCCACGCCAACCATATTCGGGCGACGACGGTTTAGAGGTCGGGGAGAAAGCGACAGTTACGAACGAGGAACTCATTGAGATCGCTAAATCCCTAAAGGTGACCAAGGCACCGGGGCCAGATGGAATCCCGAATATGGCCATTAAAGCGGTTATTCTAGAGACTCCCGAATTATTCGGCAGTAATGAGTAGATGCCTGGAAAATGGCCACTTCCCGGACAGATGGAAGAGACAGAACCTGGTCCTTTTGCCGAAGCCGGGAAAACCTCCGTCACAAAGACAGCCGAGGTGGCGATCCAGCGCAAGAGGACAGGTATCCGCTATTGCGCAGTTGTCACGCTCGACATCAGAAATGCGTTTAATAGTGCTAGTTGGGACTCCATAGTCAACTCGCTTCGAAACGTCCAAGTGCCGGTGTCGCTGTACAGGATTCTGGAAAATTATTTCCGGAATCGTGTGCTATGCTATAACCCGGAGGAGGGTCAAAAGTGCGTTCCAATCACCGCAGGGGTTCTGCAAGGTTCTATACTGGGCCCGGTGTTGTGGAACGACATGTATGTCGAGGATTTGAGGATAAAGTTCCCGGCAAGAATGCTGATTGTCGGCTTTGCAGACGACATTACCTTAGAAGTCTGCAGTAAATCTATCAGAGAGGTTGGGTTGACGGCTGCCCACTCTCTAAGCATTGTTGAAGATTGGATGCGATCCAGGAAACTAGACCTGGCGCATCATAAAACAGAGGTCATCGTGGTGAACAACCGCAAGTCGGTGCAGCAAGCAAATATCAGCGTCGGAGACTGCACTATTTCGTCAACGCGGTCCTTAAAACTCCTGGGAGCCATGGTCGACGACAAGCTCAAGTTCGGGAGCCACGTCGACTATGCATGCAAGAAAGCTTCCACAACTATTTCGGCATTGATATCATACGAGACAATGCCGAAATAGCTGTTGACGCCTTCTTGCAGGCATAGTCGACGTGGCTCCCGAACTTGAGCTTGTCGTCGACCGTGACTCCCAGGAGTTTGAAGGACCGCGTTAACGAAATAGTGCAGAGGCTAATAGCTCTGCGGTATATGGCAGCAAGCGAAGGCTATTAGCCAACGTGGTCCAGTCCATACTCAGGTATACTCAGGTACGGAGGGCCGGTGTGGTCTTCGGCGTTACCAAAAGCTATCTAGCCAAGCTGGAAAGCACCTATCGTCCTCATGTGCTTGAGAGTGGCAAAAGCGTAATTGCACAGTTTCACATAACGCAATCTGCGTCTTAGCGGGTATGATCATCAGCGAGGACATAGAGTGCTTCAACCAACGTGGAACTAGAGGCATATGGAGTACCACAAGATCGGCCTCGATGACCACATGGCAGCGGGCATGATCTAATTACACAAAAGGCCGGTGGACACATCGACTTCTCCCGGAACTATCCGGGTGGGTCAACAGGCGCCACGCCGAAGTCAACTTCCACCTGACACAGATTCTGTCAGGGCATGGTTGTTTTAGACAGTACTTGTACAAGTTTGGGCATGCGGAGTCCCCCGCATGTCCCGAATGCGTGGATGTTGAGGAAACTGCAGAACATGCTTTCTTCATATGCCCTCGTTTCGCGGGCGCGAGAGGCAACATGATAGCAGTGAGCCGTCAGGACACTACTCCGGATAACTTAGTCCAAAGGATGTGTTCTAGCTCGGACGTCTGGGGAGCGGTCAATGCGGCTGCTACCCAAATCGTACTTGAGCTACAAAATCGCTGGAAAGCCAATCAATGGCGAATAAACAGCCTAACTATCATAGTCCAGTAGTTATCTAAGAGAGTGCGTTAAGCACAATAGCCCCTCCCTAAAGTATAATCAATATGGTGGTGCCAGGGGGGATTGAGGCTGGAGACTCGAGTAGGGTTTCAGTGGGTCCGGATTCTCACGCCTCATTAGGGGGGTCAGGATACCAAACCCCACTCCCTGAGTTGTCTTCTCAGGTGTCTGATAGTACCGTATCTTCTAAGGTGCTCAGCAGATTTCCCTACTCGTAAAAAAAAGTTCTGGTCCACTCGTTTCTTCCTGCGTTTGGTTTTCGGTAAACCCTCTAGGTGGCTGTCGTTGAAATAACTACTTTCTGCAGGAGCAGCGAGGCTCGAAATGGTGAAAACTCAGGAATAATGCGTGTGCAATGAAAAAGAGAACTCAGCAGGCCTAGGTTGAATTTTCGTTCGGCACTAGGCAAAAAGAAAAACTTACTTCACCAAGGTGGTGCGTTTTTACCTTTGTTTTCTGCCACAATTACTACAAAAGCATCAAAATTGAGGAAATACAGCAAATCGTGGAGACCGAGGAGGTCATCTTCTCTTCGGTTGAAATGCTGCAGCATGAAGAATATGAAATTACTTCTGTTCCAAAAGAAACAACACCAGCTGTCAAACGCTCCAGCATCTGCGATTTGGGTCGAGAAGACGATTATCAAGCAAAGTTGCTTCAACAGGAAAATTATGCTCAAGAGCTCAATTTCCAACCGGCATCGAGCACATATGATACGGAAGGTTCAGACCAGGAGCATACTTTCGATTTGGTTCAAATGGACGGCATTAGTCCGAATGAACTTTCGGCTATCCGCAGACGAGGGCACAACTTGCCTAAACGTTCTGTGGAGATTTTGAAACGCTGGTTGTACGAACATAGGTACAACGCGTATCCTAGCGATGCGGAAAAGGTAACGCTTTCCCAGGATGCGAATCTGACCGTACTTCAGGTTTGCAATTGGTTTATTAACGCCAGACGCAGGATCTTGCCGGAAATGATAAGGCGCGAGGGTCACGATCCTTTACAGTACACTATTTCACGGCGGGATAAAAAGTTAAATAGTCAACTAGTCACCATGCAAGATCCCAACACAGTGTCGATGAGTCTTGCGTCTGAAATTATTGTGGGTGCTACCGAGGAAATCATCGAGGAAGAAGAAGTCATTGAGGAAGGTGTAATTATTTCCAACGTGGGCCAGCAGTATGTGCGAACACCTAGCGGACTGGTCAAAGTGGAGGAAGATGTAGCTTTCGAAGACCATATTATTTATCGGTCGGACGAAAGCAATATCGAATATGAATATCCTGAGGAAGAGGAATTTCAAACCGAACAAACGGAAGACCAGTTTCAAAACCTCTACTTGCTGATGGAAACGGCCGTTGCTGTGCGCCAACGAGAAATGGAACAGGACGATGAGCGCGTACAAGGCAATTAGGACGGCAGGCAACTATGGGGCCACCTTTGTCTGGCAACAAAACACGCACAACAGGATGTCGTTGAAGCAAAAACATGTGGAAAATTCGTTACTTTTTCTATAAACGAAGAAACACAATTGAAAAGAATTTTATTACACTATTCAGGAGCAGATTTAAGATACATATTTATTTAAGATAAGATAGGTGATAGTATGAATTATTGCATATGTCGCGGAAATCATGAAACATAGATGTAAATAGTATAGTAAATAGTAGATAGTAAATCCTGTAAATACATAAACTTACTTTGAACCATAGCACTTGCGAAAATGCGAAAATCGATGGCCCTTTTTGTAAATAGGGCATATGAGACCTTTCAACCAGTCCGTAGATAATTCATCCTCAGTCCATACTTTTAGTATAACCTGATGGCTTGCACAATACAGCCGTTCGCTACCGACTTTCAAAAAGTTCGGCGGGGATGCCGTCCTTTCCAGCTGCTTTGTCGTTTTCAGCTCTTTCGCTGCTTTCCTAACCTTGTCCAAAGTTGTGGAAAAAAAGTGAAAGCATGGATTCTGCACAAATTCGTAAGGCACAAGATCGGTATGACAAACCAAATATTTGGGCCAAAACTCTCGCAAAGAAGCTATACATGAAGCAGCTCACAAAACAGGTTTGCATTGCGATAGATAATGATCCTACATCAAGGCCAATACTAGACAGACAGGAATAACTATAAGTTTACAGTTTCCGAGAGTGTACGGAAAACGAAACTGTCGAAAATCGCAGAAAATTCCTTCTCTTGTAAGTGAACAACAGCTGTGGCAAAATAAGTCAGCCGTTCATCACTTCAGGGACTGTTAATGAACAAATCTACAGGATAATTATAAACTTGCCATGCTAATGAAGGTTACAAGTCGTAACCGAAATACGCGAATTTATGAAGATCGTATGAATTTACTAAATCTCCCGGAACGAATATTGTGTTCAAATCATAATAGGATAACCCTTCAAGCACTTCGGAACTTCCCCTATCAAGAAGTTTCGGGCCACACAATACATGGCTGGAAACATAAATATTCTTCTTGCATGTTGTTGTTACAAGCAACAATAATAGCACCAAGACATCGAACCACCGCTGCTAAATGGGCCACATCTTTTTTTCACCGTCTTCCATTCTACGTATTCTGTGCGAGACGAGCAGTAGCGGCAGCAACGAAGAAGAAGATTTCATGCTATATAAGAAGTGCGCGCATTGCGCGATCATTCAGTGTTTCAGTGTTTTTCCACGTGTTAACTTAAGTTTGAAGAGCAAATAAATGGAGTAGTTTTTAGTTGAGCTAGTGCTTCCTTCACATCCTCTGAAGACGTCCTGGGAAGTAGCAGATGCGTATACAGTCCACTCCACTGGCTGAGTGTTACTGCAACGTGCTCGCGGACCAAATCGTCCTTTTTAGGACAGGAAGGTTTTTTCTCACTGTTAGCCGCCAGTGCCCAAGCAGAACACATATGCAGCCCCCACTGCACTATGGGTAAAAACGAGAGGAAAAACGGACGCAATTAAGATACGGCCTGCAGGCTTATAAAATATTGGTTATCTTATGTAAAATTTTCCGGAGAATCGCGTGGTGCCCACCCCTTTCCTGTTTGTTATCGGGAAGTGCCCCATTTTGCACATCTTCCCCTATTTTTAACATTTTTCACCCTTATTTGATTATTCAAGCAAGGTTTTGAGAAAACAAACCACAAAAATCTACTAATTTTGTGTAAAAAAGTCCGCAGAATCGAACAGGGCTTCGCTCATTTATTTTAGAGCACATTAATTTTTTTGGTTGAATTCCCCTTTGGTATGATCGGTTTGATAACGGGGGCTCAATCAAAAAAAAATAATGTTCTCTAAACTAAATGAGCTAGACCCTATTCGATTCTGAGGACTTTTGTATACAAAATTATTAGGTTTTTGACTTTTGTTTTCTCAAAGCCTTGCGTGGAACAGTCCAATAAGGGTGAAAAATATTAAAAAAGGGGAAAATGAGCAAAATCGGGTACTTACCGATGATAAACAGGAAAGGGGTCGGCACCACGCGATTCTCCGGAAAATTTTACATAAGATCACCTATATTTTATAAGCCTGCAGGCCGTATCCTAATTGCGTCCGTTTTTTCTCTCGTTTTTGCCCATAGTGCACTGGTTGAGTGCTTGCTGTCGACGGACTTGCGGACCAAACCCGCCTTTTAAGGATAAGAATGAAGAGTTAAATTGTTATCCGCAAGTGCCTGAACAGAACACTCTTTTCCAACGGCTTCTAGCTTGAGCGGTACCATTCCTGTTCGGTCTTGTGAAGACATGTTTGCTTATGCCGCAACAAGGCTAGGAAGTCATTTCGTTCCATCCCGAGGAGTCTGCCACGGCTCCGAAATAGGTTGTAGGCTCTTAGATATTTGGATTTTTTTTTTTCGATATATTAAACTGATAAGGTCCGAAATATTATTGCGCAACAGACAAATTGATTCTTCCATAATTCAATATCAGTAGCTGTATTAGTATAAATCGTAAAAGTTTCGGAGCATAAACAGTAAGACTTCTAGGTATGAAATGGGGAAGGCAAATGAGGAAGCGTCCAACATAGCTCCAGCCCCTGCCTAGCGCCTCCACGTGGCCTTACCCGGTAATGCTCTATTGAGTAGCCAAGCTAGGAGGTGCGATGATGGGCGGTTCCCGGCTGCCTGATCTCAAAACTGCGGATTCGGATGACGGCTGAGCCCATACGAGTTTGTTAATCGGTAAGCTTAACATAAGTTGTTTTAATTATTTGTTTCGTTTTAGCTCATGAAGCAAGCACTTCTTATTGTACAATGAAAACTTGGGCCGAAGAAAGTTTAAATAATGCTCATGGATACCAGAAGAAAAAATTAAATTAATAATGGAAGCACTCATGTAAACTCAAATGATTCAACTCTATTCCATTCGAAGGACTGCTGGTGAGATTGTTCTATTTTTGTCCATATATCTTCATATAATGTATATTCATATAACACATATTTTATTACATTGCCATATACCACCATTATCGTTTAGGGGAAGGATCATCAGGGTATCGAATGAATCGAAGACTGGATGAGGAATGTGGTAACCAGCCCAAGACATATAGGGTCGGAGAGGATTTTAACGCGCCCTTCTAGCACACAAATCATCACGCAAGATCAGTTTGCATGGTCATATAAGCGACATTGCTTATAGATCCACCCAACCCCTTTTGGTCCTTCACAAACAGCCATGACATGAAAGTTGCTAGGTAGATAAATTCGATTCTGCAGTAATTCTACTTGCATACAATGGGAAACCCTTGAGGTGATGGTGGCTACCCCCATACATACATACATAAATAGTAAGACTTCTAGCCATTAATTGTTGATTTACTTACAGTAGAAATTATGCAATCCAATTCTATTGAAAAGGATGATATTTCTACTTCTCTTATTTTTCTGGGTACTTTGAAGTGATCCTATGTAATAACCACCACTTTACCACTGAATGGATCTTTTTCGCAAGATTGCCAGATAGCTTTGTGATAGCTATTAGTCTATGATGCTCTAATCATAAACAAGCAGCAAGAACTTTTACTGATCAGTAGCAAAATATATGCGATTAGCACGTTTTAGGTTCTTTTTCTATAAACGAAGAAACACAATTGAAAAGAATTTTATTACACTATTCAGGAGCAGATTTAAGATACATATTTATTTAAGATAAGATAGGTGATAGTATGAATTATTGCATATGTCGCGGAAATCATGAAACATAGATGTAAATAGTATAGTAAATAGTAGATAGTAAATCCTGTAAATACATAAACTTACTTTGAACCATAGCACTTGCGAAAATGCGAAAATCGATGGCCCTTTTTGTAAATAGGGCATATGAGACCTTTCAACCAGTCCGTAGATAATTCATCCTCAGTCCATACTTTTAGTATAACCTGATGGCTTGCACAATACAGCCGTTCGCTACCGACTTTCAAAAAGTTCGGCGGGGATGCCGTCCTTTCCAGCTGCTTTGTCGTTTTCAGCTCTTTCGCTGCTTTCCTAACCTTGTCCAAAGTTGTGGAAAAAAAGTGAAAGCATGGATTCTGCACAAATTCGTAAGGCACAAGATCGGTATGACAAACCAAATATTTGGGCCAAAACTCTCGCAAAGAAGCTATACATGAAGCAGCTCACAAAACAGGTTTGCATTGCGATAGATAATGATCCTACATCAAGGCCAATACTAGACAGACAGGAATAACTATAAGTTTACAGTTTCCGAGAGTGTACGGAAAACGAAACTGTCGAAAATCGCAGAAAATTCCTTCTCTTGTAAGTGAACAACAGCTGTGGCAAAATAAGTCAGCCGTTCATCACTTCAGGGACTGTTAATGAACAAATCTACAGGATAATTATAAACTTGCCATGCTAATGAAGGTTACAAGTCGTAACCGAAATACGCGAATTTATGAAGATCGTATGAATTTACTAAATCTCCCGGAACGAATATTGTGTTCAAATCATAATAGGATAACCCTTCAAGCACTTCGGAACTTCCCCTATCAAGAAGTTTCGGGCCACACAATACATGGCTGGAAACATAAATATTCTTCTTGCATGTTGTTGTTACAAGCAACAATAATAGCACCAAGACATCGAACCACCGCTGCTAAATGGGCCACATCTTTTTTTCACCGTCTTCCATTCTACGTATTCTGTGCGAGACGAGCAGTAGCGGCAGCAACGAAGAAGAAGATTTCATGCTATATAAGAAGTGCGCGCATTGCGCGATCATTCAGTGTTTCAGTGTTTTTCCACGTGTTAACTTAAGTTTGAAGAGCAAATAAATGGAGTAGTTTTTAGTTGAGCTAGTGCTTCCTTCACATCCTCTGAAGACGTCCTGGGAAGTAGCAGATGCGTATACAGTCCACTCCACTGGCTGAGTGTTACTGCAACGTGCTCGCGGACCAAATCGTCCTTTTTAGGACAGGAAGGTTTTTTCTCACTGTTAGCCGCCAGTGCCCAAGCAGAACACATATGCAGCCCCCACTGCACTATGGGTAAAAACGAGAGGAAAAACGGACGCAATTAAGATACGGCCTGCAGGCTTATAAAATATTGGTTATCTTATGTAAAATTTTCCGGAGAATCGCGTGGTGCCCACCCCTTTCCTGTTTGTTATCGGGAAGTGCCCCATTTTGCACATCTTCCCCTATTTTTAACATTTTTCACCCTTATTTGATTATTCAAGCAAGGTTTTGAGAAAACAAACCACAAAAATCTACTAATTTTGTGTAAAAAAGTCCGCAGAATCGAACAGGGCTTCGCTCATTTATTTTAGAGCACATTAATTTTTTTGGTTGAATTCCCCTTTGGTATGATCGGTTTGATAACGGGGGCTCAATCAAAAAAAAATAATGTTCTCTAAACTAAATGAGCTAGACCCTATTCGATTCTGAGGACTTTTGTATACAAAATTATTAGGTTTTTGACTTTTGTTTTCTCAAAGCCTTGCGTGGAACAGTCCAATAAGGGTGAAAAATATTAAAAAAGGGGAAAATGAGCAAAATCGGGTACTTACCGATGATAAACAGGAAAGGGGTCGGCACCACGCGATTCTCCGGAAAATTTTACATAAGATCACCTATATTTTATAAGCCTGCAGGCCGTATCCTAATTGCGTCCGTTTTTTCTCTCGTTTTTGCCCATAGTGCACTGGTTGAGTGCTTGCTGTCGACGGACTTGCGGACCAAACCCGCCTTTTAAGGATAAGAATGAAGAGTTAAATTGTTATCCGCAAGTGCCTGAACAGAACACTCTTTTCCAACGGCTTCTAGCTTGAGCGGTACCATTCCTGTTCGGTCTTGTGAAGACATGTTTGCTTATGCCGCAACAAGGCTAGGAAGTCATTTCGTTCCATCCCGAGGAGTCTGCCACGGCTCCGAAATAGGTTGTAGGCTCTTAGATATTTGGATTTTTTTTTTTCGATATATTAAACTGATAAGGTCCGAAATATTATTGCGCAACAGACAAATTGATTCTTCCATAATTCAATATCAGTAGCTGTATTAGTATAAATCGTAAAAGTTTCGGAGCATAAACAGTAAGACTTCTAGGTATGAAATGGGGAAGGCAAATGAGGAAGCGTCCAACATAGCTCCAGCCCCTGCCTAGCGCCTCCACGTGGCCTTACCCGGTAATGCTCTATTGAGTAGCCAAGCTAGGAGGTGCGATGATGGGCGGTTCCCGGCTGCCTGATCTCAAAACTGCGGATTCGGATGACGGCTGAGCCCATACGAGTTTGTTAATCGGTAAGCTTAACATAAGTTGTTTTAATTATTTGTTTCGTTTTAGCTCATGAAGCAAGCACTTCTTATTGTACAATGAAAACTTGGGCCGAAGAAAGTTTAAATAATGCTCATGGATACCAGAAGAAAAAATTAAATTAATAATGGAAGCACTCATGTAAACTCAAATGATTCAACTCTATTCCATTCGAAGGACTGCTGGTGAGATTGTTCTATTTTTGTCCATATATCTTCATATAATGTATATTCATATAACACATATTTTATTACATTGCCATATACCACCATTATCGTTTAGGGGAAGGATCATCAGGGTATCGAATGAATCGAAGACTGGATGAGGAATGTGGTAACCAGCCCAAGACATATAGGGTCGGAGAGGATTTTAACGCGCCCTTCTAGCACACAAATCATCACGCAAGATCAGTTTGCATGGTCATATAAGCGACATTGCTTATAGATCCACCCAACCCCTTTTGGTCCTTCACAAACAGCCATGACATGAAAGTTGCTAGGTAGATAAATTCGATTCTGCAGTAATTCTACTTGCATACAATGGGAAACCCTTGAGGTGATGGTGGCTACCCCCATACATACATACATAAATAGTAAGACTTCTAGCCATTAATTGTTGATTTACTTACAGTAGAAATTATGCAATCCAATTCTATTGAAAAGGATGATATTTCTACTTCTCTTATTTTTCTGGGTACTTTGAAGTGATCCTATGTAATAACCACCACTTTACCACTGAATGGATCTTTTTCGCAAGATTGCCAGATAGCTTTGTGATAGCTATTAGTCTATGATGCTCTAATCATAAACAAGCAGCAAGAACTTTTACTGATCAGTAGCAAAATATATGCGATTAGCACGTTTTAGGTTTTCAAGCAGTTTAGCTCTTTACCCAAATTTTCTTCTTTTGTCTTCCTTCTCTTCTCGCTGTATTTCAAAATTTAAATGACAAAATATTAACCGCACTCGTTTTCGGATAATTTATACATACCCGGATTGAAATTGTCTAATAGCAGTGTCCAAAAGGTTAAACTGATGATTAATGTATTCTAATTTCCATCCAACATCTGTCCGAAGAAAATATTAACCTACCGTAACGCCTCCATCGGATAAACAATTCGTATCACGTGCTGCCGCCTTGCACTGTAACTTACATTTAGGTGTTGAAAGAAGGTCAGATGTAAAACAATATAATAAGTGTAACTATGTATTTATATAGGTAGACCATTCAAGTGCAGAACCACGTCCGAAGCGGAAAACCTGGTAAGATTGTTAAGCTGCAGTCAATAAATAGTGGTAAGTTATAGGTGTATTTTTATATTTTCCTTGAATGGTTTTCCGGTTGGGTGCCAGTGGCAGCCACTTGGTTTTTAATGACCTGCCATTATTAACTGGCACAATACGAGAATGAACGACACCTGCGTTGGTTTCCAGCACGAATGCTAAGTGGTCGTTATCAACATCATCATCACCATCATCATACACATCACACGTTACTTCTAGCTATGTAGGTAGTAATTCATTTAAAAACGAAACGACTCACAGCGAAACTTTCACAGAGAAAGTTCTAATTCGAAATAAGACACAGTTCAGGATTGTTTCGCTACGGGAATGTGAACAGCAAGTGGGGTTACATGTGTAACGGTAACGTTTATACCGGCAACAGAACTATTACAAGGGCCACTTCACGGGACCCATCACGCTACTATAGACGATACACACCGGAAGGTATGGGTACGGTGCAGTGCGGTTCGGTTCGGTTTCGGTGGAAGGAAAAGGAAACTGACGGTAGTGGTACCTTAACTAGGACAGACGTACGTGGAGTCTTACAGGAATAACGATTAGAATTAGCCGAAAACTACAGACACACAAAGAGGATGGCAGGGTGTGGTGGAAATAGTACCTTGCCGTCGTAGCCTTCGTTTCCACCAATGCCGCCTCCGGCGCCATCACGGTTGGGCGACGGAAGGAGAAACTTTATCTTGCGACCAACTTCCATTGCACGGCGCCCGTTTTCTCCTGGTGTCTCGATCCCGAACCGTATTCGTTCGTCGTTCGCCTGTCGCTCTTATCCCCTTGTGACCAGGGGACAAAAGTCGTGCGGAAACTTTCGCCTTGATTAGATTAGGAATCTTTCCAAAAGTGCACCCTTCAGGGGTCACTGCCGGAAATTTTTGCAACGCGAAGAATTAGAGGAGAAACAGAAGCGTACTAGATATGGGCGTTAGAAGAAGTGGTAGTAGCGGTTGGGCAGTAGCGATGATAGTAGTAGTAGTGTGGTACTAGAAGCAGTAGTACGAGGATGCGAGCATTCACCTACGAGTAGAAAAGAATAAATGAGATAGAGTAGAGTGTTATGTACAGCGCACAAACGGTTGTACGAACGCACAAGCAAACACAAGAGTCGATATAATCCTGATAGGGTTGAAAAGAAAAAAGAGGGGAAATTGGTAAGAAATGTTGGCATTCAAGACGTGCATGATTAATCTTTATGTAAGGACTAAATTGAATAAGATTATTTACTTTGGTGTGTATTTTTTCCAATAAAATAAGGAATGAAAAAGCAAGACAAAAAATTAAAAATGATGCACGATATGACAAGTCGAAATAAAAAAGTTACTGGTGCCAGAGGGGATAAGAACGAACTTGTTGCTAGTGCTTAACTTGGCTACACGTAGCATGGTAGAAGCACTTGAAAACATACACAGTTTATGATTAAATATAAGGTAAACCGTAATAGGATCATTAGTTTGATGAGGTATAAGTGTGGACTTACAAACAGGCACTTGACATTATTAACCGTAAGGAAGTTGTACTTGACCTAGTTTCTAGTCATGTAGCATCGTGTCACATAACCTTCATGTTTATTGTATACGCTAGGAATCGTGAAGTTTCTTTAAAGTGGATGTTCCGAAAATAGATTCTAACAGCAAAACCTCCTTGAAGCTATTATAAGTTCACTGCATGGTATTGTGCTGCAACATGAATTATGCAATTTTAGTGTACTAATTTACTAGTTTTATACATAAATTCGTGATTGATTTTTAAGTCACGGCTACAGTGACCTGTTAATATTGCTTATACAAGAAATCAAATAACTATGTTGTAGAGAACAATAGAGGCGCGGCGTTTGGTGCTTTAAATGCACAGAGACACAACTTATTCTCAACTGCACAATTAAAACCTCAATTATTATTTACTATCACTTCGCGTATCATACGTAAACGATATCTTTAAAATAAGCCGGCAGGCTTAATATTTATAAAGTCTATAAAGAGGTTTTATATTTATAATCAACATTTTTTATTGACTTTAATATTAATTTATATATGATATCAGTTTTTAAAACAAAGATATATCTATATCGAACGTTTTTGCGCTCGTTTATTTTTATGAACCCTCTTACCGAGTCTCAATCCGCACTGTTGTGACCTAATTATTCTGGCAGTCACTGAAATTTTCTCATAAATTATTCATGTTATATTGCTGATATATGATACCACCCAAAAAAAGACTCAACAAAAAAAAATAAAAACGCACATACACGCACAAACTCTTAGCCAATAGCATCATTTAGTATCAGCAATTAATGTAGTCTTCAGTTTTTTTTAAAGATATCGCTTGATTTTGCATTTTTGTTCTCTTTCATCTGGTTAGTAAATTTGCTTAACTTCAGGCTATCTTTTATCTGCGCAAGATGAGTTATTACAAATCACGTAGAGTAATCTGACATCGCTTTGATTGATTAGAAAATTTAAATATCCTACTACTCTATACTAACCGAAAAACACAAAATGTATTTACTATCATATTTGCAAAGCAGTTTAAACATGTATTAAATTTTTTTAAAAAGTGTATTAGGCCATTCATTGGAGCTAATTTGATAAAATTTTCGACATATTGGAAGCGAATAGGCTACTCCTACGACCTACGAAGCATGTCAACCTTCATTTTCTCCTTGGTTTCTTTGCACTCTCGCTTCAGCATAAAGGGGCAGTGTCTCTTTAATCAATTAAAAAACTAGCAGTGTAATAAAGGATGTCCCACATAAAATTGCACCACGGAAGAAACGTTGTAGAAAATTACCCATTGGGTATTTTCTCTTGAAAATTTGAGTAGAAGTAGTTTAGAGTGTATTGTTTACACTCTATTTTTATTGCGATCAGTTTTTCGAAAATTGAAAAAATGGCATCACCCGAAAAGTAACGTCGCGAATTTATTTTGCGCAAGCACCTGGAAAATCCTCAACTCTCTCATCATGAATGATGACACTTACATCAAGGCGGACTTCCGGCAGCTTCCGGGGCTACTGTACTTCACCGCCCAGCACAAGTTTGATGTTCCGGAGGAAGTGAGGATGCAGAAACTTTCTTAGTTTGCTAAGAAATACATGATTTGGTCAAGAAATACATCATGTGGCAAACGGAGTGCGCCGTTCGTGACTACCGGGACTTTAAACGGGCAGGTCTAGCTCAAGGAGTGTTTACAGAAGCATCTGCTTCCTCTGTCGAAGCAACACGAGGGCCCTACGATCTTCTGGCTGGATCTACCTTCGTCCCAATATTCAAAGGGTGTATTGGAGTGGTACGAAGCCAACGGAGTCACTTTCGTACCCAAGGACATGAACGCCTTCAACGCACCGGAACTAAGGACCATTGAAAAATACTGGCCTGCAGTGTTGCCACATATTCATCTGTACTGGAAGGGGCAAAAATCTTTTTTACCTGACCTTTTTCTTCCAAAAATCTGTACATATGAACATATCTCTGCTAAACTTAGACATAAATACACTTTGTTTTGTTTTAATTCATACTAAGAATTGCTTCTCTATTGATTTCAAGAAACAGCACTGAGAAACAAGTATGAGTTTTTAACACTCAAAAATCGGTACCTATCTGTACTTTTTGGCAAAAATCTGTAATCTGTACCGTACAGAATCTGTACCAAAATATTCGAAAAAATCTGTACTTTTCCAAATAAATCTGTACATGTGGCAACACTGCTGGCCTGTTATGAAGCAGGCACTACAAAAGCATCCCAAGGAGGTCAAGTCTGAGGAAGACATGAATGAAAAGTGGAATTCCGTACAGATGAAACTGCAGTTAGGTTGTACAAAACTTTTTTAATAGAGTTAAGCGTAGGGTGCGAGCATACGGTTATGATATTGAAGTTGAATGAAACAAATATGCCAAAAGCTTACTAATGGGTTATATTTTATTGTTTGAAAGTTTGAAAAGGATCGGTTAATTAGGTACTTTTCTACAGTGTTTCTTCCGTGGTGCAATTTGATGTGGGACACCCTTTACGCCCCGTTTGTTTTATCCTAAACTAACATATATCAAAAAGCAAAACAAACGAGAAACTTTGCAAATTTGAGCAAGTTTGACAGTCATCATTGGCTGTAAAACGCAAACAAAAATAAATTTGCTTTCGTATAGCTTTTGATGGAATTTATTGCATCATTTCCGAAAGCTTTTCTTGCTGTTAAAACCTTTAAAAAAAGTTGTTGCAACTCGACTGCGTGAAGCTGTTCTTTCGACTCCATTTTTCAGATCCTTGCACACCTGATAAAACAACTCACACAGTTTAAACATTGCAGTTTGAGCTTTCTTCAAGCAAAATTTCAATTAATTTTACCCAACGGTTCACAAGTTAGAGCAATTTGAGTGTGTTGCGATTTTATCGTGGACACCCGCTAACGACCAATTTAATGCTCCATTGCTTCTTGGAAAAAGCCAATGTTCTCATATATTAAGATAAAGATAGCAGCACAATGTCCACAAACAGTACTTCCGGTACAGATAGAGTTAGTTGAGTATGACAATAATTAAACTAACTAGCACCAAACTTAGAGCTTTTACTTGCTGACCTAACACGAACAATCTGGAAAAATTGGTTCTAATCCAAAAAGGTTGATTACAAGGGACTAGGGCTACCGGCATTGGCCACTTTTGGTGAAAACCGGTATTTCGGTATAGGCGTATAAAATATCGGTATTGGCAGATTATTTGGAATCAGTAGAAATGTTGACGATTTACAGTAAATGTCTTTATTTTCAAACTTTAACTATAGTATTGTTGCTTGGCAAAGTAGAACAGGGTGGCAACTACCTGGAAAAACCTGGAAAACCTGGAATTGTCAGGGAATTTGAAATTACCTGGAAAAACCTGGAATAATCAGGGATTTTTTTAACAAAATCAGGGAATTTTTCAAACAACCCCAATGATCGATTCATTGAGTAGTCAAGAACACTTAGAAATAAATAAAGAAGTACGGCACTGGAGAAATTCCACTGACTCACGGCAGTACATAAACTTGCTATACTGTTGTAACAAATTGTAACCGAAATGCGGGTGTAGCGACCCTACCTTCTACGTTACGAATTTTTGGCTCTATCTTGGACACGGAAGAGTAAATCCCGATCAATCCATGCAAAGTGAAATAAACCGCGCTGGTCAGAAAGTAGAACAGCCACCAGTGGTAAAGCGAAATTAAAAATTAGCTCAATTAAACTGCTTTTTTGCATGGCTTATGGCTCGAAGAACGAACATTAAACATACGAACATTTCCGCATGGCTGGCAGGAAAAGTACCACGGCGGGTTCGAGAGCTATCCGCAATGGGCACTAAAACTCCGCTTGCGCCTGAGTTTGCGAATAAACTTGCGCGGGAAAAAGAACAGATGAGGAACTTATGGGAGGAGTGTAATTTGCTGGTCGGCAGAATAAGAGAAAGTGATTGAAGAATTCGCCTAGGGAAATAGGGTAGGTGGGGAAATTTTTCTCAATACCTCGTAGATTGATTGACAATGATTCGGAGGATTGCTTCGTACAGCCGCTCACTCCCCGCTTTTAGAAGTTTAGCTGGGCTATCGCCGTTTCCAGTAGCCTTACCGTTTTTCTGCTCACTAATTGTCTGGTGGCTCCACAGCTTGGCCATCGCTCATAATTCCTATCCTGTTCCTGCAGATCTCCGTGTTTACCTTTCCATTCGTCAACGTCTGGCAGTACTCCTGCCACAGCAGGTTGCCAACACTATCATTGCACATCACAGCCATGGCAAAATTCCTGCACCTAACCGTTTTGTAGAAACTCCGTATGTCGTTGCTGGCGAATCTCTTCTCTGCGCTGGCGAGCACGTACTCCTCGTACTCGTGTTTCTTTAGGCGGTGGTTTTCGCAGCTCTAGTCTTTCCATGCCTTTCTCGGTTCTGACATGTAGCTGCAGTGGACATCGTCGAGGTGGCGCTAGGTAGGGGCTTATTTGAGCTATATTTGACGCTATATATGACGCTTCGTTCAAGTAACTCTGCCCATTTCATTCCTTCGTAAATAACGAGTGACAACTAAAATTTTGGAATTTTTTTGAGGCCCCTATACGAGCTCAGAGAGAAATGAGGTATGTATGTGTTAGCTCTCTCTCCTCTTTTCGTCAATATTTTGAATCCCGTTTCTACAAAAACATCATGCAGATGGACTACACTTGTTTTGGCCGGATAGAGCATCATCGCATGACGCCAAAAAAACACATTCGTTCCCGAATACCCATTCGATCCCATTTTTACCCAAAAACCACGACCCGAAAAATCTGTCTCAGTGCGCCCAATCGAAGATTACTTCGGGATTTTAAGTTCCTTGGTGTACAAAAATAAATGGAGAGCCACAAATTGCTAACAGTTGATTGGTAGAATCAAGAGATGCATTCGTAAAGTTGACATGATGGCCGTACAACGCTCCTGTTCGGACATCAAACGGAAGCTTCGCCGAACAGCCGATTACGGACCGTTTTCAAATGTACACTAATTTTTTTCAACAATGGATAATGTATCTTTAATTGCGGTAAATCAGATCTTCTTCATGTATCTTTGTCTTTTTTGACAGCTTCAGAAGAAAATTCCAAAATATTAATTGTCACCCGTTATTCACCAAAAAAATGAACTAAAAATATTAGCTTACTGTATGGGTGAATCTTAATTGATATAGCCGATGTACCCCATTAGACATACGGCCGTGAGGCATAATGGATAATTGGCATAATACATGTTAGCCGTTAGGCATAATGGACGATAGGGAATTTACGTGCGGAAGACATAATGTATGGTAGCCATAACGAACGTTACGCAATCTGCCGTTATCTTGTAAGCGATATAATCGACTCACTTTAAAAATGATTTGCATATAGGATGAGTCAGATTACATACGAATGGCCGAAACACAAATGGCCGTATCACGAACGGCCGAAACTCAACTGGGCGAAATGACAAATGGTGTTGTACAAATTACACATGACCGAATGTCATAAAAAATATTAGTTGCCTTTGACCAGCTCAAATTTTGGGTATGTACTGGTGTTATACCAGTTATGCCAAGAATATGTTTAATTGGCCAGCTTTGGTTCTCATTGTATTGTGACGCAGCGATAATTGACACAAGTGTGTATTCGTAGGACATTTTGTAAATTATACCCAACGTCCATTATGCCTATCGTCTTTATGCCTATCGCTCTTATGCCTTACATCCGTATGCCTAACGTCGCGCACCCGATATAGCCTTCTACAAACAAAGCCAGTATCAAACTGTAAAAATATTTCCTTAGTGTTGGTGTGGTTTACGCATCATAAGTGATTGAGTGATTATTTTTATTGGTTTTCAGAAACGTTTGATAAAAATCACTTTAAAATGAAGCAAAATCTTTTTAACGACTAGATTTATAAAAACATGGAGAATTCATTGTACATATCACTTTGACTTTGAGGTGAAATCCTAAGTAACAATTTGGGTTTTATCACACTCTTATTCTGGCATTTAAGACCAAAATTGGTCTTGTAGACCTCCATACGAGTACAATAAAACTCACATTGTTGCTTGAGATTAATATGGCGAAATATGGATCAGTCACTCTACTGATTTCTGAAATTTGTTATGTTTATGTAAAAAATCTCAGCTTTCCAGAAAATATAAATAAAAACCCGATTTAATCCACCTAGTGGTGAAAGGAACCTTTGTTATACGGTCTTACTTGCTATTTGAGATGGAAATCGACACGTTTTCGGAACATAATTCATCTATTGGTTAACGTTGCGTAATGCGTTGGTTTACATAAAATTTTTGAAAATTGAATACGTTTCCAAAATTTGAACAAAATAGGAACACTTTTAAATTTTGATAGATCCTTTTTTCATGAAATTGCTGAGTAAGGATAAGTAAGTTGTTATTAATCTGAGAAGTGAAAATAAAAGTAAGTTGTAAGAGGAAATCTTATTCTTTAACATATACATTGCCTTGTAAAGGTCTAGTGTATAGGTTTTTGAACTATAAATAATTTCCTGTAATGCCATTCTATTTGATTCACATCAATAGAGTTTTCTTGAATAATTTTCGTCAATTTTTATTAACCTTCTGTTACTCACGCTGGTTACACATCACAGAATCGAAGCAGAATCAGCATGCAAGGTGTACCGCAATTGACCCCAACTGGAATTTTCTCTCGTTTCTTCATTTTGTACAACACATGTAGGTTTTCCAACGCCATATTGCTATAAGATTACAAATCGTTGTTTAACTAACGTATATTGTTCAATAAACTTATTCTGAGCAAAATATCATAATTATTCAATGCATTAATAATTTAAATTGTTGGGAAAATAGATCAGCATAAACCGACATCACAGAATCGAAGCAGAATCAGCATGCAAGGTGTACCGCAATTGACCCCAACTGGAATTGTACAACACATGTAGGTTTTCCAACGCATATTGCTATAAGATTACAAATCGTTGTTTAACTAACGTATATTGTTCAATAAACTTATTCTGAGCAAAATATCATAATTATTCAATGCATTAATAATTTAAATTGTTGGGAAAATAGATCAGCATAAACCGACATCACAGAATCGAAGCAGAATCAGCATGCAAGGTGTACCGCAATTGACCCCAACTGGAATTTTCTCTCGTTTCTTCATACGGAAAAATGGTGTCTGTATACAGCAAAACTAGTCAATGTAAAATGTTTAAAATGTATCCGTCTGCTGGTAGTCGAGTAATTCGTAGTCAAAATTAAGGTATTTTTTATAATCAAAGATCTACAGTTCCTAAACAAGCAAACATAGAGGTATACAATATTCAGCAAAGTTCTTTATTTTTATCATTTGTACAACTTTTTAATACATGAAAATGTCATACAACAATTACAAAAAGAGCAAAAATATAAAAACTGATTTTACATATTCATATACAATAAATAAGATTTTTCTATCTTCGCTGCAGAGATAGAAGGTTACAGTCTTTAGTAAAATTTCTTGTAATAATATGCTCTTTAACTTTGCAGAACACATCAATGTGTTATATTGACAGTGAAGAAAAATAAATTTATTGATTTCACTTTTAGGGGGATTAATCAAAATTTAGATTCCACCAGACGATAGAGCTTTTAATTTCAAGAAACTCTTCTAAAGGTTGGATAAACCTAAAACCAAGTTTTCCCGGTCAAAACTCTAGTACGCACGTTTTCTTTGGTTTGAGGCTATTGTGCGCGCGAGTAACTGTGTTACAAAAGTTGGCGCGAGTGTTCGAGGGTTAATATCTTTTGACCGGTACAACCAATTCTTATGGAAATTTTGCATATATATTCGTAGTGTCAAAACCTCTCGTTTGATATTAAAATAATTGAAATTAGGTAAATTATCTTGGTTAAAATCATTATAAATTATTGTTAATTTTGGTGTGATGTATACGGTTGCTCATAACTTTCAAATTAAACGTCCAATCAAAAAATCATTCAATAGTGATCTATTAGGATATATTATCTTTCAAATGAGACTAATAGCGCATAAATCGGTTTGGCCATCTCTGAGAAACAGGCGATAATTATTACCTTGTCAAAACAGGTTTTTTAAGCATAACTTTTAAACTACTTGTTTGTTTTCAATTAAAAAATCCTGAATAATTTAGCTTTAATAAGGGCTTTCATTTGATGCTAAGATCGTTGTAATCGGTCGTGTAGTTCTGGAGAAACCCGTGTCACGTATTTTTCACATTTTTGTCTATAACTTTTAAACGAAACGTCGTGTCACGAAACAACTCAATAGTGATCTACTAGACAATAATACCTTTCAAACAAAAGTAATAGCGAACGATTCGGTTCAGCCATCTCTGAGAAACAGGCGATAGAAAAATCATTACATACATACATACACACATACACACACACACACACACACACACACACACACACACAGAGACATTGCTCAAATCGTCGAACCCTATCAATTGGTATATGTGACTTCGGATCCATTTCGTATTTTTCGACCAATTTTTAAACCTTTGTTATAGTATAACAAAGGTAAATAGATCCCAGCTAGCACCAACTCGTATATCAATGTACGAAAACTATCGTAAATATCTCCTAACAAACTCGAAATCGTAACTAAAGCTGGATAAAGTGGGATCAAGTTGATTTTCTGTCGTATATAATGATAATGACTGACATACATACGATTTTCAACACAAAATCGTAGTACGGAGCGACTCGCGCTTAATCGGATATTATCGTATATAAATGCTTATATAGTCGTAACGCTCAAAATTATTCGTAATCACGTATATTGCCTCCAAAACAGTACGGATATGCCAATTTTGCGCATGAAATACGATTTATTTAGCATGTATAGCTGTACGTAATGCTGATTTTTACCTTTTTTATACTTATGAAAATGCTAGCTGGGGAGGGTCTTTTAACATGAAAATATGAAAATACCGAAAACAATTTTTTGCAAATATAAGTTAGGTGAATTGGAAACTACTGCGAATATTCCCAAAATGTTCTCAGGTTCCGAAAAGTTTTGAATCAAAAACCGGTAGGAGGAATTGAAAAGCACGTAATTTGTTTCCGTAGGTAGGTACAACCAATCTACTCAAGGAGCAATCACATTAATTTGAGTGTTTGAATAATTTCAACCAAGCGAGTCTTTGATACTGTTTTATAAACGAGAAAACTTTATTGGAGACAGCTTTTGACTCACTCTGATGTTCCTAAGAAATAATTTCAATTTGTTGTGACAACATATTAGAGCGAGTTATCTATTTTGGACAAACGTTACGCCAACTCTATTTTGGACATTTTCCATTTGATTTTGCTGTAAAAGTCCAAAATAGAGTACGCGTTACGCCTGTCCAAAATATATAAATCACCCTATTGATCTTGAACTGACGATCTATCTGCGTTATGAAAATGTAAATAAGAAATGATAAATAATTCTGCGAACAAAATATTAATTTTTTATTTGGTTCCTCCCACATCAATAGACTGTATTTATTCATGAACACCTAGTATAATTAACTCGATGATTAGTATAATTGCCTTCGTCTGTTCACACTCCCACATACAAGCAAATGGATCTTATCGAGTAATCCTATATCGGCCTTACAGTTCCTTACACACTCCGATCAACAAAAAATTAATGATGCAAAAGGAATACAACCGGCCTTTTTGCTCCCGAGCACCACGGTTGCCCACAGTAGCGAGTGTGACACAAAATGAAAATCATCTTGTTTGCAATTAGACATAACCTAACGAAGCACAGCTTCCGCAATGGCGATATTTCCGACTACATAATTTGATTCAATCTTTCACACCGATAATCCTTAAAGCCAATCCGGACGGCACAGCTGTTCACAGCTGAATACGACAAGGCACAGCATTGCGAATTTCCCACGAGGACTCTTTAAGTCAACGTTAAATAAATATACGATACCATACATGCATAAATGGTTCCAACCAACCATCCGTCCAACAACAAACGAGCGCTTGTTTAACAACCACTCGCAGTCGTACGTAGGCGAGGCAGTCTCAGGGATCCTTCATTATTTTTCCTTCGCTTTGCTTTGCTTGGGAGCACAAGGAAACATCAACAACAACAACACATGCGTGTCTCCACCCAAACGGCACCCTTGCGGAACCAACCAACCGTTCGGGGAGCATTTAAACGTTCGCCGGCACACACTGCTGACTGGATAACGAAAACAAAGTGATATTGTCTCATCATGAATAACACTCCATCATGTGGTGACATTCCACCCTGCCGCAAACAGAATCGCAGTGAGGAAACCCAAGCTGAGAGGTGCTGACGATTCCTGCGGGCGCATTTTCTTCTGTTGCTCGCTGGCGAGTTTCAGCAATAATGCTCAGTTCAGACCGTTTCCTCACGACCGGCCATTATTATGGCAGCAGTGACTAAGAGACCATCGTCTATCTATCTATCATGATTTTCCGCAACGGTGTACCGTCATCCATCGAATCTATGCGTCATTGTCGACAACGGACCCAACATCGAAGCGCACCGGGAAACTGCTTGATGAACCTAATTTGTATGAAGCTGTACAGGTTATACGGTAGCGATTTCGCCAATAGATCTTGATTGCACATACCTACCCGACCCAGTTCCCTAGACCCAACCGCACCGCTCGGAGGAAGGACGTGTTCGGTTTGCCCTCCATTGGATGACATGAAACATGATAACAAATGAGCGAAAGGACTATTTTTAGACCAGCAAAGAGTCATTAAAGCGGACAAGAAGCTGTTCTTTGCGAAACCCACGGCAAACACGCAACCTTCGGGGAAAGCTACGAATAATGAGCCTGCTCGTGGGTAAAAAACATAGAAAATTGCTTACCAGGATGTTGCCAATGAAATTGGAATTTTTTTTTTATCGTATGCTAACAGTACTGTATTCAATTAATTCAGAGGATTAGTTCAGAGATAATAAACAAACGTTTTATCAGATGTAAATACCGTTTATCTGTTCGTACAAGAAATAAGATTTTGGAAATTCGATCACTCCGAATCAAATCAGTTTCAATTATTTTCTTCTTCATTTGAACTCGATACTCCCTCTGCACAGATAACCCGTGAGCATAGGGCACACCAACAAAGTTCAACTTGATGCAAATAACCTAGCTGGTCGCACGCTTTACATACGGTTCTATTAATATTTTGATCCGAATAAAAGAATATGGCAAACGGAAGCCCACTCGCCTCATGGGATATAGAGAAAAATCCCTAATCAAAGAAATCGAGGACCGAGGGCCTTTGAAAAAGGACGAATCAAAACGAACATCGTTATATAACCTGCTAATCATTTTAGTTCATACCAGAAAATTGTCTTCGGGATTACCTTTCCCTAGTACGGTAGTTCATTTAGATACAGTTTTTTTCTCCTTCAAGCAATTTTTCTACCTTTGCGCTCCCTCTAATTTGTTTGCCCAACAAAATAAGAGGATGAAAAATATTACTGAATAAATGGTTGAATATTGAATTATTTTACAACTAACAAAGACACCGGCAACACCTTGGAAACCCACCTGTATGTTGCTAGAAATATACATTTACCAAAACTACATGAATGTCGACTTAGGTATTACCGCCTGGCAAATGCAACACTGCGGTAATATGTTGTTCCCTTAGACACTAAAGTGGGCAGATATTTTTGAAAGGAAAGCTTTTATTTTTGGACCAATTCATAAGGTTTAGCTAAAGGACAGAAGATGTTTGCACTCCTAGCTGATATCATAGCTTGAAATAGACGAAGATTACTTGTTCCTAAAAAATGAAAATTGGTTAAATAGGGTAAATTCAACCATTTCACCATACAAACATTGCAAATATCAATGCAAAAAGTGTCTTTTCACAACTATTGAGAATGTTATGAGCTTGGTTTATTTAAAAATTAAGAGTTGAATGAAACTCCCTCTTCATCTCTTCCAGGACAAATATGAAAAGATAAGTTGAAAGCTGACTCTCGTTTATGATTTACTACACTCAAAAAAGTCGACAAGCCAAATTAACGTCACTTACTTACGTGAATTGGTAACTTACACTTACCACTTACACTGATTTACATGCGATCCGCGTAAATGTTATTAACTTTTCCATGGTAATTGTTGTACAGAAGTTTACTAGCTTTTTCACGTGAAAGGAACGTGTACATTTTTTAGAGTGTACTTAGTCGATTCCTTAACTAGACACCTACACTAAAGTAAAACGTAGTCCTATGTCAAAGAAAAAACCCAAATGTTTCAACTTTCCTTCTTGACTGTTGGGAAAAGTTAAATGGGTTAAAGCCAATCACAACTGGAAATCTACTCCCAACAATTCCACTCTTGCGAACGATTTCGATTTGTTCAACTCGCAACATAACGGAACGGCGGTGGTACAGAGAAAAAAGTCAAAACGTGCTCAACATCAAATTCCTCGGGCCAAAAGTCACATCAAACATGCCACCATCATCCGAGAGTGATATGGCACATAATAACCAAGCGAGTCTTCTCAACAATACACCGGCTTCTGCTAATTTGACGAAGATGGCTACTTCATGACAGCCATACGGCGTACACACACAAGGGTGACACATCAAAAAGAGCAATGTCGTAGGCCAAACGAAAAAAAGAGACACTGTAACGAAGTTTCTCTCCATCATCCGGCCGACCGGCCGGCCGGTCTACTTAGAACATTGCTGTTTAAAGATTCATGAATAGGGAATTATTAATCAGGTAGATTCACTTTGAAAGTAACTGCCTTATCAATCATGGCACCCAGCCAACCGTGGACCGGTCTAGCAACTATCACACTCCACACAGCATCCAGCGATTCCGGTGACCGGCCATGAATGAAATCGCAATCGGAATCTGATGTATTGGACGTGAAAAACAACAGCTGAGACGCGACGCCCCCACTGTCTGGTTCGATCAAGTTTTCAACATTTGTTCTCGCAATGCTTTCGCTCCGCTTTTCGGTGACACGTGAAAGCGACTGAAGTGGAAGGTCCTTCAACATTTTTGCGAACGTTTCGCAACAGTTGATTGATTCTAGTCTCTAGCCGTACGTCGTCGGTCGTCGTGATTCGTGGGCGGCAGCTGTAACAGCAAATTCGTCACTCGTCGCATCGCTGTCTGTTGGAGAAAAAAACGTCAATCGAAATTCGGCTGATGGAAAAGATAGGGAATAAATTGTTTACCTACAACCTTCCCATCCACCATCCAGCCGTCGTGATCCCGTGTCTATGCGAAATCATAGTAAACAACTCATCCGCTGGAGGCAATTACAAGAAAAGGTCATGTTTGACTAGATGAATTTGCTCTGTGATGACGAAAAGTTTCGTGAAGTGCACTTTCGATTCCTGTATTATTCATCTATTTGTATATGTATCCAAACATCCTATTAAAAGGAAAGAGGTACCTACTACTATACTTTTGACGATATGAGCAATAAAAGTTGAAACATGAAATCCGAAGACTGCCTAAATCTTCAATTATCTTATCAACTTTTGTTTTTTTCTGCTTTTCAATCTATCGCGAATATCATAACGTATATGTATTTAATTTTTTCTCTTTTCAACTGTTTATTTGAATATTTTTCAAGAACTGAATAATATCCAGTGATAAATTTTTTGATCCTTACAACTAAAATAAACGACGTTTCACGTTGGAAATTCGTGATAGATGAATGTTTTATTCGTTTCTCACGTCTATTGCTGAGCGTTTCGAGTACCAACAATTGACGTCATATGAAGATGAACCCAGCGGGTTGCTCTAATCCAGTCAAGCGAACGATGACAGTGAGGACCATAACCTAACAGCAATTTTAATAATAAATTCTTGTTCAAACCTCTGGATGGTAGCAGTACAGAGAGCTTATTTAACAAGATTGCGAAAGGCAAAATGCCTAAATTGCTTCCTTAAAGAAGCTTCACTGTATTACGAAGCATTTCCACTTGTTACTGTGGACCGTAAACCGTAGACCGATCATGACGAATAAACTATGACCGGTAAGGTAAGACCGCTTCTCTCTTATAAAAGCGGAAGAAATCCCACTTTTCTTCTTACTTTTCAATACTATGTATTTCGTAATCGCCAGAATTAAAGGCAGCTGTTAAGTATGCTGCGCTACTTGTTGTGGTCCGGTTTTGCAGATTTTTTCTTATTTAACCGAACCGCCTCAGTCAAACAAAGTTTGAAAATGTATGGGACTTTTGTAGAGCTGTTTGCTCCTTCTACAGTTCCGCTTAAAGCATGTTGCTGCACCACCACTCGTTTTTTGTGCAAAACTGCAAAACAAGTGAAAAACGGATATTACGAGAGAGAGAGAAAGAGAGAGAGAAAGAGAAATAGAGGAAAATTCAGTTCAGCTATATTGTAGATAACAATTAGCTCTACAAATGTCCCATACATAACTTTTTCATATTTTGGCTATGACATATTGGCTTGGGGAGTACAGTCAAAAGTATAATTGGAGCCAAAGAGTAAGATAGCCCTATTTGCATATACTACGTTTCGTACCAATTTCTTGCAGATTGTTTTTTTTGTATGCTAGAAGGGTAAAAGCCTGGGTGCTAATTCCGTTATCCAAATTTGACCTTCTGTTTTTATACGACAGACCTCGCAACCAGCTGTTAGAATACAGGACAGTGCGGGGTTAGTGGTGCGATCCTATTGACTCTAACAGCCTCTTCCAGGCGAGATTCGAACATACGACGACTGGCTTATTAGACCAGCGTCTTACTCGAGGCCAACTGGGAGGCCAGAAGGGTACTGGGTTTAAAAATGCCACTAAGACAGTCACGAAGACTATCTTTTCTAGCTGGCCCTGATTGCTGTACACAATTTACGAATCGCTCGTACCCATTGAAGAAGTTGAGCTAGGTTTTAAGACTATGCCCCAATTATGTACTACATGGTTAATAAAACCAATAACCTTCTTGGGATGGAGTTTCCAAACAGAGTACGGAATTAATAGGTAGCTTCCGAAGAAGCTGAACCTGGAAGACGCAAGAGCTCCACAGGAGCAGAGCAAGTGCGCAAACCTTTCTGGAAAATTGAAAAAGCGGCAATGTCCGGTGAGGAGTTCCGTGATTAATCGCAGTTCACTACGCGTTAAGGTAAGTAGTTTTTTACCTACTGCAGGGTGTTGGAAGATAAACTGTTTAGTTTGTCTACACTGCCCATGGATGCATAGTTGACGTAAAAACCAAAATGACCAAAATGTACTTTTTCGGTCCTACGCACTCTTAACTATGTTGTTCATATGCCCAATACTCAAACAACATATGTTTGTTCGAAAATATTCGAGAAATTTAGGAAAATTGAGCTACTCTGCTATTGGTTTCACGTAATGCGAATGGTTGACGTAATTCCCTGCATAATCAATCAGCATAGCAACCTATTTGTTTTTGTAGCTTTACGCCAAGTTATGTGAATAATCGTTCAAAAAAACAGTCTGTTTATTCGCATAAACTGGCGTTCGCATTTTTTTAAACACAATAAATGATAAATGAATCATAAAACCCCATCAGTCCTGTTTTGAATAATAAACTCTACTAAATTGACAGATTGTTCGATTGAAAAACCCAGCTAGCACCAACTCGTATATCAATGTACGAAAACTATCGTAAATATCTCCTAATAAACTCGAAATCGTAACTAAAGTTGGATAAAGTGGGATCAAGTTGATTTTCTGTCGTATATAATGATAATGACTGACATACATACGATTTTCAGCTCAAAATCATAGAATAGTACGGAGCGACTCGCGCTTAATCGGATATTATCGTATAAAAATGCTTATATAGTCGTAACGCTCAAAATTATTCGTAATCACGTATATCGCCTCCAAAATAGTACGGATATGCCAATTTTGCGCATGAAATACGATTTATTTAGCATGTATATCTGTACGTAATGCTGATTTTTACCTTTTTTATACATATGAAAATGCTAGCTGGGAAGTTTTTAGCAAAGATTATATGGCTTTAAACGTTTTTCACGATAAAAATGCGTTTTCTCAACAACCATGGTGCTGGTCGTTACGTCGACTATGCATCCATGGGCAGTACAGCCCTGCGCTTGATTCCAACTGAATGCTATTTCTAGGTTTTCCCAGGTCAGTATTCTTGTTGCAGTTGAAACCCGAAATAATCGACGTGCGACATTCGGTTTTATTCTTGTTCTGTGTGTCGCAACTACGTAGCAGGTGGTGCGCTGTATAACGCATCAATGTGCGAACACAGCGCACCACGTGCGACGTAGTTGCGACACACAGAACAAGAATAAAACCGAATGTCGCACATCGATTATTACGGTTTTCAACTGCAACAACAATAATTCGCATTTGATAGCGGATAGCGGAAATGGAAGTGTCCAGAAATGGTTCGGAACCAACGAAATGCTTAGCAAAACCTTGTCTCGCTAGCCTGTCAGCAAGCTCATTGCAGATTGTTTAAAAAAACAAATTTCGTAAGATTCATGGCAACAGATTTTTGAGAAGAAATTAATATAGGGCATTGGAGTATATTTTCGGCATGCTTCTAATTATTGTACCTGAATCCTGAAGAACTAATTTATCTCCACGAAACGAATGTGCAAGCATAGTACTATATTGATAGGAATTAGTCATGATTTTCCCCCTAGGATGGGGAGAACACAGGGTAGGCCCAAAATAGGTTTCGTAGAGAACTATTAGGCGGGTTTCATGAGGGCTTGGGCAAATGCGGACCAATTTTTTCCGACAGAAAGTAGAAAAGTCAGTAGTACAGAAGTACCTCAATATAAGACAACCCCGTTAGAAAGCAACTTCGATATAAGACAGTTCGATAAGATACTTTTTACCTCGATTTAAGACAAATTCCTTTGATTCCATTCCAAAAGCGGCGTCATGAAGATGTTCATTATTTCAAAATAATGCTAAAAATTAAAAAAAAACTAATAATTCAAACAATAATAAATAGTTCATAAAACGTAAACATCCAACACGGAGCAAAATAGGCGACTGTTAATGTAAATTTTTTTGAAAAAATCGTGTTTCGATATAAGACAATTTGAATATAAGACAACTTTTTAAAATTATAAATTGTCTTATATCGAGGTATCCCTGTACAACGTGCTCACGCATTACATAATTACTGACTTCAAAGCAGCATACGATACAGTCGATCGAGACCAGCTATGGCACGAGCCCGGTTTTCCAGCTAAACTGACGCGACTGATCAGAACTACATTGGAACGAGTGATGTGTTTCGTACGCATCTCGAGTACAATTTCGTGTCCTTTCGAGACCCGCATCAGCATCGGCATCGCTCTTAGGAAGGTGACTCAATGATCGAGCATCGAAACGAGAGGTCAACTCTTAGATTTCGCATATGACTTTGATATCATAGCCAGGAACGGCGGCGGCGGAGGCATTCTATGCCAGACTGAAAGAGGATTGGGCTAAAAATAAATCTCTCGAAAACCAAATATATGAAAGTAAGATACTCAAAGTACAGTAAGATACAGATATTGCCTCCCAGTCGTCGTATGTTCGAATCTCGGCTGGGAGAGGCTGTTAGAGTCAATAGGATCGTAGTAACTGGTCCTGCAATTGTCCTGCACTCTAACAGCTGGCTGCGAAGTCTGTCGTATAAAAACAGAAGGTCAAGTTTCGATAACGGAATGTAGCACCTAGGCTTTGCTTTGCTTTGCTCAAGATACTCAAAGGAGACAAACGCGCGCCTCCCAAGCACTTTATTCGTTGATGACAACAAACTAAAAGTGACAGATGCGTTCGTGTATTTGAGATCGCTGATGACTGAGGACTACAACGCTACTAAGGAGCTCCAGTGACGCACTTAAACGGTAAATCGGGCCTATTTGCCATTCACAAACGGTAGATTCCCATCGTACATTCGGCGAAAGTCGGTAGGGTTCCGGACGTTAGAGCGACGAAAACGGTCCTCTTCAACAATGCAACCGGTGCAGCGCCAGGAATAGAGGGACTCAACATGCAAGATGGCTCGACTAGTGCGGCACCACTAGCCGTACCATGCCCCTATTACGTTGCATAAAATTGGAGGTTGACATTAACCTAAAGTTCGCACTACGACTACTTCTTGCTATTTCAGTGTAACTTTCCCAGCTACAGCAAGTTTGCTTCTAGGCAATTTTCTGATCCGCCGTGCTTAATGCGTGCTTGCACGTCGCCTGTTTACGATTAACGAGAGCCATAAACGTACAGAATATTGTCAAGAAAGCTACCAGCGCAAGTAGAATCCTGGGTAACGTGTGTGAGAATTTCATGGGCAGTTAATTATGTCCCGCAGAGCTTAAGTCTCTCTACCGTCACTCCCCGTCGGCTCGAAAGTAAAGTGCTGAGTAGTGAGCTTTAGTACTCATTGCTAAGAACAGTCTGGAAAATTGACGACGAGTGGCTCAAGATCGAGTTGATTGGAGACGACTGCTTGACATAGCAAGAGTCACCCCGGCTCTTTGCTGCTGCGGAGGACGATGACAATTTCCTCCGTCTATTGGAAGGATTACCATTGGCTTTTTCCCAAACTGTCAATTAACATGAACCTATTGCAGATCTGTTCATTTTACCATCGCAAAATGCAGATAGAAGACGCAGCTCAAATAGACATGATATACACAGACCTTAAAGCCGCGATTTACCACCATCTTCTGCTTCAGAAACTAAACCGTTTAAGACTTTCTGTTGCCTTTATCTGCTACCTTTACTTTATTTATTTACTTTATTTATTTACTTCATTGTTATTTCATCTGGCCTTCACAGGCCTCAATGAAATTTGGGGGGTGGGGAAAAGCCCACCTGAGGTCAGGTGCGCGTAAAAACCCCACCATCTTTTGACACCGTTACAATAGTTTTACAATTACAAAACTGTCTTACAAGCTATATACATTTATAGTAGCTTATATAAAAAATCTGTTTACCATTAATACATATTTAACTCAAAAACACATTACAACGTTCGCTTAAGTCGATTCTTAAAAGTAACACTGGATAAATTAAAGTCAAATAGTTCAAACGCGTTGTTAAAGACGTTACATATCGCCCTAACGGGTTCGTTTTGGCCATAACCGGTTCGGTGAAACGCAAGGCGCAGAAAATTTCGTAATTTTAGTGTTCTGGAAGGCACATTCATATTGATTTGTGAAAGTATATGTGGAGCATCTATTTCACCAACTAAAAGTTTTCCTACGAAAACAGCTTTGGCGATATTTCGCCTTTTTTCAAGTGTGTTAATTCCCAATAGTCGACAACGGTCAACATTGGTTGGCAGATGGTTAGGATCACGCCGCGGAAGAAACCTTAGAGCGTAACGTAGAAACCTAGCTTGTACTGTTTCAATGCGGTTGGTCCAAATTTCAGTATACGGACTCCAAATTACAGCTGATGTCTCCAAAGCGGAACGGACTAGTGAAAAGTACAACGACCGTAAGCAAAACGGATCAGTGAACTTTCTAGCAATCCTCATTATGAAGCCAAGGTTTCTGTTAGCGATTGCTATGATATGAATAGTGTGAATAGTGATGCCTAAAGGAGAGTTATGAGTCTAGTAATACGCCCAAGTCTTTAATTCCTTTTACTCTTTCCAGTATTTCTTCAGATGCTGTGTAGTTCCATAATAATGGGTTTTTCTTACGTGTGAAAGTAATTACAGAACATTTTGATATACTAAGAGTCAGTGTATTGTACAAGCACCAGTTACAAAAACAGTCCAAGAGCCGTTGCAGCTTAATGTAGTCCATTACAGTTCGTATGACGAAGAATAATTTCAGATCGTCAGCATAGATGAGTTTACAGTTTGGCGGGATAATGAAGCAGACGTCATTGAAAAATACGGAAAATAGTAGCAGTCCCAGGTTGCTTCCTTGAGAAACACCTGACAAGCTAAGGAAGCTGTTAGACTTAATGTTCCCTAATTTAACACAAAGTGCACGACCAACTAGGTATGATTTAAGCCATTCAGTAAAATGTATTGTGACTCCGAGACGTTCGATGCTAACAGGATAGAATGATCGACGCGGTCAAACGCAGGTTTTAGATCGGTATAGATAGTCCACTTGCACGCCTTTTCTCATATTTCGAATGCAGTTTGACGTACACTCAAGTCTTTTTTTACACGGTTTGTTTTTCTCGATTACTCAAGAACGGTGCAACTTAGGGACCATTCACAAACTACGTAACGAATGTCGGGCCGCTCCCAAATATATTAAGAAATAATTGAATGGTCCCTAAGTTGTCCCGTTCTTGATAATCGAAAAAACAAACCGTGTAAAAAAAGTACTTGAGTGTAAACTGAAGTAAGTTTGTCGTTTGATCTACCAGGGTAAAAACCATGCTGATCCGTGGAGATATAAGGCTTGGACTCACGTAGTAGGACATTTCCAACTAAAATTTCAAATAGTTTCGATCCGGCGGAGAGGGAAGTAATTCCTCGATAATTAATTATATCGTTTTTGTTTCCTTTGTTACCTTCAGACTTATCTAATAAATCGACAACTCACTGTTAAATAAAGCTCTATTGAGTCATACAGGTTTTGCAATTCAATGGATCAATTTAGGTAGCTTATACTCATGCTTACCGTTAGATGGACACTAAAGGGCCACGTGCCATATTTAGAGTAAACTTTAAGGATGATACAGATTACACATCATAATTTCTTTCCGTTTCGTTGTTGTTGAAGGTTGCTGACGGTTACTCTAAACCGGCCTTTTTGGGTGGGCCAATCGGATTGAAATGCTGTCTGACAGTCGTTCACAGACGTTAGTCGAGTATGTTTGATAGAACATATCTATACTGGAGCCATCTGGGAGATTTTTGAACTTTTTTAATGATCCATATGAGTTTCACAAGGAAGTACCCTTTGACCATTACTATTCAATATATATTTTACTGTTATTTGTTAAATGATCCCACCGGGCTGCAACAGATCTTTGAACAGCCTCTTGAGGACTGTAAGCTATTGCAAAACCTTATTACCCAATTATAAAATGGTGCAAACAGTCTAACCCTTAGTGTTCAATCATCACTTCCAGACGAAGCAATATACCTTTCGGGTATAACCATGAAATCGACGAATCTTGAATGGATTGGAGTTTTTAAAAATGTAGGAGTCGAATTGGGTACTAAATTGACCTACAACAATCATTACTCAAAGATTATTTCAAAAGCGTATAGAAAGATTTCCGTAACTCCTATTGTCTGTGAGTGAACAGTAAAGAGTTCACTAGTACGCACTATTTATGAGACAGCCTTTGAGGTGTGAATTCCGTCCACAAATATATGGCCAACAGGAATCGAAGACGAGCAAAAGAGATTTATCACACGCGTTAAGACATCTCCTGTGGTCGGACTATCAAAATCTATTACCCAATGGGGCCAATGACGACCGTTGTGAACTGCTAAACGTCGTAACTTTTGGCAAAAGGAGAAAAGTATACTGCCTGAACCGTCTTCGTAACCCAATTCTTGAAATGGGCGATCGATGCTCCAGAACTTCGACGTAAATGTTAGTCTTGGCAACATAGATTCCATTTTTTTGTTTAAGTTGTGCTTAAATGTTACTTTCTGTTCATTGAAACGAAAATGGTTTTTATGCCGAATTCAGAATCGGATAAAATGTCAACCTAAACCGGCCTCTCGCGTTTTTAATCTTTATTTAGACATAAGATCCGATTAAGAAAGACAATGTTAATAATAATAAATATTAGGCCAGTCTTCTATGTATAGATGCCTGAAAATAAACTAAACACAGGTTTTTGATTTGAATATAATCATTTCATTAAATTTTATAACCTACAACTTTATCACAGGAAGTACCTAGCTCCAGAAATAAAACCAGAAAACAACAAAATATCCCACCGTAAAGTGTATCTGTCCATAAATTGATTCGATTCAATATCCATTATATAAAACAACGGGTAAACACGAATAAATCCAGATACACGAAAGATGCTGTCATTTATTTTTTGTATGGAATTCAACATTCTAATAAAATACGTTGCAGTTCCAGTAATGCATTCTCAGTAATTTGCATTTCCAGACATGATTTTCGGCAACACTGAAAGAAATGCCGTGTCATGTTTTCAAACAAACGATTGCAGGTTAGTTTCAATCAATCAGAAATTGGATCAATTGTGGATCAACGCCACGACTACCTACCCTAAAACTTGGTTAAAACTACTCAAAATGCCCTTAACGTGTACAAACTAAAATTTCCTGTTTGCAAATGTATCTAACGAGAATTTCGAAAAACACAAGCTGGCTTTAAATTCCGTCACTCGTTACGTCCATAACATTCGCCGTTTTGATCATATTTCAAGCTTTCAAAACTCATTGGTTGGGTATACATTTGAAAATTTTCTCAACTTCCGAATATGCACTCAAACATACAAAATATTGTTTGATGGGCCAACTTATTTTTCAAACTTTTTCTCATTCTCCCAATCAAATAGAACAAACAATCTTTTTCTAACCAGTTGTGTAACTGATGTTGGCAGGAAAGCCTTTCGTCCCCGTAGTATCTGTCGCTACAACCGTCTGCCGAGCGTGTGCAAAAGTGCTAGAAGCTACGGGGCCTTCAAAATACGTTGTAAAACATTCCTCTCAGCAGAAAACTGATTATTATTAGAACTGATTGATTATTAGCAGAAATCACATTGCACGCAAACTTTGAAAACCATTATAAGGTTACTTGTGTTACGTGGATATGTAGTTAAAATAAATAAAAATAACAATTTTCACATTTCACTTTTTTCAAATGGAGCCCAAAACACACAACGATAATGGCAAGAGATTTGCAATTTTATACCCAAACAGCAAAGAAGAGCGCAGAAATTGAGAAATGAGAATTTTAAAGGTACAAGTTGTAGATATACTGGATTGTAATCCGAAACATACCTTGGGAATCTATAGAAATTTGCTGATGGAATACGTATCTATTTATTTTTGTGTCTGAATTTTATCGTGCACAACCTGTGCCAGCGGAAAATCACTGGCATGCCGCTTTTAATCAGTACAGGATAAGAGAGAGCAAACAACAACATTTTGAATGGATCCATATGTACTGAGACAGTCTTTAATAGCTTGAGATGTTTTCGTGCAGGTTGGTAAAACTCACCGTTCAAAATACAAATGTCACTTAATTTCTATTTGGCTTTTTCGTTCAAAGGTTCCACGGCAAGGAAACTCCGTTGCTCCAGCTATGTTTGCAACCAACAGCTCTGTGCTACCGTTCGTTCGTGCAACTGCATCTAGCCTTTTTTCCGGAAGCTCAATGAAGAGGAAAATTGCTTTTCACTTTATTTTGTTTGTTGCTGCTGCTGCTGTTGCAGTTGCCGCAGTTGTTGTTTTGCTGCACTCCAAAGCATGTGAAATGATCCGACCAAGTGGAAGCTAGACATTTTACAGTCAACAGCAGCGCCAACCGGCCAGTTGGTACCGTCTGGCCACTTGCTACCGATCCGTTGAAACCAAGTAGGTGATTGGTTGGTGAGTTTCACAGCAATTGAAGCTCGTTCATTGCAGCACACTGACCGGAATGGAGTGCTGTCACGTTCTGCAGTGTTTTTGCAGCATCCAGAGTGTCCGCCAGAAGCAATTTAATTCTGATTCGATAGATTTGCAATGTAACCCCTTGAATTCGTTTTGCAAAGATATCGGTTGTTTCAAACAAATCCCCGCCAGCGTACGGATTTAAAAAATTGGATTACGTTTCAAATGAAGGTAGA
This sequence comes from Sabethes cyaneus, assembly GCF_943734655.1. NCBI lineage: Eukaryota > Metazoa > Arthropoda > Insecta > Diptera > Culicidae > Sabethes > Sabethes cyaneus. Next base: position 58,000,316 of record NC_071355.1, read on the forward strand.
ATCCTTCAAATATCACTGGGAATCATATCGGGATGCAGAATCGCCTGAAGTTATAAAAATAATGGAATCAATTGCCAAGCAATGGTAAAAGTTACTCGCTTGATATTTTATCTGCTTTCAAATAAGAAGATAAGATCATTTTAAGGAAAAACCTGATGGTTTTAAGTAATTTAATCAGTGCAGCTATATATTTGTTACGTCGTTACACAATGACGAAAAAGTTGTAAAGTACTATTGCCACAGACGAACAGACGAAACACTGGAGTTTCATTCCATCGTCAACAAAAACGATCATTTCACATTTCCACTCTAGTGAAGACGCGAACATTAGAATGTCACAGGCTAGAAAATTTGTACCAAGCGTTTCGTCTATTGGTTGTATTGGTTTCATGCCAAAAGATAGAAAACAGGTTTTGTTGTTGATATGTATTTGAAGCTGTGACTCATTTGAAATCAATTAATAAAACAACACTGGTAAGGAAAGTGAACAACTAGAATGATAATACAACAGAATTCTAATGAATAGGGCACACTTTGGGTAGAGGTAAATCGGAACTATAACTACAAACTATTGTACGCAGTTTAAGGGTTTTGGTAACTATTAAATTGTTTCATGTCTCGGTTGGTGACTTATCTTACGGTAAATATTTGAAGAGCAAAATAGCAGGTCACAAATTACCGATGCAGGTGCAGGTGCACATTTTTCTTACTAAACCATGGTCGCAATAAATCATAAATACAATTCTTCAAATTTGCAGATTACAAAAACCAACGCCATTACTAAACCTGACATCATTTTTTGCTGAAGCATAATAACACTACGGAAGGGAACAAAACGCCGACAAATGAAGACAAAAAATCACACTGAGATCGGTGGGGCAAAAAACGGACACTTTCCACAGCAGGACAAACGCTAAAGCACAATCGAATATTTTTCAAAGCACGCGCGGGAAAAAGAGCAACTTTTTGTGAATTATTTTAACAGCAAGTACTCACTGAAAACAGGCCCGAGGAGGTTGGTGTTGAGCTGCAAGCGGCCGCTGTGCTTCCGTAGTTGAATTGCGTCTGGTAGGTGCTGCTGGAGAGAATTTTCTTGTGTGCTGATGCATGGGCTCGATAGGCACTGACACTAAGTTTCATTGTTGATCAATGATTTCGGATTTCGGCGGATACACTCACTCTGGCTACCAGCAGCGGCGCACTGTAGCCAGTGGCCTTCCACAGGACCGAAACTCAGTTGGACTCGACTGGAAGCACACCACTACGCGTGTCACGTTTCCGTACACTATCAGCATTCAACATTCCCTAAAGTTGATTCCTGTGCACTTAAAACTGCTTTTTATGGCAGCTGGGATTTCGTAGATGTTCGCTTGTTGACATTTACCAGGTGTTCCGTTTATGATGTAGTCTTTCTGGCTAAAAATGGTTCTAGAATCAAAAAATTGAAGAAAAAAGAAAGAACTTAAGTGATAAGCTAACACATTAAAGGATGCAACAGTTAAAAATTGATTTAAATAATTAACATGGTTTTTATTTTTCCGTGAATTTAAAAATCTTATTTTGTAGCTGTAAAATAGCTGTAGCTGTGAAATGTTGCGTCTATTTTGTTTTTGTCATTTCTATTCTATTCAGTCAAAATTAATATTATTTTTCCACGTCGACTTAAGAAAATCGCTGAAAATTACAATAACGTTTATGACAAAAGTTTTCTGGGAAACATCTGACGGCTACTAGAAAGCAAAGGTCAGAAGACAACCGAATTCAGGATGCTTCAACCACCAAAAGAAGAGTGACCGGTGTTTTTTCAAACAGACGTTTTTCCAGATACCCAGCCTGGTTGGGCCCAGCTATGTTGTGAAAATGTCGCTTTTCAAACCACAGGTAAAGCCTTTCAAACCAGATACACTGAACTCGCTATTAACACAGTTTTTGACGGAACTATTTCTACGTAAATTTCTGAATTTACGTGGTTTTTCACGCAAATTTAGGAAATTACACAACTTTTTATATGATTTCTGAAATTTCGGCGGATTTGCTTTACGCGAAATCGGAATGTATCCTTTTCGTGGAAAGCGATATACTCAAATCTCATAGCTAACTTCGACATTTTCATATGCTTGAAAATGTCTGCCACACTTTCTCTTTCGATTGCCGAGCAAGCTGTTTGAAGTCTGCTTTGACGTTGGTTAAGTCGTCAATCATCATGCAACAGAAACGCGTTAGATATGGAGGTTCTGCTCAAAAACGTTGCCAACTCTTGTTGTCGCAGCGGTCCGGCTATCGATTTTCTTGTAATCTAAGCTTATTTCTATCGACAAGCGTTCCTCGAACACTTTTTGGGAATTGAACCCGGGTCCTCGGCGTGAGAGTCGTGAATGCTAACCACTACACTGTGATTGACCCCTCCTTGAACACTTCTCAAGTAATAATTTTTGTTTGTTTTGTACTCTTACAATCGTATTCATTATAAATTTTCACAAAAATCATCTTAAGAGTGTAATAAAAACTGCAATGCCGTTTGAGTCTTATTACTTTGGCGATGGTTGCTGCACGAGCTAAATTTTGATTAATTGCTTTTCTTGCTTGGACTTAATTCTGAAATGTCACAATAATAATAGTGCTATCATTCTGCACGCACAAATCTATTAAATAAAAGATGAGGTTTTTAAATGCACGTTCAAAGAAATGCGTCAAACTGGAGTCGATCATAATGCCTGTAATAAACTCAATGATTTATTAATTTCAACGATTTGGGAAGATTTTTAATCTTGATTACCGCTGGATTACTCTGGTCAACGATGACTACAAGATGTTCTCCCAGATTTTATTACGTCGTCTATCCCCAGTGGCAAGCGAATTCATAAGGTAAGTACCAGGGGGGTTTTATGCGGGCCCGTCCCTACTAACACAGTTGTTAAAAATGTGTTGTGGCAACTGATATATGACTAATTTTCGGAATAAAAAAGTTGATGCAAATAGAAGCTTAGCACTTGTGCTGCTTGGGGTGCTACTACGAACCAAATTGTCGCTCTTCGACAAATCCTCCAGTAATGTCGAGAGTACAACGTGCTTCTGCTTTCCATTTCAGGGCGGCAGGTGATACAGTCGAGCGCAAATCGCGCAGAGTTGCGGCAACGGGATGAACTGTTCTGTATGTAATATTCAATATCGCCATTGAAGGTGTGAACCGGCAGACGGGCATCGAAGGATCGTCTCGCTCCTTCAGCAACAGTAGCCAAATCCTAGCCTTCGCAGTAGTAGTAGTAGTAGTAGTAGTAGTAGTAGTAGTAGTAGTAGTAGTAGTAGTAGTAGTAGTAGTAGTAGTAGTAGTAGTAGTAGTAGTAGTAGTAGTAGTAGTAGTAGTAGTAGTAGTAGTAGTAGTAGTAGTAGTAGTAGTAGTAGTAGTAGTAGTAGTAGTAGTAGTAGTAGTAGTAGTAGTAGTAGTAGTAGTAGTAGTAGTAGTAGTAGTAGTAGTAGTAGTAGTAGTAGTAGTAGTAGTAGTAGTAGTAGTAGTAGTAGTAGTAGTAGTAGTAGTAGTAGTAGTAGTAGTAGTAGTAGTAGTAGTAGTAGTAGTAGTAGTAGTAGTAGTAGTAGTAGTAGTAGTAGTAGTAGTAGTAGTAGTAGTAGTAGTAGTAGTAGTAGTAGTAGTAGTAGTAGTAGTAGTAGTAGTAGTAGTAGTAGTAGTAGTAGTAGTAGTAGTAGTAGTAGTAGTAGTAGTAGTAGTAGTAGTAGTAGTAGTAGTAGTAGTAGTAGTAGTAGTAGTAGTAGTAGTAGTAGTAGTAGTAGTAGTAGTAGTAGTAGTAGTAGTAGTAGTAGTAGTAGTAGTAGTAGTAGTAGTAGTAGTAGTAGTAGTAGTAGTAGTAGTAGTAGTAGTAGTAGTAGTAGTAGTAGTAGTAGTAGTAGTAGTAGTAGTAGTAGTAGTAGTAGTAGTAGTAGTAGTAGTAGTAGTAGTAGTAGTAGTAGTAGTAGTAGTAGTAGTAGTAGTAGTAGTAGTAGTAGTAGTAGTAGTAGTAGTAGTAGTAGTAGTAGTAGTAGTAGTAGTAGTAGTAGTAATTAGTCCATTTCAAGTTTAGTTTAATTAAAATTTTAAGTACAAATTCAACTCCGATTATCAGGCAATTTCAATTCCAAAAAGAAGAAGAAATAATGGCTGAAAAAATAAAAGTTCGTCTTCCTTTTCTTTTTTCTCTGGCTACGTTTCGTTCACTTCACAAAGCTCCAAAGTTATAAAAGTCTTTGCAAAGCTTCTACCAACAAAGAAAAAAGTTTGTTGCAATAACGGGTGTCAACTAATATTTTGGAAATTTTTCGAGGCCCCCATACTCAATAACAAACCAGCTCAGAGAGAAATGAGAGTATGTGTGTGTTAGCTCTCTCTCCTCTTTTTGTCAATATTTTTTGTTCTGTTTATGATTGCCAAGTTTTGCACAAAATGGCGTCGAAGCAAGAAGCATTTCGGTAGCGCGTTGTACACTTCTCCGCACTGCCACTGAAATCTCGTCAAAAACTATACAGTATAACATTTAAAAAGCGAATATGTTGCGGCTCCGACTGTTTACCATATCCTAAGACCCCAAAAACAACTTTTCGCAAGCTACAACTTTGATGACCAGCTAAAATTATGGACGCAGAAGGACATCGTTCTCTCTCTTTACCTTCAACAACAAGCCCTCTGGTTTGGCTATCAATTAAGATGTGCACCAGACGAATATTTGAAGAAAATTTTGATCCCGTTTCTACAATAACATCCTGCAGATGGATACAGTGGACCCCCGTTCGTTTGAACGATTCCTCATGCAAACTAACGGGGTTAGTTTTTAATTTGAACAACTGGTAACCCTAAATATGTTAGAACTTGTGTGAACTGGCTGCCCTGCTCTTTGTTATTGTTTTGGTGGTTTGATTCAGTTGGCAGTTGCAAGCAGCGAATATTCATTCTCCGATCAGATTTCTACCATAATCGTTGGGAAAACGCAATGTGAAACAGATTAAACACGCTAGATCAGCACAAATAAATCGTGTTTATGTGCATTGTCTGCATAAGCAAATGATGTCATATTGAATATGACGTTTGAACCATTTTTAATTTGCACGTCGTGCAAACCAACGGGGTTCAAATTAAAAAGTGTTCAGATTAAAAACGGTCAAACGAACGGGGGTCCACGGTAATACGTGTTTTGGCCGAATAAAGCATCATCACCGTCGCACATAGGAGTATTTGACCCGAAATGTTGGTCAAAAGTATTGTTAATCATTTTTATTAGAGTAAACAAGCGGTAATGAGTGAAAACTAGTTCTATGAAGTAATTTTTTATGGAATTATGTTCGTATCTACCTAGTAGTGTAGCACAACTTTTCTGATATTGCTTTTACAACTGAAGTTGAAGAATGGTATGATAGAGAGGTAAGATAGAGAGAGAGTTGAGAGGGAGAGAGGTGAGAAAGATAGGTGTGTATTAGAGAGAGAGGTGAGAAAGAGAGGTGTGTTGAGAAAGAGAGGTGTGTTGAGAAAGAGAGGTGTGTGGAGAAAGAGAGGTGTGTGGAGAAAGAGAGGTGTGTGGAGAAAGAGAGGTGTGTGGAGAAAGAGAGGTGTGTGGAGAAAGAGAGGTGTGTGGAGAAAGAGAGGTGTGTGGAGAAAGAGAGGTGTGTGGAGAAAGAGAGGTGTGTGGAGAAAGAGAGGTGTGTGGAGAAAGAGAGTGAGTGAGTGAGTGAGTGAGTGAGTGAGTGAGTGAGTGAATGAGTGAGTGAGTGAGTGAGTGAGTGAGTGAGTGAGTGAGTGAGTGAGTGAGTGAGTGAGTGAGTGAGTGAGTGAGTGAGTGAGTGAGTGAGTGAGTGAGTGAGTGAGTGAGTGAGTGAGTGAGTGAGTGAGTGAGTGAGTGAGTGAGTGAGTGAGTGAGTGAGTGAGTGAGTGAGTGAGTGAGTGAGTGTGTGTGTGTGTGTGTGTGTGTGTGTGTGTGTGTGTGTGTGTGTGTGTGTGTGTGTGTGTGTGTGTGTGTGTGTGTGTGTGTGTGTGTGTGTATGTGTATGTGTGTGTATGTGTGTGTGTCTGTGTGTGTGTGTGTGTGTGAGAGAGAGAGAGAGAGAGAGGAGATCTTAAACACTTTCCTTCGTTTTCCTGCGCATGCTTCTCTCTCGATCCATTATTGAATCCCTTCGATGGGTGACCCTCCGGAAATTATCACAGGAAAACCTAATCCAGATCCAGCATGTACTTATTCTTCTTACAAAACAGGCATTTTGACTGATAATACGCTTATCGAATGAATTGCGTATTGAAGAGACTCAAAGCATGCGCAAATTTGATAGAAATTAAAGAAATTTGGCGAATTTTTCCTTTAATACCTAAAATTTATTGTTCAATTACTTTATAGAGCATTTCTCTGATATCTCACAAGCACAATGATATAAAATTTCCGTTTCAAAAAATATTAAAAAGAACAGAGAGAGAGAGCTAACACATACATAGTCTCATTTCTCTCTGAGCTGGTTTGTTGTTGAGTATAGGGGCCTCGAAAAAAATCCAAAATTTTAGTTGTCACCCGTTAACATTAAGCTTTTCGGCGTTGTAATGCACAGCACAGTTTAACAATTCAAAATAACATATCATTAGTAGGTACTTAAAACTAAGAAAAGGTTTTTTATACTCTTGTGAAAATCCATGTCACGAAATGGAAATCTGAAACAAATAAAAATTGATTTTTCGTTTAGTGTTTTGGAAGCGCAATCTAACGAAAATTTTTTGCGTTGGTGAATAAACATGACATTAGCAGACCTGTAGAACACTCCGCTAACTGTTGACTTCCCTACGCCCTAAGCAAAACACGTACAAGTCAGCAATCCATGTTTCATCAAACTTGAACCCGATGTCTTAGTTGTTAAGACACCGCAAGAAAAATTCCAGCTGCATACACCACCGGAACTTTTTCGGTTCACTGCATAATGCACAGAAAAATAGCACCGACAAAGTTGTTGAAAGTCTCTCTAACGCACTGGGAACGTGCTTGGCTTGGGGTTTCGTCGGTCGCTCAGCTCTAAGTTTCGAAGCCTTTTTACTGTTTAATGTCGGCTTTTGTGTTGAAAGGAAGTTGAAAACAGAAGAAACGAAACGACAAAACTACTAAGTTTTGAATTTGTCTGAACCGGACCGATTGGCTTCTGTAACCGTTCTTACTACAGGTCGGAATTGATTATCTGGGTGAAAAAAATTTAAATGAGTGTTTTGGAATGCGTTTACGTCAGAAACGTGTTTATGATTGTAAAAAATAAATTTTTGGAACGTGATGTTCCACTTTTTTCGGTCATATATTATGCCACGAGTGTAAATATATCCGGCGCTACGGTAAGTCAAATGTCTCAATTACTCACTAAACTAACAGAAAACTAGTGCTGGAAGCTTTAGAAGATTTAATTACTCGAAATATTTGCACGGAAGTCTCACGGAAGTGTTTCCAACTCACCGAACCGGATCGCCTGTTTTCAACTCGTTCCCTTCAGCAGTTTGAATGCTGTTTCAGCTCCGGTCCCCGGGATAGGGGCTAAGAATGATGACTGCCATCAATTGTATCGGATGACAGCTATCGTTCAACGTGAAATAATCACAAGAGGATTGCCCAGTCGAGGCAATGGAGCAGACTGGCATGCCATGCACTTGGCTTGCATCTTAGCTGGTTGGGTCCCAAACGGTTTCGTCTATATCGTTTCAATACGTAGAGAGTCGGTTAACGGACTCTATGTTAACATTTAGTTTTTCCTGCAAAGCTTCAAGGCGTATCTAGAGTTGGTTTTACAAAGCGCATGTGATTTATTTTGTTTTTCTCTCAGGATTGTTCAGCTGTTGTGAGTGCACAGAATGTTGTTATTGGATGATTCCACGATTCTGTTGACATTTTCTCATACTTTATTTAACCCTCATGTGAAGGATAGGGAAAAGCAATGAAAAAATAGGCTGTTTTCATTTAATAGATCGGAATGTTGAGATATGTATCGCCTGGTAGCGATATGTGTAAAGCTAAATGTTTTTATAATTCATATAATTCATCATTTTCAAAAATGCTTGGATCCCAAAATTTAACAGAATTGTTGATGGCTATAACTCAGCGTAATTCTTAATAAAAGAAAGTTCTGTAACTTGATGCAACAGTTTTCCATTTTCACTCAGATATTAAAAGTTTTATTTGTTTTATTTTAAATTATTTTTCTAATGTAATACCTTACCGGAGCACAAAATATAATTAAATGTCTCAAGCGTCAACGACAAAACTACATTGAGAAATGTATTCTTTCTGTTTGTTCAACTTTTCTATTCCCAACAAGATTGTATTGCCCGTAACAAGTTTGCAGGAATTGAGGTTCACTGCATACATCCGATCTAAGGCTAGGACTTTTTCCGTTATCCTCGACGGTCTATTTTATTTTATGTCCATCGGATAGCTTTCCGAGTGCTGGCTTATTGCTATCGCTACAAAATGGCAGCAAACAGCAACTACCACATCGCACACAAACACTCGCCAGAATTCCCACATCAGTGGCAATGTTTCTGTTCTTTGTTTTTTTTTTGCTCTCCGGTGAAAATCTCCACGACTGTGTTCAACCCGGAAGGCACGCAAAGTCAGCAGCAACATCCATGTCCAAACAATTCATGTCACACTTTACCTGGTCGTTCCCGTTCGGTTCACCCTTAACGAATGTAGCCTTCGGTTGAATCATTCCGTGTTTTATTTATACGCTATCATCGCATTTCCGGTCATCTGACTATACATATATATAGTCCTTGCCTCTCTTATGATAACATGTTCCGAGTCCCCCGTCGACCGTGACATCAGCCGGTCTGTTGTTGCGATGCTGCCCGTCGGAACCAAACAGTCGGAGTCGGTCATATTGATGGAAGTCAATTCTTCCATTCAATTTTATGGACAAAAGTCACTTCCTCCCCCGGCCCTCTGGTGGTTCTCGTCACAGCGTGCCCCTCGTATATTTAACATATATAAGGATGTGATTGGGATAAGTATGACCCAAGGGATGTCTCCCGGGAAAGGCTATGTTGTCCGAAATAGCCAAGCTGACGCGAGAAAGTTTTCTGCTTCTTTGCTTGCCTGTTTGTCAAACTGAGCTGTACCAGAGATGCATGTGTTTCCGATTGGGTGACTCATTCGTATTTCGTTGTTGTCATCCTACGGGACACTACTATCCATCGGAATCACGTTTATCGGCAACAATTCGTCAAGTTTTTGATTATGCAATCCAAGTGCAAGCCCCATTAAACTGCAGTTTCAAAGACTACTTAAACTAGCCACAACAGTTCGAGGAGGAAGGGGCGACAACCAGTCGCCAGTCACACAGCTCGGATGCTTCCATCGCTGTTGTAGCGCTGGCTTTTGTCTCATGGGATAAGACAGGACTCTCGATGTATCGTTTCCCCATTGGGGTTTTGTGCCAGTGACATAATGGCAAATGATTTTTTATTTTACTGTTCCTATATCGTTCAACTTATTCCGTCCCATGCAGCGTGTGTCGGATTGAATGCCATAAAATTTAAAAATCGTAAACATTGACTCGAAATGATTATGTATAGAAACATTATTTTAAGTTGATTTCAGTATTGAACTACTGTATTAAGTTTTATTTGGCCTGACACATACAATTTGAAACAATTTGAAAATATATCCGGTAAAAAGAAAAATATTTTCGATATAAGCTTATCAAAAAAATAAACTTGAAAAACCCCGATAAGACATCTAGAGATTGAGCGGACACCGACATCGCTTCCTTTAGTCCTGTTTCCAGAAAAATCTAACTTTGGTTATCAAAATGTCGGAGTTCTCCCTTTTGATTATTCTACCATTCCTGATTCTAACTTGCAAGACTCTGTCTTTCGCAGTGGTTGATCTTAAACTTGGACCGCTATTGAGTTAAAAGTAGAAACAGGAAAACAGCTTAATTAGCTGTTTTAATTTCTACCATAATCCCGCGAAAGTTTGGCTGATAGACAAATAGAACGACCGACTCGCGGTTGTTCGCTTGTCGTTCACTGATTCTCAAACACAGAAGGCAATTAGTACTGTTTGTCACATTTCACACCGTTGCGTTGCGTTGCGTTGTTGGCAGGCATAGATCTAATCTGTCTGTTGTTTACACACCCCCTGATAAGGACGTTATTTTTCCGCGCCAAGCCCTGCTAGGGTTGTGGCAATAGCTTTCCGATCCACCACCGCCCCACACCACCCCACCACCACTTGTGGTGCGGTGTCGCATCCGATTTCCATTAGGAAAAGTTATCAAATTAATCAAAGAGAGCGTAACCCCGGGAATTCATTGCTTTCATTTGCACGGCAGATTGAACGAGTTATGTGGCGAAATTAATCTTGCTGCTATGGTGAATAAAAAAACGCACAGCAGCGGGAAAAACAGAAGCCAAACTTGGCGCCATAAATTTGAACCTGGCGTGCCACATAAGCGCGTAAACATAAGGTAAGTGCTCAAAAAACCAGTCTATAGAGGTTACTTTACATGTTTTTTCGAAGCCTTTTCAGCTGTGCTAAATTTTATTTAATGTCAAATTAAAACTAATTAACTGACAATTATCGAGCTTGGCGAGAATTTTGAAAATTTGGTATAAACTAGATTTACCAGATTTCCTCATTGAATTGGGAATTCTACTAGGATGCACAAAAACAATGTTCTCTTTTGTTTGTTAACCTTTGTACTAATAAACAACAAGCAATAATCTGAAAAAAAATATTTTTGTCTTTCGATTTTAAAAGAACAGGATACCAAACAAACCGCCGCTTTCCAAGAGACGGCGCTGTTCTAGTGGAAGTTAAATAAATATTTCTCACTTATCTATGCCTACCAACGAAAAAACGAACATCAATAATTGTTTATCGTAATAGGTGATCATTATTTGTTGTTAGAAATCGCAAGTCGTTCCGACCTGGTCGAGCCAACTCGCACGTTGGGCCCCTCTGTTCTTGGTAGCGACGGGGTTGTTGAAGAGAACTATTTTCATCGCACTGTCGTCCGGCATCCTTACGACGTGTCCGGCCCACCGTAGCCTACCGACTAACCTACAGCTAGGCTCGTTCGATTGTATCGTATGCTGCTTTGAAATCAATAAAGATGTGATGCATGGGCACGTTGTGCTCTTAACATTTCTGCTAGATCTAACGGGTGGTAAAAATCTGGTCCGTAATTTCGCGAGCCCCCAAGAAGCCCGCCTGGTAATTTCTTACGACAGCCTGTGCTATCGGTGACAGCCGGCATAACAGGATCTGGGAGAGTACCTTGTAGGCGGCGTTTACCAGTCATGTCGCGATAGTTGCAGCAGTCGAGCCAATCAGCCTTTTTGTAGATTGGATAAACCACTCGTTCCATCCATTCCTGCGGTAGATTCTCCTCCTCCCAAATCTTGAAAATAACCCAGTGTAGAACCGTTGCCAGTGGTTAATAGAATGGTTTTACAGCTCTGCCTTTTTGGTCTTCAGCAACCCGATTTCTCATTTGAGTTCTTGGAGATCATGTGTTAGGACATTACTATCTTCCTCTCCTAAGTTAACTTCCGTTCTACCTCCTTCTGCAACTTCGCCTTTGAGGTGTTCATCGAAGACCTACTTCAACATTCTCGTGAAACCTATTTTAATTCTTCACGATCTCTATCCTCCTTTTGGCGCTTTTTACTCCTCAAGATCGTGGCCAAATGGTTCCCTGCTCGTCGGTATTCCGCCAAGTTCTTCCTAGTGACAATGCTGCGATCATTTTTCATAGCCATTTTTTCTCTTCCATCGCTTATTGGTATTCCTCATCAAACCATTAATTTCGTATACTCTAGGGTAATAATTTGTTACCAACGTCCAAATTTTAGGTAATTCAACTACGCGGTGCAAAATGCCACAGCTGCAGTATAATGTGCCCCACGCAGGAAAAAAGTGCACCAGAAGGCCGAAGCTAGGTTTATTCTATATTATAATACGATAGTTTGAAAACAACGGAAATAGTTTTACTTTCTACAAAATAGAGTTGGTCTATCACTGGTAGAAATACTCAAATTACCGCATTGGGCATATTATACTGCAGGTGGGGCATTTTGCCCCGCGCAAACGAGAAACACAACATTTAGGTGCTTTTATTAAATAATAATGATTCCTCGCATATTTATTCCACAATACTAAATGAAATAAACAATTGCAATTAGTTTTCAGCTCAAATGCCAACATATACTCGTAATTGTAACGTTAATTTGGGGAAGTATAACAGAGATATAACCATTTATTCGGGCTGCTACCGAATAGCCGAATTTGTGTAATGGCCGAATCACGAATGGCTGAAATCCAAACGCCCGAATTCCAAACAACAGTTACAAATCCAACAAATCCAGTCCAACAACAACAAGGCTAAATCACGAAAGGCCGAATCGCGAAAGGCCGAATCACGAATGGCCGAAATAACAAATGGCATAATATATCTAACGGCCGAATCACAAAAGGCTGAAACACGAATGACCGAACGTCATATTTGGCCGAAAATAAGCATGGCCTTCAGCCTGCACAAATGTTGGGTATATCCTTACTCCTCGATGCCGCTCGTTGGTTTTATTCTTAGGGGGGGGGGGTATACGGGGTGCGATCACCAAACAAAAGTTTGTTAGAGCAAAAACATAACATCAAAAAAACTGGCATCTCTTCCTCGCGCCTATGCAAATGACAATTAACAGAAGCGGGCTGGTACCGAATGACCGAATTAACATAAATGACCGAATCCCAACCACAGTCACAGAAGGCCAAATCACGAAAAGCCGAATCTCGAAAGGCCGAATCATGAATGGCCAAATCACGAAAGGCCGAATTTTCCCGGAATGCCTAAATCAACAAATTTTTTATTACTAATTTTGTGAGACGGTACACGTTTTGAATAATTTTTTTCATCTATTTCTCTTCGCGAATTTGAACCCTGATAAACCATTAAATTTTTCCCCACTATTGCCTTTTGTTCCACTCACAGCTCGGTGATGATCAGCGTCATTAATAGGTGAAGGAAAAAAGCTTTTCGTAATATTCTGTACCTTAGTTTCAGAAAAACAAGACATACTCTGCGTCTTATTTTTTATTTTGGTAGATATAGTATAGTTGATTGAGAGTTGTTTCAGATTACCTACGAATGGCCGAAACACAAATGGCCGAAACAACAAATGGCATAATATATCTAATGGCCGAATCAAGAACGGCCGAATCACAAATGGCCGAATCACGAATGGCTGAATCACAAAAGGCTGAAAGACAAATGGCCGAACGTCATATTCGACCGAAAATGATTTACGTTTATTATAGGGTGCGAGGCCTATTTATCGTGTCAGTAGCAAATGTTTCCTAGATGATGCAAGACCAGACGGCCGCAGGCCACGAGTGTGCGTCGGTGACCCGCCGTCGAAAGCGCAGCCCCCCTCCCCCCGCAGACACTATTTAGGTGCATGCATTTTCCTAGGTTTACTGACTAGTAGAAATTATCCCTCAGTTAAGTCCGAACGAGCGCAGCGAGTAACGACAGCATATACCCAACATTGTGTGATTATTTTCGGCCGAGTATGACGTTCGGCTATTCGTGTTTCAGCCTTTTGTGATTTGGCCATTCGTAATACGGCCGTTTGTGATTCGGCCGTTCGTGATTCGGCCTTGTGTTTCGGCCATTCGTAGGTAATCCACAGAAGCAACAGCGCACCCCTCCAGACAAAAGTTGACTGAGTGTACATTACATGTATAGGTGGGAAAAGGTGTATGCGAGCGAGGCAATAGTGATGCTTATTGAAGAACACCCACGGTTACCTAGGCAGTTTCACGCCAAATGAAGTTGAAGTTTATACTGAAGAATTGCGTATATACTCTTTTCAAACCTCTACAGTTTATTATTAACCTATCTATATTAACATTTTTCGTATGCTGGGAAAGATCCTGTATTTGTCCTGTGCCCAAAAAAGAAAACCAAAACGATGGTGCTGGCTCGAAATTATTAGAGATCCTTACCGGTGGCCGTGTTGTACAGAGGTGTTGCGCAATCCATCTCAACTGATCTGCATGATTTTTTTCCTGGTCAATCGATTAGCACAAATCTGGTGGAGTTCAGCTCATTTTGTCTACAACATATGAAAGGTGAAGCACAAGTCGACACGGTGTAATCCGACATCAATGCTGCGTTCGATCGCGTTAACTACTTCATACTGCTAACTACACATTGCTTGAAATCCTTTCTTGGAAGCCACTGTCTTTCTGTGAACCTTGGGAACACTGAATCCGGAGTACCTCAGGCGTTCCTCGGGGCAGCAACTTCGGACCCGTGCTATTTTTGCTGTGTTACAACGATGTTTGCATGATACATCCTCTAAGATACAGAATCGTGTACGCTGATAAAAAGCTACCTTGCAGATGGCTCAGTTGCTGATTCTATCGAATTACAAAAGCTGATCGACATGTTTGATGTTTGGTGTGTATGAAACCGACTCAGCATCAGCGTTGTCAAGTGCTCCGCAATCAGTTATAGCCGAAAGAAGGCTCCAAACCAATACAATTATTTCATAAAGAGCCATATTCAACGCGTAATGGTCGTCAAGGATCTTGGTGTTCTATTGGATACCGAACTTATATTCCAGGACCACTACAGCAACATCATTTTCAAAGTAAACAAGAATTTGAGATTCAGAAGGAGAATTGCAAAAAGTTACGTCATCCATACTGCCTGAGAGCTTTGTATTATGCACTTGTATGCTTGTCACTGGAAACGGCAACTGTTGTTTGGAGCCCTTGTACTGTCCTTTGGACTGCACGGATCAAATCAAAACAAAAAAGGTTCATCAGGTACGCGTTCGGGATCTGCCCAGGACGGATGCAGTCAAACTTCCTCTATACAAACATAGGTGTAAGCTGCTGGGCATGGACACATTGGCAACGCACCTAGTTCCTAAAGCTAAAGGGGACAATAGACGAGACATGTTGTGAGAATGGCGGACAACAACCCCGTAAAACTGGTGTTCGTCTCGAATCCGGATGGTACCAGACGCAGAGGTGTGCAATGTAACGTCACTGATTAGATCAAGTGGAGCAAGACCTGGAAAGTGTAGTATATTCAAGAAATTGGAGACTGACAGCCACGGACCGAATTTGTTGGCGGAACATTATCATGCTGGTGAAAACCTAAAGGACGTCGCACCAGGATAAGTAAGTAATCGGTGAAGGACATCCAAGAGTCCAACCGTAACCGTAAAAGTTGACACTCCTGCAAGTGAGTGACCAGAAATAGTGTTATCCCATAAAATTCACGTTTATTTGCAAGATTACGTAGCATTTAGCTATACTGGGGTAGAGCTGGTTATAGGAGTACCATTCACACAATCATCGAGATATTTTTGGAGTTCAACACAGTCTGCTATGGATTGCATTACAACAAATAGTTTGAGGTCATCCGCCTATAGTAGACTGCATCCTAGCGGGATGATCGCTTAAAAATGTAGAGAATAGCAGCGGTCCGAGATTGCTTCCTTGAGGAAGTACCTGATGTGCTGACGAAGTTATATGATTCATTATTTCCGATATTCACAGTGAGAGGACGCTTAGACAGGCATGAGCAAACTTCGCCACTAGAATGGAATAATCGTTTTGGTTAAATGCAGCCTCAATATCTGTAAAGATGGTATTTACTTGAGCGTCGTTTTCCATACGGTTTGAGGTAAACTGAGCCAAATTAGTAGTTTTCGATCTATCTGGGAACAAGCTATGTTGATCGGTGGATATAGGTATAGAATTTTGCTTCGTGTAACATAACGTTCACTATTAATATTTCAAGGTAGCGCACTGAGAAGTTATACTTCGGCAGTTTGCAATATTCCGCTTATTGGCCTTTTTGAAGACCAGAAACATCACACTTTTTTGCCAACTTGCTGGGAACATACTTTCGCGATAACGATTTATTGAAAATTATTCTTAACGGAGAGCAGCATCTTTTTCAAACTCCTGCAAACGAAGCAAAAAGAGTTTGTTGCAATACGTTGATTAGTTTGCTAGAAAAAGGTACATAAAATTTGAAAATCGTATTTTTACAGGACCGCCATTTTCTTACATCGAGTTTGTTCCGCGGTGCTGATGTGTATGATCGTTTTTCATCCACTTTCCGTGGTGTGATTATCGCAAAATTTGTATCAAAATTCGCGGAAAATTCTATAGAATCGAAACCTGAAATAAAGGGTGTCTCGCATCAAATTGCACCACCGAAGAAACGCTGTAGAAAATTACCCATTGGGTATTTTCTCTTGAAAATTTGGGTAGAAGCTTAGAATATATTGTTTACACTGTACTTTTATTGCGGTCAATTTTTCGAAAATTGGAAAAAATGGCGTCATCCGAAAAGCAACGTCACGAATTTATTTTGCGCAAGCACCTGGAAAATCCTTAACTCTCTCATCGGGTCATCGGGAAACAACTCGGAATCGTGCAGTCAACGGTGAGTCGTGTGATTAAACGTTACTGAGAAACTCTAAGCATCGAACGGAAGGCGAAATGCGGTCAGAATGGATGTTCTATTAGTGATCAAGATCGCAAGCGTTGCATGGAAGCGTTTAGGCGGAATCCCAATGCTTCGGTTAGGGATTTGCCCAAAAAGTTGAATCTGTCCAAGTCTTTCGTTCAGAGCGCCAAAGACCGGGACCGGGACTGCATACGTACAAAGTGCATAAGGCTCCAAATTGTGACGAACGGCCAAATACGATGTAATGGGTCCGGAAACTGTACATCGAGATGCTGACGAAGCCTCATTGTCTCATCATGGATGATTACGTCAAGCTGCCGAGAAATACATGATTTGGCAGTGATCTGCTCATGTGGCAAACGGAGTGCGCCTTTCATGACTACCGGGACGGCAAACGGGCAGAGCTACATCAAGGAGTGTCTACAGAAGCGTCTGCTTTTTCTGTTGAAGCAACACGAGGATCCTACGGTCTTTTGGCCGGAACTAGCTTCGTTCCACTATTCCATGGATGCCATTCCATGGATTTCGTAGCTAAGGACATGAAGCCCCCAAACGCACCGAACTAAGGCCCATCGAAAAATACTGAGCTATTATGAACCAAGCACTACGGAAGTATCCTAAGGAGTTAAAATCTGAGGAAGACTTGAAGAAAAAGTGGATTTCCGTGCAGAAGAAACTGCAGCCAAATGATGTACAGAACCTTATGAGTGGAGTTGAGCGTAAGGTACGAGCATGCGGTTATGGTATTGAAGTTAACTGAAATTAATATGCCAAAAGTTTGCTAATGGGTCATATTTTATTGTCTGAAAGTTTGGAAAGGATCGGCAAACTAGCTAATGTTCTATAGCATTTCTTCCGTGGTGCAATTTGATGTGGGACACCCTTGTATAAATTATGATTTTTTCAAAATTTTCAGTCGTTCATGTCCCTTAATTAAATTTAGGCTGAATCTAATCCAATTGCAGTAAATTGTAAGATTGTATGTTGCTCTGCAAGTATTGAATAAAAAAATAAACAAATAATTTCGCAATAAAGGGCCCCTAAATAAATTTGCTATGTAACGCATTTGTATTTTGGAACATTCTGAGGGCAAAGCACAATTGAAAAAGTGGATTATCAACCGCTGTGAATCGGTTTATCACTTTAAAATACTTCGGAGATTATATGTGTATGCACGAAAAGTGTGTGAAACGGATTTACATCAATCCACATGCTTTCACTTAATACCGACCACATTCTTGCCCGACATCTTTCTCCTACATTAACGTGAACTTTTACCCAAGCGTAGAGTACGAGAAGATATTTTTAGTTAACTTGTTGACTCTTAATTGACTTGATAATGATCAACAGAGCTGCAAGTGAAGTATTAAAAGTATTTGTATCAGTACTCAAAAGTTGTTTGTTAAAACAAATTAATTAATCTCTTAAAGGAGGTAAATACTTTCAGCGACAGAAAAAGTTGAAAAAAATAAATGATTTACTAAATAATTATCTGTCCCGTACAAAAATGAGTTGCAAAAGATTCATGCAAACTACGCTTTTTCAACGCTAATAAATTTATTGGTCAAATAATTGTACCAACTATTGCAAAAGCTAAGGGAAAAAAGAAAAAAATATTTTTTAAACTTAAAGTCTAGAAAAATAATACGGAAATGAAAATTTCGTGGTTGGCTTTTTGGAATTAGTGCAAGTACAATACTATCATAATTTACAAAAACAAACTGTACAAGCATGATAAAATAAATTAAATGTCTTT
This sequence comes from Sabethes cyaneus, assembly GCF_943734655.1. Lineage (NCBI taxonomy): Eukaryota > Metazoa > Arthropoda > Insecta > Diptera > Culicidae > Sabethes > Sabethes cyaneus. The sequence goes on from NC_071355.1 coordinate 58,018,572, forward strand.
CAACTTCTCCAAAACAGGGCAACATTCTGTGAGCAGAATAAATTTCTAAAGCCCGGTAAAACACTACTGAACCCACCACCCGGCGCCAAATATAGGACCCACTACCCTGTGTGGCATTATCCAGCTGCTGTGCAGCTTTCGGTCGCACCCGGAACGACCATCAACCATTTGCATCATTTGCTAAGTTTCGCCATCCAGCGGCGGCTGCATATTTCAATGAACCAAGTCATTCTGCATCGTTTGACTATTATTTTTGCGTGCGGCATTCTGGTGCAGCTGCTCGATCAGCCGGCACAATTGTCGCTCGTTAGCGGTCAGCAGATTTCGAGTGAATTTGTTTGGGGTCAACGAGCAAACCGGGACGTTCTCTGCTTCGTGGACTCAGTTAATACGGTTCCGCTATCGGTACGGTTTTGGGTTCCCGTCACAAGGCTGTTTGTGTTCACGCCGGATAATGTACGCGCAATTTTCACTGTCCACTGGAAAAGGGCTGAGGTCAACAACTTTGACGCTGTTAATTTTCTGCTTTATGATTTCAGCCAGCGACTCGGGTAAGCTACATCCGAGTGTGGGCCGATGCACCGCACCAGAGTTTCAAAGCTCAGTTACTAATTGGTGGCGCTGGAAGCCGGGCACCTACTCCAACGGTACTGGTCGTTAGCCGCCCGTGGAAGCTTTATGCAAACGTGGTCATTTATTGTGGATAAATACCGGGACATATTTTGGTAAAAGTAATGTACTGACTGTTTCGTAAAATAATGAATACATGTTACTTAAGCATTTCACCAAACAAAATAAAAGTAATTCATCAGCACAGATTTACTAAATCCGAAACCATAGAATATCAACTGAAACTCGCAATTCCTTTTACAACAGTGAATAGATCAATGAAGATAGCTGTTTTGAAATGACAACAACTTACTTCTAGCGCTAGTGGACACTAAATCGTCCATATCGACCAGCACCAGGAGCTGTTGTCACTCCAAAACTAACTACCTTTTATAATCCATTTTAAATACAACCTGGAAATAAATAAATATCTAAGTATTTCTAAATTTTGACCTTTCCATAAAAATCATGCATTTGATATTTAATATATAAGTACAAACATGAAAATTATCGCCAAAGCTCAGAATTTTTTTTAATTTCTGAAAAAAGTTTATTGCGAGATGAGTCTTACCAACAGGCGTTTCGTAATAATGCTACTTCATGATTTCGTATTTCTCGAAAACACTGTTTTTATACATAAGCGGTCTACTTTTCAATAATGACAATGCAAAAAGACAAATTGACACAACGGTTTTATGTGCTTCAATAGTACGTACCCTCGCTCAATAGAGCTTCACCCCAACACCAATCAATAGCGCAAAAGATTGCCAATAAAAGTTTTTGATCTTACGGTGCTTTCTGCCGTCGCTCGTTGTTAACTGTGATCACCGGCAGTATCGAGCTGCCGGGTGATGACATTTCGGGGCTTATATTTCAATCACGCAGCGGTAAAGGGGGTAGTAAAAGTTTCCTAATTACATTCTGTCATTTTTGTGAATTGAACCACTTTCGTCGAGCTTCCTATCGCTGCCGTCGCCAAACTGAAAACTGTGTGGTACATAAACAACCGAACAACAGCGGGCGGCGGCGGTGGTGCCGTCACTTTGACCCGGCTCCCTGCTTCGCAACCTCTCAGTCAAGCGTGCCTCACAGTGGTTTTCACAGTCCAACAAGCACGAAGAGCAGCTTCACTGTCGGTGGTTAATCCGGTTTGGCCAGACCGATAAACTTTATCAATTTATATGTTTGCACTTCGGCTAAGATTCAGCCACTTTTCACACTCCTAGACCACTCAGCATGGGGGTTGTTACTAGGGATGTTGACTTGATTGGTGACAGTACGGTAGTTACAAATTGGGGTAAGAAGCGGGTGTTTCCGGTCCACGAGTTTATGATTTTGGACTATTTTTAGAGCATAAATAAAATGACTGCTCTTATAATGAACTTTGGTCCATAAATTTTGAAGTGAAGGTGATTTTCTTTTTCTTGAAGACCTAGACACATCTATTTAAATATATGTTGAAAAAGGTTGGTAGACTCATAATTTTTTAATCTTATGATATGCCCTGTAAGTTTTTGATGAAGGGTATTATTCAGGCCGTAACATATTACTATAATACAATAAAAATGCTCAATTATTACTTTTAAACAAGGCTACTTCAATTATAAAAAAGCAAGATTTTTTTATTTGTTGAGTAAACTAACCAAAAACACAGTAAAATCCCGAGCCTGTCATCTGTTTGGGCGTGTTTAGATTGACGTCATTTGTTGATTTTCATATTCACATCGGCAAACGAAGCTAACGTCATATTCCATTTCATCACTATCAATCAGCATTTTCGAAAATCCACTTTCTCTCCCAAGCAGCAGTGCTTGATTTGGAATTCAATCTGCAAGGACATATCGGGAAAACTGTCTGTGCGCAGATGGAAAAATTCTGATTTATCTTCGATCCGCATTTTAACGCTCCATAGCATAGGCACCAGTAACGTACCTAGGAAGGGGTATACTGGGTTACGTACCTCACCTTCCGTTTGAAGTTTAAAACGGTACACAAAGATTTACGCATGATGACCAAAGTTTCATTTAATAACCGTTCTCCAGTTATAGGTCAAGTACTTTTAAACTAAAATATATGCCAGGCATATTATGCCAGTTTAGGCGGAAAAGTCTTAGAATTTCAGTAAATATCATACAGGCACATGATTTGTGGACTTGTAAATTCGAGTCCAGAAAGACCCAAGGAAAATTTTCAAATTTGCTAGAGCATCATTTATTTCAAAAATCCATAATTATATGTTCAGAAAATTTATCTCGCTTTCACAAAAAGTGGAACAACTCAAAATATGTGCCATTTTCTAAACGCTATTTAGGGGTAAATCCCGATGTAGTGGTTAGCATTCACGCTTCTCACGCCGAGGACCCTGATTCAAATCCTAACTCCGCTGAAGTCACAAATGACCCAATTAACGGCTTGGGCTGACTATAATTAAACAAAAAAATATACGCAATTTTAAGTTATACTTACTGCTGTTATGAGTTCAACGGTGAAGCTCTTTAGTGATTAAGATTTTGCTCGAAAGGGCGTGCCATTGCATCCAAAATCGAGTAGCAGGGTACGGGAGGGTATTTCCAGCCCATTAAGCGATGGCATCTATTTTTTCGGCCTATGGCCTAATTCTAGTGGAAGAACAGATGGTTTTGACGTTCTTTGAATAAAAAATAGTAGGTTACTTTCAGTCTTGAGAAAATAGTTATAAGATATTAAAATTGTATGTCGGCAGAGTATATTTATTAGCGAAAGAAAAGGCAGGCTGAATGTAGAAACCTGCTGAAAATACCCTCCCGTACCCTACTTGCGCAAATTATGATGAAATATAACTATATTTACGGTACGGTTTAAACTGCTGCCCGTTTAATCAGATTTTTGGTCTGTTCCACTTTTTGTAAGTGATTCAGGGTTTACTCATTTATGAATCAAATCTTGTTGATTTGTGTGTTAAATTTTCAAACGTGTGCCTTCTTCTTCTTCTTCTTCAGCATAGAACCGGGGTGACTCGTGCTGTTTCAAGCACTCGTCTCCATTCAACTCGGTCTTGGGCCACTCGTGGCCAATTTCCTTGTCGTCTCAGAAGTCGCAAATCGCTTTCGACCTGATCGAGCCATCGTGCACGTTGGGCCCCCCTGTTCCTGGTGCCGGTGGGCTTGTTGAAGAGGACTATTTTCGTCGCACTGTCGTCCGGCATCCTTACGACGTGTCCGGCCCACCGTAGCCTGCTAACTTTCGCTAGCTGTACGATGGGAGTCTCCCCAAGCTGTGCCTGTAACTCGTGATTCATACGCGTCCGCCACTCTCCGCTTTCAGTTTATGCTCCGCCAAATATCGTCCGCAGCAGTTTCCGCTCGAACACGGCGAGGGCCCTTATGTCCTCCGTGAGCAGCGTCACGGCTTCAAGTCCATAAAGAACTACCGATCTAATAAGGGTTTTGTACATTGTTAGCTTCGTGCGGCGGCATATGCTTCCTGATCGTAGCGTCTTACGAAGGGCAAAGTAGGCCCGATTTCCCGCTTGGGTGCGCCGCTGGATCTCCTTACTAGTGTTGTTGTTCGTGGTCACCAGCGATCCCAAATACACGAACTCCTCTACCACTTCTAGTTCGTCGCCGTCAACGGTTACCGTCCGTGGAAGACGTTTGTTTCCTTTGAGCCTCTTCCTTTCATGTATTTGGTCTTCGACGCATTTATTTTTACCCCAATTCTCCTAGACTCCGCTTTCAGTCTGGTGTAGATTGCCTCCGCCGTCGCAATATTGCTGGCTATGATATCGAAGTCATCTGCAAAGCCTAGAAGTTGGCTACCCTTGGTAAAAATCGTGCCTCTCGTTTCGATGCCCGCTCGTCGGATCACCCCCTCAAGAGCGATGTTGAACAGCATGCAGGATAGACCGTCACCTTGTCTCAACCCTCGCCGCGTCTCGAAGGGACTCGAGAGCGTCCCAGAAATGCTTGCGAAACACATCACTCGATCCAATATAGCTCTGATTAGTCGCGTCAGTTTGTCCGGAAAACCGTGTTCGTGCATTATCTGCCATAGCTTGTCTCGATCGACTGTATCGTATGCTGCTTTGAAATCAATAAAGATGTGATGCGTGGGCACGTTATACTCCCGACATTTCTGCAAGATCTGTCGAATAGTAAAAATTTGGTCCGTAATTGCGCGAGCCCTAATGAAACCCAACTGATAATTCCCTATGAAACCTTGTGCCATCGGTGACAACCGGCGTAACAGGATCTGAAAGATTGCCTTGTAGGCGGCGTTTACCAGCGTTATACAGCGATAGTTGTAGCAGTCTAGCCGATCACCCTTTTTGTAGATGGGACAAACCACTTCTTCCATCCATTCCTCCGGTAGCTTTTCCTCCTCCCAAATCTACGAAATAACCCAGTGTAGAGCCTTTGCTAGCGTTTCTCCGCCATGTTTATAAAGCTCTGCCGGTAGGTGGTCCTTCCCAGCGGCTTTATTGGTTTTCAGCAGCCCGATTTCTCGTTTGACTTCTTGGAATTCAGGTGGAAGGACATTACTATCTTCCATGAGCGCTCCTAAGTTAATTTCCGTTCCGCCTTCTTCTGCGACTTCGCTATTGAGGTGTTCATCGAAGAACTGCTGCCATCTGTCGACCACCTCACGCTCGTTTGTGATTAGATTTCCTCCCTCGTCCCTACACATGTCAGGTTTCGGTGTGTAGCCCTTCCGAGTTTAGTTCACTTTCTCATAAAACTTGCGCGTGTCATTAGCTCTGAATAGTAGTTCTAATTCTTCACGATCTCTATCCTCCTTTTGGTGCTTTTTCCTCCTCAGGATCGTGGTCAACTGGTTCCTAGCTCGTTGGTATTTGGAGGTTCTCTCTAGTGGCAATACTTAGATAATTTTTCCAAGCAGTTTTTTCCCCTCCACCGGTTGTTGGCGTTCCCCATCAAACCAATCATTTTGTGTACTTCGAGGTTCAATACCTAGCGGCCTCTCCGATGGCCGAGGGTGTTCTGCCCCAATCGTCTTCGAGGTTTGCAGCACCTAACTCCTCGGAAAAATGCAGTGCCTCATGCAGTATTCGCGTGTAGTTATCGGCAGCTTGCGGGTTATCTAGAGGTATTCTGGAGAGCGCGACTGGCACACTTTACACACAAAAAATCGATTACTTTCTTTGAACCTGTTAGTCTGTTCTCTGTGCTTAAACGTGGGCTCTACTGCTTTATGGGAGGTGGGATGCGAAAGCTTGACATAATCTCTTCTACAATATCTTGGGAGCCATCTAAAGTAACACATATTAGCGGATTTTATTTGCGGCGGACATTTATGAGGTAGAGTGTTACGAAAGACGTGGACTGCTCTTACTTGATCCTAAGCCTGACAATAGTCCGTACCAATCAAAGGATTGTTAGTTGTCTAGAGAACTAGTCATCAGCTAAGCATTCGGCAATTAGACAACCTTCAAGTTTCCGAAAATTACGCGCGCTTGCTGGATAAGTCTCTACCTTCCTTTGTGAAGTTAGTTGCTTTGGTCCTCTAAGACGGACGAGACAGAACGCACTTTACCGTCAATAAGGCGAAACGAAAGTTAACCTGAGAGTGCCACAAACGATAATAGCGTCCCGGCTCCCAATCACGAAGAGATCCAGTGAGAAATCGGGCAACTGAAGACTGATAGACTAACGGATTGCGGAGAGTGACGTAGGCGTATGAACCACAAATTGTACGGTGGTTCTACAATTGATGAGGGGACGGTAGGGGAAAGAGCGGAAAGGTGAGGAGGGGGGGCGTTCAAAAAAATATTAATTATATGTATGACTGCATTTCAAAGTCAAGACTAAAAATATGAGATTAGTCTGTAATAAATAAGCCTAAATGTATGCAACACACGCTACGGTATTTTATATTGTTAAATAACACGTAATTTTATATGATTTGCGATGTTCGATTTATGTACATGTCAAAAGCCGTAAATATACAGGATTTTTTCGAAATGTGTACACAACTTCTAGCATTCACAGAAGGCCTTAACACCACTAAAAGTTGCTTTGGGATCGCGGAGGTCATCTACGTCAGAGTAAAAATGGAGAGCAGGGGGATTTTGCTGTAAACGAATGCAATGAAAACCAAAAATATGTTAGGAAGGGGCTCCAAAGAAAGCAACATTCGCCTCCCATGGGCAGAGATTATTGACGGCAATGAACTGGAAGTGTATGATGATTTCTATATTTGGAACATGCCGACAATAATACGAATAAGAAAATTCAACGACGCATCCAAGCTGGAAGTCGGGCCTACTTTTTTCTCAGCAATGTTTCGATCAAGAAGTATTCGCCGCCACATAGAGCTAACGATATAACAAAACGCTTATCAAACCGGTAATCCTTCACGATCCAACGCAGCTCTAAGCTTCTAGAGAAGAAGGTTGCAGGCGAAATGCGTATCTGTCAGGATAAAATAAATGTTGAAATCGGAAAAAGTTTTGAAGATGCTCAAAAAAGAAACTTTATTAGCATCAAATGCAATTCCCAATCATATTTTTACGAACTCGTAGTCAAGGATCTTTACCGACTTGAAATGTTCTCTATAAGCAATGATATATGTATACGATATATGCCTTCAATGAAATGGGTATTTCTGGCAAAGGGCCAAAGTTCCTTTTTACCGTAACTACCCATTTTATTGGTGAAAACATAACACCACGCGTCTCCATTACACCATTGATACTTTTTACCTTTGTTATACTATAACAAAGGTTTAAAAATTGGTCGAAAAACACGAAATTGATCCGAGGCCCGGAGGGCCAAGTCACATATACCAATCGATAGGGTTCGACGATTTGAGCAATGTCTGTGTGTGTGTGTATGTATGTAATGATTTTTTCTATCGCCTGTTTCTCAGAGATGGCTGAACCGAATCGTTCGCTATTACTCTTGTTTGAAAGGTAAAATTGTCTAGTAGATCACTATTGAGTTGCTTCGTGACACGACGTTTCGTTTAAAAGTTATAAGCAAAAATGTGAAAAATACGTGACACGGGTTTCTCTAGAACTACATGACCGATTTCAACGATCTTAGTATCAAATGAAAGCCCTTATTAAAGCTAAATTATTCAGAAATTTTTAATTGAAAACAAACAAGTAGTTTAAAAGTTATGCTTAAAAAACCTGTTTTGACAAGGTAATAATTATCGCCTGTTTCTTAGAGATGGCCAAACCGATTTATGCGCTATTAGTCTCATTTGAAAGATAATATATGCTAATAAATCACTATTGAATGGTTTTTTGATTGGACGTTTAATTTGAAAGTTATGAGCAACCGTATACACCACACCAAAATTAACAATAATTTATAATGATTTTAACCAAGATAATTTACCTAATTTCAATTATTTTAATATCAAACGAGAGGTTTTGACACTACGAATATATATGCAAAATTTCATAAGAATTGGTTGTACCGGTCAAAAGATATTAACCCTCGAACACTCGCGCCAACTTTTGTAACACAGTTACTCGCACGCACTATAACCCCAAACCAAACAAAACGTGCGCACTAGAGGTTTGACTGGGAAAACTTGGTTTTAGGTTTATCGAAACTTTAGAATAGTTTCTTGAAATTAAAAGCTCTATCGTCTGGTGGAATCTAAATTATGATTAATCCCCCTAAAAGTGAAATAAAAAAAAATATTTTTCTTCAGTGTCAATATAACACATTGATGTGTTCTGCAAAGTTATAGAGCATATCATTACAAGAAATTTTGCTAGAGACAGTAACCTTCCATCTCTGCAGCTAAGATAATAAAATCTTATTTATTGTATATGAATTTGTAAACTCAGTTTTTATATTTTTGCTCTTTTTGTAATTGTTGTATGACTTTTGCTTGTATTACAAAGTTGTACAAATGATAAAAATACACAACTTTGCTGACTATAGTATACCTCTATGTTTGCTTGTTTAGGAACTGTAGAACTTTGATTATAAAAAATACCTTAATTTTGACTACGAATTACTCGACTACCAGCAGACGGATACATTTTAAACATTTTACATTGGCTAGTTTTGCTGCATACAGACACCATTTTTCCATATGAAGAAACGAGAGAAAATTCCACTTGGGGTCAATTGCGGTACACCTCGCATGCTGATTGTTTCGTTTCTGTGATGGTGGTTTATGCTGATCTATTTTCCCAACAATTTAATTTATTAATGCATTGAATAATTATGACATTTTGCTCAGAATAAGTTTATTGAAGAATATTCGTTAGTTAAACAACGATTTGTAACCTTATAACAATATGGCATTGAAAAACCTACACGTGTTGTACAAAATACAACAGCGTGAGTAACCGAAGGTTAATAAAAATTGATGAAAATTATTCAAGAAAACTCTATTGATGTGAATCAAATAGAATGGCGTTACAGGAAATTATGCATAGTTCAAAAACCTATAAACTAGACCTTTACTAGGCAATGTATATGTTAAACAATAAGATTTCCTCTTACAACTTACTTTTATTGGCACTTACTCAAATTAATAACAACTTATTTATCCTTACTCAGCAATTTCATGAAAAAAGGATCTATCAAAATTTAAAAGTGCTCCTATTTTGTTCAAAATTTGTAAACTTATTCAATTTTCAAAATTTTTATGTAAGCCAACGCATTACGCAACGTTAACCAATAGATGAATTATGTTCCGAAAACGTGTCGATTTCTATCTCAAATACCAAGTAAGACCGTATAACGAAGGTTCCTTTCACCACTAGGTGGATTAAATCTGGTTTTTTTATTGCATATCAAGAAAAAAGTGATGCATTTCTAAATTTTTGATATATTATGTAAAAATACCTTAACTTTCCGGGAAAAAGAGTGAATATTGAGGTATAATGGAGCCAGAACTGTGGTCCTCAAGCCGTGAAACTTTAAAAAAAAATATATTATTTTGATATTTTGCCAGTTTCTAAAAGATTAAGCTGAAATCCAATTTTTTTCGTGAAAAGTTAATTAAAATACATTCCATTTGACATCAAAGTCATTGAAATCGGTTTAGTGATTCAAAAGTTATGAATTTTATAAAAAGAATAGGAAAATTGTGATGTTTAGAACCACCCTAGCTTACAACGGTGTTTCTTAATCATCAAATAAAAATTCATGAGTCTGAAATTTTCAGTAAACGAACAAGCACATGAGTTTTGAACAAAATCGAAGCACTTTTGAATCTCGGTAATACTTTTTTCGAGGAATTTATTGATACAGCCATTCTGTTATAGTAAACTCTATGAGAGATCTGATACAAAAGCAATATGCTTTAGCATTCTAATTCCTTTTTTAATGCTTTAGCGGAAAATAATAAGGCAAACTCAACCGGCCCTGAGTTTACCCAATTGCGACACGCTATTAAATTATTACACGCTGTGGAAGCTTGGCATACGTACCTACTATGTTTATCAAGATAGAGTGAATTGCTAATGAAGATGTAATTAAATATTCTCACTAATTATATACCACGAGTCTACTTCCTTTTGCCTTTCAAACCCCAGATTAATATTTGATCAAGCATTTGTAAAAGATACCGGCGGAAATTGTTAGACCGGTTTCCTCAAATTACTCTTTCGCAAATATGTATATGTATGTGGACGTTAATTGAACAAAAGAATAATTCGATGTTACTTGAAAGGATCTGATACCACTATTATAAATCATTACAAGTCGATTTTATCAGATTGAAAAATTTATCAACTAACCAACATAACTAGATTTATCTGTAGATATACTTCTGCAGCCCGTACAGGAAAAGCAAGTAAACACAATTTACGATTCGTTTGATGTCAGATGAATTAAAAGATGAAAGGACTAAAAGAAATCTGATACTAAAGCTACAAGCGTTTTTCACTATCCTTAGAGTTTGCTTAGTTGTTTCAATTCTTTGAACGTTTGGACATTTCGATAGAAGTGTAATCCATTGAAACGATGACTTTACTGTATAATCACATCCTGCTCCAAATGTACAAAGACTTACTGTGTGCTCTCATAATACGTATCGAATTTTCGGCAAAACCTGGATAACATTACGTGAAAGCTGAAATTTTGTTCATATTGCCTATAAACAACAGTACGGACAGCGATCAGACAATAATTCTTTACATATCATAAGCACTCGCTTACGCATGTTATGAATTTACGTCCAAGAAAAAAACACTTGAGTCAACACGGACACTGCTCATTGGTTTCACATCCAGAGCAGATTAAACAGAACAGATTATTGTTACGAAATTTTGGGATCCGCTTAACAATTTTCGATGATATATAAAGGCGGTTCAATTGAACCAAAAATTATCAGTTCGAGGCGAGAAACAGGAAAGCATTGAAGTAAAAATGAAATTCGCACTATTCTTTGGACTTTGTTTTGGTTTCGTGGCTGTAAGTACTTTCTAACGAGTAGATATGCCATATGCGATAATTAACGCCAAATTTTCCAACAGCTGTCACTAGCAGCACCACAACCTCAGCTACTGCCAGGACTTCTTTCGCTGTTCGGTAATGTCATCAACACGTTTATTTCAACCTTCACCACTCTCCTCGGTAATGTACAAACGCAAGTCAACAGCACAATCGGTACATTAGCTGGCATCATTGCTAATCTCAGTAGAAATGCCGGAACTGTTCTTAACAACACGCTGCAGAATGCCAACAATGCGCTAATTTTAGCTTCGGCTACGTTGAATAAACTAGCGAATACCGCTCTGACCAACATTTCTGCAGCGTTGCAAACTCAACTACAGATTGCTGTCGGAAACCTACAGGCGCTTATCCTGCAACTAAATGCAACTTTGTCTTGTGCCGCTAACAATAGTTCCGCTGCCAACAGTACCTTCGTGACCAGCGTACAGAATTTGACCACCGCACTCAATGGAGCGGTACAGAATGTAACCGGAACATTGGCCACGATCGTCGGTACGACGGTAGCGACCGCCGGTTCCGCCGCTGGCACCATAGTCGGTGGTCTCGGGGGACTGATTGGGTCAATCTTGGGCTAACTTGCACCGAAGACGTTGAAAAAATCACAATAAACTACAAATATTTGGCATGATTTATAAGTTTTTGCCTTTGGAACTTTCCGAAAAACCCTTGTAGCTATTGATATTCTTTACTATTGTTTAACAACGCAAATCCCTGAGTATAGTTCAAATTAACAGTGTTAATAAATAATCGAATGTCGATAATTTTGGTAAATGGTTGGATAATGCGGAATATGGACCCTACAGCGGACGTTAGCCTCCTATCCAGCAATTCCCATCCCGACCTCCTCGTGGTACCAGGCGGAATAAGGGCAACCTTAGCAGAGATCGGGTTACCAACCCCGGTAGAAACTAAGATCATATACTAACCGGGAAGGAGGTATAGTAAGTCTCGGCACTATAAGATGGCAGCCCCATCGCGAAACTCGGTAGTGTTGCCCCAGTACGGCTACACACCTAAATTAAATCACACTTACAAAATTCAAGCAAATTCAGAGCAGAATATTCGGCATCGACCTAGGCGACGGAACAAGAACGACAAATGGAGCCTCGGTACTTGGAACTGCAGATCGCTAAATTTCACAGATTGCGAGCGGGTGCTGATTCAATAGCTTGAACCCCGCAAACTCGGCATCGTTGCTCTGCAGGAAATCTGTCGCAAAAGAGAGAAGGTACCAGAGCGGTGGCACTACCAACGAGCTGGGAACGGGCTTTGTAGTGTTGGGTGGAATGCAGGATCGCGTGATAGATTAGAAGGCGATCAACGAGAGAATGCGTGTATTGAGGATAAAGGGCCGTTTCTTCAATTATAGCATCATTAACGTGCACTGCCCGCACGAAGGTAGACCCGACGATGAGAAAGAAGCGTTCTACGCGAGGCTGGAGGCAACGTACGACAGCTGCTCGTCACGGGACATCAAGATCGTCATCGGGGATATGAACGCCCAGGTCGGTAGGAAAGAAATGTATAGACCGGTGGCAGGACCCCATAGCCTGCACACCGACACGTACGATAACGGCCAACTATGTATAAACTTTGCAGCTTCCCGGGGCCTGGTGATCCGAAGCACCTTTTTCCCGCGCAAGGATATCCACAAAGCCACCTGGAGATCACCTGACCCACGTACTTACTTACTTACTTATGTGTCCATGTCCGCCGGTCCGGCAGAACAAAGGGATGAAATCAGAGATCTCCATTGCTGACGGTTACCCGCCATGGCTTTTACCTGTCGTCAGGACAGGTTCTCGTCTACAGCCCGGATGTCGTTGGCTAAGCTCCGTCTCCATGAGCCTCTGGGTCTGCCTCTTCTACGCTGTCCTTGTGGATTCCAGTCGAGTGCTGCTCTGCAAACCTCGTTCGCTCCTTCCCTCAAGGTGTGTCTGATCCACTTCCACCTACGCTCACGAATTTCTGTGGTTATCGGCCGTTGATGACACCGACGATGGAGTTCTTCATTGGATATCCAATTATCAGGCCACCAGGCACGAATAATATATCGCAGGCACCGGTTAATGAATACCTGCAGTTTTTGCGTTGTCTCCGCTGAGACGCACCACGTTTCGCAGGCATACAGCAGTACGGATTTAACGTTTGAATTAAAGATTCGGGTTTTCATACGTAGAGTGATCTGGTTTGAGCGCCAAATGTTTCGCAGACCTGCAAAGGCACCCCTGGCCTTCCTGATCCGTGTGGCTATATCAGTCTTGGTACCACCATCGGGCGTTGTTTGGCTACCAAGATATTGAAAGACGGCTACCTGCTCAACTTGTTGTCCCGCTACTGTAAAGTTGGTGGAATTGTCAGTGTTCACTACCATAGACTTAGTTTTCGCTACATTGACTGTGAGACCTGCTGCCTGGGAGCTCTCGGAGAGGTCGTCTAACTTGCTCTGCATATCGTTTCGGTGTTGTGCGAGCAAGACAATGTCGTCGGCTAGGTCGAGGTCATTTAGCTACTCCATTGTTAGAGGATTCCAAGGCAATCCTCGATTTGGTCTACTGTCAATTGCTCCAACTAATATCTCATCCATAACGATGAGAAACAGAAGCGGTGATAAAATGCAGCCCTATCTCACGCCAGCAGTAACCCTTATGGGATCGGACAAGACGCCGTCGTGCAAAACCTTGCACGAGAACGCCTCGTACTGAGCCTCGATGAGATGGACTAGCTTATCTGGAACTCCTCTACGCCTAAGTGCGCCCCAGATGTTTTCGTGATTGAGTCGGTCGAACGCCTTTTCGAAGTCAACGAACACCAGCAGAAGAGAGTCCTGGAATTCGTTGATCTGCTCCAATATAATGCGGAGCGTTGTGATATGGTCTACACATGATCGGCCAGCACGGAATCCAGCTTGCTGCCACCGGAGAGTAGCGTCGATCTTCTCCTGGATCCGGTTGAGGATTACCTTACAGAGTACTTTGAGAGTAATACAGAGCAACGTGATGCCACGCCAGTCACCGCATTCCGTTAGGTCTCCTTTCTTAGGGACTTTGACCAATATGCCCTGCATCCAGTCCACCGGAAAAGTTGCGGTTTCCCAAATATTGCTGAAAAGCTGATGCATCATCTGGGCTGATAAAGATGGGTCAGCTTTGAGCATTTCGGCTGAAATACGATCTATCCCTGGCGCTCTATTGGATTTCATACTCTTGATGGCTGCTACAATTTCATCCAGCGATGGCGCCTCCGAGTTCACGCGATTTATTCGACGAACTGTAGGCGTCGTACGCTGCTGGTTTTGTTGGTCTCTGACATTTGAAACTCGGAAGAGTTGTTCAAAATGTTCAGTCCATCGCTTAAGCTGTTCTGTACGGTCAGTCAATAGCTGACCAGCTCTGTCCTTTAGCGGCATCTTTGTATTCATCCTGGCACCACTAAGGCGGCGAGAAATATCGTACAACAAACGGATATCACCATTGGCGGCGGCGGTTTCTCCTTGTTCGGCTAGGGAGTTAGTCCAGGCTCTCTTGTCCCGCCTACAAGCACGTTTAACAGCCCTCTCCAGTTCGGCGTATCGTTGACGGGCAGCTGTCTTAGCCGATCTGGTCCGCGCTCGCTCAATGCCGGCTTTCGCCTCTCTCCGCTCGTCGATCTTCCTCCAAGTTTTATCCGAAATCCACTCCCTCCGCCCACTACGCGCTTTGCCGAGGGTTTCATCACTGGTCGTGATGAAGGCGTTCTTGATGCCGGTCCATTGCTCTTCGACGGTTCCACCAGATGGCAACTCCGAGGCTCGAGATTCAAGTTGTTCAACAAAGGCCCTTTTCACCTCAGGATTCTCCAATCGGCGGACGTCGTAGCGGCACCCAACTTTCTCCTCCCGTCGTTGGACACGTGCGACGCGCAGACGTATCTCAGCGATAACAAGATGATGGTCGGATGCAATGTCAGCGCTGCGTTTGTTGCGTACATCAAGAAGGCTCCTTCTCCATTTCCGGCTGATGCAGATGTGGTCGATTTGGTTTTCTGTTCGGCCGTCGCGGGAAACCTACGTGACTTTATGTACTGGTCTATGGGGGAAGAGCGATCCACCAATGACCATGTCGTTATTACCACAGAATTCTGTAAACAGCTCCCCGTTTTCGCTCATCTCTCCTAGGCCATGGCGTCCCATGACGCGTTCAAGGTCCGCGTTGTTTGAGCCAATCTTCGCGTTGAAGTCGCCCATGTGAATTTGGATGTCCCCCTTCGGGATTTTCTCAACCACGCTGTTCAGCTGGCTGTAAAAGCTCTCTTTCTCCTGCAGGTCGGCAGCATCTGTTGGCGCATAGCACTGGATTGCCGTAAGGTTCCTAACCCGTGTTCTAAATCTGGCAACGATTATTCGCTCATTTATTGGTTCCCACTTCATCAGGGCCGCACGTGCCCCTGGGCTCAGTAGGAATCCAACTCCTCTTTCTCGAGTAGCATTTTCACCTCGTATGCCAGAGTAGAGCAAGACTTGCCCGGATGATCCTGTGTTCGCCAGTACCCGGCCAGCGGACCTCGCTCAGCCCCAGGATTTCAAGCTTCAGGCGGCTAGCTTCCCTTGCAAGTTGAGCCAGCTTGCCCTGCTGAGCAAGGGTCAGTATATTCCATGTTCCGATTCGTGTCCGTGTTTTCATGCTAAAGGTCGTTGCCAATAATCCGGAGAGATTTCTTCTTTCATTTTCATTAACTTTTTGTGTGTTCTGGTACAGTAGGCTGTTAACCTAAGGTCCTTATCCCGCTGATGGGGCTGCCATCTTAATGTGGGCGGGAGCCACTGTGCCCCCTTTCCTGTTAGCATACGACAACCGAAGTTGCGTACCCCAGCCGGCACCTCGTGGAGGTAGGAATAGAAGTTAATGAACAGATGTTATGGAATGCACATGTTCACCCTTTGCCAGCCCCTGACCCACGTACAATGAACCAAATTGACCATGTTCTCATAGAGGGCTGGTTTTTCTCTAACATCACAAACGTGCGCTCCCAGCGGGGTACGGATATTGATTCTGACCATTACCTAGTAGCAGTACATGTGCGCTCAAAGGTGTCTACCGTATACCGGACACGTCAAAGCCGCCCTCCTCGGCTGAACAGCAGGCAGCTAGATTACCCGTAAGCTGCCGAGAACTACGCACGAATACTGAATGAGGCACTGCATTCTTCCGAGGAGTTAGGTACTGCAAACCTCGAAGACGGTTAGGGCATAATACGCTAGGCCATCGGAGAGGCCGCTACCGTGGCACTAGGTATTGAGCCACGGAGTACACAAAATGATTGGTTTGATGGAGAATGCCAACAAGCCGTGAAGGGGAAAAAACTGCTTGAAAGAATTGTCTAAGTATTGCCACTAAAGAGAACCTGGCCAAATACCGACAAGCTAGGAACCAGTTGACCACGATGCTGAGAAGGAAAAAGCGCCAAAAGGAGGACAGAGACCGTGAAGAATTAGAACAACTATTCCGAGCTAATGACACGCGCAAGTTTTATGAGAAGCTGAACTAAACTCTGAAGGACTAGACACCGAAACCTGATATGTGTAGGAACGAGGGAGGGAATCTAATCACAAACGAGCGTGAGGTGGTCGACAGGTGGAAGCAGTTCTTCGATGAACACCTCAATGGCGAAGTCGCAGAAGGAGGCGGAACGGAAATTAACCTAGGAGCGCCCGTGGAAAATAGTAATGTCCTAGCACCTAATCTCCAAGAAGTCAAACGAGAAATCAGGCTGTTGAAGATCAATAAAGCCGCTGGGAAGGACCGCCTACCAGCAGAGCTTTATAAACATGGCGGAGAAACACCAGCAAAGCCTCTACACTGGGTTATTCCGAGAATTTGGGAGGAGGAAAAGCTACCGGAGGAATGGATGGAAGGAGTGGTTTGTCCCATTTATAAAAAGGGTGTTCGGCTAGACTGCTGCAACTATCGCGGTATTACGCTGGTAAACGCCGCCTACAAGGTAGTCTCCCAGATCCTGTTACGCCGGTTATCACCGATAGCACAAGGTTTCGTAGGGAATTATCAGGCGGGTTTCATCGCATCAGGGGAGTACAACGTTCCCACGCATCACATCTTGATTGATTTCAAAGCAGATAATGCACGAGCACGGTTTTCCGGGCAAACTGACGCGACTGATCAGAGCTACATTGGATCGGGTGATGTGTTTCGTACGCATCTCTGGGACACTTTCGAGTCCCTTCGAGACGCGGCGAGGGTTGAGACAAGGTGACGGTTTATCCTGCATGCTGTTCAACATCGCTCTTGGGGGGGTGACGACGAGCGGGCATCGAAACGAGAGGCATGATTTTTACCAAGGGTAGCCAACTTCTAGGCTTTGCAGATGACTTCGATACCATAGCCAGGAACTTTGCGACGGCGGAGGCAATCTACGCTAGACTGAAAGCGGAGTCTAGGAGAATTGGGTTAAAAATAAATGCGTCGAAGACCAATTACATGAAAGGAAGAGGCTCAAAGGAAACAAACGCGCGGCTCTCACGGACGGTAACCGTTGACGTCGACGAACTAGAATTGGTAGAGGAGTTCGTGTATTTGGAATCGCTGGTGACCGCGGACAACAACACTAGTAAGGAGATCCAGCGGCGCATCCAAGCGGGAAATCGGGCCTACTTTGCCCTTCGTAAAACGCTACGATCAGATACCGTACGCCGCCGCACGAAGCTAACGATGTACAAAACCCTTATTAGACCGGTAGTTCTTTATGAACTTGAAGCCGTGACGCTGCTCACGGAGGACATACGCGCCCTTGCCGTGTTCGAGTGGAAAATACTGCGGACGATATTTGGTGGAGTACAAACTGAAAGCGGAGAGTGGCGGAGGCGTATGAATCACGAGCTACAGGCACTGTTGGGGAGACTTCCATCGTACATCTAGCGAAAGTTAGCAGGCTACGGTGGGCCGGACACGTCGTAAGGATGCCGGACGAATGTGAGACGAAAATAGTCCTCTTCAACAACCCCACCAGCACCAGGAATAGGATGGCCCAACGTGCACGATAGCTCGACCAGGTCGATAGCGATTTGCGACTTCTGAGACGACTAGGAAATTGGCGACGAGTGGCCTAAGACCGAGTTAAATGGAGACGAGTGCTTGAAACAGCACGAGCCACCCCGGCTCTATGCTGAAGAAGAAGAAGAAGAATGTCGATAATTTTACGACACCCACTGTGGCCGCGTTGCCAACCTTCCAGATTTGTCTGGATTTTCCAGACGTTTTGATGCCTAATCAGACAAAAAAAGATGTTATTCAAGCATTATCTTCCATTATACCAAATGGCAGCCGGATTTGTGCCAGACATTTTTATTCTCGTTTTCCAGATTTTCGTAAAAACCGGTTGGCAACGCTCTGTGGGTCAAGAGTTTCGGCTTCGCAACTCACCGGAATGCCAATTTCGGGAGCAGTTTTTTTGTTTGAAACAAAAATTCTGTTCATGAAAATATATTCGCTGTGTTCAGATGGGCAAGAAGAATGCAGTGAATACATTTTCATAAACTGAACCCCGCTTTTGGGCCCAAAAACTGCTTCCGAAATTGTGCTCTCCGACGAAAAGTTCATGACCGCTAATTTCCCGTTAACATTACGCTCCGGTAATGATCTTATAAAACGAATGAGCTAAAGGATATGCATCGAAGTATTACGGATGAAAGTCAAATTGTATTTTTTTCGAGTGTGCCGTTGTTGCACTACTTACGGTCGTGTACAACAGATGGTGTAATTGCATAAAAGGCATTGGCGGAATTAGCGCCCATTTCTAGGGGGGGCTATAGCCCCCGGCATTTTTTCGACCATTTTATTTCCTTGACATATTAAAATTAAATGTACATTGATGCATGGGAACTTTAAGTTGTGATGCATATAAAAATTACTGTCAAGTTTTTATTATGTAAAGTTATCTAACTATAGTTTTTTCTTAAATTTAAAAATTCAGCTTAATTTTTCTAGGGGGGGCTAAATGTCTCCTAGGGGGGGCTTAGCCTCCCCTAGCCCCCCCCTAGTTACGCCAATGATAAAAGGCGCATATTTACAATGATAAATTGCATAAAAGGTGCATACTTTGAATTGAAAATATGAAAAATGCGTTCAGAACAGATTTCTTGACATATAACAACATACTGACCATGCGATCAAGAGTAATCATAATTCAAAAACAAGAATTCAAAAAAATTCCGAAAAAAAATTATTGCGCGAATACCTATTCTCTTTTTTTACTTTTTAAGAAGAAGGACATCTAGAACGAAATTATTGATTTCAACATTTTTCTGTGAGTTTCCCGTTAGGGGATTAAATTATTACGCTCTGTGGAAGCTTGACACTTTGTGCCTGGAGGTATAACAATTACATGAATTGATAATTAAGATGTAACTAAATATTCTCACTAATTATACATTACGATGTTACTTCCGTTTGCGTTTCAAAACACAGATGAGTTAATATATAATCATGCCTTTGTAAAACATACCGTTCCAAATGGTTCCGCCTGTTTCCTCAAATTACACTACCGCCAATAAATTCGGGTGGGGGAAAATCGATTAAAAGTATAATTGCTTTGAATGAATCTGATACCATAATTATGAATTTTTGGAAGTCGATTTTATCTGACTGCACCCTTATCAACTAGCCAACATAACTAGATTTATCTGAAGATAAACTTCTGCAGCCCGTACAGGAAAAGCAAGTAATCGCAATTTGTGATTCGTTTGATGTTAGATGAATTAAAAGATGAAAGGACAGATTGAACAAAGAAAATCAAACTGAAACTGAAACTGTTTTCCTGTTGGTCCATGGAGACTGTGAAATCAAAAACGTAGTCACTAGGTCTAGTCAAATTTCGGTAATAAAAAGCGATAAGATTTAGCTGTCTGTTTGAGTTTTCGGTCAATACGAAACTGTCGTTCAATTGTCTTTTTCCGGAGGCTAACTTTTCCAATAATAGTTACCGCTCTTTGAATAAAAACAGGATGATGGCTTGAACATTCTCCTGCCATTCTTGAAAAACTATCAATAGTTAAGTTTTGCGACAGAAAACTCTTTCCTTTTATTCTAACAAAAAATTATCGCATAAAATTTTCAATTTCGTTTACTCACCAGGTATCACTTTTTTTTGCTTTTAGCCTAAAATATTTCCCTTGAATTTTGCCTTTTACACCTTGAATCTAATGGCCAATCGAGATGCCATTGAATTACAACAATTTCTATTACAAACTACATTACTTTAATTATTATTAGGAAACTTTAGTTTGTTCATTTTTCGACTTCTCTACGCTTAACGCTTCCGGCTGGTATCTACATACAAACATCAAACACAAGAAGTAGAACACAATTTACAGCAACTTATGAATATTATGTAATACGGAATTTTATAGTTGACACAAAACAATGTAGATTACTGACTACTTCCCAGTTCCAGCCCATTTTTTTCCAGAACATCTTTTGCTGTTGTTGTACGATCGTCCAAGCAATCAGTACTTATACCTAGTCTTACGGATTTTCATTCCGTTGAACAATGGTGCGGAGAGAACGGAAACAAAAGTTTGCTCATTAAATTCGAATTTCATTTCGAGCGATGCTATTTTTACTTCATTAAATATTAACAGCATTGTGGAAGACCGCTTCGATAGCGGTTCGGTTCGACAAGCGCTTCTGAAGAAGAGCGAAGCTATTATCAATTTTCTTAGCCAATGCTATTATTGCAAACTAATTTGAAATTTATATTATGTGGATTTTAGACCGGCGCAATTGCGTCTCGAAAGTAGCCTTCAAGATGCATAGTTTTAAAGTTTATCTGCAGATAGCCAGATGTTAAACTTGTTTACTATACCCTATGCGAGCGGTACGGTTCTCATCTTTTATGGACCGTAACATGCAGTATAACAAGATAACATTTTTATTTCGAACTATTTTATATGATGCTAAAGTGTAAAATTAATACACTAATACATACACTAATTAATACATAGCAACTGAGGATTGGACACGAAAAAAAATCCTAGATATCTGTCGGTTCCTAGTCCTAGATTTCTGATGATTTCTTTCATTTTTTTCGCTACGATACCCTTTGGTTGTTACAAAACAACAGTGAAACATATATTTCAATATACTTAACTAACTTAACTAGCAGCATTTGGTTTGTACCTACACCTTCGTAATGAGTGGCGGACTATCCATAACTGACGTTCTAAAATTTCTATATTGACTTCTGTGAACACTGGTAATGGAGCTTTGCTCTTGAGACCTACCTAGCTAGCACCAACTCGTATATCAATGTACGAAAATTATCGTAAATATCTCTTAACAAATTCGAAATCGTAACCAAAGCTGAATAAAGTGGGACCAAGTTGATTTTCTATCGTATATTATGATAATAACTGACATACATACGATTTTCAGCACAAAATCGTATAGTAATACGGAGCGACTCGCGCTTAATCGGATATTATCGTATATAAATACTTATATAGTCGTACACACTTAATTTTTTTACCGAACTCCGAGCAGCCGAACGTTCGGTAAAATTCGATGGTGCCAATCGACGTTTACAGATCATAGGTAAAGTTTGGCATCATAAAAAAATTGTACCGAACGTTCTGCTGCTCAGAGTTCGGTAAAATTTACGGTAATTTACCGAACTCGGTACTTTTTTTTATGTGTGTAACGCTCAAAATTATACGTAATCACGTATATAGTCTCCAAAATAGTACGGATATGCCAATTTAGCGCATCAAATACGATTATGCTGATTTTTATCTTTTTTATACATATAAAAATGCTAACTGGGTAGTTATTGCGCAAACGTTTTCAAACTTTGATGAAAACAATCTTCAGTTTTAGCATCTGTATTTTTCTCACCGATTCAAGAGTTATAATTTCGTTTCAAAATTAAAAAGAAATAAAATTCAATCATATTTTTGAGTTTAACGGTCATTTATGCTTCATTTAAAAATATTGTGAAGAAAAATAACATTTTTGTATCAAATCAGTTCAAAATACATTTGAGATTTGACTTAAATTACTGAATGACGTTTACTGTCGACCGCCATACTTGATATTTCAACTATGACTTTCCGTCTTTCATCTTTTATTTTTCATCGTATAATTTTGCCGTCTTTTGTTTTCAATTTTTTGTCTTTTATCTTGTTACGTGTACTATGTCGCCGTCTGGTGTCGTCTTCTAGACGTCTTTTTGCTGTCTTTTTAACATCGGTTAGTCATTTTTGCATTTATTAACATAAACATAACAGAAAAACCTCTTTTTGTCTCTTTTCAGCTATTTGCTATTATTTTTATCTTCTTTTGTAGCGTTTTTAAAAGCCCGTGATGGCGTCTTCTTATTGTAGTATGAAGTTTTCCAGTACTTCTCGTTTATTGCTGTGGCGTATTTTTATCGTCTCTTCATCGCCTTCTTAAATACTATTTGTAGTATTTTTGAAGTCTTTCATTATCTTTGTGACCTTTTTGACGCATCTTTGGTGTTTTTTCGACGTCTTTTCGCCGCATTTCTGTTGTCTTTCCTCTTTTTGCTTACTTTTTTTCTAATTAACCCTCCGCATACCCCCGTTACCAAAAAGCTCACACAGAGAGCCCCCTGGTATCGGTCACTTACAGAACCTCAACTGAGAAGAGAACTGGACAGCACACTAAACAAAACAATTTATTTAAGCTGAAGAAATAATAAAGAGGATATCTTTTAAAAACTATTTAAACGGTGCCCAGTGGAACTTATTATTCCTTTTTAAGGGGTCCAAACTTGTCAACACTATTTCGTCATCTTACCATCGTCGTTTTGCCTTTCTTTTCATCTTTATTTTATCATTTTTTGTTATCTTTTTGTTGTCTTTTTGACTCCTTTTCGACGTCTTTTGTCATATCTTTGTTGATTTTTTTGTATTCGTGGTCTTTAGTCGTATTTTTGTTACTTTCTTTCTGCCATCTACTCATCGTATTTTCGTCATTTTTTGACCTCGTTTTTTGGCCTACTTTGGCGCTTTTTTGGCGACTTTATGCTCTTTTTATCGCCCTTTTTGTTGCCGGTTTGGCATCTTTTCGCTGTTATTTTGTCGTCTTTTCATCAACTTTTCATCGTCTTTTATCGTCGTTTCACTGTTTGCTTTTTTGGCTTTTCGACACTTTTTTCATCGTTCTATTTGCAATCAGGACAATAAAAATGATGTCTTTTTATTGCCTTTTCAGCGTTGCTTCGTCGTCATTCTGCCGTATTTTCTTCTATTCGATGTCTATTTGTAACGGATTGTCGTCTTTATCGTTTTTTGTCGTGATGTTTGTATTCTTTGGTCGCTGTTTCTGCGTACTTCATCTTTTTGTCAACTTTTCATGATATTTTTACCGTCTGTTTATCATTTTATCGTCATTTTTTCTTCGCATTTTCGTCGTCGTTACGCCATTGGATCGCCGTCTCTTTATTGTCTTTTCTTCCTATTTTAGTCAAAACAAGCTTATTTACTTGACAGTAGCAAAAGATTTTAAACTTCTATCGCACTACAGAAATCGTATTAATATGTTAAAATATGTTAAACTAGCTGATAGCCCGATCTTTCTCGGGACGTCTTTGACGGATTTCACGCCAACTCAACCAGAGGTTGGCATCCCGAGCAAAGTTTTAGAGCAAATTGAAAACAAAATTTGATACCTTGATATGACGGATTTTGATTACTCCGTGTGATTTCATTTTGGTCGACTTAGCAGTTAAAATATCAAAATTGATAGCAAAATTTCCACGCCGTGAAATTATGGGAAAGCTGAATTAGTTGTCATTTTGCTACCATCATATAATTTGAATTGATCATTTTACTAGAAAATATTTATGTGAAAATAGACTAATTCAAATATTGTTGGTTTCTTTACGTTATAAATAGAATGTGTCAACACAATTTTTTTCAATAAAAATGAAAACAAAATGAAAGCAAAGTCTGATACATCATAAGTGCCATTTGGTTTCGGTAACAAAACAAGATTTCTAGTTGATATCAACAGCAGAATATTAATAACTTTGATATAATTTTGCTGTCAAACCTTGCTCGGGATGACCCTCTCAGAATTTAATGAAACTTTGTGTCTGTAATTCATGTAAATAAACATCTTTGCATACTTAGTTTTTCGAACATTGGTATAGATTAACTTTTTAAAAGGGCTTAATTTTTTTCTCTTTTTTATTATTTAAGTATTTTAAAAACTAAAAATCGATTTTCCAAAAAAGGCCATCCCAGAAATTGATGAAATATTTTCTGAAGATAGATAATTATATGGCCTACAATTCTTACATACATCACAAAATGGGCATATTTAAGGGAAAAACGTTTTCCGACAAAAATTTTTTAAGTCCTTTCCGGCAAAAAGGTACTCAAGTATTTCCGAAAACTATAGCACCTATAAAAAATGATGTATGTATGAATGACTTGTAGAAAATCTTCTGAATTTTAATAAAAAAAACTGAAAAAATAAAAATTAATTTCTTAACTGAGAAAAGAGCATTTCAAAAACTAAAAATCGATTTTCCAAAAAAGCCCGTCTCAGAAATTGATGGAATTTTTTTTGAAGATAGATAATTACATGGCCTATAATTCTTCCATACATTGCAAAATGGGCATATTTAAGGGAAACAAGTTTCTCTAACAAAAAAATGTATGAGTGACTTTTACAAAATTTTCTGAATTTTCATAAAAAAATACTGAAAAAAGACCATTTCCACACTGAGAAAAAAAGGATTTTAAAACCTAAAATTCGATTTTCTAAAAATTCCCATCTCGGAAATTACCTAATGAAATTTGTTTTGAAGGTAGATATTTATTTATTTAAGGCCTACAAGTTTCTCATATATAGCAAAATGGGCATGTTTAAGGTTAAAACGGTTTTCTAACAAAAACTTATACCTATTTATACCTTTTTTCCCAGGAAGGACATGAAAAAGTTTTTGTTAGAAAAACTTTTATCCCTTAAATATGTCCATTTTGTAATAAATGAGAGACTTATGGACCATATCTACCTTCAAAACAAATTTTATCAATTTCCGAGAAGGGCTTTTTAAGAAAATTAAATTTTAGTTTTTAAAAGGCTTTTTTTCTCACTGTTGCAATGCTTTTTATTTTTTCAGTATTTTTTTATGAAAATTCAGAGGGTTTTCAAAAAGTCACCCGAAAATCATTGTTTTGTAGGTCTTATAATTATTGAGTTATATTTTTTATAACAAAAAAAGAGAAAAAAAATTAAGCCCTCTCCAAAAGTTAGTCTTGACCAATTTTCGAAAAACTAAGTATGCAAAGTTGTTTATTTCCATGAACTCTTTACACACAAAAAGTTTCATTGAAATCTGAGAGGGTGCTGCCAATCCCAAAGACGAGTTAGCGTGAAATCCGTACTTTGTCTCTCTTTGTGCTCATTCCATCGCCAATAAAAACGATCATTTCAAATGTCCACTTAAGCCAAGACTCAAACAACAGTCGCTGCGTGAGAACGCCGCTCGCTTGCGCTGACGCTGTTGTCAGATAATATACAAGTAAATTTATAGCATTGCTCAATTTATAGCAAGCTGCTTTGCGTAGCGCGAAGACTGCACCAGGTGATGGTAGTGTTGTTTTCCAAGTTTTAGGGGTGTCATTGAAACGATGTTTTGTTAGAAAATTTGTTCGAAGTGTTACGTCTGTTAGTCTGTGGAATGAGGCTTCAGTGTTACGTCTGCTAGTCTGTGCTATATATTTTCACAATTGAATAGAATAATTAATTTGTGGAATTCAATTGTAAAAATAGTTTCGACTTTTTTTCATTCAACTTTTGTATTATGAATTCAATTCATCATGCAAGAATTACCATATTATGACAATTGTGGGATCGAAACACTGCAATCTCCTTGTGTGATAACTTGCAACTCTGTAAAGGGTGAGGGGGAGGAGATGTAGTGCCCCGAACCCGCGAATTCTTATTATAATTCTTATTTTAGGGTGGCATGAACCCAACTTTTGTTCCCGATGATTGATGATGGTATTCAATTCAGATCGGTAGCCGCCGGTAGTCCGCAAAATTTGCACATACATTTCATTGACGCAGTTTTGCATTTAATACCTCCCGGATGGCCTCGAGGTAGGACGCTGGTCTAACAAGCCATCACTTGCATTTTCCGGGTTGCGGTTCAGTGATGTTTACAACAACAAAAAATAAAATATACTTGCGCGAAGAATATAAACTCGTGTTATGCAATTTAACTTGACTACACCAGCTATGTTTATGTAGTGTATCCGGACGATATTCCCTTGCTGTACTAGAGTACCGTCTCAGCCAAGCAAAATTTGATAATGTTACATTTGTAAAATTAATTAT
The DNA here is from genome assembly GCF_943734655.1 of Sabethes cyaneus. Lineage (NCBI taxonomy): Eukaryota > Metazoa > Arthropoda > Insecta > Diptera > Culicidae > Sabethes > Sabethes cyaneus. Next base: position 58,044,973 of record NC_071355.1, read on the forward strand.
TATCTACAATTTTGGTGAATTAAATTTCTCTGCATCTTTTGTGGTTACGGAGCTACAATACTAGTATCTCATTCGTAACTAAATGAACATTCACTTAGTTACTAATGAGGTGCTAGAGTTGTAGCACCGTAACTACAAAGGATATAGCAAAACTTTATTCAGCAAAATTGTAGATAATAACTAGTTCTACAAATGTTTTATATGTAACTTTGTCAAATTTTGATTGGCTGAGACGATACTGTCAAATGACTCAAAGTGATCGGACCGTCCCTGGAGGAAAAGAGAGAAAACGAATAAAACCAACTAATGACTACTGCGTTAAAAATACATTATATCAGAATATATTATTCATAAATTGTTCGCGTCGGTTTTGTTAGTTGATTACGATAGCAAATCATCCCAGATTCACAAAACTTCGTCGCACAAGAACCCACTAATCAACGACAGCTACCAGAATTCTAAATGAAAAGTACAAAAGCAAACGATAAATCATGCTATGCTATTACAGTGTTGTCCTAGATCAACAGCCTATGCCAGAATAATTAACAATTCTGAAACTAATTTATTGCATGTTGTTTCCTTTCAAAAAAAAAAATTTCCCAGAAATGTAGAGAACCACTTAGGATAAACTATTTTGTGAGACATTACCACTAAATATGCACTGTAGCTTTATTGAAAAAAAAATGTGTCCAAACACACGAAAAAACTTGACCGGCTGTACCAAACAGCCCAAGACCGGCTCGGAGTAGTCCGCGGTTTAATTTTCAAGCAATAAATTTCGTTCCATTCGCACAGAATTCATTATTCGTACAACTGCATATAAACCTATGTAGGTACTACTGTAGCTGTAAAACCAAAAGTGCTTCGCGTTGCATTTCAACTCGAACCGCCCTTTCTCCGCAGAGGATATCCGTTTTTTTTCACGCCAGAAAAGGACAACTTGGCTTGCGATGTGGTGGTCCATTGTCGAAGAACAGAGATGCATCCCATGCGGTCGAGGAAGATGAAGAAATAAAGCGAAGCAAAGTTCACGATGGCAAGATAAAACTATGATTTGGTCAGTTTCCCGCAACTGTGCTCCTTTACGAGCACTAATTTTAGCCTGCCGGGCTGTACGGGGTCTCTAATTGTGTGTCTCCTGTGCTCGTTTCCGGTTTCCCTTCCTGTCGTCATCCTTATCGTCACGTTGAAACGTATGAAAGGCTTGAATTAAGAAAACGGGAAGTGTTTAAAAGTCATTTAAATTGTTTTTGGCATGTTGCCACTAAGCACGCCCGGAAGCAATTTCCCAGCCCCGGTCGGGGGACAACCACAGCACAAGAACGGAAGTAATGCAGCATAAATGAGTGTATCACCAGTAAAAAGCTCTGTCGTAATTTTGTGATATATTTCAAAAAGTTCAGAGTGAAAAGATCGCGCTTCAGTAGCATTCGTAGAATGGCAAATAGCTGCAAACTTTAGCAGAATCCATTATAAGAACTTCTTCTTTTCTGAAACAGGAGTAGGTTGTTAAGCTGTCAGCTCGTGAAGAAAATTATGGCAACATGATAGAACAAATATTTGCTCATACGACAAGCAGCAAGTTTGTGAAAATATGCATTTTTTAGTAATTTGTTCAATATTATTTTTTCGAGTCCTGTCTGTTCACCCTTTTGCTGTATGTCGTAACAGCATTTTACGATCATAAAACAACTATTCAGAAGTGTAACTAATTTACCAAACTTTCACTTACAAACCCAAATTCGACAGCCCAATTCTGTTTTCATAATTTGATTGCCACTTTCCTCGCCGGCCAATAATTCTAACGAATTTAACGACAGCACACACCAGTGATAAACACATCACGGACACCATGTACCATGGACCATGGACACCATGGAAGTGAAGCACATATTCTATGAAAGCTGTCAACACTTCAGCACCAAAATGTGACAAAGATTTTTTTTTTGTCCATAGAACCATCGTTGCTACTGAGCTTATCCAACAAACTATTCGCCATCTCACAGCCACTAACAGAGCCGAAAGTTAATAGCTGTCAGCATACGGATAAACTTCCCACATCAAGAGGACGTGCCTTTTTTACTGCTTGCACTGTTGCAATTGAGCAGTCATAGTGTAAGAAAGTTGATGAGATGCTTGTTGTTGTTTTTTTATTTTGTAACTTTCAAATTGAGGCTCAAGTCAAGCACTTGTCGTCGCATCGTTTCGTAACATCTCAACATTGTTGAGCCGTGTTTCTAATAGGCAATTTAGTGCCTCTAGGCCACCCAGTTCAGCTAACAAGCACACGTGGCACTTGGCATTCTCTCGGGAAGCTCACGGGATGTACTGAGTTTTATGTAAGCACATCATCTCGCTTAGTGTGAGACGCTTTGATGCTTCACTCGTTAGTGCAGGCCAGTACAAGTTAGACTGGCGGCATCAGAAGAACTGTTTTGGTATAACAGATAGGTAGCTACGGAGCGAGAGCCTGGAGGAAAAAAATAACCTTCTCGGTGTCAATGGAGATCCGTACAAGCATGAACATATTTTTTTTGTGCTATGATAACGAACGAGGAATGTGCATTGCACGACAGATGAGGCGCTGATTCGGAAGCACTAGCAGCTGGTCTGTCCAACCCAAACGGAGTAGCAGGCAAATGCCTTGTTAATCCTTCTGGTACTACATGTGCGTTTATATATATGTGCCCATGCTGTGAGCGCTAAAACGTGGATAAAAGATAAATCAGATTTTTCCCACGCCCGCACACTGACGTTTTTCGCGAAGTGTCCTTGCGGGTTGAATTCCAAATCAGGCCATGTTATGTGCCTGGGGAAGCGAAGGTGAGATTTTCGAATATAGGATAACCAACTTATTTTGAACCCCATCAGTAGCTTACATAATTTGGACACTTACAGCAAAATCAAATGAAAGTGTTCAAATTATGTACAGCTGCTGAAGGGGTCCAAAATAGGTTTGCTCCCCTACTGACTGATAGTGATGAAATGGAATACGACGTTGCGTTCGATTGTTGATTGGAATATGAAAACCAATCAACAAGCGACACTAATCTGAACAGGCTCAAACAGATGGCAGTCGCGGAAGTCCGCTATGTTTTTGGAAAATTGACGATATAAATAAAAAAGTATTGACTGATCTTATATTTTCATGTTAAGAGGGGAAAAAAATATTTGCCTTCATTAACCTTCCTAATGCATTAGAAAAAAGTTACATATTATGCATTAAGGGTCGAAAACGACCCAAGTTTTGAAATTGCTCTCATTCATCCATTTTCAATCCGAATTTCGTTTTCTTTACCTCGTTTGAAAGCTATGGCCAAAAACTAGCACCCAAAGTATGTTGGGGAATATTTGTTGACTGATGGCCACTTCTGCGTCGGTTCCGGAACACCCACTACCAGGTCCCGGGGAACATTTTTATATTTTGAGATAATTTTTGCTGTGGCTCTTCTAGATGTCGCTGAAAGCTGAAACTCCCCCACAATGCTAATTTTCCAAAGTTAGGAAAAGTCAGAAAATTTCAAGTCTCTAGCTCGTACCGTTACTGAGTATCAAGCTTTGTAAGTAAGCCGATGGGTCGAAAACGACCCCAATGCACTAGGAAGGTTAAAGGGCTCATGCTCACTTCGTATTTTTTAGAACAATTTTTCGTAACATTATATTTGTCGCTGATCAAAAAGTTCATATTATTTAAAAACATTAAAAACATATTTTCAACCACACATGTTGTTATCACGAATGATTCGTATTTCGTACGAGAACACATTCGTAGCACATCTTGCGCCAGAACGCACTTGATGCACATTTATTGCCTGGCATCGTTATCGACGAGATTGGGATGCGAAGATTGTGTAATTCTGACCTGCTCAATGAGCAGTTATCGTGGTTCTGCAGCGTGCGTGCGGCATCGTCGGCTGTTCTGACAAACTCAATTCGGAGAAAAAACAATATTTCGCTATTTTCCGATAGAGGTCAGTATATCATATTATTTTTTTCTCGTGAGCTAATTTGCACTTTCGTTCAATGCACGAAGCATTTTTTAAAACACAATAATTCATACGGATATAAGTTTATTTATATGTTCGAAATATTCAGAACTGATTTTACGAATCTAATTCGTGGTAGAAAATAATTAAAGTGTATCGTCTTCGAAAAACCCGATTTAATTCACCTAGTTGTGAAAGGAACCTTTGTTGTATCATCTTATTTGTCAAAGAAAAAGTTGTGAGAAATTAGGTGTATTTTCAGAAAAAATTACACTGAAAGAAAAAACTTCGCAAAATCATAACAAAAACCATAAAATGTTAATTTTCTCAAAATATCTCCTCCTTATTTTTGACGTAGGACTACGTCTTTCAGGAAGGTAGCTGGTATAGGGGGTCATTCCAGAAAATCAAAAAATGCGAGCGTCACGAAAAATGAAAGATTTTTAGTGCTAATAGCTTAGCGGTTTTCCGATCGATTTTCAATATTTTTGCTCCAATCGATCGGAAAACCTTCTCCGAATCCACATCAATAACGAAACCTATTGATTTGAAAGTACGTACTATTGAAAAATTAAAAATAATGAAGCATTGTCCAACTGGAAATCCTCGCTTCGTGACTGGTTGAAAGATTCTTTACGATGATCTAAACCTATATCAATTTGATATCTGTGCTTGGGAAGTAAACCAAATCAATTGACAAAACTTCCTGCTAGACCATTTTGATGTCCTTGCTTGAGAAGTACACCAAAAAGAGTGATAAAGCCCCCTCGTGCCGACAAATTTCATACGAACGCGATAAAAGCTAGTCCAATTTGATGTCTGTGTTAGGGAAGTATGCCAGAAAAAATGACTAAAGTCTATTGCCCCAACAGAAATCAAATTCTTTACAGCAAGAAAAAAAAATTTTTTTTTTCACCCGGATAATCGAGTCTAAAAACCCGGATAATCAAATCCCCGGTTAATCGAATCCCCAGACAATCGAGTCCGGCCTGTAATATGATTCTGTAGCGATACGCATGTTTGCCGTTGCATTGGAAGTGTAGTGAAAAGATGTGCTGTTGATAAAATGGGATTGAACTGGTGAAATCTCTTCAATGTGGGAGAACCATTGGTAATAAAAACAATCTTTAATTTCTGTAAGGTAGTAGGAAAGCAATATTTTGTGTTCTTGATTATGTTAAATTGTTTCCAAATGCACATAGAAATAACTTTGAAATCTATTGAGAATTGAACGTTTACACTGTTACTACTTTGATAAATGTTTACAACGCATGTAGCATGTATATATGCTGTAGCATGTATACATGAAGAATGAAATGATTACATGTATGGATACATGCTACCATCATTACAAAGAGATTTACGTAGTTCTGCGTCACCTACATATACGGTCGTGTCTTGTACACAACCCCTCTGATTTTTCTTTCCGTCATCTTTTCATCGTATATTTGCTATCTTTTCATTACTTTTTCGTCATCTTTTCATCGCATTTTTGACAACACGAAAATTGCAAAATTTTGATGGCGCGTTAATTTTAACCACCGATCATACCAATCTATATATATAAAAGTGAGCGTGAGTATGTTTGTATGTTTGTATGTTCCACCATAACTCCAGAACGCCTTGACAGATCTCTACCAAACTTGGCTCACCTGTTCTTTGATATAAGAGAATCAGCACTAGGAGGTTGACAAAGGAGGGGGAGGTTCGTAACAGGGGGGGGGGGAGACGACGGTTTTTCGTCAAACTTGGCACAATTGTTCCTTGGCATAAGAGAATCAGCACTGGGGGGTTACCAAAAACGAGGGAGGGAGGTTCCCTGACAGGGATAGTGTCCCTAATAGGGGGGAGGCCTTGATCGTTTTTTATCAAACTTGGCACAAATGTTCCTTGACATCAGGGAATCAACACCGGGGATTGACAAAGGGGAGTGGGACTATCAGAACTGAAGGGGTTGTCAAAAGAGCGGGGGGAGTAACAGGGGAAAGACTCCGAAATGCTCAAGACGGTTCCTCCTTAAGTGACGGTGGGGCAAAAGAGGGAGCTGATGACAAAAGGTTACTGACAGGAAGTGGGAAGTAACGCCCACATGACTGTAACAATTTATCCGTACAACAGAAAAAATCAAAATACGAAACACTAAACGGTAATGCTCGCAGCTGTAGATTTGTAGATCAAGTTTAATTATGCGCCGAATCAAAGTGACCCGCATAAAAAGTATTCGACCATTAATGCTAAGTGTTTCTGTCCGACTCTATTTGAGTCACAGGGGCAATCATTCAAACAGTGTGGAGTTGATCTGAGAACACCATGTTTTTCCCATGGTCAACTTTATGTGGCATGTTCCAGAGTGGGCTCGGTCAATAATTTGTGCATCCTTGCTTCTGGTGGTGAAACTAAAAACAATGTTTACAAACAAGTTTTGTCTTGAAGTGAGATGAAAGGAATGACAGGTTTTTGACGTAGAACTACGTCTTACGGCAAGTTTTGAGATAGGGTGTCATTCCAAAAAATCGAAAAATGCGAGCGTCACGAAAAATGAAAGGTTTTGAGCGCTAATAGCTCAGCGGTTTTCCGATCGATTTTCAATATTCTTACACCAATCGATCGGAAAATCTTCTAAGAACTGACCCAAATGAAGAAACGTATGGATTCTTGATATTGAACTATTGAAAAATTGAAAATAATGAACCTATGTTTTACCAGCATTCTCGCTTCGTGATTGGTTGGAAGATTCTTTACGATGATCTAAACCTATACCAATTTGATATCTGTGCTTGGGAAGTAAGCCAAAACAAGTGGCAGAGCTCCCTCGTTTCAACAAGATTTCTTAACACCACGGTTCAACCTAGACCATTTTGATGTTCTTGCTTGGGAAGTACGCCAGAGAGAGTAACAAAGCCCCCTCGTGGCAACAGATTTCTTACGAACGCTATTAAACCTAGTCCAATTTGATGTCTGTGTTAGGGAAGTGTGCCAGAAAAAATGACAAGTTTATTGTCCCAACAGATCGCAAATTCTTTACTGCGACGCGAGACGATTAAACCTCGGCGAACTTGATATCTGTGTAGGAAAATTGTGCTACAGCTGTACTGTTCGGTTATAATACGACTCTGTATGAATACGCATGCTTGCCGTTTCATTAGAAGTGTAGTGAAAAGATGTGCTGTTGATAAAATAGGATTGAATTGGTAAAATCCCTTCAACGTGGGGAACCATGGGTAATAAAAACAATCTTTAATTTCAGTAAGGTAGCAGGAAAGCAATAGTTTGTGTTCTTGATTTTGTTAAATTGTTTTCAAATGCAATATATTTTGAGAATTGAACGTATGCAATGTTACTACTTTGATAAATGTTACATAGGGTAAGGAACGAGTTAAGCAGTGTTACCTATTTTAATCAGTTGAACATAAATGATCCGAAAATGCACTTTTTTATTCATATTTTCAAAATCTTTTGATAGGATCATCTTCACAAATCACTTAACCATACATTTGGTTCACACAAACACAATTTATTGGGTTTCCGACAAGAAATATGATGAATTAAAAATTGTTGTCCAAAAACGTACATTTTTCAGCTGCTCTTCAGCAATCGCCACCTTGCTACTGACGAATTCATCAAATTTTCAGCACTGATTACAACCACTCTGAAAGTCAAGCACTCAATTGTCACATACCATATTATTCAGTCTCTTTTTTTCTATTATCTAAGGCTTTGTCACTAGCCGAAAGTTTTATTATTTTCTAACCAAACTGAAAACAAATTCTGAATTGATGGAACCTGTTCACCAGTAGCAGCAGCTGCAGCACAACTGATGAACTATCGTGTTGCCAAGATACTGTTTCGGTTCTGGAAATAAGAATTTTAAGTTTGAAATTAACTGAAACCTCCTATGGTGAAAACGTGGTTCAATACTTTTAAGAGAAATGTATGTTCATAATTAATTTTTCTTTATTAAAAACAACACAAAAGACAGCTTTTTCAATAATTTTCGAAGATTTTCTCAGTGATTTAATGAAGCAACGATGTGTTTCAATGTTATTTGCTTTGACAACACTGTTCTAAAGTTAGATCGTGTGCACTTCTATGTTTGCCTCTTTTGTTCTCCCACCATCCTTATGAACAGCGAGTGAGACGTCAAACTCGCAGTTTCCCATAAGAACACCAGAGAATAAAAGAGACGACGAATACCGTTTGCCGAACGGTGCGGTGAGTGTATGCCCCGATAAACAATTTAGACAGATGGCATTTTACGCATATGCCGATACGCTATGCCGATTACGCATCAGATGCCGATTAGTAGGTCGCGGATAGGAACGCGAACTTACTGAATAGGGGGAAAAGTTCGAGGGATTTTTTAACGGGACGTAAAAAAATTCAGATTTCAGGATTGCTGAAAACAGCACCCTGCGGGTGAAAATGGGTTCGGTGTGTTCAAAATTAGTTCCACCGCTCCAACTTTTAAAGCGAAAAATCAAAAGTTTAGCTCAACAATAGTGTCTTCCAATGGTAACAGCTTGAAGAACTAAAGATAGCAAGAAGATTGGTATGCTGATATTCCCCACTTAGTCAACCCATCGCTTGTAATAAGGTAAAACAATCAGTGACCCGCTTAGACTGCTTAAAACTAGTTCTTTACCCTACAACGCATGTAGCATGTATATATGTTGCATATACAGTCCGGACTCGATTATCCGGGTGCTCATTTTTATTTTCAGCCCGGATAATCGAATCACCCGGATAATCGAATCATCATTTTTGGTACATATTTTTTTTGGTATGTCAAGTATGTCAAAAGACTTTTACGATTTTTTCCACTGATGATTTTTTTTGGTACAATATTATTTTTTGTTTGTTATGTTTTTCAATATTTAGGTATTAGAAATGTTTTTTTATTATTGATCAATCTCCCCAAAGTCATAAAATTCCTTTTTTGAATTTTGTTTACTGATGATGATGATAATGATGATGGTGATGATGATTTTTAAGTAAAAAAATTGATTTCATCATCGCAGGATTTATTTTTGTTTTGTTCGGCGATAAAAAGGATATAAGAAAGGAATTTTGTAGCTTTAGGGAGGTGAATCAATGCTTGTCTAGTTGGAATCATCATGTAGCATGAAAACTATAACATTTGGGTTTTAAATAAATCATTGAAAAAAAATTTTTTTTTTCACCCGGATAATCGAGTCTAAAAACCCGGATAATCGAATCCCCGGTTAATCGAGTCCCCGGATAATCGAGTCCGGCCTGTAGCATGTATACATGATGAATCGAATGATTACAAGCATGAATACATGCCACTATCACTACAAAGAGACTTACGTAGTCCTGCGTCACCTATATATGCGGTCGTGTCTTGTACACAACCCCTTTGATTTTTGTATCCATGGAAGAAAGACTGTTTCACCTTCTACTTGTTTTGAAAAGTACAATAACAAAACTATTCATTACCTGGTGGCCATTGTTACCGGAAGGTGCAAATAAGATAAATGTCTTTGTTTCTCTTTCTTTATAGGGTTTTATAGGGATTTCCGTAAAGAAAACAGATATGTTAGTGGCCGGGTAGACAAAAGAGGGGGAGCTGACAAATGGGGAGGAACGTCCAAAAGAGAACCAGCGTTATATTTTTGCATTATAGGCATTTCGGTTACAATAACTGATGTATAAGTGGCCGTGAGATAAAGACGCCCCGAGTAAGACCGGGCACTCAGCTAGTATACGATAAAATTTAATGCGCCTAGGCTGCACTATAACTGAAAACTTGTTATTGATAATTTTGGATATTTTATTTGGGTCGCTATAAATCAAATCGATCAGGAGCATCCGACATTAAAAGTTAAATTTTTCTACTCACGGATAAATGTGTTCAAGTCAACAAAGCTGGCGGACTAATTTACCTTTTTACCAAAGACAGCTTTATAATTTATAACTTTGTAGAACATAGTGAAAAGCTTGATTAAATTGTGGCTGTGGCTGTGGCTGTGGCTGTGGCTGTGGCTGTGGCTGTGGCTGTCAAGCATCGACAGCATAATCGGTTTCAATACTCCTTTCCACAGAGCATGATAAGACTGTTTGAGCTTATAACCTGATTCTTGAAAAGGTTATAAAAACCTTCTGAAGAGTGCGAAACTGGGTGGGTAGCAATTTTATAGAGGTCATCAAAGAGTCCTAGTTTTACTCAGTGTTGCGAAGCCCACACTCGTGTGGTCTAATTTTTTGACACACGCGTACTCATTCTTACGAACACACCGACATTCTTTAAAACTCCCGCTCTTATTTTTTCATGCACTGCAACAAATTTTTGCGAGTGTGTGTTTAGTTAATAGCTACAGTCGCGGCTCGTCGGTCGTCGTTGCAGCCCGATCTGCTGATACCGATTACTCACGATGGCTCGTACTCCGTGAGTAATCGAGAGCCCGTGAGTAGAATCGAGAGTGAAAATGAAGAAGCAAAAGTAATGCAAAAGTACTCTAACAGCTGACGGTCATATAAAAGTCTATCGTATAAACACAGGTCAAGTTTCGATTACGAAATGTCTAGGTGCTGCATTCCTTTGCTGTTTTAATGTTTGTTTACTTCAAAAAGTATTTACTTATTGCACTACGCAGCTGCCACTTTGGTGGTATGCAGAAAGCTGCGGTTAAATTAGTTAAATAGAGTAAGGAGGGGTAAAAGTGCGATGCGGGTAAAAGTGCGATTCAATGATTTATCGGTGCAGATTCCGAGTAAATTTACTACATACGCATGGATGGGTGACTACTTTGACAGCTTGAATCTAACGTAAACTTTGGTTGCTTACGAAGCATAGTTGCTGAGTTATGCGCAAATGTTGTTTTAGGGCGGTTTTGATGTTTATTTTGCATTAGAACGTAAATTTTTTGTGTTTAGGGAGAATTTTCTACTATTTTTCAAGTATTTTTTAAGTATAATGACGTATAAGAAATGAGTCTCATTTGGAAAACTTTTGCAGATGGATTTTTACAGGATAAAACATTTTATAAAACAATACAAAGCAAGTATGTGCTTTAATAAACAACACAAAATCACATAAGTTAATAGAGTAATGACCCGATTTTGTCACCCCCATGATTAATTTAGGGGTGACAAGAACGGGACAGTAACAAAATCGGGTATTTTTTCAATTTTTATTTTTTTGCAGATAACTTAGAACGAACTACATATATTTCATTCTGATCACTTTTAGGACATTTCGCACTTCCTTCTACCTCTCTGTGGACATTTGTCACCTGTTAAAAGCACAGGTCCCACAGGTATGAAAACACGCGTTTTTTAATTGCGCCGAAATGGCTGATTATACTGGTTAACTATGTTCAGAGAAATTTCACAGCGTAAAAAGCTCTTTCTTATGGTATGAACGATTCTTTGATTAACTCCCCTAAAAGTAAGATAGAAAATTTATTTTTCAAGCAGTAAGAGATAGAGCAAAATAATGTTCTACAAAATTTTTGAGAAGATTATTATAAAGAACTTTGCCAAAAAAAGTGACTTTATAGCTGTTATAGTTGCGGAGATAAGAAACAACTTTTGTGGAAACTCCACGATAATCAACACAGTTCTTTTCACAGTGTTTTAACACATTTGACATGTTTGAAAATGATTTTCAAACTAAGCTTTTGATAAATCAAAGCGTGACAAAAGCGGGTAAAAAACGTGACAAAATCGGGTTACCACTGTATTGATCAAAAATAAAAACTTTTCCTAAAAATTAAAAACGAAGAAAACTTATCCAATTTAATTCTACTATGTATATTTTTTATTCACGACATTTTTTATTCACAGCGAGCCACACGCCCTGGCAGGTGTTGTTGGTTCAAATCCGGTTATAATCTCTGATTATAGCTTGGTTCGACCCATGCACCTTCCAGCATTGGACCAAAGATAGGAGTCACAACGACAACTTGTTAAGCGTAGCTACCTATTAACCCCCCCCCCCCCCTTCTTTTCCACTCTTCCCCTCCATTCTCAAAAAATCCTTCTTCATTACTTGCCCTTACCGTCCCTTCATCAATTGTAGAATCATCGTTTCAAAAAAATATTAAATGTAATATGTTTTAAATGAATCCGTCTGTCGATAGTCGGGTAATTCGGGGTCAAAATTTGGGTATTTTTATATAATCAAAGTTCTACAGTTCCTAAACAAGCAAAATTGTGTATTTTTACTATTTGTACAACATGAAAAAAAAGGTTACTGCCTTCTACAAAGTTTCTTGTAACAATATGCTCTAAAACTTTACAGAACACATCAATGTGTTATATTGAAACTGAAGAAAAATAATTCTTTTATTTCACTTAGGGGGATTAATGAAAATTTAAATTCCATCAGACGATAGAGCTTTCAATTTTAAGAAACTCTTCCAAACGTTCGATAAACCTAAAACCAAGTTGTCCCAGTCAAAACTCTATTTTTTTTTTTAGTTTTGGGCCATTGTGCGCGCGAGCAACCGTGTTACAAAAGTTGCCGTGAGTGTTCAAGGGTTAATATCTTTTGACCGGCAAAACCAATTCTTCTGAAATTTTGCAGATATATTTGCAGCATTAAAACCTCTAATTTGATGCCAAACTAATTTAAACTAGATAAATTATCTAAAATGAAATTGTCGAAAATTATTGTAAATTTTAATGTGTTGTATACGATTGCTCATAACTTTTTAATTAAACATCTAATCAAAAAACAAATCAATAGTGATCTATTAGGCTATATTACCTGTCAAATGAGAATAATAGCGCATAAATCGGTTCAGCCATCTCTGAGAAACAGGCGATCATTTGTACCTGCTTGTCCGTTTTCAATAAAACTTGGTAAAAAGTTTAGTAATAGCAAGAGCTTTCGTTTGGTACTAAGATCGTTAAAATTGGCTGCGTAATTCCGGAGAAACACGTGTCACGTAGTTTTCACATTTTTGCTTAAAACTTTTAAACGAAACGTCGGACCGCAAAGCAATTCAATAGTGATATACTAGACAATAATACCTTTCAAACAAAAGTAAAAGCGATCAAATCGATTCAGCCACCTTCGAGAAACAGGCGATAGAAAATGAGCTGCACACACACACATACACACATGGACACACACAGACATTGCACAGTTCGTCGAGCTCTATCAATTGGTATATGTGACTCGGCGCTCCGGGCCTCGGATCAGCTTCGTGTTTTTCGACCAATTTCTAAACCTTTGTTATATACTATACCAAAGGTAAAAACCTGATTTAATACACCTAGTGGTGAAAGGAACCTTTGTTATACCATCGTAAATGTCATTTAATATGGGCATTTCCAGCTCAAATATTGCTTTTGGTTTATATTTGAATTCTTTTAAATTCTTGTATAAACTGTTTCTTAGGCCACGCCGTTCTCAAGTTATTTAGATGTGAAATCTAAAAATTATCTATCAGAGTCAACTCATGCAAAGTATCCGATAACCGTGTAATCGATCTTCATGGATTTGAACCAAATTTTGTCATTTTTGCGATACTTATTACCTTGTCAAAACACGTTTTGCCTTTCTACTATATAAATATATAGTATAAAGGTATAGAAATCACTTGGAAAACCGGAAATGGAAAGAAGGTCCTGCGGGCCGAATGTTATATACCATTCGACTCAGTTTCGAAAACTGAGCATTTTCTGTGTGTGTGTGTGTATGTATGTGTGTGTGTATGTGTGTGTGTATGTGACGCTTTTAATCTCACTCACTTTTCTCGGAGATGGCTGGACCGATTTTAATGTTCTTAGTGTCAAATGAAAGGTCTAGGTGTCCCATTGGTCGCTATTGAATTTCATACTGATCATACTTTTAGTTCAAAAGTTATGTATAAAAATACGAAAAATATGGGACTTCATTATCTCACAGATCTCTTAACCGATTTGAACAAAATTGATTGCATATGAAAGAGGCGCCTTGCAAACCCTTAACTTCCAAATTTCATGACGATTGGACTTGTAGTTTGAAAGTTACATAAAGAAATGTGAAAAAATAGTATTTAAAACATATTTATGTAACATATAAGCATTAATTTGATGAAAACCCCGAATTAATCCACCTAGCGGTGTGACCTAGCCTTTCTACTGCCACCATAATCATTAGTTAATTTCTCAGGAACATCTATAATTAACTTGGACTATATTTTTATATATCCGTTCCGTATTCCTCAAAATCCTTACTTACCAGTAAAATTCACAACGTATTGCGTAGAATAATTATATTTTCTTTCCTTGGGTGCGTAAATACTTGTAAGCGTCATTTATGATACTTGATTATTTAGTTTTATAAACGGTCGGCCTTAACTTTCGGACTTCAGAGCCACATGCGAAATTTGTTTTGAATTGACAATATGAAATATGTGTTCATAGCAGATTTTTTGATATTTTGATATTAATACCAAAGTTAGCATCTTTGAAAAACAAGAGTTCAGAAAAATTATTATTGTACGTCACTTTTGAAGAAAAAGGATATCGACAACAAAATGATTAATCTCAAAATTTTACTATTAGTTTGCTTGGCTTCAATTGTGCAATATATTTGAATCAGAAAAATAACTGAATAGAGCATTAGATATGAAAAAGAGAAATTGAACTTTTTCTTAGCTGGCGCTCCTTCAGATAATTATTTTGCATGGAAATCAAAACTTAAGCTTCTTTTGAATGTACTTTCATGAAAAGATAGTCATTAACTTGATCGCATCGTTTTTACAATGTTAGTGGGTTAGGAAAACAAGACGAGGTCGAAAAATAGTGCAAAAGCTGCACCACAAACATGCTTGAGAATGGGAAATATGATCGATATGATTTCCAGTGCTTGTCATTTTTGATTTATTTATTAAAACATAATACATGACATAAGGCATCTGTCCTTTAAAATTTCACTAACAAAAACAAATCTTACAAAATTACTACCGTGCAACGTTTACTTCCTATTTTTCATATAACATATCTAAGCTCTAGTATTTATTGACTGAAAAGTGCATCTATTGATGCGCAAAATTTGTTTGAAATTTGTATAAATTTATTTGGAAAAATCAACTCACTAGTATTTTTAATCCTGTACACCACTATACCTACATGCTTAAATAAACTGCTTTTCTTCGCTTTTTGCTTTTCTTGGTATGGTAATGGTAATGGTATATGACATTCGGCCCGCAGGACCTTCTTTCCATTTCCGGTTTTCCAAGTGATTTCTATACCTTTATACTATATATTTATATAGTAGAAAGGCAAACATCACACATTTTATGATTATTTGAAAGTTACTGCTGAGATCTATCAGACGAAATCGAGTTATTTAAAATCGGACGCTTCATTCAAAAGTTATTCAAACTTTAACACTTAAGGAGACACCGAAAGTGGCTAACGTTATTGTGTTAGAGCGACACACACTGTACTGTACATCTCATGTGTTCGTTAAAAACCTAAACGTTTATTTGAATGTTGCATTAGTGTTGGTACTATATGTCAAATGGCAGAGCTTGCGAACCAAAACACAGCTGATCCGCAGCCAACCGCACCGACTACTAAAATCCCGAAATATGGTTTATTTTCTTTATCAAGACATTCCGATTCATCTAAGACTTGCAGCAGCAATCCTATTGATCCTATGCATTCAATAGGATGACTGATTATTCCGTTTGCATTGAAGGCGAGTTCTTTGTTTACATTCTCTAAGCTTATCGATGCGGCAAAAGCAGAAAGCTCTTTAAAAGCTCATTGATGTGGCGAAACTTTGAGATCGTGGTGCTGTTTTTTTCGAAGAGCGCTAGTACAACGAAATATGTACGCAACCAAATATCTATTAACCAATTCCAGATTATACGTTTTATGAACACGTAATGATCTATATGATCCGTTGAATTTATTTTCCATTAGCAACTATGTTTTGCTGAGCGTTTGTTGATATATACCGGGTCGACAAATGGAATGACAAGATTTAGGAAATCTAACAGCACTGGGAGCACTGATTACGTGCTCTGCCAATACATATGCATTTTTAAGGCACAAAACAATACATGCATCGAACGGTAGCCATTTATTTAGCCATCTTTGAGCCATTTTCGGTTTCCCCTTAAGCACCGTATATTAAACCGTTAAAACGTGTGAAATCAAAACATATCAATCAAATGTTGATTGTATTCAATGTATGAGATGTGTGTGATGTGTGTGATGTATGTGTGTATGTATGTATGTATGTATGTATGTATGAATGTATGTATGTATGTATGTATGTATGTATGTATGTATGTATGTATGTATGTATGTATGTATGTATGTATGTATGTATGTATGTATGTATGTATGTATGTATGTATGTATGTATGTATGTGATGACAATTTGCAATTTTAAAATTTGCAATGAAATTCAAGAAAAGTGAGAATCATGTCAATTGTCTCAAGTTTTTGAAGCCTCTTAGTGGAATACGAACTCTGAAATTAAAGAAAAGAAAAAACTTTTACCGACTAAATTCCACTATTTAATATTTATTCGCGACAGATACGTATACGCTTTGAAATAAGACACTGATGAAGCCTGCACGTCGTAGGTGAACTACGTATCTGTTGCAAATGAATATTAAATAGTGGGATTCAATCGAAAAGTTTTTTCTTTTCTTTGATTTCAGATTTCAATTGTCATTTTCTTCACTTGCTGTTACTCACAATTGTACAAGAAAAGCAAAAAGCGAAGAAAAGCAGTTTATTTAAGCATGTAGGTATAGTGGTGTATAGAATCAAAAATACTAGTGAGTTGATTTTTCCAAATAAATTTGTACAAACTCCAAACAAATTCTGCGCATCAATAGATGCTCTTTTCAATCAACAGATACTAGAGCTTAGAAATGTCATATGAAAAATAGGAAGTAAACGTTGCACGGTAGAAATTTTGTAAGATTTGTTTTCGTTAGTGATATTTTAAAGGAGATGTCTTATGTCATGTATCATGTTTTAATAATAAAGTTTTAATAAATAAATCAAAAAAAGACAAGCACTGGGAATCATATCGATCGTATTTCCCATTCTCAAGCATGTTTATGGCGCAGCTTTGGCACTATTTTTCGACCTCATCTTGTTTTCCTAACCCTCTAACATTGTAAAAACGATGCGATCAAGCTAATGACTATCTTTTCATGAAAGTACATTCAAAAGAAGCTTAAGTTTTGATTTTCATGCAAAAATAATTATCTGAAGGAGCGCTAGCTAAGAAATAGTTCCATTTCTCGTTTTCATATCTAATGCTCTATTCAGTAATTTTTTTCTAATTCAGATATATTGCTAAATTGAAGCCAAGCAAACCAATAGTAAAATTTTGAGATCAATCATTTTGTTGTAGATATCCTTTTTCTTCAAAAGCGAAATATAATAATAATTTTTCTGAACTCTTGTTTTTCAAAGATGCTAACTTTTGAATGCATGGTATTAATATCAAAATATCAAATAATCTGCTATGAACAAATACTTCATATTGTCAATTCAAAACAAGTTACGTATGTGGCTCTGAAGCCCGAAAGTTAAGGCCGTCTGTAGACCCGTTAGAGGGTTAACTTCTAATTTTCTATACATATTCATACAAGTCTGTAAAAATTATCTTTTGTGTTTACATTATTTTTCTATAAATATTATAAAACTAAATAAGGTGTTCATCAAGTAACATAAATGACGCTTACATGTATTTACGCACCCAAGGAAAGAAAATATAATTATTCTACACATTACTTTGTGAATTTTACTGGCAAATAAGGATTTTGAGGAATACGGAACGGATATTTAAAAATATAGTCTAATATAACATCCATACATCTACAATTAAGTTCCTGAGAAATTAAATAATGATTATTGTGGCAGTAGAAAGGCTAGGTCACGCCGCTAGGTGGATTAATTCTGGTTTTAAGCATAACTTTTAAACTACTCGTTCGTTTTCAATAAAACTTCCAGAAATTTTTTATGGTAGCTTTCATTTGATACTAAAATACTTTAACGAAGGTAAAACATAGGTAAAATTAAATGACCTAGGTAAGTAAAAACTCCGGGCCTCGGTTCTATATCTTGCTTTTCGACCAATTTCTAAACATAGGTAAAATTAAATAGCATAGGTAAGTAAAAACGTTCGTCCAAATACGTACCCGCACATGCTTTAAAACGGGGGTCCAACCGCAGAGCTTTAGTTATTCCGATTGTAACTTTGGTTTGAACTAATCGTCGTTGAACTAATCCCGTCAATCAACAATGCAATCTTTGTGGAGCGAACAGTTTGGCAACTTACCGTTGCACATTTTCGAAAATATTTTCCAATGTCTCAGCGTTCGGGATCGGTTGAGAGCTTCCTTGGTGTGCAAAAATTGGGATGCAGCCATATTTTGTTCCCAAAAGCTTCTCGCTGATATTTGGGTGCTCCCGTACTGCTTCGAGGACAACATAAAACTAATGGACCAGCAAATAGCAAGCAACAGTACACGATCTTATCGCTGTATACAATTACCAAACCTCAAGGGTCTGAACATGGTGCCTGGAGCATATTCTTATGTAAGCGCAACGATCAAACGACTTGACGATCGTTGTCGTTTTCAGTCGGCAAAGATAGATCAGCTAGACTTTTTTGGTACCTGGATCGGGCGCTTCCTGCCGCATCTGCAGTATTTGGATGTCGACATTAGCAACAGGGAAATCGATTGTGAACCCTGGTCCGGTGCGTTCAAATTTTTCCCGAACATCACCACGCTTATTATGCGATATGGCCACGACGCAGCTCTTCTGTCGGCACAACGACACTGCAAAAAGCTTACTAAACTGACAATTGAAAGATATACGTTCAGTGAACACATGGAACGTATCCTTAACTTCCCGGAACTGGAGGTACTAAACATTGATCAAATCTACTGTATTCCAAATGATATATTCACCCTACCAAGAGGCAGAGGCACGATACACCTGCCAAAATTAAAACGTTTCACCGCACAGATCACCAACGTCGTGGAATTATTAATACAGCCGCCGTGCAGTTTTCAATTGGAACTACGCGCTCCTCAGCTTGAAACGGTAGAAATGTCCTACCTTGCGCTGCAATTTATCACCATCGCAGAGCCAAATCGGATCCGATCGTTGGCGTTGGATTTCGGTGGATGTTTGCCGAATAAGTTGGTCCCACCGCAGCATATGCCCACATCTTCCTGGCTCACTAGGTTAGAACAGGTCTCGATAATGTTCCGTCGTTCACCGGCCGCTTACATCCCGCCGCTGCTAGCGTTTGTGGGACGGAACTGTCCACGGCTCAAGCGGTTAACAGTAGATCGACGTGTCAAAGCACCACTACTGGTGCACTTGAACAAGAGCGGAGTTCAGACGGTACTGCGCACACCAAAACCGCTACGGTTGTCTCGAGAAATGGAGAAAGGAGCACAGTGGATATTGGAACGATGCCTTTCGTTGGCATATGATAATTAAATAAAGTTAATAGTACATAGTAAATAGTATAGATTAAATTTCCTTAATTGAGTACTTGATTACAATAAAAAAAAACTTAATAACTGTAATGAACTTTTTTATCTGCATGCGCTTATTGCTTATTCCGACAGTAAAGACCTTCGTAATACAATTAGTTTACATTCAAATAGACAGTACAGTTGACTAATTTATATTCTTATTACATGTCTTTCAGAATTCAGCTAAACAGGTGCTAGTAGTAAAAACTGGTGTCGCGTTTTCTAATTTACTAAAATGAAATGAACAAACTGTGTGTTATCACTCTTATTCGCGCTTGTTTTATAGGTATGGGGAAGTCCTCTATGCTCGGACACATCTATTTTCCCTATAATGTGGAGAAAAACAATATTACAAGCAAAAAAATACAAAGCTACAAAATTTGTGCATCAAGGTTAAATTTGAAATTAGAAAGTTGTTGTTGTTATTTAATGTGGTTTTAACCAATTGGTCAATTGGTAAAATTAGGAAGTATTTTGTGTACAAATTAGCTCAAATCAAAAGCTGCACCCTGCTCGGACATGCTAATTAGATTTATTAAAATCTACGTCAATGGAAGAAAAATATCCTAGAACATTTTCAAATTTCAGCACACATCTTGTGAGTCCAGTCTTCCCAGGGTTGATGCATAAAAGTTGCATAAAGTTCTATTCACATAAAATTTTTCGTTGAGAAATCCTTTTGCAAGGCACGTTGATAGGTTGACATCAAACTGATTTTGCTGCAATATCTGAATTTTTCTACCTTTTGCATTGCTTATCTAATTTTATTTCACATAGGAAATACTTTTTTGAATCAAATTAATGCATGAATGGTTTGATCTAAATACTTATGAGTAGTGATGTCCGGTAATCGCTTGATCAATCGAGTAATCGATTAGACCATGGAATAATCGAATAATGTGTAATCGAATACTGCCGGCACGAGTAATTCCTTAATCGAATAGTTTAAAGGGAATAAAAAAATGCGAATAATCCCCATGAATCGTTCATAATCGTCCGATTAATCGAATTTTTAACCGAAATATTCGAATATTTATAGTTGAATAGGGTAGAGGATCCATATTTCGCCAGGAGCCATATTTCGCCAGTTTGATGAATCCAGAGCTTTTTTACATATTTTTGGTCGACTTAAAAGAAATTATTTGACGAGTTGGTAAAATTAAGGGCATGTACTACCAAAAATAATTAATACCTTTTGCTTGTTATTAATTTATCATGTATTACTTACGATTTGAAAATACCATCTCATACTAAGTGTATATTTTTTTACAAATTCAAAACATGAGGTAAAAATACTATTGGGGAAAAATGTACTCAAACTGTTTCATTATTCAATTATTCTTAACTAATATGATTCTATGTACAATATTTCAACTAATTTTATACCGATTTTACTTTAAACTTTGGATAATTTTGAAAAATTCATCAAAATTAAAGTGGCGATATGGTATTAATTTTTAGTCATGGACCCAAATTTCACCACCTGAATTTTTTTAAAGCCGTTTTCGTTGGATGGTCTCTAGTTATGATATTTCTTTTCTAAAATTGCAGAAATTAGTACAAGATCAATAAAAAAAGTTATTAAACTAAATATCGATCATTTATCTTGAATATTACAGTTTCCTTAACGGTACAAAGTTTTGAAAGTGGATTAAGAGCTTTATTACTTCATCAGTTGGATTTCAGTGCCATTGGCTCCACTAAATTCCTTGCTAATTGAATAGCCAAAGGGACGACAAGTGAATTATTGTTGTGGAATCTTCAATACAAAACACTTTATTTTTAAATTATACGAAGAGTTTCACAGAAAAAACCATGTTTGAATAAAGTGTAATTAAAGTCGGCGAAGTTTGTAACAGAAAATATAATGGCGATTTCGTGTGATTAAAACAGGAAGTGCTATTCGAGATTCTACAGAGTTTGCCGATCCCTGAAATTTGTAGTATAATTGGAAATAACAAAAAGAAGAAGTTGTAATTTTCTGTGTATACCATTCTCAACAAAAATCACTTGCCACATTTTATGCTTCCCGCAATCTATACCTATAAAGAAGGATTTCTGTCTGTCTGTCTGTCTGTCTGTCTGTCTGTCTGTCCGTATGTTCCTTATAGAATCGAAAACTACTGAACCAATCGGCATGAAAATATGCATGTAGAGGTTTCTTGGGGCCAGGAAAGGTTTTAGTGATGGTTAGAAACCCCTCCCCCCACTAAGAGGGGGGGCTCCCATACAAATGAAACACAAATATCTGCATAACTCGACAACTAATCAAGCAAATGGAACAAAATTTGGCATGTGGGTGTTTTCGGTGACAAGAATTTATTCTATGGTAAATTGAGACCCCTCCCCTCTTTATGAGGGGAATTATAACTCCTCTTCTCTTTAAAAGGGGGGGCTTCCATACAAATTTCCTCATAACTCGAGAACTAATCAAGCAAATGGTACCAAATTTGGCATGTGAAGGTTTTCGAGGACAAGAATATTTTCTATAGTAAATTAGGACCCCTCCTCACTTTAAAAGGGGGGGCTCATGTACCAAAGAAACTCAATTTTCCTCATAACTCGAGAAGTAATTAAGCAAATGGAACCAAATTTGGCATGTGAAAGTTTTCTAGGGCATGAATATTTTCTATGGGGAATTAGAACCCCTCCCCACTTTAAGAGGGGGGGCTCCTATACAAACGAGATACAAATTTCCTCATAACTCGAGAACTAATCAAGCAAATGGAACCAAATTTGACACGTGGGTGTTTTGGAGATAAAATTTTTTTCTATGATGAACTGGGACCCCTCCTCACTTTAGAAGGGGAGGCTCCTATACAAATGAAATACAAATTTCCTCATAACTCGAGAACTAATCAAGCAAATGGAACCAAATTTGGTACGTGGGTGTTTTTGGAGACAAAAATTATTTCTATGATGAATTGGGACCCCTACCCACTTTAGGAGGGGGGGCTCCTATACAAATGAAATTCAAATTTCCTCATAACTCGAGAACTAATCAAGCAAATAGAACCAAAATTGGCATGTGGGTGTTTTTGGAGACAAAAAATTTTTCTATGATGAATTGGGACCCCTACCCACTTTAGGAGGGGGGGCTCCTATACAAATGAACTTCAAATTTCCTCATAACTCGAGAACTAATCAAGCAAATAGAACCAAATTTGGCATGTGGAGGTTTCTGAAGGCAAAAATATTTTCTATGGTGAATTAGGACCGCTCCCAACCTTAAGAGGGGGTGCTTCTACACAAATGAAAAACAAATTTCCTCATAACTCGAGAACTAATCAAGCAAATGGAACCAAATTTGACATGTAAGTGGTTTTGGACACAAGATTTTTTTCTATGGTGAATTGAGACCCCTCTCTTCTTTAGAAAGCGAGTTATGGCCCATCTCCTCTTTAAGAGGATGGGCTTCCATACAAATGAAATGCAAATTTCCTCTTATCTCGAGAACTAATCAATCAAATGGAACCAAATTTGGCATGTGGGAGTTTTAGATGGCAGAAATTTTTTCTATGGTGAATTACGACCCCTTCCCCTTTTAAGAGGGGAGCTCCCATACAAATGAAATTCAAATTTCCTTATAACTTGAGAACTAATCAAGCAAATGGAACCAAATTTGGCATGTGGGAGATTTTGGAGTCTTGAATTTATTTTACGATAGTTAGAGACCTCTCACCCCTGTGGTAGGGGGATATGGACTCTCATACAAATAAAACAGTTTTTGCGAAACTCAAAAACTAATCAAACTCGAGAAATTCGAGACTCTTCCATAAAACATTAGTCAATACAAGATCACAAAAACTATCTATAGTAACACTAGATCATTCAGGACGAGACGGTCGCGAGTGTTGCCGGCGACCCGCCGTCGGAAGCGCCGCCCACTGGGGGGCTTGCAAAACCCGAGATTGTGACAAAGATCATCCGAGATTCATGATTTATGTACAGCACAGGTTAATTTGTGGCAATACGAAGTTTGTCGGGTCAGCTAGTATATAAAATAAAAACAAATTAATATTACCATTTAGTTAATATTTTTTTGAAGGATAATTAGGGGGAAGTCCTATATGGCTGGACAGACCTCTATGCCCGGACACTGGCGATTTCTCAAAAACAAAAAATGATAAAAAGATTTGGAAAGAATGGAACAATAGTACTTAAATGGTACTATTGTCCTATTCTTTCCAAATATTTTTAACATTCCTTGTTTTTGAGAAATCACTAGTGTCCGGGTATAGAGGCCTGTCCGACCATACAGGATTTCCCCCTAATACAATTTGACAGAAAATGCTAGGAGAAAGTTATGCTTAAATAGATTCAAGGTGCTTTGATTCTTAATATTTTTAATTTACGAATTGTCTTTACCCCTTAAGGTCTACATCATTTTTAGCATCGCAAAATTCACTAAAATGGTACTTTTCAAAACTTTCAATATTTGTTCACTAAATTTAGGGGATTGGCCATTATCTATAGATATTATGAAAATAGAAAAGATTTTCGGAAAATTCCTTAAATTTGGTGATAAAATATTGAAAGACAAAAGAGTTACGACCTTTTTAGTGGATTTTGCGGTGCTGTAAATGATGTAGACCTTAAAGGGGTTAATACAAAAGAAAATATTTTGAATTATCAATAGCTGGAAAATGCCGTCGCTTTTCTTAGAGTTTCCTAAAGCCTATATGATACAATTGTTATTTGACCGGAATTTCGATTCGCATATATTTACCGGAGACAGAGAAAATTAAGTTACTTTATGAGTGAATTTTATTCAATAAGAAAAAATATTTCTCCTATTTTGGTGCTTTTCATTGGTTTACTTGCGGTTTTATTGGTATTTTTATTGGTTTTCAAAAACGTTTCATAAAGAATCACTTGAAAACGTAGCAAAATCTATTTAACAACTGGATTTATTAAGAATATAGAGAATTCGTTTATAAATTAAATATTAAAATCTATTTAAATCGGGTTTTTCTAAAGTGGCGAAATTTGGGTCCAGAGGCTGGCGAAATTTGGCAACTGGGTGGCGCAATTTGGGCTCAAAATACACATTTAAATAATCATTATAACGAGAAAAATACACAATTTAGTACGAAGTATAACATTTTCATGTTACCAAATATCTGAACTTATAGAACCTTGATCTATTTCATTTCAAGTAAATTTTTTGGATAAAAGTGGCGAAATATGGGTCCGTCACCCTACTACTAGCACGAATACTGAACTACTTAATCGATTAGTGCATACAACGCTAACCGATTAATCGGTTATCGAATAATTGAAAATTTCAGACATCACTACTCATGAGCGCTTGCTTTCGACTTTCGTTCTTGATCTTTCGTCTCTGTTTTAGTCTTTCATTTTTTAGTCTTTTAACGATAAATTAGCCCTCATCATGTATTCATGACTACCATGATTGCTTTGAGTGTGTTAGTAAATAGGTCTTAATGGCTCTTTAGTTGCAATTTTTTAAATGTAGATTTTAAACAGTAGATTCGCTAGGATAAACGTTTATTTGTCTTACATTATCGATAATCTTCAATATGCAACTCAGTTTCATCGACAAAAATGTTTTTTTGGCGAGAAAACTGTTTTTGAGCACATGCACTTCAAAATCATCTCATCATAAAACTTTAATTATAAAACACACACACAATACTAAGCTCACCGCGTATCGCATTTTACCTGAATATTTTAAACAAAACCTGCCCATCACTTCACTTGAAATGCAGTAGTTAGAAACATGTAATTGTAGCACATAAATATCTGGCTCACTTTCCGTCAATACATCTTCGCAGTTGGCAGAAATTTATGAACATATGAAAGCACACGAGCACCTAATCTACATTTGCGCATGCAAAAGACACTCTGCATGCACTATGAAAAAAAATTCACTAAACTAGGCAAAAAAGACAGAAAAATGATTCAAAAATGACACGAAAAGAGTTACAAAAATGACACACATTTGATACAAAGATGACACAAAAAAACCCGATTTAATCCACCTAGTTTGTTATACGGTCTAAATTGCTATTTGAGATAGAAATCGACACGTCTTCGGAACATAATTCATCTGTTGATTAACGTTGCGTAGTGCGTTGGTTTTCAGAAAATTTTTGGAAATTGAATAAGTTTACAAATTTTGAACCAAATAGGAGCACTTATAAATTTTGTTAGATACTTTTTTCATGAAATCACTGAGTAAGGGTAAGTTGGTTGTTACTAATTTCGGTAAGTTCAAGTAAAAGCAAGATGTATAAGAGGAAATATTATTCTTTAATATATACATTGCGTAGTAAAGGTCTAGTTTATTGGTTTTTGAACTATGCATAAATTCTTGTAATGCCATTCTTTTTTATTCACATCAATAAAGTTTTCTTGAATAAATTTCATCATTTTTTATTAACCTTCGGTTACTCACGCTGTTGCATTTTGAACAACAAATGTAGGTTTTTGAAAACCATATTATTAAAAAGTTACAAATCGCTGTTTAACTAACGTATATTCTTCAATTAACTTGTCATGAGCAAAATGTCATGATTATTCAATGCATTAATACTCTAAATTGTTGGGAAAATAGATCAGCATAAACTGACATCACAGAAACGAAGCAATCAGCATGTGAGGCGCAATTCCGCAATTGACCCCAACTGGAATTTTCTCTCGTTTCTTCATGTGGAAAAATGGTGTCTGTGTGCAGCAAAACTATCAGCAAATGTAAAATGTTTAAAATGTATCCGTCTGTTGGTAGTCGAGTAATTCAGGGTCAATTTGAGGTATTTTTTTTATTAAAAGTTCTACAGTTCCTAAACAAACAAACATAGAGGTATACTATAATCAGCAAAGTTGTGTATTTTTACTATTTGTACAACTTTGTAATGCATAAAAAAGTCATACAACAATTATAAAAGGAGCTAAAATAGAAAAACTGGTTTTACAAATTCAAATACAATAAATAAGATTTTTCTTTCTTCGCTGAATCGATAGAAGGTTACTGTATTCAGCAAAATTTCTTGTAATAATATGCTCTAAAACTTTGCAGAACACATCAATGTGGTATATTGGAACTGAAAAAAAAAATAATTTCAATTTTAAGAAACTCTTCCGAAGGTTCGATAAACCTAAAACCAAGTTTTCCCAGTCAAAACTCTAGTGCGCATGTCTTTTTGGTTTTGGGCCATTGTGCGCGAGTAACCGTGTTACAAAAGTTGGCGCGAGTGTTTGAGGGTTAATATCTTTTGATCGGCAAAACCAATTCTTCTGAAATTTTGCAGATATATTTGCAGCATTAAAACCTGATGTCAAAATAATTCAAACTAGATAAATTATTCTAGATGATATCGGTACAAATTATTGGAAATTTTAATGTGATGTATGCAATTGCTCATAACTTTCAAATTAAACGTCCAATCAAAAAACCAATCAATAGTGATCTATTAGGCTATGTTACCTTTCAAGTGACACTAACAGTGCCTAAATCGGTTCAGCCATCTCTAAGAAACAGGCGATAATTATTACCTTGTCAAAACAGGTTTTTTAAGCATAACTTTTAAACTACTTGTTTGTTTTCAATAAAACTTCCTGAAAAATTTAGCGCTAACAAGAGCTTTTATTCGATACTAAGATCGTTGCAATCGGTCATGTAGTTCCGGAGAAAATCGTGTCACTTAATTTTTACATTTTACCTTATAACTTTTAAACGAAACATCGGAACTCGAAACAATTCAATAGTGATATATTATGTAGGGTACGTTGCTACATCGTTGTAATTGCCTGTTCCC
This sequence comes from Sabethes cyaneus, assembly GCF_943734655.1. Taxonomy (NCBI): domain Eukaryota; kingdom Metazoa; phylum Arthropoda; class Insecta; order Diptera; family Culicidae; genus Sabethes; species Sabethes cyaneus. Next base: position 58,072,228 of record NC_071355.1, read on the forward strand.
GTCCTATCCAACACAAATTATTAAAAATATCAGCATTTTTATGACACACAATACAAAACAAGTTATTACCTAATATTTTAGTTTGTTGTCTATCACATGCGATCAATCAAAGTGAGCTGAGATCTATTTAAATGCTTTTATCATTACAGATATCCTATCAGCCAAATTTCTTACGTTTTTTCGTGCGACGAAGAAGACAGTGTCGACTAATCGTTTTAATTTCCGTCATTCATAAATGAAAATAACTTACGCTAGGCATTGTCGTTATTCTACAGCCAGGAAAACTTGCCTGACCTGCACAAATTTTGTAGAATAACATTTGTCATGCCGTACTACACAAATGCATGCGCGTTAGCTTCGTAAACATTGTTGTGATTTTTGGTTCGGACGATGAAAAATTTTGATGGACGGATTTTAAAACGGTACGACGAATTTTAGAAATGAAGTCAATTGCGTTATTTCAATAATATGCTTTAAGAGTCGCTTTTCAGTAATGTCAAAGTTCACGGATCGGAAGGTAAGTGTGTTTTAGTCAAGTCAACACAAGAACTTTTGGAGTATTCATTAAATCCATCCAACAAATGATGAAAATTAGAATGGCTTTACTTATTACGACGGGAATTAGAAAACACCCTAATAATACCTTTCAAACAAAAGTAATATAGCGAACAAATCGGTTCAGCCATCTCCGAGGAACAGGCGATAGAAAAGTTGCGCCCCGCACATACGTACACACACACACACACACACACACACACACACACACACACACACACACACACACACACACACACACACACACACACACACACACACACACACACACACACACACACGCACACACACACACACACACACACACACACACACACACACACACATACACACACACACACACACACACACACACACACACACACACACACACACACACACACACACACACACACACACACACACACACACACACACACACACACACACACACACACACACACACACACACACACACACACACACACACACACACACACACACACACACACACACACACACACACACACACACACACACACACACACACACACACACACACACACACACACACACACACACACACACACACACACACACACACACACACACACACACACACACACACACACACACACACACACACACACACACACACACACACACACACACACACACACACACACACACACACACACACACACACACACACACACACACACACATACACAGACATTGCTCAGTTCGTCGAACCCTGTCGATTGGTATACGTGGCTCGGCCCTCCGGGCCTCGGATCAACCTTTGTTATAGTATAACAAAGGTAAAACTTAGTTTTGTACTTCTTCTGTCATTCGTCCTATCAGCAATATAGTTGTCTAGATTAATTTATGACCGTGAATACAAATTCTTTGCGGTGAGCCTATTATATGAGGAGTGTACCCTAAGTGATACCCTGAAGTTTTGTAGCATAGAAACAAAAAGTTTCGAATTTTTCTGAAATAATGTGTTCAAGAACTTACTATGAGAAAATTTCTCAACCTTCTAATAATTTTCATATCTATATCCGTGATTTCAGAACTAATACTAGGATTGGCAAAAGATCTTCGAGCTGTATTCCCGTCTTACTATTACCGTATCCTCCAGATTTTCTCCAACCTCTAAAATCTAGTTAATATTCAATTTGGACCATGCATTCAAAGCAGCTTATCCAACAATGTAAAGGAGGTATCCCATAATTGAGATATCCTACGTTTACTCTGAGTGTCCATTTGAAAGCTCATATTTTACGCTAACTTTTACCGGTAGTGTCAATAGTGGCGAACCTTGGCTTAAAAACTTTTAAGCGTGTTTTATGCGAAAATATGGCACTATTTTAATGAAAATTAAAACTGTGGCATACTATGATAAAATTACTGCATACTCAATAAATGGGATTTATTCAGCACCAAGGGGTTTCCAACAGCAATGATTACTACGCACCTTTGAAAAAAGTTACTTGTGATTACTTTACTGATTACCTCTGCTTACCAGTAATCCATCTCTTGTGATTACTATAAATTAATCATGATTACCAATGATTACTTAAGATTATCATTGATTATTCTACTGAATATCATTGATTACCGAATTAATTCGTAAATGATTACAAAAGTAATCTCTGATTACTACGCACTTTTACGCCTTACTGGAAACCCCTTGTTCAGCTCTATTTTTTGAAAAACTTTTCCTCAGACATCGTTGAACTCCGAGCTACCATGAGACCTCTAGCAAATTTGAAAATACTGCATTATTTTTCAAAAAAAAACGCTAAAACATGCTGAGATAGCATACTTTTAAGATTCATAGAAAATTCAAATTTTGTTACATTGATCTAAAATTTTGGATTTGAATACTTCAATAGTATAGAATCACAGGAAAAATACAACGGAGAGTCGAAATGAACTTTCATTTTTTGGCTGCTGGCCAGCGATTCCCCACTGTACAACGGCGTGTTAGTTCTACGTTTTTCAACTTGTACAAGACTTTGGGATCTTTTTTACACTTACTCTCGGTGAAATTTTCTAACAAAAACCAGTATTTTTTGTTATTTTTGACGATTTTTGGCAAGAGACAAAATCATTATGTGAGGCAGAACGCCAAAGCCCGTGAACAAAACGCACCAAGTTTGCCCAGCTAAGCGTTAAATGCAACCAAAAAATTTACCATTCAATCATGTGTTGTATAAACTCCTCAAACTAGGCTGCCGCAATGGCGGAAGCGTTCGTTATAGCGTTTGTTACATACGCTTGTTTGCTGGGATACAATGGGTTCATATCTCAACATAATTGGCAATAAAATTTCATCTACTCATCATCTACTTTTCTCCAACTGATGTGTGATGAAATATTGTAAGTTAAACAATGTACAATTAGGTTTAAGGCAAATTCTAACTCCTATACAATACATAATATTGCTACATTTTTTATAAATAATCCGTAACAAAAGATGTATTGCAAATTAAAAATATTATATAACTGTTCGATCCCGCTGTGATGCATTCTACCCCTCCCAAGTAACAATTTGGGTTTTATTGCACTCTTATGATGGCATTCAAGACCAAAATTGGTCTTGGAAGCCGCCATAAGAGTACAATACAGCTCACATTGTTTCTTGGGCTGTTTTGTATTTTGAAGTTTTTGGCAATATATGTGAAAAACATGCCTAGTTAATGCCGCTTTTGTGATGAATCATCGCGTATGACAGTATATCAATTAAATAGACTGTATTTATTATGAAACTAGCTGACCCGACAAACTTCGTATTGCCACAAATCAAACTGTGTTGTACATAAATCGTGAATCTCGGAGGATCTTTCTCACAATCTTGAGTTTTGCAAGTTTCTGGGGAGTTCATGAGTGTTTTAATATACAAATTTTCCTCACAGTAAACTAGAAAACAACTCCCCCCATTGCTTGGCCTGATGAAATAAAGCGGATTGCATTTAAATATTCGCCATTATTACAAACCATTTCGCCGAATACCATTTTGCGGAACACCAATTCTCGGTTGACCATAACGCGGAATATAGAATTTCGCAGAATACCATTTCGCGAAAAACCTCACGCGGGATACACGGAAAATCTTTTCGTAGAAAGTACCATTTCGCAGGGGTGACCCAACTGAAGGAAAGTAATAGAGGTCAGTAGATCTAGGAAAATAAATAAACCTAGATAGAGCTGATCTCTACGGGAGTTGTCTCCCCGCAGTGGCCGGCGAATCCGACGGCAGATCGCCGGCAACACTCGCGGCCTGTAGCCGTCTTGCGCTGAATTATCTAATGTTACTATTGATAGTTTTTGGTGGTCTTGTTATTGATTAATGTTTTATGAAAAAGTCTAAAATTTCTCGAGTTCGATTAGTTTTTGAGTTACGCAAAAATTTCTGTTTTATTTGTATGATAGTCCTTATCCCCTACCTCAGGGGTGAGGGGTCTCAAACCATCATTAAAAAAATCCTGCCTCCAAAAACACCCACATGCCAAATATGGTTCCATTTGATTAATTAATTCTCAAGTTATGAGGAAATCTGTACTTCATTTGTATAGGAGCCCCCCCCCCCTCCTAAAGTGAGGAGAGGTTTCAATTCATCATAGAAAAAATTCTTGTCTCCAAAAACACCCACATGTCAAATTTTGTTCCATTTGCTTGATTAGTTCTCGAGTTATAAGGAAATTTGTGTTTTATTTGTATGGGAGCCCCCCCTCTTAGTGGGAGGAGGGGTCTCTAACCATCAGAAGAACCTTCCCTGGCACCAAAAACCCCTACATGCAAATTTTCACTCCGATCGGTTCAGTAGTTTTCGATTCTAAAAGGAACATAGGGACAGACAGACAGAAATCCTTTTTTATAGGTATAGATTTGCATAGGGTAACGAACCCAGAATTCGTCCCTTTTATCAGGTTTTTATGCTGTAAAATGAATAAATCGCCATATTATTATAAAATCAGCCCTGAACTCAGACAAGTATGACTATTCATTAATAATCTATCTATTTTGGCTATTCGGAATAGCGAAAATTCAAATTTGATAGTAAAAGACTCAATTTTGAGCAGGAACCTCTAGTACCACATTTAGCCAATAGCGATCCAAAATTCGTCCCCCAAGTGACCCAAATTTCGTCCACTTGTTATTTGTTGCAAATTTCTCAGATAATCTCAATTATTTTGTTAGAATTGTTGTTACTATTATTTACATTGTTACATGCTCAATTATTATAGAAGGTAATTGAGCTAAAAAAAAGTGGGGCTGCTGAGAAGGACGGCTAAACTTCTGAAAGCGGGAAGCGAGCGGCTGTACGAAGCAATTCATCGAATCATCGTCAGGAACTGGGCGGAGAAACAAATGCCGGAGGAGTTATTGGAAGGCTTCATTCAAACTTTTATAAGAATCACGTACGTGATAACTTGGGAGCAGACTTGAAAATGCACAGAATTCCACTTATTCATCTCCATTTGTACTGGTATTAATAAAAGAAAAACATGTGTTGAACATAAAGAAAAGTGAATAACGAGAAAAGCATTAAGGCAAACACTATCAGCAAAATGTTTTGATAGTAAAAAGTTTGACCTTATTATTCCTACCATCAAAGGAACTTCTAGCACATCTGTTTGTACGTTACCGGTTCTAAGCTGTACCGTACGTTACGACCGAGACCGGTCTGCGGTTAACCAGTTTTGCTGTGTCTGTATAACGTAGTGACGATTTGACTACGAGTCCGGGTTGTGGCAAACAACGGTAGAAAATTTTCTCCGTTGCTATAGCTTTACAAATTCAAAGACCAATTTCGTAACATTTCCACCCAGCAAATTTTCTTACACTGCATACTGAGCACTGGCTGGGTAATTCGAATGGGTGGTAACGGGGCTGGAGAAGGAATCATCTCTCATGATCATTTGTCCCATTTTGCGGGATCCACCCGGAGCAGTTGTATCGCACCACAGCAACATTTTCTTGGTATCTGCTTTTCCATATAGAGCTCTAGTGTCATCCCGCGGTGCACTCGGTTATTCATCATTTACAATCGTATATTCATCCCGTCGTCGGACGATGAGCGTGCTTTGCTGCTGATTGGCAGGTGGCGGAAGGAGAGCAGGGTTTTCGGGGTGCGGATTCTTTTCATCTTGGCGGTGCGGGAAAACCCTTCGTCGGTCGTTCGGTTCTATGGTTCTTGATCGATTTCTTCTGCGAAATGCAATGTGAACGTGACAGAAATTGGCAAGTATAGTACTATTTTCTGTCGAGTATCTGTCCGGAATATGCATTAATAGTCATTCCACCAGTGCGCCGTTCGTCGGCTTTCCTGCGGGTTTGCCTGCTAGCTTACTTGCCAGAGCCGTTTTCCGGCGGTGTAATAATAATACGACCAAAAGTATAGCCATCATCATCATCAACCATTCGATGGCGTAAACGATACAAAGAGCAAAGGGCAACAACGGATTATTAGTCGATCAGCACACATTCATCACAGGACCAAATGAAACGCCAGACTGAGCAAACAAAGACACTTGGCCGAATTCTGCTAGGGCCGGAATGTTGTGCTTCGCCTCTGGCACGAAATGAGTGTGTGCCTTGAATTTATTTCCAATTATCCGCGAGTTTGCTGGTTCGTCTAATAAATAAATTGTGGTTTTCTTGAGGGATTTTGTTATCGAAACTTGAAGAATAATACAAGTCTCTGAATCATGTTATTTTAAATACGAAAAATCATAAGATGACAACATGAAAAGATGTTATGCAGATGAGGTTTACCTAAGCACGTGATTTGGCATAGTGCAAAACATTTACTACCCCTTTTACCATTGTGTGACAGGTGAGGAGAACTTGCCGAAATTTATATTAATGATTCACACCTCATTAACATCAGGTGAACAATCCGTGACATCTGTTTTCTGATCTAAATGATCCGAGTTCGGTTGTTGCAATGGTTTAAATTTGAATGACTCTGTCAATTCCGAAGGCGGGCGTGCCATTTCGTTCGTAATGGAAATTAATTTTCACAGAAAAATACTTCCTCAAATCATCACGACAGCTGCCTGAAGCGACCGAACCGGCCGCACCGATCTGGAACGGTTGCTTGTTTACTTGTTTGAAGTGACTGGGCCTTGGGTGATGGTCCGTGACACTCGGTGGAGGAAAACTCCAAAAACCAATTAAACTCGATGGGTTTTGATTGTGTTTTTCCAATTATATATTTTCAGTCTTAAATGAAGTGAACCCGTAAGAAATATGGAATATTGTGGATATAACAACACAATACATTTTCAAATAATAGTACTGTGCTATTACTGGTTCATTGTTCCGGTTAAAGAAGTAGCAACATTCCGAATAAGAATTTGAACTTCTAATTTTATTTTCGACAAACTTCGCAGCTAACTGTTATAGTGTACAGAACAACACAATCCAGAACAATACAGAGCTTTACAAGTGCTACGATCCTATTAACTCTAACAGACCTTTCCAGTTTTCGACAGATTCGAACATACGACGAGTGGCTTGTTAGACCAGTGTCGAAGCCAACTGGGAGGTTTCTATCATTAATCATTAACTGTAACCCAAAAAGACAGGTATCACTTAATTTTAAATTGCGATTTCAATGTTAAGCAGTAACAACTCATTTAAGTTTAGTACCCTTCACGTATTTATCACAAGTGATATATCAATCAGTTAATGGCATTAATGCTCATTCAAAACCGCAGAAAAATCGTAATTTAAAACCACCGCTTTCAAAAGTGCAAAGTTGAAACCCGAACCGATCCGCCGCTGATGGCATATTGGATTTTTCTTCTGGCATAATGATTCGCCCATGATATCGATGACAGCGTGGCGATGCAAAAATGATGAATAGCAGTGAACCGAAAGCCGAGCGAAAATGTGCACATATGCAATGTCAGCAGCCTACACACATGTATAGATAGCCGATAGGACAAATCCTGTACACTGTAACGATCCGAAACAGCTGCAGGCTGTCTTCCACCGATATACAGGTATAGGCTTAAAAATAGCGACAATCCGAAAGTCGGCTTCCGTTTTATTTGGCCGGTCCATTTCGTGTAGCGGATGGCAGATGGCACTGTCAGTTCGAAGTTGATGCGAATGTCGCCTGTCTTGTTTTTGTTTTCTTTAGGTGTGCTGAAATTTTCAAATTGGCGCTGCATTTTTGTCCCGTCAAAAAAGTGACTGAAAAGTGGGCGGTTGAATGGCTTGCCAATACGAGAAAAAAACAAAACCCAGCGATGGGGTTGAGAACTATTGCTTTTTGTTTGTTTTTATCGTTTGCCAATTATAATACAAAAGGTCAAGGGCACAGTTGATCTTGAATTTTTCATCTATTCTAGAAATGCATGTGCATAAAACCGTTCGCAAATTATCCAGCATTCTCGAGTTGTACCATACTGCATTAATGACGTTTTCATGCATTTTATGGTTCGACACCAAGTTCATCGTACTGGAAAATCGCATGGGAAAAGCGAAGGGTGTGGTTGCACCGATTCTAAACGCCGTAAAAAGTTGAAGATTTTCAATACATAGGTAAGATGCTTTATGAAGCTTTTCAATCCTAGTAATCGCACATACTCTCAGGTGGTAAAGTATGTGAAATACCGAATAAAAACTGAAATAGTGAAAAAACTGATGCTTGAAGCGTAAAGCGTGAGCAATTTCCAAAAGTTATTGGCATGCTGGAGGATATTTTTTGAAATAAGTTGATTTTTACAATTGAAAACATTTTCAGCAACTTAAAAAATGGCCTTAATGACCATCCTGCTAATTTTATTTCATTATCCAAGAGTAAAACTTAACTTCTATATCGAGATTCAAGCACTTATTATTCAAGAAAGGCGCAACGACTTTTTTGACGTACGACGTCTTACGGCAAGATTTGAGATAGGGTGTCATTCCAAAAAATCGAAAAATGCGAGCGTCACGAAAATATGAAAGATATTGAGCGCTAATAGCTTGGCGGTTTCTAGATCGCTTTTCAGGCAATCGATCGGAAAATCTTCTACGCATCCACACCAATAATGATACCTATTGATTTCATTCAAAGTACGTACTATTGAAAAACTAAAAATAATGAAGCATTGTCCAACTGGAAATCCTCGCTTCCTGATAGGTTGGAAAAGACGCCATCATAGTTTTAACGTGATTTTAGAAAAAAAAGTGACAAAATCTCGCCGTCCCAACAGGTCAAAGATTCTTTACGACGATCTAAACCTATACCAATTTGATATCTGTGCTTGGGAAGTAAGCCAAAACAGGTGACAAAGTTTCCTCGTTTTAACAAGATTTCTTTGGAAGTACGCCAGAAAGAGTGACAAAGCCCCTCGTGCCTACAATTTGTCTAACGAACATGAATAAACATAAAACAATTCGATGCCTGTGTTAGTGAAGTGTTCCAGAAAAATTACAAAAGTTCTTTATCCCAACAGCTCGCAAATTCTTTACGGCGAGACGATTAAACCTAGGTGAATTTGATATCTGTGTTGGAAAAGTGCGCTACAGCTGTAGTGTTCGGTTACAATATGATTCTGTATGGATACCCATGTTTGTCATTTCATTGGAAGTTCAGTGAAAAGATGTGCTGCTGAAAAAATGGGATGGAATTGGTTTTTTTCTCCATGTGTGGACTCATTACTGCGACCAGATACAGATGATCTATTGTAATATCGCCTGTGTGTTTGCTGTATGACCTGCACTGCATTTCTTTTTGCTATAATCGCTATTGAGTGAGCGATATGCTTATTTTAAATTGCATGCGTGCTTGCGTGTATTGGGGTCCCTTCCTTCAAAGCTTGATCTACTTTACCAACTTATTACTCGCTGCCAGCACTATCCCATATTATAGCCGTCCCTGGTGAGGGCTCATTCGTACCTCTGACCAGTACACTTAACTATAGGAGGGACATTTGCACTGTCAAGAGGCTTCAGAGGGTAAATATAGAATTCAGCACGAAGGAAGGGTAAATGGAGGAGCCTGTGAATAGACCCATGCTAAAGTCACTTGACATCGAATGGCTTGATTCTACTAAGATTCGAACCCACGACCATTCGCTTGTCAAAGCAGACTCGGTAATCTTGCGGCTACGGAGCCCCCCATGGAATTGATAAAATCATCATATCCCATGAACCGTCGATTGTGTGTAAAACTTGGGTCCCACGAATCGAATGCTTTTGGAAACCTGTCTGGTGTGCCACAAGGGAGTAACCTCGGACCGTTACTTTTCTCCTTATTCACCAACGATGTTTGTTTCCTAATACCTGAAGGATGCAGACTATTCTATGCAGATGACCTGAAAATGTTCTTGCGGGTGAGAACCATTGAAGATTGCAAGCAGCTACAAAGGATGGTAAACTTGTTTGCAGATTGGTGTTCTGAAAATCGCATGGTGATTAGTGTGAAAAAAATGTGCCGTAATTTCTTTCACGCGTAAAAAAGCATCTAGTTCATTGGTAGTACAAGATTGATGATGAAGTAATCAAAAGAGTTTCATCGTTCAAGGACCTTGGTATTTTGTTCGATACACAACTGTCGTTCAGGGAGCACTACTCTTACACCATAGCGAAGGCCAATCGCAATCTTGGGTTCATCTTTCGGATTTCCAAGGAATTCAACGATCCGTACTGCCTGAGGACACTGTACTTCTCACTTGTGCGTTCAACACTTGAAACGGCAGCCGCAGTATGGAGTCCATATCATGATGGCAGAGTTTTGTTTCTCAGCTTTGCAGTCAAATTGCTCATAAAAATGAACGTTTTTCTACTACTTCCGACGTTTCGATTTGAATTAAATCTTTTTCGAGGATCCTATAAAAAGTGCATTTACAAAAATTGTTTGGTTAATACATGGTCATGATGTGTGGATTAAAAGAATTGAAGCGGTTCAGAGGAAATTTATTCACTACGCTTTGAAGTTTCTGCCTTGGAATAACCCAAACGATTTACCACCGTACGTGAATCGATGTGCGTTGCTTGGCATGAACACTCTGTCGAAAAGACGTGACATTACCAAGGCTGTTTTCGTTGGGAAATTGATGTTAGGTGAAATAGACGCTCCTCAAATTTTGAGTCAGATCAACGTTAGCATTGCTCCAAGAAATCTTCGATGCCGTTCATTAGATTACCATTTTTTAGAACCGAATACGCGCAGAAAGAATCTGTTAGAGCAATGTGTTTAGTTTTTAATCAAGTGTTTGACGAATTCGACTTTAATGTCAGTATCAATGTGTTTAAAAATTGTCTGAATTCAAGTAATTTGTGACAACTTACGTAGTATTAAGTCATTCATGTAAACCCTAGCGTTCGATGAATTATAAATAAATAAATAAAAATATCTTCATCGTGCGGGAACCATTGATAATACAATCTTTAACTTCTGTAAGGTAGCAGGAAAGCAATAGGAAAGCATTTTGTGGGCTGTTTTCTGTGGTTGATTATATGAACCCCACCGGACTGCTGCATAGTTGACGACTTGACTAATGTGGAGCAACTCTGTAGAGAAAATTATTGAGAATCGAAATGATTCGAAATGATTCCTGCGTCTCGTACGTCAGTGGCCGTCCGCATTTAATCTGCCAGTCGTTTTCCGTCGTCTATTGTCACTAGCACATCCTTTACGGAACAGACGAGTCTCTCCCAAACTCCATCATTATGGGCTGAAGCCGGAGGATTCATGTTTCACTCTATCCGAGATACCGGTATTCCTCTTGCGAAATTCTTGTTATTTCTGCGTACTTGGTCTACCTACCACCACCTTTTGACTACTACGTCTTTTTGAAGGTTGTGTCAATACCCGATATCTGAGCCTCCCAGATGGTCTCGAGGTACGACGTGTAACAAACCAGTCGTCGCATGTTCGAATCTCGAGAGGCCGTAAGAACCAATAGGATCGCAGTACTGGCTTCACAATTGTCCTGTGCTCTAACAACTGACTACGAGATCTGTCAAAAAAACAGAAGGTCAAGTTTCGAAAGCGAAACCAAGGGAAAACACTTCCAGTGACGGCCTTCAATGAATGAAGTGATTTCCAGCAAACGCGAATGATCGATCGATTGGATCTATTAATTCGGCTGTGACATCTACCAAGGGAGATGGAAACCGCACATCGTATGTATTGCAGCTCTATCTGAATGCGATAACTTCTGGTTCGACCAGTCTACTTCCGGCCCTGACAACCAAGTGCTTGTCTTCAACTTCCTTCAAGCTCTTTTGTCCACTTCGTAAGTTGAACTGCACATTCAACCTCGTTGGAACCCGACGCCACCTCAACAGATTTGTACCGGAAAATATTTCACCAATACCTAGGTCTGTAAATTACTTGCGCTGATCTAACCTGAACTAACCACAAACGCACATCAGTCGAGTTTATCAAAACAACTGCTGCATGATCTCACATGAGTGGATGAAAATATGATGCACAATCATAAGCATCTTTGTTTGTACCGGACACTGCATGCAATTGGATATCTTCGATCTGCTTCGATTTTGTTGTTTTGATTACTGCACCTCGGCCAAGCAGAAAAAAATATGTATGGGGCATTTGAAGGATTACTTACCATCTACAATATTGCTGAAATAAGCATTGCTATGTCTCTTGTATTTATGGCGCTATAAGGCTGCTACCCTGTTGGTAGCAAAAAGGGAACTCTGTTTACTATCAACGGCAATGCAGTCATACAGCGGCTTAAATACTTAGAATAAAACGTGATAAAACTTTACGTTTTGCAACAATATTGTAGATAATTACTAGCTCTACAAATGCCCCATACACCACTTTTTCAAATTCTACTTGACTAAGATGCAGTCATCAACAGAGCATAATCGAAGTGAAAAGAGCATGCCAAGCCTTCGCGAAATTCTGAGTTTACCGAAATCTATCGAAACTGGGCAAAATTTACCATAACGTTAACTGTACTTTAATAGTTATCTTATATATAAAAATGGATTTTTGTCTGTCTGTATGTTCTTTATAGAATTAAAAACTACTGAACCGATCGGCGTGAAAAGTTGCATGGAGGGGTTTTTGGGGCCAGGGAAGGTTCTTATACAAATGAAACAAAAATTTCAGCATAACTTGAAAACTAAACAAGCAAATAGAACAAAATTTGGCATGTGGCTATTTTTGGAGACAAGAATTTTTTCTATGGTAAATTGAGGCCCCTCCCCTCTTTAAAAGGTAAACTATGATCCCTCTTCCCTATAAGAGGGGGGACGGGCTTCCATACAAATGAAAAACAAATTTCATCATAACTCGAGAACTAATCAAGCAAATAGAACCAAATTTGGCATGCGAAGGTTTTTGGAGACAAGATTTTTTCTATGGTGAATTAGGACCCCACTCCCATACAAATGAAATACAAATTTCCTCTTAACTCGAGAAATAATCAATCAAATGGAACCATATTTGGCATGTGGGTGTTTTTGGAGGCAAGAATTTTTTTCTATGATGAATAAGAATCCCTTACCTTTTTGGGAGGGGGGCTCCCATACAAATGAAATACAAATTTTTGCATTACTCCAGAACTAACCGGAACCGGAATGGAACCAAATTTTGCATAGGGGTTTTTTATAGGCAAATTTTTTTTCTATGGTGAATTGAGACCCCTCCCCTCTTTAGGAGTGGAATTATGACCCCTCCTTGCTTCAATAGTGGGAGGGGGCTCCCTTACAAATGAAATACAAATATCATCATAACTAGAGAACTAATCATGCAAATGGAACCAAATTTGGCATGTGGGGGGCTTTGGAGGCAGGAATCTTTTTATGATGGTTTGAGACTCCTCACCCCTGTGGTAGGGGGATAAGGACTATCATACAAATAAAACAGAAATTTTTGCGTAACTCAAAAACTAATCGAACTCGAGAAATTTTAGACTCTTTCCTAAAACATTAGTCCATAACAAGACCACCAAAAACTATATAAAAAAGTAATATTTGCGGTATCTTCAAGTTTCGTGAAAGTGAAATACAATTTTTTTTTCGCTGAATATTTTTATTCGGGTAGCCTTATCGCATCGTCGACGAAGGTCACACGGTGCGGTAATTTGTACGAGACGCTCATAGAGTTTAGACGTTCTCTTTGCGTCCGAAGATGGCTGAAATAAAGTAGGCTGAAGCGCGTAACGCATAAAGCATAAACGAGTTATTTATTCACCGAAAAATATCAAGAAAACCCTCAATTATAATCGCACAGTGATTCAAACAACGGGAATTTTTTGTGTTCGTTAATAGAAAAATATCAAAAAATTTTTGGAAAAAAGTTCGATTTCAATCTCTGCCGTAAATATTCCATGCCGTGTTTCAAAAATCGGATCCACATCTAATATTTCAGTTGAACTAAGTTTCAATCAACAGTTATAATCTTCCATGTTTCGGAACTTTTCGTTTGCGAACACAAACTCCACAATGATAATACAATAATCATTATTAATTGAATTCACTCACATCTACACAAATCACAAATCGTTGCTCCCAAATGCTACCCCGGAGGAATTGAAATGGATAACAAATGTCATATATTTGCGGCATGAGAACGATCGTAAATTATGACTTGAAGAGAAAAGTTTCAACCTGGAGCTGGAGGAGTAATGATGGTGGGAAAAAGCATCAAACAAGAAAAGTTATCCGTTTCAGTCGAACAAGACGGCATATAAGTCTTCTTGTCGTTCGAATAATTTTTCACATCAAACGTACGGTAGATTCACATATTTGATGGCTCAGTTATTATAGCTGTGTTATAAAATAAATTAAAAGTTGGTCTTGAAGTATGTACGTTAAACACAGTGGCTAGAAATTAGTTTCGATATAAAGATGACGCCAATGAGCACTAGAAACTATGTGCATTTTCATAATTTATAAGTAGTATTTGGAAAAACTACGATTAAATATGCAGGAACCATCAGGATATATTGAACAATTCTCAGAGCAATTAACAGCCCCGAATATCATATGATTTTTCCAATTTTGTAAAATGATCTAATTTAAATTTCAAATCTAAAGATGTTTGGTAAAATATAATCTCCATAGTCAATTTATTACAAACTCCGTTAGCATCACAGAGATTTAATCCATGGTAACTCGGATGCAAATTCTGCCCAGGGTATAGGAAATTGGCTCAAAACAAAGCGTTATAAAAACGAGCAAGAAACGCTGCAATCATCGTTTCAAAATGATCATAACATTAACACCCCGTTCCGTCGACCGGCTTCCAGTCGAAACAGCATCGAAGCGCACGGAGACCGTAGATTTATAGCGACACCAATAGCTGACCAGTTCGCAGTCTTTCAGCTTAACGCTTCCTTGCTGTCAGCCAGCAGCGAACCGTCGCAGCCGATAAAATAATCCGCTATGGCACCAACGTGCTGTCGGTCGTCACCACCCGGAGCAAACAAGTGGCAAGCCATAATGGAATATTAAAGCACATCGTTCTTCCGCTCTGCTTCGCTTAAACTGGTCCGAAGTTCTGCGTCTGCCAAACCCCGTATCTGTCTACTGACTGGGTGCAGGAATGCAACCGCATCGCGCGGTCTTCACTTCTGCTGCTTGCTACCCATGTCCATGAGTGCGCGGTTTGCCCCGGCGAATCGTACCAGCCAACCGCGGAAACAGTATCGTGAACCGGCACCCGGTACCCGGTTGTTGAGTTCAAACCCAACTTTGCCTTGCTCCAAACAAATATATGCTAACCAATGATGGGACAGGAAGTGCCTGTACGAAGGGCATAATTTAGATTCAAGATATGCCAGACGGAACCGTTTGCCGATGCAGCTGTACAGTATCATTTTCGCATATTTAGTCATTCAATGTTTCGCCTCGTAGTTTGGTTTACATTTTGCAGCAAGTGTGTGCCAAACTGGAGTGAATTATTGTGGCCAACGAGCTAGAATCTGGTTTTTATTGTTATTCCATTATCCGGAAGACAAAACTAGTGCAGCGAGGTAGCAAATTGAAATAAATTCTGAATGTCAGAGCTTTCCTCAAACTGGAACTGAAGCGTCAGTAGAAACACCTTTCATAATAGTACTTCTGGCACAAGTTATAGTCAAAAACTATTTTTTCTAATTATTCAGTCACATTTAGCACGATGAAAATTATGGTTTTAACCGTTTTTTGCAACTGTCAAAAATCTAAATTCGTTGCAGTTTACCTTTTAGTAGTTGAAAAGTAGCCATGCGTCCACTTTTCCTTTATAGTCGATGGAGGCGCCTTGTCAATTACAGCATCTAACATTTTGGAATCGGCAAAAGCGATGTTTTCATCCCTTTTAACCCTGCAAACTAAGATAGCAACTTGTTCGAAAAGATTTTTTTAAGATTTGAACCAACCATCCAACTGCCTGCAGATGCAACCGCACTATTTTTCTATTAATAAACCATTTTGGTGTCGTCCTTCTGGATGGCGCCACATTTCCACCGTCATAAAAGGGCCACAAATAAACCTATTCATATTCCGTTCGGCGGGAAGCAGAGGATGGTATCTGGAGTCACCTGCCGGCTGCAATCAGTGGTGACATCGGAAGCAGACTGAAATAATCCTCCACACACCTGAGGACTGTTATCGCACTTCTCACCTTGAAAATCTGTAGCTGTTACGAGTGAGCTTGTTTCCCCCTCAACCCATTTCCACCTGCTGCACACCAGCACTGACTGGCTGGTTATGCATTCTTGCAGCAATGCCTTCTTCGTTTAGCCACCACCAACGTCAAGCCATATCAACGTGGAAGCGCATGTTGAACTGAATATTGAATTGGTATAATGCTATTTTGCCTGTCCGATTGCGTAACCTTTCTCCCGCCCGGCATAACAGTATGCTCGGTTGCATCTGAAACTGAAAACTTTTCAGCTGAGCTTATTTTGTGCGAATCCCGCATGGGAACGCAACAAACAGAATCCCATCTGCCGCATGGAAAAGCCAGAATGGAATGTCTAGTTTTACCTTTTAGTATGGTGAGGATCCTGTTGTTTGGTATGATGCGATTCTGAACTGAAATTCGGAGAGTTAAATTATATTATTTTGGTCACACAAAACGACACCAGTTCTTGTCACGTGACAATATTTTATGCTTAGAATATGTACATGAAGAACACAGCAACCAGGAACATAATATACTTACTTTTACACAAATATGAAATGAAGTTTAAACAGATATTTCTGAAGAAAATAGAAAAGACTTGAACAGACTAACAATAAAGTTTATTTGTCCCGCGATGTTTTGTGTAGTTTCAAAATGGCAGAGGTTTGCGAACGCAACCAACTGCTCGATTATGTGTGAAGTATTTATGTTCAAGAAATTTAGGTTAAAGTACATACCGATATTAGTGAAATTTCATCGCATTTATTCTACGACACATGCAATTTTCATAATGAAATAACTAGCAAATCCGGATTCAAATTTGGATGAAGATTTAAATTCGTTCATTTTCTCAGCATTCAAAGTCTAGTAAATATGTTGCTTTTCTGTAAAATTTCTAAACTACAAATTTTTCCAAAATTTATGATAAATTTTATAATTTCTTATCTATTGAGCTATCTTTCGGTCCCCCTTTCTCAACACCACCAACAAAGTGCTGTCTCAAATCATTTTCCGCCAACTACCACCAATTGCGAACCGTTTTGTGGAAATATATCAAGCCGGTTTTGCTGAAAGACGGTGAACAATGGATCAAATATTTGCACTGCAGTAGATATTCCAAAAAGGCCGGGAATACAGAGTTCTCACGCACCATTGGTTCGTTGACTTCAAAGCTGCATAAGATACTATCGATCGAAAATAGCTGTGGAAAATCATAAACGAGAACGGCATCCCCAAAAAGTTATACATTTATTTTATATTTTATAAAAAAAAATTAGTCAAACTGATTCAATCTACGGTACACAGTGCAGTGTTTGGATGTCGAGTGGATTATCGAGACCATTCAAATGTCATAGATGGCTTCATCAAGGTGAAGCCTGCTAGGCAATGTAGCACTACAAAGTGTCGGGGCAAATTTAAGCTTGAAGTCTGACCTCAAATTTATTAGGAAATTGGACTTGGATTGAACTTAACCCATTATGTCCTAGCGTATGACATATCATACCTCGTCTTCAAAACCTGTTTACTGCTGAATTTCAATAGTTAGAATTGTTAATATATCACTACAAGAGAGATAAGACATCAATTTGATGTATGTGTGAGATAATCTGTCAGTTTTTGTTACTTAATCTGTATTTTCAACTTTCAACAAAGTTGTGATAAATGGCTGAAAAAAATGTTGAAAAAATGGCGAAAAAAAGTTTGTCTCCAAAACGCATGAAAAAGTCTACATTTAGTGACGAAATTTATATGTAAAATCCAAATGACGAGTTTGCCTTTCCCGACACATTCGAGCCATAATATAATAGATTACAGAGTTTCACTTCAGTTGGTTTAAATTTAGGTATACCCGGGTCATAATGGGTTAAAACTGGACTTGAATTTGATCTCTCAACTCGATTTGAAATCAGACATGTGATAGGACTAGAAGCGGGACATACAATTAGATATGAAATAGGACTTAAATTGGATTTGAATTTGCACTTGATATTGATTTTAAATTCGAAGCTGAGATGAGCATTAGAAATTAGGTATAAAATCCGACTAAAATATATTTTGCAATTTTACATTTACTGGAATTGAAAATTTTCAAGCTTAATTAGACAAATATTTTATTTTTATCGGCGACTGACGTCTCAATAAATCAGAACAGATTTTGTACTTTCTCCGACGTTTCGACTATATTTTGTAGTCTTTATCGAGGATTTCTACGATACATTGGGTGTTAGATTTGTTATAAATTTTGTTAATTTTTAATTTTATACGTACAATACTGTCTGTCCTTTGTCAATTGTCTTTGTTTAGTTTCAAATAGATACGAAATCCTTCTCAAAACTAAATAAACAAGAAATTAGACTTAATTAGGACTTAAAATTGAGCTTGAATTTCGATCTTAAAATGCAAAAAAAAACGACATGAAATTGGACTTAATTTAAAACTAATTTTGACTTGAAACTACACTTCAAATTGAACTGTGAGTTGGACTTTAAATTGTACTCGAAGTCTTGATATTATATCTAAAATACAACTTTAAAACTTGCTTGCTTGTTTGAACTTGGACTTAAACCTTAATCAATTTAAATTAGCAGCTTTAGCAAATTGAACTGTAAGGTGGATGTAAAACTGAAATTGGATTTGAACGGCAATAGGACTTGAAATGGGACATGAAATTGAATTTGAAATTAAAATTGAATTTGAAATTCGAACATCAAACATGAAATAGGAGTAAATATACTTGAAATACTTAAAAAAATTTTGACGTTGGACTTGAAATTGGACTTGATTTGAGATTGGATCTATTTTTACGTAGTTATATTATTTATCAAAGATGCCGAGATTTTTTATAATAAAATCTCTGATTACTCCAATTATTTTTTACGTTGAATTTTAGAGAAAACCTGGGGTACGTGCCAAGGCCTGAGCACGTTAATGGATTTAGGTCTGGATCTGGATCTGGATCTGGATCTGGATCTGGATCTGGATCTGGATCTGGATCTGGATCTGGATCTGGATCTGGATCTGGATCTGGATCTGGATCTGGATCTGGATCTGGATCTGGATCTGGATCTGGATCTGGATCTGGATCTGGATCTGGATCTGGATCTGGATCTGGATCTGGATCTGGATCTGGATCTGGATCTGGATCTGGATCTGGATCTGGATCTGGATCTGGATCTGGATCTGGATCTGGATCTGGATCTGGATCTGGATCTGGATCTGGATCTGGATCTGGATCTGGATCTGGATCTGGATCTGGATCTGGATCTGGATCTGGATCTGGATCTGGATCTGGATCTGGATCTGGATCTGGATCTGGATCTGGATCTGGATCTGGATCTGGATCTGGATCTGGATCTGGATCTGGATCTGGATCTGGATCTGGATCTGGATCTGGATCTGGATCTGGATCTGGATCTGGATCTGGATCTGGATCTGGATCTGGATCTGGATCTGGATCTGGATCTGGATCTGGATCTGGATCTGGATCTGGATCTGGATCTGGATCTGGATCTGGATCTGGATCTGGATCTGGATCTGGATCTGGATCTGGATCTGGATCTGGATCTGGATCTGGATCTGGATCTGGATCTGGATCTGGATCTGGATCTGGATCTGGATCTGGATCTGGATCTGGATCTGGATCTGGATCTGGATCTGGATCTGGATCTGGATCTGGATCTGGATCTGGATCTGGATCTGGATCTGGATCTGGATCTGGATCTGGATCTGGATCTGGATCTGGATCTGGATCTGGATCTGGATCTGGATCTGGATCTGGATCTGGATCTGGATCTGGATCTGGATCTGGATCTGGATCTGGATCTGGATCTGGATCTGGATCTGGATCTGGATCTGGATCTGGATCTGGATCTGGATCTGGATCTGGATCTGGATCTGGATCTGGATCTGGATCTGGATCTGGATCTGGATCTGGATCTGGATCTGGATCTGGATCTGGATCTGGATCTGGATCTGGATCTGGATCTGGATCTGGATCTGGATCTGGATCTGGATCTGGATCTGGATCTGGATCTGGATCTGGATCTGGATCTGGATCTGGATCTGGATCTGGATCTGGATCTGGATCTGGATCTGGATCTGGATCTGGATCTGGATCTGGATCTGGATCTGGATCTGGATCTGGATCTGGATCTGGATCTGGATCTGGATCTGGATCTGGATCTGGATCTGGATCTGGATCTGGATCTGGATCTGGATCTGGATCTGGATCTGGATCTGGATCTGGATCTGGATCTGGATCTGGATCTGGATCTGGATCTGGATCTGGATCTGGATCTGGATCTGGATCTGGATCTGGATCTGGATCTGGATCTGGATCTGGATCTGGATCTGGATCTGGATCTGGATCTGGATCTGGATCTGGATCTGGATCTGGATCTGGATCTGGATCTGGATCTGGATCTGGATCTGGATCTGGATCTGGATCTGGATCTGGATCTGGATCTGGATCTGGATCTGGATCTGGATCTGGATCTGGATCTGGATCTGGATCTGGATCTGGATCTGGATCTGGATCTGGATCTGGATCTGGATCTGGATCTGGATCTGGATCTGGATCTGGATCTGGATCTGGATCTGGATCTGGATCTGGATCTGGATCTGGATCTGGATCTGGATCTGGATCTGGATCTGGATCTGGATCTGGATCTGGATCTGGATCTGGATCTGGATCTGGATCTGGATCTGGATCTGGATCTGGATCTGGATCTGGATCTGGATCTGGATCTGGATCTGGATCTGGATCTGGATCTGGATCTGGATCTGGATCTGGATCTGGATCTGGATCTGGATCTGGATCTGGATCTGGATCTGGATCTGGATCTGGATCTGGATCTGGATCTGGATCTGGATCTGGATCTGGATCTGGATCTGGATCTGGATCTGGATCTGGATCTGGATCTGGATCTGGATCTGGATCTGGATCTGGATCTGGATCTGGATCTGGATCTGGATCTGGATCTGGATCTGGATCTGGATCTGGATCTGGATCTGGATCTGGATCTGGATCTGGATCTGGATCTGGATCTGGATCTGGATCTGGATCTGGATCTGGATCTGGATCTGGATCTGGATCTGGATCTGGATCTGGATCTGGATCTGGATCTGGATCTGGATCTGGATCTGGATCTGGATCTGGATCTGGATCTGGATCTGGATCTGGATCTGGATCTGGATCTGGATCTGGATCTGGATCTGGATCTGGATCTGGATCTGGATCTGGATCTGGATCTGGATCTGGATCTGGATCTGGATCTGGATCTGGATCTGGATCTGGATCTGGATCTGGATCTGGATCTGGATCTGGATCTGGATCTGGATCTGGATCTGGATCTGGATCTGGATCTGGATCTGGATCTGGATCTGGATCTGGATCTGGATCTGGATCTGGATCTGGATCTGGATCTGGATCTGGATCTGGATCTGGATCTGGATCTGGATCTGGATCTGGATCTGGATCTGGATCTGGATCTGGATCTGGATCTGGATCTGGATCTGGATCTGGATCTGGATCTGGATCTGGATCTGGATCTGGATCTGGATCTGGATCTGGATCTGGATCTGGATCTGGATCTGGATCTGGATCTGGATCTGGATCTATAATTGACGAAACATGAAGCAGATTTATGAAGTTCACTCTAATTTTTGTCAGAATTTTAATCAACGTGTATAATTCATAACGTGGTCTTGATTCTAGAAGGGTTCTTCTTATTATTACACCCTCACCCTCAAACTGGCTTCTGGACACATTGGGAAAGCTACACCATTTATGCACAACCTTCAGATGCTTTTCCGTTAATATGCTTCACATTTGCAAGAAAACACTGGATATTTTCAGTACAAACTATTTCCAATTCAACAACAAAACCTTCTCGCGAAAAATACTACTACTATGGAAACCCCACTTTCGCATATTTTGAGTAAAATTATTACAGGGGCACTGAGTGCTACTACAGTCATGACAATAATAGTTAACGTTTCCGCCAATTACGCGATATGTAACGGGACACATGAGCATCCATACAGAATCTTATTTTAACCGAATACAACAGCGGGCTTTTCCAACACAGATATAAAATTCATCTAGGCTTAATCGTCTCGTCGTAAAAAATTTACGCTCTATTGGAATAAGCGCTTTTGTCACTTTTCTGGCGCACTTCCCTAACACAGACATTAACACGGTCTCGGTTTATCACTGTCCTAAGAAAGCTTGTTGGGACAAGGATGCCTTGTCACTTTTTCCAGCGCACTTTCCTAACACAGTCATCAAATTGGTCGAAAAATTAATGACTGCTAGCTTCCCATTAATCATGATACGTAAAAAAAATTGTTGGGACGGAGATTTCGTCACTTTTCTTGGCGTATTTTGCAAGCTCAGTTATCAAATTGGTCTAGGTTTAATCGTCTCAAAGAATCGTCGACCTGTCGGACAATCTTCCCGTGTCATTTTTTTTTTTTTTTTTCAGAGAACCTATTAAAACTGATGACGTCTCATCAGGCCAATCACGAAGCAGAGATTTCTAGTTAGACAGTGCTTCATTATTTTTCAAATTCTTCACGCTAATATATCGTATTTGATCCGCGAAATTGGCATATCCGTGATATTTTGGAGGCGATATACGTGATGAGGAATAAACATACGCATGTCATCATGGCATATAATATCGATCGATATCATCGATATACGACAATATCTGATTAAGCCCGACCCGCTCCGTACTGCTAATAGCAGTATTACGATTCTGTGCTGAATATCGTATGTATGTCAGCTATTAGGCCGTATGAATAAAAAAGTTAGAGCAAATGCTCCCATAGATTTAAACAGAGACAGAGTAAACTGTTTTATTCATGCGGCTCGTTATCATTATATACAACTGAAAATCAACTTGGGCGGACTTTAGTAAGCTTTGGTTACGACTCCGAATTTGTTAAGAGCTGTTTACGATAATTTTCGGTTATTGATGTACGATTTGGTGCAAACTTTGAACCCCCTATACCTGCTACCTTCCTGAAAGACGTAGCCCGACATCAGAAGAGCTTTAGTAGTCAATCAAAAGTAATTAAACCTGAAAGTTGGCGGTAAATATAACGTAAAAGTTCGTATGTCAAATAAAACACAATTTTTGCTTGCTTGAAGTCTGTCTAATTTTCACAAATTAAGTTATTTATTTTTCAAGACTAGACTAGAACTAGTGTTTTGAATGCCCTGAATAGCTTTTGATGAACAAAGAAAACTCGCGGGAAAAATACCCACGTTTAAAAAAAAGACCTCATGCAAAAAGTTTTTTAAAGAGTTCTTTAAATAATATCGAAATTATATAGCCTCATTGCAAAAAATAGACCCAATTTACAGTAAAATGATTGGTCTTATCCTGTCCAATTTCAAAATGATAAAATAAGCTAGGATATTTTGCTAACCAAAACCAAATGCGCAGCTCTTAATGCATATAAAATGAACAACAATGAAACATCATTTTGTCGCCCATCACCTGACATGTACATCTCGCCGTCGGAACCCACATTTTGACAATGAGTGAAAATGTAAATCAAATCCTCTTGATTAAATTACATGGCCAACAGCAATATTCCGGACAATGCAGTCGGCGCTGACAGACACTGCTAGCGAGCGGCAACCACTAGACGAACGAGAAAACTCGTTATCTACTGAAATGCCCCGTTTCCATGGAAACTTTCGCCGGGCCGGGGCTAAACAGCTGCTGTCTTGAAAGAATGTACCCACTCACTTAGAAACTCCGTCAGCTGCTTCTTCACCTACCTACTCGGAAAAAAAGTGAAGCGACCATTCATGCTGTGGCGGAGCACAAATAGTTACCTTTTCATGTTCATCGCCATGCTCTGTCATCACCTTCTGCTCTACCTTTAATTCAGCTGCAGGAAAGTTTATTCCATGTTGGAAAGTTTCCTGAAGTAGCGCAGAAAATCTGTTCCGAGCCACTTGTCACCCATTCCGGAGCAACCGGGAAAATTCTTGCACAAATGACCCTTCTACCGAAGCTTGCGGAAGAGGCACAAGTGACTTGAGATACCTACCCAGCAACTGCGTCGTCGTGAATAGCGGAAAGACACTATTCCTCGGTTTCCGGTACTTTTTTTTTTGCTACGGCAATAGATAGGATACTCTCATGAAAATCCATCGCTTTACCTACCAAGATGAATGATTGCAGAATGTTTTTCAATCCTCGGCTCGGCTCCGGTGAAAAGTTGTTCTACTGTCTTCCGTTTTATTACACTTTTTATTGATTCTAGCGCTTACTTAATACCACTTGGATAAGTTTTCATCCGCCCTGTAGGAAGCAGAGCCACTTCTTCACATCCATCGCGCGAAAAAAATAAGAACCCAAGCTCCATCCAGCTGATCACTTTTGATTCGAAGAAAAGAATGGGGAAAAACGTTGCCAAACTGAGAAGAAAAGCCGGATAAAAATGCATTACGCCATCATCCATCATGTTTATCTTCATGTTTTCGATGGAGAGAGAGGGACAATGCTTGTGCGCAAATATGAAACTCTCGCTATTATGTGGTGGAATGGAATGAAATTTACCGGCATAGTGTGGTATTTAGCACATACCGCTGTCAGCATCCTTGTTACGCTGTGATGATCTTACCTGTGAAAGAATAAAAAAGAAGCTAAAATGAAACATGAAACATGAAACGCCTGGAGAACCTCAAAATTTGAATAATTAGAATTCTGTATCTTGATAGTTGCTCATTCCTTATACTAATATACAAATTTACAAAATGTTTGACCAACTAATAAATTACTAACTAAAACAAAGTAAACAAAATAAATGCTCAATCATTTCGGTTGTTTTCAATGAATAATAAAGAAATACCGGCTGTTTAACCATTATCATCAACCAAAGCAATACCAAAGACATTGACGTCATACATTTCTGCAGTGATACATTCCATTACGTCTACCAAAATTAAACTTGAAATTCAATATTCTTCCATTGATAGCATCTCTAAATTTAAAATGAAATTGATTCGACACTCACGCGCATTCGGAGCTTCGGATCGATTTCTTCTCGAAGATTTCTTGAAAAAGGGTGCAATGAGCTCGACAGATAGCGTTACTTTTCCAAACGGCTCGACAAATCCTAGGTTCGCTGTTAAAAATATCCCTCGTATTAATCATCCGGCAGAGATTGCATGTCCTTTTGGAAGACAAATTTGCGAGCATCATTGGCACACATCTTCCATCAGCGCACGTGAAAGCCATCATAAATCCCCTCGAATCGCCGGGGGTAAGCCTACATCGCATCGGAAGCAGCCATCCGAGATGGTGCAATTTGTTTACATCTTGCAAAGGAGAAAACTGCCAAAGTTACCAAAGGAGAAAAACTATTTGCCTGCCGGCAAATAGATGGTCGAACGTGCTAACTATAACGGTAATCGGAGCTATTAATCAGCTCCTGCCGAGTGTTGAAACGGATAGAAATCGACCTGCACGGTTGTCTGATAGGAAATTTAAAAGAAAAATGATGCAATCTCATTTTCATTATTTAGGTATCTATTGGTAATGGGATACCATGAGAATATTGGTTAAATTGATTCAAGTGGACATCATTTTGTGGCAGAATCCCAAATGTGACATAGCAGGTGTTTCAAATTTATTATCCATTGAACATGTAAATTTTTTTCAACGCTACACAGATCATAGGAAAATAATCAAAATTCGTGCTACTAGCATTCTTTTTCAGTGCTAGCTGCTGTAAGGTATACAGCATACGATATACGATCGCTGATAGGTATTTGTTGTCAAGATAAGTTTATTTGTTTACATAGTTTCGGCGAGAATAAGCGAGTCGCTAAACAATCCTATACACTTACAATAAAAATCTCAAACTATCTAATCATGAGTTGACAGTTGTTGAATTATCCCAGATCCATGGCTTACGATGCCCTAAAACGATTTGGAAAGCGACTACCCATCGAATAAGAATCCGAGGCAAAAGCAGCTGATCCTAAAACTCCCTCGAAAGTGGTAACTCATTTCAAACAAAACCCGATGTTGTCAACGAGAGACACGCTGAAAATGGCAGGTGTTGTGCATTCCTATGTATCAGAAAGCAATAAAGGGAGCTGCATTGACAAGTTTAAGGTCACAAACTGCCCCGGACCGTACCGTGGAACTGCAAAGATGCAAAGAAACTCCGAAGAAAACGTCACAATGCCACGCTGTGCGGCTTGCCGCTAACAAATACTAGGACAATATCATTCGCTAAAAATCTTGTAAAAAGATAGTCTAATCTTTTTATTGGTTATGTTTCCTTTTGTCTTAGTATTGGCTGCAAAATGCGGCAATTTTTCAATTAGAGTCAATTTTACTAAAATTTTATTTATTTTAATACTGTTCTTGATTTATTTGGTTTTCTTTTAAATTTATTTTTCTCATCGATGTCTTATCTACAGGGTGAGTAGTAATAACTGTCAGTAAAGTAAATAGTAACGAAAATAAAACGCTTGTATAAATTTTAAATTTGAGTATATTTCATGTAAAGTATGTCCATAATATTTGTCTTACATTAGTGCAATTCAAATCTTTCTCCCTTTGCTTTAATTACCAGTCGCAATCATTGTTGCAAAGTTGCTTGAATGTATCCACAGACAACCCGTTGATGCTCCCTAGTTTACCTAGCATATAACGAAGAGGCAGGCCACTCTTTCGAAGAAATAAAATCCGGCAAATTGTCCTCACACCAAGCTTGTGTAGCTTCGCCTGATGAGACGGTGCAGAATCCCGTTGATAGCGGTATGTTGCATTCTTGTAGTGTTTTTCGACGATGGGAAGCAAATGGTTCTTTAGAATATTACCGATGTAATATTTAGTCACAGACAAACAGACATAACACTCGTTTTCCATTCTTCGTACCGATTAAACCGTCATTTCAAATTTGGGCTTACTTGGGAATGACTCCGTTCTGGTCAAAGTGGCGCTTTTTGACGAAAGAAGGGGAATTCCCCATAAAAAATACTTGCTACTTCGAGGGATACCCATGTTGCCATTTGATATTTGGGAATGTCGAACATAGATGGTGCTAGTGTTCAGGCTAAATGTGAGGTACGATAATTTGTGTTGATTTTTTTTCCAAGAGTTATGTCTGTTTGTCTGCGATTTAGTGTTGATTTTAATACCAGGTCCAATGAACAGCAAAAAAGCAAAGCCAGATTCATTGAACAGTAATGGAACCATCAAATTTTTGGAAAAACATCCCCATACTATCGGCCTGTAGATATTCTGGAACGGTTGAACAGGCAGTTTGTCCCGAGGAATATCTGAAAGATGGGCTGCATATATTCAATCATTTTGTTGGTTGTTGTGATTTTGTAGCAGCAACATTTTTTCGTTCGAAAACAGAATTTCACAAGCAGCTGCCGACATCTTTTGACTCTTGCAAACTTCTGCTTTTCAGTCAAACTGTAGGTACCTACTTTGTTTTTGTATGGAATCGATCGAAGATCATCTTTCAAAATATTCCGTATTGATGACTGCGAAATTCCCAGTTCTTTGGCCAACTTAGGAGCAGATTGATCTGATTTCCATCGAATTTGCTCTCTTAATCTTCTGATGGCTCCCGGTGTCCGCGTTTACGGCCGGGTTTGGGGAGTATTTTCCTAGAAACAATTTTCTTGTATCGCTAGATAGTACGAAAGATGAATCTTTTGTTTATTCAGAGTGACTTCAGCTTCTTCAAAATATCACACGGTCACACGGAGTTCGAAAATAGACACTGATGAAGCCTGCAAGTCGTAGGCGAAATACGTAGCTGTCGCGAATTCTATTATTCTACTAAGACGCTCCAAAACCTTCAGTTAAATTCCTATGTTTCTTATCTGAAGCATCGCATAATAGGATAACCTCACAGAACAGAAGTGGAAGTCCGAACGATTCGGCGATCAAAACTGATAACAGAGTCTTTTTTGTTTTTATTTTTCTTTGGGAAGGTTTTCGCCTAGAAGCGAATAACAGCAATATAAGCAGAACGCTCGCTGCCAATCGCATAGCAGCTTTCACATGCTTTCGTGTGCATTCGTAAGTGTTCGTATGTTTTCGTGGGAAAAAGTAACTCACTACCGCCAGGTTCGCTAGTATCTGTAGAAAGTAGCATATGGGTCATTCCACGGGAAATTTATAGTCAAATTTTTTTTTTCTCTTCGGAATATTTTTTTACGTTCTTTGTTCAAAATAAATCGACACGTATTTTTGTATTTCGATGTTACTGTTGGAATTCGCAAGATATGATTTTTTAAAGTATTGTAATCCGAAAAAAACACTATTTTTTAAATGCTGATTGTAAAAATAGTTTGTAATATCCAAAAATGACTTTCTACCATATGTGTTCACTATTCCACACGCTTTCAAAATTGGTATACCATACCTCCTCTCGATGTTTCTTCAATAGTTAAATAGTGCAATTTTATAAACAATTGCAATTTTTTCAAAGTTGGATCTTTTTTTCTCGATTTTTTTTATTTTAAAATATTTTTTTCATCCGTCCAGCTTATCAGAATAATCCGATGAATAGCTTCGTACAGCTATTAGTGCCCCGCTTTCAGAAGTTCTGCCGGCATACTGTCCATTTCAGCAGCCAGTTGATAACGTTTTAACCTCCTCCTGTGCTGGTGACTCCACAGCTTGACCGGCACTCGCAATTCGATTTGTATCTATGTACTTCTTATTTCTACCAGCAAAGGGCTGAGGTAGCTTTTGCCATCAGCGTTGCCAACCTTCCAGATTTGTCCGGATTTTCCAGACTTTTTGATGCCTCATCAGACAAAAAAAGACGTTTTCCAAACATTGTCTTCCATTGGAGCAAATTGCAGCCAGACTTTTCCAGACACTTTTATTCTCGTTTTCCAGATTTTCCTAAAAACCGGTTGGCAACGCTGTTTGCCATATCAAAAACTCCTCTCCACTGTACTCGGTCCAGGGCTACTCATCGCGAATTCTTTGCGCGTCTCGACACACGCGAGTCGGCTTCAATCTGGTCGAGCCATTAGCACGTTCCTACTCCAGGTGATGATGGGGTTTCTGAAGAGAACACATTTTACTGCACAACCATCCGGCATCCTTGCGACGTGACCGGCCCACTGTAGTTTCACAACTTTCGCCAGGTGTACGATGGGAATCTCTCCAAGTAATGCCTGCTATTCGTGGTCCATATGCCTACGCCACTCTCCGTTTGTACTCCACTCCACCAAAAATAGTCCGCAAAACCTTTCGTTCAAGTACGGCAAGTGCATGTATGTCTTCCGCAAGTAAAGTTGCTGTCAAGTCAAGTCCTTGAATGACATCGTTAGCTTTATGTGGCGGTGCATGCTCCTTGATCGAAGCGTCTTGCAAAGGGAAAATTAGACTCGATTTCCAGCTTGAAATCTTGAATTGAATCTTACTCGTTGTCGGTGTATTATTGTATTATTGTCGGCTGTGACTAGAGATCCCAAATATACGAATTTATCAACCACTTCCAGTTTCTCGCCGTCAATAGTCACTCTCCGTAGGAAGCAAACGTTGCTTTCTCTGGAGTCTCTTCCTACCATGTATTTGGTTTTTGACGCATTGATTTGCAACTCTATCCTCCTAGCCTCCGTTTTTAGTCTGGCGTAGATTGCCTCCGCCGTTCCAAGGTTTCTAGTAATGGTGACGATGTCGTCTGTGAAGAGTAGGAGTTGGCTACTCTTTCTGAAGATCGTTCCTCCCGTTTCGATGCCGGATCACACATTCAATAGCGGTATTAAACAACATACAGAACAACCCATCCCCTTACTGCAGCCCTCAGCGCAATTAGAAAGGACTCGAGAGTGTCTCCGAAACGCGCTCGTCACTCGTTCCAGAGTAGCTTTGATCAGCCGCGTCAGTTTGTCCGGAAAACCGTACTCGTGCATTATCTGCCATAGCTGTTCTCGTTCAACTGTATCGTATGCTGCTTTGAAATCCACGAAAATATGACGCGTGGGCACGTTGTACTCCCGACAGTGTTAAAGAATTTCACGGAGAGAATTTGATCCGTTGTAACACGGGTCCCCATAAAGCCCGCCTGATACTGCCCTACGAATTCTCTTGCTATTGGGGATAGACGACGCAACAAAAACTGAGACACCATCTTGTAGGCGGCTTTGACCAGCGTAACGCCGCGGTAGTTAAAGTAATCTTGCCGATCGCTTTTTTTTTGAAGACGGGACAGACTACCACTCCTCCGGTAGTTTTCCCACCTAGCCAAATCCAAATCCTTGAAATTATCCAGTGAAGTGCCGTTGCTAACGGTTCTTGGCCATTTTTGTAGAGCTCTGCCGGGAGTCGTTCCTTTCCGGCGGCTCTATTATTCTTCAGCTGACCAATTTCTCGCTGGTTCTCTAAAACCTTTATGATAGATCTATGAATTTACGAATGAATACTATGGCTTTTAATGACAGAACAAAAGAAATCCCTTCCTATCTGTGCATTTTTATATTTAATGGCGATTTTCAAATCATTTGGATGCTCTATAGATTCGCTCGACTGGAGATTTTTGGCAGAGTACAAACGGAAAGCGGAGAGTGGCGGAGGCATGCGAACCACGAGTTACTGACACTAGGTACTTGGAGAGATTCACATCGTATGCTTGGCGATAATCGGGAGGCTACCGTGGACCGGCACGTTGCAAGGATGCCTGACTACTGAGCAGTAAAATTTGTTCTCTTCACGAGCCCCATCGGCACCAGGAGAGGCCCAACGTGCTAGATAGCTCGCCCAGGTTGAAGCCAACTTGCGTGTGTCGAGACGCTCAGTTTGCGATGAGTAACCCACGACCCGTTATTATTGCCTAGGCGAAAACAGCCTTGCAGTACGTTTCATCGTTCTTTACGACGCGGTACAACTAGAACTTTGAAAATAAAGGGTGTCTCACATCAAATTGCACCACGGAAGAAACGCCGTAGGAAATTACCCATTCGGTATTTTCTCTTGAAAATTTGGGTAGAACTAATTTAGAGTGTATTGTTTACATGGTATTTTTATCGTGTTCAGTTTTTCGAAAATTGGCGTCATCCGAAAAGCAACGTTGCGAATTTATTTTGCGCAAACGCATGGAAAATCCTTAACTCTCTCATCATGGATGATGAGACTTACGTCTAGACGGACTTCCGGCAGCTTCCGGGGCTACTGTACTTCACAGCCCAGCACTAGTTTAGTATTGCGGAGAAAGTAAGGATGCAGAAAGTTTCAAAATTTGCCAAGAAATATATGATTTGGCAAGCGATCTGCTCATGTGCCAAACGGAGTGCTCCGTTCGTGACTACCGAGACTGTAAGCGGATAGATGTACCCCAAGGAGTGGCTACAGAAGCGTCTGCTTCCGCTGTCGAAGCAAAACGAGGGCCCTACGATCTTCTGGCCGGGTCTAGCTACGTGCCACTATTCAAAGGATGTCCTGGAGTGGTACGAAGCCAACGGGGTTATTTTCGTACCCAAGGACATGAACCCCCCCAATGCACCGGAACTAAGGCCCATCGAAAAATACTGGGATATTATGAAGCAGGCATTACAGAAGCATCCCAAGGATGTCAAATCTAAGAAAGACATGAAGAAAAAGTGGGCAGTCAGATGTTGTACAAAACTTTTAGAATGGAGTTAAGCGTTACGAGTGCACGGTTATGGTATTGAAGTTGAATGAAATAAATGCACCAAAAGCTTACTAATGGGTTATATTTTATTGTCTGAAAGTTTGAACACGATTGGTCAATTAGGTAATTTTCAACAACGTTTCTCCGGTGGTGCAATTTGATGTAGGACACCCTTTACTCAACCTTCCTTTTTCTTCCTTCCTTCTTTCTGGGTATAGGATTGCAAAACTCTTGTCGAAAACAGTCAGTTTATGGTCGGACGTTACAAAAATCCGGGATTTCGTTGTATGGGATAGGTTATGGGATCGATTCTCAACGCGCTTGTTTCGCTTTAATTTAACAAATAAAGTTATAAAGTAAAGTAAAGGCTAGGTGCTACATTTCGTTTCACAACTTGACCTTCTGTTTATATTACAACTAACTTCGCAGCCAGCTGTAAAATTACAGAACAATTCCAGGGTTAGTGCTACGATCCTACTGAATCTTGTCGCCTCTCCTAGCCGAGATTCGAACATGTGATTAATTGTTAGACTAGTGCCGTACCTCGAGGCCAACTGGGAGGCTAATAAACTTATATTGACAACATATGTGTATTATGATTCTATACACTTTAACTTGTATACACACATAACTCTTAAAATTTACACTCACAAAATAAAGAATTGGCAGCATTTTTTGCGCGGTAGATTTTTTCCAGTTCGAGCTTTACGAAACCGACTCCGGTCGGTACTCTATTGCTGCCATTGTAATATGCGGTATTTTGAAAAAAATGTCTGCAATAGAATGCACTGCGCAGAATTCCCTTTCTCTAAAATTTGGCCACCAAACTTCCTGAACAGCTTTGCGGTCCACTTTCATTTGATGTAGCACTCGAGTAAGCTTGCCAAAATGAGCATACCACGTAAAGATGAAGCCCGTTTCATGTTCACCGTAAAAGGTACTTCAATGCCTCTGTCTAAACATCACCCGCATAGATTCCCTTTTTCTGCCAACAATCGATTTTAAGCGCTTTATTGGTTTCTATTAGAAATTAATATTCATAGTACGTTGTCTTTAATATAGCTCTATAGAGCACCAACCATCAACAGCAACAACGGCAAACAACGTAATATTTTTAGCACTCATTATTGCAACTAGTTTAATATGGAACCATTCAACTGATTAAATTCAATCGCTTTGCATGATTTAATTCAATCTCATTACAACCACTAATTACGCTACTAATTGGAAAACGTTTCACAACCAGAACTTTACCTAGATAGAGTTTCTTCCACGCAACCAGTTACAGTGTGCCTCTCACTCCTTAAATTCTACTGAATAATTGATGCCGAAACGAAATCAGCCCATATATTTTATTTTTCTGTGCTTCAACCCGTCACCCGTCAGCCGAAACGTTTTCGGAGAAAATTTACGCGAATTCGTCTACACCCGCCACTTCCCGATGGCAAGCGAAACAGCAAATCAAACATTGAACCATGAATATTTATCATTGTCTATTTTCGTAATGGTTTACTCGCTGTCCCAGTTTTCCCCCTCGCGGCACCCTTTCTCAAGAAAAAATAATGTATGTAAGAATAAACCGTTTTCAGTCCCGGTTCCCGGTTGAAGGCGTTTCTAGATAGGAGTTGGTTGGCGCCAAGCGCGGATGAATTCTTTTCTTGTTTGGGGGTAACATAATAGGAAATGGATATCAAAAGCTACTGACTGACAGCTTCCGAAACTGGTAGGATTCTTTACCGCGTCAATATGGAAATTAGTAGCCTTAAATCTATTTATTTCCTGAGTTTTACACGAAAAAGCATTACGCATGTTGTTTTTAAGACAACAAACGCATTACTCCGCTATGTTATACTTCACTTTTTCCACTCTATAGGTGCAAAATGCCGGATGTACTATAAAGTACTCAGGTGATGGTTTCCTGCGGTTAGAAAAGAGATAATGCCGATAGATTTCGATGAACTCTAGCCTTCGATTTTTAGGTTTCATTGGGTTAGGCAAATATAGAATCAATAAGTATCGCTTTGATCATTTCGAATAAAGTTAATCCAAACCAATTTGGTGAGAAAGCACACACGATAATAATATTGATTTTGTGATTTACAGCAAATTACCAAAAATTCCATCACTAATACTATTTATTTAACGTGAACCGCGGTTTTTGCATTATTGTGAACTATTTGGCTAAACCACATCAGAAAACCGTTTCAAAACCAGATCGTATACTGATTCGCATTTTAAACTTTGCAGTATCACGTCAAGAATAAATCGTTTGTTAAATTGATTTAAAATTGATCACCATGAGTCAACTAAATTCCATTCCACTTGAAGTTGACAAAACATTCCCATCGCGCAAAGCATAAAACAAACTGCTCCGTTAACGCTTGAAAGTCTCCTTGAATAACAAGCATCTGATTGAGAAGTAAAGAACATTTTCCACGTATCCGTAGTGAAATGGAAATCGGTCGGTCGGTCGTCGTCGTCGTCGTCGTCGTCGGTTTGGAAAAACAATAAACCAAAAAGCTATTCCTCGAAATCAACCGGAGAAACCCCCTCTCCGGGGAAATGTGTGTCATCCGTGATGAGTACCCATGAGACCAACCTGTGCATCCGGAGCACCAACAGCAGCGGTGTGCACAATCAAGAATCCACTAGGACACGTAGCCGGTAATGCAATCCTGTAATTGAGCTGTTTGGTCGTGGGAAAAGCCTACTCGACACATAAAAAAACCTTTTCAAATCCGTTTGATGAATTGCACAATAACCAATGAACTGTAACTGATGCTTGAGGCATGTGCTCCGTGAAAATGAAAGCGTTGCCAAAATAGTTTATTTATCTAGCGATGAATCAACCCTTTCTTCGTGTATGCAACACTAATTGGCAACACTTCATCCTGCTAGCTTAAAATGTAAATTTATTGAAACGCTTGAACCTCCCAATGGGGAGGAACATAAATTTACATTCTACATTCCCCATGTATAAGCACTCAGAGTGCTGCTGCTTCGAAACCACCCTTTAGCAATAGCAGCAGCAGCACTTTAGGACTTGCTTCAA
Organism: Sabethes cyaneus; assembly: GCF_943734655.1. NCBI lineage: Eukaryota > Metazoa > Arthropoda > Insecta > Diptera > Culicidae > Sabethes > Sabethes cyaneus. Next base: position 58,107,063 of record NC_071355.1, read on the forward strand.
GCAAAGACAATATCTTCTTTCCGCAAGAGTAAACTTTGCATCCTTTTGCCGTCAGTCAGCAGCGTCGGTACTACATTACATGGCTCGGCTGAGACTCTTGATGAGAATGATGTTGTTTGAACTCGAGCTCGACTGTTTTTCGCTATTGTATTCTAGCTGGAAATTATGTCGAACATTAGTCACATGTTGAAAAGTGTAACGTTTTGATGGGGGAAAATCCAAGCAAAGAACATCTCAATCGGTGGTCTTGCCTTGCCTGCTTGTCTGCCTGCCTCCGGTAGCACACCGACGGACGATTAAACAGCTTTTTTGACAATGACGGGTTTCGCTTAGTAATATGTCTTTCATTTGTTTTCCTTTCTTCGAATGATGCTCATAGCATAGCGATGATGTTTCCCTACTCATGGGTTTTATGAAGTAAAGCCCTATCAGTTGTTAACTTCTAAACGATTTGTTTGAAACGATACTCGGGTAGAAGATAAAATTTCTATCTTTTATTAATTGAACGAAAAGTAAGTGTTCGTGGATGTTTGCAATCAAACAGATTTTTCTTTGACAAACTCTGTCTTGTTAGTGGAATTCAAAATTTATTAGCCCTAGTAACAATTTGGGTTTTATTACACTTTTATGATGGCATTTAAGACCAACATTGGTCATGAAAACCGCCATAAAACTACCATAAAACTCTCATTGTTGCTTGGGAGTGTTTAGGCAAAAATGATTAGGATTCTCTCGGTATATGACTTCAGCTGATAATACTATTATGCCGAAATCTAGTTCTCCCAAAAATCCGCAAACCAGTCAATAAAATTAAAATGATTGGCTTCAACAAACAAATTAGTAAAATGGCTAGTGAAAAAAATCCAAGTTATATAGAATGTAGTATCTAATATGTACTTCTAATCGAATTGTCTTACTTGTATGAACTAAAATGAATTACGTCACTTAAATTCATCAAAACGATACTACTCTTAATGTACTTTAAGTGATGCAGAAACCGCCGTTTAGTTTCAATGCAAACAAAACACAAAGTGTCCGAAAAGTTCACCATGAAAATCAATAAAATTGTAAACTCCAATTGAGTAATTGAAAACCAAACCAAACACATCCGCTCATGCATGTCGCATAGCAGGGAGGGCCTTCGTAAACAGTGATCTGTCAACAGACATTAAAGCTCTCCGGGAAAAAACCAAATAAACCTTAATTTACCAGTATTCATGTAGGTACGGGACGGATTGGTCAATTCAGAATCAATTAAACGCTGAATACGTATCTGTCATCGAGTTCACAGCCGCACGCGTGTGTCGAACATGTACGCGTATTTAATCTGTGCTGTGCATGGTATTTTTGATTTCCGTTTACTGGCAGAATCATTAGATTGAGTCACAGTGGAACGAGATATAGAGTTGTTTATCTCTACCGACAGGCGGATCCCTCGTTTCAGCCCAGCGTACCCGCTGAACCATCCTGACAGGAAACAGAATTTAATTCGAGTTATCAAAATCGATTTCGTCACAAAGTTGTGACAAAATCAGCATTTCATTTTATTAATTTATTTATTCTTCTTTTTTTATTTCCAGTCACGCTATCACCAGCAGGCTTCATTCAGTTCACTAGAGTAATAAAATTTTTCAAATTGACTGCAGTGAGTTTTTCCACCTCCACTGGCCGGTGTCAAACGATATCCATAAAATGCAAATATAAAATCTGAGTGTGTTCCTGAAAGTGTGATGTTTACGGATACGAATAAAGCCACAACGATAGGCCAATCTGGGTCAATCGTGGCAGAAACAATGGATAAATAATTTCAGCCAAACTATACAGGAACGGGCGGAGAGATGCCATTGATTGAATTATGAATCAATCATTCTGGTGTAAAATTAATATTTATTTACTGGATCGACTGCGGCTGACAATATTACGCGGTGAAAGTCCTGTTCAACACACAATACTATATTCATATGACCGATAAACAACTATTGGCCTGTTAGGGAAGTTTTGTAAAGAAATAATCTAAAAAATTGCCACAAAAGAACACGTAAACAAATTTAAAAGTTAGCACATTACTGATGAATATTATAGAAGCAATCAACTAATTTACCAAAATTTATTTTCTGCTCACGTACCGACAGTCGAATTAGTTTACATCTTAACATCAACAACAACTGGTAAGAATCTACAAGTTACCCCGTCCAGCTTGCCTAACTTATTTCTAAGGTAGTATAAATCCGTGCTCAAATTTCTAGCTCTTCTTCCCAGCTTCTAAGAAATTCCATCTAATGCAAAATTAAATTCCAGTGTCAAAAACCGATTCCCAGTGAGGCGACGACATACATCCTCTGTCAGCGAAAAACTCTTACCCCACCGAACGACCGGGAAACGATATTTGATTTTCAGCAAACACAATAAAATCTTTTAGGTACGTTCTGCAATTTAGCTACGATCTGTGGCACCACCGCACCGCAGCCTGAGCAAACATCAAACGAATTACGATATCGCAGCATCTGCGGGCTAATGAAATTGCGTGAAAGTGAGAGGACATGACAAGGAACCCTTTTTCCCCGCCAGCGAACGCCAACGAACTCAAACGTCGGCACACTGATTCTTTGTTTCCGGACCGCACGGACGACGACGGTACGAAAACGCTCTAGCGCCTTCTTTCGCCATCGCTGTCGCTGCCGCTGCTGTGGAGTCGCCGTCGGGTGCGCTGATAAAAAGAGGTGAAAATCATCTGCCATTCACATTTGAATTGAATTTCCACCGTCTTACTTTTTGACTGCCGAAAAAAAAAATCACCGAGATGAGATTTGCAATGATTGAAATCCGATCTGCGCGTTGAATGTCAAATGTAGGCTTTTATAAATTGATGCTCTAGGTAAGTGCGTAATGCTCTCCACCTGGCTCGAATGTACTGCCATTTGTTGTGGATTTTCTATATTGAAAGCAATTCTTGGAAATGGTTTTCATTATTTTCCTGCTAAAGGATGACTCATGTAAACATGGATGATGTGAATTTAGTAAGCTAGTGGTTCCCAGTTTCGCTCCCTGGAGTCCTCGGATTTCACTCCTGAAAGATTATCTATATGCCTGTTACGTGATAACGAAAGATAATGTGATCTGAGAGTTGTGGTCTGAGGTTATTGTGTCACCAAAACAAAATCGGCATTCAAAAACCGAGTGTAAAGATAAATACAACATTCCTGGGGGCAATAACTTTAATCAATAAGGACATTGCAAATTATTTTTAAAGTTTTTGTCACTCTCCCCACCCTCCTCAAAATTTACTTTAAAAATCGAAGGGTAAGAAAAATTTGTTGGATATGAGTCAAAACATTTTACATCTAATCAATTAGAGTTGATTTTCAATTATTGCATAGCTAACCACAGGTTTCGAGTATTTTAATAATTTTGAACGAATGAAAGCAGATTTTTTTGGTAAAACCGCTTACTATGCCGATAGACTAATATAAAATTAGTTTCCATAACCATCTGTGCGGAATTCCTTACGAAAACCGTGTAAAATACGTCTTAAAATAGCAACTCTGCAACCAATTATTGCACACCAAAATAAACAAATCTTAATATTGGACACCTCACGCCCAATTGTTGCACAACTTGTGTTTTAGCTTTCCGTCATTACTCCAATTGCCAAGTGATTTATCTGTGGTTTTTTGTCTCTGTCTCTGTCTCTGTCTCTATCTATTCTCTCTCATTATCTATTCTCTCTCATTATCTATTCTCTCTCATTATCTATTCTCTCTCATTATCTATTCTCTCTCATTATCTGTTCTCTCTCATTATCTATTCTCTCTTATTATATATCTCTCATTATCTATTCTTTCTCATTATGTATCTCTCATTATTTATTATCTGTAAGAATCAGGTTATAAGCTCAAGTAGTCGTAGCACGCTCTCCTGAAAACGACAATAAAACCGATTAGGCTTTCGGTGTATGACAGCCACCACCATAATTTAACAGCTCTTCGCTTTTCGCTCCGGTAAAAAGCTAAATCAGTTTGCAGGCTTTTGAAAATATATCCGTGAACAAAAAAGTTACACTTCTACTATCAGATCATTCTGATCGATTTGATTTCAAGCGACCATAATAAAATATTCCATAGAATAATTAAAAAATTTTGAGCAACCCCAGTTCGTTTGCAGCATATGCGCATTAAATTTTATCGTGCATATTGATATGGTAGCAATTTTGCAATTTTTGAAAACTGGTTGTTTTTACAAATAAAAATATATTCAGTTAGTCAATCACAATTTCTGGCAAAATCATTTCAGTTGCTTCCTGTGACAGGAAAACCGATTATTAATAACTTTCTTTCTATAAAACACCTTGCTTTAATGAACTTTTGTTTGTGAGCTGAAACAAAGTACTGGAATATGACAATGAGTAAATCTCGCTGAAACGGGACACTACTGACACAAGGTCTTCAAATATTGGAACTTTTGCGCTTAATTGGTTGAAAATGGTTAAAAAATATGAATTACACTTTTAATACCTCGAAATAGTGGACCCCTCGTTCGTCAAGGGAACTAACAGTTTCAAAAAAAGTTGAATTTTAAACAAACCTTGACATCTATATCATGTGACATTTCCTCAATTTGCCATGAAACAGTTAACAAATGGATATTGGATTTTATAAAAAAAATCGCCGTTTTCACCATGATCCCCCAGCCGATTTTCATTTCAAGATTACCATTGGAAAACTGAGAAAAAATGCTATAAAATGCTGGAGGGCTCATGGTGAAAACGGCAATTTTTTGATAAAATCCAATATGGCGACCAAATCCAAGATGGCCGCCAAAAAAATTTTTACTCAATTTGAAAGCCCTGTTCTTTTTCTTTACAGAACCGGGTGATTTTGGTGTTGAACTTTAATATTCTTCATTATAGCAGCAATACTTCTGATTGGCTGGTAAACGGCTTGATAATGCGTACCATCGGTGCCTTGTGCACTGATCATAAAATAGACCCCACAGTGGTTCACAGCCTCTTACCTAGCAACTCCTAAACCTACCTCCTCGTGATACCAGCCGGGATACGAGCAACCTCGGTGGAGATCGGGTAACCAACCCCGGTGGAAACCAAGGTCGTATGCTGACAGGGGATGAGGGCTCCTTCGAGCTACGTTGGCCCTCTGGCGATACTGTGGGGTTGGTTGCGGGCTTTGCAAGCCTGAACCACTAAAAAAAACCAAGCAGTGGACTCCGTAAGTAATAATAATAACTCTAATCGGAACAGTCGGCAAAGACCCAGGCGACGAAAACGGACTAACGATTGGAAATTAGGAACATGGAACTGTCGGTCTGTAAATTTCCTCGGAAGTACTCACGTGCTTTCTAAAGAAGTGAAGAGCCGCAAGTTCGACATCGTAGCGCTGCAGGAGGTATGCTGGAAAGGAACGATGGTACGTACGTATAGAGATGGTCATACCATCTACCAGAGCTGCGGCAATACACACGAGCTGGGCACAGCTTTTATAGTGATGGGCGAGATGCAGAAGCGGGTGATCGGATGGTGGCCGATCAACCCCCGAATGTGCAGATTAAGAATCAAGGGCCGATTCTTCAATATAAGCATAATTAACATGCACAGCCCTCACCTCGGAAGTACCGATGATGACAAAGACGAATTCTACGCGCCGTTGGAGCGTGAATACGACCGCTGCCCAAGACATGATGTAAAAATTATCATCGGGGACTGTAATGCTCAGGTTGGTCAGGAGGAGGAATTCAAACCGGTGATTGGACGGTTCAGCGCCCACCCGCAAACGAACGAAAACGGTCTAAGACTTGTAGACTTCGCCGCCTCCAAGAACATGGCCATACGTAGTACCTTCTTCCAGCATAACCTCTACCATCGGTACACCTGGAGATCACCCAACCAGACAGAATCACAAATCGACCACGTTCTGATAGATGGTCGGCACTTTTCAGACATTATCGACGTCAGAACCTATCCGGGCGCTAACATTGATTCGGATCACTACCTAGTGATGGTAAGGATACGTCAAAAACTATCTGTTGTGAACAACATACGATACCGCCGCCCGCCACGGTATAATCTAGCGCGACTGAAGCAACCGGATGTCGCCGAAAACTACGCGTTATCTCTCGAAACCCCGCTGCCGGAAAAGGGTGAGCTGGATGAAGCCCCTCTTGAGGACTGTTGGAATGCCGTGAAAACAGCCATTAACAGCCATTAACAGCGTAGCGGAGAACACCCTAGGCAGTGTGGCACCGAATGGACGTAACGAATGGTTTGATGAGGAATGCCAGCAGATATTGGCTGAGAAGAACGTAGCGCGGGTACAAATGCTGCGTAGAGCCACCCGTCAGAATGTGGAGCGATACAAACAGAAGCGGAGGCAGCAAACCCGACTCTTCAAGGAGAAGAAGCGCCACCAAGAGGAGAAGGAGTGCGAAGAACTCGAACAGCTGTACCGCTTTCACGACACACGGAAGTTCTATCAGAGACTCAATGGATTCGCAAAGGCTTCGTGCCGCGGGCCGAAATGTGCAGAGATAAAGAAGGAGGTATCTTGACTGACGACCTGCGGTGATCGAAAGGTGGAAGCAGCACTACGATGAACACCTGAATGGCGTGCAGACGGAAGACCATGATAGCGGAGGAAGTGACCACATTGGTGCAGCAAGCGACGAAGATGTGCCACCCCCATCGATAAGGGAAGTTAAAGAAGCCATCCTGCGGCTGAAGAACAACAAAGCAGCGGGAAAGGATGGCATTGGAGCGGAACTTATTAAAATGAGCCCGGACAAGTTGGCCGGCTGTCTGCATCAACTGATTGTCAAGATTTGGGATACGGAACGACTACCGGAGGAGTAGAAAGACGGGGTTATCTGCCGGGGTTAGCTGGATTGTGAGAACTACCGAGCAATCACTATCCTGAATGCCGCCTACAAAGTGCTGTCCCAAGTCCTCTTTCATCGACTATCGCCAATAGCCAATAGATTTGTGGGATGTTACCAGGCCGGCTTCATGGAGGGTCGGTCTACAACGGGCCAAAACTTCAGCCTGCGCCAGATCCTCCAGAAGTGCCGCGAATTCCGAGTCCCCACGCACCACCTGTTCATCGATTTCAAAACCGCACATGATAGCGTAAACCGACAAGAGCTATGGAAAATTTTGGACGAAAACGGCTTTCCGGGTAAGCTTACAAGACTTATCATGGCTACGATGGATGGGATCCAGTGCTGTGTGAGAATCTCGGGTGGATTGTCGGACCCATTCGAATCTCGCAGGGGACTTCGACAAGGAGATGGTCTTTCCTGCCTGCTATTCAACATTGCGCTTAAAGGTGTTATAAGGCGAGCGGCGATCGAAATGCGGGGTACGATTTTCAATAAATCCAGTCAATTTATCTGCTTTGCTGATGACGTGGATGCTGTCGGCAGAACATTTGAGGCGGTGGAAGATCAGTACACCAGACTGAAACGCGAAGCAGAGAAGATAGGATTGAAGATAAATACGTCTAAAACGAAGTATATGCTGGCGGGCGGGACCGAGCGCGACAGGGCTCGCTTAGGCAGTACCGTGGTAATCGACGGGGATGAGTTCGAGGTAGTCGACGAGTTCGTATACCTTGGCTCACTGGCAACAGAAGACAACAATACCAGCCGTGAGATTAAAAGACGTATTATCAGCGGAAGTCGAGCCTACTACGGACTCCACAAACACTTGCGGTCGAACAATTTGAGCCCCCGCCCCCCGTACAAAGTGCACACTGTACAAAACGCTAATTAGACCGGTTGTCCTCTACGGGCACGAAACGTGGACACTGCTAGAAGAGGACCTACGTGCACTCGGAGTTTTCGAACGGCGGGTGCTAAGAACCATCTTTGGCAGAGTGCAAGAAAACGGTGTATGGAGACGAAAAATGAACCACGAGCTCGCGCGTCTCTACGGCGAACCAAGTATTCAGAAAGTGGTTAAAGCTGGACGGATATGTTGGGCAGGACATGTTGCTAGAATGCCGGACAACTGTCCTGCAAAAACGGTTTTCGCATCAAATCCGGTAGGAACAAGACGAAGAGGGGCACAGCGAGCGAGGTGGCAAGACCAGGTGGAGCGAGATCTGGCGAGCACTGGGTGCCCGCGGAACTGGAGATCAGTTGCCATGGACCGAAACAGATGGAGAAATTATACTGCGCAGGCCTTGTCATAAGACTTTAGGCCAATTAAATGGACTTCTGATTGGTCAGGGTGTTACCGTTTTAACAGCTATATAAAACTAACAGGTTTGACAAGCAACCGCGAATTTTGATTGGTGCGCCATTTTGTATTACTACGCTACACTTCTGGTAAGTTCATAAGAGACGTGGTGCAGCCAACTGTTTTTATCGTGGTAATAGAAGCAGCCACAATAAATTTGCTTTATTAACAGTTTTATTATGGTTTTATAGCTAGCTATATGTGCGTTTAGACTCGTATCCTCTTGATATTTCGTAATACCGTAATAAAACCAGAGGTAATGATTGATACCGCGATAATACCTATATAAAATTCAAGTAAAACCACTTGGCTTTAGAATTGTTATTTGGGTGTGGTTCCCATGGAATGTTATCCGAACAATACCCCAGAATTACGGCCGCTCAAGAAATGCTAATTGATTGTAAAGGGCAAATGGAAAAAGAAGGATGGAACTGTAAGTGAGAAGAATTCCTGTCCAGGCTAAAGCGACATGTGGATAAATCTGTCCCCTTTTTGCCGGTTAATGATTAGATTTTAACACCGTTTTAGAAAGCTAACACAAAATAAACTTGCACTTCCGCAACTTCTGGATTACAAGGTAAACTGAACTAGCATAACTCTGTTTTGTTGCAGCACCTACCTACCCAGGGAATTGTTAAAATTGAACTATTCATTTTCATTTTTAGTGCAAAATCCTAAAGCCCAAAAGGTCGTGCCAGTCTGAAACAAAGGATCACCGGGCATTTTTTTGCCAATTTAAAAAAAAAAGCAATTTTTTAACCGGTGCTAGTAGAGATAAAAATATATTTCTTCTTTTTTCTCAAAGAAGAGAATAAATCTTTTCCGCCGTTAAAAACTCAGTCTTTTGTCTGATACTTAAATGCTTCATCCGTTAGATAATGCAATAATCACATTACCCAAGAGAACGAGATGATTTCAAATTGGTCTGACTAAGCAAAATACAAACGCTTCACTTACTTAGCTTCTTCAACGCCCAACTATGGGTTTAATTATACCCACTACTTTTCATTTCTCACGCGTTGGATTGAGTTGATGTTATATTAAATTGAAAATGATTTTTCACTAGAACTCTACTACTTAGGCAAGACGAAATATAGCTTTTCCATTCCTACTCAATAAACTAATTCAATAAGCTAGACACCCATTTTTAATTTCAACCATTCATCATGCAAAATGACCAAACAAAATATATTAAGGAAACCTGACCCAATTTAACTTAATGTTCAACATTTGTGACAGTTTGGTACGTAAATGTTTGTCAACTGCTAAACCAAGTCTGAGTCCTGTTTCGTTCAACCGCCATCTATCTAGATGAATAGTTTCATAATGTGAGTAAGTGGGTCCGGTTAGAAATACGGCTGTCACAAGGAGACATTGAGCAATGAGCCCCCAAGGAGAGCAAAGTTCACCAATGTTAGAGCATTCGACCTACATGACTGACCACTACCATTGATCAGAGCGAGCACGAGCGGTAGAACAGGAAAATGCCATACTGTTTCAGGATGCTGTAGGAAATTGTATTATTGCAGTAGTGATGCTGATGACGAACAAGGAAAGAGAATAAATTACGATTGAAATGAAATGAAAATTTATGTTAACTTATGTCGGTGACAAATTGAATGCAAATTTTGTGATTTCCGAACAACGGATGCAATTGAAAGTGTCATGGACCTCGATTAGACTTTGCATTTTATTTCTCTTTGGAATAAATCCCATATCTGTTGTCAACGATTGTCAGCACTGCAGAAATATGTATTCAAAATCACATCTCTCAACTTTGAAAAAAAAAACAATCAACTTTGAAGTACAGGATGCTGCAGTCGAAAATACTTCTGACAGCCGGTAGTGTGGTGAATAATTGAAATCCGACGTGCTGTACAATTGACATGGAAAACTTCCAAAAATACAATGGATTTTGCACCACCTTCCGATTGCACTCGGTCAGCCCGAAATTTAAACTTTCTCTCGTTTTACCGCGCTGGCTGTTGCATAGCCTTCGGCAGGAACCGGGCTGCAAGCGGTGGAACTATGCGGAAAACTTTTGCAATCAACTATGGGGTCACATCACTGGCAGTTGGCTTTTATTTTCTGTTAGTACGAGATGATGCAGTGTCAGTTTAGGATAAACATAAATAAAACGAGAAACACATGCATTTAGCAAACGAACAGGTTCAGAAAGTTTTTCGAAAGTGACACTCAATCCGATCAAAATTAGTTGAATGTTTCATCCCATACCACTGTGAAACGAAAGTAGAAAATACGGAAATTTATTTTATTGCGATTCGTGTCTGCGTAACAGTACCAAAATACAGCTTATGTTGTTATGATACCGAATCTCTTCAACGAGGATTAATTAGAGCGTAAATGATAGACTTTAAAGCTCAAATGTATACAATAAAATAAAACTAGGTACACTTAAAATTTGGCCCGCGCAGTGCAGCTGCACAATTACAAATTTCGTCCAACTTGCTGTACCGTACATCCTTTGGAAAAACGATCAAACAATAGAATACCACCACCGCACCGCTTTGCCATAAACCGTTTCACTTCACCCGACCGACAGGACTCGAAGGTGCGCGTGGCGTTCGCCGGCATCATCGTCCGGTATAGTTTCCCAAAAGTTGCATCGAATAACTTTCCTTCCCCATCCTGGCATCAGCTTCACAGCCAATATTAGCCGCCACTAACTGCTAATGACTTCTATATTGTATCCGTCACGCCTTTTGCGAAGCCATCCAGATAGGGTGACAGAAATTAAGGAGAATTATGAGAGCGATGATTGTGTGGCGATAGTCGAATGAATGGCTGAAGCATTATTTTGTCCCGTAAATAATAGGACTCATTCTGCAGGCACAACTTTGCTCCATCGCGAGATACGAAATTACAGCTAGGATAATGAGGGGAATTTATGAATATGCCCAGCAAAGGCATATTGTATTTGCGTTTACTGTTTGCTTGGCATAAAGTGAGTTTATTTTGGCAATTGGGACGACTCAGTAAATGGCCTTTGAGAGAAAAAAATTAAAATGCTCGCAGTCGTAGATTTAAAAATCCGAATGATAACACAACAATTGCTATTTAGTCAACTGTTGTTAACGCTGTTCCTGCATAAAATCTGGTAACTATATATTTTTGAAACAAAATGAATCTTTAACGAAACTTAGGTGGTGGAAAAAACGATACTCACCTTAAATAGGTATAGAGGAATGTTGTCGTGGTTGGGCCACCTTTTGGCATTCGCCCATAACTTTCATGTCAAGCTGAATGTCGGAAATCTTATTACATCGCTGTAAAGGTCTAAGAATAAAGGATATTTCTGGAAAATCTCAACTGAATGCTTGAAAAATAATAAAGTTATAGGCCTCGTGCCTTACTAAACCCTCAAAATCCTGATCCAACGCTAATAACATTACTCTATTCAAAGCAGGATTAGATAAAAACTCATTGAAGCCGACATATATTGTGCTATTTTTGGCGTATCGTCTTTAGTAAAGGATTTGTCTTTTTTTACTAGCTGATATTTTTACTAGCTGACCCGACAAACTTCGTATTGCCACTAATTAAGCTGTGTTCTACATAAATCGTGAATCTCGGATGACCTTTGTCACAATCTCGAGTTTTGCAAGTTTCTGGGGAGTTCATGGGTGTTTTAATATACAAATTTTCCTCACAGTAAAGTAGAAAACAACTCCCCCCATTGCTTAGCTTGATAAAATAAAGCAGATAGCATTTAAATATTCGCCATCATTACAAACCATTTCGCCGAATACCATTTTGCGGAACACCAATTCTCGGTTGACCATAACGCGAGATATAAAGTTTCGCAGAATACCATTTCGCAAAAAACGACGATTTTTGGTACCACTCTAAGTCAGAAGGGGACAAATAAAAATGCGAGTCAAAATTTTCTGAAAGGAGAAGTACACAAAGTTTCTTAGTAAAATTTGAGCACTTTTGAATTTTGATATGTCTTTTTTATGGAATTGGTAAATAACATCACAAATTGACGCACAAGGTAGACCGATGCACAAGATGGACCGATAGACAAAACAAACCGATGGACGAAACATACCAATGGACAAGGCTAACGGTTAGACACAACTGATAGATGTACAAGAAACAAGATAGACGGATGCACAAAACATACGGCTGGACAAGACAGACCGATGTCCATAGACAAAACCCTTGGCTTGGACTTATGGAAAAGTCAGACCGAGGGACATGAATGACTGAGGGACAAGATAGACCGAAGACAAGACTAATCGATATACAAGACAGATCTAGGGGCTGGACAGACGACTGACTGACAAGACTGACCGATGTACAAGACAAGTCGATGGACAAGAGAGATCGATGGACAAGACAGGTTAGTGGATGACAGTCGTTGAACAAGATTGTTCGAAATTCAAAACGGACTTACGGACAGGACAGATAAGACTGACTGATTGACAAGACTGGCCGATGGACAAGACTATGGACAAGACTGATCGCTGGATAAGACTGACTGATGAACAAGGTTGGCCAATAGACTAGATTGACCTATGAACAAAACAAACTGATAGACAAGACAGATCGATAGACAAAACAGATCGATGGACAGACCGATAAGACTGACTGATGGACAAAACTTACCGGTTGATAAGACAAATCGATGACAGATAGATGAACAAGACTGTTAGATATACAAGACAGGTCTATGGACAGGATAGACAAGACTGACTGATGGACAAGGCCGACCGATGGATAAGACTCATCGATAGTCAAGACAAACTAATCGACAAGACGCATCGGTGCACAAGACTGATCGATGCACAAGACAAGTCGATGGACAAAACAAATCGATAGACAAGACAGATCGGTGGACAAGACCGATCGATATTTAAGACAGATCCATGCACAGAACCGATAAGACTGACTGATGGACAAGGCTTACCGTTGGACAAAACTAACCGATGGGCAAAACTAACCAATGGGCAAGACTGATCGATATACAAAACAGATCCATGGACAGGACAGACAAGACTGCATGATGGACAAGGCATGTTACAAGACAAGTTTTTAGATGAATGGATACCTTGACAACTTTAAATCGTTCCCCATCCAGCTCCACTTGGACACCAACACCATTTGTACTCACACGTTCTTAACACAATTCAAAGACATTTTGAAAAAATCTACTCAAAAAATAAATACCTGACAGCATTTTCGGTTTATCTGATTTTTCCTCCCTTTCAACTTTTTTTCATCCTCTAGGGATCTTTTCAATGATCAATATGAAAGCTTTATTTATCCCATTTAAATGCATCACTTCTTAGTGCGACATAATCATGTAAAGAAACCGCCAAGGTTGGGTTATTTTCGAACAAGAAGGCCTAGACGACAGCTGTAATGTTTTTATTAGGATGTTTCCGAAGAAATGCGGTACCGTTAGCAACCCCTTTTCTAATTAACTTTTCCCCTTTATCTTCTCTGAAGGCTGTTTGCCACTGATGGTGTTTGCTACAATTTGTCCAATCTGAAACTAATGACACCATTACGGTGGGGGAATTGTGAATGCACTAGCATTTCAAAATTGTCGGCTTCATTTTTGCAAAAGCTTTCGCCGTCGTTGGGTCGACTCGGTGCTCCTGCAGCTCCTGCTGGGGGGCGAAAGGCCCCATATGGCAGAGCAGACCGGCGATGCGATGCCATAAGCCGGCGGCTCATTATTTTTGCATGATTCCTCTTCTCCTTCTGATCGAGTGGTTACACAGCGGCCAAGGTTCTGGTCGCTTAGCGTTCCTGCCCCATTGGGTCCGCCTTTGGTCGTTGGAAAAGGCGAGACATGAGCGTTGGGTTTCATCGTTTGTTATCCGACAGACAAAGGCTCTTGCTCCGTCCTTGACCTGTTTGTGGCGTTGTTGCTAGTTCCGATGTCGTCGCTGATTGGTCTGAGCCTGGGAAGGAAGGCCTAGTATAGTTAGTTTACTATTGTATGTCATAAAACGCTGCACTGTAGTTGACAGCTTCTTGAGGGTTCGTTTATAAGGTTGAAATGTTGAAAACTCAACATTTTAGATGCTAATTTCCACCTGTGGCTAGGAGCTGGGTATCTCGATTGCTTTGCATATTTCACTAACTACCTGCATTCAATTTCATGCATTTTTTCTTGTATCAGATAAATGCAGTGACCGTGAAACATATCAGCATCATCGGAAGCTTCCTTCATGGAGTGGTAGTTAATACAGTATATCAAACAATTATTTGTACAGAAGAGGTTTCCTAGTCTTATTATTTATGTTAAATAAAGTAGGTATTAAAGACTATATTACCAATTGCTTTTAATTCTATGTAAATTAAATTTACATCAGCGAAATTATCATTAATAGTCGAAATTTGGTAATGGTTTATCCCGACAATTTTCCGACGCACTGTCGAAACACTGCAAATAACAACAAGTCAGCAGCTCATGGTCGAGAGCAGCATCCGGGGTGTGTTGAAAGCTTGATAACCGGAAACAGTAACCAAGCTCGTTCCGTTGTTAGTGAGAGGGTTTGTTGGCTGCTGTAAAAAAGAGTGAATATTGTTCTACACTTGATTTTTTTTTTGCTTCTAAAAACTCTATGCAAGCGCTGCACAGGAAAACAGAACCTAGTTCCAAGTTACTGTGTGCGGAGCGTAACCTATTGCTTTCTGCAGCATCCGCTGATGGTCTCTTTGTTTAGCAACGATAGAATTCATAAGAGAAGAAAGTTGTGTGCATTCGAGTGAACATTTGCTGTTCTTCTGTTCGTGAGCTCCATAGAATCATTTCATGTTGCTTAATTCAATTCGCGTGAATACTTCCGCCATGAGTGTTATCGTTTCCTCGTGAACACTCGAATGCAGAATTATTCACCCACATATTCCAATTATCCCAGAAACCCAGCAAAAAAAGATAAAGTTAAAGTAACTACGCTGCAAGAAGTTGTATGTAGAACTTTGCTGGTAAAAAGTGTTGGGATTTCTACCAAATTATGATATGTTTATCTCATTATCGAATAAAAAAAATCATATATTCATTCACTGCCAGAACACTGTTAAAAGTTTATTTGATACACATAAAAGTTTAAATTAGTGCTCGAGCTGGTCTATAAAAACCGATGCTTATGATTTTATTTATGTTATTCATTTGAAATTATATTAAATACTAGCTGACCCGACAAACTTCGTATTGCCACAAATTAACCTGTGTTGTACATAAATCATGAATCTCGGATGATCTTTGTCACTTCTCGAGTTTTGCAAGCCCCCCAGTGGCGGCGCTTCCGACGGCGGGTCACCGGCAACACTCGCGACTGGCTCGTCCTGAATGATCTAGTGTTACTATAGATAGTTTTTGTGGTCTTGTTATTGATTAATGTTTTATGGAAGAGTCTCGAATTTCTCGAGTTGGATTAGTTTTTGAGTTTCGCTAAAATTTCTGTTTTATTTGTATGAGAGTCCATATCCCCCTACCACAGGGGTGAGAGGTCTCTAACTATCATAAAATAAATTCAAGACTCAAAAATCTCCTACATGCTAAATTTGGTTCCATTTGCTTGATTAGTACTCAAATTATAAGGAAATTTGTATTTCATTTGTATGGGAGCCCACCCTCTTAAAAGGGAAAGGGGTCGTAATACACCACAGAAAAAAAATTCTGCCATCTAAAACTCTCACATGCCAAATTTGGTTCCTTTTGCTTGATTAGTTCTAAAGTTATAAGCAAATTTGTATTTCGTTTGAATGGGAGCCCCCCCCCCTCCTAAAAAGGTAAGAAGTCCTAATTCATCATGGGAAAAATGGTTGCCTCCAAAAACACCCACATGCCAAATATGGTTCCATTTGCTTGATTAGTTCTCGAATTATGAGGAAATTTGTATTTCATTTGTGTAGAAGCCCCCCCTCTTGAAGTGTGGAAGGATCCTAATTCACCGTAGAAAATATTTTTGCCTCCAAAAACCTCCACATGCCGAATTTGGTTCTATTTGCTTGATTAGTTCTCGAGTTATGGGGAAATTTGTATTTCATTTGTATTGGAGCCCCCCCTCCTAATGTGGGAAGAGGTCCTAATTCATCACAGAAAAAATTCTTGCCTCCAAAAACACCTACACGCCAAATTTGGTTCCATTTGCTGGATTAGTTCTCGAGTTATGAGGAAATTTGTATTTCGTTTGTATAGGACCCACCCTCCTAAAGTGGGGAGGGGTCCCAATTCATCAATGAAAAAAAAATTGTCTCCAAAAACACACACATGCCAAATTTGGTTCAATTCGCTTGATTAGTTCTCGAGTTATGAGGAAATTTGTATTTCATTTGTACAGGAGCCCCTCCTCTTAACGTGGGGAGGGGTCCTAATTCACCATAGAAAATTTTCTTGCTCTCGAAAACCTTCACATGCCAAATTTGGTTGCATTTGCTTGATTAGTTCTCGAGTTATGAGGAAATTTGTATGGAAGTCCCCCCTCTTAAAGGGGAGAGGAGTTATAATTCCTCTTATAAAGAGGGGAGGGGTCTCAATTCACCATAGAATAAATTCTTGTCACCAAAAAAAACACCCACATGCCAAATGTTGTTCTATTTGCTTGATTAGTTCTCGAGTTAGGAGGAAATTTGTATTTCATTTGTACAGGAGCCCCCCCTCTTAGAGTGGGGAGGGGTCCTAATTCACCGTAGAAAATTTTCTTGCCCTCGAAAACCTTCACATGCCAAAGTTGGTTCCATTTGCTTGATTAGTTCTCGAGTTATGAGGAAATTTGTATGGAAGCCCCCCCTCTTAAAGGGGAGAGGAGTTACAATTCCCCTTATAAAGAGGGAGGGGTCTCAATTTACCATAGAATAAATTCTTGTCACCGAAAACACCCACATGCCAAATTTGGTTCTATTTGCTTGATTAGTTTTCGAGTTATGAGGAAATTTGTATTTCATTTGTATAGGAGCCCCCCCTCCTAAAGTGGGGAGAGGTTCTTATTCATCATAGAAAACATTCTTGCCTCCAAAAACACCTACATGCCAAATTTGGTTCCATTTGCTGGATTAGCTCTCGAGTTATAAGGAAATTTGTATTTCGTTTGTATAGGAGCCCCCCCCCCCCCCCTCTTAAAGTGGGGAGGGGTCCCAATTCATCAAAGAAAAAAATTTTGTCTTCAAAAACACACACATGCCAAATTTGGTTCCATTTGCTTGATTAGTTCTCGAGTTATGAGGAAATTGGTATTTCATTTGTACAGGAGCCCCCCCTCTTAAAGTGAGGAGGGGTCCTAATTCAACATAGAAAATTTTCTTGCCCTCGAAAACCTTCACATGCCAAATTTGGTTCCATTTGCTTGATTAGTTCTCGAGTTATGAGGAAATTTGTATGGAAACCCCCCCTCTTAAAGGGGAGAGGAGTTATAATTCCCCTTATAAAGAGGGGAGGGGTCTCAAATTACCCTAGAATAAATTCTTGTCACCGAAAACACCCACATGCCAAATTTGGTTCTATTTGTTTGATTAGTTCTCGAGTAATGCAGAAATTTGTGTTTCATTTGTATGGGAGCCCCCCTTCTTAGTGGGGGGAGGGGTCTCTAACCATCACTAAAACCTTTCCTGGCCCCAAAAACCTCTACATGCAAATTTTCACGCCGATTGGTTCAGTAGTTTTTGATTCTATAAGGAACACAGGACAGACAGACAGAAATCCTTCTTTATAGGTATAGATTTCCATTCAATTTATGATTGAGATTGGGATTATTGGCACTAGTTTGTTTACAGTTTACATGGAGTAATGTGGATCAAAACCAAATAATTGGGTATAAAACACTGGCAAAATTAAAAAAAATTTCATTGTGAAGTGTTGAAAATTGAAAATTGAAAATAATGTTACCATGCTGTAGAACTAAGCGACATTTTTACACTTCCCTAATACAGACATCAAATTGGTCCAGGTTTATTGCGATCCTAAGAAATCTAGACGGGACGAGGAGACTGTCACTTTTCTGGCGTACTTCTCAAACAGAGACATCAAATTGGCCTAGGTTTAATCGTCGTAAAGAATCTTTGACCTGTTGGACTTGGAATAAGGTGTTTTGTCACTTTTTCTGGCGCACTTCCCTAACACCGACATCAAGTTAATCTAGGTATATATAGCTATCCTTAAAAATTTTGTTGTAACGAGAAGACTCTGTTACTTTTTCTGGCGTACTTCCCAAGCAAAGACATCATATTAGGCTAGGCTTAATCGTCGAGAAAAGAATCGAGGAGATTCTATCACTTTTTTTAAAGGAAAGTAATCGAAATCACAGTAATCAGATGGTGTATTTAAATGTCGTCCCTGCCGGTGAAACTAACAATCACGAGTAAAAAGTATAAGGAAACTTGAAATTTTTCGTTAATTTTCAACTAGTAATTGAAAAACAAGGTTCTAATAATAATCACAAAATTGTTACATCTACTATGAGTCGATCGGTATCTAAACCACGAAAATCCATTCATAATGGGCCGTGCTATTAGCGTTCAAAATCTTTCATATTTTCGTGACGGTAACTAAAATCTCAATTAAGGGATGACACTCTGCGGTAGGACGTGGTCCTGAATTATCGAAATGTAAATTCTTTAGAAAAATAAAACAGGGGGTCAGTCGTCCCGGTGTAGTGGTTAGCATTCACGCCGAGGACCCGGTTTCAAATCCTAACCTCACAGAAGTTATGAAGGACCCAAGGTGTTAAAGTGACTATAATGTAATGAAAAAAAAACGAAACAGCCAGTTCCCGAATTTCTGAGCAACGATTTCAATAAAGAAAACTGCTTATATTTTATACGCGTTATTTAAAAATTGCATGCTATCATGTCGTGTCTTATTTTTGTCATCTTCAGTACATTCCGTATATTCAGTACATTGACATTAATCTTTGTCAGTGCACCTGTAGACAAACGTGAGCTTCGTTTTCAGCAATATAAAAGCTCGCTTACCATTCGGGATAAGGATTGCAATTGGGTTTGAGATTAGAGTTGGGATTGGTATTAGGTTTGAGATTAGAGTTGGGATTGGGATTGGGATTGGGATTGGGATTGGGATTGGGATTGGGATTGGGATTGGGATTGGGATTGGGATTGGGATTGGGATTGGGATTGGGATTGGGATTGGGATTGGGATTGGGATTGGGATTGGGATTGGGATTGGGATTGGGATTGGGATTGGGATTGGGATTGGGATTGGGATTGGGATTGGGATTGGGATTGGGATTGGGATTGGGATTGGGATTGGGATTGGGATTGGGATTGGGATTGGGATTGGGATTGGGATTGGGATTGGGATTGGGATTGGGATTGGGATTGGGATTGGGATTGGGATTGGGATTGGGATTGGGATTGGGATTGGGATTGGGATTGGGATTGGGATTGGGATTGGGATTGGGATTGGGATTGGGATTGGGATTGGGATTGGGATTGGGATTGGGATTGGGATTGGAATTGGGATTGGGATTGGGATTGGGATTGGGATTGGGATTGGGATTGGGATTGGGATTGGGATTGGGATTGGGATTGGGATTGGGATTGGGATTGGGATTGGGATTGGGATTGGGATTGGGATTGGGATTGGGATTGGGATTGGGATTGGGATTGGGATTGGGATTGGGATTGGGATTGGGATTGGGATTGGGATTGGGATTGGGATTGGGATTGGGATTGGGATTGGGATTGGGATTGGGATTGGGATTGGGATTGGGATTGGGATTGGGATTGGGATTGGGATTGGGATTGGGATTGGGATTGGGATTGGGATTAGGATTGGGATTGGGATTGGGATTGGGATTGGGATTGGGATTGGGATTGGGATTGGGATTGGGATTGGGATTGGGATTGGGATTGGGATTGGGATTGGGATTGGGATTGGGATTGGGATTAGGATTGGGATTGGGATTGGGATTAGGATTGGGATTGGGATTGGAATTGGGACTGCGATTGCGATTGGGATTGTGCCACCAAGGCTTTGCGTTGTTTAGATTTGACAAGGTAAGTTTATACAGGCCTAAATTATTCAAGATCAGACCAAATTAGATTGGATTATCCAAGCAAAGACACCGAAAAACTGCAATCATTAATATAATTTACTTCAATGTTCAGGATTTATCAGCTAGTGCTACGTGTAAAAGTAACAAAAACAGGGAAACAAACTGCAACAGCTTTCAACATTCACTAATAAACGAATTTAATCCTTAGCTTAGCCACAGCACTAAGCAACGTGCCGTATAATGGAAACAATTCCGTCTGCTTCAATTAAACTCCAAACTGCTTCGAGTCGGTAATAAAATGTCAGAGATTTAATTACTGCGATCATAACTTTGCTGTGTCGTCGTCGTAACCCGATCTTTTTCCGTGCCCTCTCCCGCCCTCAGCCACGTGCAAGCATTAAATCGGATTGTTATTCGTTGTTAGCCATCCACCCAGAATGGCACCTATAAGCACCCATCAGTAGGTAGGTGAAAACGTGGTGAAAAGTAACTGGCTGAAACAAGCCGAAGCTGCAACACGAAACTGTAGACACGATTTTCCCGATGCTACTGTAGCTGCCGTCCCGTTAGCACTGCTACTGGTGATTGGCGTGGGAAGGACTCCTCGTTTACTTTGCGCAGTCCAGCTATAGTCAAAAATACGGTTCAGGATTTTATTGGAAGCAAGTCGATTGAGCTATTTTCCAATTCCGACAGTAGTTGTAACATTTTTTGCGGTCCCCTCTAGTTGTCAAACCCTTACTTCACGTCTGGAAAATACGCTACAAAGGCCATTCATCCCGAATGTGCTATGCTGTTGATCCTTTTCACCGTTCTGGCTGGCAGGTCCCAAATGGATAATTAATTCTGTTAATTTTATTTTATATTTCAATTATTGCTTAGCAGGGTGTTCTTTGCTGGCCATCATGCTCGCCAGAGGGAGGACAGTGCGCTTCCATTGACCGTGAACGATGGGTGGGGCTCTGTTGTACATTGTGTTTTATCTTCATCGTTAGCTCAGGACTCATTTGCAGAAAGCGGCAAAAGTTCAATGCTAAAGTTTATTGGTAGAGTGCATTAGCGGTTGCTGACGCGTTCAACTTCCGCCAAGTCTGGCAGCTGGAGACTAATTTCGAGATGGTTTTCGAAATTTAATAACGCTACAGCTGGCGGCCGGTCGAATGGTTTTTAAACTTTTCCAACTTATTCAATTCGAGATAATTAATAGATCATCTTAATTTATGTTTGACACATATTTGGCATTTAATTAAATAAAATCATTGCAATAATTTGCTGTCAATTCCATTTCATCGCTAATGCACAACAATTACGAATACTATTCTTCCTTTCCGATTTTTTTCAAGTCACATTTACCCGTATTATATATGCTCTAATTTCTACTTACCGACAACTTTTCACAACAAATATAGATAATTACCTGGAATGAAAAAAAAATAAAATGTTAAACTATTTGACAATACCTAAAAGTTACAACCATCAAAAATAATTAGCACATATTTTAATTGAATATTTATCAACGAGACTCTGCTTGTTTTCATGATCAAATTATATTAAAAGTATCCTAGATCAACTTTGCTGGCTTCCATTTCCATAGAATAACTGTAGAGAAGGAAAAAGATCCTTCCCTCCAACGAATTTGTTTATAAAGCGCTCACCACAAACATCGTTTCATCTTTTTAAATTATCAAATTTAACACGCTATTAATAAATCATAAATCTGCGCTCATAGATTTCCACAAGCCTTATGTTAGTCTGATCTTACCAAATTATTACAAAGTCAACAAAAGCTTGCATACGCCTTAACACAATATACTACAAGACAAACTCGGCTATTGTAATGACTTTCCACTGCCTTTTAAGTATTTCCACTCCATTAAATTCACCATTGTCAACATTATTCTTACTTTCCTTCAACGAAGCAAAACTTCGCCGGAAGCCTCCCGGTTCAAGCATTCCGCGCATTTCTTCCATGGTCAGTAATCTTCTTAGAGGAATTTGTTGATTAGGTCTGCCATCACAAATCTCCGAGTGAAAAGCTTTCAGCAAGTTGCTCGGGCTGGCTGCGATAATTCGCTGCCGCTTCGTATTAGCACTGGAATGCCGAAACGACCAAAATTGCGACAATTTTGAGCCTCCCTCCAACCCCGCGAACCTTAATTTCCAATTTCAAGCCAGTTGCCAAAACTAATTGCAGTGTAAATATATTTACAACAAGATGCATTAGGCAGCGAGGCACCTACCGAAAAACCGGATGGAAACCCGCAGCGTCCCCGCCTTTCATCTTACCTCGAAGTCGACGGGAAACATGCCAGCCGGAGGATTGTCAAAACGGATCTGGTGCGATAAGATGCTATTTATGAGCCATCCCCATCTTCCGGCAGCATATTATTTTTGTTCGTGCTCCCGCTGGAAAGCAAAATACGGCGGGAACGCGTCATTTAGTAAAAATTTCCTGGAATGCTTTACAACAGGCATCTTGTAATCTGAGTGGTTTCGCGAGGACGCTCATAATTTCATTCAAGAGGAAAATGATTAGGACACACGGTTGCCGGAAGGAAGCACAAATAATCGGGCATCGCGAAACGAGAGCTAAATCGATAATTTTCAACTGCCAATGAAGAAGCAAGCAAGTTTGGAACAGGTTACTGCCTGCTGATGAATAATTTATGTGAGAAATATTGAAGAAGGGTAATAGAATTATTGATTATGTGATAAAAATAAAACATAATGTGGTTGAATGCATTCGCGACTGAGCTTGATGGAGATCGCGAAGACGTTTAGACCGTTGCCTGGTATCAGTCCGCTACGAAAGAGAGAAGAAATAAAACATAACCTAATTACATAACATTGGAAACGGTTCTACATTGATGACGGTGGACCTTGCTAACAAAGACGAAGTATTGAAAACAGCACACACCCTTGTATTGATGAACGAAAGCACGGGGCCGGTAGCTATAGGTACCTACTAAAGTTTCGCTCCGGGACCGTTTCCTTATATTTTTGTCCCTGTGTTTTAACATCAACCTTTGCCGTACTTTTATCGACTTTGATTTGACTTTGGCAGCAGCAGAGTATCGCCTTCGGGGATTCGGTCTAGCTGTAGCTAATGCTTTCACTCTGATTAGCCAAATTAGGGTTCAGCGAAGATGCTGCTGGTGATATATTTCCAGGAAGCCCAAGCCAATAAACGTCGGAAGCTAATTTACCGCTGGTGTCATAAGACAGTAGTAGAAGAAAAATATGAAAGTTTCAAGTGACAGAACAGACAGAAAGCAATTTCCCTGAGATGATCATCATTGAAGCTGAAGTTCGGACCGTGTAATTTGAAAACGACATAATTTAAAGTTAACCCAAAAAGTTTAAAACAACTGAAAGTAAGAAATTGTGCATTTGCACAGCTAAGTTGAATTGAAAATCATCATGTATTTCAATACTTCCAAAGCAAAGCATGGAAGCGTCACGTAGAATACGCGGAATGATCTGATATCGGAAACTGCAGAAAATAACGAATGAAGTATTCCTTAAGTTTATCTTCATTAAGCAAGTTACTTTCAACTGTACGTTCGCTTATATTAGACAACAGTAAATCATAGATCAAGAGTTTATCCAAATTCCAGGACGTCAGGTCACCTTAGGGTAATCTCTATAAGTAGATTAAAGTGAGAATAAAAGAAGTCAAGCAGCCAAGTGACGGGTATCCAGACCGTATTAAATGCTTCTAAAAAGAAATATTTAGCAATGATGAGAAAAATTACGACTATCAAATTGGCGCTAACAGAAATGTCTAAGAAACCGGTTACATTGCGGGTATTCCGTAATCTGCGCACCAAGAAATGAGATTGTGAGGCACAAAGGGACAAGGTATCCACAATAGAGAGTTAAAGCCGCCAGGAGCTGAAAGAGCTAGTCTGGCAGGGAATGTTGACCAGGCTCGCAAGGAATTGCGAAATGATCTTTGAACTAAAGAAATACCTTAGGGCCAAGAACTCATTGAAAAGGTTTTTGGAGGAATCGGATCTGAGCGCCTTGTTTCAGAAGTCACTGGCTTTGTGCAGGAACCCAGACGAGATCATAACAGAAAACAAGCTACGAAGAACCGATTATCAATGTCGGATAAAACAGCCTGCAGGTACAGAGTGTACTGTCGGTCGAAGGAGATGTACAGTGGTACAAAAACGGCAGGCAACGATACGACTCTCGGTAATGGCAACTGAAAGAACACTGAACTGACAGAACACAAATTTCGCTTTTCTTCTTCATCTTACGCCCTTGATAACATACGCGGGTAAGAGTTAGGGCCTCATGAGCGGTTAGTTTCAATTGCTCGTGTTGCAATGCCGAACGAGAGCGAAGACCGAGCTGAATGCAACCAGGGAATATACGAATAGTTGACCACAAAACGTAGTTGCTAGTAAGTATCGTCAGTGCGATACAGTAAATGAAAACTACCATCACCAAAATGATACAAGTCAAAACTACTTATAGCCAGCTCTTAAATCATAATAAAAGTGTAAATAAAGCAAATATATTGCTTATTGGTTTATATTACCATATTTAAACTGGTTGGCTACGACACATCTCTTATAAACTTACTATAAGTGGGACGTAGTAATACAATATGGCGCAGGTTAGTTTCATGGTTCCATTAATATGGTAACACCCTGCCCCTGACCAAACAGATTTATTGAACCTAAGCAACATTATGAGTTTTATTATACTTTTATGGTGGTTTTCATGAGCAATTTTGGTCTTAAATGCCACCATAAGAGTACAATAAAACCCAAATTGTTACTTGCGAAGGATATTAAAGTTCAACACCGAAATCATTGTTTATGCGAGACCATATTGCCGTTTTCTAGCATTTTTTATTTTGGTCGTTAAACAACAATTCATATAACCAAACTGAAAGTTGCAGAAAGGATTTTATTTTTGAAATTTTGCAACCCTCTTGGGTACAAAACAATTATCAGTTGATTTGCACCAGCCATGGCAAAAATAGTCATGCAACTACGGTCGATGCTTTGTTCGTACTCCCAGCTTCACCCCGGAGCAAGGTTGCCATTACACCAGATAAATCTGGATTTTTTCAGATTTTTGATTACGCACCAGACAATATCTTCCAGATATTTGGTAATATTCCAGATTTTTTCCGTATTGAAAAAAGGTCATCACTTCTAATTTCAGACAATATTTTATATCCGCGCTAAACAAAACTTGAAAGACGTTTGCCGAAACTCAATTCGATCAAATTCGAAACTGATTGATCAAATTGATCGCCAGATTTTTGGCAGACAGTTCTATTCATGTCCACCAGATATAGCCGATTCAGTATTAACAATATTCTCTCCCTTCTAGAAAAAGGTGAGATCGTTGAACAGAAGCCTGGTTCCGGCCACACAATGAATGATATTACGCAACTGTAAAGTGCTACAAAAGCTAAAGAGAAGGAACGAGAGCAAGGTGACCTCATTATTCCGCGCGACATTTTTAAGCGAAAGCGCTTCAACTGAGATATGACTGATTTGCGTCATTAATAAGTTCCTACAATTAAAAAGTATCGTAAGTGTGTTATACGACGACATGGTCATAATAGGTCATAATAGGTCAACGACTGACAGGGGATCGCGCGGTTCATATCGTCCGATGACAAATTCATAATTTTGAGTTGTATATATAAAAATGATTGTACGTTCTGAATCAAGTGTATCAAGTGAAATACAAGCTTTATTCTTTATTTCTGAAGAATGTTATAACTTTTCTGACGATGCCCTTCATGTAGTTTTGCACAACGTTCACTGAAAGCTGACCACATTTTCTTAATATTTTCAACGGAGCTAGCTTCTCTACCATCCTTCTTGAGATGCCTTTAGATTCGCACAGGCTATGGTGCGAAGTCTATTTTACAGCCCCAAAGAATCACCCAAGTCTTACTTGTTAACCAACTGCAGACGACTGAATGTGATCAGCAGCCAGGTCGTTGAACGCGGTCGGAATTTAGACGATACCGATGATGCACCGAACTGTTCATACCGTTTATTGTGACGGTAGAGTAATGTAACACTGCCGAGAAGGTGTACAGCGCGAGACATGACATAAGCGGAATAGGCGATATTCTGTATCAGGAGTATTCAATCCCCCATAGCCCAGTGTTCTGGGCAGTTTGATGAGTTTTGATATTTTCGAACATTCCCAATTTTTCTGTTCTGATGTATCGTACGTTATCAAGAATACTTGACCCTTATACAGCGTTAAAATTGCGGACCCGGAAGTGTACTTGTGATCATTTTGATATTTACGGCCATTAACACGTTTCTATCGAACTTCTGCAGGTGAAGGTTATACAAGATTCATGACCTTTTATTCGAGGAAGATTGCTGTGCAGAAATCCTATAGAATGTTGATGCTGGTTCTGATGTTAAGGTGGATATTTTGCATCGTAACTGATTTTTATGCCTAATTTTTTGGTAATATCACGAACAGATCACTGCGAAACATTTAATGTTAAAAGGTGAACTGCTATAGGCTCTTTAATCCTGTCCGCTGGTCCCTTGCTGCTTCGGGTTTTCGGCAAATTCGCTGTAGTATAAAGTTCTACATACTTCTTAATGATTTGGAGCTCCGCAGACTTTAAACATTTCGCGATATTCGCAATATTGCGTGAACTTAATTACGTGAACTGGTATGAAATGGAGAGAGTTACCTGGAAGGAGCGTCAAACATAGCTCTGGCTCTCTCAAGCTCCCACCTGGCGCCTCCACGCAGATCTAAGTCAAATGATGACGGTCGATGGCCTTACCCGGAAATGCTTCACGTACTTACTGAAGCAGCTAAGCTAGGAGGTGCGAACTAGAGCGCCTGTTCTCCAGGTGAGGGGCGGCTCACACAGCGTCTGTCTCGTAACGGGCGGCTGAATATGAAATGCTGTATCCCGCAAGCTATACCTAAGATGGCAGACCCATCAGCGGGATGTAGGTATCGCGACCCCGGTGAGGTAGTATACCGAAAACTCAATTACCACGAACAACGAACAAAGAAATTCAGGACGGAACAATCGGTATAGGACACGGCAAGGGACAAGGAAACGATTAAGGGATAACGATTGGAAACTTGGTACCTGGAATGTCCGAACTCTCCATGAACCGGCACGGGCTGGCTTGCTTGCTCGAGAGCTGCATCAACTCGGAGTGGAGATCGCTGCTATTCAGGAAGTTCGGTGGCCAAATTCCGGAGAAAGGGAGTTCCGTGCAGTAGACCCTATTGCAGGCACTTCTTTTAAGTACCACATCTACTACAGTGGCGGTAAGAAAGCTGAACATGGAGTCGGTTTCGTAGTGTTGGGAAAACAAAAGCAACGAGTTATCCGGTGGAGGCCCGTAGATGACCGTATATGCGTGTTGAGGATTAAGGGCAAATTCTTCAACTATAGCCTAATCAACTTATACGCACCGACAAATGATAAATCCGATGATGCTAAAGACGAGTTTTACGACAAGCTTGAAAGGACCTATGGAGAGTGCCCAAAACACGACGTGAAAATCATCATCGGAGATGCAAACGCGCAGATCGGGAGGGAGGAATTCTTCCGTCCAGTTATTGGAAGACATAGCCTGCATCTGTCGACCAATGATAACGGTCTGAGGCTCATAAATTTTGCCGCGGCCAGAGGGATGGCCATCTGTAGCACCTACTTTCCACGTTTAAATATTCGGAAACACACCTGGAGGCATCCAAATGGAGACTCTAGCTCTCAGATCGATCATGTCTTGATTGACGGTCGACACTTTTCGCATGTTATCGATGTACGGTCTTTTCGTGGACCAAATATCGACTCTGACCACTATCTCGTAGTGAGTAAGATTCGCGCAAGGCTGTCGAACACGGCGAAAGCTCGCACTGAAAGGACGCTGCGTTTCAACATCCAGCGGTTAACGGCAGCCGGCGTTGCAGTGGAGTACGCCAGGAAGCTTCACCAGCGAATCGCAGAACAGCAGGTAGAAGAAGAAGATATAAATGGGCTGTGGAGGAACATCCATGGTGCCATCCAAACAACAGCGAGAGAGGTGGTAGGCACGACGCGTGGAAGACAGCGTAACAGCTGGTTCGATGCCGAATGCCAGAGAGTGACAGACGAAAAGAACCAGGCCAGGAGTCGCATGCTCACTGCGGCAACGCGTCAAAACAGAGAGAGATACAGAGAGACTAGAGCTGCGGAAAAAAGAATCCATCGTCTAAAGAAACGCGAGTACGAGGAGCACGTGCTTGCCGGCGCAGAGGAGCGATACGCCAGCAACGACACACGGAGTTTCTATAAAACGGTGAGAAGCAGGAATTTTGCCATGCCTGTGATGTGCAATGATAGTGCTGGCAACCTGCTTACCGACAAAACGGCGGTAGCAGCCAGGTGGAAGGAGCACTTCCAGACACTATTGAATGGAGAGGTAAATGAGGAGATCAGCAGGGACAGGATAGAAATTGTAAGCGATGGTCAAGCTGTGGAGCCACCAACACAGGAGGAGGTTAAGAAGGCAATCAGTGAGCTGAAAAACGGTAAGGCTGCTGGGAAGGACGGTATCCCGGCTGAACTTCTAAAAGCGGGGAGCGAGCGGCTGTACGAAGCAATCCACCGGATCATTGTCAGGATCTGGGAGGAAGAACAAATGCCGGAGGAGTGGTTGGATGGCCTCATTTGCCCAATTTTCAAAAAGGGACATCGAATGGAGTGTAAAAACTATCGAGGAATTACATTGCTCAATTCTGCCTACAAGGTGCTTTCCCGTATCCTGTTCTGCAGACTGAGACCGTTAGCGGAGTCCTTCGTCGGCGAGTACCAAGCTGGTTTTCGTGAGGGTCGCTCCACGACGGATCAGATGTTTACCCTGCGCCAGTTGCTAGACAAGTTCCGGGAGTACAACTTGCAGACACACCATCTGTTTGTGGACTTTAAAGCGGCGTACGATTCAGTTAAACGAAATGAGCTGTGGCAGATAATGCTAGAACATGGTTTTCCGACGAAACTAGTTACGCTGATTCGTGCGACGCTGGATGGATCCAAATCATGCGTTAGAATAGCGGGTGAGACCTCAGCTGCTTTCGTGACGTTGGATGGACTGAAGCAAGGGGACGCACTCTCTAACCTGCTATTCAACATTGCCTTGGAAGGTGCATTACGAAGAGCAAACGTGGAAAGGAATGGAACTATCATCACGAAATCTCACATGCTTCTTGGTTTTGCGGATGACGTCGATATCATCGGAATCAACCGTAGAGCAGTAGAAGAGGCCTTTAGGCCCTTTAAAAGGGAAGCTGCGAGATTGGGACTTACCATTAATACCGCCAAAACGAAGTACATGGTTGCTGGTAGGGAACGTGGGAGCTCAAGTGGTGTTGGTGCCGAGGTGGAGTTAGATGGGGAACGATATGAAGTAGTGGAGGAATTTATATACCTTGGTACACTCGTGACATGTGACAACGATGTAAGCCGCGAAGTGAAACGACGAGTTGCAGCCGCGAATCGGGCTTTCTATGGATTACGTAGCCAGCTGAAGTCCCGTAGTTTGCAAATTCGCACAAAACTGGCGCTCTACAGAACACTAATCCTCCCGGTGGCCCTTTACGGACACGAATCATGGACGCTAAAGGAAGCTGATCGGCGAGTGCTTGGGGTTTTTGAGCGTAAAATTCTGCGATCTATACTTGGTGGCAAAATGGAAAATGGAGTGTGGCGCAGACGCATGAATCACGAGCTGTACCAAGTATACAAATATGCTGATATAGTGACGGTAGTGCAATGTGGCAGGCTGCGGTGGGCTGGACACGTGGCCAGAATGCCCGATGAAAGAGTAGCCAAAACTATTTTCAGCAGAGAACCAGGAAGAGGCCGTAGACTCCGAGGCAGACCCCGCACCCGGTGGGTGTGTGCTGTCGAAGACGATGCACGTTCAGCTGGTGTTCGTGGGGATTGGAGAACGGCAGCCCAGGACCGACGGTACTGGAGGACTATAATTCGTTCGGCGCAGGATCGGTAACGGACCGTTGCCACTAAAGTAAGTAAGTAAGCGTGAACTTAACGCAACGACAGCTTCTCGGAGCACCATTTGTGTAGAATTAATCGTCACACTAATCCAACCTATGCTCTTGAAATTTGCACTTATTATGAGATTTATCAGTTTTGTTCAGGGTGGAAAAAATCGCTTCTAGTGATTAAGATCATAGGAGCGATCACATCCAGATTCATTGACATCACTACTTGTAAGCGACAAATGTTTTGTCGCGATCTGTACAGATTATGATAAACTTCATTGCATGATTGCGTTGAAAAATATAACAGATGAGTAATTCTCGCTGAAACGGGGCCACTACTGACACGAGGTCTTCAAATATTGGAACTTTTGCGTTTAATTGGTTGAAAATGGTTAAAAAATAAGAAGTACACTTTTAATACCTCGAAATAGTGAACCCCTCGTTCGCCAAGGGGCCAAACAATAATTGCAAAAAAAAAGTTGAATTTTAATCAAACCTTGAGATCTATATCATGTGATATTTTATAAATTTGCAATGAAACAACTAACAAATGGTCCGGTTCTGTAAAGAAGAAGAACAGGGCTGTCAAATGAAGTAAAAAAAAATTTGCGGCCATCTTGGTTTTGGTCGCCATGTTGGATTTTTTCAAAAAATCGCCGTTTGCACCATGAGCCCCCAGCCGATTTTCATTTTAGGACCACCATTGGAAGGCTGAGAAAAAATGCTACAAGAAACATTCAGAAAATTAGGCGTGCAATGGCATTAACTGAATAAAACAACTAGTTATTTGCAGCAAGTTTCAGAATTTTCATATAATTATTGTGATATTTCCAAAATTTGCTATGAAACAAATTACAAACGACACGGCTTTGTAAAGAGGACAGATAGGGTTTATAAACGAAGTGAAAAAAAATCAGCGGCCATCTTGGATTTGGCCGTCATGTTGGATTTTATCAAATAATCGCCGTTTTTGCCATGATCCCCTAACCGAGTTTAGTTTCTAGACCACCATCAGAAAGCTGAGAGAGTTTCTTAGAGCATTGTTTCTCAGTTTTCCGATGGTGGTCTTAAAATAAAAATCAATTGGGGGGATCATGGCGAAAACGACGATTTTTTGATAAAATCCAACATGACGGCCAAATCCAAGATGGGCGACGATTTGTTTTTTACTTCGTTTATTTCTCCTCTTTACAAAACCGTGTCGTTTGTAGTTTGTTTCATAGCAAATTTTAGAAATATCACAATAATTATATGAAAATGGTGAACCTTGCTACAAAAAACAGGTTGTTTTATTCAGTTAATGCCATTGAACACCTAATTTTATAAATGTTTCTTGTAGCATTTTTACTCAGCTTTCCAATGGTGGTCTTAAAATGAACATCGGCTTGAGAGCTCATGGTGAAAACGGCGATTTTTTGATAAAATCCAGCATGGCAATCAAATCCAAGATGACTGCCAAAAATTTTTTGCTCCACTTGAAAGCCCTGTTCTTCTTCCTTACAGAACCGGGCCATTTGTTAGTTGTTTCATGGCAAATTTAAGAAATATCCAGTGCCTAAAATTATCAATTGATACTCATAAAATTGAATATCAACTCGCACCATATGTAGCTGATATTTATCAACATGAAAATCAATTTCAATATCCAGTCATGGTATTATTGGAACAGATAATCATTATTCCATCTCTGAAGCTGAATATCAAATATCAGTATCAACGAATTCGAAATGAAAAATGATACACAGTATCAAAAATATCAGTTACATCTCGAAGTGTTGATATTTTCACTAAGCGTTGTTTTCACCATAAACGTTTGATTTCAACGCAAACACAAACAGTTATCTCAACTTTAAAGTAAATTGTCTTCACAAAGCCTACTGCAATCTGTCCCAATCCACTAGAACTGATATTCATATTCACTGCCATGGAACTGAAAATGATATTCAGCTCTGACTTTTTTTGTAACGCATTATGAATTTTTCGAAATGAATATACAGCAACATCAAGACTCAGTGGCTTGGTTTATCAATTAATTTTTATTCCAATGATGTTCATATTCCTTCTGGAAAAAAGAGTTTTGATATTGCATTGACTCAAAATCTATCATTTTGAGTTTCGATAAAGTGATTTTTTCCAGCACTGGAAATATCACATGATATATATCTCAAGGTTTGCTCAAAATTCAACTTTTTTTGAAACTGTTAGGCCCTTTGGAGACAACACCGACCGTGAAGTTTTAATCTAACTTGTTTTTACTTTCAGGACGACGACACTGTGCATGCCCTTATGACTTGCAAGGTAGTGCGTGTGACGTTGTTCGTCTGTCAACGTGTTAGCCGTGATTCGCAGCGCAGGTTTTCGGAGAAAGGCTCCGTTCCTATGAAAATAGACTAACCTCGAGTTTTTAGTCTTGACCTTGAAATGCGGTCGAAAAAATCGTAAGGGCCAGATACGTCGCTACATTAATAAGGGGGGTTGCGCAGTCTCCTTTTGTCCAGCGCTTTTATGGTTCAAAGGTGCAACTACCAACGAGCCCCTGGCGGGTGTTTTACGTTTGAATCCGGTTATAATCTCTGATTACAGCTTGGTTCGACCCATGCACCTTCCAGCATTGGACAAAAGGTAGGAGTCACAACGACAACTTGTTAAGCGTAGCTACCTATTAACGCCCCTCTTACCTTTCCACTGTTTCCCCTCCATTTTTCAAATTTACTTTCCCCTACCGTCCCTTCATCAATTGTAGAACCACCGTTTCAAAAAATATCAATAGATATGTTTGACCGCATTTCAAGGTCAAGACTAAAAACTCGAGGTTGGTCTATGTCCACATTATGTTTTTTCTCGATTTCTGAGGAAATTTGTTTACATTTTTATTAAAACTTCATATTATTTATGCCTGGTTCAAGGTTTCATAATACCAAAAAATCTTGGGGCCCTTCGGTTCAATTGACAATAATATAACCCTTTAAGCCCGAGCCCACACAAATGTGTAGGTGAGACATGACAACTTTTAAAAAATTTTCCTTTCCTTCCTCGTAGAAAAAATACGAAATAGCTGAAAAGAAGTTTTCTTTTGTGTTCGGATTAACCTTCCTAGTGCATTGGGGTCGTTTTCGACCCATCGGCATACTTACAAAGCTTGATACTCAGTAACGGAACGAGCTAGAGACTTGAAATTTTCTGACTTTTCCTAACTTTGGAAAACTAGCATTGTGGGGGAGTTTCAGCTTTCAGCGACATCTAGAAGAGCCACAGCAAAAAAAGTTACATATTATGCATTAAGGGTCGAAAACGACCCAAGTTTTGAAATTGCTCTCATTCATCCATTTTCAATCCGATTTTTGTTTTCTTTACCTCATGTGAAAGGTATGGCCAAAACCTGGCACCCAAGGTGTATTAGGGAATATTTGATGACTAATGGCCACTTCTGCGTTGGTTCCGGAACACCCACTACCAGGTCCCGGGGACATTTTTATACTTTGAGGTAATTCATTTTGCGGCACATCAAATCACATTGGCTTGATAAAATAAGACTAGTGGAAGTACAATGGGGCCATTTTGGACCCGAATGGCCACTTCATCATCGGTTCCGGAACATCCGGTACCCGGTTTTTGAGGACAATTTTGAATTTTAGGATGATTTATCTTGCCACTCGTCAAATTACGTCAGCTTGATAACATAAGACTATTGAAAGTATAATAAAGACATTTTGAAGGCAAATGGCCACATCAGCTTTGGTCCTGGAACATCCGGTACCCGGTTTTTTTGGGGCCATTTTTGTATTTTAGGATAATTCATAAAGCGACATATCAAATCACATCGGCTTAATAAAATAAGACTGATGGAAGAAAAACAGTGACATTTAGAAGCCAAATGGCAACTTTACCATCGGTTCTGGAACATCCGGTACCTGGTTCCGCGGGACATTTTTGGATTTTGAAATAACTCATCATGCGGCACATCGAATCACAACGCCTTGATCAAATAAGACAGTTACAAGAGGTTTGAGGACAATTTGGAATTTTTCCATTGTACTTCCATTAGTGTTATTTTATCAAGCCAATGTGATTTGATGTGCCGCATGACGAATTATCCTATCCAAAAATGTTCTCATAAACCGTACACCCGAAGTTTCGGGACCGATGATGAAATGGCCATTTGTCTTCAAATTGTCCTCAAACCTCTTGTAACTGTCTTATTTGATCAAGGCGTTGTGATTTGATGTGCCGCACGATGAGTTATTTCAAAATCTAAAAATGTCCCGCGGAACCAGGTACCGGATGTTCCAGAACCGGTGGTAAAGTGGCCATTTGGCTTTTAAATGACCTTATTTTACTTCCATTAGTCTTATTTAATCAAGCCGATGTGATTTGATGTGTCGCAAGATGAGTTATCCTAAAATACAAAAATGGGCCCAAAAACCGGGTACCGGATGTTCCGGGACCAAAGCTGATGTGGCCATTTGCCTTCAAAATGTCTTGAAAATACTTTCAATAGTCTAATGGTATCAAGCTGACGTAATTTGACGAGTGGCAAGATAAATCATCCTAAAATTCAAAATTGTGCTCAAACACCGGGTACTGGATGTTCCGGAACCATGGCCGGAAAATGGCCGTTTGAGTCCAAAATGTCCCCATTGTACTTCCATTAATCTTATTTTATCAAGCCAATGTGATTTGATGTGCCGCAAAATGAATTATCTTAAAATATAAACATGTCTCCCGGGACCTGGTAGTGGGTGTTCCGGAACCGACGCAGAAGTGGCCATTAGTCTACAAATATCCCCTAACATACCTTGGGTGCCAGTTTTTGGCCACAGCTTTCAAATGAGGTAAAGAAAACGAAATTCGGATCGAAAATGGATGAATGAGGGCAATTTCAAAACTTGGGTCGTTTTCGACCCCAATGCATAATATGTAACTTTTTTCTAATGCATTAGGAAGGTTAATTATTGTCTAATCTTCAAAATCTTGTGAAAACAGCAAAAAGTTTTATCTGTCGTATTTTCTTATTGAATCCGTATTTCGAAATTGCTTAGATAAAAAATTATTGGCAATAAGTATTTCTAATTGATGTAATTAAAAATTTACGGGAAATAACTTTTACAACTTACTTATGCACATTGTTTTTCATACCTACACAATTGTGTAGGTTCGGCCTTATTGTATACCTACTTTAACCTTTACGTTCCCGCCGGGACTTCAAAAATTAGTGAACTTGCCGTTACACTTTTGGCTCTATCTTTACTATTTTGTGATCGATTTTTATACAGCTTGTCTTCAAAGAACCACCTTAGATTGACCTTTAATGAAAAAATATATTAGCAAATTTTGGATCTATTTTCCCTGAGATATTCCAGATCGCAGTGGGATTATTTTTTCACGTCATAAGTAACAGATGAAATAAAACGAAATCTGCTGCTGCCATCTAATTTTGAGTCAGTAAGAGTGAATACATTATACTGTAGAGCATTCGTTCATGCTCCACACTACGGAACTCCTGTTTAGACTACCGGAACCTAAAACTGGTCATTTATAAATTGTAAAATAATAAAGAAATGTGGCAAATGATGTATTCAACTACGGGATTTTTAAGACAAATTCTTGGATCAACATTTGAATGTTTTTAAGCTAATCTGGACGTTCCGGCATATCTGTTGTATTAAGGTTAGTAAAAACTTAACTTGCAAAAAGTTACGTGTATTTCCATAGCTACGTAGCGACCGTTCCACTGCTTCAGAAGCTGAAGTCTATGAGCCTCGAAGCGATGATCTCGCTCTAAGCTAAACGGGGTCAACCCTATTCAATTCTGTGGACTTGTTTACACAAAATAATTAGGTTTTCATGTTTTGTTTTTTCAAAGCCTGGCTTGGTATAGTCCAAAAAGGGTAAAAAATGTTAAAAGTAGGGTAAAATGAGCAAAATGGGGCACTTTCCGATGACAAACTGGAAAGCGGTGGGCACCATGCGATTCTCCGGAAAATTTTACATCAGATCACTTACATTTTATCAGCCTGCAGGTCATATCTTAATTGCGTCCGTTTTTTCGGCTCGTTTTTGCCCATAGTGCAATGGTATAAGATAAGGCCGAGCCCACACAATTGTGTAGGCTGCTAAATTTAGCAAACATTTATTGCAATGTGTAGAATACACTGGTTTTGGTACCTCGAGAGATAAAAAAATGTATATTGATCCGAAAACCAAAAATATCGTAACTAAAACCCTTCGTGCTTAAAGGGATAATCATTTTCGAAATTCCTCTAATTAACATATATTTGAAATCCAATAAGTACGCACAAATAACTATTATGTCACTAATCCGTGCTCATTTCAAGGTCTATAACATATCCATCGGCATTGGTAATTTTAGAATTACAATGCATAACGCGTTTCCATTCTCTCCATCGTCATCATTTCATTTAATGCAATCTGATTCTCGTCAATTAGTAATCGAAAATCCGCAACCCAAAAACGTCTGCCTAGTGTAATCCGAAAGACCTGTCTTGCTAATTAAAACAGAAATTGAATTATGGCCACACTCATCAACCTGCTTCCCGCGCTATTGTACTTCAGTTGGAAGCAGTTCAGCTCAAACCGCAATCGAATTGATCATGCATATATACATAGATACGTATATGTATACGAGCAAGTTCGCTACAAGTGATAATAAAAATAAAGAGCATAATGCGCACGTACAGTGATTCACAAACGAGTTTTCTTCTCCCGATTCGCAAAATATCGGCATCGGCATGAATATTCACCCTTTTCTCGTATAGACTGACTAATAGATAGAACCGAAATCGAGAAGGGTATTGAGTGGGGCACTTGTGAAAGCAATAAAAACAGACCGTGTGCTATGCGATTCGATGCTACCTATAGGTACCATGTGCCTGAGCATGATAGGATTTTTTCGTCTTTTTTCCTCGAGACGCTGTCTGAAGTTGGCAGCATCGGATCGGATGCTGGAAAAGTGGATTCAAATTTTTGCTTTGATTGTAACAGGGCGCTTTTTTTGTTCTTTCGGCCGTTCGCCGGCATATCTGCGATGATGATCGGCAGCGGAGTAATGACCGGGGCAGCCACCGAACGACGGTGAAGGGTACACGTGCGTGTGACGGGGTAACGCAGGAATCTGTGGACTGCGGTTAAGTGGAATCGTGCTGGTTTTGGTCACATTTCACCGGTGATTAATCACCACCACCGGGATAGTGCGGTTCATCGTAAGCGGTAAACAACGGAACGATGATCGACTATGGTTTTTTGTTTATTCGGTGCCTTTTATTTTGACGTAGGACTACGTCTTACGGTAAGTTTTGAGATAGGGTGTCATTCCAAAAAATCGAAAAATGCGAGCGTCACGAAAAGTGAAAGGTTTTGAGGGCTAATAGCTCAGCGGTTTTCCGATAGATTTTTAATATTTTTACACCAATCGATCGGAAAATCTTCTAAGAATTGACCCAAATGAAGAAAAGTATGGATTCTTGATGTTGAACTATTGAAAAATTGAAAATAATGAACCTATGTTTTACCAGAATTCTCGCTTCGTGATTGGTTGGAAGATTCTTTGCGATGATCTAAACCTATACCAATTTGATATCTGTGCTTGGGAAGTAAGCCAAAACAAGTGACAAAGCTTCCTCATTTCAACAAGATTTCTTAACACCGCGGTTAAACCTAGACCATTTTGATGTCCTTGCTTGGGAAGTACGACAGAGAGAGTGACAAAGCCCCCTCGTGCCAACAGATTTCTTACGAACGCGATTAAACCTAGTCCAATTTGATGTCTGTGTCAGGAAAGTGTGCCAGAAAAAATGACACAAGTTCGTTGTCCCAACAGATTCTTTACTGCGAGACCGTTAAACCTCGGCGAATTTGATATCTGTGTTGGAAAAATGTGCTGCAGATGTAGTGGTCGGTTATAATACGACTCTCTATGAATACGCATGCTTGCCGTTTCATTAGAAGTGTAGTGAAAAGATGTGCTGTTGATAAAACAGGATTGAATTGGTAAAATCCCTTCTACGTGAGGAACCATGGGTAATAAAAACAATCTTTAATTTCAGTAAGGTAGCAGGAAAGCAATAGTTTGTGTTCTTGATTTTGTTAAATTGTTTTCAAATGCACAATCTTTTGAGAATTGAACGTATGCAATGTTACTACTTTGATAAATGTTACATACAACGCATGTAGCATGTATATATGTTGCATAAAGCATGTATACATGAAGAATCGAATGATTACAAGCATGAATACATGCTACTATCACTACAAAGAGACTTACTTAGTCCTGCGTCACCTATATATGCGGTCGTGTCTTGTACACAACCCCTCCGATTTTTTCCATCAGATTAGATCAATTTAATGGAGACGCATAGTAACTGTCAAATGGCTTTCTAATGAAAATGATTGACTGATGATGAAGTGCCTCCACTTAACAACAAAGCATATTGTCGAAGAGATTATAATTGCTATTTGATTTGATTGCTTCAACCAGGAAATGAAGTGAAATTTTTATGACTTTTTGATATTGTTCATTTGTCATGTTTGTCATATTTTATAAAATTTTGACATTTCAAACTGATGAAATTAAAAACTAGCTTAAACGACTACACGTACTCCTAATAATTGGTTATTCTGACCATGTCAATACTCTAATGAGGCGATACCGTGCAGCCTGTGTACTTCCAGCTGCAGCAATTCAAAGCAACGGAAACCTAAGATTCTAAACAGCAGCGCCCCAATAACCAAACTATCTACATAAACTGGCGCATGCCGCCGCCCGCCCAAAATAATTCCAAACAGTGCGGATATGCGGTACAGCACGCGCAAGGACACACTGCTTTGTACAGTTACAAATAAGTGGCCCCACGGTTACATCGCTGCTTCGATCGAATAAACTGTTTATAATTGCTAATGTCTATTTGCACTCATCGCAAAACTTATGATAGACGAGCAAGCGGCCGCAGAGTGCTGTTTATGTTCCCCGCAGATGCGATTCCTGAGCATGCTTTCCCCGTTTGCTCGTCTGTATTTTTATCGCAGGCGAGCGTAGCTAGCAATTTTTGGTGGCGAATCAGTCCACCACGTTGAGAAATTCATTCCTATCCACGACACTGCGTAATTCCTCTGGAAAAACGCTGTTGTTGTCTTGCATATCAATTGGTAAAAGGCGCATTTTTTTTTGAAGTTTTATGTCAAGGTTTAGGCGGCAAGCGCAGTACCGGTTCCCTTGCTGGTCGTGAGCGCTACAGCAGAACCGCACGGAACGACGGAACGTTACCGAACGATAAACACTAAATGAGATAGCACATTAAAATCAGATTATTTTCCACTCGCTCATAATGTCGTTAATATCTTCCTTCAATTATACTGCGTGCAGTCCGTACTTGTGCGATGCTTTCCTCTCGGATCGATTCTGCGGTTTAATTTTTTTTCTCCTTTCAATCGTAATGGAAGTGAGTGGCTGGTCAGAAGGGCGCGCGGTCTGCATTACGAAAACACCTCGGATGCTTAATGGAAACACTCCATTCGAAGTGAATGTATCAATGAACAAAATGAGTGAGATATGATTGATTGAAAAAATTATTTTCACCAGCTTTTAAATTGATGATCACGTTCAAGTTTAGCCGGCGCTCTTTCTATGGGATGTGCTACTGCGAGAGTTGCTGTTTACAAAACGTATAATGTATAGATTGATTGATATACTCAATCGAAGCAGAAACATTAATTCTTCACGTCAACACTAAATTGAAAATGAATATAGACAAATGCAAGTTTATTAAATATTTGAATTTGAGATTCTGATAATCCTTTTGAAAGATGACATGAGTAGAATCTTTCTATAATTTCCGGAATCCGAAATTTCTATTCCTCAATCACCCGATAAAATTCCTTCACTATGTGTAAGTGCAAACACAATACTTGAATTATCCACATTTCGTTTCGATAAGCAGATCGAACTAATTTTCCGCAAAATATCCGGCCAAATTGAACGGGCTTCGGGTTTCGCTTCAACGAAATCCGTCATCATGACAGCCTTTTGTGATTTCACCAACAATGCAAACATTGGCTTCGATTCACTCTTTCGCATCGGGTTGGATTACGAGAATCTGAGCGGGGGCGAGTGGCGACCGACCAGAGTAGTGGGTGCTGTGCTGTGCTGTGTTCGCAATCTTTCGATATCAATTTGTCCTTGCATTAGCTGAGCTGCACAGAAATCGCCAGTGACAGCTTTGTGGAGCTAAAGCTTTAGTTCATCTTCTCAGCTGGATTTCAGCTCGTTCCACTTCAACAGAGTGTCTGCGTTCTGCCAAAGAGACAAACAGCGCTTTCCTCGTTTTGGTCTTACTGGGAGATCGAATTAGCGTGTCCTCAATAGGACGGCGACCAGCTTACTAACGAGGCGTACTGCGGTAAGTGATGAACGACTACCTAGTCATTAAAATTTCGAACAGACCTTCGCCGATTTAGCGGATAAACTGCCTCTACCCAATGACTGTGTGTTATATCTCCTTTCTAGTGTGTTGTTTTGAATGCACCTTAATTTTACCAACGACCCCATTTGAAACCATGAATTCAAAAGAGGCCTGTTTGTACTTTTAAAAATACGTATACCAAGAACCGTAGGTTGAACCGAAATGCAATGCACATTGGCAGCTTCCATGTTCTAAAACAATAACGTCTATACAGTCAGTTTCGATGATGGGGTGCGCGACGTTAGACATACGGACGATAGGTCTACGGATGTTAGGGTTACTGGCATAATGGACGGTAGGTGTAATGGATGATAAGCATAATGGACGGTAGGCATAACCCAAGTAACAATTCTTAGTCTTATTACGTTCGGAAAAATATCGGAAATTTATTGCGTTCCTACAGTGGTTTTCACGACCAATTTCATAAAACCGCTAATAAATGAGCTCCACCAGGACTTTCTGATGACCGCTATAAAACTGCTTTCTGACCATGTGGCCTAATCCTCAGAATGTTTCCATAGCCTCTATAAGAATGAGGTAACGAGCTCAAGTAGTCCTATCACGCTCTGCTGAAAGCAGCAAGAAAACCGATTAAGCTTTCGCTGCGTGACAGCTACCGCCATAATTTAATAAAGCTTTTCGCTTTTCCCTCTAGTAGAAGCTAAATCATTTCGTCAGCCTTGTCAGCTTTAAAATACATCCGTGAACAGAAAAGTGAAAGTTTTACTGTCAGGTTCATTCAATTTTGAGCAATCTTAGTTCGTTTGCACCATATGCGCATTAAATTTTATCGTGCATGTTGATGTAATAGGTGGATAAAATCAACACACCTTTGAAATTTTACGATTTTCGAAAACTGATTGTTTTAACAAAATAAATATTTGTTTATTTGTTTATTTGTTTATTTACAGTATTTCCATCTGACAATGATGTCTTTCTTAATGATATAGAGTAAGGAGGGGTAAAAGTGCGATGCGGGTAAAAGTGCGATTCAATGATTTATCAGTGCGGATTCCGAGTAAATTGACTACATTGGCATGGATGGGTGAGTACTTTGACAGCTTAAATCTATCATAAACATTTGTTGTTTACGAATCATAGTTACTGAGTTATGGGTAAATGTTAATTTAGAACGGTTTTGATGTAATATTTCGTTGTACGGCAAATACGATATCAACAGGAGGATATTACTTATTGATAAATTGTAGCAGCGTTTTACATCACTCAGATATCTCTCT
The DNA here is from genome assembly GCF_943734655.1 of Sabethes cyaneus. NCBI lineage: Eukaryota > Metazoa > Arthropoda > Insecta > Diptera > Culicidae > Sabethes > Sabethes cyaneus. The sequence continues at coordinate 58,149,034 of NC_071355.1, forward strand.
TGAAATTGCGGTAAGAAGAATTTACAAAATATATTTTGCTTTTCCATAATTTAATCAAACCCCGTCAAGCGCCTAGCGGGGCAAAAGTTCGATTTATTGACGGGGTAAAAGTTCGTTTCATGGATCGAGAATCTAACACATTTTACTGACGGGACGACGACACTATGCAAGTCCTTGCGACTTGTAAGGTACTGCGCGCGGCGCTGTTCGTCCGTCAGTGTTATAGCCACGATTCTCAACGGGGTTGTTCGGGGAAAGGTTTCGTTTCTATCACGGAGCGAAAAAATTCCAGTTTGTTTCTAACGAAATTTTTATAACAACCTAAAAATATTTTTGTTTCAAAACGAAATTCTATTTGAATCAAGAAAATAACAGTTTTGAATTAAAAATAAAGTATTGTCAAATTGTGTTTTCGATGTAAATATTTTCAATTTAATCATACATATCCGTTTGAAAAACAACCATAAATGTGGTTGAAACTTCATTTTTACCTTTGTTATAGAGTAAGGATGCGATTTGATGATTTATCGGTGCAGATTCCGAGTAAATTGATTACATTGGCATTAATGGGTGACTATTTTGACTGCTTGAATCTAACGTAAACTTTGGTTGCTTACGAAGCATAGTTGCTGAGTTACGTGCAAATGTTATTTTAGGGCGGTTTTGATGTAATTTTTTGTTATACGGGTAATACGATATCAACAGGAGGATATAGCTTGTTGAAAATTTGTAGCAGTGTTTTACAAAATACAAAAGAGTTTACAAAATATGTTTCGCTTTTCCATAATTTAATCAAACCCCGTCAAGCGCCTAGTGGAGTAAAGGTGCGATTCACGGACGGGGCAAAATTGCGATTCACGGACGAGGCTAAAATGTATAGCTTATATACAGCTTTTGGCACTATATTACAGATACTAGAAATGGAAGATCTGCAGAAAACTATGCTCTACAGATGTTGGTCGATGGAAAACAATGTTTTTCCACTGATGAAACAAAAAACAAACGTTTGGGAAAGTTTCGATCTGTCGAAGGCTGCAATACACCAGCGCAAAATAAGAAAGGTGTAAATTGAGAATATTCCTTACCGAAACATACCACAGATTGACGATAATATGGTTTTTGTTAGCTACTGCTGTGCTAATTTCATGGATTCCAGCTTCGCACTTTTGCCCCGCGGTATTCGAACTTTTGCCCCGCTAGTGGGGTAAAAGTGCGAATCGGCACTTGATCCGAAGAATGAAGAATTTATTTTCAATAACACTATTATTCCAGATGATTTATAGTTGAATGTAAAGACATTGAGTAACTGCATCACAATAAAATATATTTTGTTGTTGTCCTTCTTTATATCTCGCGAAAATTGATGACAACTTCAAACATCGCACTTATGCCCCGCCCTACTCTATTTAGTTAGTTAATCTCAATTTCTAGCAAAATCATTTCAGCTGCTTCTTTTGACAGGAAAACCGATTGATAATAACTTTCATTCTGCAAAACGTTTTGCTTTGATGAATTTTTGTTTGCGAACTAAAACAAAATACTAGAATATGGCAATATGGATTCGCATAAAATAATGATTTTGTTGTTGAACTTTAATATCTTCAATCAAGCAGCAAAAAAACTGTTTGGTCAGGGTGTTACCGTTTTAATGGCTCTATAAAACTAACAGATTTCTTGCGGTTTGAAAAGCAACCACGATAAGATCAATTTTGATTGGTGGGCCATTTTGTATTGCTACACTACGCTTATGGTAAGTTTATAAGAGACGTGGTGCAGCCAACTAGTTTTACCACAATAAAACCACAATAAAATTGCTTTATTAACAGTTTTATTATAGTTTTCTAGTTAGCTTTAAATGTATTTTGACTCGTATCCTCCTGGTATTGTGCAATACCACAACAGAACCAGAGCTAATAATTATTACCGCAATAAAACCTAGTAAAACCAAGTAGATTTAGAATTGTTACTTGGGAATGGATATTGGACATAATTTACAAAACTTCGTACTTGAGCCAATCATCGCTTCGTCACAATACAATGAGAACCGAGGCCACCCATTTAGCATAATCATTTGGCATAAGGTTGTTTGACATAACGTCGTTTGCCATAAAGACATAGGCATAATTATAAGGGATTATTTGGCCCAAATAGATTTGGCATAATGATCATTTGTCATAATTCCGTAAAAAATACTTTATGACTTTTCATATATTAAAGAAAAATAGCAATTCATAAAATCCTGGCAGCTTGGTCTCAGAAAAACAAGACACACATACACTCTGCACCTATTTTTTACTTTAAAGTTAGGGGGCAGCTCCTCCAGCAAAAACCTCCCATTTAGGTGCATCGTGCATGCAATTTTCTAGTTCTACTGACTAGTAGGGGTTATCCGCTGAGTCCGAACGAGCAGCAACGAGTAAGGATAGTATACACTCAACATTTGACCAGATCGCGGTAGCGAATTCGTGATTCAAACCAGATCGCGGCCATTCGTGATTCAAACACGTGTGTTTCGAACATATGTTATTTATTCAGCCATTCGTAGGTAATCCGGCTCACCATAAACGCAATGCTTTTTAAAACTAACTCAATTGGACCTCTAACGGCAAGTTGCCTAACATCCGCTATACCTACCTCCCGCACATTATACCTAATATCTAGTATATCTAACGTCCATATGTCTCACGTCGGTATTCCTAATGGGATATACTTGTTTCAATGATGTGGTTTGCTTGAAAAAATACGTATCTGTCGAGAATAAATCATAGTAAAATTTAATTGGAAAGTTTTTTTTTTTTTAATTTAATTTCAGGAACGGTTTTCAGCACTGAATTGTATAGCAGAACGTATAGCAATTATCGTATAGAAATACGATAGTTGAAACGCGTATAATTATTCCTCATCACGTATAACGCCTCCAAAATAGTACGGACCAGTCTCGACCCCAAAAACCCTTGCATACAAATTTTCACGCCGATCGGTTCAGTAGTTTCCGATTGTATAAGGCACATACAGACAGTCAGAAATTCATTTTTATATCTATACCTATAAAAATGAATTTCTGTCTGTCTGTCTGTCGGTGTGTTCCTTATAGTATCGAAAACTACTAAACCTATCAGCGTGAAAATTTGCATTTAGTGGTTTTTGGGGCCGAGAAAGGTTCTTATGATAGTTAGAGACCCCTCTCCTCCTTAGAGGGCTCCCATACAAATGAAATACTTCATAACTCGAAAAGTAATCAAGCAACTGGAAGCAAATTTGGTATGTGGGGGTTTCAGGAGGCAAAAATTTTTTCTATGGTGAATTAGAACCCCTCTCAAATTTCGTTATATCTCGAGAAATAATCAAGCAAATGGAACCAAATTTGGTATATGGGGTTTTTGGAGGCATGAATTTATTTTATGATGGTATGAGATCCCCCACCCCTATGGTAGGAGGATAAGGACTTTCATACAAATAAAACCAAAATTTTTGCGTAACTCAAAAACTAATCGAACTCCAGAAATTTTAGACTTCCATAAAACAGTCAACAACAAGACCATCAAAAACTATCTATAGTAACACTAGATGATTCAGGGCGAGACGGGCGCAGGCCGCAAGTGTTGCCGGCCACCCATCTTCGGAAGCGCTGGCCACTGTGGAAGGCTGCCGCCCCTCGGAAATCACTACTGTCTAGGTTTATTTGACTGTCTCTATTCATTTGGGTCCGAACGAGCGATAGCGAGTAAGAAAAGGATCACGAAAATGGTACATTCAGCAAAAAGGTTTTCCGTGAAATGGTACATACCGCGTCAGGTTTTTCACGAAATGGTATTCAGTGAAATGTTATGCAATCACGGCGAATATTGCTGTCCGTTTTATTTTATCTGGCTAAGCAATAGGGGAGTTGTCTTCTACTTTACTGTGCGGAAAAATTGCAATTTTATATAATAAACTACCTCAGGTTGAACTCCTCAGAAACTTGCAAAACTCGAGATTGTGACAAAGGTCATCCGAGATTCACAATTTATGTACAACACAGTTTAATTTTCGGCAATACGAGGTTTGTCGGGTCAGCTAGTATATAGATAAAAATGCTTGCTTGGTTTTTCAAATTTTGCTCGACTGAAACGGTATTGTCAAATGAATCAAAATTGAATCAAAGCGATCGAACCATCCCTGCCAACAGGAAAAATATTGAGCTAAGTTTCCGGTTAACCGAAATCGAATTGCCGGCCATTTCGTTTAAATTATCAGATTCCGTACAACCAGCTCGTCCACTTTGTACACCGCAAAACACCGTTTTACTTTAAACGCTTCCAACAATTTTTTGGATCTACTGTGTGGTTCTGCTTGAAAGTGCTAGCCACATTTTTTTACCATCGCTGCGGTTTCCGGCTTTCGATTTCCCTCCAATCCGAGCTTCCTGAGTCCATCGACCAACGTTCCCTAAAGGCTTTTGTTACGCTAGTCACAATCGATTATATAGTAACTCAATCGATATTTTACTTCTCAACGATGGATGTTTTCCATTTTATGAAAAATAATTTAAGATTATAATTTATGCCAACTTTTGTTTTTTTAATTGACGTTAAACGACTGGAAAACGCATGCTGAAAACGGGTTGCTGCTCGAGGATAAGGTTCATTTTGGGGTTTAACCCTTTAAAAGGCCGTGGCAATAAAATTGTCACCAACGAAAAACATTTGTTTTGCGTCTATAATGACATCAATATAAATATAGAAGCAAAATAAAATTTTTTTGTTGGTGGCAATATAGTTGCCACTGCCTTATAAAGGGTTAACAGATATTAACCACAGATTAAACACCATCGGTCATTCAAACAATAAAACACATTCCGGAAGAATATCAATTTGGAATTAATTTCGAATATAAAGTGATGGAAATCATATTGACAAGTATTAATTTTATTTACGTTTGCGTGTGAATATTTTTACCTTTGTTATACTATAATAAAGGTTTCTTAAACTTCACACGATGTAAAATGGGAAGGAACGAGATACTGCTTTGAAAAAGAAAAGTATTTGATGAACAAAGATTTATATTCTGGCTACGATTTTTATAATAGTAAACAAAAAAGGACACCTTATTTTAAGTAATTAATGTTAAAATACGGGGAATATATTCAGATTCTAAAACTCATTTTACAGAAGCTGATAAGATTGATTGATGGGGCCACCGTTCATAATGTGGCCAGTGTCACACACTAATCTATCTGGTATAAGACAGTCCATATCAATACGATTGAATTTATGTAATTGCAACTCACCCCTCCGATTGCAACCGATGAAACATCAAAGCGTATTTAGTCGTCGCAGTCTGCTGCCTGGCATAAGTAATAATGCAAATTAACGCTAACGATAATTATGTTGTCAAACTGCATTTGAAAGCGATATAATAAGCTGTCAATAATAGGGACTGAATTATGCAAATAGACCAGCAAGTAGATGTTCTTGAATATTGTAAGATATTTAATTAAAATTCCTAGCGATTCAAAGTAGATTGGATATGTCGAAATATAGCACGTAATGATGGAAACAAACTGCAGCTTTGTGTTTGCGGATGCAGCTAGATAAATAATGATTTGATTGGATTCGCACTCAGTTCAATCAATTGGTTCATCCCATGCGTGGATGGTCATAGATGGCCACACAGCAATAAATTTAATCACGTATAAAACCACTCTGGTGAGACGTTCTCAGAGACAAACTAACGTGAATCAACTGTTGGCCCAACGGAAGCCGAAAACTTGTCTTACCTAGCATTACCATGCTGACACTAAATCATTTGATTAATTTCCTATCGAACACGAAAGGTGCAACGGCTGTTCGAAAACCACTGAAAGCGGGCAATGTGCATGTCTTCATCCCTTTTCCGGTTGGGACCGGCTACGAGAGGCTCCATTACAGCTTGGCCGATCGCATGCTATTTTTAAAATCGATTGCCTAAATTGACATGTGAAAACTTCCGATCCGCCCACAATGAATCAACTCAGTTCTAAATGAAATCCACTGCACTCTTTCTACGAACAGCTGGATTGAGATGTTCCGAATTGATCGACACTAAATTTGGAGCATTATAGGGTATTTAAAGCTCTAGTAACACCAGTCAACAGGAAAATAAAAAAAAAATTAATGTGCAATCCTTCACAATATACAAAATGCCTTTACCAATTCCGAAGACAAAGGAAACGCATGGTTGATTTATAATTAAAGTAATTCATAACAGATTTGTCGACCACTGTAACACATTTCTGTACTAACGAAGAACTTTGCGGTTAGTTAAACAAATGGATTCAACACGAACAATCGTTGGTTCCATCAAAATGTGAAACCTCTCACAATAACGGGGTAGGGCTAAGGGAAGGCTGCACTCAGCGACGCCGACGCCGCTCATGAGAAATCGAAATTGAAAATTGATGCCTCCGCAAACGCAAAACTGCATGTTGGCGTAATTTACTTGCCTCTTTCCCGTCCGATGGATGCTCTCGTATAATAAAGAGTTTGGATTTTGTTTACCGAAGTCTGCCAAAAAGTTTCCATTCTTTCTTCATGTCGTTCCACCACTCCGCACTGCCTCCTGCCACCACCCACCACCGTCGGTGCCAGGATTTCACCGTGGGTACCCTGTCTTATAGTGTTGCAGGGCAATTTCTACTGCGTGGTTTCTCGATGCAGTGTTACGATATTTCATCGTCGGATGGCTTCGTAAGTTTTCCGGTTGAATGCATCGTTTGGTAGCAGCATTTGGTGTGCTCTGTGTGCAATAAACTGCACTTGCCGAATCCCTGTCAGCAGGGTAGATTGTTTCTACGAAACCGATTACATTTATAAGATCATTTACCAGTGAGCTCGAACATGCATTTTGGTATGAAAGGATATTTGTGAGGCCATCAATTAAACCGCATAATCGAATATCGAGATCTTTCCTTTCTAACGTTTTGCTATTTTGCACCACAGAATGGTGTGGCTCAAGCTAGACAAGTTGTCTCCACCGAATCAGGAATGGTTTTTAATCGGTATAAAAAGCAGGAGAACGTACTTTTTTGACATAATATATGCTGGGGGTTTTGAACTAACCTAGATTTTTGTGAAGGAAAATTTATTTTTTAAATCCTGCTGCTGCTACCCATGGGTTATACATTTTAACAGTTTTTATTTTTTGTGCCTAATTTTCTAATACTCTAGGCCAGTTATACAAAACAGATATAATTCAAATCTTGTCTTTTTACTTTACTACCTATTCCGATGTTAATTTTTAACGGCATTCCACTCTACTCTACTCTACTCTACTCTACTCTACTCTACTCTACTCTACTCTACTCTACTCTACTCTACCCTACTCTACTCTACTCTACTCTACTCTACTCTACTCTACTCTACTCTACTCTACTCTACTCTACTCTACTCTACTCTACTCTACTCTACTCTACTCTACTCTACTCTACTCTACTCTACTCTACTCTACTCTACTCTACTCTACTCTACTCTACTCTACTCTACTCTACTCTACTCTACTCTACTATACTCTACTCTACTCTACTCTATTCTACTCTACTCTACTCTACTCTACTCTACTCTACTCTATTCTACTCTACTCTACTCTACTCTACTCTACTCTACTCTACTCTACTCTACTCTACTCTACTCTACTCTACTCTACTCTACTCTACTCTACTCTACTCTACTCTACTCTACTCTACTCTACTCTACTCTACTCTACTCTACTCTACTCTACTCTACTCTACTCTACTCTACTCTACTCTACTCTACTCTACTCTACTCTACTCTACTCTACTCTACTCTACTCTACTCTACTCTACTCTACTCTACTCTACTCTACTCTACTCTACTCTACTCTACTCTACTCTACTCTACTCTACTCTACTCTACTCTACTCTACTCTACTCTACTCTACTCTACTCTACTCTACTCTACTCTACTCTACTCTACTCTACTCTACTCTACTCTACTCTACTCTACTCTACTCTACTCTACTCTACTCTACTCTACTCTACTCTACTCTACTCTACTCTACTCTACTCTACTCTACTCTACTCTACTCTACTCTACTCTACTCTACTCTACTCTACTCTACTCTACTCTACTCTACTCTACTCTACTCTACTCTACTCTACTCTACTCTACTCTACTCTACTCTACTCTACTCTACTCTACTCTACTCTACTCTACTCTACTCTACTCTACTCTACTCTACTCTACTCTACTCTACTCTACTCTACTCTACTCTACTCTACTCTACTCTACTCTACTCTACTCTACTCTACTCTACTCTACTCTACTCTACTCTACTCTACTCTACTCTACTCTACTCTACTCTACTCTACTCTACTCTACTCTACTCTACTCTACTCTACTCTACTCTACTCTACTCTACTCTACTCTACTCTACTCTACTCTACTCTACTCTACTCTACTCTACTCTACTCTACTCTACTCTACTCTACTCTACTCTACTCTACTCTACTCTACTCTACTCTACTCTACTCTACTCTACTCTACTCTACTCTACTCTACTCTACTCTACTCTACTCTACTCTACTCTACTCTACTCTACTCTACTCTACTCTACTCTACTCTACTCTACTCTACTCTACTCTACTCTACTCTACTCTACTCTACTCTACTCTACTCTACTCTACTCTACTCTACTCTACTCTACTCTACTCTACTCTACTCTACTCTACTCTACTCTCTACTCTATTCTACTCTCTACTCTATTTTACTATCTACTCTATTCTACTCTCTACTCTACTCCACACTACTCTACACTACTCTACTCTACTCTACCCTACTGTATTCTACTCTCTACTCTATTTTACTCTCTACTCTATTCTACTCTCTACTCTATTCTACTCTCTACTCTATTCTACTCTCTACTCTATTCTACTCTCTACTCTATTCTACTCTCTACTCTATTCTACTCTCTACTCTATTCTACTCTCTACTCTATTCTACTCTCTACTCTATTCTACTCTCTACTCTATTCTACTCTCTACTCTATTTTGCACTCTACTGGTTTTGCTCTCTAGTCTATTTCACTCTACTCTCTACTCTGCTCCCTACTCTATTTGCACTATTTTCTATTATCTACTGTATTTTTTACTTTTTTTTTGATCTGTTTTCTACACTATTTTCTACTCTGTCTCTTATCGGTTTTGTGTGGACATTGTCACTGCGAACAGTAATTCTATTTATTGTAATACCGCACAGGTCAACACCTCATTCCACACTTCGTTCTTTTCGCGAAGTGAGCGTGAGTGACTGCTGCTGTTTATAATCCGTGCTTATGTGTCGATGTTAGTATTTCTCTCATTTCATTTTTACTATACTCGACTTTTATATTGTCACTCGGTAGCAGATCTTCATATATTGCAGAAGAAGAAAATATTTCCATCCATTCTCTTACTAGGACATCATAGTTTTGTGTGAAAAACTTCTTTTATATTTTAATTTATTTGAGTTTCGAAGAAAATTTTCTAGTATTTACACCGATTACACGGTGCTTTGTATATTTATTACAAAGTTTTGAAATTGTCGAAAAGTTTTCTATCAAAATAAGTTTTTGGTTGGTAAACACACACTTTTTTCTGTATTAAGAAACCTCAGAAACCTACAGACCCTCATTGTAATTATTAACAAATATTCTGGAAAGGGAGGAAGTGCCTGAAGATTGAAGTGTCTGAAAATTTTGATATAGACCTGTTGGCACCAGTGCCAACATGTGAAGGCGGGTGGGTGAACGGTGCCTTCTTACCGCCGTTGGAACAATAGTCACGGTAACAACAGCTGGATGGATTTGTGCCACACCACTGCGAAGGGTAGAGTCCAGAGGCGACGCCGGAGAGGGTGGAAGGGTCACGCAAAACACTGATCCTAGCCCGAACGGTTTACCGACTGGGGACGACGCCAAACTGGAATTCTTTCGGATGTCGGGAAAAGATCACTTTTACTTAACACTACCTTTATTTAACTATACTTTTGCACAATGTGGCACTTTCACTTAGTTCTTATCACTTGTTGTTACTATCACGGTGGTTAAATCGATGTTGTCTCTAAGACGGTTGAAATACTTATATTATTTGCATTCTATTAAACGCCCGTATTTATACTACACGGCGCGACATTCTGGTCAGCTCGGGCAACTTCGGGAAGGTTCGACGAAATACATTGCTGACATAGGAAAGAAGTGCCTAGAATGTTCGATGTACGTTGCTAGCAGATGCAGGCAGTTTGGAGATGCTTCTCGAATCTTCGAAAGCACGTGTTTCATACGGTTGGCGGATTTTAGCGTATTTTTCGCTGTCGCGAACAAGACCGAAAATATATTAAGTTGTGCAATGGCAGGTGGGGTTCGCATCCACGCTCTTTCGGATTGTACGCAAATGTTTTACTAACTAAACTACTGCCGCCCGTTATATTAAGTAATCTATTACGTCATGATCGCGTATAAAGTCATATACGAGTAAATAAAAAAAGTCATAAGTAACAAAAAACAATCAGTTTTGGAGGAATTTTAATAAACTATTAAACATACGTATCTTGAATACGTATCTTGATAAAAAAAAAGGTGAAAAAGAGTTTGCATTATTTTCGTAAACAAATCTCCAATAATCTAAAAACCGATTACCCTTCTTTCATTGTTAAAACAAACTTATCCAACCCAATTATTTCGTTCGATTTCAAATAAATACAGGCCTCCGTCAGAAAACTTCTTCATCAAGTTCAATATTTGGCAAAGTATTAATAGTACATGAGGGGTACATAACGACATGACCTTTAAGAAGTCCCTTTTCATCGAGCATCCTATTTGAAAATCAATGCCGAACACTGAAGCAGCTTACGCACCGAAGGGCTAAGCTATTCTTAGACGATAATGCGCTTCCAATAAATGTTGCTCATTTCTATGCCACCATTCAATTAATCCTTCCGCTCTTGAACTCGCGTAGACCTAACCAAACATTTGCTGAATTATTCATAATGTTTCTTTTTCTCCTTCATCGTCTCTTCCTTATTCTTCCGATATCAGCTTCTGATTTCTTTTATTCTGTTCATGAAACTTTCAGAGCGATGCAGCAATCCAGTGCCGATAGGCATCAAAGAGTGAACTTTTACGTTTCCGTTCGCCCCTCCGGTTAAAAAGAATTCCCGTTCAACCGCCTAACTAACGAGCAATCCGCGAAGCGGTCATCAAGAAGGACTTATAATCAGAAACCAATCGATCGATTTAATTTTCCTTTTTTCATTCACGAACGGCGTCGACGACGAAGACGAAAGCAACACCCAACAACGTCCTCCGTGTCTGCGGAGGCCATAATGGTGGGTATCTATTCCGTGCCATGCCGTATGGTGTCATGCAATGTGCCTATCGTCCACCCACCCGGCGTGCCACAAGGCATCGAGCCAGTGAATGGTATTCCGGGCTTTCACGTACACACAGACATGTCATCGAATGAAATCCTATTACTACTGCTGCTGCTGATCGATTCGTCGATAAATTGTTGGAATAGTGGCGGAAAGACAGCATTGGTCCTCCGCTGAAAATTACATGACAGCGAACCGCTTGGATGGGCAAACTTGCAATTTGGCAAAGCTCCTTCGATTGTCACCTGTTACCGAAATTTTATTTTTAGTGCCTACCCCGCACCAGTAACGGACAATGAAAATAGATTATAATTTATTAGTAGACAGGCCGTCGCTGCATGTAATTATCTCATAAAATATTTTGCTCGCCCTAGCAAAGTTGCTTCCGAAGGTTTTGCGCGATTGTCGTTCAAAATATCGATCCGGTTTCACTCAAACGAAGAGGGGGTTTGATCATTTTCCTAAAATTTTAATTCACTTGGAGGCGAAATAAAGAAATGAAAAATAAACTCGTACAGCGCGCTGGCTCTGCGAAGTTTAAAAGGAATTGAAAACGGAAAATATTAATATCTATTTTGACATGACATTTTGTCAGCTCAACTTTGCTGACGATTCCGTTTTAATTGAACTAAGGATGACTAGTGATAGATAGCTTTCAAAGATGAAACTGTCTGACATGAATAATCTTTTTGATTATGTTTTATGCATTACGTATTTTTGGTGCATGTCAGAAACACCCGGGCAAAAGAAATAAGAAATCAGAATTGCACCATCTTAAACAAAAGATTATCTTTGCTATCATGCTGGTTTGAAATGAATGATCTCAGAATAAATTGATCGTTTTTGGTAGAATTTACGATTTTACTTACAAAAAAAATAGAAATTAAGAGTTATGTTTGAAGTATTACCTAAAAATGGATAATACCTAAATGAACCTGACCCCTAGAGTTTTGAAAACTGCTCTCTAAACGAATAAATCAAATTTGAGCTGCTTAACCAAATGCAGCGGTATCGTATGTGGAGCAGTGAAGTGCGATGAATCATGGAGGAGGAAATGTGATGATCTGGGAGTAGTTTTCGTGGGGTGGAATGAGAAATCTAGTGAAAATTGACGAGATAATGACTGCAGTTTCCTAAATCACCACCCTGCGAGAAAATCTGGAAGTTTGACTGATCCTGACGGACCTTGAAGTTCGTATTTCAGCAGGACAACGATCCGAAGCAAACTCCAAGATAACTAATTTTTTCTTTCAGTCTAATACCAAATCGTTGGATTGTCCTTCACGAAATCCAGACCACAACCATATCGAGAATTTGTGGGCGATTCTCGATACCAGGGTAGACAAAAGTGGTGCATAATATAAGACAAATGTACGGAGTGTTAACGGTTCTAGCACAAAACAGAAGTGGAAGTTCCAAAGTTCAATTTCCGAAAGTCTGCCAACAATATTTGATTCGATATTTTCTTTCATTTGGCAAGTTTTTGCAAGAAAAATAATAACGTATCTATGTATGAAAAATAAGAAGAGATTTGGTTTTCACGATTAAACTTTAGTAAAAATACATAAATTAAAAAAAACAAGAGAAAAAACATAAAACGCTTATAGCGCTGTTTGAATTCATGGTTCATTCTCGTCTTCCATACTCCGTTCGCCGGTACGCCACCGGAGTTCGTCCTCCTCCTCGAGGTCCACCTCTAGCACTGCCTATGTTCCATGACCGTAGAGAACAACCGCCTTGGACAGGGTGCACTTTATACGGGGACTTAGTCTACTCGACCACAATTGCTTTTGAAGTCCATAGTAAGCACGACTTCCGCTGATAATACGCCTCTGAATTTCACGGCTGGGGCAGGTACCATTGTCCGCTACTACCGGTGAGCCAAGATAAACGAATTCGTCGACTACCTCAAACTCATTGCCGTCGATCATTATACTACTGCCCAAGTGACGTCGGTCGGCCTCGATTCCACTGGCCAGCATATATTTTGTTTTAGAGTATTTTAGACGTTTTTACCTTTAACCCAATCCACTATGGGCAAAAACGAGAGAAAAAACGGACGCAATTAAGCGGTCTGCAGGCTTATAAAATATAGGTGATCTTATGTAAAATTTTCCGGAGAATCACGTGGTGCCCACCCCTTTCCTGTTTGTCATCGAGAAGTGCCCCATTTTTCACATTTTCCCCTATCTTTAACATTTTTCACCCTTATTGGGTTATTCCAAGCAAGGTTTTGAGAAAACAAACCGCAAAAATCGACTAATTTTGTGTGTGTAAGTCCGCAGAATCGAATATCTCGATTTTCTTCTCGATTACTTATCTCGATTATTTTAGAGCACATTAATGTTTTTGGTTGAATTCCCCTTCGGTATGGTCGGTTGGATAACGGGAGCTCAACCAAAAAAAATAATGTGCTCTAAACTAAATGAGATAAGCCCTATTCGATTCTGCGGACTTTTTTACACAAAATTATTAGGTTTTTAACTTTTGTTTTCTCAAAGTCTTGCTTGGAACACTCCAATAAGGGTGAAAAATATTTAAAATAGGGAAAATGAGCAATATGGGGCACTTCCCGATGATAAACACGAAAGGGGTGGGCACCACGCGATTCTCCGGAAAATTTTACATAAGATCACTTATATTTTATAAGCCTGCAGGCCGTATCTTAATTGAGTCCGTTTTTTCTCTCGTTTTTGCCCATAGTGCAATCCTTTGTGATTCGCGCTTTACTCTGGTGTATTGTTCAGCCATCGCCAGTTCTGCCGATAATATCCATGTCATCAGCATAGCAGACGAACTGACTAGATTTGTTGAAGATCATGCCCGCGTGATGATATTCGTTCGGTTCATAACACTTTGTAGCGCTATGTTGAACAACAGGCATGAGAAACCATCACATTGACGAATCACATTGTGATTCGCATGAATTTGACAATTCACCTGGAATCCGAACACAGAACTATGTACCATCGTAGTTTGAATCAGTTTGATGTGCTTCCTTGGGAAACTGTTCTCGTCCATGATTTTCTATAGCTCTTTCCGGTCGATGGTATCATATGCAGCTTTGAGGTCAACGCACAAATGGTGCACGGGAACTCTGTTTTCGAGGCCCTGTACAACATATTTGTTGTCAATGTTGAAAGGCAAGTTGATTTGTATTATGCTTTAACACTGTTGATTTGATCTGAATTTTGTTTAATTTAAATAGAAAATACGGGTAGGGGAATGTCGTCGTAGTTGGGCCACCTTTTAGTATTCACCCATAACTTCAATTTCAAATAGAAGTTTCGAAATTTAAATACATCGTAACAAAGACTTAGAAATGAGGAACATTTCTAGAAAAACTCTAACTGATTGCTTGAAAAACATGGTTATAGACATTCACGCGAAGACAAAAATTATCATCAAAGTCATACCATATTGTACAGATTGCACAATCGCTGAAAATCGGAGAAATATGTATTGAAATTCTATATCAAGACATGCAAATAATAAATCCCATACAAAAAAGACCCAAATAAGTACAAATACTTTATTTTTAATTACATTTTTTGAGAAATTATGGCGATATTTTAAATTAAGTATTACTACGATTGCCTTTTCCGAAGACTACTACTACAAAACATCAGTTAACCAGATTTTTATAGTATTAATTTTGCTTTATTTCGTCACATTTCTCATAACTAATGTTCTCTAGTGAATATTGCGCTTCTGAGCTTGAAATTATGGTGGCCCAAGAATGACATATAGAGTAGCGACACTGTCAAAATTGAAATGACAATTATCTGTCAGTGTCATTCCAATCGAGCAGAAGACCTATCCACCGCATAATACCTCTGGGACCACTGTGCATATGTAGAAAAGAGAAAGAAAATACGTATTGCGTACATTAAGGATGGCATGTTGCCACTTTGTATATAGCGATAAACACACAAATAGCCCGACATTTACAATAAGCGCTTTTGTTGCATTTTGTCTCACCTTACTTAAACACCTTACAGGATCGGATTTTTCAATGGTCTTCATATGAAACACAATATACTTAATACATTTTCAATATGTATTTTTTGAAAGATTTGAAGTTTTTGTTTTTAAATTTTATTTGATTTTGAATTTTTTTTTTTTTTTTGAAAGATTTAGTACACTAGTTTTGTATACACAAATGAAATTCACTATATTGTAAAAAGTTAGCTGACACAGTAAGAAGTTTTGCAATACCTACTTGTACAGAGATAGTCCGAGTTACTAAAACTGAAAAATCATGGTGGTCAGTCGTTAACAGTGGCCCGCCTCCAGCGGCATCACCTTACGATTTACTAATTTAAGTATGAATTGTAATAACTTTATACCAAAGAACATTTTGACAGATAAATCATACTCTTAGCTAGGATATTCTAGCATAAACAACTAATCTTTGAATCTAAAATAATTCATTATAATATATCAGCAACGCTTATTCCTATGGACTTGTCACTTCGGTTACGACTAGAAGGATAGAGTTTAGGGCAATCTTACACAACATTTGGTTACCATTTGGTTTAAACAAGTTTTATTCAAGCGGAACTTGTCTTCTTTAAGAACACAATAGACGTATTTCGCACCAACTCGTCTGCGGGGCTGGCAACGGCCCTCTCAGAATTTAAAGAAATTCAATGAAACTTGGTGTGCGTGAAAAGTTTATGTGAATAGACAGCTTTGCATACTTAGTTTTTCAGAAACCGGTCCAGGCTAACTTTCGAAAAAAAAAATTAATTTAATTTATTCATTCATTTATTTATTTTATCTATATACAGGGTGTTAGGTAGCTTAGTGCAAATATTTCAGAGGGTGATAGAGCATCATATTTGATGAAAAAATCTTTCTGCGCATATGGCCAAATCTCAATCGTTACAGAGTTATTGAACATTTTTAGTTTTCGGTTCTGTTTACCTTAAACTAGCTCTGGTACAAAAACTATGATAGCTAGCTCAATTCTGTTACTTTCACTAGAAAGCTGAGAAAATTTTTATATTGAAAATTGCATTTAAACCTCCCACTTTATGAGATTTAGTAACTTTTTAGAAGCAAAAAGCTTCGAAATAAGTATTTCTCAAGGCATTTTTATCGAATTTCTCCTAAAAATGTGTAATAAAACTGATTGCTGTTATTCACCAATTTGAAGCTCTAGTACCGTTCTGCAATTAGTTATTTAACGTAAAACGTCTGTCTCTTTTTGTTTCGTTGCAATTTTATTTTAAACATATGTTTTTGAGTGTTGAATTAGTATCTGAAATCGACTCAAACTCATACACCACGCATAGCACACTAGATTAACGCGTGCGACGGACACGGTTAGACGCATTTGGAAAACAGTTTCGAAACTGACTTCTCGGTCTCTCTGGGACGTTTCTGAAAACGATTGCAGTATTAAAATGAATTCTCCGGGCCCACTCGCGGACATTCACCTTTGTTATGGCTTCGCTAATTGTGTAGCAACGACAGCCCAGCATGAGTATGGTTGTAGATTTTCTGATCGTCGGCTACCTAATGCAAGTAAGTGAACATAAATCCAGAAGTGTTCGTTTTGTTGCACAATGATTTTATTTCAGAAACGTCTATGACAACGCATCGTCGCTTCCGAGAAGGAACGTTGTTTTCAACGAGGCTTTGAGGGAAACCTCAGCCTCATCAGCAAGTGGCGTTAGCAATTGAAACACAGCGTGAAATTCTGCGAATCGTGGGAAATGATTTCAAGACAAGCACGAGGTAATTTGCGGCACAGTCCCTTGTCACCGTTGTGGTGTGGAACCTATTGTACCGGGTAACAAGCATCCTTTCCACACTGCAGATTTAAGAGCTGCTGCCAGCGAATAAACCTAAGCGGCTTGAGTTTTGCAGGATTATGCAAGCAAAAGTAGCGAACATGTAGTAGTGAAGAACATTGTTGTTGTTTTTAATTCGTGTCAGAATGTGTTCATCGCACGCGGTAATTTAGTGTGCTCTGCGTGATGTATGAATTCTTGCAGTTTTCAGATACTAATTCAATACCAAAAACCATACGTTTAAAATAAAATTGCAACAAAACTATAAGAGATAGAAGCTTTACGTCAAAGAACGAATTGTAGAACGGTACTAGAGCTTCAAATTGGTGAATAACAGGAAACAGTTTTATCACACATTTTTAGCAGAAATTCGATAAAAATGTCTTGAGAAACACTTATTTCAAAACTTTTTGCTTCTAAAAAGTTACTGAATCTAATGAAGTAGGAGATTTAAGACCAATTTTCAGTTCAAAATTTTCTCAGGTTCCGAATGAAAGCAACAGAATTGAGCTAGCTAGCATATTTTTTGTACCAGAGCTAATTTAAGGTAAACAGAACCAAAAACTAAAAATGTTCAATAACTCTGTAACGATTGAGATTTGGCCATATGCGTAGCAAGATTTTTTTCGTCAAATATGATCCTTTATCACCCGCTGAAATATTTACACTAAGCTACCTAACACCCTCGAGGTAAGACACTGGTCTAATGAGCCAGTCGTCGTATGTTTGAATCTCGGCTGGGAGAGGCTGTTAGAGTCAGTAGGATCGTAGCACTGACCCCGCACTGTCCTGTACTCTAACAGCTGGTTGCGAAGTCTGTCGTATAAAAACAGAAGGTCAAACTTCGATAACGGAATTAGCACCCAGGCTTCGCTTTTTTACCTAACATCCTGTGTATATAAAAGTGAGCGTGAGTTTGTATGTTCCACCATAACTCCAGAACGCCTTTACCGATCGCCACCAAATTTGGCACACATATTCCTTAATATACGGGAATCAGCAGAGGGGGGGATTCATAACAGGGGGAGGCCATAGCTTCGAAATGCCTGGACGGTTCTTCATCAAACTTGGCACACATGTTCCTTGACAAAAGAGAAGCACTGGAAGGTTAACAAAGAGAAGGGGGAAAGGTTCCCTAATACGGGGGAAGCCATAACTCCGAAATGCCTTAACCGATCTTTGTCAAACATGGCACACATGTTCCTTGACATCAGGGAATCAGCACCAGGGGTTGACAAAGAGGGGGGGGCTAATAAGGGGGAGAGCACAACTCCGAAACGCCATGACCGTTCATTATCAAACTTGGCATACATGTTACTTGGAAAAAGGGAATCAGAACTAAAGGAGTTGACAAAAGGAGGGGGGGTTCATAACAGGTGAGGCTCCGAAATGTTTGCACGGTTCTCCCATAAGTGACGGAGGGACAGGAAGGGGAGAGTAACGCCCACATGGCTGTAACAATTTATCCGTACAACAGAAAAAATCATAGAATACGAAACACTAAGCTGCAATCCTCGCAGCTGTAAGTGTAATTGTCAAGTGTAATTATGCACCGAATCAAAGTGACCCGTATAAAAATTGTTCGATCATTAGTGCAAAGTATTGTTGGCCGACTCTATTTGAGTTACAGGGGCAATCATTCAAACAGTGTGGAGTGGATCTGAGAACACCAGAAGAATTTCGGTTACAACAACTGATGCACAAGTGACTGTGAAACAAAGGCGCCCCGAGTAAGATCGGGCACTCAGCTAGTCGAATTTTAAGACCTACAAAATGATGATGGGTGGCTATCTATGGAAAATATTCTAAATATACATAACAAAATACTGAACCAAATGAAAATAAAATTGTGCACTGAAAAAAATGCATTTGGAAAATAAAAGCCATTTTGCCTAAATTGGCCAACTCAGAAATTGATGATTTTTTTTTCAAATGTGACGAATGTATTCAAAACAGGTTTCTTGACATTTTGTCATCAATTTTACAAAATTCTGACCATGCGTTCAAAAGTTATCATGTTTTAAAAACAAGAATTCAAGTTATTTGCGAAGAAAAATATTTCGGGAATTTTTACTTTTGAAGTTTTACTTTCGAAGAAAAAGGGCGTCTAGAATGAAATGATTGGCCTGCATACTTAAAAAATTCGGTAAAATTTACTGACATTTCAACAGTTGAACGTTCGGTGAAAATTTCAGGGGTGCATATCGACGATTACGTATCTTCGGCGCTTTTTTTTAAGTGTGTGATTGATTTTGTGATAAATCTGTTCCAAAAAAATACTGGGTTGGACGTTAGAAATAAAAAACGAAAAAAACTGTTTTGAAGTGTTTCTTACTTGACACTCGTCTCGGTAATCATTATTTATGAAAATCAAACCTTGAGCTTCTTTTAAGTATACTTTTATGGAAAAATAATCAATAGCTTGAGATTGTATCGTTGTTGATGATGTTGCCCATTAAGGAAAGAATCCTTTTCCATTGTTTACAGCATGGACATGAAAAAGTTTTTTTTCCCCTATATATAGAGTAGGGCGGGGCATAAGTGCGATGTTTGAAGTTGTCTTCAATTTTCGTGAGATATAAAGAAGGACAACAACATAATATATTTTATAATGATGCAGTAACGCAATATCTTCACATTCAACTATAAATTATCTGCGGTAATAGTGTTTTGCAAAATAAATTCTTCTTTCATCTGATCAAGTGCAGATTCGCACTTTTACCCCACTAGCGGGACAAAAGTGCGAATACCGCGGAGCAATATAGTGCCTAAAGCTGTAATATAGTGCCTAAAGCTGTATAGAATTAGCTATACATTTTTGCCTCGTCCATGAATCGCACTTTTGCCCCGTCCGTAAATCGAACTTTTACCCCACTAGGCGCTTGATGAGATTTGATTAAATTATGGCAAAGCGAAATATATTTTGTAAATTCTTTTCACCGTATTTTCAAAACAGATATGTGAGTGATGTAAAACGCTGCTATAAATTTTCAACAAGTAATATCCACCTGTTGATATCGTATTTGCCATATAATGAAAAATTACATCAAAACCGCCCTAAAATAACATTTGCACATAACTCAGCAACTATGCTTCGTAAGCAACCAAAGTTTACGTTAGATTCAAGCTGTCATAGTAGTCACCCATTCATGCCAATGTAGAAAATTTACTCGGAATCTGCATCGATAAATCATTGAATCGCACTTTTACCCGCATCGCACTTTTACCCCTCCTTACTCTATATATATGTAAATCGCACGATGTACGAAGGACTAATCTCGAAGAAAAACAATTATGCCAAGTTTTCTAATTAGACGCCTGTTGGCTTTACTCCCAACAAGTTTTGATTGATTCGGAAAGGGTCATGGTCATGCCAACCTCCGGTTAAGTTGGTGCGAAATCCGTCAAAACACCGTCTATTCATTTCACCTGGAATTATTCCATATTCTTAATACATGACCTTTGACTTCCATAAAAAATGCATTAGTGACTTATTGTTTTCAATACAAATTCAAAACCGCAATTCAGATCTTGTATTTGTTGAGAAAATCAAGTTAGTTCAAAAATTGAAAAATGTACCAAACAGACGACGCTCAAAATTCAGCTAAATTGTAGACTATCCTCGATGAGATAAGCAAGACAGGCAAATACTATAACGATTTGCAGTCACCAGTGTAATTAAAAAACGATTTATCCACTCATTTGTGTCAGAATAATATAATAAGGAAAACAACTATGTACCTTGTCTCGTCGACAAGCAAAACAGACCGCTTTATTATTATCTGTTATTGATTTTCAGCATGTTATTCGGTCATTAAATTATGACAACTAAGCATTATCTATTATTACAAGAAAATTAAACATCGCTGTTACTGGTTATTGAAAACCAACTCATATTAATTTAATGAATAAAAAACTATTGTATAGTTGAATTAGTAACAAAATGGGACCAACATGTTTTGTAGTTTATGTCAAATTTAAATGTCTACTTTCAATAATTTTTAATTATTGTTATTTATTGTTATGTAGTAGGGAGAAATGTGTCGTCATTGAGAGACGAAAAGTTATTGACTTATCATTTCGCCTTAAGCACCATTCTTCTTTGATATTTTACCAAATTTCGTCAAAGTTATGGATTTGCGGAAAATTCAATCTGCAGCATCATACACAATCAATTATATTTCACCGTCGTAGAAGCACAATGATAGTCGAACCAAATAGCGTGCAAGCTGAACAAAAGCTTCTTTTCCGAAAAACGAATCAACCAAATGTAAGAAAACCATTCAACCGAACATTCCTAATCGGTTAAGAGCTTACCTGCTATTGACGGCTATTGTTGATTTCCCTATGATATACAAATCAAATCGAAGAAAGAAAACCTTCACGAAATAACGGACAGGAGTTTTCTTTTCAGCACGCACCGAATAACAATCGATGTCTATTTGCCGGACTATTGTCCTCCGAGATTCGCATCGCTCGTCATTACTGTGATCACCTTTGGTCAAGCACCTGTTTCGTTCCCACAGAGAGTATTTCTATTTGTTTTTTGCTTTTTTTTCGCAATCCAATTAATCGTTCCGTGTATACACGGTCATCCGCTTACCGTGGAATCCTCTTTCCGTAAGGGGTAAGCACCTCGACAGTTGCACTAATTTCCCGAGCAAACAACGGATGGATAACACTTGTGAGGGATTTTCTTCTCTGCACCGGTTTTGCATAACTGGAAATGCAGTTGATGTAATTCAGCTTAATTCAAAGTGGTACAGCATGAGCCGCTATTTCTAGCACTATATCACTATTATAGATTATCCTCAAGTTACAACTAATTTCACTTATCAACTATGCATTCTTCATTATACTCTTATGTGTATTTAATTACACATTAATTTACATTACACTATCTGATTTCTGCTGATATCGGTACACTAATTAACACTAATTCAATTTGAATGCGGCCACAATTTTCCCCACTACTTTCCTGTGGCGCAATTTCTCTCGTGTGGGAGTTTAAATACACTCGCTTTACACAGGCGTTTTCCGCAGACAGTTAACACTTGATTGCACTCATTTTCCGTCATAGTCGGCAATATTTCTCGGTGAAATGTCGTAAAAGTAATCGATTTTCTCACCAGAAACCATGCGTCTCCCCCGCACGTGTATGCAGCATGAATCCGCACAATCACGTTTCAGCCATTTATTATCCATAAACAGCAGCAGTTCCAGTGATTGGCATAAGCCTTCATTGCGCCGTTCGCAACGATCAACCGCATTAATTGCACCTTCTAATGGCTGCTAAATTGGTCGCACTTCAGATTTAGCGTATGCAGCTTTCACACTCTACCTTCTTGCCGAAACAGCCAGCAGTAGCTTATAGTACCAGGATCCAGAGATAATACAAGCACGCCTGCAATCGTCTGACTGTAATTGTCAATCACTTACATTCGTGAAACAGGAAATTTATCACAAATAACGAACCGGACCTTCTTCAACGGCGACGTAAGGCTGTTTTTCTTCACACCCATCACTCTCAGGACAAACGAAATCATCCTAATTCTGCATCTTAACGGTTCAGCCTAAACTCCACTCCTACACAACACTTGAGCCTAGCACCAAATCTTCTCCGACTCCACACAAACTCCTCCTTCCGGAAGAAGAAGTAATACAGCAGAAGAAGAACAGCAATAAGCAGGAAGGATACTGATCAAAGCCCAAAGTAAGTAAGTGTATGTATCTATGGCTATGATCGACCACCGGATTACGAGCGAACGCGATTTTGCTGCACGACCGGAACAAATTTGGCACTGAACTGAGACGAGCGGGTTGACCAGTTCGAGCTGCAACCCATCGACCACAAGTCGTGGTCGTGGAAGCAGTCCGATCCGTAAGACAGCGCATACTCACCACCCGCCTAGCGAGGACACAAACCGTCGGCAGCTGATTGGAACGATTTGAATTTGCTTGCGAGCGCGGTTCGAGCAGTGCCTATAGGCAAACACGTGCTGCGCAGCAGCACACGGAGTCGATTCGGTTCGCACGTTTCTTTGCCTCTTGGTGGAGAATAAGCGCCAAAAGGATGAGGTCAGTCTGTTGGTGTTTTGAAGATGATTTGAAGAATGTGATAATTATTCTTTGTATTTCAAGAACCTCATTTTCCGCACCTCATGCGTGACATGTGTCAAAGCAAAAAATGCTCAGCTTGTATTGCCATTTCATCATAAAAATACTAATACCCGTGCAAATTATTGTACCTATTTTAAATGTGTTTCGTACTGATCCTTTCATAGTCAGCATAATCGGCCTAGTGAGCCTACTTTTCTAGCCACGATGGATACATTTTTGGACAAAATACTGTATTGGACATTAAACCACCGATACGTTTGTTTGCCAAAGTACTTAGAAAGAAGAATACATATTGTTGCCGCAACCATCAGTATTAATAAAGACAAAGAATTGTCGGTCCGTTATTATCCTCAACAATTCGAATTATAATATTCGAACACAACGAAGATATTGCACAAAGATATTGTCCTAAAACCGTATAAATACAGTGTGACATATATATTCGAACAAAAATCATTTTATGCTTGCAACGGTATATACAATTAATACAATCAAACAAATACCATGTGTATGTCATCATGGCTTAAGTCTTACTTGACGTACGGTACGTTACGGTCGTTGATAATAAATAAATTCCGAAACGATGCTGCATGAGGCACTATTTTTCGTGACCTCAAACACCTCGGCATAAAAAGAGGCTTTGTACACTATACAGTAAAAAGATTTTTCGAGACGGGATCTGTTGAAAACCGTAAAAACCCCCGGAAGAAAACATTTCAAAGCACAATCGGAATGTATCACGATACCAAAATTCATCAGCGGTCATGGTATGGGGAGGCATTTCGAAGAAAAAGAAACTTCCTCTTGTATTTATGGAAAAGAGTGTGAAAGTTAATGCAAAATTAGAACATAATTTGATGCCTTACGTTCTAGGAGTGTATGGTGAAGAATATTACTGCTTTCAACAGGATGGAGCTTCAGTCCACACTGCAAATCTTGTGCAGGCGTGGTGCAAACCTAATATGACGGATTTTATATCGAAAAAGGAATGGCCATGTTCTCCATGTAGCTCAAAGATTATACATATTATAGTTTGTATGAATTTAAGTTAGTTATCAACAAGATATGGGATGATATTCTGATGGAAATTGTATTTATTTATTTTATTTATTTATCTATATCTTGTGTTTCTTTTGCTTAAGAAGCAGGGAAAAGCCCATTCTAGTGAGCTTCTTTCAGGTTCCTTCTCCAACAGGCATAAAACTTCCTTATTTTTTCCACATTTTACATCGATTTCCAAACATTTTACATTGTTTTGTTTAGTGAGCGGCGGTGTTGGGCTTAGTCTTTCCTTATATTTTGAAAGACTGGTTAGCATCTTGCATCATCGGAACTGCCGACGCATTTTCAAAAGATTGGAAGATTGGTCGCCATGTTACTGTCAATGATCAATATGCTTATGAAATTTTCTCCAATTGCAGCCGATATATAGTTTCAACAAGACGGCGCTACTTGTCTCACGCCTTGCTAAACAATAAATTCGAGTGATTTAGTGGCAAACCAAGCAATTAATATTACTATTTGGGCCTGTCAATTAACCCCCTACAGTATGTGGTTGAGAGAAAGGTGTCCAGTTTGTTCCGAAAGACCTTATCCCACCTACTCGCCCCCAGTTCTGCCCTATTGAGAAATACTGGGCAATCATGAAGAAGAGACTCAAGGCAAAAGGAAAAGTTCTCAAAGACATCAATCAGATGAAGACCTGGTAGAATAAGCTAGCCAAAACGATGGACGAAGAAAGTGTGCACCGCCTGATGAGCCATATTACAGGAAAAGTTCGAGAATTCCGTCGAAACCGTGATGAATAATTTTATCCGTATTAGACTATTTTCTGTCGAGTGAGTTAAAATCGTTTGACTATACGAATAAACTAGCAGCAATTGAGCCCTTGGAATAGAATGGCCACCAGTGCACCAGTCGAAATACTCAAAAAAGAGATGCCAATTTAGAGATTTACTTAACAAAATGTAGCACCTAAATTTTGCTCTTTAAGGGACATGGACGACTAAAAATTTTGTAAAAATCACTATTTTTTATTTCACATATTTTGATTCTATACCCTTTTCCACCTATTTTGATACTAGTATTGTAATAATCCAACTGTGGGAAGTGTATAAAAAATGGTCGTACACATAAGTATTCCTGTGTCGAGCGGAACAAACAAGACGTAACGGGTGGCAACTAAAATTTTGGAATTTATTTCTTAAGCTGTCAAAAAAAACAAAGCTTTGAAGAAGATCTAATTTACTGAAATTAAAGGCACATTGTCCATAGTTGAAAAACAATTAGTGAACATTCGGAAACGGTCCGTAATCGGCTGTTCAGCGAAGCTTCCGTTTGATGTCGGAACAGAAGCGTTGTACGGCCGTCATGGCAACTTTGCGAATGAATCTCTTAATTCTACCAATAAACTGTTTGCAATTCGTGGCTCTTCAGTTATTTCTGGACACCAAGTTGCTTAAAATCTCGAAGGAATTTTCGATTGGGCAACACTGAGGCAGATTTGTTGGGTTGTGGGTTTTGGGTACAAATGGGGTCGAACGGGTATTCAAGAAGGATTGTGTTTTTTGGTATAAGGCGATGAAGTTTTATCCGGCCAAAACACGTATTATCTATCTGCAGGATGTTTTTATAGAAGCGGGATCAGAATTTTCCTGAAATATTCGTTCTGGTGTAAATGTTGATTGATAACCAAACCAAAGGGCCTGAACCATGGCTTAGAAATACCTCTCTCCGAAAATGGCAATGTACAGCACCACTTTCTGTTCAAACTTATATATTTTATGTTTGGAGATGCAGTAGAACTATGATAGTTCCACTATCCATGGAATAGTATCGATCATTTCCGGAAAGGTGCGTCTTTGAAAGAGGGAAGTGACTTGTGTCGTCCAAAACATTGGCATTGGGACTTCAGCGCCGAAATCTGTTCCTCAGTGTATTTCGGGGCTCTTAACTTCATTTTAACTTTAACTGTATTTCGGGGCTTCAACAGCATCCCGTTGGGTCACCGAATCCTTATAGTTGAAGGTACGAGTAAGAGAACGAAGTCTTTCTGCGTCTATAATTTTGGTTGGTCTTCCACTACCTAGCTCGTGAGTAGCTTTTGGGGATCCTAGGATATGGTAAATAGTCGAAGCCGCAACATTTTCGCTCTTATAATGTTTTACCGTGTTTGCCGAGATCTTTGTGCAATTCGTAAAAGTGTAAAACGCGCTCGCGAAATGGTTCTTGCTTTGACGCCATTTTGAACCAAACTTGGCAAGTATAAACAAAACAAAAAATACTGGCAGAAAGAGGAGAGAGAGAACTAACACATATACACTCTCATTTCTCTCTGAGCTGGTTTGTTGATGTGCATAGGGGGTTCGAAAAAATTCCAAAGTTTTGGTTGCCACTCGTTAATAAGACTCCGCTCCTGTAGAAACACGATTCATTTTATTTTTTCAACCATCTTTTTTCTTCTTTTTCTTTTTTTTCAAGTTTTGTTCCATTTACAAGGCTTAAAAGTTATAAAAATTCTTTCTAAACTTCTACCAACAATAAAAAAGTTTGTTGTGTTGGTGCTTAAAGCTTGCTTCAGATAGTATTGGTACAAAAACCATTGCGTGTATTTCAGTTTATTATTATTGAATTCAAGATCTTTTCTTACACAAATGTAACATTTTCTTCATACTTTTGACAAAAAAATACGGATAAAATTATTCGTCACGGTTTCGAAGGAATTCTCGAACTTTTCCTGTAATAAGACTCATTAGACAGCGCACACTTTCTTCGTCCATCATTTTGGCTATCCTATTCTACCAGGTCTTCATCTGATTGATGTCTTTGACAACTTTTCCCTTTGCCTTGACTCTCCTCTTCATGATTGCCCAGTAGTTCTCAATAAGGCGGAACTGGGGGCAATTGAGTCGGTTAAGATCTTTCGGAACAAACTGAACCCCTTTCAGATCGTCTGCGTCACTAACTAACAACCATTACCCAGAAGCAAAACTATGTCATTGGAGTACAGCGAGAAAAGCAGTGGGCCCGTATTGCTGCCTTGTGGTACGCCTGATTTGTTTGAGAATGGGGTGGATAAATGGGGAGAATGGGGTGGAGCTGCACACCTAGTGTTGGACCGCATAAGTGATGATGATGATGATGATGATGATGATGATGATGATGATGATGATGATGATGATGATGATGATGATGATGATGATGATGATGATGATGATGATGATGATGATGATGATGATGATGATGATGATGATGATGATGATGATGATGATGATGATGATGATGATGATGATGATGATGATGATGATGATGATGATGATGATGATGATGATGATGATGATGATGATGATGATGATGATGATGATGATGATGATGATGATGATGATGATGATGATGATGATGATGATGATGATGATGATGATGATGATGATGATGATGATGATGATGATGATGATGATGATGATGATGATGATGATGATGATGATGATGATGATGATGATGATGATGATGATGATGATGATGATGATGATGATGATGATGATGATGATGATGATGATGATGATGATGATGATGATGATGATGATGATGATGATGATGATGATGATGATGATGATGATGATGATGATGATGATGATGATGATGATGATGATGATGATGATGATGATGATGATGATGATGATGATGATGATGATGATGATGATGATGATGATGATGATGATGATGATGATGATGATGATGATGATGATGATGATGATGATGATGATGATGATGATGATGATGATGATGATGATGATGATGATGATGATGATGATGATGATGATGATGATGATGATGATGATGATGATGATGATGATGATGATGATGATGATGATGATGATGATGATGATGATGATGATGATGCTGATGATGATAATGTTGAAAAACAAGATCGATGCTTTCGAGCGAAAAAAGGGGAATGCATCATGGATGTGACCATGACGACATTAAACAGTCATCGTACAAAATTATGCAATCTGCGAACCTATAAGAAACAAAAGCGGCCAAAATTAACCCGAAAACAAGAAGAATTGGTCAGGCCCGGAGTGCGATAGTTGCACGATACGATGCCTGCGGGCAATTCGAAGTACAACGAAGTGAACGACGAAACATAATTGAAATTCCACTATACATCCGTGCCAGGGTCACAGTATTATACGGTGCGAGACTTTATTAAGACTCATAAGACTCATTTTTGATCACATTTTGGACCTCATTTTTCATCAGGTTTAAAATCTGGACCACATTGTGGACCTGAGCCAGGTCTTGGACCTACATCAGATTCCAGACCAGATTTTGGGCCACATTTTTATCAGATTCAAACTATATTTTGGATAATATTTTGCACCACATTTTTGATAAAATTT
Organism: Sabethes cyaneus; assembly: GCF_943734655.1. Classification (NCBI taxonomy): domain Eukaryota; kingdom Metazoa; phylum Arthropoda; class Insecta; order Diptera; family Culicidae; genus Sabethes; species Sabethes cyaneus. The sequence goes on from NC_071355.1 coordinate 58,177,741, forward strand.
TGGACCAAATTCTAGACCTGAACCCAATTTTGGACTAGATTGAACACCGCATTTTTCATTAAATTTTGTTCCAGATTGTATAACAGAACGAGACCACATTTTGGAACACATTTTTATCAAATTTAGACCAGGTTTTGGATGTTTTGAACCATATTTTTGATCGGATTTTAAACCAGCAGCCAGATTTTGTATTAGATGTTGAACCAGCTTCTGGACCTGGCCAATATTTTGGACCTGGATTATATCGTGGACCACAATTTTTATCAAATTTTGTTCCAGATTTTAGAACAGATTTGGACTAGATTGTGGACCATATTTTGGACCAATTTTCTATCAGATTTTAGACCCAATTTTTTGCCTGGTTCCAGAACCGTAACGTGACATTGTGGCGGCCATCGTTTCTTTAATCAGTATTCCTTCGAAGCTTATTATTTATTACAATTAGATTGTCATACATGATTCTTACAACTTCCTTTATCCAGTACCTTACTACACTCGAGAGTACCTTACTGAGGTTCGTTTTTGGCGCCCCTGGAGCTAGCGCCCTTGGCGGGAGCCAGTTTGGCCAACTGCACGCTACGGCGCTGGCCACAAGCATCCGTTTATCTTCAGGCTAGATTTAGTGTCTTGCCATTACGCGAAATCAACGTTAGTCTGGTATAACTACAAGGTTGTAACATTCGTTGATCCGTTAATTGTTAACTCCCCTAATTGCCCACCAATTGTAGAATTTTGGGCATTAACAACAATACATTTCAGTAGGAACCAGTAGTAACTATGTATCAATTTGAAAAGAACCGGGACAAGTGTCTTTTCGCTATGAAGTCCGTGCTGAACCTGATGAAGAACGTTCGCAAAAAGATGCGTCAGTTTGCGTACAATCGACAGATTACAAAAATTGAGAACACTGAACTCTAATACTAAGCTTATTTTAACAATGTCTAAAAAAATTGAGGTCAAACATTTTTGTTTTATTTTTACTAAAGACTGAGTGCATCTGAAATAGATTTTACTTCATCAATATTAAAAAATAAGGGATTTGAAAGTCTATCGAGCAATTGAGGATGCAAAATTATTCTTTGCGAATGTCTCATGAATATTTAGATTCAGTTTTAGTTGATCAGTTTTTGCTGAACAATTTTACTTATCTGTGCAAACACCATTGTATGCAATGTTTGATTATTTACTTACCATTCAATACGTGTATTCACGAGTAGGTCATAGGATAATTACGCAATTGCTTACATTTTTTTAATGACTTTCTAATTAGTCGTTAAGATAAATTATTCAAGGTATCATAGCCTTAATGGCATGTGCATACCTTGAATATTGCCTGTTAGAATAATATTTTCGATTAAAATGAGTGAAATTAATGAATTATAAAATCACAATTCAAACTCATTCATGCATTTAATGAACCGTTAAATATTAGTTCATAGGTCATAAGATCATTAAATTTCATAAATTCACTGAATAAATCAATCTAGTTCACAAAATAAGTCATTATAAGATTATTGATCTTGCAATCATCAAATTACCAACTTATTCATCATAAAATCGTTGAATCGTACCACCTTTGCCGATTCTTACATATTACGAAAATATGACAATCTAATAGTAGAAGCCAATTACCGAAACGTGCATCCTGGAGACCGACAGAAGTAAGTCTAATCGTTACCGATGAATGTCTCGTTGAATTATCTTCATCATCTCAGCAGCAAAGATTGCGTCTCTATAGATAGACACACACAAAAAGGACACTTGTGACGGCATAATAAATTATATTTGGGAGACTGCTGGCACATTCCATATAACTAAAATTAAACCTGAAGTGTGTATAGCTCGGCAGCTCGGCTTATGGCTATTCGTGCTACCACCACCGACCGGAGAGCCGGATTTATAAAATCAGGGTCAACCTGTGCGGGGGAGGGATAAGTGGAGAAAGAAAATTCCCTAACAAGATAAAACTTTTATTACTATGCCTTCGTGCTTCATTTTCAACATGAATAGACAGTGCCTACACCCAGTGCAGTGGATTTTGCATGTATCACCACCATATAAGCACACCATATATCGGTAACTTCATGTAAGCTGCAGGTTGGAACAGTATTTTTAGAGACGTGGTTCTGTTCGGAGAATTTTTGCTAATTGGTGGCGTTGGCAGGACCAGGAGGGGCGACCGAGGAGTTAGCAAAGCCTAGCTTATTATTTGGACGACTATGAAAGCAGATTGAAATCTGCTAGTCTAACCTTTACTTCTTTTCTTGATAGCTAAATCAATTACCGTAACTATCGAGAGATAAGAGATTCGTTTAATAGATTGCAGTTAATTTAGAAGGGCTTTTGTAGGACTCTTTGTTACTGGAATAGATTGAAATTTTATGAAATCTTATTTATTTTAGGTTTGTGTTCTTTACAACAGAACTTATCATCTATTAAATGCAGTTTATCAACTTATCACGAGTTAATCAGAATAAATTAAATTAATTAAGTGTAATACGATCGTTATTTTTTAGGCTTACATGCTAGTCTACATTCGCTCAAGGCGTGCTTTGAGCTTATGCAGCTCTTTGGCTATTTCCACCGGCAGATCCTGCGGCAGCTGATTGTCATAGTACTGCTTAATCTCTTCGACCTCCTTCAGCCAGAACTGCTTGGGTATCGAAAACAGCTCCTTTTCGTCAATGGAACTCTGTAAACCGTGCAGATTCAATGCTCCGTCCTTAGGCACTCGACCAATCGGTGTTTCCCGATAGCACTCGCGATCATCAATACGCTGAAGAATCCACTCCATCACACGGCTATTCTCACCAAAGCCTGGCCATAGGAACTTGCCATCTGCGTTCTTGCGGAACCAGTTGACGTGGAAGATCTTCGGAACCTGTCCACCAGCTGCGAGGGCACGTTTTTCCATACTAAGCCAATGTTTCAAGTAATTGCCGAAGTTGTAGCCGAAAAATGGGCGCATGGCGAACGGATCATTCATGATCATTTTACCCTTGTGTTCTGCCGCGGCCGTTGTCTCACTACGCATAGCCGATCCGACGAAGACTCCATGAGCCCACGAATTGGCTTCATACACAAGTGGAACACCTTGCGGACGGCGTCCGCCAAACAGGATAGCAGAGATTGGCACTCCTTCATTATCCTCCCAAGCCGGGTCAATAATAGGACACTGGCCAGCTGGTGCGCAAAAGCGAGAATTCGGATGAGCTGCAGGGGTTTTGGACTCACCCATCTTCCACGGTTGGCCTAGCCAATCGGTGATTTCCACTCCGGGAGTTAATTCATTCTCCATTCCCTCCCAGAAGACGCCTCCATCCGAAGTGGCGGCAACATTAGTGAAGATTGTGTTTTTGTATACTGTTTTCATTGCGTTCGGATTAGTCTCCGAGGAGGTTCCGGGAGCGACTCCGAAGAAACCGTTTTCCGGATTGATAGCTCGCAGTTGACCTTTCGAATCGAACTTCATCCAGGCGATGTCATCGCCAACGCACTCCATTTTGTAACCCGGCAACGAAGGGTTCATCATGGCCAAATTGGTTTTACCACATGCCGATGGGAAAGCGGCAGCAATGTACTTTTTGACGCCGTCCGGATCGGTGATGCCTAGGATCAACATATGCTCAGCCAGCCAGCCTTCACGTTGAGCGATGGTGCTTCCAATGCGCAAAGCAAAACATTTTTTTCCCAGTAACGAATTACCACCATAACCAGACCCGTACGACACGATTTCGTTGTTTGCCGGTTTGTGTAAGATAATCGTACGCTCTGGATCACAAGGCCATGAAGGCATACTGATTTTTCCATTGGCTGGAGTTCCCACGGAATGAAGGCATTTGATAAAGTCCTGTTTAATAGAAAAAAACAAAGCTAAAGTTAGAATACCGAAAGGACACAAACAATTTTGTTTCTGAACTTACCGAGTTATCAGCAAGCTTCTCCAGTATTTCCAACCCCATACGAGTCATGATGCGCATGGAACAGACGACATATGCAGAATCGGTTATTTCAATACCGAACTTGGACAGAGGTGATGCGATCGGACCCATAGAAAACGGAACCACATACATAGTGCGACCCTTCATGCAACCGGGGAATCGAAGGCGAATAGCCGTCTCGTAGTCCTCCGGAGAGATCCAATTGCCAAGAGTTCCCTTGACGCCAGCTTTCGGGGTGGGAATTGCCTGCTCCTGCTTGTCGGTACAGATAAAGGTCTTGGACTCAACACGTGCCACATCAGCCGGATTGGTACGAGCCAGCCAGCAGTTGTCATACTTTGGCAGCGGCTGGATCGTTCCTTGAGCCTGCAACACCTTCAGTAGGAGCGCACTCTCCTTTTCACCTCCATCAACGATGTGAATACGGTCGGGTTGACACAGAGCAACTGATTCCTCCAAGAATGCTCGAATCTTGGCCGACAGCTGCGCGAGCTCCCCGTTGCTTAGCGGGACTCCCCGGATGGCGTTAACCGCCTTCGGGACCGTCTTCAGCTTTGGAGTGCATCCGATGGTGGTCGGGAATCTGTTGAAAAAAGTCAAATCATAACTTTTATTATGTTTGTCGTTAACTGCTTTTTCTTGCAAGTCAAATAATGACTCATATTATGCACTTGTTAGAAACAGAAATAAGCCATCCGACAACAGTGGCCCGGTGATTCAAAATATGAACCAACCTTATGATAAAAGTGCCGTCGCCGTCCGTGCTGTTGCTAAGCGAACGAAACGGTGACCAAGCCGAACGCGTGGCTTGATTTAATTTCGTACAAGAAAAATAAACAAATTTGATTATCGCTACCGCGGCCACGGCCGCGAAGGGAACTCCCAGCAGCACGCATCGATTGGCGATAAGAAGCGCGGGCTTAGCAACACCACGAGGCAAAATAGGGTACTGTCTCTGAATATAGGTAATGATCTTCGCAATACTTACGGTGTGTACACTTCAATAACCTGCGGCATTTTAATAAATTTACGCGGTCTGTTTTTCTTGCAATTGACACAGTTTAATTGAAAATCTCACTAAAATTTAAACTTCCGATTCTAAATACTTTCACAACAAACAGAATTGAATTTTTGCTACTGATTCTATAAATCGGAACTCAAACAATTAAAATTTTCACTTTTAGTTACTCAAAAAGAGTTTCGTTTTTTGTAAGGATACCGAATGAAAACTAGCTTGTTTTCATCTTACTGCTTTGGAATAGCCAGTTGTACTGTCTGCTGTGAGCTTAGCACGCTTCCTCTTATATTCGACATCGCATGGATTCGGCGCGAGAGGAAATTGCCTGAATTGAACGTGTGTAATCAGCTGAGCTCGACGCTGATTGGCTGCCGCCTGGAGGTAGAGCGCTGCACCCTATCCTGACGTCACGGCACACGATGAGGATTCGCGCTAGCCATACGGTTAAGCTGAATGGCCCATACAGCGACAGCTCAGCTGATTCTACACAGCTTCAATGTTTTGGTTGGGTGGTGTTGGGTGTTGTACGATTATTATTTATTCAGTCATTTTCAAAGAGGTTTCACTAGAGCCGGTTTGTTTTGAATAGTGACGTTATAAACGCGCTGGTTGTGTTGCCTCTCGAGCGTGCGTGTATTTATTTATAGTCGTTGATTATTCTTGTATATAATTTCGATTAGTGTGGTAGCAGGTTCTGTCTGATGTTTGTCGTCGTTTGTTTTTGTTTTGATTCGTTATCATTCCGTTTCAGTCGAACGACGACTGAGCGCAGTTGCTATCCCGCTTGAACCCGGCGAACCGGGTGATATTATGTTGTTGTACTCTTTTCGCCATCCTTCTCGACTGTGCTGCCAGGCAGGCACAACAATAACAATAGCAACGCCTTGTAAGTCTCATACATAATACGATCGGTTGAAGATCCTAGACGCCCCGCTTTCGAGTCAGTAATTTTCCATCGCATCGGTCTGGACTACTTTCGCGTGCTTCCTCGATGCTTTCGTTCGAAATCTCATTCCTGAAAAAATCAAAATTATTTCAAAAATCACAATTGAAATATCATAATTGAACTTTTTTTCTTATTTGAACTAAATCGTATTTTTCGTAAACATTTGAGTTTCAAAACAATGATATTCAATTATGTTGAAAATTTGCCGTAAGTTTTCGTTACAGATGTTGAACACCTAAGGAAAGATTCAACTTTGAGTCCTGTAACAACTTCAACTCTATAACATTGTTATAAATTCAGAGGTAATGCATAAATGGAGTCTTAAAACACGTAAATAATTTTTAACAAGACGATAAGAAGATGAGATATTAGTGCACATAATTCCGTTAATCTTTTGGTTCCGATCACAATAGTAACTAATTCCGCATAATTAATAATGTGCTATGAGAGCATTATTATCATGTTATATCAAAAGGACTTACAATGTTTCGGATCCAAGGGGTCTAATTTCAATATAACTTCCCAAACCTCCTAATTTTATTTATGTTAATGACAATTACTATCATTATGTTAATTATAAGAAATGCGTGCACTTAAAACGTGAATTTGGAAGCTTTCCACAAACGGATTAAGTGAGATTTCCATATTGGTAATCTTCGTTATAAGATCGGCAAACAAACCCGTAGTCACGACCATGAGAGAGAGCCACAACAATCAGCCATCCCCATTTCATAGACTGCAAATAATTGACACCTACTATAAATGAACTGAACTGACAGTTTGCTACTACACGCACTGTGCGGAAGCCTATCTTTTCACAATAATTGTGTGTGAATTTCGAAGGGGAATGTAGTTAGAGTCGGGTGACTGTTAGGGCAGGGCCATCGGGTGCGTTCAGTTTTAGTGATTCGTGCCAACTATGCTGTGCAAACACTGTAAATCATTTCTCTCTGACAGCGAACTTTTTAGAACGTTTTGAGTTTTACTTTTTGTTACAGAATACGCATACTGAATTCAGTAGCTAAAACAACAGACAAACAGATATAACACTTATCCTCCTATTCTTTAGAAACTGTAACAGTCATTTCAAGTCCAACCTCGTAGTTTTTAGTCTTGACCTTGAAATGCGGTCAGGCATAATATTTTTTGAAACGGTAGTTCTCATGCATCTGCTGAGTGTGTTGGCAAAAGGAATAGCCTTACCAGCCGTGAGCGTCTGACTCCAGGTTAGAGGCGGCTCGCGACGGCGATTCCACTGCACGGTGAATCGCCGTTTCCGTATGCGGCTGTATCCCAGGTTAGGGGCGGCATACAACAACGACTGATCCGGAGCGGACGGCTAACTTATGAAACGCTGTGTCTCGCCAGCTATACCCAAGACAGCAGCCCTGTCCACGAGACTAGGCATCACAGCCCCAGTAAGGCAGTATGCTTAAACAACTTTCGCTAGGAAAAATTCAGTATAATCGGCATGGACCCAGGCAAAAGAAAAAGGACAACGATTATCGGAAACTTGGAACTAAGAATGTCAGGACTCTACTTGTACCGACACGCGCGGGTATCCTGGCAAGAGAGCTGCAGAAGATGAAGGTCGAGTTTGCAGCCATCCAGAAAGTGCGGTGGCCGAAGACGGGAGAACGCGAATTCCGCGCAGTAGATCCTATTGCGGGCACGACATTCAAGTATCACATCTACTACAGTGGCGGCGATAAAGCAGAGCATGGAGACGGATTCGTATTACATGGAAAACAAATGAAGCGTGTCATTAGGTGGAGGCCCATCAATGACCGTCTATGCGTGTTGAGAATTAAGGGCAAATTCTTTAACTACAGTCTGATAAATATGTACGCACCGACTAACGACAAGCCCGATGACGTAAAAGAGGCGTTCTATGATCTTCTCGACAGAACATATGGAGAGTGCCCAAGACATGACATAAAGATAGTCACCGGGGATACAAATGCACAGGTCGGACGTGAAGAGTTCTTTCGTCCCGTTATTGGTAGAGAAAGCCTCCATCCTACCACAAACGACAATGGCCTGAGGCTAATCAACTTCGCTGAGCCAGAGGAATAGTTATCAGTAGTACCCATTTTGCACGATGGAACATTCGGAAGTACACCTGGAAACACCCTAATGGAGAGGCCTGCTCTCAGATCGACCACGTTCTGGTTGATGGCCGGCACTTTTCTGATGTCGCAGACGTGCGATCCTTCCGGGGACCAAATGTTGACTTGGACCACTATCTCGTTGCTGCAGTAGTACTCTCGGAAGACTGATGAGCGGACCGGTGAACCTCTCGGAGAGAACCTGAACGAACGGTGGAGACACATCCACGACGCGATCAGTACTACAGCGCGGGAAGTGTTGGGTACTACAGCTGCAGCCACTTCCAGTGAGTGGTTTGACGCAGAGTGCCAGCGAGTGACTGATGAGAAGAATCGAGCCAGAAGTCACATTTTGGTTGCAACTGTGACACGCTAGAGCAGAGAGAGATACCGAGATGCTAGAGCTGCCGAAAAGAGACTTCACCGTCGTAAGAAACGTTAGCACTGGGATCGCGTTCTTGCGGAGGCGGAGAACGATCAACGGAATCAGGAACCGGACCGTGCCAACTCCTGTTATGTGCAACGACAAGGAGGGGAACCTGATTACCGAAAGATCGGAGGTGGCTAGGCGTTGGAAACAATATTTCGATGCAATGTTGAATGGAGAACAAGATGGAACGGTCAACAGAAACAGGATAAAGATTGAGGATGATGGACAAGCTGTGGATCCACCAACTTTGGACGAGGTTAGGACAGCAGCGAGAGAGCTGAAAAACGGCAAAGCAGCTGGAAAGGACGGCATCCCCGCCGAACTTTTGAAAGTCGGGAGCGAACGGCTGTATTGTGCAATCCATCAGGTTATACTAAAGGTATGGACTGAGGAGGAATTACCTACGGACTGGTTGGAAGGTCTCATATGCCCAATTTACAAAAAGGGCCATCGACTCGAATGCAGCAATTATCGAGGTATTACTCTCCTGAATTCTGCATACAATATTCTCTCCCGCACACTTAAAAAAAACTCGGCAAAATTTGCCGGGATTTGGACAGCTGAGCGTTCGGTGAAAATTTCGGTTTTGCAAATCGACGTTTACGGATCTTTACTAACGTTTGGCATCACAAAAAATTTTACCGAACGCTCGGCTGTCCAAATCTCGGCAAAATTTAGCCGATTTCGGCGCTTTTTTTTTAAGTGTGCGCATCCTGTTTCTCAGACTGAGGCCGGTGCAGGAAACCTTTGTTGGCGAATACCAGTGCGGTTTTCGAGAGGGACGCTCCACGACGGACCGAATGTTCACCTTGCGACAGATCCTCGATAAATTACGGGAATTCAACTTGCAGACTCATCGTTTGTTTATAGACTTCAAGGCGGCGTACGATTCAGTTAAACGAAACGAGCTGTGGTAGATTATGCTTGAACATGGTTTTCCAACAAAACTGATCAGGCTGATACGTGTTACCCTTGATGGTTCAAAATCAAGCGTCAGGATAGCGGGTGAGACTTCGGACTCGTTTGTGACGTTAGATGGTTTGAAGCAAGGTGACGGACTATCGAACTTGCTGTTCAACATTGCATTGGAAGGTGCTATTCGAAGGGCCGGCGTGCAGAGAAGCGGTACCATCACCACGAAATCTCGCATGCTCCTAGGGTTCGCGGATGACATTGATATCATCGGTGTTAGCCGTAGAGCTGTGGAAGCAGCGTACACGCATCTTAAAGAGGAAGCTGCGAGGATAGGGCTTATCATAAATTCTACCAAAACAAAGTATATGGTGGCTGGTAGAGAGCGTGGTAGCCCTTCGGGTGTTGGAACTGCGGTGATGATAGATGGAGATACTTTTGAAGTGGTCGACGAATTTTTTTACCTTCGTACGTTAGTGACATGTGACAACGATGTGAGTCGTGAAGTAAAAAGTCGGATAGCGGCTGCCAACAGGGCCTTCTCCGTACAAAACTCGCGCTCTATAAGACACTAATTCTCCCGGTGGTACTCTACGGCCACGAAGCGTGGACGTTGAAAGAGAACGACCGACGAGCTCTTAGCGTTTTCGGCGTAAGATTCTGCGATCAATTCTTGGCGGCGTATTAGACGAAGGAGTGTGGCGCAGGCGCATGAATCATGAAATATACCAAGTGTACAAAGATGCGGATATTGTGTAGCGACTAAAATACGGCAGGCTACAGTAGGCTGGCCACGTAGCAAGGATGCCGGAGGAGAGACCAGCGAAAACCATATTTAGCACAGAACCCAGCAGAGGCCGACGACTTCGAGGCAGAACCCGCACCAGTTGGATGAGCGCTGTTGACGAGGATGCTAGAACAGCGGGTGTTAGGGGCGACTGGAGAGTGGCAGCCCAAGACCGAGTAATGTGGAGACGGCTCCTGAATTCGGCATGGATTCGATAAGCGGATTGTCGCCGAAAAAGTAAAAGTAAGTAAGTTCTTTTACAATCGATGAAGGGACGGTAGGGGAAAGTAATGAATTTTTTTTAGAGTGGAGGAGAAAGAGCGGAAAGATGAGACCCATGCACCTTCCAGCATTGATTGGATGAGAGGTAGAAGTCACAACTACTGCTTGTTAAGTGTAGCTATTGATAACACCCCCCTCCCCCCCCCCCCCCTCCCCTCTCACCTTGCTGCTCTTTCTCCGCCGCTCTAAAAAAAATTCTTTACTTTCCCCTACCGTCCTTTCATCACTTGTAAAAGAAGACTACAGTTTCAATGAATATTAAGTCTTTTCAAATTTATTGTGTAAAATGTACGTGACGATAATTTTTGTTAATTTTTCTTCCAAGAGTTATGACTGTTTGTCTGTGCTAAAACCATACACAAAAAGTTTTCCAGATGCAGTAAACGCGTCTTCAAGGAGTGATCCGGAACAATGTAATTCAGTAATTCTCGCTGAAACGGGGCCACTACCCAGCAAACCACAAATCGTATAATAATGTGTGAAAATCATCTTAAATATCGCTAAACAAACTCGAAATCGTACATAAAGCTTAATAAAGTGCACCCTAGTTTACATTTATTCGTACAAAATGATAGTAACTAATTCACATACGATTTTCGTCACAGAATTGTATAGCATTATGGGACTAATCATGTCGAGTCGGATTTCATCGTATACAAATACTTATGAATGTGAATTGTTTTCATATAATTTGCAGTATGTATATCGCCTCCAAAACAGTACGCATATACTGGTTTCGTGCATCGAATGCGATTTTTGTAGATATATATCGGTACAAATATCATATTTGTTACTTTAAAATACGTATGAAAATGTTTGCTGGGTACTGACCCGAGGTCTTCAAATATTGGAACTTTTGCGCTTAATTGGTTTTCAGTTACTAAAAAGTTCCTGTAGCACTCTACAGTACTTGATTCGTCTGATTTGAAGAGCAAAGCAAATTCTTGGTGCTACATTCCGCTTCCGGAATTTGACCTTCTATTTTTATTCGACAGACTTTGCCGCCATCTGTTGCAGTACAGGTCGCGGGCCTGCTGCTACGATCCTGTTGACTCTTACAGCGTCTTACAAGTCGAGATCCGAACGTGCAATGACTGACCTATTTGACCAGCGTCGTTTTTCGAGGCCAACTGGGAGGTACGATTCGTCTGACTACTGACATATTTTCAAGTCATCAGCGAAAACAGCTTTCCAAATCTATTGAGTTGTAACAAGTTATCGTTGATGTAGATACAGAATAGCGGTGACCCCTGATTACTACCCTGTGGCACACCACAACTGTTAATGAATACGGTAAACCGGCAGCTACCAAGCTTTACGAAAAGTTGTCTATACCTAGGGTAACCCCAGCTTGCCCAGCGTCCTCAAAAGAATGATGTAAATAAGGGGATATAGCTGTTTTAACGCCATACTTTTTTACACATCTCAAATATTTTTTCTCAGCAATGCAAAAGATTATTTGTTCCGAGTTTATAGCATTCTGAAAATGGCACTTTGGGGATTGGCACTCATGGGTTCATCCGGAATGAAAAATTTCAAAACTATTTGAACATACTATAAATTATCTCATGTTTGACCGGTCCTTTTTTTTAATTCGAACGCATAGCAACACGCGTTTTTCGATTTTTTTATGTATCTCTCTGTTTATAAAATTATAATAATTCCCTACAAAAATATTTAATACGTTTGTTGTTTTGATTTCGCATCGGCCAATTCCGAGAAAATATTCTCACTGCAATTAAATAGAATGCGACCCGGTCGTTATTCCTCTGCAAAGAACTTGTTTACCGAAATAATCATATACCAAAACACGTCTAGACATTATTTTGTGACGCTGAAATCTGCACACAAGTTACTATCATTCCAAACGGTAGCTTTATCTATAAAGCTGAAACGGTGCTATTCCGACCGAATAATGTGTACTTACTTAATGAATCAACCCATTACAAACACGCGCCACCGAAATCTTCTACAAATAGTAATTTGTGACATCCGGTACAGAAAACCACACTTTTTTTGTTTACTTTAAAGAACTTTGTCATGTGTTTCGAGAATCAATAAATAAACATCTACTCTCATTACCGATAAGCGAACTGGACCTGAGCAAAAGTCCCGTCTCAGGTCCAAAGAATTTCGACCAAGGTTATAGAAAAGCACCTCAATCGAGAAGGTGGGTGTGCGAATTGTCTTTATCATCTCGTCATAAACGATATTGTTATCTCCTGGCATGTACGACGACTATTTATAACGATTACTGAATGTCGTTCGATTGCATTTGCCGTAGCTGTCATCATCAAAATACTTTATGATGTTTAGCAAGTGCACTTCAACTGAAATGCTATGGACTAAGATTGGATTAAAACCGGCATTTGGAATTGAATCAAAAATCCAATGTTCATCACAAGAGCAATGTTGTCTCGTGATATGCCAGCTTGTCCTGATTACTCACATAAATAAATCCACATATCCAGCTCATCATAAAACGAAGTTCATTCCTATGTAGTTACGGAAAACACACATAGTCTGCGTTAATAGAAAGTAAATATTATTTTGTTTAAAAACTAGTTTCATATTTATGAATATACAAATGAACGTAATAATGAGAATGAATAGGTTATTAATGGTTGAAACTACTAGATTAAGACAAGCAGTACAATTATAGTTTTCGAAAATATCTCAAAGAAGATATTTAATTGATATAAAGAAAAACCTTGGAATTTAAGTGTTCATAAAACGAGAATAAATAATTATTGCATTTATTTGCCGATTTGATGGCTCTAACACCATTCATATCATTCATACGGAAGTTTTAACGTTTATGAACAAGCAAAACACACTATAAATGGGAAGACTGGGTTGATTTCAGCTTGTAGCAGATACGGTCAACACTATCTATCATGTTTATTTGGTTAAGAGACCATTCCTTTTTTGTTTGTTCTGCTATTCCTTTTAAAAAGTCTATTATGCTTTCTTTTCGTTCTTTCGTTCAGGTAACAACATGTGTGAGACCAAAGGAAGCATCGCGAACCTAATGGAATTCTCCACTGAATGTACGATCGAATTCATGACACAGTGTATCGAGCCAAATCTCAAATCTCAACTTAGATAGAGCACAAGAACCTGTGTTATTTTTTTAACATAAAACTTATTCGTTTATTTATACAATATATATTCTAATATCTCTGCAGCATTTTCATACATTTGTAACAGTAACTATCATGATAGATTTACCATATTATTGAAATGTATAATTTCTCCATTTCACGTGCCATTCTTTTACTAACTTTGAACTGTTCGAGATTTGTTTGCGGATCAAACTTGTGGTGGTGGGCACCAAAGGGTTGAATCGGCAACTTTTGGGAACTTAGCAAAAAAAACTTTTGTCAAACATAACCTATCAAAACTCTTTGTCAACTTCAAAATGAAATTAAAATAAATCCTTTTATGAAAGTTTAAAACAAATACAACGTAAATTTTAGTATTATAAACGAATTGTAAACATTTTTTTCCAAATTCAGTGCGAAATATTAAAGAAACTAAAAACTAGAAAACAGAAAGTGCCATATTATTGAATTATTGGAAGAAAAACATCGAAAATCGGGTACACGAAAATAAACAAAAATACACATCAAATAAAACTGTGTGGAATTTTCAAAGGAATCATTTGGATTCCATTTGGTTTAGGAATGGAATATTCCAAAAGTGTAAACATATACCTGGTCTTGTTATGCATAGCCCTTCTTGGCTTTTCCGTTATACATACATTGATAATATATGGTAAACACTACTCTAGCGTATAGGTTACAGGCAAACGTCACAGGTGTGAAGATAATTGTAATGGAAAATAAGAAGGAAATAATAGAATACAATGAGAACGATCCTGCGGAGGACTGCTAGTTGCTAGTCGACGCACAGTGAATTCATTTTCTGTGCGGGTAAACAGTCAATAACAAAACAAAGTTATTTTCGGAAGGAATTATTTCGTGTGTGCCTCAAGGGAACTATGTGGGTTCGCTATTAATTGCAAATTATCGTACCAAGCGCATTTTTAATTCAGATGCCACCTTGGGGGAAATAATTTTGCAAAGAAGATTAAATAAAACAATTGTTGGCAGTCCGCATTTGAAGCTTATAAATAAAGCAGATTAAAAAAAATGTTGGCGATAAAACTTCTGCAGTAAGTTGTGAACCCAAAAAGCACAAAACAACGGTCTCACATGTCATAGCTGCCAGTAGTACGGTACGGCAAGGGCGCGTACGTCTTCCGCGAAAGGCGTCATAGCTTCAAGTCCACAAGGAAATACTGGTCTAAAAGGGGCTTCGTACATGGTCAACTTCGTATTGTGGCGTCGCTTCTTGATCGTATCGTTTTGCGAAAGGCAAAGTAGGCCCGATTTCCCGCTTGAATGAGTCGCTGGATCTTCTGACTAATGTTGTCCGCAGTCACCAGGCATTCCAAATCCACGAACTCATCTATCAACCTCTGCCTTTATCTATCACCCTCTTCCTTTCATGCATTTGATTTTCGACTCATTTATTTTTTGTCTACCCCTCTTAGACCATGCTTTCAGCCTGACATAGATTGCCTTCGCCATCCTGGCAAAGCTCCTGGCACAGAACAGAAGTGGAAATAAAAATCCAAACACGTACACGCTAGTTTTTAGAGATACTAGCAAACCTGGCGGTGGCGAGTCACTTTTTTCCACGAAAGCACACGAGCGCATACGAATGCACACGAAAGCGAGTGAACGCTGCTATGCGATTGGCAGCGAGCGTTCTGCTTATATTCCTGTTATTCACTTCTATGTGAAACCCTTCCCAAAGAAAAATAAAAACAAAAAAGACTCTGTTACCAGTTTTGATCGCCGTATCGTTCGAACTTCCACTTCTGTTCTGTGCTCCTGGGTATGATAGCAAAACCTAGGAGTTGGCTACTCTTGGTGAAAATCGTGCCTCTCGTTTCGATGCCCACTCGTTGGTTAAACACCTCAAGAGCGATGTTGAACGCCATGCAGGATTAGCCGTCACCTTGTCTCAACCCGCAACTCGAGAGTGTCCCAGAGATGCGCACGAAACACATCGCTCGATCTAACGTAGTTCTGATCAGTCGCAGTTTATGCATTATCTGCCATAGCTTGTCTCGATCAACTGTATCCTATGCTGCTTTGAAATCGATAAAGATGTGATGGATAGGCACGCTGTTGGGAATATACATTCCTGCTAGATCTGTCGAATGGTAAAAATCTGGTCCACAGTTGCGCAAACCCCCATGAAGCCCGCCTGGTAGTTCCATACGAAATGCTGTGCTATCCGTAACAGCCGGCTTAACAGGATCTGTGGGCCCTTATAGACCTTACCTTATACCTTATAGACGGCATTTACCAGCGAGCCAGATAGCTGTAGCAGTCAAACCGATCACACCTTTTGTAGATGGGACAAACCACTTCTTCCATCTCTTCCCCTCCGGCAGCTTTTCCTCTTCTCAAATCTCGGAAATAATCCAGTGTAGAACCATTGCCACCGTTTCTCGGCCATGTTTATAGAACTCTGCGGATCGGTGGTCCTTAGCAGCGGCTTTGTTGGTCTTCAGCCACCCGATTTCCGTTTGATTTTTTGGAGATGAGATGCTGGGATATTACTATCTTCCATGGGCACTCCTAGGTTAACCTCCGTTCTGCAAGAAGTTATCCTTGAGCAATTTCGCTGAAAAACTGCTCCCACCTATCTCTACCATCTCGCGCTCGTTTGTGATTGGATTCCCTTCCTCGTCCCTGCACATTTCAGGTTTCGGGGTATAGTCGTTATGACTTTAGTTCACCTTCTTGTAAAGCTTGGCCGTGTCTCTAGCTCGGAAGAGTTGTTCCAATTCTTCACGATCTCTGTCCTTCTTCTGCCTCCTGCCTCCTCACGATCGTGATTTGACCAAGTTCTCCCAAGTGGGAGAAGCCGAGAGTATTCTACGTCTTCCTCAACCGTCTTCTAGGTTTGAAGCACCCAACTTCTCGGAAGAAAACAGTGCCTCATCCAGTATTCGCGCGAAGTTCTCGATAGATTGCGGGCTATTTAGCTGCCTGGTGTTCAGTCGAGGAGGACGGCTTGGACGAGCGTGGTATACGGTAGACAGTTTTAAGTGTACATATACTGCTGATAATCATAGTCAATATCCGCACCTCGTAGGGAACGTATGTTCGTGATGTTAAAAAAGAACCGGCCATCTATGAGGACGTGGTCAATCTGACTAATTGTACGTTGATCAGGTGATCTCCATGTGGCTTTAAGGATATCTTTGCGTGAGAAAAAGGTGCTTCGAAGAAACGGGTCTCGGAAACGTGCAAAGTTTATACATCGTTGACCGTTATCGTTAGTGTTGCTGCAGGTTATGGGGTCCTATCACCGGTCTATACACTTCTTCCCTATCGACCTGGACGTTCATATACCCGATGACGATCTTGATGTCCCGTGGCGAGCAGCTGTTGTTCGTACGTCGTAATGCCAATACATACCTTATTTGATAAATGTATTTCATGCCATTTTTCTCAGCTTTGCAATGGGGGTTTGTAGAGTTCTGAATTGAGAGACTGGCAATGGCAACTCAGTAGCTCGCGAGAACTTGTCATTATTAAACCAGCGGCACACGTTTCACGTAATCAGTGAGTGTCGTTGGTTTAATGATGCGAGTTTTTGAGTGACACAGCCAGTCTCTCAATTCAGAACTCTAGGATTTTGAAATGAAATTGTCGGCCGGTGCGCTCATGGCGAAAACGGCCATTACATGATAAAATCCAATATCCAATAGTATAATATCCTGTACGGCGACTAGTTCCAAGATAGCCACTAAAAAAAATTAACTTGTGAAAACCATGTTACTCTTCTTTACAAACCCATGTCATTTGTTAGGTATTTTACTGCAAATTTAGAAAATATCAGATAATAAAGATTTCAAGGTTTGCTGAAAATCCACCTTTTTGAAACTGTGATGATTGTTATTGTTACAAAACGTCGTGGTTATTTTTTATAATCCTACTCGAGTTTGCAGAATAGAATTACATATGTGAAACATTCAAACATGTTAGAATTATATACGACTCTCTTTCAAATTAACCAGACTTAAGTCTGGTTATAAATCGTTTCAGTAAGTATCTCATAGAAAAGCACTTTTGCCAAGTCATTTAAAATGGGTGTGTCAAAAAGCTTCGAGATGGATTCTGTTATTGAAGTTAACTCTAGCATGTGCGTTTGGCATTATAAGATGCACAGGAAGTGGTTAAAAAATCGTCCAAAGTCCAAAATTGTTGATCGATCAACATAACAAACCATGCCAATTAAATCCTGCTACCTTGATATACATTTCTCCAACCTCGACCAGTAGGTAGTTGATCAACCTGTTTGACCGTTGTTGGATAAAAACTTTGCGCTGTTGCTAGGCGGCTCCGGCTTGATTGTTTTGAACTCAACCACAAACAACAGCCATATGTATGCTTGTATGGCCACACCACCAGAACGGCCGGTCCGGTTTTACGGCCGAAATGAGATAGCACCGCTGCTGAAAAGATCACCCGATGTCGGAATGTTTTGGTTCTATCCCGTTCTTATGAAAGCGTGTGGATGGAAGGAAACAACCGTCTCGTCGCACCACTCTGACCGTAGACACAGTCTGCTTGATAAGATAGCGGCCAGTCTGCGTCAAACATCGGAA
This sequence comes from Sabethes cyaneus, assembly GCF_943734655.1. NCBI lineage: Eukaryota > Metazoa > Arthropoda > Insecta > Diptera > Culicidae > Sabethes > Sabethes cyaneus. The sequence continues at coordinate 58,195,861 of NC_071355.1, forward strand.
AGTCCAAATACATATGCGCGCAGAACAACTGTTTCGTAAAATTATTGAAAAAATCAAACACTGAGATTATTATTCCGACGGTTACGAACGCGAGTTGCCAAAGTAACCAAACCTATCAACAACGGTGACTCTTGGCATGACTTGAATTTTTTTTACTACGTCTGTAGAATTTACTCTTCGACGCAGATAACCGTGCATCAACGAGGTCAAGTGGAGATTTCCACTTGGTACTCAGACTGCAGGAAACCTACATCCAAAGTTACTTGCACCTCTAAAGTCTACGTTGCTCAACTGAAATGAAACAGGTGATATGCGTTCATGAACCCGCATGAGCTTCAATTGAGGTGAACTTTCATTGATTGATCATTCCTTCCCTTGGGACAATCTAAGTACGATTTCAAGTTTTGCTGCTTGTTACGAACCACAATCACAAACCGATGCGACACTAAAAGTAAACAAGCCGCGGCGTAAGCTTTTTCAAACGAACCGAAACGAAGGGCCATAGACACAATCTGAGCAGCGAGTTCCAGTTCGAACCGGTAGGTAGCGATTGTGTAAATGGCCGGTTTCAGTGACGATCGTATACTTTACACGGATGACACTGAATGATAGATTACAGCATAGCGATGGATTGTACTTTGTCCAGAAGACATCGGATGAACAGCCTGCCGGGGCGTGCCGGTCGCATTAGCGCTCCGCTTAGCACGATTAGACAGCATTTTCTTTCGACATGGATTGAACATTATTTGTTCTATCAAGAATCAGTTCACTCGTACGCACAAGGCTCATTAGAGCAATTAAAATTTTTCAATGTGGAGTAAGGATCATATTCTGTTGAAACTGGAAACGCGAAAATTCAGTAAGTATGTTCTACAATAACTATGAAAATCAATCTTAGTCTAACAGCTTCCATCTAACATATTTTTGATATGTCTACCTCTATTGTACTTACACCTGCGTTTACAAAATCTTTTTCTATGCAGTAATTCAATTTATGTATTTAATTTTATACCTACGCAGTTTCCAACCAAATGAAATTTTATGTATAAAGTAAAATCAATCTATAACTTGAAAAGTTCAAAGAATCAAAAGATTGAATTATTCTGAGATAATTAAATTTATGGCAATGCTAATTAAAGTTTATGAGCACAAATTACTAGAACTTTATGAAAAATAGATAAACTGAGGTCGACGTTATTAGCTTTAAAGATGTATACTAGATAATTAAGAAAATTTCTAAAGTAGTTTGAACCAGTCTTGATATTTACAAAAATCTCAGCCCATGTCGGAAGTGACCAGATTATTTCCAATGCGAAACATATACTGGATTCCCCTATATAGGATGACGACCAACATTTCAATAGAGCACCCAAGAACAACTTGTAAATAAACAGAGTAAGGGTTTTTTGTATGGTGACTCAGCAAATTGGTCGTCATACTCCTGGTTGTTAATAGCCAAACAAGTCAATTCAAACGAGTCAAGTCAAACAAGTCTCTGACAACAAGCTATATTTTTGTGGCTAGAATCGCAATTCCTCCAACACACACTTTACACGAAGCCGATACTAATACCTTGCTCACCTAAATTGAGCTGTTACGTAGGCCTGACGAACACTTTCTTATCCGAGGCAGGATCTGTTGCGGCCTCAAAGGAATGTCAGCGAGTTGGAAGGAAAATCTCTTTTGATAGTTTATGAGTATTAGTACCACAATAGATCAAAATAATGATCAAATTTTTGACGAACCCTGATTTAGGAAAGACTGACACTAAAATGAATTAAATTATACCCCATTTGTCAATATTGACTAGACCAATCACCTAGAACATATGCAATACATTGTAGGAAATGTTATTCAATTTCAATTCATTCCCGAGCAGGAGCGAAGGGCAAAATAATATCAAAATGTGTTATGGAAATCGAATAATACATTTCAAAATTTGATCTTGTTTTGGCTGACATAGTTGGTAAAATAACAAAAAATAATATCTAAATTTTGCTCCTTTTAAGCCAAAAGAATAACTACTTGTGTTATTTGAATAACAAAGCAATAACATGACTGTATTCCGAGTTTAGAATAACATATTTTAGTATTATTAAGGTATTGAATAACAAATGCAGTAGCATATGAGATATTGAAAAAATATTTTATAAAATATTTGTAATCTAAAATCTCTTTAATCAATAAAAAAAATAATGGAATACATCGAATGTCATTTTAAGGTCAAAATAAGATATGATAACAAAATCAGTTATTAAATTCATTATACAACCTCTGTTTTAAATATCTAGGTACTCAATAACAAAATGTGCAATCAATGTATCTCCATATCTATTCAATAACAAAATATAGCATCATAACACAGTTCGATATTGTTTTTATATTATTTTGTTCTTCGCTTCTGCTCAGGTTACAATTCAATGCTGCTAACATTATATCCAATATTCACAATTTTTCAAAGCGACCGCCATGATAAACTAAAACCTATACTTAACTTGCGTTGATTGTAACCAGTTTTGATGCAATTTGACTCGAAATCACTACACACTTAAAAAAAAGCGCCGAAGTCGGCTAAATTTTGCCGAGATTTGGACAGCCGAGCATTCGGTAAAATTTTTATGATGCCAAACGTTAGTAAAGATCCGTAAACGTCGATTTGCAAAACCGAAATTTTTACCGAACGCTCGGCTGTCCAAATCTCGGCAAAATTTAGCCGACTTCGGCACTTTTTTTTAAGTGTGTACAACTGAATGCAAAGAGAGTACCCCACTAGGCATACGGATGTAAGGCATAATGGACGTTAAGGTTAAATATATTCAGCATAATGGAGGATAGACATAATGGACGACAGGCAATCTGCCTTTAGCTTCAAGGAGGACCAATCGACTCAGTTTAAAGAAGCATTACACATGAAGTGAATTAGATTACCTTCGAATGGCCGAATCACATACCGCCGAATTATGAGTGGCCGAAACTCAATTAGACGAAATAAAAGATGGATAACTCCTTAGGAACCTAGGAAAATCCATTTTTACATAAATAGTGAATAGTGACGATTTCTGCGGGGGAGAGGCTGCTCCCCCGTAATGACCGAAAAACATTCGCGAGTTACAGCCATCTCACCTCGAATCATCTAGGAAACGTTTGCTACTAACACAGTAAACGGGTCACAGTTAATAGTAAGTAAATAGAAGTAAGTAGAATGTAGAACAGTAGATGTACTGTAGAACAGTAAAAAACTGCCTAGAATACCTTTCTAAAACCTAACCCCTGTTTTGGGCACAAAAACTGCTTCCGAAATTGGGGTTTTCGACGAAAAGTAAATGACTGCTCATTTCCCCTTAAAAGAAAATATAGCAGTATGAATCATCTATACTCTACTGTTTGTACTACAAATAATTACCAAAATAAAAAATAAGATGCATACCGTGGACCCCCGTTCGTTTAACCGTTTTTAATCTGAACACTTTTTAACTTGAACCTCGCTGGTTTGCACGATGTGCAAATTAAAAATGGTTCAAATGTCATTCTCAACATGACATCAATTGCTTATGCAAGCAATGCACATAACGACGATTTCACATTGCGTTTTCCCAACGATTATGATAGACATCCGTTCGGAGAATGAAATATTCACTGCTTGCAACTGCCAACTGAATCAAACCACCAAAACAATAACAAAGGGCGGCCAGTTTACACAGGTTCCAAAATATTTAGGGTTGCCTGTTGTTCAAATTAAAAACTAATCCCGTTAGTCCACTGGGTCCAGGGGGTCCACTGTACTGTGTGAGTCTTGTTTTTCTGACCCCCGCACCACCGACTTCTCATCACAGATACAGTCAACTTTCGTTCGTTGGGCTTAAGTTAAAGATATAACTGGGCTACGTTTTAATCGGGCTCCCGTTAATTGGGCTATAGCCCATCTAAAACGAAGTCAAACGTCATTTCTGACAGCGTATTTTTTCTTCCGAGGGGCTCTTGAATGTAGTTCATTCGAGTGTGGAAAATAATTTATATAGAAAATATTAAAATTAATTGAATGAAACACAATTGCATCATATCGTTTTCCGATCTCTTATGAACTTGTCCCTCCTATTTTTAGCATCACGGTGAAGCAGTTAAAAATGCCAATATATATTAATATTGTAGCATGAAATTCAGCTATTTACTTGTTAAACAATCTAGAACCAAATTTCAACAATGAAAAGATTAGGTTCCACTTTGATTCTGTATTTAATATAAGTGTATATTTTTATAAACCTTTTCTGCGACGATTTCGACAAAAAACAATCGATATATCCCTCGGTTTTGACATCTCAGCCCAATTAACGAAAGTCTTTCACTAAACGGGCTAAGAGCTTAGTGCAATTAGTGAAAGTTGACTGTAGTTAGTATTAGTTAGAGAGCCTTAGAGAGTCTCCATCTTAAACCGAAAATTTCAATCGAACAGAATCAGTTGTCAAAAGTAAGTCCAATCCAGGGGGATCTATTGCTGTCAAATTCCTTACATGTGTGCGTTACCGCAGATAGTGTTTGGTCCATGACGTTTGTACTGTCATGGACCAAACGGCTTATGATTGATTTCGAGCCAAGGGACTCGCAACTCTATTTTTGTCTGCTGCAGTTGACAGAAACTCAAACCCAAACACGCAGCGCTATTGTCGTTTGTATTGTTTTGATCCCGAAATTTCATTTATCTGCTTTTTAGCGTAAATAAAACAAACTAAGAAACTTTTCGGAAGCTACATTAACAGGCAAGAGCAGCAAATCGGTAAGAACAAAAGTAGCAAGAGCGGCATTGAAAATTATGGTCACCTCCCAAGTAACATTGCTGGTTTTATAACATATTTATGACGGTTTTGGTGAGCAAAATTGGTCATAAGAACCGTAATAAGAGCGTAATAAAACTCAAATTGTTACTTGAGCTGCCTGCCCCTTCACATGTGAGTTTAACAATTCCTTACCGATAGATCCCCCCTGGTCCAATCGAACAGGAGACATGTCAAAACACCGATTAGAGAGCCTTCAAAAGCGTAACGACTAGAGAGCCTGTTAGAGATGAAGAGACGCCGTTTCAAACCAAGAATATTTTTGTGCAGATTTTTCTAAATTTTTAGCACCTATTTATGAATTATTCGAAATAAAAGCGTCAAAGAAAGGTTCCTCGAGTATGTTATTATTATATGTAGCATCGTGAAACTCAAAATCTTTAATTTAAATCACTGGTTCTCAAAAGAATAATAACAGATAACAGCATAACTAGCATAAGCATAACTATTTACGGTACGACCATTAACTGTAGTCAAATTATCATGAAAAGAGGAGCTACATATCTAGATTTTATATAAGTTATTTATTCCAAATGTCTATTGATCACAGAATAATCTGCGCGTGCGGCAACACTGGTATACGCAACTGCATTGTTGCTAGATTATTTGTTTCAAATGGCGACTCTCTAAGGCTCTCTAGTATTAGTCAAAACAGTGAATATAAAGAAGGACTTAAAATATTCTATCTAGGGATTTTTACAAAATCTTATTCTGAAGGTTATATAGGAGCCACTCACTCAGCCACTCAAGTGTTATACCCATTGTAATCGATCGTCTCCGATGTCAACTGGTATGATCACTTGAGAGGGAGTGAGCCTTATATAACCTTTAAAATAAGATTCATTGTTTTGACTAATACTAACATCCTTTGAAGGAGAATCTGAGTTAAATGAAAGTTCAATAATTATTGCCTACAGACATAACGTGCGGCTTTTCCCCCTGAACCATCTATTAAAAATCATAAAATATGTTTGGCTGAATTATGCCATCAGGTCGTTATGCCAATGTTTATGCCAATGTTTTCATGACGAACGACGTTAGGCCAAACAGCATAATGCGAAATAATTTTATGCAGAGGTGGCATAAACCGCAGCGCAGACCAAAAGACACACATTCTTAAACAACACAACACTCACCATGCGGTGTGTGTTCGCCCACAAATTGCCTTCAGTGTCTCTTTTGCTAAACACGCTCTTTCGTGTTTTACGCGCACCAGGAAAAGGCAGTCGCAAACGCAGAGTGATAAATTTGCTGCGTGCTTTACCACACCAAGAGCCGCACTCTGCGCGGCTGGATTGTACACCCTGCGCTGGGTCAGTTGAAGTGGTGTGATTGAAAAAAACATTTTTACTGTTGCGTCGCCTGATCCGTACTAACTTAACATAGACCATATTATTTGTTCAGTGTAGCGTGTATTTTCACTTTTAAAAGGGCAGAAAATTTGTAAATACAAAATAATTTTTTTGCGTTAATTCCGCACGGAGTGTGGCAAAGGGCAACACCAAGTGCTGTTTGGATGATCACTCACTGGGCGATTTTCACCGAGTGCTGTCGGTCGCTCCCACTCCGCTTTCGCTCGTACGCTGTGTACATATTAGCTGTAGCTGTAGAGGTGTATTGCCGAATCGCTCTGTGCGACAAGGCATAATATTGGAACATTGGGCGCATAGTGTGAGCGAATGACAGCCCTGATTTTATGTTAAAAGGGCGGTCCGATCTCATTGTATTGTGAAGGAGAGATGATTGGCTAAAGTGCGTATTCATAGAAAAGCTAAATTTAGTAAATTATACTTGACGTCCATTATGTCTATCGTCCATTATGCCTACCGTCCGTTCTGTTTATCGTCCATTATGCCTATCATTCATTATGCCTAAAGTCCGTATACCTAACGTACGCACGCCTATCGTCCGTATGCCTAACTTCGCGCATCCGAATACAAAGTCGGTCCATTGTTGCGTGACGATTTGCAATTGATGATAGGGTTTCACAATAGGTTTTTTCAAAAATCTGGCAAACCAAAATAAACAGGTGTGTTAAAAATCTGGCAATCACCAAGGAAGGAGGCAGGTCCCAGGAAGAGGCAGATTTTGTGAAAAATTTCGCAGGTTTTACTCATCACAAAGGTAAAATGTTAAGCCTTTTTGCAAGGTAGAGGAATCTGGCAAATCTGGCACATTGCTAAAACTCTGGACCATTTTGAGTTTTGTCCGTTTGGCAGCCGGTCCAGCCAGTAAAGATACAACGGTATCAAAGCATACGACCATTCATGTATATATATTTCGGGTGACTTTCATCGGGTCGGCCTAGCCACGTACGCGAAGACAAACTATATCGGCCTTTTCGCGTCTCTGGGTCTAGGGCTATTAACTGCTTCAATTGGGTATTTCAGTGATATATGAAATGCTGCAATCTCGACGAATCTTTATGTAGTCATCTTGCGTCATCTGATAAGTCAGAAGCTGTCGATACACTCAAAGGACATTTCCCGCACAACTTTTCAAAACATCCAATGTAACATTGAGAGATACTCTTCAATGTCCCACTCTTCCGATTATTACGGCAACATGAACGCAACGCAGTGTAAGATTCACTGAGGATTAGCTAGCTAATGAGCAAGCTAATGCCAGCAACCAATTCATGCAATCCAAATGCATTCAAGTGCATCCGTAATAAACTCAAAAGGGCAGAGAATCTTTCAGTCTTATTTAATACCTTTTGCAAAGTTACGTGAGATTTGTTTGCCCTTGGTAATCCCTAGACAGACTAGGAAGACAAAAAATTCTCCAAAAACGACTGAGGATATTCCCGTGTAGAATGGAAATCTAGATGAGTTGTAGAAAAGAAGAAGCAAACTCTTGCTTGTCTGACTAAATTGAATTGAGGAGTTTACAGTTCATCCGAAAGCTACACAGATCAGGTTGTATTTTAGACGAGGCCGTCTGGCTAATGTAGACAAGTTTCTGCAACGGGACTTGGAATTGGGCTTGGACTTAGGTTTGGGTTTAAGCTTGAGCTTGGATTTAAGCTTGGGCTTGGGCTTGGGCTTGGGCTTGGGCTTGGGCTTGGGCATGGGCCTGGGCCTGTGCGCTTCCCGCTGTGCTACTAACTGCTGGTTTCGCAATCATGCTGACGACGCCGCTGGGCTTAAGGCGACGCTGACCGGTGCTAGTCCGTTCGTCCTGGTCTTCCCTCTTTGACGGAGATTGACAGGCCCAGAACGATACCGGAATGACCGTGCCGAGAGGGGTGAGTCCTCCTTAATAATTATGGGCCAAGGTCAGAGGACTGCCGTTGGTCCTTTACGGGTTAGACGTAGTGAACATCCAGGGCTCGCTAGACCGTTCGTGTGCTGACCTTTTTCTTTGGCAAACCATTCAACGGTTGCAACAACAAAATAGAATAAAGGCGATATCACGAGACAATTATTCCTCTTGATGTAGACAATTACGGACAAAGGTTCCGTTGTCTTTGCAGGATTTAACAATTGTCGAAATCAATTCTAAACCACTCACTATCATTCACTAACACTTTTAACTTTAAAAAATTAAACCGTTTAGTACACGACAACCAGAATATATCTGAACGATGGTGGTTATGATAGCCACCAAGAAACCTTTTTACGGTATTTTTCCATGCATATGGCCGCGTATTTCGCGCAGTTTTTTAACCTGCTATATTACGTGTAACAGTAACCTCCCGTGTAAGTTTTTCTACTCATCGGTAGCTGTCATTGCACCACCCACTTATATCCATTGTGTCACGTGTTTGATGATAGTGTGTTAACAATTTTTAATCATTTATTTATTTATTTTACTAACCTATCTAACCTATTTTAACAAATAACTATTTGGTACATTTAACTAACCCTACTAACAATATTCCTAGAAACGTGATAGTAAACAAAACAAGGGTCAGTCCCGGCGTAGTGGTTAGCATTCACGCCTCTCACGCCGAGGACCCGGGTTCAAATTCCAACCTCACTGAAGTCACGAATAACCCAAGCTGATTAAAGTGACTATAATCTAACAAAAAAAACAAGTATGCACCTATTAAAAAAACAGACGATTCTGTAACGCTCGGTTACACTAGACGGGTAGCTATTCTAATGTTCTTTCATTGGATACATCTGTATCAAATAAGCTAGTGGTTCTTGAGGTTGTTCGGGATCTACGATGTCGTCGCTGATACGACCCAGTTGTTACTCTGTCAGTTTCGCCAAGACCGAGTGTCTACCGTAAGATCCCTGACATCTGCTAGACCAACTGAAACAATTTGTTCAGTGACCTGAAGAACAAAAGCAAAAAAGCAAAACTTTGGATATAAAACCTTTTTAAGACTTACTTGGCCCTTCTTTATGGACAGATTTCACAGCCGGTTATTGGGATACAGAACCAACCAGCTAGTGCAACGATCCTACTGACTCTCTGCCCAGCCGGGATTCGACCATACGTTAGTTTGAAATGAATTGCATTGAATTCGAATTGAATTGGTTTAGACTGGTTTGAAATAGATTAGACCTGGATTGATTTAATTGGAACTAACAAAACTAATTTTTCATTCGTTCTCACTCCTTCAATCTCAGAATTGTATATACGTAAACGGTAATGTCAAAGATCAGTGCATTTATATGCGTCTGTTGATAACCTCAACTAAAGCATCATCAGCTTACATCAACACCAAATTTACGCAGCAGACAGCGATGTCGCGAGTTTCTCTCAAATTTCAACCAGCTGTAGGTACCTACGTCTTCTTGACGTACGTCTTTTTGCTCCAGACGAACAGGTTCAAACTCATTTGTTTACTTCCGTGATCTGAAAATACCGATGATTTTGCGTCAGAGAAATAGAGCAACAGAAGCGACATCATTCTAGTCAGTCTTCAAATATCAGTTCACTCATCATAAAACACGTATAAAAATTTTTTGAAAAATTATGACAAAATTTGCAATCTGCAGTTCAGCCTGAATCGAAGCTGATTTCATAATTTGCTAATCTTGCATCATTCAAACGCCATTCCTGTTTTTTTACGGTGATTTCGAATGAACCTTGAAGGTTCTTGTATCATGAATATGGAACATGATCTAGGAGTTGCTACAACAGTGGTTGAGTAAACACCACTGACCTGTGGCACTAAATGGGCTATATGTACATACGTAGCTACCATTTACTGTGAATAATTTGTGTGCGTCTCTAAGTCTACACACCTAATTGGAAAAGAATCGACTAAGTGCTCAATACTATGGAAAAAGAAAATATAGATTTGCTTTCAACTCAATCTGTTTAACCAGTTTGAGTCGCATCACGTCACATTTAGTTCGAAGCATCATTGAGCCAGCTGCTGAATGAACTACGATCCCTGCCTAGTAGTTGACAGATTGAACCCTTTATGTCTAAAAAAAGTAAACTCTACACAGGATGGGAAGCCGTTTTTAGGGAAAACGTTTTTAGTGCCATCGAAGGATGAAATCTAAGTTGGATGCATTCCCCGCATTGGTGAGGCTGGAACTTTCCACTGAGTATAAAATTACGATCATATAACCAACATACAGTTTTATGTCTAGTTTTATGGCTGTTTCGACATTGAACTCTACTCTATGAAACCGAAAGTTGAAGGCTCGTTGTTTCACTGAGCGACTGAAACTGCTGCTGGTTTACCTCTGGAGTGCATCAACCACCTACAAAGTGAGAAGTATTGGTTTTACTCTTGTGAAATTTATGCTGCTGTGCAATAGGAACGGAATTTCAAACACACAATAAAATTTTAATAGACTAATAGGGCATCGGTGACACTCTACAGCAATAAAAGACGTTTGGTTGCGCCTCCTAACAAATACAAGGAGTCAGTTAAAACATGTTTTCGAACAAAACTATCAAGGCTGAATATATGCAGTTAAATATAAAAACATTTTCAATCAATCTAAATTGTGTTTCGTTACAAGAAATAAGTGAACTATGAACATCAAAACTATGAACATCAAACAATCAAATTACAAATTGCTAACCGCACTCACTACTTTACGATTAAAATGCCAATCTAAATCATATAATTTGATTTATAGAAATGACTAATAATTTTCATTATAGTAATCTGCAGGAAAGGAAGCCAGTTGAGTTCAAAAGTTACAATAATTTTTTTTATCACACTCGAACCTGACTTTTGAACCCGTGAGCTTCCTGAAGATTATCTCACAAAACCCCCAGTTAACATTGAACATTGCTCAAGTTTACAATCAGTTCTAATAATCCCTTTGTTTAAAAACAGCAAAACACTCAAGTGTTTCGAAGCAAGAAAAAAAGACCTCCCTCATTCCACCGCGCTCGACGGTTATCGTCAGTCATCACAAAGAAAGTCAAGATTAGAGCACCTACTTTGGCTAGGAAAGGGAATTTCCTAGAGTCGAAGGTATCGCCGGGCGTGCCCCTGAGCAAAGGGTAAAGCTCAGCTCGCGCTCGGCAATATCGGCCATAAAATTTCTGTACTCGGTCCAAAAGCTCGTTGTTGCCAAGCCACGCGCGCTTCTTGCAGTTCCCGCGCCAACTCGCTCTCCTTCCTACCGTAAACAACCCCTTTACTGGCCTGTTATGAGTGACGTGTGGATGTATAGGTTAAGCGCTTATCGCCTTCGTGAGAGAAGGAACAAGCATTTTCGAGAGCAACGCGTCCGGCTGTTTTGTGCCACTATCAACAGCTGATAGCTGAAGAACCTGAGTTCAAGTCCTCCTTGCTCTGCTTTTCTTCTGTCTCGCTTTTCCGACCTCATCTGACCGCTTCCTCACGACCGTGGTACCCCAGATCCGGTCCATCAGCGTCAGTCTCCACGCAACCTACATTCGCTCAATCGAACGCTGGCTGGTGTTCGGCTTGGTTCGGATCAAAACAAAAACAAAGGCTTGCTGAGTTGGAAGTTGGGGGCTTGTCAACGGAGTACGACTGCTGATTGGTCGGAAACGATAAGGTCTCCCGGCTGACGCAAGTTGTGCGCGGAGTTGCGAATACACGATGCCGCGCAGAATTGCGGTGGTTGGCAAATGCAAGGTGGAATTTATGTCGTATAGGAAAACCATGACACGAGACTAGGTGAATGGTATTTATATAAAATGATGCAATGCATCGGATGCATTGCCCTACCCATGCATTATCGGCCCTTGTCTGAGGTTCCGGTTCGAGTTTCGGCATAACTCTCGGGGGGTTAGCGAACGGGTACTCACCGAGCGGATGGCAAAAATGATAATAGACTTGTTTACAAAACAATCAAAAGTAATCATGGTCTGCTGTTGACGTATTGCCGTGACGAAATGGTAAGCAACACGTGGCCTTTGAGAGCGAAAATAAATTACGCACCCAAGATCATGATTGCATGTTTTACTCGTGCCCCTTTGTGTCAATGGCCATTTTGTTATAGATATATCTTATAGGTATGGATTCGAAGACAGCAAAACAAATAACGTCATATTTATTTAAATACAACATCATATTATTTAGTCGGAGCGTTTTCTGTTGAATGCTAGCAAAGCCCGCCGCATATCATAAATTAGTCTGTTGAAAAAACGTGTTCCAAGTCTGCTTTTTATCCTTGTTGCATTCTTATATGTGACGAAGGAACCAGTTTTGCTGTGTTTGCCAAATTCTTCAGAACAATGTTGCTGATCAAAAATGACACCGACCTGCCACGAGCGGCAGTAAATGTGGATGAAATTTAATTATGCAAGAGCAAAGCTTTCAATAAATTTTTTAGTTTTTTTTTTTTTGCAAATGTTTCGTACGATTCGTAACCCAGAGTTTTATTCCATCACAAGCATAGATTACTACCACTGTTAACTGACTTTGTCATTTATTTTTGTTCATTCAATGACCCTCAACATTTGTTTTGTTTACCCCTGGGTTTTGGCAAACTATTGGGAATCAAGACTACTTTTACTTTATCAATTGATTGTGATGTTATTCACATTGTGACTATTTCACAACAGCGAAAATACGTCATACCACTGAATCAAAGCCTGTACCAGCTGTGGAAGAGCTTCATCAACAAACAGTTCTGTAGGAGCTCAGTTTAATGAAACAAAAAAGACCCAACCTCTTTCTTCCTTTGTAAGCACGTAAGCACAAACTTTAATAAAGTTTTAAAGAGAGAACAACCTGTTCAGTTTTCTGCTGGCTGTCAGACTACTACTGGCAGATGCATTACGATAGTACCTACGAAGAAAACTTGTCTGATCTGTAAGGATTAGAAAAAGTTTTTCTTTTTGAATGCGACACGTTTTGAAGAAAAAAAAACTTACGAAAAGTTTCTCTCCAAGTGGTAAATATTTGACTGTGAAGTGAACCATGAATGCTATCGACAGTAGCGTGTGGGAGTTTGCTAGAATGGTTCAACTCGAATAGGTATTTATTAAAGTATAAGCAATAACGTCATACCTAAGATGTTATTGCACAATTTAGCTTTTTTTATTACATAAAACACAAAAAAAGATATTTTACCGCTAATGGCGATTTTGTATAAGTAGTTATTTTACTATAACGTTAGTCTTGGTTTGGAAGATCAAAGTTGGCAAACAAATCAGCTCAGTAGTTGAATTAGCTCTGCTGCAAAAATAGAGTCATGCCTCTATTAGTGTTTTTAGTACATGTTTGCCTAACTAAAGCATGTTGGTTAGCGGCAACCTATATTGTAGGTACAGCATGAAACTGAAACAGAAGAAGCGAAAGCAAATCATAGAAGTGCTTTTTGCTACTTTAGAGAATAAAACTTTTCCTAACTTTCTTAAGTCCCCTTCAACCCACTATCGCGTTGGTGAAATCAAAAGTATGTTAAAGTTGTACATGGTTTTGTTTTTGTCAAATCGAAATAATCTATCACACACAATTTAAGGTCAAATATGAAGTAGAACTTCACATATCAATGTACAATTTTGTGTTTCAGACGTAGATAGTATGGCTCAAGAAGCACGTTTTCCATAGCAAATAAAAAAAGTTATCTGTATTTACTCCATTTGTGCAAGTCGCATAATCAGGCATTTATACAGCACCGATTACAGACGCAAACCGAAAACACGCGAAATCTATGAATACAAGTAACGGAATTTTCCTACTGTACCGTCAACCTACTTTAGTTCATACCAGAAAAATGTAGAGATTTCACCGCGTCACATTGATGCTTATTTCATCACACATCGTTGCACTAATCTGGAATGCTGTTGTTTGCTTAAAGTGTGTGTGTGTGTGTGTGTGTGTGTGTGTGTGTGTGTGTGTGTGTGTGTGTGTGTGTGTGGTGTGTGTGCGTGTGTGTGTGTGTGTGGGTGGGTGGGTGTGTGTGGGTGTGTGTGTGTGAGTGTGTGTGTGTGCGTGTGTGTGGGTGTGTGTGTGTGCGTGTGTGTGGTGTGTGTGTGTGTGTGTGTGTGTGTGTGTGTGTGTGTGTGTGTGTGTGTGTGTGTGTGTGTGTGTGTGTGTGTGTGTGTGTGTGTGTGTGTGTATCTGTGTGTGTGTGTGTGTGTGTGTGTGTGTGTGTGTGTGTGTGTGTGTGTATCTGTGCCTGTGTGTGTATAAACCCGTGTGCGCGTGTGTGTCTGTACCTTTATGTGATTGTATCTATTCCTTTGTGTGTGTTTGACGGAGGCTAGAACCGGGCCCGTGAGGGTTCCCTTACCTTAACCCCTCAGGACCTACCGTTAAGTATTACTTCAGGGGCAGGCTCCGTCACCTGTCGAAACGTGAACCGATCCGGAGCTGGCGACCGTCATAACGTCCATTCCTTCACAGGCCCCTTCGCAGGGTTCCGCTATACTTGATATTACTCCATGTTGTTTAACCGTCCAGTTTCCCTGCATCTTTCGAAACGTGTACCGATCCAGAGATGGCGACCGTCATGGCTTCCATCTGCTCACGGTCACCCTCGCAGGGTTTGTTATCGAAATCAGCACCGCTCTGTCGAGTTCGCCACTTGATTTTTACTTTTCACTTCACATGCGGCTATCGAGATGATGCTAATCGGAGTAAGAAGTTCGTTGATCATTTCTCTCTTTTCGTTGCAGCTGCAACATAATTTGAGGTACAACGCCGTTGACGGCACACACTCTCTTCCCGACACATTTCGCTAACTATGTTCTCGAAGGTCAGAGGGGCATCTCCCTACGCACCTAGGCCAACCGAGAACATTCAAAGGCTACATGCTGTGGTGTTTCTATTATCTCCCTGCATTCCGGGCAGACTGGCGTCGCGGCGTGCCCAAACCGGTGCAGGTATTGCCTGAAGTAACCGTGACCTGAGATAAACTGGATCAAGAGGAACCCGACTTCTCCATGTTTCCTGATCTATCAGGTTGACAGAACCTTTATGAGTTAGTGCGCCCATCTACCATTCTCTGTCTGGTGTATTCCACTTTTGCTGCCATATAACCAGCGACTCTTATCTCGCCAGCTTCCAGGCTTCTCTGGTGTTTCTTCATTCGTAGCAGCGTCCTCTCTTATGGACTTCTGGGAAAAATCCCTCCCTTCAGTCTAGCCTTCAGTTTTTTTGGACACACCTCCCTAATTGTCGCAGGACCTTTTCACGATTCGGTAAATGTCAACCCAGTGGTTGTCGTCAGCTTCTCGGCACAGCTCCTTGTAGCAGTTGCGGTTGCTTTGCTTTATCTCCTGTTTCAATGCAACGCTAGTCTATCTAAAAATCATGCAACACTCTCCACGGTCTACTGCAGTTCTGGCTCTCTGAGCTCGTCTTGTGGCTCAGAGATAACCTGCGCAGAGGTTCGAAAATGTCTCGTTCTACTAGTAAGCTGGGCGTCAGGTGTTACGCGAGTCCAGTTTTCTCGGTATGGTAGCATCACATGCCCTCACCAACGTATCCGTCAACTCGTGTGCATTCAGGATCGATCTTCTACGGAGTATCTCAACGAAAAGACCCAAAAGCAGTCGTGTTCCACTTTCGCATGCAGATTCTAGCTCAGATAAACAGATCCCGCCGGCCGATGATTTATTAAATCAGTTGGAGATCACTGTGGGTATACCCTTCACAGACCCTCCAGTTCATGTTCGGCATCAAGCATGGGCTACCAAAGGTGACGTCGATGATATAGTCGCGGAAGTTCTTACGAAAAGTGCTAACGGTACCTTCGTTGAACAGTTCCAACTAAGTCAGGGCTTCCAACAGACTGGCCCCTTTGGCGTTAGCATATTTACTACTCCACTTCATAGTCCAAGCGTTGAAGTCTCCTCCGATGATAATTGGCCTTCGCCCGACAAGTTCTTAGGTCAACGCATCCGGCATCTGGTGGAACTGCTCCATGTTTTTTGTTAGGTGTGCGTAACAACTACATACGAAGATCCCGTTGATTTTGACAATTACGAAACCTTCCTACGAACTCGAAACATCCTCCTCGATGGGGAACTTCCCCATTATATGAATCGCAGTCATTGCTGCTCTATTAACTACCCAGTTACCGTTACCAGACGGGATTCGGTGCCACTCTGCAATTATTGCGACGTCACCCAACGATTCCGTTGTCGACTGCCACAACAGTTGTTGTTGTGCTGTGTCGCAATGATTGAGATTGATCTGGGTCACCCCCGTCACTACCTTCTTTTTTGCAGAGTCTACATCTCGGAGGCTTCGCGCAGTCGATTGCAAAATGGCCATTCTCATCACATTTCCGGTGCGATTTAGACATATTCGGACCTTCACAGATTCGTGCTTGATGTCCAAAGCCCCAGAACTTTAAGCAACGTTCCATTTGCTTGGCCATGCGTGGGATGGTTTAAATACGCACACTGGCCACTCAACCTTAATTTTGCCCTTCTTCAGTAGTTTGCGCGCTGCTACCGCTGAAAGGCGAATCGCTGCCATCTGTGTTCCCCCATAGGCCTCCCTCAGCCGGATTACCATCGGTAGGTCGCCCAATTCGCCCTGTATCTTCAACGCACTTCTTAACTCCTGTTCTGTCGTGATCTCGTCGAGATCCCCACACTCGATCATGGTTTTTTGGGAAAGCGCTTTCACGTTCGCTTCATCTCCAAGTGCTTTGGCAACAAGGTTTTTGAGTTCACCTCGTTCTATTCTAAGCACTTTCTCTACGAGTTCCTTCAACTCCGGGGCTTCTCGCACTCTTCGGAGAGTCGCTGCGTAATGAACGTTGGCGTCCGCTTCAACAATTAGGACATCACTCTTACTGCTTTCGCGCCGAGGCCTAGACTTCTTTTGCTCTTCTTTTCGCTGCTGCTCCAATCCCTCTAATTTACGACAAAACGCCATCCACTGCATTTCCCCTGGTCCAGTTCCTTTTCTTCGTTGCACTTCACCTTCTGTTGCTCCTTCTCTTTACCGGGCGTTTTTCTTTTCCTTTTATCCAAACGTGGATTGCGGGCTGGCCGTCCTCTTAGCGTCTCCGGTACTCTCTTTTTCGCAGCTTCGTTTAGTGCAGCAGTTTCAGTAGTCTCGGCTCTAGCTCTCAAATCCTTCTGCTCGTACTCTACTATAATCATAACTGATGTCATGCATGTGACCAGCTACTTTATGTGCGTGTGAACGTTATGACTTTCCTTGATAAATTCGTACACGCTTATCCACCTTCTCCTTTATCTTTATGACATCTCGGCGTGCGCTACCACCGAGCATCGGTGTGAACATTACACTGTGTGTGTGTGTGTGTGTGTGTGTGTGTGTGTGTGTGTGTGTGTGTGTGTGTGTGTGTGTGTGTGTGTGTGTGTGTGTGTGTGTGTGTGTGTGTGTGTGTGTGTGTGTGTGTGTGTGTGTGTGTGTGTGTGTGTGTGTGTGTGTGTGTGTGTGTGTGTGTGTGTGTGTGTGTGTGTGTGTGTGTGTGTGTGTGTGTGTGTGTGTGTGTGTGTGTGTGTGTGTGTGTGTGTGTGTGTGTGTGTGTGTGTGTGTGTGTGTGTGTGTGTGTGTGTGTGTGTGTGTGTGTGTGTGTGTGTGTGTGTGTGTGTGTGTGTGTGTGTGTGTGTGTGTGTGTGTGTGTGTGTGTGTGTGTGTGTGTGTGTGTGTGTGTGTGTGTGTGTGTGTGTGTGTGTGTGTGTGTGTGTGTGTGTGTGTGTGTGTGTGTGTGTGTGTGTGTGTGTGTGTGTGTGTGTGTGTGTGTGTGTGTGTGTGTGTCAGCGATCAACACCTTTGGTAAACATTTTAATTTCTCGATGTATTATTTGGATTGAAAATTTTCTTGTTAAACAAGAGTTGTTGCACAATTTATTTACCAAAACAATATAATATTCTCTTAACTAACTACTAACAGTTTATGTTGGTCTCAATACTCCCTAGGTTAAGTGTCATTGTTATTATAACCTACCAAACCATATAACAGCCAAATTTGCTCATTCTACCACAGTTTAGATACAAGCTTAATACAAATTTTGTTTCTAAATATTTTAGTAACATTTACTTGCTAGAAAACACAGCACACGCACAGACATGATCGTTACGCAGGAGAAGCTTCGTTGATAAGGCGGAATAGAACAAAATGGCCCTGTTCTTGTAGCGAGGTCAACCAATCAGCATGAGGAGAGATAACAGTTCTTACACACATGTTTGCAGAAAAAAAAGCGATCACGTACCTCCAAACAGCTCGTTGAATGTTCGTATATAAGGTCCCTGCTCAGTCAGGCCCAGGCATCAGTTTCAATTCAATCAAGTGAAATGAAAACAGCGTTGCTCGACTTTAGCGAGTGTTGTAGCCTTAAAATCAAGAAATCAAACTACTATAAAAGTGAAATAAGTTAATTTTCGAAAGAAAATTTATCTATTCTGAACGCAACCAACAAAATAAAACAAAAATAAATTCAAAAGGCTTCAGCAAAATCAATTGAAAATTCTGCCCCAAAATGCCTCAAGTTATTGAACAATTCACGAAGTAAGTAAACTGAAACATGGTGCAAAAAGGAAATAGATGCATTGGTGATATTTTGTTGCTCTTCACAGGCTCCCGACGGCTCTTGGCTGCTCACCAAAATTACGCCCATCTATTACCAACCAGATTCGCGGAACTTCCATCGTTAACGGAAATGTTGCTCAACTGTCGCCGAAGATCCGCATGTTTGTCGAAGAATCTGTGGCTCTTTGCAAACCCGACCGCATCCATATTGTCGACGGTGGTGAAGAAGAAAGTGCTATTCTGCTGAATACTCTGCAGCGTCTCGGAACCATCCAATCGCTACCGAAATACGAAAACTGCTGGCTGGCCCGTACTAATCCCGCTGATGTGGCTCGCGTTGAATCCAAGACCTTTATCTGTACCGAACGCCCCGAACAAGCCATTCCAACTCCGAAGGAAGGCGTAAAAGGAACCCTTGGTAATTGGATTTCACCCGATGATTATGATACTGCCATTCGATCGCGTTTCCCGGGATGTATGCAGGGACGCACCATGTACGTTGTTCCGTTTTCGATGGGACCGATCGATTCTCCACTGTCCAAGTTCGGTATCGAAATCACCGACTCGGCTTACGTTGTCTGTTCTATGCGCATCATGACGCGTATGGGATTACCAGTGCTAGAAAAGCTTGCTGATAACTCGGTAAAATAACTTGTTTTTCCGAAATGGAACGCTCTGACTAATAGAAACGCATTTTTTTACTTTCTTTGTAGGATTTCATTAAGTGCTTGCACTCAGTAGGAACCCCAATTAGCGGTAAACTAACTATGCCTTCCTGGCCGTGTGACCCGGAACGTACTATTATCCTGCACAAACCAGCGAAAAATGAGATCGTATCCTACGGTTCTGGCTATGGAGGCAACTCGTTGCTTGGCAAGAAATGTTTCGCCCTCCGCATCGGTTCCACGATTGCACAGCGTGAAGGATGGCTTGCCGAACATATGCTGATTCTTGGTGTCACCGATCCAAATGGAGTGAAGAAATACATCGCTGCCGCCTTCCCGTCTGCCTGCGGTAAAACCAATTTAGCTATGATGAATCCAACCCTACCGGGATATAAGATGGAATGTGTCGGAGACGATATCGCTTGGATGAAGTTCGACTCCAAAGGACAACTTCGTGCTATCAACCCAGAGAATGGCTTCTTCGGAGTGGCCCCTGGAACTTCCATGGAAACCAATCCGAACGCTATGCAGACTGTTTACAAGAACACAATCTTCACCAACGTAGCGACCACCTCCGATGGTGGTGTCTTCTGGGAAGGTATGGAGAAAGAAGTTGCCCCAGGAGTAGAGATCACAGACTGGCTGGGTCAACCATGGAAGCTGGGTGAATCCAAAACTCCTGCTGCTCACCCGAACTCCAGATTTTGTGCACCTGCTGGTCAATGTCCCATTATCGACCCAGCCTGGGAGGACAACGAAGGTGTTCCAATCTCGGCTATTTTGTTTGGAGGACGTCGCCCGGAAGGAGTTCCACTGGTCTATGAAGCCAATTCGTGGGCTCATGGAGTATTCATAGGATCTGCAATGCGCAGTGAAACGACCGCAGCTGCCGAACACAAAGGCAAAGTTATTATGCACGATCCTTTTGCAATGCGACCATTCTTCGGATACAACTTCGGTGATTACATCAAGCACTGGCTAAGCATGGAACAACGTGCCAGCAAGGTTGGCGGACACATGCCAAAAATCTTCCATATCAATTGGTTCCGCAAGGATGCCAACGGTAAATTCCTCTGGCCTGGATTTGGTGAGAACTGTCGCGTCATCGATTGGATTCTACAGCGCGTGGATGAGCACGATTGCTACCAGGACAGCCCAATCGGTCGCATTCCGGCCCCGGGAGCAATCAACCTGGACGGGTTGAGAAGTGCAGTAAACGAGGATGAACTGTTCCGCATTCCGAAGGACTTCTGGATCAAGGAGGTCGAGGATATCAAACAGTACTACGAGAACCAGTTGCCACATGATTTACCCAGCGAGATCGCGCAGCAGCTGGCGGATCTGAAGAGCCGCCTGGAGCGGAAGTGAATTTGTTCATAGGTTTAGGTTAGTTTGTATTCATTTATTGGTTAGTTTCTGGCATGCCCTTTTTTATGGTTCTACTTCTAATTTTAACAGTTAATGAAGCCTTTTGAAGCAATTCGTACTATGTTTTCATTTCATGACGCGTTTGAAAAAGAGAAATACCTTGGAGCTCGTAAGCTCTGTTACGGGAGTGATCAATCTGTTGAATTTATCGTGAAGCATCATAATCTTTATTGACTCTCAAGCCTGAATTACTTGTAGCTACGAGTATTTTATGGATTGTCAGATTATTCAGTTATTTGATTTTATAGTTTTGTATTACTTAGTATTACAATGTTACAGTGTTACAATGATAGTTAAGTCATATTCCATAAATGGGACCAATTTTTTGGCCTACGAGCCTATTCTGAGTCTGCAGTCTGCAGTCTGAGTTTGAAGTCTGTCCAAAATACTCTCTGTAAACAATCAGGAAAAAAACATAAGTGATTAGTATCATATCGTTCGTATCGTTTATGTATACTTAAGACTGATGCTTAATTTCAGATTTATTGGACTGTAACAAAAAGCATAAATAACAAATTAGGTGTAGTCGAAGCTCGCTGGTTGGGCCACCATCTCGACAACGTCAGGTGCAGAATCCGCGCTAACGACACTAGAAGTAGAGGTACCAACAGATTAACATAGCTTCGAATCTGTACTGTAATCATGAGGACATATGGACATATGGAATATGGTAAGGAATCTGATCACGAATGAGACCGAGTTTGTCGATAGGTAGAAGCCGCACTTCAATGAGTATTTTATTGGCGAGCCAGTAGGGAGAGATTAAAAGGCTGAAGAATAAGAAAACCTGCGATAAAAACACGGATTCATGGATGATTATTTTCCAGATCTTAAATAAGGGAAAACTACTAGATGCTATAGGAACTCGCCTGTCCCGTTAGAAACAAAAACGACAGGCAACAATACCTCTACAATTGGAACTGAATGCTGGTCAACGCCGACATCGCTCGGCTTTATAAGAGTCCATTGCTACCGCGCATCAAAACTTCTTAATCCAACAGATTTTGTCAGAAACTTGTAAGTAGCCACTTCGAGCTTCGTTGGTCCTCCGACGAAACAGGGGGTTGGTGCTGCAGGCCTTGCAAGCCGTCACCACGAAAAACTGTCAAGCAATGAACGAAGAATAAGAAACATGTGCTCTCCGACGTATTAAAGAGCCGCAAGTTCGACACCGTAGTGCTGCAGGAGGTGTGCTGGACGAGTTCAACGGTACATGGACATACCATCTACCAGAGGTGAGTACGGTTTCCATAGTGATGGGCGAGATGAGGAAACGCGCGATTTGGTGGTGGCCAATCAATCCTCGAATGTGCAGGTTGAGAATCAAGGACCAATTCTTCAACATAAGCATCATTAACATGCCCAGCCCTCACCTCAGAAGTATCGATGACGACAAGGATGAATTTTACGCGCAGTTGGAGAGTGAATACGACCGCTGCCCAAAACATGTGCTCAGGTCGGCCAAGAAGAGGAACACAATCCGGTGATTGGAGGGTTCAGCGCACACCAGTTGACTAATGAAATGGGCCTAAGACTTATCGTCTTTGTCGCCTGCAAGAACATGGCCGTACGTAGTACCTTCTTCCAGCACGGACTTCTATCACAAGTACACCTGGAGATCACCAAATCAGCTGGAATCACAGATCGACCACGTTTTGATCGACTGTCAGCACTTCTCATACATTATCGACGTCAGGTCCTATCGAAGCGCTAACGTTGACTCGAACCACTACCTAGTTATGGTTAAGATGCGCCCAAAACTCTCCGTTGTGAACAACATTTGGTACCGACGACAGCCTCGGTTACATCGCGCACGGCCGAAGCAGCCAGACGTCGCCGCAAACCCTCGAAGCTGCACTGCACAGCTGGACTGTTGGAACATCATCAAAACAGCCATCAGCAGTGTAGCGGAGAGCTCCATTGGGCATGTGGCCCGGAATCAGCGGCACGATTGGTTTGACGATGAATGTAGGAGGGTGATGGATAAGGAGAACGCTGCGCGGGCGGCCAAGAAGCGCAGTGCCACACGTCAGAACGCGAAAAGACACAAATAGAGGAAGATGCAGCGAAACCAAATCTTCCGAAAGAAAAAGCACTACCTAGAAGAGCAGGAATATGCAGAGTTGAAGCTGCTGCATCGTTCTCAGGAAACGCGAAAGTTCTATCAGAAACTGAACAGATCCCACGAAGGCTTTGTGCCGCGAGCCGAAATGTGTCGGGATAAGAATTGCAATATTTTGACGGACGACCGAGAGGTGACCGATAGGTGGAAGCAGCACTTTGATGAACACTTGAATGACGCCCAGGCGGAGAACCATGGTAACGGGATAAGCGATTTTGGACGGAGAAGGGGTACCAGCCTCAACCTGAGACGAGACGTGTCAACTCGTAACAGGTTTTTAGACCATTTTAGACCAGCCGCTGATTCGCCGGATTAGATTGCTTTGCACGCAAAACACAAAGCAGTGTTATCAAGAACAACATATCAACATATCCATAACTTAAAAAACTAAAAAAAAACTGCTAAGCAACGTGTAAAACTGCTAAGCAACGTGTGAAAAGTATCGAAAGTTTGCTGAAAACAAGACAAAGTAGCCAGTTGTCACGTCTCGTCTCAGGCCCCAACGATAGGCGAAGTGAGGAAGACCATCATGCAGCTAAAGAACAACAAGTCAACTGGGAGAGAAGTCATCGGAGCGGACCTTATTAAAATGGGACCAGAAAAGCTTATCTGCCCGATCTATAAAAAGGGCGACAAGTTTGACTGTGACAACTATCGAGCGATCACCGTTCTCTATGCCGCATAGAAAGTGCTGTCCCAAATCATTTTCCGTCGACTATCATGAATTGCGAACAGATCGGGACCGGCTTCGCGAAGGTCGGTCTACAACGGATCAAATATTTACACTGCGGCAGATCCTCCAAAAGGGCCGTGAATACAGAGTTCCCATTCACCATTTGTACGCTGACTTCAAAGCCGCATATGATACCATCGACCGGAAATGACCGCAATAATGGACGAGAACAGCTTTCCTAAGAAGCTCATCAAACTGATTCAATCTACGATGGATGGCATATAGTTCTGTGTTCGGATTTCGGGTGGATTGTCAAGTTCATTTGAATCACACAGAGGGCTTCTTCAAGGTGATGGTCTCTCATGCCTGCGCTGCAAGTTGTTATGAACCGAGCAGAAATCAACACGCGGGGCACGATCTTCAACAAATCTAGTCAACTCGTTTGTTTTCCCGATGACAGGAATATTATCGGCAGAACATCTGTAGCGGTGGTCGAGCAGTAGACCAGACTAAAGCGCGAAGCAGAAAAGATTGGATTAAAGGTAAATACGTCTAAAACAAAGTACATGCTGCCCAGCGGAACCATGGCCGGCCAACGCCGCTCGACGACGATGAGTTTGAGGTTTGACGAATTTGTCTACCTTGGCTCATTGGTAACGGCGGATAATGACACCAGCTGTGAGATTCGGAGGCGTATTATCAGCGGAAGTTATGCTTACTATGGGCTTCACAAGCAATTGCGGTTGAGAAGACTAAGCCCCCGCACAAAGCGTACCCTATACAAGACGCTCATTACACAGGTTGTTCTCTACGGGCAAGAAGCGTGGACAATGCTCGAGGAGGACCTGCGAGTGCTCGGAGTTTTCGAAAGACGACTGCTAAAAACAAACTTTGTCGACGTACAGGAGAACAGAGTATGGAGGCGGAGGATGAACCATGAACTTGTACAGCTTTATGGCAAACTCAGTATCCAAAAGGTACCTTAAGCTGGACGGATACGATGGGCAGGGCATGTTGCAAAAATGCCGGACAACTACCCTGCCAAGATAGTGTTTGCCTCAAATCCGGTAGGAGAAAGACGACCAGGAGCGCTGTGAGCGCTTTGACAGTTAGATCGGTGGAGCGAGATCTGGTTGGGAGTACTTAGTGTCCGAGGAATCAGAGGGTAGTAGCCCACAACCGAGTAAATTGGAGAAACTTTGTTCAACGAGCTTTGTCTTAGGACGGGAAGCCAACTAAGTAAGTAAATAAGTATTTTCAAGGCGACACGGCCTGAAGTACATGTTGTGCAACACGACACTACCAGGTGCCTATATACAGGTGTGTCGCTTATCGCTCTGTTGCCGTTTTCGTTTTTGTGGTGTAGCTACACCGTTTGGTGCTACACTTTTCGCTGGATAAACGAACGCTCGCGGTGCAGCAACAGTGATGTGGTATGGATGGGTAGTGGGTTGATATTTTCCGGTTTGCACCAGCTACACTCTCTTTTTTTCTGGTGTAGCTGATGCAGAAAAAGTGTAGCAATGGTGTAGCACAAAAATCGTAAACGAACAGTTTTGGTGCAAAAAGGCTACACCGGTATAGCCTCGGTGTAGCTACACCGCAAAAACGAAAACGACATGTGATAAAGCGCTCTGCAGAACAAGCGACAAGCAATTCGTGACCGCCGCCTTGCAGCTTCGTGTGCATGAATCAAGAAATATACATCATGCTGTATACTTTCGTGACACAAATCACACGCAAACAAATTGCCTATATACAGGCGTTTCGCTCCGTGTGCAGAGCGCTTATGAAGCCACAGGAGTTATCTGACACAAAAAATATTTTATTTTATTTCGAACCATTATCATTTCGAGAATATGTGTCTGGTCTGAAGTCATTTGAAAACCAGCATCTCCCAGACAAAACACGAGCTGGTTCGTTATACCAGTGTCATTTATAAATTAAAATGTCAACTTTCAACGGCAGATTCTTTCAAAATTGTTTGAAAGTCTGCTTCCAAGTGTGCAGCTACAAAATATTTCAATTTAACCTAGTTGTCTCCAATGTAAACACAAAAAAAACCGCAAAACGAATTACTCTGTTTCTAATCTAAGTCCATCTTCAACCTTCCGAAGACCAATTCTCGATTAGATAAGTGTGCCTATTTATATTTTCTAATGTCTCTCGGTGGCAAAGTTCATTCCGATTCCGGTTTGATTCACTGATAAATGCTTCGAACGAAAGCGAACTCTGCCACCGGATGGTCTAACATTTTTGGTGATCCACTACAACCGGCCTGCGACATCGCGTTTTATTTACAGCACAACTGCGTTCGCGTTCGCGAAATTTACGTCACTATCCGGAATATACGCTAAGCGACTACCGTATAGTAACTAGTAATCAGGCAGTAATAGATCATTAAAACTCTATGATCGTCATCATTGAATTCCAGACGACTAGTAATGCCGACATCAACGTTTAGCAGCGCATGGAATTTTCCTCTCAATTGATAATAATGCATGAAGCGAGGTTTTTACTTAGTGCAACCATTTCACTTGCTACGTTATTGTCAACAGTGTGATTAAACATTGTTTTGAACTTTCGCTTGAAACAGAATCAACAATTTAATTGACTTGCCTCCGTATCATTTGACATACTTCGCTGTTGTGTATAGCGAAAACCGTTTTTTTTTTGTTTTTGAGATGCATATTTTAAAAATTTAGTTTTGATAAAGCAATGGAGACACATTGTATATTATTTTAAACTGAAAAAAGGGATGTGCCTAGCAAGAAACATTTATTTTTTATAACGATACTAGCTGACCCGACAAACTTCGTATTGCCACAAATTAACCTGTGTTGTACATAAATCATGAATCTCGGATGATCTTTGTCACAATCTCGAGTTTTGCAAGCCACCCAGTGGGCGGCGCTTCCGACGGCGGGTCACCGGCAACACTCGCGACCGTCTCGTCCTGAATGATCTAGTGTTACTATAGATAGTTTTTGTGGTCTTGTATTGACTAATGTTTTATGGAAGAGTCTCGAATTTCTCGAGTTCGATTAGTTTTTGAGTTTCGCAAAAATTTCTGTTTTATTTGTATGAGAGTCCATATCCCCCTACCACAGGGGTGAGAGGTCTCTAACTATCGTAAAATAAATTCAAGACTCCAAAATCTCCCACATGCCAAATTTGGTTCCATTTGCTTGATTAGTTCTCAAGTTATAAGGAAATTTGAATTTCATTTGTATGGGAGCTCCTCTCTTAAAAGGGGAAGGGGTCGTAATTCACCATAGAAAAATTTCTGCCATCTAAAACTCCCACATGCCAAATTTGGTTCCATTTGATTGATTAGTTCTCGAGATAAGAGGAAATTTGCATTTCATTTGTATGGAAGCCCACCCTCTTAAAGGGGAGATGGGCCATAACACGCTTTCTAAAGAAGAGAGGGGTCTCAATTCACCATAGAAAAAAATCTTGCGTCCAAAGCCACTTACATGTCAAATTTGGTTCCATTTGCTTGATTAGTTCTCGAGTTATGAGGAAATTTGTATGGAAGCCCCCCCTTTTAAAGAGGAGAGGAGTTATAATTTCCCTTATAAAGAGGGGAGGGGTCTCAATTTACCATAGAATAAATTCTTGTCACCGAAAACACCCACATGCCAAATTTTGTTCTATTTGCTTGATTAGTTGTCGAGTTATGCAGAAATTTGTGTTTCATTTGTATGGGAGCCCCCCCTCTTAGTGGGGGGAGTGGTTTCTAACTATCACTAAAACCTTTCCTGGCCCCAAAAAAAACCTCTACATGCATATTTTAATGCCGATTGGTTCAGTAGTTTTCGATTCTATAAGGAACATACAGACAGACAGACAGACAGACAGACAAAAATCCTTCTTTATAGGTATAGATTCATAAAGTTTTTACAACGATAATTTAACTTTCTGTATTTACATATACACTGAAGTCACTTTTTACGCGATTTTCAGAATTTGCGCGGTTTTTTTCACGCGAATTTCGGAATTTACGCGGTTTTTTTACGCGAATTTCGGAATTTACGCAGTTTTTTTACGCGATTTTCGGAATTTACGCGTTTTTTACGCGAATTTACACGGTTTTTTACGCTATTTTCGGAATTTACGCGGATGTGCTCAAAACGTCTATTTTTTCGCGTAGTGTTGAAATCCATAAAGTTTTTTTCATGCGAAATTTTGTTTTTTTTACGCCAATTTCGGAATTTACACGGTTTTTTTACGCGAATTTCGGAATTTACGCGGTTTTTTTTACGCGAATTTCGGAATTTACGCGGTTTTTTTACGTGGTTTTGGTTTACGCAGGACGTATCCTTCGCGTAAAAAGCGACTTGAGTGTACTGCTAAAACGCAAACGCATATTTTTGATAAATACATTTGGTAATTAGTTGGCGATTGATTGGATAATTGTCAATCTCCATTTTGTCGACTTTTACCCATATATTAAATTCCCCTTAATCCTAAGCCAGAGGGGGCCATAGTCTCATAGTCTGTGCAAGTGCTCAGGTGCTCTCCCTTTGAATATTAGTTCTTATCTCGCTTGCGTGTTATATTCCTATTTACCTTGTTATGTAACACTTTACTAGCCTGAATGTAAGATATGACTCGACTTAATGACTATTTTCGCTTTGGGGCTCTAAAATATTAAACCAAATTTTCATACATGATTCAGGGTGAGGCAGCCATAAGCCACGAGTGTTACCGGTGACCACTACTGGTAATGCAACTCCAAAGCAAACATCTCTTCAGTTTAGGTTTATTCGTTTCCCTAGAACTACAGACGGATTTGCATTACTCGCGTGGCTTCCCATATTCCGCAGCACCTTTCTAACTGCCAATTTCTCACCACTCATTTATTTATTTCTCAATTTCACTTTTCAGTCTCGCTAATTACTACTCACTCTCACTACTCATCTGCCAGCTGATTTCGAGGTACAACGCTGGTCTAACATCGTTTGTATGTATTGTTTGTATCATCATTTTTATGAATCTCGGCCGAGAGACACTGTAAGAGTCAATAGAATCGTAGCATTAGCCCCGCAATTGTCTTGTATTCTAACAGCTGGCCGCGAAGTCTGTTGAACAAAAATAGAAGGTCATGTTTCAAAAACGGAATGTAGCACCTAGGCTTCGCTTAACTTTACTCACTTCTCATTACTTTATTCTTACTACTCACTAGTAACTAATAATATCTCACTATTCACTTTTCACTTCTAAACTTCTCATTGCTCATTTTCCACTACTTACGGTTTACTAGTCGCGACTCACTAAACCTTTCGTTCGCAACTCACAAATTCTCACCATTCATTACTCACTTCCCATTACTCACTTCTCACTGCTTACTCATTTCTCATTAGTTATTACTTTTTCACTTTACAATTTTCATTACTCATTTCTAATTACTAGCTTCTCATTATTCACTTTTCATTCTCCTTATATTCAAGCTTCTTCATATATAAATTCAAGTATTTACGTATATATCATGTGAGTGCGGTTGTAGCAGCATACAGCATACTTGCTGTATCAAGAATTCCTCTCCACTGTATGCGGTCCTGAGCTACTCGTCGCCAATTCGTTGCGCGTCTCGACCCAAGGATGCCACATATAATTCTATGTTTTTTGTTAGAAAAATCTGACAATCTGTACGGCGAGGAAAAATATCTGTGCAAAAATCTATCCAATGCAAAACAATGAGAGTGAAAGAGATAGAGAGTCATTTTGCTGACTATTTCCGTCTCTTTCACTCTCATGTAAAAGCTCAAAAATCTGTTTAATCTGTGTAATTTGGCGAAAATCTGTATTCTATGCATACGGATTCTGTACAGGCGATTTCTTTCAAATATCTGTTAAACACAGAAGAATCTGTGCATGTGGCAACCCTGCTCGACACACGCAAGTCGGCTTTAACCTAGTCGAGCCATCTTACACGTTGGACCCCTCTTACCTTGGACCGTCCCAAGGTTTCTAGTAATGATGTCGAGGCGAAGGCTAACTAGAAGTTGGACACTTTTGCTGAAGATCATTTCCTTCGTTGCGATGCCCGCTTACCGGATCGCACCTTGAATAACGATGTTACATAACATACAGACATCCCCTTGCCGGAACCCTTTGCGCAATTCGAAGGAACTCGATAGTACCCCCGAAACACGCACGCAGCACATCACCATTGGCGTGCCCAGAGGTGGGGCAGCCCAAGAGGACAGGTATTCGTTATTGCGCAGTTGTCACGCTCGACGTGAGAAATGCGTTTAATAGCGCTAGCTGGGACTCCATAGCCAGCTCGCTTCGGAACGTCCAAGTGCCGGTGTCGCTGTACAGAATTCTGGAAAATTATTTCCAGAATCGTGTGCTATGCTACAACACGGAGGATGGTCAGAAATGCGTTCCAATCACCTCAGGGGTTCCGCAAGGTTCCATACTGGGCCCGGTGTTGTGGAACGTCATGTATGACGAGGTGTTGAAGCTAAAGTTTCCGGTAGGGGTGGCGATTGTCGGCATTGCGGACGATATCACTTTGGAAGTCTACGGTGAATCTATCAGAGAGGTTGAGTTGACGGCTGCTCACTCTATAAGCATTGTTGAAGATTGGATGCGATCCAGGAAACTGGACCTAGCGCATCAAAAAACGGAGGTTATCGTGGTTAACAACCGCAAGTCGGTGCAGCAAGCAAATATCAGTGTCGGGGACTGCACTATTTCGTCAACGCGGTTCTTAAAACTCCTTGGAGTCATGGTCGACGACAAGCTCAAGTTCGGGAGCCACGTCGACTATGCCTGCAAGAAGGCTTCCACAGCTATTTCGGCATTGTCTCGTATGATGTCTAATAGCTCTGCGGTATATGGCAGCAAGCGAAGGCTTTTAGCCAACGTGGTCCAGTCCATACTCAGGTATGGCGGGCCGGTGTGGTCATCGGCGTTAGGTACCAAAAGCTATCTAGCCAAGCTGGAAAGCACCTATCGTCTCATGTGCTTAAGAGTGGCGAGTGCGTACCGCACAGTTTCACATGACGCAATCTGCGTCTTAGCGGGTATGATGCCTATTGGTATCATCATCAGCGAGGACGTAGAGTGCTTCAACCAACGTGGAACTAGAGGCATACGGAGTACCACAAGATCGACCTCGATGATCACATGGCAGCGGGCATGGTCTGATTCCACAAAAGGCCGGTGGACACATAGACTTATCCCGGAACTATCCGGATGGGTCAACAGGCGTCATGGCGAAGTCAACTTCCACCTGACACAGATTCTGTCAGGGCATGGTTGTTTTAGACAGTATCTGCACAAATTTGGGCATGCGGAGTCCCCCGAGTGTCCTGAATGCGCGGACGTTGAGGAAACTGCAGAACATGCTTTCTTCATATGCCCTCGTTTCGAGGGCGTGAGAAGCAACATGATGGCAGTTAGCGGACAGGACACTACTCCGGATAACTTAGTCCAAAGGATGTGTTCTAGCTCGGACGTCTGGGGTGCGGTCAATGCGGCTGCTACCCAGATCGTACTTGAGCTACAAAATCGTTGGAAAGCCGATCAACGGCGAATAAACAGCCTAACTACCATAGTCCAGTAGTTATCTAAGAGCGTGCGTTAAGCACAATAGCCCCTCCCTGAAGTAATACCGATAAGGTGGTTCCAGGGGGGATTGAGGCTGGAGACTCGAGTAGGGTTTTAGTGGGTCTGGATCTCCACGATCTTCACGGGATACCAAACCCCACTCCCTGAGCTGTCTTTTCAGGTGTCTGATAGCAGATTTCCCTACTCGTTAAAAAAAAAAAAAAAAAAAAAAAAAAAAAAAAGGTGGGGCACCACCATTTCAAATCATTCTTTGCCTTTGGAAAATGGGTATTATTGGTAGTGGAATGTTTAGTATGCTTTTTTCAGAAGAAACACGCATCTAAATATTTGAGGCTTTCTAAGCCCAAACATGTTTTGTACACTCAAAATATATTTCACGTCGAAGTTACCTGAAAAGTTATGTGAATATTTTCCACCCAGCTTTTCCTGTACTATTTACGTGATTTTCAGGTAGTTCGCACGCATACTAATGCGTTACCGTGTAAATCAGATAGATGTTATTATTTTTTCCAATAATAATCACCTGAAAGTCACGTAAATCCCTGTAGAGAAATTTACGTGATTTTTCACGTGGAAAGGACGTGTGGATTATTTTGAGTGTAGAATTGGTTCCCCACCTCTGGGCACGCCAGTGCACATCACTCGCTCCAGTGTAGCTTTGATCAGCCGCGTCAGTTTGTCCGGAAAACCGTTTTCGTGCATTATCTGCCATAGCTTTTCGCGCTTGACTTTATCATATGTTGCCCTGAAATCTACGAAAATATGATAAGTAAGCACATTGTAGTGCCGACATTTCTGGAGGATTTGTCGCAGAGTGAAAATTTGATCCATATTGGCCCGGACCCCCATAAAGCTCGCCTTACTGCCCTACGAATTCTCTTGCTATTGGAGGTAGACGACGTAACAAAATCTGAGAAAGCATCTTGTAGGCGGCATTCACCAGCGTAATTAGAGTAATCTAGCCGGTTGCCCTTTTTGAAGATGCGGCAAACCACACCTTCCATCCACTCCTCCTTTCATTTCATTTCTGTAGAGTTCTACGGGGAGTCGGTTCTTTCCGGCGGCTCTGTTGTTCTTCAGCTGACCGATTTCACGCCGAATCTTTTCAAGACCTGGACCCGGCACGCTATTTCGGTTAACCGAGGAGGACGGCTTTGTTGCGAAGTATATACCGTTAGTAGTTTTGAACGCACATGTTCTGCTACTAGGTAATAGACCAAGTCGATATCCGCACCCTGTAGGAAGCGTATGTTGGTGCTGTTCGAGAAAAACCGGCCATCGATGTGAATATTGTCGATTTGATTCGATTGGTTCCCTTGTTAGGTGATGTCTAGATGATTTTGTGGATATCTTTGCGGGAAAAAAGTGCCTCTGATCACCTGGTCAAGTTGAAAAGTTGATGCTTCGCTAGTCGTTATCATTCGTGCCGGTGTGTCGGCTATGCAGGCCGGTGGCAGGTCTATACATTGCTTCCCTGGCGATCTGAGCGTTCATATCCAAGATGACAATTTTGATGGTCCATGTCGAGCAACTGCCTTCAGCTGCGCCTTCTCGTCGTCGGATCTACCTTCGAAGTTGTACGTTTATGATGGCGTAGTTGAAGAAACGGCCTTTAATCTTCAATACACACATTCTCTTGTTGAACGCCTTCCAGTCCATTGCGCGATCCTGCATTCTACCCATTACTACGAAGCCCATTTCCATCTCATTGATCTCCTGCAGTGCCACGATGCGGAACTTTCGAGGTTCTAACTAATCAAGCAGCTGTAAATTTAGCAATTCGCAGTTCCAGGTACCAAGTATCCGAATGCTTCGAATCAAATATTCGTGATCGTTCGAAGTAGGAAGGTTTAGGCAGGTAGCCTCACTAAGATCATGCTCCGGATCTCGAGATGCGGCTCCCATCTTATAGTGCCGAAACAACACATTGCCTCCTTCCCTGTCGGTATACGGCCTTAGTTTCTACGGGATAGGTTACTCGATCTCAGCTAAAGTTGCTCCTATTCCGGCGGGTATTATAAGGAGGTAGGGATATGAGCTGCTGGATAAGCGGCTAAGGACCATTATGATGGGGCCTGTGTTGCGTATTATCCAGCCGTTCACTAAGACATGTGAGTACGACTTATAGATAATTCAGGGTGGGACGGCTACAGGCCGCAAGTGTTGCCGGTGATCAGCCGTCAGGAAGCAACACTCACTGTGGGGAGTAACCCCTAGTGCAGATCAACAGATCTGTCTAGATTAATTCGTTTTCCTTGGAATTTTAACGTCAAGTTAGCTTTCCCTAGAAAAGATGGCATCGCAGCGGAGCTTATCAAGATGGGTTTGGATATGTTAGCTACGTGCCTGTACCGGGTGATAGTCAGAATCTGGGAAACAGGAAAGTTACGGGAAGAGCGGAAGGAGGGTGTAGTATCCCAAATATACAAGAAGGGCGACAAATTAGAATAAGGGAACTACCAAGCGATCACTATTCTCAACGCCACCGGGAAAGTGCTTTCGCAGATCATCTCTGGCGTCTATAGCCGCTAGCCAGTAGATTTGTTATAAGTTATCAAGCTTGCGGAAGATCCTTCAAAACTGTCGCGAATACCAAGTTCCTACGCACCACATATTCGTTGATTTCAAGGCCGCCTACGATATGCCGCCTATGACCCATGATACTATCAACCGTGAATTGCTATGCGCAATGCTGGACGTAAACGGTTTGCCCGGAAAACGGTCAAGATTGATTAAGGTCACTATGGACGGTGTACTGTGCTGTGTGAGGATCTTGGGCACCTTGTCAAGGCTGTTTAAAACCCGCAGGGGGCTTCGGCAAGGCGATGGTATTTCCTGTCTCCTGTTCAACATCGCGCTAGAAGGTGTCATGAAACGTGCGGGTTCTAGCAAACGAGGCACAATCTTCTATATATCCCGTCAATTTATCTGTTTCGCTGACGAGGTGGACAATGTCCGCAGGACGTTTCTGGTGGATTGCTGAGTAGAGTATTAGAGGATTAGTAGTGGTTACGTCTAAAACCACATACCTGTTAGCAACAGAGCGCGATAGAACTACTCGCATTGGCAATAGTGTGGTAATCGACGAGGACGAGTGCGAAGTCTTTACCAGTTGAGAACCGGGGTGGCTCTTGCCGTATCAAGAATTCCTCTCCATTGTACTTGTTCCTGGGCTACCCATCGCCAATTCGTTGCGCGTCTCGAACCACACAAGTCGGTTTCAACCTGGTCGCGCCATCTAGCACGTTTGGCCCCTCTATTCCTGGTGCCGGTGGGGTTCTTGAAGAGAACGGATTTCCCTGCACAGTCATCCGGCGTCCTTGTGACGGGGGATGGGAATCTCTCCAAACTATGCCTTTAGCTCGTGTATGAATCACAGCCTTCGTCACTCTCCGCTATCCGTTTGTGCTCAACCAAAAATTGCCCGCAACACCCGTCGTTCAAATACGGCAGGTACACATATGTCTTCCGTAAGCAAAGTTACTGTCTCAAGTCCGTAGAGGTTTGATTAGCTTTTTGTACATCGTCAGCTATGTGTGGCGGCGTATGCCTTGATCGAAGCATCTTGCGGAGGGAAAAGTAGGCTTGATTCCCAGCTTTAATGCCTCGTGGGATTTGCTTACTTGTACTATTGTGGGCCCAAATCCCAAATATACGAACTCATCAACGACTTCCAGTTAATCGCCGTCAACAGTCACTGTCCGTGGGAGGTAAACATTGCTTCTCTGGAGCCTCTTCCTAACATATATTTGGTTTTCGAAGCACTGATTTGTAACCCTATCGTCCTAGCCTCCATTTTTAATCTGGCATAAATTGCCTCCGCCGTATCAAGATTTCTAGTAATGATCTCGAGGTCGTATCTGTAGAAAGTAGCATGTACGTGTTTGGATTACTACTTCCACTTCTGTTCTGTGGTAAAAGGCAGGGAAGATTGGGATACGCACCCCATCTTTCGATTTTATGCCGTACATATGAGCTTCCGATTGCTTCAGATCGAATTTAAATTTCAGTTTTCTGCCAATGTGTTTTTTAAATTAAGGGATATTACATGCATTGCGTATAATAGACGGCGCCTAAAACTAGGCGGGTGAAATCGGCAATGTTGCAAATCGAGCAAGAAGTAAAGTAAGCCCATGCGAGTGAGTATAAGCAGCATCCAGCGCTTACGCAACTGACGCAAGCGTACGATAAGCAACCACCGATGCTGTGTGCATACTTCCTGCTACCTACTTACTAGCGAGCGCACAGCCTCGAAATGTCTTTCTGCATAACCCGCTCACAAACCCAACAACTTGTGAGAAGCCAACAGCCCGTGTGGGCTAGCGGCATACTAGGATATATGGATACTTATTTTCAGTGTTGGGCACCGCTAATTCGCTAACCGACCAATCGAGAAACGCTAGTTATACTTTATAATTTATACTCAGACTAGCCGAATTGTTGCTGGTCCATAATACCAATTGAAGTGCCGCTGTTTATTTTAAAATTAATAAACTGTAAAGCATTTTATCCATTATATCACGTATTTTGCACCTTACTGGACACCGCAGTCTAAAAGTGCGACTGGCACAAAAAGTGCGACAATGCGAATGCTGTGAGTAAGAAAGAGAAAGACTGACAATTGCAATGTTGCTGTTTTGTTTTGTCATATACATTGGCACTAGAGAAAATAATCTGGATTAATCCAGGTACAGCTGCAAAGCACAATAATAGGTTTCGATCTTAGTTAAATTAAGAAAAGTCATGTAATATATACAAATTAGTAATAAGTTGTACAGTGATAGATTACAATGCAAGTTGTTGCGATATGTTCAAATATAGACAGTGACGGTTAATTTGCAGTTTGCGATTAGTGATTAGCGAAATTTTCACAATTATCGAGCAAATTGTATCGGTTAGCGAATTAGCGAATTAGCGGTGCCCAACACTGATTATTTTGCATTTTTTTCTTTTTTGTTCACCTTACGTCCTCACTTACACACGCGGATAAGACTGTGAGCCCTCAGCTGCTTGGATTGCAATAACGAGCGAGAGAAATATACACTCGCAAAAACTTGTCGCAGTGCATGAAAAAATAAGAGCGAGAGTCCGCAGGAGATACTCATGCCGGCGTGTTCGTTAGAACTAAAACGCGCGTGTGAGAAAATTAGACCACATGAGTGCGGTCTTGCAACACTGGAAATCAGTATCGGGGTAAGACCGGCACCTAATTTTGGCACCAGTCAGTTTACAACCGCGAAATGAAAAGTAATACTGGCTCTCACCATTCCGCACTTTCTCCTCACTCTAAAAATTTCATTACTTTCTTCTACCGTCCCTTCGTCAATTCTAAAAGAATTACAGTTTCAAAAAATATTGTTTTTCCTTTTTCTCAAGCTGTGATTAGTTTACAAAGCTCAAAAGTTATAAAAGTCTTTGCCAAGCTTCTACTAATAAAACCAAAAAAAAAAAATTTTCAATACGGTGTGTAGTTTCTGAGAGAAAGGTACATAAAGCCTGAAAATCGTGTTTTTACAGGAGCGGCGTTTTATTCCAGCGAGGTTGTTCCACGCCGCAGTGGAATGCTTATGTGTTCGATCGTTTTTCAGTCACTTCCCGTGGTCGGATCATTACAAAATTAGTATCAAAATAAACAAAAAAGGCTGCAGAATTAAAATCTGAAAAAAATTTGACTTTTTCAGAAATTTTGGTCGTTTATGTCTCCTTAAAAAGAAATGAGCACCGGGAAGCAAGACAGAAGTTTGACAGAAAACGTTATGCTAAAGTTCGTTTACGTTAGGTTTTTCGATTCGCACTCAGTTGGTAGCAGTTTAATTGAATCTAAATTAAAGGTACAGTATAAGAATGAATTCACAAAACGGGTTCACTATGTGCTGTCAACATGTTGACCCGCATTTTTGTCAATGTTGGACTATATCGTCGGCGTGGGTAAATGGCTTCGGCGGCGTGGGAAAAAGGACCTAAGCGGCGCGCCGGTTCTAAATCATCGGCGGCGGCGGTGCGTGCAAAAGTGTCGGCGGCGGCGGTGCGTGCAAAAGTGTCGGCGGCGGCGACGCGGCGCGGCGGCGCACACCTCTTTGCTGAAAATCGTTCCTTTCGTTTCGATGCCCGCTCACCGGATCACACCTTAAATAGCGATATTGAATAACATACAGGACAGTCCATCCCGTTGCCGCAACCCTCTGCGCGATTTGAAGACTCGAGAGTGTCCCCGAAACGCGCACGTAGCACAGCACCTGCTCCAGGGTAGCTTTGATCAGCCGCGTCAGTTTGTCCGGAAAATCGTACTCGTGCATAATCTGCCATAGCTGTTCGCGTTCAACTGTATCGTATGTTGCTCTGAAAACCGAGTTCGAGGTGGTGGACGAATTTGTATATCTCGGGTCGTTGATGACGCCGGATAACAACTACAGCAGAGAAATACGTAGACGTATTCTTGTAAGAAGTCCTGTTTACTACGGACTCCACAAGACCCCAACGTCTGGCAAGCTTTACCTCCGTACTAAATGTACCATGCATCGTATCATCAAAACGCTAATAAGAACGGTAGTCCTCCACGGGCACGAAACGTAAATAATGCGTAAATAATAACGGGGACTTGAAAGCAGTGACCATCTTCGAACACCGTATGTTTAGGGCCATCTTTGACGGGGTATTTGAGAACGGTGTTGGAATGAATCGGAATGAACCTCGAGCTAGCGCAGCTCTTCGAAGAACCCAGTATCCAAGAAGTCGTCAAAGTTGAAAGGGTACAAAGGGGGTTGAAAGGGCGGATCATGCTAAAAGCATGCCGCACAACAGCCCCGCAAAAATGGTGCTCAACTCGAGTCTGGCTGGCACTAGACGCAGAGAAGCGCAGCGTGCTTGATGGTTAGACCAAGTGGAGCAGGACCTGAAAAGTGTGGGACATTCGAGAAACTGAAGACAGACAGCGAAAGAATCTGAAAATCAGACTCACCAGTCATAATCATCACGAAGTACATCGTGCTATGAGTACTTAATAGAATGTTGATGCTGTGAGGATAATTGCTGGGGATGGGTTCAAAGTAGTTGACTCGATTATTTTCCGAGCTCGGGATCCATCGATCGACCACAAGTGGCAAGCTTCAAGATTGAGTACAGCGAAAGCGCGTGAGTCACAATGCAGGTAATTTCAATCGAATACTTCCCTTACGCTGCTGATGTGATTCAATGAAGTGGTGGTGATGTTAGAGTGAGGGCACGTACACAAAGTAAAATTTACCATTGTCGTCCGTGGAGGGTGTACTTTACTAACCCTGTCCGTAGACATTTGACAGTGTCAGTCTTGAGTTCCGTAGTCTTTGATTCAACACTATACAAAGACTACGTAATGTCCAGTAAATGTAAAGTAAATAAATACGGTGATTCCTCTGACACCAATAACGTAAAATAATCAAACCTCTTACGGAGAAAAATCCCTCATGAAGTTTTACAATGTTTCTCGAACAAGATCGACATACCCTCTTCTTTGAAAAGGTTAACTGTTTTTGTTTATTCGATTTTAAGATTAGGGATTATTATTGTAACGAGTCAACCAGAATCACATAAGTTCACATATAAATTGCTTACGTTTTAAAAATTAAAAACAGTAAATATTTTCATCACCTCATACATTTTCGCCTTAACCCAAAGCATCCCAGAAAGATGATGATAGACATAAACAAGCGATATAGTTTCCGAATCGCGCCTCGTTCCAGTTGTTGTTCCTCCAGGATTCTGCCAATCAGCGGCCAAAGTGATAAGCGAAAATAGCCAACACCGCCACCAGGTTGTTGTGCCAATTTTGTTGATTTATTCTGCTCCTTTAAAATAATATAAAAGACGCGATAGTCGATTTAATCTCAATCAATTATAGCTCAACGAGCAACGGTAAAAAAGCATCTCGCGTCTAACCTGCGAAAGTAAAATCCTACTTTACTGTATTATTCAGAAACCTAGTATTGAAACGTTTGGAATTGAGTTAAGCCTTTCAACTATTAAGCAGCAAATATTTTCAAGGGCATCAAAGAACGACACACAATGCCAGTTCGCGTGGAACAGCACAATCCGTAAGTTTTAAACTCAAACTTCAATAGTATTCAGAAAGAGAGAAACAGTAAATCGTTTTCCTTACTCCACACCCATTTCGTTACAATTTGTTGCCCACGTTATTTAGTCTGTGTTTAAAAATAGAATTAATCTATGTTACTCGTTATTCCTTCCGAAAATAAACGATAAAGTATCATTATAGGTTGAATGTTTACACAATAATACCTGTTGTTATTATTTTTTGTACACAAATTCAGACGGTGGCATCTTCTGTCTACCATAATAATATTAAATGATTCGAAGGGCAACGACCTTGGAACTCAAATCACGAATTTGAAATCAAAATCGATATAATCCACTGCGACTTAGCAAAATGGATTTAATACTCTTTCAACTTTAAACCGAAGGTCGAATGCTTCGGGCGCAAAAAAAAATCTAAATCAATTCTTTCAAATTAAAATTATCTTGCAACAAAAAAGCGCCTCCCATTCGCATGTAAACATAAATGTTTGCACAGTTGCGGGGAGGCTTGTCTCAAACTTTCTTTGCTGACCTCACCAAGCCCAACACACGCAAACTGGCGATAAGCACAGTTCTTATCACCACAAATAAAGCCAATTCATCCAGTCTCTTCATTGCTTACGCAAAACAGGAGCTGCCGCGGCTGCCCTCTCTCGGTCATGGTACATTTATACTTTTATATACCTCCGGGCACTGGAGGATTTGTTTTCCAAAAAAAAAATGAACTTTGTTATTTCCAACACAATTTAATCTTGCCGTACACGGCATACACAACGCTGATAACCGCCAGCACCGACAGGCGTCAACGCATATATATTGCCGATGCTGCGAGTCGGTGCGACTATAAGTGAAACCGATCCGATCGGAATAACATCCAAAGAAATTCCGAAACTAGAAAATCAACTTTTTGCTACCGTTCTTTACTGCTGCAAAGTGACACACTAAAACAGAATGGTTAATTTATCCGCTTTACTCAGATTTTCGGCGGCGGCGTTGGGCAGCCCGAAGCTGAAAACCGTCCCGAAAGCAATCCACAACCACCTGCGAGGGTTTCCTGTTGTCAACGGAGAAGTTACGCTACTATCGGCCAAAGTTCGTGACTTTGTGGAGCAGTCCGCCATCCTCTGCCAACCGGAGAAAATTCACATCGTTGATGGAAGTGAGCAGGAAAGTAACACACTACTGAAAATGCTTCATAGCCAAGGAACCATCCAATCATTGCCAAAGTACGACAATTGCTGGTTGGCTCGAACGAATCCTGCGGACGTCGCGCGGGTCGAATCCAAGACTTTCATCTGCACCGAAAAAAGTGAACAAGCGATACCAACACCAAAGGAAGGAGTCAGTGGTGCGTTAGGAAACTGGATTGCTCCCGAAGCATATGAGCGAGCAATTCACGATCGATTCCCAGGGTGCATGAAAGGCCGCACCATGTACGTGGTTCCTTTCTCAATGGGACCGATTGCTTCTCCCTTGTCCAAAATCGGAATCGAAATCACCGACTCAGCCTACGTTGTCAACTCGATGCGCATCATGACACGAATGGGGGAGGATGTGTTGGACAAACTGTCAAATAACTCGGTAAGTCAATTCGGCGAAAACCGTTCAATTGCTTCTCAGTCTCACAAATACACTTCTTTTTGTTCTACAGGACTTTGTCAAATGCCTCCATTCGGTCGGCACTCCAGCGAACGGAAAAATCTCGATGCCCTCGTGGCCCTGCGATCCTGAACGAACAATCATCCTGCACAAACCGGACAAAAACGAAATCGTATCGTACGGATCCGGTTACGGTGGCAACTCTCTGCTTGGAAAGAAATGCTTTGCTCTCCGCATCGGTAGCACTATCGCACAGCGAGAAGGTTGGCTCGCCGAGCATATGCTCATTCTCGGCATCACGAACCCGAATGGTGATAAGAAATACATAGCTGCTGCCTTCCCGTCCGCTTGCGGTAAAACAAATCTAGCAATGATGAATCCGACCCTACCCGGTTATAAAGTGGAATGCGTTGGTGACGACATCGCCTGGATGAAGTTCGATTCCAAAGGTCAGCTGCGAGCCATCAATCCGGAGAATGGCTTCTTTGGGGTTGCTCCCGGTACATCCATGGCAACAAACCCGAATGCCATGAAGACAATCTACAAGGACACAATCTTCACAAATGTGGCGTCCACTTCCGATGGTGGCGTTTTCTGGGAAGGAATGGAAAACGAACTCACGCCTGGAGTGGAAATCACCGACTGGCTAGGTCAGCCATGGAAGATGGGAGAAACCAAAACCCCTGCAGCTCATCCAAATTCCCGATTTTGTGTTCCTGCCAGTCAGTGTCCTATTATAGATCCCGCCTGGGAAGATAACGAAGGTGTACCTATCTCGGCTATTCTCTTCGGTGGTCGTCGCCCAGCTGGAGTTCCACTTGTGTACGAAGCCAACTCCTGGTCACATGGGGTGTTTCTCGGATCGGCTATGCGAAGTGAAGCGACGGCTGCAGCCGAACACAAAGGAAAGGTTATCATGAATGATCCCTTCGCTATGCGTCCGTTCTTTGGATACAACTTTGGAGACTACCTGAAACACTGGTTAGGCATGGAGCAGAGAGCAGCCGCTGTAGGAGGTACCATGCCAAAGATCTTCCACGTCAACTGGTTCCGCAAAAACGAACAAGGAAAGTTTCTGTGGCCAGGATATGGCGAAAATAGCCGAGTGCTGGATTGGATTTTGCGACGCGTTGACGGAGAAGATTGCTTCCAACAGACCCCGATCGGGCGGCTTCCAACGCCAGGAGCGATCAACGTAAGCGGCATGAATCAACGAGTGGACGAGAAAGAACTGTTCTCGATTTCGAAGAAATTCTGGCTAAAAGAAGTCGAAGAAATTAAGCAATACTATGACA
This sequence comes from Sabethes cyaneus, assembly GCF_943734655.1. NCBI lineage: Eukaryota > Metazoa > Arthropoda > Insecta > Diptera > Culicidae > Sabethes > Sabethes cyaneus. The sequence continues at coordinate 58,238,000 of NC_071355.1, forward strand.
ATCAGCTGCCGCACGATCTTCCTGCAGAAATTGGCTCCGAACTGCAGCAGCTGAAAGATCGTGTGGAAGAAATGCAATGAATGAGGGGGAAAGGTCGTACGATAGAATAAGTTCAATACCATTGTAAATATTCCTGTACATATTTTTAAGTGCGCAAATATTATTAAGTATTAAAACATTTCGTATTAAAATCTACTGAACAAAAGTAGATAAATGAATAAAACTACAAAATTGAATCGCTAATCCAAACTTTTCTTTTGACTATTCACACACAAGCAATCGAAATTCGTCCATTTCTTTGCCTGGTTAAACGACATGCGGATATCAAAAGTCGCAAGCCGTCTTCGATCTGGAGGTACCAACTCTAGCGTTGGGTTCCTCTGGTACTGATGCCACTGGGATTGTTGGAGAGAAAGGTTTTTACCGAACTATTTTTCGGCATCCTCAATACATGTTCGGTCCATCGTCACCTCTCAACTTTCGCCGATTGTCCCGTAGCCGTAGAACACCACTGGAAGTATCAGCCTCTTGTAGATTGCAAATTTTATGCAAACTTGTGGGCTACGGGATCTTAGCTAGCACCGAAATCATTCAAAAGCCTCGCTTGTAGCCACTATCCGTCTTTTACTTCACAGCTTACACCTTAGAGCATTGTCACATCCAAAGTAAAGATAGTTTATGAAAATACCAATTCCAGCCGCTTCCGTCTGAAGAGACCTCTTCCTCTTACATTGTTCTAAGAATAACGGTGATAACGGATCACAGTCCTAAATGTGTGGAAACTACTAACGATAGGTATTTTCTCTTGGAAATTTAAGTAGAAGTAGTTTAGATTGTATTGTTTACACTGTATATTTATCGCTGTCAGTTTTTCGAAAATTGTAAAAAATGCATCACCCGAAAAGCAACGTCGCGAATTGATTTTGCGCAAGCACTTGGAAAATCCTCAACTATCTTATCGGGACAAAAAACCCGGAATCGTGCACTCAACTGTGAATCGGCAGCTTCCAGTACAAGTTTGATGTTCCGGAGGAAATAAGGAAGCAAAAACTTTCAAAGTTTACCAAGAAATACATGATTTTGCAAGCGATCTGCTCATGTGGCAATCGGATTTGCACCGTTCGTGACTTCCGGGACTGTAAACGGGCAGATCTACCTCAAGGAGTGTCTACAAAAGCGTCTGCTTCCTCTGTTGAAGCAACACGGGGGCCCTACGAGCTTCTGGTCGGATCTAACTTCGTGCCACTATTCAAAGGATGTTCTGGAGTGGTACGGAGCCAACGGGGTTACTTTCATACCCAAGGATATGAACCCCCCCTACGCACCAGAACTAAGGTCCATCGAAAAATACTGAAGCAGGCACTACGGAAGCATCCCAAAGAGGTCAAATCGGAGGAATACATGAAGAAAAAGTGGGTTACCGTACAGAAAAAGCTGCATCCAGTTGTTGTACAGAACCGGTAGTGGTATTCAAGTTGAATGAAATAAATATGCCAAAAGATTACTAATGGGCTATATTTTATTGTCTGAAAGTTTGCAAAAGATCGGTCAACTGGGTAATTTTCTACAGCGTTTTTTCCGTGATGAAATTTGATGTGGGACACCCTTTACTGCATCTCTGAGCGTCTAGCCTTCGAATACAATGCTGTGTTGAGTAGGATAAACTCGGGGGCAGGCTTGTTATTTCCTCACTCATTGTGCAAAAAGTGCAACTTTTTTTGTTCAACACAATGAGCAGAACTGCTTTCAGAAATGAGAAGTAAATCCACACAATGAGAAACAGACTAAACACAATGAGAAAAACTGACGTGCAGAAAAATTTCTTAATGCGCTCTTTAAATGAGCAACTTTCGGTTTTGCTCCCGGTCCTCTCGGTAGCTACAGCAGTAAACGTGGAAACAAAACAACCGGTGCGCGTACAGCAACTATAGACTCAGAGGCATCAAGACAATCAAAAGTCGTTATATTTTGAATCTTAGCGGAGAATTGCCTTTGTTTATAATGGGACTTTCCTGTTGGTACGCGTCAAGAAGCAAATGTATGGGAATTCAAATGTTGCCATATCTAAATAACATTTTTCGCACTGTTGCCGTTGTGACATGCCTAACCATATGATGCAGTTGCGTTCAGGGGCAGCCAAACTCAACTGAATATACTAAATGTAAGAATCGTGATTCAACTGCATTAATGGATTAATATTTTTCTGATGGCAATGACCGCTACTGACAATCGTCGTTTTTTCTCAACGCACTACCCATGTTAAAACTACCCGTAGTTGTCATACGTCAGCGCATCGCATCAACGTATTCAAAGTGTATTAACATTCTCCTCAATAAGTAGCACAGTGTGCGGTTGCTCATACAACTGCGTTCAGCAAGAAAGAGCACAGTTAAAATGAAACGGAGCAGAATAAATCGCGTTGAAGACTGAGCACAGTTTGAATTTTTCTCTTCTCTTTTTTTCTTCTGAGGAGGTGCCATCCCTGCTCGGGGGTCCATCACTTTACTTCAGATTCCGCTACCCTGACGCATGATGCGAAACCATAGAGCACTGAATTGCACTCGACTGAATTATCGAGTTGAGTTACCGTTCTCAGATTTATCGAGAATCTATCACAAGATAAACATTTGGTCCATTGTGGAGCACAATGGGGGGGCTCTGAACCCGCAAGGTTACCGAGTCTGCTTTGACAAGCGAATGTTCGTGGGTTCGAATCTTAGTAGAACCAGGCCATTCGATGCCAAAGTGACTTTAACATGGGTTTATTCTCAGGACCCTCATCATCCTTCCTTCATGCTGAATTCTGAACAGTGCAAAAATGACCCTTATAGTTAAACGCATTGGTTAGCTGTGCCATGAAAGGCTGTAATTGGGGACCAAGCCTCGAGCCAAGCTTGAAATGGTAGTCGAAAATGGATATCTTGTGTCGTTAGTGACGTCGGATAACAACTGCAGCGGAGAAATCTGCAAACGTATTCTTACCGGAGGTCATGCTTACTACGGGCTACACAAGACCCTAACGCATGGTAAGCTTTACCGCCGTATCATCTGATACATACATCATGTACAAAACGCCAATAAGACCGGTTGTATTTTACGGGCAAGAAACGTGGACAAAACACGAGCTGGCCCAACTCTTCAGCGAACCCTGTATCCAAAAGGTAGCTACAGCTAGAAGGGTACAATAGACGGAACTTGTTCTGAGAATGCCAGACAACTACCTCGAATCCGGTTGATACCAGACGCAGAGCTGCTCCGCGAGTCAGATGGTTAAACTAAGTAGAACAAGATCTAGGAAGAGTTCTCAAGGAATTAGGAACGAGCAGCCCGCGAACGACCATGTTGGCGGAACATTGTAATGCAAGTCAAATTCTAACGAACGTCGCACCAGGATAAATATTTGGAATTATAATATTACTTACTTACTTTCTCGGCTACAATCCGCTTATCGAATCCAGGCCGAATTCAAAAGCCGTCTCCACATTACTCGGTCTTGGGTTGACGCTCTCCACTCGCCCCTAACACCTGCTTTTCTAGCATCCTCGTCAACAGCACTCCAACGGGTACGGGGTCTGCCTCGAAGTCGTCGGCCTCTGTCGGGTTCTCTGCTAAATATTGTTTTCGCTGGTCTCTCATCCGGCATCCTTGCTACGTGGCCATCCCATTGTAGCCTGCCGTATTTTAATCGCTTCAGAATAACCGCATCTTTTATCCTTGGTATATTTCATGATTCATGCGTCTGCACCACACTGCTTCATCTAATATGCCACCGGGAAAATTAGCGTCTAGTTTTATACGGAGTTGTACGCTACGGGATCAACTGGCTACGTAATCCGTAGAACGCCCTGTTGGCAGCCGCTTCACGCCTTTTTACTTCACGGCTTACATCGTTATCACATGTCACTTACGTACCGAGGTAAATAAATTCGTCGACCACTTCAAAAGTATCTCCATCTATCACCACCGCAGTTCCAACACCCGAAGGGCTACCACGCTGTCTACCAGCCACCATATACTTTGTTTTGGTAGAATTTATGATAAGTCATATTCTCGCAGCTTCCTCTTTAAGATGCCTGTACGCTTCTTCCACAGCTCTACGGTTAACACCGTTGATATCGATGTCGTCCGCGAACCCTAGGAGCATATGAGATTTCGTGTTGATGGTACCGGTTCTTACCATCTAACGTCACAAACGAGTCTGATGTCTCACCCGCTATCCTGACGCTTGATTTTGAACCATCAAGGGTAGCACGTATCAGCCTAATCAGTTTTGTTGGAAAACCATGTTCAAGCATAATCTGCCACAGCTCATTTCGTTTAACTGAATCGTAGTCTATAAACAAATGGTGAGTCTGCAAGTTAAATTCCTAGAATTTATCGAGGATCTGTCGCAAGGTGAACATTTGGTCCGTCGTGGAGCCTCCCTCTCGAAACCCGCACTGTTATTCATCAACAAATGTTTCCTGCAACGGCCTCAGTCTGAGAAACAGGCTGCGGGAAAGAATTTTGTATGCAGAATTGAGGAGAGTAATGCCTCGATAATTGCTGCATTCGAGTCGATGGCCTTTTTTGTAAATAGGGCATATGAGAACTTCCAACCAGTCCGTAAGTAATTCCTCCTCAGTCCATACCTTCAGTATAACCTGATAGATTACTTAATACAGTCGTTCGCTCCCGACGTGCAAAAGTTCGGCGGGAATGCCTTCCTATCCAGCTGCTTTGCTGTTTTTCAGCTCCCTCGCTGCTCTCCCAACCTCATATCCAAAGTTGGTGGATCCACAGCTTATCCATCATCCTCAATCGTTATCCTGTTTCTGTTGACCGCTCCATCTTGTTCACCATTCAACAATGCATCGAAATGTTGTTTCCAACGCCTAGCCACCTCAGATCTTTCGGTAATCAGGCTCCCCGCCTTGTTGCACATAACAGGAGTTGGCACTGTCCGGCTCCTGATTCCGTTGATCGTATTAAAGAAGCTTGTTAAAGTGACTTCTAGCTCGATTCTTCTCATCAGTTACTCGCTGGTACTCTGCGTCAAATCACTCACAGGAAGTGGCGGCAGCAGTAGTACCCAACATTTCCCACGCTGTAGTATTGATCGCCAGCCACGTAACCAGAGGTGGGGGCCAGGAGCCCTATCTTGGCTCCTAATACATTACATGCATATCTTACTGCTTATAAATATAATGCACTATAATACATTTAATGTATTGTAGTTCCTAACTCAAAAATATGCATATGAAACAGTTACAATCAAAATTGGGCCCCCGGGCCCCCCTTCTGGCTACGTGGCTGTTGATCGCGTCGTGGATGTGCCTCCACTGTTCGTTCAGGTCCTCTCCGAATTGTTCACCGATCCGCTCATCAGTCTTTCGAGAGTTCTCTGCAGCAACTCCTTCTGCTGATAACCGCCGAATGTTCAGTCGTATGTTCCTCATTGGTTTCGATTTGAATACGTTGGATAACCGGACGCGGATCTTGCTTACTACAAGATAGTGGTCCGAGTCGACGTTTGGTCCCCAGAAGAATCGCACGTCTGCGACATCAGAAAAGTGCCGACCATCAACCAGAACGTGGTCGATCTGAGAGCAGGCCTCTCCATTAGAGTGTTTCCAGGTGTGCTTCCGAATGTTCCATCGTGCAAAATGGGTACTACTGATAACCATTCCTCTGGCTGCAGCGAAGTTGTTTAGCCTCAGGCCATTGTCGTTTGTGGTAGGATAGAGGCTTTCTCTACCAATAACGGGACGAAAGAACTCTTCACGCCCGACCTGTACAATTGTATACCCGATGACTATCTTTATGTCATGTCTTGGGCACTCTCCATATGTCCTGTCGAGAAGATCATGGAACGCCTCTTTTCAGCATCTTGCCTCTTTTACGTCATCGGGTTTGTCGTTCGTCGGTGCGTACACATTTATCAGACTGTAGAATTTGCCCTGAATTCTCAACACGCATAGACGGTCATTGATGGGCCTCCACCTAATGACACGCTTCATTTGTTTTCTATGTAATACGAATCCGATTCCATGCTCTGCTTTATCGCCGCCACTGTAGCAGATGTGATACATGAATGTCGTGCCCGCAATAGGATCTACTGCGCGGAATTCGCGTTCTCCCGTCTTCGGCCATCGCACTTCCTGGAGGGCTGCAACCTCGGCCTTCATCTTCTGCAGCTCTCTTACTAGGATACCCGCGCATGCCGGTTCAAGTAGATTACTGACATTCCAAGTACCAAGTTTCCAATAATCGTTGTCCTTTTTCTTTTGCCTGGGTCCATACCAATTATTCCGTTTCTCCTAGCGAAAAGTTTTTAAGCATACCGCCTTACTGGGACTAAGAAGCGTAGTCTCGCAATATTAATAAATATTACAATATTAATAAATTTTAAAAAAGTCATTTCATCAAATGCAAATGCTGTTTGAAATTGTCTTGGGTTTTGTATTCACCGATTTATCAAAAGTTGGCGAACAAAAATCTATTGCTTTCGCTAAAGGACAAGTAGAATACGTTCTATTTGTAGTAATGCAAGTAATCATGAATTTTTCAAAAATTTCTAAAATCTAAAAATTTATCCGATTAGTTTTCATTGCTTTTTCATACAACTATACAACTGAACAGCTGGATGAAATTAAAAGAAATTAATAATCATGGTTTTTAGTTGCGCATTTGTAATAGGAACCTTGAATTTGTGTTGTTCTGTCAGCAGGAGTCTCTAGAGCGGCTTCAACTGTCCACAAACTACAACCCGTTCGGCAAGTTTCAGGAAATTTGCGTCCACGCTCTTTGTTCTTCGATGGAAGCACGCTGGACTATCCTCCACCAGGACTTTTATGAGTGGAGTCAAAGTTTGGAAATAAACGATTATAACTGGTATTCGTTGCTTACTATAATCACAAAAACGTCATGCTTCTAGGTGGCAAAAGCACATTTCTTCGCTGCTAGACCCATCTCTTCGCTTATATATTCCTTTCAAGGTAATAACAGAGAAACCAAAAGTAGGAGCAATATATAAGATATTCTTCTATATCTTATACTTAACATATAGTCGCTGTTTCCTGTTGTATCACTGCAGTCGACTCGTTTAAACACCGACCATCATAACCGGAAAGTAATCTTAAATTATTAATGGAGACAATGTCGTTTAGTTAGGCAACTGTTATAAGACCATAAGCTACGATGGCTAGCTAACGACAATACAGTCAATGCAATAATGCCATTGAACCATACTTCCACTTTCGAACGTGCAACGTAACATAGTCCGAAACAAGCAGCCATTTAGAAACTTGTAAATTATTCCAAACGGCAAAGAGCTCGTGTCACAGCAGCTGTTCACAGTAAAGTAGAAAAGCAGCATGCATGATAGAATGTTCTCAAAGATCAACTGCATAGCGTTGTGCTCCATACCAGAACCTGGAAAGCCACCTTTTAAACTGGAAATAGTTCACAATACATACCTTGTTATCCTTGGGCATGCATTCAATTAACTTTCTAACCAAAGATTGTTTCATACAAACAAGTGGGCAAAACTGATTTCGCAATAGCAATAGCAATAGAAATCAGAAAAAATAACAACAAAACGGTAATCTGTGAAAGACCCGGAATCAGCTGAAAATCAATAACATCCAACAACCGTGTGTTTGTGACCTATTGGCATAGAGGTACTACACCCGGTACCCGCGACAGGCGTGACGCGACGTTCAATCATAATCAATCATTTATTTATGCCCGTTGCTGGGGGGAATATATGTGCATGCTGGCGTATACTATCATGCAAACAGATTTGTTTGCCGCGTTTTGTTTGTACACACACGTGATGCTCGCCAATCAACGAACGCTAGAAAACGTGGTACGCGACCAGATACAGGCTAGCCTTTCCGGCTTAATCTTAAAACAAATGCCTGCTATAGCTGTTGTTGCTTTAGATAGAACTAAAATTGGCTCTTTGGTTACTAATTAGTGTATAACACCTATAATTTTTGTTGTGTCTATTTTATACAGGTAAGATTTACCAAGGAACACAAATTCACGTAGCATATGGTTAGGCTGCTAATTTGGCTACTTTTTATTTAAAAGATTTTGATTATATACGACCCAAGATGAGTTAAAATAGGTGATCTAGTTGGTGACTAACCTTGATGCGACCCTTAGGAAAGCTGTTCCCAACAAACATTTTTGTTGTATAATAGCTTATCAAGCGCTAGTTTTCTGAAAATTAGCTGTATAATGGTTGAATAAACTGCTCTCCAAATAAAATGTTTGTTGGGTTCAGCATTGGCCACCTAATCCACTAGAATGCTATGTGGCACCTAGTTTGGCTCTCCAGGGGTATCCGAAATATCTGTTGAAACTTTCATTTTACTGATTTTAACCTAAAGATTGCCACGAGTGATACCTTGGCAAAGTACCGTAACCGGGGAGAACAACGCCAGAAGGATAACAGGGATCGTGAAGAACTAGAACAACTACTCCGGACTTATGATACATGCCAGTTCTACGAGATGAAGCAAGCTCGTAAAGCATACGCACCGGAGCCTGGTAGATGTAGAGACGAGGAGGTAAAGCTAATTTCAAATGAGCATGAGGTGGTTGACAGTTAAAAACAGTTCTTCGATTACCATGAGAAGAAGGCGAAACGAAAATTGGCCTGAGAGTGCTGACAAACGACAATAACGTTCCGGCTTCCGATCTTGAAGAGATTCGGAGAAAAATCGGACACCTGAAGACTAATAATAGAAGCTGATGTTTCATGAAGTCTTGTGCAAATTGTTTATGATTAATGTTAAAAATAAGCTAGAACAAAACCAGTTACTTCCGAAAAGATGGTGGCGATACGTTGATGACGTTTTCAAAATGCAAAAAGGGAAACTGAAAACCATTCTAGCAGCCATAAAAAGCACTCATAAGGACACGCACTCTACTTACGAAACTGAAAAAGAAGGAAAACTTCTTTCTTAGATCTAATGATAATTAGGCAAATGGAAATCTTGGAACTCGAAGTATACAAAAAATCCACCAAAACGAGTTATATCTAACTATAGTATATCTCAGAAAAGTATATATAGTATATAATAGTATAATAGTATATAATCAGAAAAGGCAAAAGGAAATTTCACAACAAACAACCGTGGTGGAACGGGCAGCTTCGGAATCTTCGCAACCGTCTTCGAAAAGCTAGGAAACGGTACTTCAGATGCAGGAGTGAATCGCGGAAAATTGAAATGCGTGAAATTGAGGCTCAATTCAACTCTTTGAACGCTTCAAGTTTTCGCGATTACATTCATCGTATCGAAGATAATGTAAGAGCGGATCCGAAGTCATTTTGGACCTACGTTAAGGACCGACAAGCAGTAAAAGGGATACCTCAAAACATGCGCTACCAAGGATTAGATGCCACTACGCCGCAGGAAACAGCGAATATGTTCTCGTCTTTCTTTCAAAGTGTGTCAAGTAATAACTCACCACCTTTGTCTGAAACGTACCTGAGCAGTATTCCGCGTTATGACGTGAACGTACTTCAGATGAATTTCTCGCCCCACGAAGTCCAACTGAAGTTGCAATCCATCGATGGATCAAAAGGACCCGGTCCTGATCAATTACCGCCTTTCTTTGTAAAACAGTGTGCTGATGCTCTCGCTTACCCTGTAAGTATACTGTTCAACCGTTCTATCAGCGAGAGGCATTTCCCAACTATTTGGAAATCTGCTTCAATCACACCGATTTATAAATCTGGTTCGTTTAACGAAGTAGAGAACTACCGTGGGATCTCCATTCTTAGCTGTCTGCCAAAGGTGCTCGAAAGTATCGTGCATGATTCGCTATACCAATCTGCTAAGTCCATAATATCTGCAGAGCAACACGGCTTCATGAAAAATCGTTCGACCACTACAAACTTGCTAAGCTATGTATCGACTATTGTGGATAAAATCGAAAAACGACAACAAATCGATGCTGTGTATGTTGATTTTGCCAAGGCTTTTGACAAGGTTCCACACACTCTGGCAGTTGAGAAGTTTAGGAGAATGGGACTACCTGAGTGGCTGACAGAATGGATTCTGTCGTATCTGACGGGGCGTAGCTCAGTGGTGAGAGTTGGCGGGACGTGCTCTACTCCGTTCCAGATTCATTCTGGTGTTCCTCAAGGTAGTGTTTTGGGGCCTCTGCTGTTCGTTCTTTTCATCAACGACCTTTGTGGAAAATTGAAATCTCCGAAACTATTGTACGCTGACGACCTCAAATTTTACCGTGTAATCACAACACTAACAGACTGCTGTGCACTTCAAATGGATATTGATGCGCTTATTGAATGGTGCAGGTTGAATGGGATGAAGGCTAACGTCAACAAATGTTGCATAATCTCATTCACGCGGGTGCGTGCGCCGATTGTTTTTGGTTACACTATGGAGACAACAAGCTTAGAACGTAAGGGCGTAGTGAAAGACTTAGGGATTCTCATCGACAGCAAACTGAAATTTGTGGAACACATCTCTGCCGTTACGGCTAAAGCATATGCAATGCTAGGTTTTTTGAGAAGGAACACCAAATCTTTTGTAGATGTTTATAGCCTCAGAACACTTTACTGCTCGCTCGTACGCAGTGTTCTCGAATATGGGGTGCAAGTTTGGGCTCCATATCATGCTGTTCATGTCAACAGACTCGAACGTGTACAAAGGCAGTTCATCCGATACGCTTTGCGGAATCTTAATTGGAGAGACCGGATAAACCTGCCACCTTATGTAAACCGGTGCATGCTGATCAACCTACCGACACTGGAAAGTAGACGAGTACTCCTCCAACGTATGTTAATATTCGACGTGTTAGCAGATCGCATTGACTGTCCAGCTATTCTTGAGAAATTACGATTCAACGCACCGTCACGAGTGATGCGCCAAGCTGAGTTCTTTCGACGATCGACTCACCGCACGGCTTACGGAAATAACAACCCACTGGAAGTTTGTTGTAGTCGTTTCAACGAAATTTATCATTTGTATGATTTTGGTATGTCAAAAAATGTGTTTAGATTTAGGATTAGCAGTAATTAGTACTAAGTAACATATCTGTGCGATGTTTTGTTATATCGAAGATTAAATTAAAATTAAACAAATTAAACAAATCTAGCCTCGCCTTTACATCGTTTATTATCCGTGCAATCCAAGAAGGTTATCAGGACCACATATACCTGTCGGATACCTAGAGACTATCCAGTGCGAGTTAACTATAGTTCTTCATTAACATTGCAATAGTTCCCCCTCGCATGAGTATACATTGATACTTGTACGGCACATCATCGAGATGCCACAAACACTAGCGCGTTCCTATGAACCGGGCTCTTCAGTTTTCTGGCAAAGTCGATCGGCCGCTTCTTTCGCAGGCAGTCTGTCAGGTAGGACGTGTTGGCGATCTCCGGCGTCTTTCGAGTGAGTTTAGTGGCGATCGGCTTTTTTGCGGATTCCTCAATACCGTATCGATCATTTTGCAACTTTCGATCATATAAACCACGAGATAATCATTGCCAAATACCACAAATTGGGCATTTGCGACGCAATCTGGTAACTTGGCTTCGCTCCTATCTCACTGGCAGCACTATGTCTGTCAAAATCGGTGAATACTCTTCGTCGCCCTTCGCGGGTGCCTCCGGCGTTACCCAAGGCAGTCATTTGGGACTGTTCCTGTTTCTACTTTACATGAATGACATGAACATGATCCTCAAATGTTTGAGATTATCATATGCTGACGACTTGAAAATGCACTATACAGTAAAAAGCCCACCTCTTACAACAGAATTTGGAAACCTGTTCAAAAATTTTCTTTGATTTCAAAATTCGACGAAGAAATTTTTCAAGTTTTTTCAAAATATTCGCTCGTTTTGCTGAGAACAGTGGTATGCATACCGCAAATATTCTAGGTTTAAGGGTGTGTCAAAAATTGATTTTTTCTTTGCTTGTATCCTATCATATTATGAAAATTCACATTTTCCAAAAACTAGAATCAATTTGCAATCGATTGCTAAAATGAGAACGGAAATTATGGCTTCATGCTCATTTCTGTGAAATCAGTGCTGGAAATCTGTAACGTCCTACCTTTATAGCCATTTTGGCTTTATGGATCACTTTCGCCAAAAAGTAAAGTCTTGGGTTTAAACGTCCTTTCTAAGACTTGACCCTTCTTTATCGACAAATTTCACAGCCGGCTATTTTTGTGTGTGTGAGGATATTATCACTACGACCAGCATTTTGATCTATTGTGATCTTATCCAGGTATTGTTCCGCACTTCGTTGTTATTGCGGTATCGCTATAGAGTGCGCGAACTGCTTATTATCCGTGCTTAAGGTGTCGGTGTGTATTCATCCCTTTTTCCCTCTACGCTTCTAACTACTTTTCAACCAATCTAGCCTAGAGCCAGGTAGTGCGGAGACTAGTTATAACTTGTCCTTGGACAAGAGGCTTCATTCGCACCTCGAGCAAGTATCATTGTTGTAACCATCCCCGGCTAAAGGCTTTATGGTCGGTAAAGCAGAGTTCAGCACAGAATGAGAGTATGTATGTGTGTATGTATGTGTTCCTTACTACTTATGCATCACCAATCTCGTTCCTAGAACCAGGAAGCGGAACAAGCTATAATTTGCCCTTGAACAAAAGGCTTCATTCGCACCTTAAGCAAGTACCACTCTTACAACTTGCCCTGGCAAGAGGCTTTCATTATTAGTAAACGCAGAATGCAGAAGGAAGGATGAAGAGGGGCCTGGGAATAAACCCATACTAAAGTCATTTAACATCGAATGGTCTGATTCTACAGGACCACTCGCTTGTCAAAGCAGACTCGGTAACCTTGTGGCTACATGCCCTACAAGCGATGAAAAAATTTACTTTTTGACATACCCCCAAACATTTGTTCGCTGGTTGCTCAAAATATTTCATGGAAACTAGAAAAATTTTCCCGTTGAATGAAATAGCACAGACAAACAGACGAGACACTCGCGATAATTCCATCGTCCAATCAAAAACCACTCATTTTTCAAAAAAGCATGTTTCGCAACATGGTCACGCCGCGGCGCGCGTGTGTTGCTTTGAGTTTTCAGTATAAAACCATTCAAATGTACAAAACCCTACAGCATAAAACCCTGCAAATGCAAGCTACTCCGCAACATGCATAACAGAGGGTGCTAGTGTGCAAGCAAAATGTGCAGGACGATGGTTTTTAAAGGATTTTCTTCTAAGTGTCATGTCAGTTCGTCAGTGGAAATAGATTTCATCTAAAAATGTTAAAACAAAACTTTTTTTCCTTGAATATGTCCATTTTGCAATGTATGGAAAACTTGTAGGGCAACTTACTTACTTTACTTTAGTGTTTCGTAGCAACGGTCCGTTACCGATCCGGAGTCGAACGAATTGTGGTCCTCCAGTACTGTCCGTCCTGGGCTGCCGTTCTCCAATCCCCGCGAACACCAACTAAACGTGCATCGTCTTCGACAGCGCACACCCATCGGGTGCGGGGCCTGCCTAGGAGCCTGCGGCCTCTTCCAGGTTGTCTGCTAAAAATACTTTTGGCTACTCTTTCGTCGGGCATTCTGGCCACGTACCCAGCCTACCGCAGTCTGCCACATTGTACTACTTTCACTATATCATATTTGTATACTTGGTACAGCTCGTGATTCATGCGTCTGCGCTACACCCCATTTTCTATTTTGCCACCAAGCAGCCACCAATGCATCGCAGAATTTTACGCTCAAAAACCCCAAGCACTCTCCTTTAGCGTCCATGATTCATGTCCCTAAAGAGCCACCGGGAGGATTTGTGTTGTGTAGAGCGCCCGTTTTTTGCGCGAATTTGCAAATTACGGGATATCAGCTGGCTACGTAATCTGTAGAAAGCCCGATTCGCGGCTGCAATTCGTCGTTTCACTTCGCGGCTTACATCGTTGTCACATGTCACGTGCGTACCAAGGTACATAAATGCCTCCACTACTTCATATCGTTCTCCCTCTAACTCCACCTCGGCACCAACAACACTTGGTTTCCCATGTTGCCTGTAAGCAATCATGTACTTCGTTTTGGCGGGGTTAATGGTAAGCCCCAATCCCGCCGCTTTCCGTTTAAAAGGCCTGAAAGCCTCTTCCACTGCTCTACGGTTGATTCCGATGATATCAACGTCATCTGCAAAGCCAAGAAGCATGTGAGATTTCATGATGATAATTTCTTTCTTTTCCACGTTTGCTCTTCATATTGCATCTTCCAATGCGTTGTTGAATAGCAGGTTAGAGAGTGCATCCCCCTGCTTCAGTCCATCCAACGTCACGGAAGCGGCTGAGGTCTCACCTATACGCTATTCGAACCTGTCCAACGTCGCACGAATCAGCGTAACTAGTTTCCTCGGAAAATCATGTTCTAGCATTATCTGCCACAGCTCATTTCGTTTGACTGAATCGTACGCTGCCTTAAAATCCACAAACAGATTATGTGTCTGCAAGCTGTATTCTCGCAACTTGTCTAGTAACTGATGCATGGTAAACATCTGATCCGTCGTGGAGTGACCCTCACGAAAACAAGCTTGGTACTTGCCGACGAAGGAAAGGACTCCACTAACGGTTTCAGTATGCAGAAAAAGATACGGGAGAGCATATTATAGGCAGAATTGAGCAATGTAATTCCTCGATAGCTTTTACATTCGAGTCGATGCCCCAATTTAAAAATTGGGCAAATAAGGCCATCCAACCACTCCTCCGGCGTTTGTTCTTCCTCCCAGATCCTGACAGGGATCCGGTGGATTGCTTCGCACAGCCGCTCGCTTCCCGCTTTTAGAAGTTCAGCCGGAATACCGTCCTTCCCACCAGCCTTACCGTTTTTCAGCTCACTGATTGCCTTCTTAACCTCCTCATATTTTGGTGGCTCCACAGCTTGGCCATCGCTTGCAATTCTTCTCCTGGTTCGGCTGATCTCCGTGTTTACCTCTCCATTTAAAAGTGTCTGGAAGTGCTCCTTCCACTTGGCTGCTACCGCTGTTTTGGCAGTGACCAGGTTGCCAGCACTATCATTGCGAATCACAGGCATGGCAAAACTCCTGTATCTCACCGGTTTTTAGCCTAAAAACAGTAATATCTTATTAATTAATGCAGATAAAGCAAAACAGTCTTCAGCAAAAATATTCCTCTTTTATGTCCAAAATGTTGTCTAGAACATCACATTGAGCTGTCTGCGGAAATAAACATGTTACAAGAAGAAATGTGATTTGAGGGGTCGTTTATAAACAAAGCTCCATTGCTGAAAATGGGTAAAAGGTAGAAGTTTGATATCTTCAGAAAAAATATTCGAAATTAGTTTATCTTTAATATTTTTAAACCAAAAAGGTGAAAAAATTTACTCATAATGTTATTACTTAAATTGTTGTTGAAGTAACACCTAAATATTGGACGACCCCTTCAAAAGATGCATCTTTTTTTCATTCAAAAAGTTGCCGAAGACCACATTGAGCTGAGACATGCCGTTTAACCGCAAATATATTTGTCCCGAAATTTTAATTTCAGGCCCATAGTGCACTCCATTGACATGTCAGATGCATCTTTACATCACAGACAAACAGACATAACTCTTGGAAGAAAAATCAACAAAAATTATCGTACCTCACATTTAGCCTGAACACTAGCATCTATGATCGACATTCCCACATACCAAATAGCAATATGGGTGTCCCTCGAAGTAGCAAGTATTTTTTATGGGGAATTCCCCTTCTTTCGTCAAAAAGCGCCACTTTGACCAAAACGGAGACATTCCCAACTAAGCCCAAATTTGAAATGACGGTTTTATCGGTACGATGAATGGAAAACGAGTGTTATGTCTGTTTGTCTGTGTTTACATCAAGCTGCAGCTGAATGATAGCTGAATTTGCCGGATATTTTATTTTGTTTTTGATTTTTGTGATTGGACGTCCGAAATCACGTTTACATCCTTCCCCCCTTGTTCAATAGGGTCCGTTTTTTCAAAACCCCACCCCCCACCCCCCTGTTCGATAGACGTCTTTTGTAAATGACGCCCGTGTTTATGCAGCATCTGCAGCATTATTTGAATCCGTCCACCTCTTGATATGTTATCTTGACTAAAAAATGCTCCCCTCTCGCTTTAGGATTACCGCCGCCTATGAGCCTGATGTCAAATTTGACACGTCGGTAAACAGTGATAAACACGCGGTGCATGGTAGAGCTAAGTAAAAACTTTGAATTTGTTTCCTGATTTTACACCTCGATTTTTGCTCTAAAAGGGTTCGTTAATCAATTTCTTAAAGAATAGTTGTTAAACCAAAATGGGTAAGTCTAAAGCTCGTCGAATCAAAGGGCTAACCACCCAGAAAGCTCCTCTTGGCGATCAAATTAACGATGGTCGGATCGCAAAGAAACCAAAAGCAAGCAAATTCCGTCTTCGGGCCGAAGAAGAAAATTTTGTGGACGCCAAAACAACGAAAAGAATCCTGCACCAAGCTCGCAAACAACAGGCCGAACTTAATTTACTGGGCGATTCGTTCGGACCATCGCTAGCCGAAGCAGCCGCTACCGATGGCCGGAAACGCCACCGACTCGGTGATCACGAATCCGAGTCGGATGAGGAATACCGCGAAGATGCAGATGTGGACGGAGAGGATTTCTTTGATAACATCAAGATTACCAAGGAAGATGAACGCGCTCTAGAGATGTTTCAAAACAAGTGCGGTTTGAATTTAGTTTGTTCCATGATAAATTTTTATGGTTTTTAATCTTTGCAGAGATGGTGTCAAAACTCGAACGCTGGCGGATATTATTATGGACAAAATTACAGAAAAGCAGACCGAAATACAAACACAATTTTCTGATAATGGTTCACTGAAAATAGAAGACGTTGATGCACGCGTTCGAGAAATGTACGAAGGTGTGCGGGATGTTTTGAAACGATACCGCAGCGGCCGGGTCCCGAAAGCATTCAAAATTGTACCGAAACTCAGAAACTGGGAGCAGATTCTGTACATTACGGAGCCACACAATTGGAGTGCGGCAGCAATGTTTCAAGCGACGAGAATTTTCTCATCCGGACTTACTCAGTACATGGCACAGCGTTTCTACAATCTGGTATTGCTACCGAGAATTCGAGACGATTTGGCAGAATACCACAAGTTAAACTTCTACCTGTATCGAGCGCTGAAAAAGGCTCTATTCAAGCCAGCGGCTTTCATGAAGGGAATAATTTTGCCGCTGCTGGAGTCCGGAGATTGTACACTGCGGGAAGCAATCATTTTCGGAAGCATCATAAGCAACACGGCTATCCCGGTTTTGCACACGTCTGCCTGTTTGCTGAAGATCTGCGAGATGGAATATTCCGGTGCCAATTCGGTTTTCATTCGGATCATTTTGGATAAACGGTGCGCTCTGCCGTACCGAGTAGTGGACGCAGCTGTGTTCCATTTCCTACGCTTTGAACAGGACAAACGAGAACTACCGACGTTGTGGCATAATGCGCTGCTCACGTTTGCTCAACGGTATAAGAACGATATTTCCTCCGAACAACGGGATGCCCTTCTGCAGCTGTTGAAGTAAGTTGTACCTCTTTCCGTTGATATTTGAAACATATTAAATTATTGTAATTTTTTGACCAACAGGAAAAAATCGCACCACAAAATCACTCCAGAAATCCGGCGGGAACTGATGGCTGCCCAATGCCGTGACGTCGAGATGGGCGACAGCCTGGCTCACGAGGCCGACATGGAGTACAAGGAAGACAATGATTTCACCCCAATGGAAGACGAGCAGAGCCCGTCCAGCAGTAGTAATCGGATGAAGCAGGCAGCTGGTGGGGATGAAAAAATGTCGAGTGAAGAAGAGGAAGACAGCGACGACGACGACGACGACGAGGATGAAAACGAGGAAGAACTTTAGGATGACTGAGTTCATAAAAAAACTAGTTGTTTGTACAATACCATTTATTGCTAGTGTATGCACAAATACATCTGTGTTACTGATGGAATTGATGCTTTTTATTACAGGCTGAAACTTCCGGTTGAATAATTGAAAAGAATGGAGTACAGCTTTCGTTAGATGCTTGAAGTAGTCATTAATTTGTTTAAGGAAACAAAGAATTTTAATTTAGACAAAACAGAACAACTTGAAGTTATTTTACATAGTATTTTAGAAATCTTGATATCTAGCTAATCATTATGACAATATAACAAAGTAATATTTACCGTATTAGTACATTAACCGAGTGACATAAACTATCTTGGTACAGTTAAGAAACATCTTACACGCAGGTGTGAATATTATTTTTTATGTATTTCACATTTTCTGATATCATTGGATGCAACAACTAGTTACTTAACGGTGAAATTTGTTTTGTTTGTTACTTTTTTGGCTTATGATAGGATTTTTCAAGTTGCGTTATTGGTATTCAATTCGGCGGTTATTCCGGTACTATGCAAGTAATTGTACGTGATGGTACAAAATCTGAAAAATAATCTAGCTAATTGACGGTTTTACACTTATATGAGCAGAAAGCAATCATAATCTATATTGCTGTGTTGCAATAATTTTGATATGGTCAAAAAAATTTTGGAAAATTTAATACCCAAATAAATTGTTGGAATACCAAAATAACCGCCATCTTTGCTTTTGTGGTTGAAATTTGGGTTAGTCCTAACGTTGGTAGTCATGCTTGAGAAACCTTCATCTTCAGCTTTAGTGTATGAATTTGCCTGAGGTCAATGCAGGGAACCTATGATAATTATTAGCTACACCAATAATGTATAACATATTTTTAGATTCTACGTCCTGAATGTGTTTCTGCTGATACCTATGATTAAATCAAAAATGTTCACACACGTGGATTAGATTACGCAAGTTGCAGCACGATTTTCTTTCCAGCACAGTATATCACGTATTTTGGACGAAGAGAGGGTACAGTGCGTTTTTATCAATAAGCGCTAAAAATAGTAGACAAATAGAAAGTTTGTTTTTTTTTGTCATCTTTTAAAAATATTTTCATTCGATGAAGGAGCAAGCAAACCACAATATGTAGAAAAGAAAAGTAAAAAATATATGACGCAATACATAAAAGCATTCAAAAATTAAATATAAAAGAAATTGTTTTAAATGTAGCGAGAATAATGAGATCGCAAAATACAAAAAAATAATAATTTAAGCAACTTAAGTAAAAATTTAGCGAAATTTGAAACATACGATCGATTGCATTTAGTTTCCCGATAATGGTTTATCGAAGATTTTATATCATTCCCATGAAAGTCATTATGCCGAAAGCACCACTCCTCGGAAAGCCACTCCACATAACCTACCATTCCCTAGAAAATTTTATCCCAAGGTGAAGCACTACTAAAAAAAGTTAGTATTGATTATTCGGTCGAACGTCACTAGACTGAATATCAGTAGCTCTAATAGCACTCGCTCGACTGTAACTCTATCGGTTATTTTGCTCTCCTAGTATAATTTCTAATACATTGCTTGTATTTATGCGACAGGTGTAAGTGAAGCTTGACGCGAAGGTATCGTCCCCGTTCACGAATAAATCTGGTGTACCGCAAGGCAGTAACTTTCGACCCCTTTTGTTCGTTTTGTTCTTTATGAGTTATTTATGACGCTTATGGTTGGATAATGCGGGATACAGACCCATAGTGGTCTTTAGCCCGTTATCTAGCAACTCCTATCCCTATCTCTACGTGGTACCAGCCGGAATATGAAAGCCGCAAAGGCGTGGAGGTGTGAAGGATCCGTAGCAGCGAAGCTCAATTTTACCAGAGTCGTGGAGCGACGAACCAACTATGAACAGGCTTCGTAGTGATGGGCAAAATGGAGGATCGCGTAATGGATTATAAGACAATCAACGAGAGGATGTGCATGATAAAAGGCCATCATAAACGTACATTGTTCACACGAAAGTAGAAGTCGATGACTAGAAGGAAGCGTTCTATGTGCAGCTGAAGGCAACGTACGACAGCTGCTCACCATGGGACATCAAGATCGTCATCGGGAATATGAACGCCCAGGTCGGCAGGGAAGCCATGTATAGATCGGTGATCGGGCCCCATAGCCTATACACCGACACGAACGATAACGGCAGCTTCCCGAGGCTTGGTGATCAGAAGCACTTTCTTTCCCCACAAGGATATCCACAAAGCCACCTTGAGATCATCGGTTATTCTCAAACATCACCAACGTACGCTCCCTACGGGGTGCGGATTTCAACTCGGACCATTACCTAGTAACAGTACATGTGCGCTAAAAACTATCGACGGTTTATACCTCGCGACAAAGCCGTCTTCCTCGGTTAAATATTCGGCAATTAGACAACCCGTGAGTTGCCGATAACTACGCGTGCGTACTGGATTAAGCTCTGCCTTCCTCTGTGGAGTTAGATGCTTCGAAACGAAACGATTGGTTTGACGGAGAATGCCAAGAGCTTTGAAAAACTATCTAAGCAAATACACAAAAGAGAATTTGGCCAAGTATCGACGAGCGCAGAATGAGTTGACTACACTACGATCTTGAGGAGGAAAAAGTGCCAGGAGGGGGACAGGGATCGTGAGGAGCTGGAATAACTATTCCAGGCTAATGACACGCGCAAGTTTTACGAGAAGATGAACCCTACTCATAAGGGTTACATGCCAAACATATCTCAGATGTAGGCACGAGAGAGGGGATCTCACAAACGAGCGCGAGGTGGTCGACAGATTGAAGCATCAGTTCTTCGATGAGCATGTCAACGGCAATGTAACAGACGGAGACGCAACGGAAGTTAACCTAAGAGTGCCTACAAACGACAACGGCGTGCCGGCTCCCGATCTCGAAACGATCTGGCGCGAAATCGGCTAGGTGAAGAATAATAGAGCCGCCGGGAAGGACGGACTCCAGGACGGACAGCACTTCCAAGAACCGCTAGCAACGGTTCTGCACTGGATAATTTCAAGGATTTGGAAGGAGGAGAAACTACCGGAGTAGTTGATGAGAGGTGTAGTTTGTCCCATCTACAAAAAGGGCGAGCGGCTAGATTGCTGTAATTAACGCGACTAACGGAGTCACTCTCAAGTCCATTCGAATCGCGCAGAAAGTTGCGACAAGGGAGTGGACTGTCCTGTATGTTATTCAATGTCGCTATTGAAGGTGTGATCCGGCGAGCGAGCATCGTAACGAGAGTAACAATCTTCAGCAAGAGTAGCCAACTTCTAGCCTTCGCAGACAACCTCGACATCATTACTAAAAACCTTGGGACGGCAGAGGCAATCTACGCCAGACTAAAAACGGAGACTGGGAGGATAGGGGTACAAATCAATGCGTTGAAAACCAAATATATGGTAGGAAGAGGCTCCAGAGAAAGCAACGTTTGCATCCCACGGGCAGTGACTACTGACGGTGATAAACTGGAAGATATTTGAGATCTCTGGTCAACGCCGACAGTAATACGAGTAACTAGACTCAACGACGCATTCAGGCTGAAATCGAGCCTACTTTTCCTTCCGCAAGACGCTTCGATCAAGGAGCATTCGCTGCCGCAGAAAGCTGACGATGTACAAAACGCTAATCAGCTCGGCAAACGTTATTCCCTCAACGAACTTTTGACAGCAACTTTGCCTACAAAAGACATACGTTCATTAGTCGGATAGCGGATAGTGGCATAGGCGTGTGAACCACGAGCTGTGGGCACTACTTGGAGAGATTCCCATCGTACACCTGGCGAAAGTTGGGAGACTACGGTGGGCTGACCACGTCGCAAGAATACCGGACGACTGTGCAGTGAAATCCGTTCTCTTCAAGAACCTCATCGGCACCAGGAATAGAGGGGCCCAACGTGCTAGATGACTCGACCACGTTGAAGCCAACTTGCGTGTGTTGAGACGCGCAACGAATTGGTGACGAGTAGCGCAGTACCGAGTACAATGGAGAGGAATTCTTGATACGGCAAGAGCAACCCTGGCTGCTCAGCTGGTAAAGTGAGTAGTAAGTAAGCAGGAATCCGCATCCAGGCTAACTCATGCACAATTCTTTCAATGGGACACCGTACAGGTGGCGGTCTTTAGAACTGAATGACGTCAACATTGCTTGCGTAGTGACCGGAGCTAAAATTTAATTGTAGTCATTGTCGTAGTGTTAGGGTACGAGCCTTGTCGTGCTGTTAGCGACGAGTAGCTTCCTTGAGTAGCTCTCGAGAAGCAGCCGGCTCAAGCAACCAAAAACAACCGCCGACGTGAGAAGAATCTGAGAAAGAAGAAATCGGCTACGGATAACACTTCACCCCAACACTTAAGTGGCGTCCGTCTAAATCCGATTTGAACTAAAATTATTGCATCCATTTGCCTAATGTGCTATGCTTTCTATTCGCAGAACCATTTTATTGGACGCACAGTTTGATTCGATTTTGCTATTTTGACTGTAACGTCTCAGCCAAGCAGAATTTCTAACAGTTGTCTAAGGGACAGTTGTAGAGTTAGTTAGTTATAGTGCTACGAGGCTGTAATACCGTTGGTCGTAAAAAAAAACCGCCAATCTCGCTGCTTTCAATTTAAAAGGCCTAAATGCCTCTTCCACTTCTCTACGGTTGATTTCGATGTCATCCGCAAAACCAAGAAACATGTGAGATTTCGTGATGACAGTTCCGTTTCTTTCCACGTTTGCTCTTCGTATTGCACCTTCCAAGGCAATGTTGAATAGCAGGTTAGAGAGTGCATCCCCTTGCTTTAGTCTATCCAACGTTACGAAAGCACCCGAGGTCTTACCCGCCATTCCGACGCATGATTTTGACTCATCCATCGTTGCACGAATCAGCGTGACTAGTTTCGTCGAAAAATCATTCGCTTAGCCATCTCTTTTAACTGAATCATATGCCGCCTTAAAGTCCACAAACGGATGATGAGTCTGCAAATTGTACTCTAGAAACTTGTTTAGTAACTGACGCAGGCTAAACATCTGATCCGTCGCTAAGCGACCCTCACAAAACCAGCTTGGTAATCGCCGACGAAGGACTCCGCCAACGGTTTCAATCTATATAAATTATCCCTTATTCTTGTTTACGACGGTATTCCATATTCATATTCATAGGAATACCAGGATTTTAACGAAGTAATGTTTTTTATTCGAATGAAGCAATGTAATTCGAACGAAAACAGGAATAAAGCTAATTATTACAACCTAAATTTAAATACTAAAGACCGGCTGACCTTAGTGACCACGAGAGACAAAAAGAAAAAAAACAATAAATGCGCACCTTTGGGCGTGTGTCTTACGTTCATGTCCCCTCTAAAACGAAATGATTGTGATAAACGAAATATAAAAAACTCAAAGTAACATAATTATATTTGTTATACGTTTTGTTTATTGTAACCTGTTACAACTATTATTAACGACTTTCGCTTCCGGAATATAGCATATCAAAGATAAACCGTTAACTGGGAATAAGAAAAAGTGGAAGTGGAAATATAATAGGTCGGTGGAAAACAACGCTACATAAACTTTGTGATAAAGCAATTTCTTAGCTGCAAGCAAAACAGGTAACTATAGAATAACTAAAAAGATTTAAAAAATTAAAAAAAATCAGGTAAAGCAAGCTATAATTTAAGTAATCCTGTTTATTTGCAAAGTACGTTCGTTAGTGGACAAATATTGTAGAAAGTCACATTTTGTAAATTTTGATTCGTTGGATATAAATTATTTATTAAATAAATTTGCATTCTACTGCACCTTCCTTTTCGGGGTCGTGTTGATTAGGGCCTCAAATTGTGTTGACTAACAACTAGAATAGGACAACCGAAATCATTCACTTTCAAATGCAGTATATTCTAATCAGCAATAACAAAATCATTTGCCATGAACGTGCATCTATCATTGTTTCCGGTATGATTTCCTCACGCGCTTAGTTCCCTTGAAAAGGCTAATGTTATAGTGTTTTGTTGTTTTCACTCTTCTTCCCCACTGAAGGAAGCTAGAGTTAAATTCAATCATTTTAAATGATTTTCGCATAGTTTTATGTTTCATCACTTTAGTTACTATTTATATGCTTATTTGTTATAGTGCTTGGATTTGTTTTTATTAATTAGTTTGAATGTTTTCTTTATCTCTTTCTCTCTCACTAACACTAACAACTCATATGCTCAAACAGTAATTAATATAATATTGGTTTCACTTATCATCACTAGTCTAGACTGGACTGGTCAATAAATTGTTGAACTCAAAAGTAGTAAACATAAAATATAATCGAATCTCAAAATAAGCATTTAACGGGAAACTAGCAGTCATTAACTTTTCGTCGGAGAGCCCAATGTCGGAAGCAGTTTTTGGGCCCAAAAGCGGGGTTCTGTTTACAGAAATGTATTGACTGCATTCTTCTTGCCAATCTGAACACAGCGAATATATTTTTATGAACAAAATTTTTGTTTCAAACAAAAAAAACTGCTTTTGAAATTTGCAGAAACGATGACGACTAATTTCACCTTAAATGTTCCGAAAAAAGTAGTCGACCGTAGACACTGATTTTTATAAAGGTGAAAAATTGCGAAACAAAAAGTAAAACAGATTTAATAGAACTACCAACTAGAAGTAGAAGGAAAACTCGTTTGGTTGCACTACGCGATAATATGGATAGGTAGTCGTAATAATTGTATAAATAAACAGTAAAATTCAAGAATAGGATAGGATGTATCGCTAGAAACAGTGTGCCAGTGTGTCTCGTCACTGTTTCGTTATATTTTTGGGATTGAATTTCAGTACCTGTTCTGGCTGAACTGCGACTGCACGGTAGCTCGTGCCGCACCGGCCGCTGCATCTCGTACGATCTGATTGCCGAAGAAGCCTGACTGGAACTCCTGGCGTGCCTTGTCCATCGTAATGCGGTTCGTCTCGGTACCGCTGCGGTAGATTGCATGGATCTGTCAGAGGA
Source organism: Sabethes cyaneus (assembly GCF_943734655.1). Classification (NCBI taxonomy): domain Eukaryota; kingdom Metazoa; phylum Arthropoda; class Insecta; order Diptera; family Culicidae; genus Sabethes; species Sabethes cyaneus. The sequence goes on from NC_071355.1 coordinate 58,262,890, forward strand.
AGATGGTAACGAATATATAGTCGATGAATTGTTAATTTTAATTCTATGATTCTATCGTTTAATCGTTAATCGTAAATGATGGGTAGCCAACGAACATTCTGGTAATACATAGAAAACCGGAAGTCGGAGTAGCGTCAGCAAGCCTAACGATTATTCACGCTGACGGTAGAGACGATAGGTTGATAAATGGCTGAATAATGCGTAAAATAAATAAAGGTTCGCAGCCTTTTATCCAGCAATTACTATCCCTACCTCGTGGTACCAGATGGTCTACGAGCCACCTTAGATCGGGTAACCAACCCCGGTAAAAACTAACGATGTATGCTGATACAGAAGAGGAAATCATCGTTCTCGGTCGGCATGGGACGTTAAACTGTAGTGGAACGGTGGTCCTCGACACAGGGTGTTGGTGCAGGCCTTATAAACAATCCGTAAAAAATACCAGTACAGGAAACGAATAATGTGAATACGGACTGGAACATTCGGCATAAACCAAGGCAACGAAAACGGACTGACGATTTGAAGCTTCGAACATGGGACTGCAAGTCTCTCAGTTTTCTGGAAAGTACCCAAATCTTTCCGACTTCATTAGTACCCGCGAGTTCCACATTGTAGCGCTACAGGAGATATGCTGGAAGAGGTCTTCGGTACATTCGTACAGGAATTGATACACCATTTACTATAGCTGCGGTAATGCACTATGCACCCGAGCCTGGTACAGCTTTTATCGTCATGGGCGACATGCAAAAGCACGCGATTGCGTGATGGCCAATCAACAGCCGTATGTGCAAGTTGAGTATTAGAGGCTGGATTGGATGAGAAATGGTTGAATAATGCGATCCAGAACCACCACGAAGTTTCACAGCCTCTTATTCAGCAACTCCTATCTCTACCTCCTCGTGGTACCATCCGGGATACGTTCCTTAGTGGAAATCGGACAATCGGTGGAAACTAGGGTCGTATGCGGACAGAGAAAGGGGCACTCATGTGAAGGCTGAGTGTAAACTCTCTGCCTGCAGGACGTTTCTTGTAGAAGGTCACTACTAGAAACCAAAGCAGAGGGTCGAAAGCCCCTAAAGGAGATGGTTTTAATAGCTGTTATCCATGGCTACTATGTAAAAACTTGAATGGATAAACCCCTATTCCAAGGTGCGATGCGACCCGTGCCGAAGGATGAATGCTGGAGGGGGTTTTATAAATTCTCTCGCCGCAACGGAGCCTGTGGAGTACCAGGGCTCCCTCCACAGTAATCTGCCCTTGCTGCATCAAGCCGGTCATAGATGCAGTGGACGAGTTCTTACCGTGCATGCTCGCTCTGCCGAAAAAACAAAGACACGATAGAGGTGGAGGGGAGAATAGGAGCATAGACGAGGAACATCTAGCCCCGTTCCTCGTCTATCCTCAATACGCCGACTCGTAGTGAGTCGAGAGACGAGATGGCTCCACTAAAGGGTGAGCTGAAACTATGGGAGAGTCGGACAGCCATGGCCAATTGGATGGCCGTACAATCGCTCAAACATTCTAACCATCTATAACGTCGAGTATTAAGCTACTCAAAAGTTGCTGAGTCTCAATAAGAGAGATATCAGCACGCTTACCGGTCTTGAGACAGCACATAGTCCGAGTAAATATTAAGTTCGGAATCTTGGTTTCGTACAAGAATATTTAACCACGGAACACTTACTCTGCAACTGCGGAGCACATACAGCACGCAGACTGCAATATCTCAAAAGAGGGGAAATAGTCTGCGTCGCCGATCAGGGTAACAAGGTTCAAAACCAAGTCACCTCTGATTGACACCTGCCTCGCTTCAGCTACCAGCCTATCACTTCCTCGATAAGTAATACGTCAGCTTTTTTTTCATGTTGGGTATTTTTATCACTGCGACCATTTGATCTATTGTGATAGGTCAGCTTGAAGCGTACAGTAAAAGTAATAAACGGGGCATACCACAATAGCTCAAAAGTAATGGACGCAGTGGTAAGGGTATTTAACAGAGGAGAGGAATTAGAGGCCTTTTCTTCAACATTAGCTTTATCAACGTGCATAGCTCAAAGCTAGAAAGTGACGTGGATGATCAAGACGCGTTGTTCCGGTATGGTCGATGATGAAAAAACACATTGGTCGAAAACTCGTTTCATGCCGCTCCGGTCTAATTAGCGTTTTGTACAATGTGTACTTTGCACGGAGATCTCGCTTAATCTTCGCTGCTTCGCGATTTAGTCTGTTGTACTAATCTTCCATCACTTTAAATGTACTGCCTACAGCATCCAGGTGTCGGCAAAACAGATAAATTGGCTGGATTCATTAAAAATCGTGCCCGCATTTTGACAGTCGCTCGCCATTTAACACCTTCAAGCGCCATGGATTCGAATGGATCCGACAATCCACCTGAAATTCTCCCTCAGCACTGGATCCCATCCATCGTAGCCATAAATCTAGTAAGGTAATCCGGAGTCATTTTCGTCTAGCATTTTCCATAGCTCTTGTCAGTTTACACTATCATATGCGGCTTTGAAGTCAATGAACAGATACGTAGGGACTCTGAATCCGCGGCATTTATGGAGAATCTTGCGCAGGGCCGTGAAGATTTGGCCCGTTGTAGGTCGACCCTCCATGAAACCGATCTGATAACTTCCCATAGATCTATTGGCTATTGACGACAGTCGATGGAAGATAACTTGGTACAGCATTTTGTGGGCGACATCGCTCGGTAATTCACAAAATCCAGCTTATCGCCTTTCTTGTAAATAGAGTAAATAATCCTGTCTTTTCACTCCTCCGGTAGCCGTTCCGTATTCCGAATCGTATCAGTCAATTGATGCAAACAGCTGCCAACTTGTCCGAGCTCATTTTGATAAGTTTCGCTCCAATGCTTTCTTTTACTATTACTTAGTTGTTCATGACCCTTCTCTTGTCTTCAACTTCACTTATCAATGGCAGTGGCACACATCTCCGTTGCTTGTTGCATCACTTCCTTCACTATCACGGTCTTCACTATTCAGGTGTTGATATTAACCGCACCGTCGTCTGTTCAAATACCTCCATTCTTGTCTTAGCACGTTTCGGCCTTGCTATTGCACAAAGCCCTTGCAAGATTCGTTGAGTCTTTGATAGAACTTTCGTGTGCCGTGAAAGCGGTACAGCTACTCGATTTCCTCGCACTTCTAAGAGATCTTCTGCATTCTTCTCATCCAATATCTGCTGGTACTCCTCATCAAACCCTTCGTTACGTAGATTCGGTGCCACACGGCCTGAGATCTTCTCTTCGTAACGTTAACGTAAATGTACTCGTATTGCAATTGACGGATTTCACGCCAACTCGACCAGAGGTTGGTATGACCCTCTCAGAATTTAATGAAACTTTGTGTGTGTAAAGAGTTCATGTAAATAAAGAACTTGGCCTACTTAGTTTGTCGAAAATTGGTCTAGACTAACTTTTGGAAAGGGCTTAATTTTTTTTCTCTTTTTTATTATAAAAAATATAACTCGAAAATTATAGGACCTACAAAAAATTGATCTATGGGTGACTTTAGAAAATTATGAATTTTCATAAAAAGATATTAAAAAAATGAAAATTGATATCTACACTGAGAAAAAGCATTTTAACAACTAAAAGTCGAGAGCAGCTTTCGAAAAACTAAATATGCAAAGTTGTTTATTTACAAGAACTCTTTATACACAAAATTTTCATTGAAATCTGAGAGGGTGCTGCCAACCCCATAGACGAGTTGGCGTGAAATCCGTCAATTAAAAAAAATCAAGTCTTAAAGTAATAAAAGTCTTATACTAGCCAAGTGTAATCAAAATATGTAGTACATGGTAACAGCACTAATAATTGTTTGTAAGCCACTACATCCCTAAAGTCTATTCTTACCTTGCTCAACATAAACACATTTCCGGCAGCACAGGCACCGTAGCCTATGGCGATGGCCAGTACGAAGATTCCCACCAATATACCAACGCCACCGCTTTCAAACTGAATAATGGCCATAATGACACCGCAAGTACCTGATCCCGGAAATCCGATTGTTTGAACAATTGTAACCAATGTTTGAAAGAAAAATATGAAAAAGAACATCATAAAGTTGAAACTGGAATCGTTCTTGAAAGCCTTATACGCTGGACGATACCTAGAATAAAGAGATTAGATTAGTTTTGTCCTTTTACTTTGTTACGCAGTGGCTCTTACCAGCACAAAAATGAAGCCGGTGTGAAGAGAATCGCGTAGAAGATGCCCAACCCAAAGGTACGAAAGTCTCCGGAATGGATCAGTATCACCAAGCCGCCCAGAATGTTAACCACCATGATCAACGCGTAAAACATCCACAGGTAGTACAAATTCTGGACAATCCTTTGGAACTCCGACGGGATGTCGATGTTGATATCATGATAGAAGCACGGCTGCACCGGACAAAACGTCGGTAACGGAGGCCAATTGTTTGGCCGGTTGGTACTGGAACTGTTCATCAGCTCTGCTTCGCGCCGCTCCAGCTCCTGTGCCTTCTTTTCCAACTCATCTTGGCGCCGCTGCATACGGGGATAAAGAAAAATCGGATTAGATGATTGGCAAACACATGGCACGGCGGGTACGTAAACATTAAATAATATCAATCAGAAATATCAATTGCGAAATAAGAACACGAATATGACCTCCAAGAGATTTGAAAGGACAAAACTCAGTTGGACAGATAAAACACACACACATTGTCAACATAAAACTTATATCAATCAGATAGTATTGCGATTACCGTTCTGATCAAAAAGTATTAATTTCCTTTTCGCGCAAATAATTTCAAAATGTGAGTGTCTAGCTTATAAGACGTAAATAATTAAACCAATCACTCCATCTGTAATAATCGCGCTACCACCTGATAAGGCGGTAATCAATCAATAGCACCTTGAGTAAAGGAAAATACAAACGAAAACAGGTAACAAAAATTAACAAAGTTTACTAAAGGGAAATAACAGCTGGAAAATAGCATACAATATACTAGTGTCTTTCTGATAAGAAGGTACATCAAACAAGGCAAACCAGAAGGTGGAAGCGCCTACCCTTAGTTCCTGTTTTGTACATAAATATCCAGTTTGACATAGTGGCGGGTGGTTAAGACGCAACGAGTGGTCAGAAGAGAATTTCCGATGCACATACACAACAGTTGACGCATGGTCCATGGCAATGTTACGACGAAGGCAGCGAACAGAGGTGAGAGTAACAGTGAAAGAGGAGTATTACATTATAGCTCATTCGACCTTTGCCTACCTGCAGTTCGGCGGTGGATATCTGGGTCATAGCGGCGGGACTGCTCCCCCCGGGTACAGCTGCATTGCTATTGTACTGTGCCGCGCTCGCACTGTACGCCGGAACTGTCTGCGTCGAGGGCAGTAGCGTCGCTGGCTGGCCGAAGGTGTTCTGAGATGTTGTCGTTCGCGGCTGAACAGTTTCATTCGAAAAGGGGTCATATTCGTCCAGAGTTTGCTGGGGATCGACGACAGTTCTGGTGGCTTCCCGGATGGACGGATCCTGTTCGAACATTCGCAAAGAAACAAAGAGAAACCCAATTATTGTTGGTATTATTATTCTGGAATAGCGTTTTTTGCAGTGCTGCCAATTATTGTTCACTTCCGCTCAGATCCTTAAAGTACTATTTTACGAAAAACTTTAATAGAATACTTTTCCTTAGAAACCATTTTTTTTTTCAACTGAAATTTTACAACACTTTAGACGAAGCATCAAGAATTCGAGTGATTAATGTACATTTTAAGATTTTGCTTGAGATCTGTCTTCTCCAAATGCTCTAAAATTTACTTGACAAAATTTTTAACATTGTTCAATTGCAACTCGAGTAATATCTTTCTCTCAATACTATTTTGCGAACATCATGTAAAAATTCGACTTTTGCACTAAGAGAAAAGCGGATTTTTTGGCAGACGTTTGCTCCGCTTTAGGATTTGCTCTGACATAGCCCGTCTTGTGGCCTTGTATGAGTTATGAACCAGGTTTAGCTAAGTTAAATAAAAGCAATAATTAAAAATGAAACGCTCGGATCTAATAATATACGAGACATATAATAAACTAATATTACAGTTGTCTTAACCAGAGTTTGAGTATGCATATTATGGAACAGTATTTAAAAATATAAGTTGAATAAGAATAAACGATAAAGTGCCTAGAACGCATTCTGGTCTCTCTTCAAAAGTCGAATTGATCTTTCGCTTTTCATACCTTTATACCTTATACAATTGGATGATTCTTACAAAAATATCAACTTGTGTTCTAAATCTCTATTGTTTTTAATACATTACGACTATAGAATAGGTTAGATGGAATTTTTGAAGCCAAAAAGCCCAAAAGCCAGTTAAAATGTCTGTTATATTTAAAGCTTCCTATATTCCCAGAAATATGAAGTACAAGTTAATAAACGTTACAATTGTAGTCCAGGATCTCCTACTGGTACCCCTAGGGTATATACCTAATCAACATATCAGATAACCTTGAGGTCAAATTCTTGCGGTTTGTTTCAAATTTACAGATACGCCGTTTTCAAAACGTTCTCAAAGAATGACTCGATGATAAGTAACATACAGATAACGAATACATGCAGAAAGATCTAGCTACATGTGTAGAAAGTAGAAACCGCATTATTATTACTGGCGGCTCTTTGTAATCCTGTAATAGTTTTATTGCTTTTAGCTCTAGTTTTCCAATAGTTTTGCATAAATCAAAAAATAAAAATCAGAATGAAAACTATTTAGACGATTTAGACGTCACCGACTTTAGCGGTCACGGCAACACTGCTCACTTTTCTCCGTTTGAGGCTCGACCAAACGACAAACATGATTCACAATTTTTCCAACGAAAGTATCACCTTTTAGCATTTCCATTAATACTCACCGCAAATGGATTATCCACGATCGGTTCCCCGAACGGGTTATCGTCGAATCTGGACATTGCAGTATCTGCTAGTGTCTCGTTTCGTGGCACTTTTCTTCACCCGATAATCAGAAGTCTCGGTTCCGCTGGTGACTGTCGCGAACTGCGAGACGGGAGAAAACTGATGACTGTCACTTCACTGGTTCGTTAGTGTTTGTGAGAAATAATTTTTTCGCCCACCGAAGAAATTCACCTGCCTTTTACACGTACAGTTCACTTTGGTCGGTCTTTCAATCTATCGTTTACACTTCTGATACACTTACGCTATGCGTTAACAGTATTTTCAGCCTCAGGTTTTGAAAATTTACGCACGAAAAACACTACCAGATTTCTCGAACAGAATTTTTACGTCTTCACTTCTTTCTAGAGCTTGCACACCAACACACTAAACTACACCCAGTTCACATTTCGCTATATGTAAGCACAAATCGATCTCTTGTACTCTCATGGAACTGCCATATGGAAAGTTTGTGAAGATTTGGTGCAAAGTTTTGTCTATCCTTTTCACTCTTTAACAAACCTGTGCACCGACTTCACAAATAGAACAAACTTGGGAAGGTGGCAGCACCGTTTCGCGCAAATAGCGATTTGCGACCAATGAGGTTTAGTGAGGTGTGGCAGATGAAGACATTTGATGGTTCGCTATGTGCGCGAAGCGGTGCTGCCATCTTCCCAAGTTTGTTCTATTTGTGAAGTCTGTGCACAGGTTTGTTAAAGAGTGAAAAGGATAAACAAACCTTTGCACCAAATCTTCACAAACTTTCCACATGGCCGTTCCATGAGAGTACAAGAGATCGATTTGTGCTTACATAGCGAATAATGTGTGGCCACCCCATCGGCAGACAACCATGTTTTAACCGCCAACATCTCGTGAGTGCGAAAATGAGATAGCATGGCAGCACTGCGTTTCATTCAACTGCGAGCAGTCTGATTTGGGCCCGCTGTCAAATTTTGAGCCCCGGACATGCTGTCGCTGACGTTTACTGCAGCTCGATATAGAGATGTCGATGGGGTGGGTGTGGCAATGTTGGTTAAGTGGTGTTAGCACAGAGAACAGACATCCAAGCGAAACTTTCGTTTAAATACGCAGCACTTTTTCGCCGGAAGCAGGGCTGCGTATTTAAACAAATGTTAGCGAAGTCGTGTCGCGTCGTTGTCGCTTTTACTCTGTACGGGGCCTTACTCAACCCAAGTAATCAATAAGCATTAAGATAAGCAGAAAATCAACCGCTCACTAGCATATTATCTGGCATTTTATACCACACGTTGCTGTTTATTAGCTTTTTGACTGTCTCTCTGCATTAAATTGGCATCAGAATTTCTATTTAAATTCGTCTTGTCGGTAATCAGCTACAAATAAGCATTGTCAGCACTATAAAGGCCCCCATACGCGTAGGCATATGTTGGGTTGGTAATGAACAAAATGTTGGATGGTCAGGTCATGCCGGTCGAGCGCCGAGCCGTACATTTTCTTCTGCCAGTTTGGTTCGTGGCACTCACACACTGGCGTACGTGTATGGGGGCCTTAAGATTAGCCGTAAAGTAAAGTAGTCGTATATTTTGCCGAAATACTTCTTAAATAGCATTTAAGGTACCTTTAATGCTTATTGGCTTGCATTTGAATAGCATTGGTAATGCTTATTGGTTAACTGGGGAAAGTTCAAATACGCGTCATTCACACCTAAAAAAAAGTTCAGTAAATTACCGTAAATTTTACCGAACCGAACATTACTAATCTATACCTATAAAAATGGATTTCTGTCTGTCTGTCCGTATGCTCCGTATAGAATCGAAAACTACTGAACCGATCGGCCTGAAAGTTTGCATGTAGGGGTTTTTGGGGCCAGAAAAGGTTTTAGTGATTGTTAGAGACCCCTCCCCCCACCAAGAGGGGGAGCTCCCATGCAAATGAAACACAAATTTCTGCATAACTCGAGAACTAATCAAGCAAATAGAACAAAATTTGGCATGTGGGTGGTTTTGGTGACAAGAATTTATTCTATGGTAAATTGAGACCCCTCCCCTCTTTAGAAGGGGAATTATAACTCCTCCCCTTTAAGAGGGGGGGGAGGGCTTCCATACAAATTTCTTCATTACTCTAGAACTAATCAAGCAAATGGAACCAAATTTGGCATGTGGAGGTTTTTGGAGGCAAAAATAATTTCTATGGTGAATTAGGACCCCTCCCCACTTTAAGAGCGGGGGGGGGCTTCTACACAAATGAAATACAAATTTCCTCATAATTCGAGAACTGATCAAGCAAATGGAACCATATTTGGCATGTGGGTGTTTTTGTAGGCAAGAATATTTTCTATCGTGAATTAGGACCCCTATCCACTTTAGGAGGGGGGCTCCTATACAAATGATAATACAAATTTCAATCAATTAATTGGAACCAAATTTGACACGCAAGTGGTCTTGGAGGCAAGATTTTTTTCTATGGTGAATTGAGACCCCTCTCCTCTTTAGAAAGCGAGTTATGACTCATCTCCCCTTTAAGAGGGTGGACTTCCATACAAATGACATGCAAATTTCCTCTTATTTCGAGAACTAATCAAGCAAATGGAACCAAATTTGGCATGTGGGAGTTTCAGATGGCAGAATTTTTTTCTATGGTGAATTACGTCCCCTCCCCCTTTTAAGAGGAGGGGCTTCCATATAAATGAAATACAAATTTTCTTATAACTTGAATACTAATCAAGCAAATGGAACCAAATTGGTCGAATTTATTTTATGATAGTTAGAGACTTCTCACCCCTGTGGTAGGACTCTCATACAAATAAAACAGAATTTTTTGCGAAACTCAAAAACTGGTCGAACTCGAGAAATTCGAGACTCTTCCATAAAACATTAGTCAATAACAAGACCACAAAAACTATCTATTGTAACACTAGATCATTCAGGACGAGACGGCCGCGAGTGTTGCCGGTGACCCGCCGTCGGAAGCGCCGCTCACTGGGGGGAGGCAACTCCCCGCAGAAATCACTACTGTTTAGGTTTATTTGTTTCCCTAGGTCTACCTGGGTTTCCTGGAACGAGCGATGGCGAGTAAGGAGAGAATCGCGAAATGGTACTTTCCACAAAAAAGTTTTCCGTGAAATGGTACATTCCGCTTAAGGTTTTTCGCAAAATGATATTCGGCGAAATGTTGCACAATCATGGTGAATATTACTAGCCGCTTTCTGGCTATTCAATGAGGGGACAGGGGAGATGTTTTCTACTGTACTGTGAGGAAAAATTGCATTGATGTATATTAAACTACCTATTCCTGGTAACTAATAAGCATTAACATAAGCAGTAAATCAGCGTATCTGGCATTTTATACTGCACGTTGTTGTATGTTAGCTTTTTGACTGCATAGGTGTTGTAAATTGGCATTCAAAATTGTATTCAAATTCTTCGTGTCGGTAATTAGCTGCAAATTGTGCTTATAGTGCAATTGTCAGCACTATAAGAAGCTGTATATTTTGCCAAAATAGCTGCTTCAATGCTTATTGGCCTATATTTGAATAACACTGGTGATGCTTATTGGTTACCTGGGATGCTTTCATAGTTACGTAACTGCCAAAATAAATCATCTAAGGTTGAACTCCTCAGAAACTTGCAAAACTCGAGATTGTGACAAAGATTATCCGAGATTCATGATTTATGTACAACACAGGTTAATTTGTGGCAATACAAAGTTTGTCGGGTCAGCTAGTGATCCATAAACGTCGATTGGCACCATCGAATTTGACCAAACGTTGGGTTGCTCAGAGTTCGGTTAAATTTTTTAAGTGTGTTGATTTCTGGGACTTCAAGCAGTTTTTATGCTCAAAACAAAACCTGTTTGTTACGAAAATTTATCGTTGTGTTCTGACAGACGCAAAGAACACAGTAATAAATACCTTTTTGTATCTAGAGAAGTTAAACGCGGCCTGTAAACTATACTGAGATGATCGCAACCTGTGCTAACTTTAGGAACCCAAAATAGTAATCGATGGCAAGGGAGTATCAACAAAACAGGACAAGCCAATAATAGAGTCAGTTATTTTCTTAACTGTATTCTTTTGTTTATCATACCATTAAGATTAAATTACAAAACGCATCCTAAGGAAGTAAGCAGTTTACTTCTTCTTTTGCTTCTTTTCCTTTTTGGCTGCGCTTGCATCACCCTTGCTTGCTTCGGGTTTCCTCTTGGGTGCCTCCTTCTTGGCACCGGAAGCAGCAGGAGCGGCTGGCGCTTCCTTTTTCACTACCTTCTTTTCCTTCTTTTCTCCGGTAGTTTTCTTAGCGGCGTCGGTCTTCTTGGCTTCTACTTTCTTAGCTTCAACCTTTTTGACTTCGGTTTTCTTAGCGTCAGACTTCTTGGCATCAACCTTCTTAGCGGCGTCAGATTTCTTCGCTTCGGTTTTCTTCTCCGGTTTCTTGGCTTCAGCGGTCTTACCCTTAGCCTTGGCATCAGTCGCCTTCTTCGCTGCCTCGGTGACTTTCTTCACTTCTTTCTTGGCCTCCTTTTTGGCGACCTTCTTGGCTGCCTTGGCAGCGGCCTTTTCCTTCTCCTTTTCCGAACCGATCGAACTGCGCGAATCACGCATCGACGACAACCGGGAACGACGACGGATACGCTCAGCACGACGACGAACAGCCAAAATTTTGACGTATTCGGCTTCGGCTTCCTTGCGTGATTCAACGCGACGTTTCTTGATTGCCAAACGATGTCTCTTACGCTGCAGAACCACCGGAGTGATTAGACGCTGAATCTTCGGAGCCTTAACGCGAGGCTTCTTGCCATCCTTCTCAGGAAGCGGACGTTTAACCACGAATTGACGCACATCGTCATCCTTGCTCAGATTGTAAAGCTTGCGGATATTGCTGGCTCGCTTCGGGCCAAGACGACGTGGAACAGTAGTGTCGGTCAAACCGGGAATGTCCTTCTCGCCCTTCTTCAAAATGATCAGCGCTAGCGCCGACAGGTTCTGATCAACAATACATCCGCGAACCGATTTACGCTTGCGCTCTCCGGTACGACGGGGTCTGTAGCAGGAATGTCCCTTCTTCAGCAACAGGCGGACACGGGCTTTAAATTAAAAAAGAATATGTTAAGCAGGGTAACTTAAGGGTCTCCTAAAGTAAACACTCACTGTTGGTTAGAACGCCTTGCTTCATCGGAAAACCCTGTTTGTCGTTGCCACCGGCAATCTTGAAAACGTAGCCCTTCCATTCATCACCTAGATGGTCAGCGGTGATTTCAGCTCCCATACGTTTGTCATAGAAGTGACGAAGCTTATGGTCATCAACCACCTCGAAGGTCTTCTGGGCCCCGGTAGCGGGAAAAGATACGTTCAACTGCGAAAAGTATAAAAACAAATTGCATTAGCCCGATGCATTCACAAAACATTCAGCAACTATAGTAATTAAAATTTAGACACTGCTAGAAACTCGATTTGTTTACATCCTTCCATCTCCGGACACATAATTCCCACTTTGTCCATTGTTGCAAATCATTTCACCCAGTGCGATACAAGAGCTGTCAGAGCTGAACCCCATTAGTGCCGTCGACGGAAAAGCACGCGTTGAACATTTACAAACGAATTTTAAACCTCGAATCGCCCTGATCAGTGGCGAGTTTTGCGAATCACAACTTTTCCAGGGTTTAGTTTATCTATTTTTACGACACTAACAAGGTTTGGACTAGAAAAAGATGTATTTTCTTGTAAAAATATCACTATACCTTCATTCTACACGTCTGTTTCCATACACTCGCCGAGAGTAAAAAGGCTGTCAAAATCAAACGCAGTGCCGAATGTAGTACTAGCTGGAAAGTCAACTTCCGTTTTCCGTCTGTCAAATGATCTGAAGCGCCGCTGTATTTCGAAAATTGTATACACGCTCGGTTATTTTTACTTAATTCCGAAAAAAATAATGTACACTACACTCTTAAATAAAGAAAATACCATCCCATCGGCAGGCAACCATGTTTTCGCCGCCAACATCTCGTGTGTGCGAAAATGAGATAGCATCACTTCGTTTCACTCGACTGCTAGCAGCTTGATTTGGGCCGGCTGTCAAATTTTGAGCCCAGGACATGCTGTCGCTGACGTTCACTGCAGCTCGATATAGAAATGTCGATGGGGTGGAAAATACCGTTTGTTTTATTGTACCGTGGACCCCCGTTCGTTTGACCGTTTTCAATGTGAACACTTTTTAATTTGAACCCTGTTGGTTTGCACGACGTGCAAACTAAAAATGGTTCAAGTGTCATTCTTAATATGACATCATTTGCTAATGCGGACAATGCACATAAACACGATCTGTTTGTGCTGACCTAGCGTGTTTAATTTGTTTCACATTGCGTGTTCCTGCGTTTTCCCAACGGTTATGGTAGAAATCCGATCGGAAAATGAAATATTCCCTGCTTGCAAGTGCCAACTGAATCAAACCATCAAAACAATAACAAAGAGCAGGGCAGCCAGTTCACACATACTTCGGCATATTTAGGGTTACTAGTTGTTCAAATTAAAAACTAACCCCGTTCAAACGAACGGGGGTCCACTGTATTGGCATCTCTATACATCGAGCTATCGAGCTGTAGTAAGTGACAGCACCAGGATGTCATGGACGCAAATTGCGCTGTTTGGTTTACACTTCTGGAAAACTGTCATCTTTATGTAGACTTCATTTTCCGTCACGGGAATTGAATTCCCGATGCCAATTTAAAACACACAGGAGGCAAAATCCCTGAGTCAACTAGGCTTTAGAGCAAATGCTCCCATACGATTTAAACGGGAAAAGCAAAGTAAACTGTTTTATTCATACGGCCTATTGTTTCTACTACAAAATTTAATGTAAATTTTTTTCGGGCTATTCGAAATAACAAACCTTACTATTGAACTGAGAGCTAAAAGAGTTAGAATCAAAAAAATATCTGGGTTCCGGATGTCCTTTGTGAACAACGCCAAAGTACATCGGCATCGGCCAGGCATCCCGTAAAAAAATTACATTGAATTTTGTAGTAGAAACAATGCGTTTACAACAGTTTTTATTGTAGACATTGAAGCTTATGGTAAATCTATTGTAAAAGTATCTCAAATTCAAATTATTTCATATTGTTTCTAATTTTTTGCTATAGTATTGGTCATATTTCATCACAAAATTACTGCTTTTTAAATTATATTTTATTTTTTCGCCTAAAAAATTACCATAAAAGGACGCTAACTTTCACTGTAGATGAAAATTTGTGTTCGCGAAAAAATAGTTTTTTTTATTGTTAAGATACTTAACAACCCGTCATTTTTAATGTAGAATCTCTCAAAACCAAGAAAGTTATGGTGGACTACAATAAGTTTGATGGTTTGGTTATCGTTTCTGAAAATAATTTTAATTGTTTTTACTGTATTTTGTATCTTACTGTTACAATAATTTTTATCTTCGTGCTATGGTTATTTTTTCCGGGCTAATAGGGTAAGGGCACTATAATTCGACCTATGAAACCAACGCATGGCTAACAAAATGCAATATATCGTCCAAATAGCGTTATTTTTTCGAAAATATGATAGAATAGTACAAAAAGATGTATATTCAATTAACATTTAAAAGGAAATAAATGTACGATGTATATTTTTCACTCATTTTCTCGTTTCAATTCAATATCCCTTTGGGCTAATTTTCGACCTCTTGTTTTAGTTTTCGACCCTTGCGTGTTCTAATATTCGACCCAAGTACAAACTAATGTATTTTCAAAGTCGAGGGTTGTTTAACCGTTATGTGTACGGGAAATTTAACACCCATAAGTGTTCGGATGGGTACCCGGGTACCCACCGAAATGAAATGCTTCTAACTTTATCAATTCTTGACCGATTTTGGATCTTGAACCGTAAAAAGATTGGAAAATTTGTCTATTTTTAGAGCATGAGACTTACCAAGCCTGGGACCACGTCTGGTTCCCGTAAATCCGGATCTCCAGGACCATATTCCGGATCCAAAACAAATGTGTACAATTGTCAATAAAACCACACAATATCGGTATCAAAATTCATGAAATCATTCCAGGAGTTGATGTTTATCCATTTTGAGTCCATTTAACGAGTTGTCTTCGGAATGGCCATTCCGGAGCAGGTTCCTTTGGGGCCTTATGAGACCATTAACCTGTTTGGACTGAAACCCTAGCAATATGTATATCAAAATTCACGAAATCACTCTAGGAGTTGAGTTTTATCCATTTTGAGTCCATCTAATGATTTGTCCCCGGAATGGCCACTCCAGAGCTTGCTGTGGGGCTCTATGAGACCAGTAACATGTTTGGATAGAAACCCTAGCAATATGTATATCAAAATTCGTGGAATCATTCCAGGAATTGAAATTTATCCTTTTTGAGTTCAGTTGATGACATGTCCTTGGAATGGCCATTCCGCAACAGGTTCCTGTGGAGCCTATGAGACCAGTTACATGTTTGGTTAGAACCCCCAGCAATATGTATGTCAAACTTCATGAAATCACTCCAGGAGTTGATTTTTATTCACTTTGAGTCCATTTGATGAGTGGTTTCCGGAATGGCCACTTCGTAGCACATTCCCATGGGGCCCTGAGGCCACTAACATGTTTGGGTAGAAACCCTAGCAATATGTATGTCAAAATTCATGAAATCCCTCCAGGAATTGATTTTTGTCCATTTACGTCGATTTGACGAGTTGTCCTCGGAATGGCCACTCCGGGGACAACTTGTCAGGTGGACTCAAAATGGATAAAAATGAACTCCTGGCGTGATTTCATGAATTTTGACATACATATTGCTAGGGTTTCTATCCAAACATACTAGTGGCCTCATAGGACCCCACGGGAATCTGCTCCGGAATGGCCATTCTTGAGACAACTCATCAAATGGACTCAAAGTGGATAAAAATCAACTTCTGGAGTGATGTCATGAAGTTTGACATACATATTGCTGGGGTTTCTATCCAAACATGTTAATGGTTTCATAAGGCTCCACAGGAACCTGCCGCGGAATGGCCATTCCAAGGACATGTCATCAACTGAACTCAAAAAGGATAAATTTCAATTCCTGGAGTGATTTCACGAATTTTGATATACATATTGCTAGGGTTTTCTATCGAAATATGTTAGCGGTCCCGAAAGGCCCCACAGGAATCTGCTCCGGAGTGGCCATTCCAAAGACTATAAGTTGAATGGACTCAAAATGAATAAACATCAACTCCTGGAGTGATTTCATGAATTTTGATACCAATATTGTGTGGTTTTATTGACAATTGTACACATTTGTTTTGGATCCGGAACATGGTCCGGGAGATCCGGATTTACGGGAACCAGACGTGGTCCCAGGCTTGGTAAGTCTCATGCTCTAAAAATAGACAAATTTTCCAATCTTTTGACGGTTCAAGATCCAAAATCGGTCAAGAATTGATAAAGTTAGAAGTATTTCATTTCGGTGGGTACCCGGGTACCCATCCGAACACTTATGGGGTAAAAAAATTCGAAGGCCCCCCCCTTCAACCCCCCCTGCTGCTAAAGGCCATCTGTTGATGACAAATGGTTTATTCCCACTACTTAGGAGCATTCTACGAGTTTTAGCTGGCTGAGTTGTCGTAAACCTTGTTTTTCGAGGCTATAAAGTCTCAAAAGGTACCCGGGTACCCAGCCGAACACATAACGGTTAAATTGATGAACTTAATGCAAAAAAATAACTGCAACCAAGGGGTCGGACACTCAGCACATAGTGCCCCGGCACTGCAGAGATATCAAACGGCACACCTCTAAAGCCTTATAAAAATAACATTTATAGGGCTTTACACACCTCCGGTTCATATTTTACATATGAAATGGGAGCACTGCCAGTTGTCAAAATCATCTCGCACGGTTGCCAGATCTATCACATTTTATCGAATCTAACAAATCTTGCAGTTCGGCACTTTCGGTACAGCATCGGCACAGTTCGGCTCGTTTCAAGTCACCTAACATAAAAACGGCTGTGCCGAGTGACCGACCCCTTGACTGCAACATTTCTGTAATATTAAATTGGAATTATTTTTTTTTAAACTAAACCGTAAACCTTTTCTGTAGACTATTTCAATTACCCTTCTCCTTTGAATGAATAGATGGAAAATGTTTGAAACACAATCCTGGAAAACGCCTGAAATCATACAATTACTTTCGGGTCTGGTTACTTCCATGTCTTTTCAACGAGGTCGAAAAATGAAACAAGCGTCTTTGAAAGCATACAGCAAGCTATCTAGAACACAAACAGTTTCGCGTTTCAATTTTCGTACTTTTTTAAACGTCTTTAATTACATCATAAAAAACAAATATGTACTGCAACAAAAGAAAATTGGACAGAAATATTGCTTTTTCTTTGTATAATAACATATTGCATGAACTCAGTGTCCTAATATACACAATTTATGGAAATTTCGATTCCGTATCTGTTTTCGCTACACGAAAAATAACACTTGAACTCCAGTCCCTGTTTAAAAAACTTGATTATTTGGGCGTACAGACGTAAATTTTGATGGGGTATTGCAAAATTTCTAGCGAAATAACAACCTTGACAATATCCTAAATAGCATTTCTTTACCTTTTTCTTAGGAATCTATTTGATGAATCTTTCAGCAGTGGTGCGAAAACTAGCACAGGGTCGAAAACTAGATCCCTTACCCTATCACAAACTATACAGACACCACGCGTAGAACAAAAACAGTAAATTTTTGTTTTGTTTTGTCATATATTGCCAATTGCAAGGAAAATTGTACTATCCAAAGTGCGATATCGCTCATAAAAGTGCTATTTTGCATCAAATCGATTCGGTATCTTCGGCGCACTTTTTCGTTATCTTCCAACCAATAAGTGCGCTGAAGATACCGAAACGATTTAATGCAAAATAGCACTTTTATGAGCGATATCGCACTTTGGATGGTACAATTTTCCTTGCAATTGACAATACATTGGCATTAGAGAAAATAATCTGGATTAATCTAGGTCTAGGGGTTTCCAGTGAGGCGTATAAATGCGTAGTAATCAGAGATTACTTTTGTAATCATTTACGAATTAATTAGGTAATCAATGCTAATCAGTAGAGTAATCAGTGATAATCTTAAGTAATCATTGGTAATCATGATTAATTTATAGTAATCACAAGAGATAGATTACTGGTAATCAGAGGTAATCAGTAAAGTAATCAAAAGTAACTTTTTTCGAAGGTGCGTAGTAATCGTTACTGTTGGAAACCCCTTGATCCAGGTACATCTGCAAAGCACAATATGTTTTCCAATAAGAATCAGCTGAAAATCACGTAAATCCCTATCGACCTTTTCGCGTGCCTAATGGCGGCTAGTTAAAGCCCTATAAAGATATACATTTAGGCCTCACGGCTAGTGGGCACAACTTTCGGAAAAAATGGCATGCTTTTGGCAACTCTGCTTACGTCAAGTTGACATTTTTCCCCTTGGAAAACTGTCAAGCGTACGTTAGCAAAGTTGCCAAAAGCATTTAGCTATTTTCCAAAAGTTGTGCCCACCAGCCGCCATTAAGCACGCGAAAAGGTTGATAGAGAAATCTATACGTAATTTTTCACATGGAAAGGACGTGCGGATTATTTTGAGTGTGTGAATCAAGCTGGTGAATCTTGCTCAATGAGCTTGAAAAGGTGTGGCAGATGAACACATTTGATCAAGCCCATGGCAGACAACCATGTTCTCGCCACCAACATCTCGTGTGTGCGAAAATGAGATAGCAATTCAGCACTGCGTTTTACTCAACTGCCAGCAATCTGATTTGGGCCCGCTGTCAAATTTTGAGCCCCGGACATGCTGTCACTGACGTTTACTGCAGCTCGATATAGAGATGTCGATGGGGTGCATTTGATGGTATTAGTAGCGAAAAATCAGAAAACGACGTCAAACTACAAAAACAAACCGCGTCGGACAATGGGGTTTGTTTTTAGAGTTTGGCGTTACGCTTCATCGTGAATGGTCAATTTACGATTCCACCCACACCATGATGAAATTTCTTCATTGCACTAATATCACTTAACCAACATTGCCACACCTGTATGTATTACATTGAATCTTGCTGAGAATCATCGAAAATTTTCGAACATTAATTTGTCAATCTTGACATGACATGTCAATCTTTGTTTCCGGTACGCTAATCTAGTACTCCGCTGGGCAATATTTTCAACATTCCTTTCCGGCTGTCATTTACAATCAGGTAAGACGTGATTCTGTGCAGTCTCATTTTTATTTTCTATATTAGTTCTTGACGCAGGACATTTTTGCGATAAAATGTTGGAATTACTTTTCCTGACAACTGAAATAACGAAATTATTTCGGTAATAAAAGTTCTTTAAAACAGCTTCAATTCCATCAATGTTATGGTACGACTTCTCTCATGGTTTGCTCTGTTTCTTTTGTTTCATAGGGGATCATGGCTCCGCGATACGAAATCTGCGTCGGTCTCAATAAGGGCCACAAAACCACCAAGATAAAGCAACTGCAGTACCGTGGAGATCGCAAGGTCAAGGGAATCCGCCCGTCTCGCACTAAGGGAGTGAGTATTTTTATTGTTGTATTTCGTTTGCTAAAATGTTCCTCTAATTGAATGCGTCGGATCGTACTTTTAGTTGAAGTAGCGTGACAGTTTGGAACTCGCCGACCGAATCAATTGAATTTGCAATTCGACGCATTGAATAAGGATGCAGATATTTCAAAATGATGAAACTTCCTTAATCCATTCACAGACAGTACGCATTTTCTTGGTGGTCACTGAGTGGCCAACATTCTGTTGGCTTGCTTCAGTGATTTGCCCTGTAAAATCGTGCAACATGGTTCAATCTTGGTTCTGATTTTGTGACAGAACAAACCAATTGAAGGCTTTTTTCGTGAACTTCGACTAACGCCGCTTTTATGTTAATTTTTTGCAGATCCAGACCAAGCACACCAAATTCGTCCGCGATCTGGTCCGTGAGGTTGTCGGTCATGCACCGTACGAGAAGCGCGGTATGGAATTGCTGAAGGTGTCGAAGGATAAGCGTGCGCTTAAATTCCTGAAGCGTCGCCTCGGTACGCACATCCGCGCCAAGAGGAAGCGTGAGGAACTGTCCAACATTCTCGCCCATATGCGTAAGGCCGCCCACAAGTAAGCGCTGTTGTTGCACGGTGTTTGTGGTTAAGTTCGGTCGCATTATTTGTGTAAGATTTACAAGATACGAAAACAAAGGTCGTAAATAAAAATCAAGTACGTTTAAAAACATTTCTCGTTGTCTTCTGATTCAATTGGTCCTATGTCTTCTTTGATTTTGATTGATTGTGATTCTCTGATATTATTGGCGATTTCTCAAATAGGTATATACGTTACCCTATAGTTAGGCCATAACAGAGGTCCAAGTCTAAACCGTCACTTTTTTATTTAATTTTTCTGTTATATTCCTGATTATTATTCCAGTAAAAAATTTTTTTTATAGGTACTGTCGAAGTCGATTTTTTCATTAGTTAACATCGGTCAATAAAAAAGCAAACTTGTTTTTAAAATAAAGCTTCAGTTTATTAAACAATTTTTTGTTACGCACAAGGCATAACTTTAAAAATACGCCAAGAAGAATGTACTGAAAATTGCAGTTAAAAGAGCTTCATTTCAGCCATTGAGAGTAGCATTCACAGTTCATTAGAAAGGAGTCCATCCGGTGTGAGTTCTGTAGTCTGCACTGTTTCACTCCGAATCACGCTGCCAGCAGAGTCGGTTTCCTCGAACGAAATCACTACTGTTTTCTCTTCCTTTATGTAGCGCTTCATCACAGTGAAATCGTCCACGTTTTTCGATACATGTATGGTTTCTGTCGACGAGGACGAACAGGGTTCAGTTTTCATCAGCACCGGCAAGGCTGCCTGCTCGTTGTCGCCGTTTGTCTTCATCGGTGATTGACTTGGCTCCCTTGGTAGAACCTCACGGACTTTCAGTTCAATCGAAATAGATGACCGATCTAATGATTCAACCTTCCCGATGTCAAACCCGATATGCGTCATAGGTTCAGTCTTTTCAACTTCGATCG
Organism: Sabethes cyaneus; assembly: GCF_943734655.1. Classification (NCBI taxonomy): domain Eukaryota; kingdom Metazoa; phylum Arthropoda; class Insecta; order Diptera; family Culicidae; genus Sabethes; species Sabethes cyaneus. The sequence goes on from NC_071355.1 coordinate 58,283,859, forward strand.
GTTCCATCTTGACCGTTCCGGTCCTTAATGCGGAGCTGTCATATTCCTGAGATTCTCCTCCTCCGTCATCATCGTTATTGCCGTCCGTGATGGCACGCAGCTTTCCGTTCACCACTGTCGACAGACGAAAAATGCCGTCCTGATCGACCCGATACGTAAACCGGTTATACCCTGGAGGCCTCTCATACTGATGAGTGTTTATCAAATGTTTGGACAGATACGCTCCGGATTTGTACTGGCTGGGACACCGGTGACATGCATAGAGAACCGCTCCTACGCCGTAGTGCACTGAATCGACATGCTGTGGGTTGTGCAAAAAGAGTATCTTATCTTATTGGTTCTTTATAAATAATTCATCAGATAAACCTGGTTCAATCAATAATCTATGTGCTATTTATTATACATTCAGATTTCTAATTCTGCTAGCGAACTGCATAAAATACTGCCAAATTTGAAATGATCATATAGGTCTCAATCCTCTTACATTCTGGTAATAAAACCAAGCAGCAATAAGGCAATAAAGGTAGGTTGATTGAATCATTGTTTATAACTATTGAAGTACAGTCCAGAAGCACCGTGTTTGCGTCGGATTCGTTGGGAGAGGGACTCAAAGGAAACAAAGGCTTTTCTAGCTTAGCAATTTCAAGGTATTAGGCGAACTCAAGAGTTGCACATATCATAATTAAAACTTGCTCGTTTGAACATCCGCTCGGATGCCGGTTGAATAGCCAGTTTTTATGTTCGAACAAGCACTATCCATTGTATTCACACATAACTATTCGATAAAACTAGACATTATTAGGTATTATGACTTGACATTACCTACCGGACATGCGTTAAAATGACTTAACGGAACCTACCTTTTTCAGAGATTTCTGGCATTTGTACGATGCTTCACAGCCGAATTCCTCACAGCGAAACATTCGTCTTTCGTCGTGTGTCAACACGTGCTCATCGAGATCTGATTTGGTTACGCTCCTGAAACGATTGCCCAGAATCGACGAATCAATTGACGGTAACAGCAGTGCTTCGATTGGCTGCAATCAGGGACGCCGAAACGTAAGTGGTTGCCATTTTGGGGCAAACTCTACGACGCTGGACTACCTAGACGCTGGATTTCAATACATGCATTTCAAATATTTCGGCGCCCTTAGATTCAAGCCAATTTTATTACTTTACTTCCATTTGTTTACAACACTGATAAAATGAGCCATGACTACTACTATAAAGGACACCAGAATAATTTTCGCAACAATTTTTATTTTCTTATAGCATAGATACAAAGCAAATAAAACTCATTAACCCCTGGTAAATTAAACGATAAGCTGTTTGGGGATGTATTTATGGTTTCCTTCATGTATTCATGGTTTCCTTTAAAATCCATCAGAAATAAAAATAAGGAAATAATATATAGCGTTGTTTTAGCTTTGAGTTCACGCTATCTAACATTATAGATCATTTAACAACTGAAAATAGTGTCACTATTCGTGGGAAAAAGTACATAACAAATTTCGCTATTGGGTAATTATAAAAAATATAAAAAAAAGTATTCATGAAAGTATTCGCTTAAAACTAAACTGATTCTTTAAAAAATATAAAAACGTAGCAGCAGTTGTAGGTGCTGCAAATTTCTGCTTAATGAATAGGTGGTTTGCAATCCAAACTCATATTTCGTTTGCAACTATACTGAATTGCGTTGATTGTTTGGTTCTGCAACACATTGCCGGCGGTATCCGTTTCGTCGATTGAAATGACGACCGCACAGTCCGGCTGGAGGTATTGCTTGACCAGCTCGATATCGTTAAATCTTACAATTTCCTGCTTCACCAGCTCTTTGCTGTCGATCGCTTCTTCGAGCGGCTGCTGTTTTTGGGGCGGTGGCTCTTGCGGGCTACCGTCGCGTGTGTTAGATTTATCAGTTCTGCTCATGGTAATAGTAAACTCGCCCACGGTTTCCGTTATGAGATCATCGCCACTTTGTGACGCTTCCCCGTTGCTGCTTCGCGGTGCTTTTTTGCGCAGCGTTTCATTCGATGCGCTCGGCTCATTTGATGACGGATTTGGCAAAGGTTTATTGCTGAACTCCGATGCAACGGGTTCATTGCGTTGTTCTCCAGGGGAAGATTGTTGTATATTCTCCGTCGTTATTACATTGTCTTCTTTGTCGTTTGGCTTAGCTTTCTCTTGTTCTTGAACAGATGGCACAGTCGACGTGCTTTGGTCAACACTCGGTGAAACCAATTCAGCTTGCTCAGTGGACGGTTTGCGAGAAGACTTCTTGGCCTTTCTAGCTCGAACGTGAGTGGCTCTTTTTTTCGCAGCTGAATCGGTGTTATTACTTTTTGTTTTTCCCGTTTTTTGGGACTTTGAATTGCGGCGGGGTTTTGCCTTACGGCGAGATTTTTTCGGTTCTTTTTCAAATACTTTGCCGGGCATCATTCGGATAGCTATCTTATCCTGTCCAAGTGGACGCCATGACTCGATTGAGTAGCTCGTCCATGTACTATCGGATCCGACCGTAGTCGAGAGCAGTGACTGGTCTGCGTTGGAAACATTCGGGTCGGTTACATCGGCGTCCGTGTCTCTGCCAGATCTTAGCTCGGCGTCTAGATAAGTTGCCAAGCGATACTTATCATCCAGCACATCGAGGCGGTACAGAAATCTAACATAACCCGGTTCCCTGTCCAATTTGTGGCACACCATAAAGTGACGTGATAAACCGGTTCCATTTTTATACTCTTTAGGACACAAATGGCACGCGTAGACATCCGGGGGTAAGCCCATATGATGCATGGATAAGTGCTGCAAAAGAATTTGTCGATAGTTTTCAGTTGTTATTAAAACACAAAGATATGGCTTCATACTTTTCGTAGTGATATTTCGGATTTATATGCCGCCGTGCAGCCGGGTTCTTTGCACCGTTTTAAATGGCTGCTTTCGTGAATGCTTGTGTGAATTCGTAAGTCACGAGCGGTTACTGCCCTGTAAGTGAACCGAAGAAGCATGGGTTAGGGCAAAATTTTCGGATTCGTTAATGCTTTTGTTCTTTTTTTTTCTTTCAAACAGTTTAACCCAAGTATTTAGAATCAAAGCTCGAATTTTATCAGTGCTATGGAAGGTAGTGGCAAAATCTTGATGAATGGTACCAGCTGTTTACTTACCGATGGCTGCATAGGTGACATTTAAAAGGTTTTTCGTCGACATGTCTGTAGCGTATGTGATAGGCCAGTGCTTTCCTGGATGGCCACATCATTGGACAAAATGAACAAGCATACTTCTTGTTGTGAATATTTTTGTGATCAACCATCAATTGCTTCGTTGCGAATAGCTTGTTACATTGTGTGCAAGGATATTCTCGATCTATGGGCAAAAGTAGATAATAAATATGGCATGTTAATTTTAAAACGGTGTACTTACTATGGTATTCCACTTGCCGTTTGCAGTGATCGATATACTTTAGTCGAGAGACGAACATCGCTCCGCACGTGTAGCAACCGATGGTTCGTTCGGTAGAGTGCCGTCGAATGTGCTCTAAGCCTATGCTGGCCCGTCTATACGTTTGCTTACAGAATGCCCATTGGCACTGCACGGGCTCCTTACGCGAGCGCTTGTCCACTGGGAACTGATCTTGGACGTGGTTGTTAGCATGATTGAAGAAAAGCTGCGCTTTGTTGTAGTACTCTTCACAGTCTTCCCATTCACACCGGAATGTGATGTTATACATGTCGATGCAGTTCCGTCGGCGACTGTCACTGTTGCACTTTGGAATTTCTATAATGTTGCTCAAACTGGCACCATGAGTTTTCATACGATTGTGGTACGCGTGAAAATGTAGATGACTTTCCATATCGTCTGCGTTGGCCGCCTTAAAGTCACAGAGATCCCAGAGGCAGGGTATGTCTACGGGAAAAAAATATGCTGCAGGATTAAAATCTTGGTTTCTTAAATGGGCACACGAAACTAGTACTGGTATCTTTATACTGTAAGTAATAGAATCTTAAAATATTACTGGTACGGAACGACCGTGACTGTCCGTCATTCGCGAGAACCATCAAAAAATAAAAGTCGTTATGAAGAAATATAATAGCACGTGGTTAATCTATAGGTAGAGGCACGATCTCGGATATAAAAGCTTTTTCAGTAACGAGAGCTCTCTGGAGCATAGAAGTGCCGGAGTAGCTCAGGATAATCGACTTCCGAAGTGCTGATCTTAGCAGCAAAGAGAGCTTGTGCAATGAACCTTCTTCGTTCTAGGGTATCAATAATTGGAATTATTCCAAGTATTCGGCAGTGACCTTTGTAGGAAGGCAGGTTCGTAACATTTTTTGTACTCTCTCGAATCTAGCAATTCAACACGCTTGGTATGGATACCATACCACACTACTAAACTCAAGAACTGAGCGAGCGAGCAATATAACACCCGTAAGCACAGCGGGTCACGAAAGTCTTATCGTTGTAGTGAGGTTTGAAAGTCAGCTCACAGTCAAGTGTAACTGCTAAATCTCTAATTTGGTAAACCCGTTCAAGCCTGTGTCCAGCAATTGAATAAGCAAACTTGATCTGTTTCTATCTGCGGTGAAAGGTTATTACATTGCATTTGTTGATACTAAGTATCAAAAAATGCCGGGAGTACCAACTCTGCATACGATCTACACATAGTTGCAAGTAGTCGCAATCATTAGTACTGTTGATGATGCTATATATTTTGATGTCGTCGGCGTAAAACAGGCGGCATACAGATGGCAGTATGACAGAAAGTTAGTTGATAAATAGCGAGAACAAAAGAGGCCCAATATTACTACCCTGGGGGACGCCCGAAACATTCGTAAATAATTCGGAACACGAAGCTCTGATTTTAACGCAAAGCGATCGGTTTATCGAATAGGATCTGAACCACACGATTAAGGATCTGTAGACTCTAAGTTTCTCTAGTTTACTTAACCTTCCTAGTGCATTGGGGTCGTTTTCGACCCATCGGCATACTTACAAAGCTTGATACTCAGTAACGGAACGAGCTAGAGACTTGAAATTTTCTGACTTTTCCTAACTTTGGAAAACTAGCATTGTGGGGGAGTTTCAGCTTTCAGTGACATCTAGAAGAGCCACAGCAAAAAAAGTTACATATTATGCATTAAGGGTCGAAAACGACACAAGTTTTGAAATTGCTCTCATTCATCCATTTTCAATCCGAATTTTGTTTTCTTTACCTCATGTGAAAGGTATGGCCAAAACCTGGCACCCAAGGTGTATTAGGAAATATTTCATGACTAATGGTCACTTCTGCGTCGGTTCCGGAACACCCACTACCAGGTCCCGGGGAAATTTTTATACTTTGAGGTAATTCATTTTGCGGCACATCAAATCACATTGGCTTGATAAAATAAGATTAATGGAAGTACAATGGGGACATTTTGGACTCAAACGGCCATTTTCCCATTGGTTCCGGAACATCCGGTACCTGGTTTTTGAGGACAATTTTAAATTTTAGGATGATTTATCTTGCCACACGTCAAATTACGTCAGCTTGATATCATTAGACTATTGAAAGTATAATAAAGACATTTTGAAGGCAAATAGCCACATCAGCTTTGGTCCTGGAACATCCGGTACCCGGTTTTTGGGGCCATTTTTGTATTTTAGGATAATTCATAAAGCGACATATCAAATCACATCGGCTTAATAAAATAAGACTGATGGAAGAAAAACAGTGTCATTTAGAAGCCAAATGGCAACTTTACCATCGGTTCTGGAACATCCGGTACCTGGTTCCGCGGAACATTTTTGGATTTTGAAATAACTCATCGTGCGGCACATCGAATCACAACGCCTTGATCAAATAAGACAGTTACAAGAGGTTTGAGGACAATTTGGAATTTTTCCGTTGTACTTCCATTAGTGTTATTTTATCAAGCCAATGTGATTTGATGTGCCGCATGATGTATTATCCTATCCAAAAATGTTCTCAAAAACCGTGCACCCGAAGTTTCGGAACCGATGATGAAATGGCCATTTGTCTTCAAATTGCCCTCAAACCTCTTGTAACTGTCTTATTTGATCAAGGCGTTGTGATTTGATGTGCCGCACGATGAGTTATTTCAAAATCCAAAAATGTCCCGCGGAACCAGGTACCGGATGTTCCAGTGGTAAAGTGGCTATTTGGCTTTTAAATGACCTTATTTTACTTCCATTAGTCTTATTTAATCAAGCTGATGTGATTTGATGTGTCGCAAGATGAGTTATCCTAAAATACAAAAATGGACCCAAAAACCGGGTACCGGATGTTCCGGGACCAAAGCTGATGTGGCCATTTGCCTTCAAAATGTCTATTATACTTTCAATAGTCTAATGATATCAAGCTGACGTAATTTGACGTGTGGCAAGATAAATCATCCTAAAATTTAAAATTGTCCTCAAAAACCAGGTACCGGATGTTCCGGAACCAATGGGAAAATGGCCGTTTGAGTCCAAAATGTCCCCATTGTACTTCCATTAATCTTATTTTATCAAGCCAATGTGATTTGATGTGCCGCAAAATGAATTATCTCAAAATATCAACATGTCCCCCAGGACCTGGTAGTGGGTGTTCCGGAACCGACGCAGAAGTGGCCATTAGTCTAAAAATATCCCCTAACATACCTTGGGTGCCAGTTTTTGGCCACAGCTTTCAATTGAGGTAAAGAAAACGAAATTCGGATTGAAAATGGATGAATGAGGGCAATTTCAAAACTTGGGTCGTTTTCGACCCCAATGCATAATATGTAACTTTTTTCTAATGCATTAGGAAGGTTAACAGAATTTCGTGATCTACTCGATCAAATGTTGTCTTGAGTGTAGACAGCATCAACCTGTCCACTGTTGTCCATTATGCGAACGCATAGTGATGCAAATTCGTTCAAATTTGTCGCAACAGACCTATCCTGAGCGATTGAATTGTAATTCTTAGATGAGCAAAAAAGCGCCTCATTGATAATAATCTCAAAAACTTTTAAGAAGGTGATGCCTCTGTAACTCCGGACGTCTCTCTTATCACTTTCTTGTGAACAGGGAACATAAATGTGGATTTCCACAGTTCAGGAAATTTGCTCTCTCGCAGTGACCTGTTTTGTGTGCAGTGTATACACTGAGAAAACTTTTCGTATAGTTTCTATGTGTCCCACACATAGATTTTTGCAATGTGCCCACTTAATGAACTTTATATGCCAAACAGTTATAATTTATGGGTACGCGAAACTTTTGCACATAATATTCATATGCGTATAATTTTTATGTGTATTTCTGGGCGGATTGTGTTTATATGTGGCACATGATAATCATCTGGAATTTCATATGGAAATTTACCATTAGTTATGTGCATAATATTTTGAGTGTAGTTTTGTAAGTGGAGCAAGTAACACCTTCGAGTACAACTTTAAAATGGACACTGGAATGCCGTCGGAACCAGGTTTACCAGGTAAATTTTTGAAAAGTCTTCATTTGTCTTCTTCCGGGTTTTCAGAATTTCCCGCCTATTTAAATTGCATGGTGAAGAATGTCTTCAAGTATCTTCCAGTGAATACATTTCAAAATAAATCCTCGAAAATGTTTTCAAAATGAAGACATATCTTCACTTCTGGCATCTCTGGTCGGAACCAGCAGCATATGATAACTTTAACTTTTGGAGTGCACGACGACGATTTGTTCATTAATGTGAAATGGATGTAACTCAAAAGGATTAGTAGGACAGTCGTTGATGGCAATGACGACTTGATCGGGTGAGGCAGAGCGTTCGTTGCACGAATTTCTAAAGTGTTAGGCGAAAAGATCGCACGATTGAAGTACTTCCGATTCCGGCAGAATTTTCGTAGAGCTCTTCTAACCCTTAGCCGTTTAAGTCTGCATAGGTGATTATTCGACCAAGGAGGCTTTGACGGCGGGTAAGTGTCGGGTACAAATTCAGATGTCACGTTTAAGATTGTTCACCGGGAATAATCGACGGCGTCGTCAATACATGTAGCAGAGTTTATTAGGCCGTATGAATAAAAGAGTTAGAGCACATGCTCCCATGCGATTTAAACGGGAAAAGCAAAGCAAACTGTTTTATTCATATGGCATATTGTCTGCCAATCAACGCAAGAGATAGCGGATCTGATTCCGTCATAATCAGCTCGGCGAAAGCCTCATTCCCGAAGGCATCCTCAAAAATAATCGGCGTTGGGAGGTACACAGTAACGTCCAAAGCTCCTGCGTCGAGAGCGAGCTCAATTGCTTCCAAAACGGTGCAGACGGGTGTTGTGGCTTCGTTAGTCAGTAGCAGACGGCACGACACGAATGCACCGAAAAGTATAAAGTGTCTTTAACAGGGACTTTAAATGTACTAGTTGGTAACAAAAATTTGAAGACATTTACTATTTTTTTATTTTTATTGCTAACAGTCTTGCGAAGTTTGTCGTACAAAAACAGAAGGTCAAATTGCGATAACGGAATTAGCACCCAGGCTTTGCTTTTAGTCTTGCGACATGTTACTGGTGCACTGGTGCGAAAACAAATGCTAGAACAACGAAAACATCTATTGTTATACGTGACGTACACTTTTCGGTAAGGAGGAGAAAATGTCACCAGTCTTGGAGACACTTTTTTGTATTCTCTTTTGCTGTTGCGCACGAAACTAAACATACAGCTTTCCCCCAAACAACACGGTTTGGAATAAGGAGGTTCCCCATACACTTTTAACTATAACTGTAAGCAAAAAGTGGCAAATGCATGTCATTTGTCGACCAACATTTGAAAGGGGCGGATAAGCCAACTGTCAAACAGAACGAGTGAGAGCTATTTTTTGCTGGAGCAGCATAGGAAAATGAACTGTGACTCGTCCTGTTTGACAGTTGGTTTATCCGCCCCTTTCAAATGTTGGTCGACATTTCTGCAGGACATTTTGATGACTGGTCAGCTCACGTACATGTTTGTTTATTATCATGTACGTATTCGGGCTAGTCTCGCCACTTGCAAGAGATAGGCACTGTTGATATAGAAACAGTACTGAGCGATGGTATTGATTAAGAGTGTGACATGGTATTGCATGCTGGTAAATGTATAAAACAAGTGTAACCGTTTCGGTGCCTGGTCTTCAATAAACAAACAAACAAAACAAAACAAACAGTAGCAGACTGCGGTGGGACGGACACATCGCATCGACGCCAGGATCCTATCTTCAAAAACTTAAAACCAATTTCTTAACGTAGTGCGAGTCGTTCGCTTGGCTTAACTTGCTAAGTTGGTCGTTTTCCCTGCTCTTTCCAAAAAAGCTCAGTATTGTCCGGGTCCCACCCATTTCCCATTCCCACTCTAGTTTGAGCGAATATCAATGAGGTTGAAATTTAGAAGCTGTACGGGTATCTATGTTTCGCAGATTTCAGGGAAATCCAAAGGATGCTGACTAGTTTTAGGCGGGATGCTGTTTTAGACAGGGACGACGGAAATTTCGCCGCACTATCATTCTATAATATTCCGAACTACATTATTACTCGACATGTTTAAAAAAAGAACCAAGCCCGTTCAGAAGCAGGTACCCTAGGTAAACGCTACGTTACGTCGCCTGAAATCCGGCAGGATAAGGATTTCCCGTTCTCGGGAAATTCTCGAAATATAGAACTCTGAAGACAGAAAGGAAATTCAAATTCAATCGATCTGAAAGAATCTCAAAGAACAGCGGAAAAACTACTGCTGTTAAAACTGATAGGATCTTTTGAACCGCCTTTAATTCCAGATATATTCCATAAATTATTTACGCCCAATTTATTTTCTATTTGCTGCCGTTTTCCTAAATCCTCCGAAATATTCTCACTGTTTACTATTCCACACACCAATGACTTTCCGAGATTTTCCGTCTCCATCAAATCCAAATACAAAAACTGCTTCTAAATCCGTCTATATTATCCGCTGTATTTTCCTAACTCCACATTCACTTTCGCTTCAATTCTCCGCTCAATTATGCAAGCAATTTATTTTCTTTTTCCACTTTCAATTTGCAGTGTTTGTTTACCTATCTTCTTCTTCTTCTTCTTACCGTGTGCCCTGACGGCTTACAGCTAGGTTAATCAACCATGTCAAAGTTCTTTTGACTAACGCGCGTTCGTTTGCAACATTCCCCTACCCGTAAAGTTAATCAGGTCTCCGGATCTGCTTTACCACCTTTAACCTCAAGTGATGCCGGTCTTTCGAGAAATGTATTCTTCTTCGTTTGAATCACGTCCATCACGTCCGGTGATAACGCGTACTACGCGCTCACGAATCCATCCGTTGCACACCTTTTCTTCCACTATAATCACCAAATCGCTGACCTCGATTGGTATAGTATAATAGTAGCTAGTATTATAGTAGGGAGGTACGTATCCATCGGCGCTAGAATTGGTTGATCATCACCTGGCACCTATTTCAGTCGTTCCGAGTTGCCTCCTTGAGGACTGAATAATGATTTTTGAGGTTGCTCCACTTCGCTTGAACTTGAACATGAGAAAATGATTTGGAGTGAGAGCCGACTTTTCTGCAGCTTCTACCTGGATATAAATAAGCGGTCGTGAATTTATCACACTCTTCACTTCTTTCACCAGAGTTATTAGAGTCTCATCGTTGGGTGTTCAGGACGTATCCATGGCTGCAAGCCCACTTTTCACCGATCGCACTGACCGCTCCCAAACACCGCCCATATGGGGCGCCCCCAGATGGGTTCAATATCCATTTCATTTCTCCGTTGGTAGTTTCAACAAGCTGTCGACTAACGTCGCTTCTTATCTTATTATCAGCTACGAAGTTCATGCCTCGAGCACTGTGGATTTCAACAGGATGCCCCCGTGCACTAATGAACCGACTATGTGCTATGCCAAGGTAGTTCATACCCATATAGGAAATGGGGCAGTCGTAAGCCTGCAGTCTGGCTGCGGGAAGCGGGGACTCTCGGCCTAGGCATGACATCTTGGCTGCACGCCTCGATTAGCCAATTAGCTAATTCTTAGGTCATGTGCCTCGGTAGTGAATCTACGAGCAACATTGAACAGATTTTCCCAACTATTCGCGTGAACATTCTCGTGTATTTATTGACGACAAGTTGACAAGAATAGAAGCCTCCACAGCCGCCCAGTGCGTTCCTGCACTAAGCAACTGTTTTACTCACCTCCTTATTGACGAAGTGATAGTCATATCAGCCGCTGCGATTCTGCGAAGCTAAAATCCTTTCGTTCCCTTGGACGCCCTGGCTACATCGATGAGCTATCTGTTCAGTCTATTAATCAGAACAGGTGTCTTTCCAACAGTATGGACATCGGCATACATGTTTCCTATCCACACAAAGGGGAATAGGAGACATGTGAATAACTATTGGTGTATCTTTGCACTACACTCAATATCATAATGTTTAAGTACTTCAACCATGTTAATTTCCTGTTTAAATGTTCACGCCTCTTGTTTGTTGACGATCTTAAACTGTATGCCAGAGTAGAGAATCCGTCCGATTCACGGTTCTACAGGAGCAGCTATCGATTTTCGTGAAATGGTGCATAGATAACCACATGATGCTGAACTCTGACAAATGCGAAGTTATTACATTTCCCCAAAAAAGCAATCCTTCTCATCTTCGGTTACACACTATCAGACGTGCCTATACGCCACAAAAACTGTGTCAAGGACTTGGGAATACTGTTCGACTCTAAGCTCGATTTCAAACAACACATCGCATTTATTGTCTCAACAAGGCCTGCAGGAACCTTGGATTTATAATGCGCATCGTTAAGAACTTCTACATCTATTGTATCAAAATTCTCTACTGTCCGCTCCAATCTTGAGTACTGCGCTCCAGTGTGGAGTCTCCATTACCAAAATAGAGTTGACCGAATCGAGTCAATGTAGCGCAGAATCATTCGTTCCGCTCTTTGGAGATTCCTTGGAACCCTTCCAGCTGCCTTGCTGCGAACAAAGTTGCAGACTTATCGACCTTGACCCCTGAATACTCGTCGCGATGGGATCAACGCTGAGCTGTCACTGATATACTGACTTCAAGAGTGGATTGTTCATCTATTCTCGCTAGCCTCAACATACGCGCTCAAAGGCGTACTCTACGTAGTAGTCTTTTTCTGCGCATTGGCGAACTACAGCAACCTTAGTACGACCACCGGTCAGCTTCGACTTTAACGTTAGCCGCGAGGTGCTAAAAACTAGATTCCTTATACCTATTAGCTCGTGCATTGTAGGTTATGTGTATCAGTAAGGGTCATAAGATTTGTTGTATATTTTTATAAATAAACAACAGGTCTAATAAGGAATCGCCGAGCAAAGTGGTCCGAGTTCGTGCGCTATAGCACAGTCTCAAAACTCCAGGAACTTGACAATTTGGTCGCAACAGGACAAAAGATGTGGAAAAGAAGCTGGGAAAATGCAGAGGTGCAACGAGCTATGGTCAGAGATCTTGTCAAGCAGGTATGAATAAGATAAGATGAATCTTGCGTGAAGTAGAGTCCTGAGTTCCAAAGGGAGGAAACGTGAAAGTTATTTTATGCTAGCAAACACGATTGATCAAGACCATGTTTCCCAGCACACTGTTTAGTTATGTTAAAAAATTGTTTATAAAAAACCTTCATAGATTACCTAGTCTGGAAGAGTTTCCATCAGTTAGTTTATGTCTAGGATTCTGTGAGGCCAACCCAAAATACTGATTAATACGAGATTACCTATACTGAATCCTAGGAAATTTGAATGTCAACACATTATTTTTCAAAACTTTTTACATTTTTGTATGAAAAAACGTATGTAAATTCGCCAAATATTTCTGGGAGAGCATCTTATTCTTACATGATACTAATGGACAAAACTAATCAGGATTACCAAAGTCTTGCTTAAGCTACAACATTGAGCGGATTAGTCAAACAACTAAAATCATAAATGCGAAAAAAGGTTCAATAAACTGCTGAACTTTTGTTTGTCCTTGTTTTAAACTTACCCCTTAAGTCACGTTTCCCACGTAGATATTCAACCGAATGGGAATCAACATGTGTCATATACTCCATATCTTCGGTGGTTTCGAAGCCGCATTTAAACCACTCGCACTCATACATTACTGAGTTAAGAATTTCCTTTTCTGTATAAGCCTTCAAGCGATGTCGCAATGGGACCTAGAAAGAGTAACCAAATTGTAAAAAAACACGACACAATTATCTCGAAAAACTACCTCCGTTCCGGTCATCAGCTGCGAATTATCGTCTTCCATCGGATAATCCTGTTCCTCCAGTGGATCTTCCACCGGACTTTCAACAGTTTCCGGTTCGCCGGATCCGGCTATTGAATCGGGCCTTTCCTTTTGCTGCTGTTGTTCAATCATCCATTCACGTACTCGCTTGGACCGATCGTCGTCAGTGGGTTCCGTTTCGGATTGCTCTATGCCGTCAGTAACCGGTTCGCTTTGAGAAGGTCCCGGTCTTGGAGACGCCGTCGAAACGGCCAGCGTTGACAGCTTAACATCGTCCGACAGCAGCTCAGTGTTTTCGCTAGGGTCGGGTTCATTTTCGCTGATTTCCTCTTTCTGCAATGGTGACGGATCGATTTTTATTTGTTTCGGCGACTGAGTAATTTTCACCGGAGCCCGTGACTTTCGTTTGCGACCCATTGCAAACTATAATGAACTACGAAATCGACTGTATCAAGCGTGTCCTGGCCGTCCTACTCCCAGCGGATATGCAAATGGAATGAGGAATGACAGACAGAAGCCAATTTAACGGGAGCTGCAAAATTCTACTCGTAAACACGGCGTTATCGTTACAATAAAACTGATTAACGAAGCACGAAGGTGTGTTCGTGAACAGGGTGGTATTTACCTAAGAATAATACACATTCAGGTAAATAAATAGTTCAAAATAAGCGACTTTTGTGAAAAACGTTTCATTTTACAGTCAAGTTTAGTGCTGATTCAACAGCATTATAAAACTGATTAAATCTTTATCTCTATTGAGAATTTTGGCAATAATTTGGATAGTCAAATCGGTTAAATCCCTTAATATTTTCACTGATTTGCCTGCTTCAACTATAGTAGGCTTTGCTTGCCCCTTGCTCAAAGCCCTTATTGCGGCCCTTGCTAATAAGCATCAGTAAACGACTCACATCTCTTAATATTTCGTATCGAAATAAATTTAGGTAAAGTTTGACAGTAAGGATGAAACGAATGTTTTATACACATTTGTTTCTAAAGTTCTAAACGCATCTTTGGTTAAATGTGATTTTGTTTAGTAGCAATTTGCTCCCAGCCATGGAAATAACATCAGAAAATTATATTAAATGCTGTCGAGTATGTTTGGATACTGACAAGAGCAATTTGTTTTTGAATATTTACGATACTTACCTGCATGATATTGATGTGAATCTGAATACCGCTTTCCAGAAAACTACAGGGATTACAGTAAGTATTCCAGTGAAGTATTTTAATAATATACTCTACATCAGAATGCAAGACTAAGTATAATCATAGGTATTAGTTTAATATAATAGTAGTTTCAACACCGAACGCATTCGATTCGTGAATATCACTTTTAGTGTAAACTACTACAACTAGTGCACTCTATTTTAGTGTTCCAGAGATGATCACCTACCGCCTAAAATATGTCAAAGCTGCCAATTGAGACTGCAGGATGCCTACAATTTCATTCTGGAAAGTTGTAGCAATAACGCAGTCTTGGAGACGCTAAGAGCACAAGCTAACGAACAACTTATAAAACTTGATATCGAGTGCGCGGCAAGCGATGATGGCCAAGTTGACGAGATTGTAGATAGTAATGTGGTGTTGATTGATAATTACGTTGAATCCCATATGTCAGCTCCGGAGATAGAGGAATACTTGTTGACAAAAGATACGCTAGATGTTTCGTCGACAAACGTCGACAACCCGGAACTTTCCGATGAATGCATCGAGAGCGATGCAACCAATGCAGTTGATTTTATCCTGCAAAATCTTAAAAAACCCCGAGTCGGTACAAAAAAGCAAAAATCTGACGCCGCATCACGAAGGCACAATTGTGAAGTGTGCGGTAAGCTGTTCCAGCGAAAATCTAATCTGGTCGACCATCTAAGGCTGCATGCCAATGTCAAGCTATTCTCGTGCAACTATTGTGATGCAGCATTTGTGCAAGCAGGCAATCTCAAAAGTCATATTCGGAAGCATACACTGGAGAAACCGTACGAGTGTGAACATTGTGGGAAATGTTATAGTCAATCAAGCGCCCTTAAAACGCATATTAGGTAATTCAGTGTTGATTGGTGTTATTTTTGCATTCCTAAAAACTTAATTTTAGATCACATACTAATACACGGAATTACATCTGCGACATATGCCAAAAAGGATTTACCAACAGCTCCGATTTGACTAAACACAAGAAGACACACTCGGATTTGCGCTTTTTGCAATGTGTTTTATGCGATAAGCGCTATTTTACGCAGAGAATACATCTGAAAAAACACATACAGTCGTATCATGCTTCGGAAAATTTCGACGAATTGATGCAAAGAGGTACCTTAAAGGAGGGTGTTCGTATAAGTCTATCACTTGAGACCAGAAGTGAATCGAAAAAAACGAAATGATTTATTAAGTCTAAATATAATATCTAATGCTACCGTGTTTTATAGTTAAGATGTTACATATTCATTGCTCTAAGGTTAGCATAACATATTTCAAGAATTGTAATAGCTTGGTTTTTTAAGTAGTACCTTTACTTTTGATATATTCCACTGTAAACTTGCTTCGCGACGTTGACAAACTGGTTGCAATTACATCACCGTGACATACTATACTACTACGCGTTTAGAAAATCATCCAGTTCAACTTACTTACTTCCAGTTCAACGTTAAATTTAAAAAAATGTTATATTTACTGCTTTCTAAGATTACTTAGAAACAAAAACAACAACAAAAAACTGATTGAATATATTTCATTTTGAAAATGAGAAAAAATATTTAAATCCCTCACCGTGAAGCACCGATAGTGAAGAGACCGATAAAGTTCGTGCTGTTTCAAGCAGTCGTTTCTATTCATTTCGATCTAGGGTCATTACCAATTTTCTTGGCGTCTTAGAAGTCGCAGATCACTTTCGACCTGATCGAGTCTTCTTTCCCCGTTGAGCCTCTCTGTTACTGGTGCCGGTGGGGTCGTTGAAAAGAAATCGTCCGGTATTCTGCGTTGGAAATCTGCAAGCAGTATCTTTTTCTTTTACTAACATTGAGCCGGAGAGCTCTTTTGCGTAACAGAAATTCCTCTCCACTGTAATCGGTCTTGGGCTACTCGTCACCAATTCATTGACCGATAGATAAAGTCCGCAATCACTTTTCTTCAGATACGGCAAGTTCACGTATGTCCTCCATAAGCAAAGTTACAGTCTCAAGTCCGTAGAGGACTACTGGTCCGATTAGCTTTTTGTACGTCGTCTGCTTTGTGCGGTGGCGTATGCTCCTTGATCAAAGCATCTTGCAGAGGAAAAAAGTAGATCCGGCTTCCAGGTTGAAAGCGTTGTTGAATCTTCTTACTCGTAAATATTATTGTCGGTGATAACCAGAGATCCCAAATATGCGAAATCATCAACTACTTTCAGTTTATCGCAGAGGGGTGGTGTGGCTATTAAACTAGGGTTATTGATCGTGGTTCGGCCTATGCAAAAACTGATCCTGGTTCGGCCTATTAGCATAATCATCGATAATTCATTAAATATTTACAGATTTAAAGGTAAAATAATTTTATAAGCAGCTTATAATATTTTCCTATGCATTGCCTTCATATATTTGCCATAAAAATTAATGTAACTATCTCAAATAATTAAATTTATAACATATGTAAAAGCGGCTTCTAATGTCGTCATCAAAGCTCTCTTTTTAAACGCCTAGAAAGTGTTTTAGTCTGTGAAGTATTGGTTGAAAACAATTTTAAAATATAGATTCAACTATATTCTTCCATTATTGGATCGTTTTATTCCAAACAAAAAGCGAGATTACGACTTATTGAGAAAATACGATTTTAATTTTTTGATCTTAGTTCGGCCTACAAATGATCGTGGTTCGGCCTATCAGCTTCACTGAATCGCCGCTAGTGGCGCCGCGCTTCGCCCACGTTTTAACCAATTTCTGGCTGTACGTACCACTTGTGTCAAATCTAAATGTTGTGTTTTATGCCATATTTTATTATTTCATGCATTTCAGAAACAAAATTTTTAGCATCCTAAAATTAAGTTTTTCTTAACAATAAATATGAGGGTATTTTTTTCCAAAGAAGCGTACAAACTGGATTGTAATGTTTCAGAATTTTATGCAACCTTGTACACGACTTCAGGGCTTGTGCATGAAACAATATTTAAAAAATTCATGGTATCGTGTTTTCCTAGAAAACTCAAATGGAAATTTCTCGATTTTCATGTACACCTCCTATTTTAAAAATTCATAGCTGTTGAGCCAAGTATTGAAAAATAAATATTTTTTTATGCTAATGTAAGCAAATTTACTCATCAATCCAGAAAAATACTATCTGGAAAAAAATTCATGATTGTGGGAACTCTACCGAAAAATCAATAAAAGTATAGTATTACGAACTAGTTGGAAATGAATTCCTTTTAGTTCTACTATAATTTGACTTTCATACGCGTTTTTCGGTTACGACTTGCAACCTTCATCAGCGTGGCAAATTTCTGCAGAAATTATAGTAGAACTAAAAGGAATTCATTTCCAATTAGTTCGCGATATTTCGTGAGTTCTACTAAGACGCTCGTAAATAATTTTTAATAAAAGTATGCTTTACCTTTTAAATTTTTCAAAAGTATTTCGGTTCGCCAATTTCTATTCTTTTAACGATAGGAATTTAGGATTATTTGTTGTCCCTGAATTAGGGCAAAAACCAACGACTAACGTCGGTGTATGACCGGTTATTTGTTAACACAGTTGTGATTTCAAGAGCAGCTATTTTCACTGATCTATTTGAAAACATACTGAAATTAAATGTAAATTCTGTCTTTCTTCGAAGGCACCTGTTAAAATAGAGGAAAATTGCGAGACTAGTGCTTCGATCCTATTGAGTCTTACAGCCTCTTCCAGTCGAAATTATAACATGCGACGCCTGGCTTGTTGAATCAGTGTTGTACCTTGAGGTCAACTGGGAGGAGAAAGTTAACTTATTTAACACTGCTAGGTAGATAAAGTGAAAAAAGATACTATATTTACCCAAAAATACATCTGTACTATTTGTAATGCTTCCGAAGAAAGTAAAAAATTATCTGAATTTATATAACCCGAAATAGTTAGAATATTGACCATGTACAAGCTCATTTAACACTGCTAGGTAGATAAATTGAAGTGAGATACTATATTAGGCACCAAAAGTAAGCTTATACCATTTATAATTGGTTAATATATAAAAACATTCGTTTCAGAAACTTTTTATTGGAATAGGCCGAACCAAGATCATCGATGGGCCGAACCCAAGGGGTCGGACACTCAGCACATAGTGCCCCGGCACTGCAGAGATAGCAAACGGCACACTTCTAAAGCCTTATAAAAATAACATTTATAGGGCTTTACACACCTCCGGTTCAATTTTACTTATGAAATGGGAGCACTGCCAGTTGTCAAAATCATCTCGCACGGTTGCCAGATCTATCAGATTTTAACGAATTTAACAAATCTTCCAGTTCGGCACTTTCGGTACAGCACCGGCACAGTTCGGTTCGTTTCAAGTCGCCTAACATAAAAACGGCTGTGCCGAGTGACCGACCCCTTGGCCGAACCACGATCAACATAGGCCGAACCAGGATCATAATTTGACTGTCATTAAAAATCAAATTATAATTCAACTGGCCCTCTAAAGTTTCTTCTAAATTAAGAAATAGAATCGTCTTTAGTTATTCTTCCTAAACATTCTCAATTTTTTTTGAAAAACATTGTGATTTTGTAGATATACGTGCATTAGTCCATGTGTGCTATGTGAAACAGTGAGAATAGGCCGAACCACGATCAATCACCCTACATACATTGGTCATGTCCTACTCATTGGTTTTGCTACTTTTGGTTCAGGTACCTACTGATGTTGAACAGGCGTCACTTTATGTTAAGCCCCGCCGCGTCTCGAAGGGACTCGATAGTGTTCTCGAAATGCGCACGAATACCATCACTCGATCCAATATAGCTCTAATCAGTCGCGTCAGTTTGTCCGGAAAATCGTGTTCAGGCATTATTTGCCATAGCTGGTCTCGATCGACTGTATCATATGCTGCTTTGAAGTCAATAAAGATATGATGCATGGGCACGTTGGTCTGGGAAGATCCCCAAGGAAGAAACAAACGGAAAGCGGAGAGTGGCGGAGGCGTATGAATCACGAGCTACAGGCGCTGCTTGGAGAGATTCCCATCGTACACCTGGCGAAAGTTGGGAGACTACGGTGGGCCGGCCACGTCGCAAGGATGCCGGCCGACTGTGTAGTGAAATCCGTTCTCTTCAACAACCCCACCGGCACCAGGAATTGGCGACGAGTAGCCCAGGACCGAGTACAATGGAGAGGAATTCTTCATACGGCAAGAGCCACCCCGGCTCTCGGCTGAATAAGTAAGTAAGTAAGTAAGTAAGTAAGTAAGTAAGTAAGTAAGTAAGTAAGTAAGTAAGTAAGTAAGTAAGTAAGTAAGTAAGTAAGTAAGTAAGTAAGTAAGTAAGTAAGTAAGTAAGTAAGTAAGTAAGTAAGTAAGTAAGTAAGTAAGTAAGTAAGTAAGTAAGTAAGTAAGTAAGTAAGTAAGTAAGTAAGTAAGTAAGTAAGTAAGTAAGTAAGTAAGTAAGTAAGTAAGTAAGTAAGTAAGTAAGTAAGTAAGTAAGTAAGTAAGTAAGTAAGTAAGTAAGTAAGTAAGTAAGTAAGTAAGTAAGTAAGTAAGTAAGTAAGTAAGTAAGTAAGTAAGTAAGTAAGTAAGTAAGTAAGTAAGTAAGTAAGTAAGTAAGTAAGTAAGTAAGTAAGTAAGTAAGTAAGTAAGTAAGTAAGTAAGTAAGTAAGTAAGTAAGTAAGTAAGTAAGTAAGTAAGTAAGATCCCCAAGGGGGACATTAAAATCTATTTCAACGATTTCAACGAAAATATTGATTCAAACCACGCGAACCTTGAACGGGTGTGGCACACGTGCTCTTCAAAGTGATCCTTAACTGATTCAGGAGAAGATCGACGCTACTTTCCGACGGCAGCAAATTGGATTTTCTTTATGGACCTAAGGGTTGACCCTACTCTAGAAGGTCGAAAAATAATGGATTTTCGCAAATTTTTTTCGGATGCTTGGATTAAGTGTCGGGGTATTTTGGTTATTGGTTAAGGTATATTTGAAGATATATTTTGTATATTTTGGATACCAGAATAGTGATTATTATGCTGGTGGCAGCTGGGCGCGTGGATGATTTCTAGAAAACAGTTTCTTGCTGGTGGTACGTACCGGGGACCAACGGAGTATCGGAGAACGGATTTCAAGGATAATTTTGAAGCTTCAGGTCAATACCTAAATTGTTACGTAGCAGTTTTTGCAAATTCTAAAAATTACCAAAATGGCGGCAATTTTTCTAAAAGAAAGGTGTTTTTTCATCAAAAATCGCCAGAGCTCATAAAAAATTGAAAATTTGAGATATCAAAATACGACTATATAACAATTTAGATAATTAATTTTCACATGCTGCAAAAAATTTCAGGCAAATCGGACAACCAGATTCTAAGATACACGTACCGCCAGCTGAAAAAAACATGTTTTCGAGAAAAACGCGTTCAAAGTTTCGTACAGCAATGCACGAAAAATCCTTTTGGCATGACGTTTCTGAAGGTAAAAATGTTTCGAAAATGCAAAAAATAAAATTCGATTGTTCCGACTTTCTAGAGTAGGGTCCCCCATTAAGCTGTGACTGTGACGCTGCTCACGGAGGACATCCACGCCCTTGCCATGTTCGAGCGGAAGGTGCTACGGACGATATTTGGCGGAGTGCAAACTAAAAGCGGAGGGTGGTAGAGGCGTATGAATCACCAGCTACAGGCACTGTTTGACAGTAACCGCTCAGTTGGTTTCGAGGTACGATGGTGGTCTAACAAGCCAGTCGTCATATGTTCGAATTTCGACTAGGCGGTACTGCTAGATAGTCAGTAGGATTGTTGCACTAGCCCCGTAACTATCCTGTACTCTAATAGCCGGCTGTGAAGTCTGTTGATAAAGAAGGGCCAAGAAAGACTGAAGTTTTTGGAGCGTCTTAGTAGAAGACGAAACCTGGAAATAAAAAGAAAACTTATCCAATTTAATTGTACTATATATATATATATATATATATATATATATATATATATATATATATATATATATATATATATATATATATATATATATATATATATATATATATATATATATCACTAAAACCTTTCCTGGCCCCAAAAAACCTCTACATGCATACTTTCATCCCGATTGGTTCAGTAGTTTTCGATTCTATAAGGAACATACGGACAGACAGACAGACAGACAGACAGACAGACAGACAGACAGACAGACAGACAGACAGACAGACAGACAGACAGACAGACAGACAGACAGACAGACAGACAGACAGACAGACAGACAGACAGACAGACAGACAGACAGACAGACAGACAGACAGACAGACAGACAGACAGACAGACAGACAGACAGACAGACAGACAGACAGACAGACAGACAGACAGACAGACAGACAGACAGACAGACAGACAGACAGACAGACAGACAGACAGACAGACAGACAGACAGACAGACAGACAGACAGACAGACAGACAGACAGACAGACAGACAGACAGACAGACAGACAGACAGACAGACAGACAGACAGACAGACAGACAGACAGACAGACAGACAGACAGACAGACAGACAGACAGACAGACAGACAGACAGACAGACAGACAGACAGACAGACAGACAGACAGACAGACAGACAGACAGACAGACAGACAGACAGACAGACAGACAGACAGACAGACAGACAGACAGACAGACAGACAGACAGACAGACAGACAGACAGACAGACAGACAGACAGACAGACAGACAGACAGACAGACAGACAGACAGACAGACAGACAGACAGACAGACAGACAGACAGACAGACAGACAGACAGACAGACAGACAGACAGACAGACAGACAGACAGACAGACAGACAGACAGACAGACAGACAGACAGACAGACAGACAGACAAGTAAGTAAGTAAGTAAGTAAGTAAGTAAGTAAGTAAGTAAGTAAGTAAGTAAGTAAGTAAGTAAGTAAGTAAGTAAGTAAGTAAGTAAGTAAGTAAGTAAGTAAGTAAGTAAGTAAGTAAGTAAGTAAGTAAGTAAGTAAGTAAGTAAGATCCCCAAGGGGGACATTAAAATCTATTTCAACGATTTCAACGAAAATATTGATTCAAACCACGCGAACCTTGAACGGGTGTGGCACACGTGCTCTTCAAAGTGATCCTTAACTGATTCAGGAGAAGATCGACGCTACTTTCCGACGGCAGCAAATTGGATTTTCTTTATGGACCTAAGGGTTGACCCTACTCTAGAAGGTCGAAAAATAATGGATTTTCGCAAATTTTTTTCGGATGCTTGGATTAAGTGTCGGGGTATTTTGGTTATTGGTTAAGGTATATTTGAAGATATATTTTGTATATTTTGGATACCAGAATAGTGATTATTATGCTGGTGGCAGCTGGGCGCGTGGATGATTTCTAGAAAACAGTTTCTTGCTGGTGGTACGTACCGGGGACCAACGGAGTATCGGAGAACGGATTTCAAGGATAATTTTGAAGCTTCAGGTCAATACCTAAATTGTTACGTAGCAGTTTTTGCAAATTCTAAAAATTACCAAAATGGCGGCAATTTTTCTAAAAGAAAGGTGTTTTTTCATCAAAAATCGCCAGAGCTCATAAAAAATTGAAAATTTGAGATATCAAAATACGACTATATAACAATTTAGATAATTAATTTTCACATGCTGCAAAAAATTTCAGGCAAATCGGACAACCAGATTCTAAGATACACGTACCGCCAGCTGAAAAAAACATGTTTTCGAGAAAAACGCGTTCAAAGTTTCGTACAGCAATGCACGAAAAATCCTTTTGGCATGACGTTTCTGAAGGTAAAAATGTTTCGAAAATGCAAAAAATAAAATTCGATTGTTCCGACTTTCTAGAGTAGGGTCCCCCATTAAGCTGTGACTGTGACGCTGCTCACGGAGGACATCCACGCCCTTGCCATGTTCGAGCGGAAGGTGCTACGGACGATATTTGGCGGAGTGCAAACTAAAAGCGGAGGGTGGTAGAGGCGTATGAATCACCAGCTACAGGCACTGTTTGACAGTAACCGCTCAGTTGGTTTCGAGGTACGATGGTGGTCTAACAAGCCAGTCGTCATATGTTCGAATTTCGACTAGGCGGTACTGCTAGATAGTCAGTAGGATTGTTGCACTAGCCCCGTAACTATCCTGTACTCTAATAGCCGGCTGTGAAGTCTGTTGATAAAGAAGGGCCAAGAAAGACTGAAGTTTTTGGAGCGTCTTAGTAGAAGACGAAACCTGGAAATAAAAAGAAAACTTATCCAATTTAATTGTACTATATATATATATATATATATATATATATATATATATATATATATATATATATATATATATATATATATATATATATATATATATATATATATATATATATATCACTAAAACCTTTCCTGGCCCCAAAAAACCTCTACATGCATACTTTCATCCCGATTGGTTCAGTAGTTTTCGATTCTATAAGGAACATACGGACAGACAGACAGACAGACAGACAGACAGACAGACAGACAGACAGACAGACAGACAGACAGACAGACAGACAGACAGACAGACAGACAGACAGACAGACAGACAGACAGACAGACAGACAGACAGACAGACAGACAGACAGACAGACAGACAGACAGACAGACAGACAGACAGACAGACAGACAGACAGACAGACAGACAGACAGACAGACAGACAGACAGACAGACAGACAGACAGACAGACAGACAGACAGACAGACAGACAGACAGACAGACAGACAGACAGACAGACAGACAGACAGACAGACAGACAGACAGACAGACAGACAGACAGACAGACAGACAGACAGACAGACAGACAGACAGACAGACAGACAGACAGACAGACAGACAGACAGACAGACAGACAGACAGACAGACAGACAGACAGACAGACAGACAGACAGACAGACAGACAGACAGACAGACAGACAGACAGACAGACAGACAGACAGACAGACAGACAGACAGACAGACAGACAGACAGACAGACAGACAGACAGACAGACAGACAGACAGACAGACAGACAGACAGACAGACAGACAGACAGACAGACAGACAGACAGACAGACAGACAGACAGACAGACAGACAGACAGACAGACAGACAGACAGACAGACAGACAGACAGACAGACAGACAGACAGACAGACAGACAGACAGACAGACAGACAGACAGACAGACAGACAGACAGACAGACAGACAGACAGACAGACAGACAGACAGACAGACAGACAGACAGACAGACAGACAGACAGACAGACAGACAGACAGACAGACAGACAGACAGACAGACAGACAGACAGACAGACAGACAAGTAAGTAAGTAAGTAAGTAAGTAAGTAAGTAAGTAAGTAAGTAAGTAAGTAAGTAAGTAAGTAAGTAAGTAAGTAAGTAAGTAAGTAAGTAAGTAAGTAAGTAAGTAAGTAAGTAAGTAAGTAAGTAAGTAAGTAAGTAAGTAAGTAAGTAAGATCCCCAAGGGGGACATTAAAATCTATTTCAACGATTTCAACGAAAATATTGATTCAAACCACGCGAACCTTGAACGGGTGTGGCACACGTGCTCTTCAAAGTGATCCTTAACTGATTCAGGAGAAGATCGACGCTACTTTCCGACGGCAGCAAATTGGATTTTCTTTATGGACCTAAGGGTTGACCCTACTCTAGAAGGTCGAAAAATAATGGATTTTCGCAAATTTTTTTCGGATGCTTGGATTAAGTGTCGGGGTATTTTGGTTATTGGTTAAGGTATATTTGAAGATATATTTTGTATATTTTGGATACCAGAATAGTGATTATTATGCTGGTGGCAGCTGGGCGCGTGGATGATTTCTAGAAAACAGTTTCTTGCTGGTGGTACGTACCGGGGACCAACGGAGTATCGGAGAACGGATTTCAAGGATAATTTTGAAGCTTCAGGTCAATACCTAAATTGTTACGTAGCAGTTTTTGCAAATTCTAAAAATTACCAAAATGGCGGCAATTTTTCTAAAAGAAAGGTGTTTTTTCATCAAAAATCGCCAGAGCTCATAAAAAATTGAAAATTTGAGATATCAAAATACGACTATATAACAATTTAGATAATTAATTTTCACATGCTGCAAAAAATTTCAGGCAAATCGGACAACCAGATTCTAAGATACACGTACCGCCAGCTGAAAAAAACATGTTTTCGAGAAAAACGCGTTCAAAGTTTCGTACAGCAATGCACGAAAAATCCTTTTGGCATGACGTTTCTGAAGGTAAAAATGTTTCGAAAATGCAAAAAATAAAATTCGATTGTTCCGACTTTCTAGAGTAGGGTCCCCCATTAAGCTGTGACTGTGACGCTGCTCACGGAGGACATCCACGCCCTTGCCATGTTCGAGCGGAAGGTGCTACGGACGATATTTGGCGGCATCCACGCCCTTGCCATGTTCGAGCGGAAGGTGCTACGGACGATATTTGGCGGAGTGCAAACTAAAAGCGGAGGGTGGTAGAGGCGTATGAATCACCAGCTACAGGCACTGTTTGACAGTAACCGCTCAGTTGGTTTCGAGGTACGATGGTGGTCTAACAAGCCAGTCGTCATATGTTCGAATTTCGACTAGGCGGTACTGCTAGATAGTCAGTAGGATTGTTGCACTAGCCCCGTAACTATCCTGTACTCTAATAGCCGGCTGTGAAGTCTGTTGATAAAGAAGGGCCAAGAAAGACTGAAGTTTTTGGAGCGTCTTAGTAGAAGACGAAACCTGGAAATAAAAAGAAAACTTATCCAATTTAATTGTACTATATATATATATATATATATATATATATATATATATATATATATATATATATATATATATATATATATATATATATATATATATATATATATATATATATATATATATATATATATATATATATATATATATATATATATATATATATATCACTAAAACCTTTCCTGGCCCCAAAAAACCTCTACATGCATACTTTCATCCCGATTGGTTCAGTAGTTTTCGATTCTATAAGGAACATACGGACAGACAGACAGACAGACAGACAGACAGACAGACAGACAGACAGACAGACAGACAGACAGACAGACAGACAGACAGACAGACAGACAGACAGACAGACAGACAGACAGACAGACAGACAGACAGACAGACAGACAGACAGACAGACAGACAGACAGACAGACAGACAGACAGACAGACAGACAGACAGACAGACAGACAGACAGACAGACAGACAGACAGACAGACAGACAGACAGACAGACAGACAGACAGACAGACAGACAGACAGACAGACAGACAGACAGACAGACAGACAGACAGACAGACAGACAGACAGACAGACAGACAGACAGACAGACAGACAGACAGACAGACAGACAGACAGACAGACAGACAGACAGACAGACAGACAGACAGACAGACAGACAGACAGACAGACAGACAGACAGACAGACAGACAGACAGACAGACAGACAGACAGACAGACAGACAAGTAAGTAAGTAAGTAAGTAAGTAAGTAAGTAAGTAAGTAAGTAAGTAAGTAAGTAAGTAAGTAAGTAAGTAAGTAAGTAAGTAAGTAAGTAAGTAAGTAAGTAAGTAAGTAAGTAAGTAAGTAAGTAAGTAAGTAAGTAAGTAAGTAAGTAAGTAAGATCCCCAAGGGGGACATTAAAATCTATTTCAACGATTTCAACGAAAATATTGATTCAAACCACGCGAACCTTGAACGGGTGTGGCACACGTGCTCTTCAAAGTGATCCTTAACTGATTCAGGAGAAGATCGACGCTACTTTCCGACGGCAGCAAATTGGATTTTCTTTATGGACCTAAGGGTTGACCCTACTCTAGAAGGTCGAAAAATAATGGATTTTCGCAAATTTTTTTCGGATGCTTGGATTAAGTGTCGGGGTATTTTGGTTATTGGTTAAGGTATATTTGAAGATATATTTTGTATATTTTGGATACCAGAATAGTGATTATTATGCTGGTGGCAGCTGGGCGCGTGGATGATTTCTAGAAAACAGTTTCTTGCTGGTGGTACGTACCGGGGACCAACGGAGTATCGGAGAACGGATTTCAAGGATAATTTTGAAGCTTCAGGTCAATACCTAAATTGTTACGTAGCAGTTTTTGCAAATTCTAAAAATTACCAAAATGGCGGCAATTTTTCTAAAAGAAAGGTGTTTTTTCATCAAAAATCGCCAGAGCTCATAAAAAATTGAAAATTTGAGATATCAAAATACGACTATATAACAATTTAGATAATTAATTTTCACATGCTGCAAAAAATTTCAGGCAAATCGGACAACCAGATTCTAAGATACACGTACCGCCAGCTGAAAAAAACATGTTTTCGAGAAAAACGCGTTCAAAGTTTCGTACAGCAATGCACGAAAAATCCTTTTGGCATGACGTTTCTGAAGGTAAAAATGTTTCGAAAATGCAAAAAATAAAATTCGATTGTTCCGACTTTCTAGAGTAGGGTCCCCCATTAAGCTGTGACTGTGACGCTGCTCACGGAGGACATCCACGCCCTTGCCATGTTCGAGCGGAAGGTGCTACGGACGATATTTGGCGGAGTGCAAACTAAAAGCGGAGGGTGGTAGAGGCGTATGAATCACCAGCTACAGGCACTGTTTGACAGTAACCGCTCAGTTGGTTTCGAGGTACGATGGTGGTCTAACAAGCCAGTCGTCATATGTTCGAATTTCGACTAGGCGGTACTGCTAGATAGTCAGTAGGATTGTTGCACTAGCCCCGTAACTATCCTGTACTCTAATAGCCGGCTGTGAAGTCTGTTGATAAAGAAGGGCCAAGAAAGACTGAAGTTTTTGGAGCGTCTTAGTAGAAGACGAAACCTGGAAATAAAAAGAAAACTTATCCAATTTAATTGTACTATATATATATATATATATATATATATATATATATATATATATATATATATATATATATATATATATATATATATATATATATATATATATATATATATATATATATATATATCACTAAAACCTTTCCTGGCCCCAAAAAACCTCTACATGCATACTTTCATCCCGATTGGTTCAGTAGTTTTCGATTCTATAAGGAACATACGGACAGACAGACAGACAGACAGACAGACAGACAGACAGACAGACAGACAGACAGACAGACAGACAGACAGACAGACAGACAGACAGACAGACAGACAGACAGACAGACAGACAGACAGACAGACAGACAGACAGACAGACAGACAGACAGACAGACAGACAGACAGACAGACAGACAGACAGACAGACAGACAGACAGACAGACAGACAGACAGACAGACAGACAGACAGACAGACAGACAGACAGACAGACAGACAGACAGACAGACAGACAGACAGACAGACAGACAGACAGACAGACAGACAGACAGACAGACAGACAGACAGACAGACAGACAGACAGACAGACAGACAGACAGACAGACAGACAGACAGACAGACAGACAGACAGACAGACAGACAGACAGACAGACAGACAGACAGACAGACAGACAGACAGACAGACAGACAGACAGACAGACAGACAGACAGACAGACAGACAGACAGACAGACAGACAGACAGACAGACAGACAGACAGACAGACAGACAGACAGACAGACAGACAGACAGACAGACAGACAGACAGACAGACAGACAGACAGACAGACAGACAGACAGACAGACAGACAGACAGACAGACAGACAGACAGACAGACAGACAGACAGACAGACAGACAGACAGACAGACAGACAGACAGACAGACAGACAGACAGACAGACAGACAGACAGACAGACAGACAGACAGACAGACAGACAGACAGACAGACAGACAGACAGACAGACAGACAGACAGACAGACAGACAGACAGACAGACAGACAGACAGACAGACAGACAGACAGACAGACAGACAGACAGACAGACAGACAGACAGACAGACAGACAGACAGACAGACAGACAGACAGACAGACAGACAGACAGACAGACAGACAGACAGACAGACAGACAGACAGACAGACAGACAGACAGACAGACAGACAGAAATCCTTCTTTATAGGTAGATATATATATATATATATATATATATATATATATATATCTATACCTATAAAGAAGGATTTCTGTCTGTCTGTCTGTCTGTCTGTCTGTCTGTCTGTCTGTCTGTCTGTCTGTCTGTCTGTCTGTCTGTCTGTCTGTCTGTCTGTCTGTCTGTCTGTCTGTCTGTCTGTCTGTCTGTCTGTCTGTCTGTCTGTCTGTCTGTCTGTCTGTCTGTCTGTCTGTCTGTCTGTCTGTCTGTCTGTCTGTCTGTCTGTCTGTCTGTCTGTCTGTCTGTCTGTCTGTCTGTCTGTCTGTCTGTCTGTCTGTCTGTCTGTCTGTCTGTCTGTCTGTCTGTCTGTCTGTCTGTCTGTCTGTCTGTCTGTCTGTCTGTCTGTCTGTCTGTCTGTCTGTCTGTCTGTCTGTCTGTCTGTCTGTCTGTCTGTCTGTCTGTCTGTCTGTCTGTCTGTCTGTCTGTCTGTCTGTCTGTCTGTCTGTCTGTCTGTCTGTCTGTCTGTCTGTCTGTCTGTCTGTCTGTCTGTCTGTCTGTCTGTCTGTCTGTCTGTCTGTCTGTCTGTCTGTCTGTCTGTCTGTCTGTCTGTCTGTCTGTCTGTCTGTCTGTCTGTCTGTCTGTCTGTCTGTCTGTCTGTCTGTCTGTCTGTCTGTCTGTCTGTCTGTCTGTCTGTCTGTCTGTCTGTCTGTCTGTCTGTCTGTCTGTCTGTCTGTCTGTCTGTCTGTCTGTCTGTCTGTCTGTCTGTCTGTCTGTCTGTCTGTCTGTCTGTCTGTCTGTCTGTCTGTCTGTCTGTCTGTCTGTCTGTCTGTCTGTCTGTCTGTCTGTCTGTCTGTCTGTCTGTCTGTCTGTCTGTCTGTCTGTCTGTCTGTCTGTCTGTCTGTCTGTCTGTCTGTCTGTCTGTCTGTCTGTCTGTCTGTCTGTCTGTCTGTCTGTCTGTCTGTCTGTCTGTCTGTCTGTCTGTCTGTCTGTCTGTCTGTCTGTCTGTCTGTCTGTCTGTCTGTCTGTCTGTCTGTCTGTCTGTCTGTCTGTCTGTCTGTCTGTCTGTCTGTCTGTCTGTCTGTCTGTCTGTCTGTCTGTCTGTCTGTCTGTCTGTCTGTCTGTCTGTCTGTCTGTCTGTCTGTCTGTCTGTCTGTCTGTCTGTCTGTCTGTCTGTCTGTCTGTCTGTCTGTCTGTCTGTCTGTCTGTCTGTCTGTCTGTCTGTCTGTCTGTCTGTCTGTCTGTCTGTCTGTCTGTCTGTCTGTCTGTCTGTCTGTCTGTCTGTCTGTCTGTCTGTCTGTCTGTCTGTCTGTCTGTCTGTCTGTCTGTCTGTCTGTCTGTCTGTCTGTCTGTCTGTCTGTCTGTCTGTCTGTCTGTCTGTCTGTCTGTCTGTCTGTCTGTCTGTCTGTCTGTCTGTCTGTCTGTCTGTCTGTCTGTCTGTCTGTCTGTCTGTCTGTCTGTCTGTCTGTCTGTCTGTCTGTCTGTCTGTCTGTCTGTCTGTCTGTCTGTCTGTCTGTCTGTCTGTCTGTCTGTCTGTCTGTCTGTCTGTCTGTCTGTCTGTCTGTCTGTCTGTCTGTCTGTCTGTCTGTCTGTCTGTCTGTCTGTCTGTCTGTCTGTCTGTCTGTCTGTCTGTCTGTCTGTCTGTCTGTCTGTCTGTCTGTCTGTCTGTCTGTCTGTCTGTCTGTCTGTCTGTCTGTCTGTCTGTCTGTCTGTCTGTCTGTCTGTCTGTCTGTCTGTCTGTCTGTCTGTCTGTCTGTCTGTCTGTCTGTCTGTCTGTCTGTCTGTCTGTCTGTCTGTCTGTCTGTCTGTCTGTCTGTCTGTCTGTCTGTCTGTCTGTCTGTCTGTCTGTCTGTCTGTCTGTCTGTCTGTCTGTCTGTCTGTCTGTCTGTCTGTCTGTCTGTCTGTCTGTCTGTCTGTCTGTCTGTCTGTCTGTCTGTCTGTCTGTCTGTCTGTCTGTCTGTCTGTCTGTCTGTCTGTCTGTCTGTCTGTCTGTCTGTCTGTCTGTCTGTCTGTCTGTCTGTCTGTCTGTCTGTCTGTCTGTCTGTCTGTCTGTCTGTCTGTCTGTCTGTCTGTCTGTCTGTCTGTCTGTCTGTCTGTCTGTCTGTCTGTCTGTCTGTCTGTCTGTCTGTCTGTCTGTCTGTCTGTCTGTCTGTCTGTCTGTCTGTCTGTCTGTCTGTCTGTCTGTCTGTCTGTCTGTCTGTCTGTCTGTCTGTCTGTCTGTCTGTCTGTCTGTCTGTCTGTCTGTCTGTCTGTCTGTCTGTCTGTCTGTCTGTCTGTCCTGTGTTCTTTATAGAATCAAAAACTACTGAACCAATCGGCTTGAAAATTTTCATGTAGAGGTTTTTGGGGCCAGGAAAGGTTTTAGTGATGGTTAGAGACCCCTCCCCCCACTAAGAGGGGGGGCTCCCATACAAATGAAACACAAATTTCTGCATAACTCGAGAACTAATCAAGCAAATAGAACCAAATTTGGCATGTGGGTGTTTTCGGTGACAAGAATTTATTCTAGGGTAATTTGAGACCCCTCCCCTCTTTATAAGGGGAATTATAACTCCTCTCCCCTTTAAGAGGGGGGGTTTCCATACAAATTTCCTCATAACTCGAGAACTAATCAAGCAAATGGAACCAAATTTGGCATGTGAAGGTTTTCGAGGGCAAGAAAATTTTCTATGTTGAATTAGGACCCCTCCTCACTTTAAGAGGGGGGGCTCCTGTACAAATGAAATACCAATTTCCTCATAACTCGAGAACTAATCAAGCAAATGGAACCGAATTTGGCATGTGTGTGTTTTTGAAGACAAAATTTTTTTCTATGATGAATTGGGACCCCTCCCCACTTTAAGAGGGGGGGGGGGCTCCTATACAAACGAAATACAAATTTCCTTATAACTCGAGAGCTAATCCAGCAAATGGAACCAAATTTGGCATGTAGGTGTTTTTGGAGGCAAGAATGTTTTCTATGATGAATAAGAACCTCTCCCCACTTTAGGAGGGGGGGCTCCTATACAAATGAAATACAAATTTCCTCATAACTCGAGAACTAATCAAGCGAATTGAACCAAATTTGGCATGTGTGTGTTTTTGGAGATAATTTTTTTTTCAATGATGAATTGGGACCCCTCCCCACTTTAGGAGGGGGGGTCCTATACAAACGAAATACAAATTTCCTTATAATTTGAGTACTAATCAAGCAAATGGAACCAAATTTGGCATGTAGGAGATTTTTGAGTCTTGAATTTATTTTATGATAGTTAGAGACCTCTCACTCCTGTGGTAGGGGGATATGGACTCTCATACAAATAAAACAGAATTTTTTGCGAAACTCAAAAACTAATCCAACTCGAGAAATTCGAGACTCTTCCATAAAACATTAATCAATAACAAGACCACAAAAACTAGGGTAGAAGTGCCAAACATCGTTATAGCACCAATCATGGTAATACTAGAGGGTTTTTTAATCTTTTAGCATGTATGACATGCTATTTCTAATTCAAAAGTATATATTTAAAGAAGAACTAAGTCTCCTGTGCCGACTTGTTGAATTAATTATAGAATTAACTTGCTCTTTTTGTGAAAAAATATAATTTGAAAATTTCGTGTCACTGTGAGACTTGTTTCTTAGCAATTTGCTAAGGTATACGTCATCGTAATTAAGAAATTTTTGATGTATAAACTACATTTTCCGAAAAGAAAACCACATGGGGAAATTAGGCACAACCTTCTTAACATTGTAAATTAATAAAAAACACGACTTTTATCAAGAATGATTGCTATTCTGTATAATCAAAATTGGTAAAATTTCACAACGGTGCGCCAAACATCGTAGTAGCCGATGCCCTATCATCGTAGCACACGAAAGTGCCATTTCTCATCGCTGTCAGTTTTGGTCATAGCGCGTTGTTTTCCGGGTATGATCGAAAATTAATTTAATTTTATTAGCTTTTGCTGTTACTAAACTATCAGGTATGTACAAAAATTAGTCGCATATTACTTACACATAATTACAATATTTTATTTATGTTCTACAGAATGGCTACACAGCGAAAGCAAATTTCCCGTAAATATTGCTACAAAGGAGATATTTCACGTTGTACCGAGGCCATCAATACCGGGGCAACGGTTTTGGGCAAGCTGTAAACAGTTCCGGATTTCTATATTCACTATTGTCTACAGGAAAAGTTGGAGATAAAATGTAATCCGGACTACAATCGGGCTATCTAAAAAGAGGAGCAGCAAATTGTCGACTGGTTGAAAGGTATGCAGTATCTGGGTTTTCCTGTTTCCCGATATGCATTTCTACTTAAAGTTAGTCAGTACCTGACATCAAATGATTCCGTTCTGGAATAGTCAGTCAGGTAAATACACTTGTAAGTAACAAATTTTATTTGGGACTAGCAGGGATCACGAAAGAACACGTTGCAAAGTTGCGGTCGTACTTCTGATTAATCAATATTCTTTCATGATCATTCTTCTTATCCCAAACAATTCCGGGCATATTAAGTATGTTATTCATTTTCAGGACGTTTCATGGTTTTATGCTTCGCAATCCCGGATTTTCTATCACACCAGAGGCCATATTGGAATCCCATATGTGCCTGGTTTTTAATAGCTACCATAACGTGTTTGATTTTAATGTGTCTCGTGAAAATAATAAGCGTTCTTTTAAAAGATATTTGTTTTAGTTCAGTTGTCATTAGGATTAAGTCTTATTTGTTGACCATAATTAAATAAATAAAAAAATACAATTTTAATATCTCTGACTTCTTCCTGTCCTTGGAAATGCTACCCCCGGGAGATTTTCTCATGCCGCAATGTTAATAGGTACCTTTACTTCCTTCTTAGACGCAATATGCAATATACTAACCGTTTCTAATTATTTTCAACAATAAAATGCAAATAAATATACATCGTGATGTATCTTTCGTTGCTCATTTTGAAAATATTTTAAATTATGATTTGATTTTTACAAATTAGTCTTTGGTGTTCCAGTATACATCTATAATTGGTACACATATAACGAAATGCCAGAAACACTACTACTATGATTGGTACATTGCAATGATATTTTCAAATCAGATTTTAGAGACTTTTAGGTGAAAAATCTTTAAAACTGAAGCCTGATTCCTTTTCTACTGAGCTCAGATTAATATAAAACTTATAGGTATTATACATTTTGTGTCATAATTGGATATTTATACGCAAATTTGTCGTAATAGATGACATATCTCCACCATATTTGGTACATCTACCCTATCTATAGTAACACTAGATCATTCAGGACGAGCCGGTCGCGAGTGTTGCCGGTGACCCGCCGTCGGAAGCGCCGCCCACTGGGGGGCTTGCAAAACTCGAGAAGTGACAAAGATCATCCGAGATTCATGATTTATGTACAACACAGGTTAATTTGTGGCAATACGAAGTTTGTCGGGTCAGCTAGTATATATATATATATATATATATCTATACCTATAAAGAAGGATTTCTGTCTGTCTGTCTGTCTGTCTGTCTGTCTGTCTGTCTGTCTGTCTGTCCGTATGTTCCTTATAGAATCGAAAACTACTGAACCAATCGGGATGAAAGTATGCATGTAGAGGTTTTTTGGGGCCAGGAAAGGTTTTAGTGATGGTAAGAAACCCCTCCCCTCACTAAGAGGGGGGGCTCCCATACAAACAAAACACAAATTTCTGCATAACTCGACAACTAATCAAGCAAATAGAACAAAATTTGGCATGTGGGTGTTTTCGGTGACAAGAATTTATTCTATGGTAAATTGAGACCCCTCCCCTCTTTATAAGGGGAATTACAATTCCTCTCCTCTTTAAAAGGGGGGGCTTCCATACAATTTTCCTCATAACTCGAGAAGTAATTAAGCAAATGGAACCAAATTTGGCATGTGGGTGTTTTTGGAGACAAAATTTTTTTCTATGATGAATTGGGACCCCTCCCCGTTTTAGGAGGGGGGGGGTCCTATACACATGAAATACAAATTTCCTCATAACTGAAGAACTAATCAAGCAAATGGAACAAAATTTGGCATGTGAAAGTTTTCGAGGGCAAGAATATTTTCTATGGCGAATAAGAACCCCTCCCCACTTTAAGAGGGGGGGCTCCTATACAAACGAAATACAAATTTCCTCATAACTCGAGAACTAATCAAGCAAATTGAACAAAATTTGGCAAGTGGGTGTTTTTGGAGACAAAATTTTTTTCTATGATGAATTGGGACCCCTCCCCACTTTAGGAAGGGGGGCTCCTATACAAATGAAATTCAAATTTCCTCATAACTCGAGAACTAATCAAGCAAATAGAACCAAATTTGGCATGTGGAGGTTTCTGGAGGCAAAAATATTTTCTATGGTGAATTAGGACCCTTCCCAATTTTAAGAGGGGGTGCTTCTACACAAATGAAATACAAATTACCTCATAATTCGAGAACTAATCAGGCAAATGGAACCATATTTGGCATGTGGGTGTTTTTGGAGGCAACCATTTCTTCTATGATGAATTAGGACCCCTTACCTTTTTAAGAGGGGGGGGCTCTCATACAAACGAAATACAAATTTCCTCGTAACTCTAGAACTAATCAAGCAAATCAAGTAAGTGGTTTTGGACGCAAGATTTTTTTCTATGGTGAATTGAGACCCCTCTCTTCTTTAGAAAGCGAGTTATGGCCCATCTCCCCTTTAAGAGGGTGGGCTTCCATACAAATGAAATGCAAATTTCCTCTTATCTCGAGAACTAATCAATCAAATGGAACAAAATTTGGCATGTGGGAGTTTTAGATGGCAGAAATTTTTTCTATGGTGAATTACGACCCCTTACCCTTTTAAGAGGGGAGCTCCCACACAAATGAAATTCAAATTTCCTTATAACTTGAGAACTAATCAAGCAAATGGAACCAAATTTGGCATGTGGGAGTTTTTGGAGTCTTGAATTTATTTTACGATAGTTAGAGACCTTTCACCCCTGTGGTAGGGGGATATGAACTCTCATACAAATAAAACAGAAATTTTTGCGAAACTCAAAAACTAATCGAACTCGAGAAATTCGAGACTTCCATAAAACATTAGTAATTTGTAATTTATTATCACTAATTTAACGAAAACCTGTCAGCTACATCGCTTTTACTCAAGTCAAGGAAATTAGTCAATACAAGACCACAAAAACTATCTATAGTAACACTAGATCATTCAGGACGAGACGGTCGCGAGTGTTGCCGGTGACCCGCCGTCGGAAGCGCCGCCCACTGGGGGGCTTGCAAAACTCGAGATTGTGACAAAGATCATCCGAGATTCATGATTTATGTACAACACAGGTTAATTTGTGGCAATACGAAGTTTGTCGGGTCAGCTAGTATATATATATATATATATAAGTTACAGAAGAAACTATTCAGCCCTCAGAGCTGCATCTACATAACAGACTTAGCTGATAAGGCGGTACCAACTTCCTCAGAAAGACATTTGGGAAAGGCCAAAGCCTGCATCTGCATAATGCTAAACATCTACAAAACAGGAAAGTACAAGAGATAACAACGAACCAACTTCCCCGGAAAGATACTTGGGAAAGGCCAAGCCTGCATTTGCATAATGCTAAACATCCGGAAAGTACAGGAGATAACAATGGACCACAATGCAACGAAGGGACGAATAACGGACGGACGATAACTACACGAGAAGTTAGGGCAAGGCTAGAATAGATAAGGAAAACATTATGTTATAGTAAAATCTGAATAAACGATTCATTATTAGTTTAGAGTTCAAAGCGAGTAGTCGTAGTTTTTTTAAAAAGACTAACCGAAACCCTAAAGTTGTAACTGGCGCAGTCGGTAGGATTTTAAAAAGGTTTTAAGTGTCGTGAAGTGAGCCTGACGTGAATTTTACCATCCTTAAAAGTATATTAAGTGATTTGTGTTGGTGACGAA
This sequence comes from Sabethes cyaneus, assembly GCF_943734655.1. NCBI lineage: Eukaryota > Metazoa > Arthropoda > Insecta > Diptera > Culicidae > Sabethes > Sabethes cyaneus. The sequence continues at coordinate 58,321,155 of NC_071355.1, forward strand.
GTTTTCCATCCGGTACGGTTCTCTCTCGGCGGATTACCGAGAAACAGGCAATCTCTGCGACCACCTAAACAAAATCTGGAGTTCCCGTCACCATTATTGGAATCAGTAGCGGCACACTAACTGATCCAAGGTGAGTTATTTTTTATTATTATATATTTTACCGTAATATATCTGGCTACCTGGTATTGGTACGCCAATTGTAATATCAAAATTTATTTAAAAGTAAATCTCGAAAAGTGATAAGTGCAAATAAAAGCTAGAGTGCTATAACAAATTAACCAGAAATCAGGATTTATCTTTTATGCTAACAAGAAAAATGGCAGAATCCTTACAACAACAAATCCAAGAGCTCACGGCGGCGCTCGAACGCCAAAAAGTACAAATTGCGGCTCTCCAACGTCCTCAAAATCAGACCACAAACACGACACGGGTCGACAAATTTTCCGTTCCAGACCCCATAAAGCTAATTCCTAGCTACGCGGGAGAACCGGAACTATTAACTTCTTGGATCGACTCCGTCGATCAAAAGTTGCAATTTTGCGAAAGTGTAATTGGCAATCCTATTGCCACCGCAGAAGTAATGCCTCTGTGGCTCGGAATTATCCGGGATAAAATTATCAAAGAAGCCAGCGAAGTTCTCCTGAGGAACCAAGTAGGCTTGAACTGGGAGGCAATAAAAACTGCCTTGAAAGAGGAATTAGGCGACAAGCGTGACTTAGCCACGCTCAGTTCGAAAATATCCCAGCTAAAACAAGGTAATATGGACATTACCCTGTTTTACAACGAATGTAAGAAGCTACTGGCAGATATAAATGCCAAATTACTAACGCAGGACGAAACAAAAGCCTGTGCAAAAATACTAATGGCGAATTACGAAGCCATGGTGAAGAGTGCCTTTATAGACGGCCTTTCGGAAAACTTATCGACACTCACAAGAATAAGCAAGCCAAACGATTTATTCGAGGCTTACCAATGTGCAATGGATCTGCATCAGAGGAAACAGGAAAGGTTATTGGGTAAAAATAATTCTTCCGCAACACGATTCAAATTCAACCCACCAACCAATCAACAAAAACTTCCAATGAACTATCCATACAATAATCAAAGTTTTGGTCCGAACAACTCTTCAAATAGAGCTCCAATAAACTATCGATACAACAATCCAAACTTCGGTTCAAACAACCAACAAAACTACCGAAATTTCGACCGAAACCGCAATTTCGACCCAAACAACACCCAAGTTAGGCACCAGCCAAACTTTCAACAACCAGCAATAAAGTACGAACCCCCATCACTTCAGACAAGAGCATCATACAAACACAACAATATAAACTTACACGAAAATTGTTTCAATCAGATCGAGGATCCGCAAAACGAAAACTTATATAAACAGGAACAACAGCAAACAGAAGTGGAAGAAACATACGATAGCATAAATTTTCGTTTAGCACAAACTTCCCAAATAGAGGAATGACCAACAATTTCCTCCCATACTTAAAATTTGAATCACCTTCATATGGAACCCTTAAATTTCTCATCGACACTGGAGCCAATAAAAACTACATTTCTCCAAAATTAATACCATCTAGCTATACAAAAACTGGCCCAGACCGGAAAATAAAAAATATTAACGGGGAACACCTAGTTAACAAATTTGTCTTTTTCAATCCGTTCTTATATGAGGATAAAATGCTCCCCAACCAAAAATTTTTCCTATTTGAGTTTCATAATTATTTTCACGGACTAATCGGCTATGAAACCTTACGATCGTTAGGCGCAATCATCGACACGGCGAATAATTGCCTGAAAATCGGAGATAAAGTTATACCACTCAGCAAGAAACATCTGGAACCAATTCAAATTAATTCCTCCGAAACTAAAACAGTAACTTTACCGACTTCGAATTCAGAAGGAGATTTTCTCATACCAAGTGAAATAGAATTCCTCCCAAAAATTTATATTCTACCTGGGATATACAGCTGCAAAAATAACAGTGCCGAAATAGCAATTTATAATTCGGATTCCATGCCCAGAACACTAAATTTATGCGAAACAATAACAACAGAGATTAATAATTTCAATACGTGTTCCATTGAATCTAATCAAATAAGCGAAGAGGAGTTACCTATTGAGCAACTCCGACTCGACAACCTGAACCCAGAAGAAAAATCCAAATTATTACAACTCCTCTATAAATTTAGGGATGTCTTTCACCATGACGACAAAAAGCTTACTTTTACCAACGCCATATGTCACAAAATAACAACTAAGGATGATCTTCCAGTTTACACAAA